>NC_086173.1:129739196-131109196 GCF_023053635.1 Elgaria multicarinata webbii
CAGAAGCTGCCCCCTTTAGACTGATATTGATCATGTATTGGCCAGCGGTGTGGCTGGCATATTCTGTATTGGTGAGGGATTGAGCTAGCATTCCTATTGGCCCATTCATGAGTTTGGTAACCATGGCTATTGAACACCTGAGGCACTTACATGCATCCCAGGCCATATATATCTGTATATACATTACTGAGAAAAGCACAGTCGAAAATTACCGTTCCCTTTTATTTTGTACATAAATGATAATTTTTAAAAACCTGTTGTCTATGCAGTCTAAGCTGGCATTGTTTAGCTTGGGAAAAAGTTGAGTAAGGGAAGGCATGGTAGAGGTGTACAAATTTATGCTTGGTGTGGACATCCCATGAAACTGCTTTGTGGAAGAAGCAGGATGGATGAAAGAGGAAGTACTTCTTCACACAGCACACAGTTAAAGTATGGAACTCACTACCACAAGATGTAATGATAGCCACCAATTTGGATGACTTTAAAAGAAGGCTAGAGAAATTCATGGAGGCGAAGGCTATCAATGGCTACTAATCCTGATGGCTATGTGCTACCTCCAGTATCAGAGACAGTATGTCTATGTACACCGGTTGCTGGGGAACATGCTATTGTACTCATATCCTGGTTGTGGGTTTCCTGTGGGCAGCTGATTGGCCACTATGAGAATAGAATACTGGACTAGATGGAGCTTGGTCTGATCCAGTATGGCTCTTCTTATGACCTTATGTCCTTATCTCAACTTGAGTTTACTGTGCAAGGTGGGAGTTTCACATTCTTTCTTGGGACTTATATTTTAGTGTGCTTCTTTGTCACACATCTATGATTGAGGTGGAGCTTTGCCTTTGGAATTTAAAAGGTATATATTGTTGCATTGTTTGATATGGCAACATTTCAGATAGTATATATTTAAATTGATAGAAATAAAAGTAGATGATTTTAACCCAGGGGTATTCCATTGACTGTTTTTCTACAGTTAATAAGGTTTTGTATCAAAATTTAAAGTTCTAAAAATGACCATCCTATATTGCAAGCTCAGGCTGTCCCTTTCTGTGGATGGTAAATGCTAAAGGCTCATCTACACCAAGCAGGATATTCCACTATGAAAGTGGTATATAAAAAAGGCAGGAGCCACACTACTGCTTTATAGCGGTACTGAAGTGCACTGACAACTGTTGGGGCCAATTGACACATACCATATACTACCATATACTGCTTTCATACCACTTTCTACTGCTTAATGTAGATGTGTCATGGGCCCCAACAGTTGTCAGTGCATTTCAGTACCACTATGAAGCAGTAGTGTAGATCCTGCAGTGCACTTCAATACCTCTAAAAAGCATTAGTGTGGCTCCTGCCTTTTATATACCTCTTTCATACCACTTTCGTAGTAGAATACCCTGCTTGGCGAAAATGAGCCCTAAGTATCGCTTTAACTTCTTCACTTCTTTGTGCACTCAAATTTAAGTCTGCAATCCTTTGCACACTTTCTTGGGAGTAAGCCTCAGGGAATATAGTGAGGCATATTTCTAAGTAAACATGCATAGGATTGTATTGCTAGTCAGACTTCTGTTTTGTTACGTTTTAATTGTCAAAATTAAAAATGGAAAGGATGCATTCCAGTGGTTCTTTCAGAACATGGCAGCTGAGCTCTTGTAGTAGCAGAGAATAATAAGTACAGAAAATAAAACAGTGACAACAGGCAAGACAAAGAAATCATTAAGTTACATTAAAGAAATAGAACAATTAGTACTTAGTGGAGGCAATTAACTGTGCCCATCCTCCTTTTGTATTGTAATGTGGATCACAATGTAGCAACAGATGTGCATGTGTGTGAGAGAAATATTCCCATTCAAACTCTCATCAATAAATTTAAGACACTTCAAACCTCAGAGAATGTTAATCAGTCATCTATCTTTTGTTATTGTTATGAATGACTGTAGTCATGCCATTTAAAGCAATTGATGCATTCAGTTGTTAATTGTGAGTGCCTACTGAGGGTACCTCAAGTGAACCATAGTTTCCCTTCATTTCTTTTCTTCCCCCTAAGCAAAGGGTTACACAAAGAAAGAGTTTAAGAGAGTACAAGAAGTACATCTGTTAAGCCAACAAAAGACCTACATAAAAGGATTAGAAAGAAAGTGAGGGTTGGGGAGGAGACTAGGAGTAAAAATTAAATAAGAACCAAAAGTTCACATTTCTGAATTTCTCTACTGAAAAAGGGCAGAAACTCAATTCTGACGATATTCACTCAAGTGTTCAAGAGCAGGTTTTTGAATGGAATAATTTCACAAGAGGGCATGTTGACATTGTTGAAGTGAGCTTGAGTCATTTTCTCTGCACTTTGCAGCCAATCTGTTGTATTGACATCATCAGCCCAACTGCCTTGACTGTCTCCCATACCTGCTGCTCGGTTTAAGAGATGTGATAATTTAAACAGGGGTGTAGGGATTCATCCCACAGTTTTTGTCCTGACACTTGCCAAACCGTGAGGCACACGTTTAAATAGACAAGCAGCACAGATGGACCAAAGAGAGCTTCGGCTATTTGGTGATATAGAAATTAAATTAATTAAATAAATAAATAGTATTAAAATATATGGGGAACAGTGGTTTAATTTTGCAGTGGGGTGGAAGATCCAGCACGCCCAGTAACAAAATCACTTGGCATACATAGAGCGCCATCATGCCAGTGATTTATCGCACACAAACCATGCCTGGTATATGGATTTGCAGTGTGGTACTCACATGATGTCATTTCTGTCCTGTACTCATCTCACCCTTCCCCCCTTGTGTTTATTTTGGTGTAGGGAAAGTCTGGATTATCCCCCCCCTTTTGCTTTTTCCTTTATGGGGGCATGTGCTAATGGAGTCTTGCTGATGAAAGGGGAGAGTGGGACAGTTCTCCTCCTCCAGCACATCATTGTAGGGACTTGTTAGTCAATTGACTTTTTAGTGCTCCAACCCCAACCCCATTGCCTGCATAAATGGAGCCCAGATGAAACCTTAAAGCAGTAATTGCTATATAACAAAGCTAGAGTAAAGGGGGGAAGAGCCCACACCCATCAGAGTACCACAACCAATGAACTGGTGGAGGAAGGAGAAGGGGTGGGGTTGAGTGGAAGAGCAAACAAGCAAAAACCAATGTGAAAGGGACCATGTGTGATGGAACCCTTGACATGATTATGGTAAAAAAAAAACACTCAGAGGTAACCCAGAGAAAAAAATAGGTGTGATGCAGTCCATAGTCAACCCCAGCTATGCCTTAGTGATGGGTGAATTCCCCTTAGCTATATTTGGAAGTCTGTCAGACTGCCACCCCATTTGGGGCACTTGTGACATCCCTACTGTGCTTTGTCTTCACCACAGGCTTACTAAAAGCAAGGACAAGTGTGTCTCTAAATTGGCTCTTTTCCCAAGATGTGAACTGGAAAACTCAGTTCTAGATTTGTGAATGATGTACTGGAAGGCAGAAACCTGCAGGGAGTTTCTCATTGTTTTAGGCAGCTGATGTTACTCTAGACTTTATCAGGATATATGGGAACACTATGGTGTTATAGATCTGTTGGTGCAGGAAGTAGCAAACCTTGTAACCTTTTCTCATACTGGCCCGTTGTTCCACAGCTTGACCACTGCTTTGTTAGCATGGTTGCACAACATCATGACTGATCACAGGGCACGTCAGATAAGGCATCAGCCTTCGCTTCCAATCTCGTGGCTTTGTGGAGTTTGGACCAACCTGAAATAGCTTTATTTTCTGGTCTTTTAAGCCAGCAGGATTTTTGATGATTGAATTAATTTGTTTAATTAATTTGTTGTTCAACAGGCAATGGTGTTTTTACCAAGGGTCAGACTTGTGACCAGGGCAGGATCTACACTACTGCTTTATAACAGTTTATAATGGTACTGGCAACTGTTGGGGCCCAGGACATATTTCATTCCATATACTGTTTTCAAATTGCTTTCAAATTGTTATATCCTGTTGGGTGTAGATCTGGCCTGAGTTGATTTTTCAGAGCAAAGTTATTGTTCTATAGATTCAATTTTACCAGATGTTTCATTTTGCAAGATGTTTTACTGCTGGTGTTTGTTGATGATTTTTTGTTTAGGATTTTTAAATTTTTATTTACTTTTGCTCTTTTATCACTCTGTAGTTGTTGTTTTTTTTTTTAACTATATGGGATTTTATTCGTGCCCATAACAACAGAGTATTTAAAAATATTTAAGATAATGTTTCAGCTTCCTCCATCATCATCATCATTATTATTATTATATTTATTTATTTATTTATTTATTTAGCACCATCAGTGTTCATGGTGCTGTACACAGTAAAAACAGCACAGCTACTGATGAGGGCTTAAGCCGAAATGTTTAGTTTTTAAAAAAATATTTTTAAATATTATGTTATTATTATTTCATTTCTATACCTCCTGATAGACAAAGATCTCTGGGTGGTTTACATAAGATTAAACATTAATCTTGTTATCCTCCTTATACATTTTACCTTAAGACTGATTGCATCCACAGTGGATCCAGAGTCTTGTTGCTTTGCTGTTTACACCAACCTATATGTATATTTCAGGTATCAACTACAGTTTCATTGAGGGAAAGTGATTAAAATAATCAATGTCTGAGCAGGTGCCAACAGCAACTGCCAGTTTTGAGTGCCTAGTCTGATGAACGCCTATTTCACAGACACAAGATAAACACTTAAATTTGAAATTATCTTGATTCACATTTCAAGCAAGAATAACAAGCATAGATTTCTGCTAGTGATATATCCAGGAATTATAAGCTCTGAAAATTCTAAGAGCTCCATCACATCAGCGTTTTATTGTACTTTCATCCTGCTTTGTTTACTGTTTTGCCCTGCAACCCTCACACAATGTTGTCCCTGTCCTGCAGTCCTCTCGCCTCTTCCCCTCCATTTTCCATGTTTTTCTGGGGTGGGAAAGTGTGGTATTTTTTCTTCACATGGGATATAACCACCCTCCATCCCCATGTATTGCTGTCCTTGTGCTATGTTGCAGAATGTCCCTTCTTGAGAGCATGTGCATTGAAGTGCAGTCCTGCTAATGAAAGATGAGGGTGGGGTGGCTCTCCAGAGTGCTGAATCAGTCGAATGGACTTGCACTGTTCCAACCCCACTCTCATTGCTCTATCATCCACCTATTTCAACTTCCCTTCCCGCCACCCCAGTTGATGAAAAGCTAAATCACAAAACTTTAGATAACAAAACCAGAGTGAGGGGGTTGTCAGAATTTCCATCAACCACAAGATCCAATGAACTGGAGGGAGAAGGAGAAGGGGCAGGGTGGGGCAATGATATCAGGAAGTGCAAGCTGGTGAAGGTGAAAAGGTAAGCAAGTTGAAATAGCGCAACAATGCAACCACTTGAAAGTGACCAGTGCTTGATGTGCCAATGAAATGGAGGCGGAAATTGTGGATGCATACCAGGAAAAAATAGTAGGTGTGATGGAGCTCTAATTCCAAATCTGTACATTTCAAATTTCAGCAGCATCACCACTACTTGCACCCACCAGAATACAGAATGGTAGGGGTAATGCAGGTAATCTAGTCCAAGCGAAGGCATGGTATCAGCCTGGAAAAAGCTTTGTAAATCTTTTCAGCCTTGCCCTCCTGCTATAGCTTTACATATCTAAACTCTTCATAGAATCAGTGCAATGTCTGGCTTTTGCTAGCCTGTTCCAGAGGTTTACTAATTCAGACATAACTGAGAAATAAAACAGAGAGGAGAGGTAATATGGGGACAGGCTTGGTGTTTATTCACACTAACTACTCCTTTTAGGGTTATTGGTGATTTTAATAATTGCAGCAAAGTTGAGATACCTACTAAACTCATTGTGAAGGAGAGGAAGTTCATCAGAATAAATTGTGCAGCTGGGCAGACAGTTTGGGACAAGTCGTGTCCCAAACCCTGCTAGAATGGGGAGTTTGGGACATGAAACACATCCAGGAGGAAAGGTTCCCCTCCCTCTCTTGAAGTACTAATGGTGACCAATTCAAGACAAACAAATAGATGTATTTCTTCTCTAAGCAGCACAAGATGGTCACCAACTTAGATGGCTTTAAAAGGGGATTAGACTCATTCATAGGGATAAGGCTATCAATGCTACTAATGAGGGCAGAATGGCTATGAATTCTAGTTTGCTGAGGAACAACAGCAGGAGAGGGCTATTACTGTCCTGTTCTGCTTGTGCATTTTGCTGAGATATCTGTTAGACCACTGTGGGAAACAGGATGCTAGACTAGATAGCCTTTGGTCTGATCTAGCACAGCTCTTCTTACAATTGTAACAACATAAGAAATGCCATGGCTGGATCAGACCAAGGGTCCATCTATTACAGCACTCTGTTCACACAGTGGCCAACCAGCCATCGACCAGGGATGAACAAGCAGGATGTAGTGCAACAGCACCCTCCCACCCATATTCCCCAGCAACTGGTGCACACAGGCTTACTGCCTCGAATACTGGTGATAGCACACAACCATCAGGGCTAGTAGCCATAGCCTTCTCCTCCAGGAATTTATCCAACCACCTTTTAAAGCCATCCAAATTGGTGGCAATCTTATACCTTACACTAGGGAACTACACACATCCTCACATAGTTTGAATGTTTGGGCATTTGACAGTAAATATCCTTAACTCTCCCTGAGTTTTCAAGCACATTGTGGGTGCAAACTCATATCCCAAAGAATTGTATGTGGTGCAGATTTCTGAGCATGCTGTTTGTTCAATCTGGAATCTTTGCCAAGCAGCTGCACACGGAAACAAGACTCATCAATTGTGCAAGCATAGGTGATGTGGGCTCGTCATCATCAGTACAGCACTAATTCCACCCATATTGTTGTTTAATGGAAGCCAATGAACTCGCACATAATAAGAATTCATAATCATAATGCTTTGAGCACCAGGGGGACCATAAGGGATATTAGCCTCGGCACAAACCATGCGGCACATGATTGACGAAGAGAAAGAGGAATAAAATAGGAAGCATGCCAAACACTAAACTGGTAGCACAAGTTATTGAAAACGTAGGAGGACATAGCAACATTTCCATTGTCCTAACTGTTTTTCCAATTGAATCCACTGAATTTTGAATTCGATATTAACACCTGTTCTTGTGGCTCTGGAATCAAAACTACACCCCCTATGCAGCCTTGGACTAACTCTGAGGTATGCAGATAGGCAAACAATCTAAGGGGCACCGCGCCCTCCAACGAATATAGCTGGGATAGAGCACAAGTATGCCCACCATATATCTCTTACAAAAAATTGAGAAAACAACCAAAATGGAGGTTGGGGGGATCCTCCAATGATTATTTAGCTTCCTTAGTGGGCATTGAATGCTGGCTGACCGTTGTAGAAGAAGAAATAATACAACAATTTATAGTGATAGCAACACATTTAAATGGTGTTAAAAGGGGGGGTTAGAGAAAAGTGTGGGAGGTAAAGCTATCAATGGCTACTAGAGAGATTGGAGTGATAGAATGGAGTGGCTGGAACTCTAAACAGAAGTACTTCACACAACAACATTTTGTTGGAGAGCCCCACTTTTTTGTAAATTTAAGAACAAAAGAAATCATATTTGAAAAATACAGGGCAATTTAATCCTGTGATTTCAGATACAAATGTCTTTTTAATATAGACCATTTTATTCTTTGAAAATCACACTTTACTTATTGACATTTTAAGCATCTTAGAGTTCAGTGGGATCCACTGGACAATCTAGATTAATTGCCTGTCCTAAAGCAGGACATTCCACATGTATAGCAACTGCAACAGATGTTTGTCTAATATCTCCTTGAAATAATGGCATCAGAAAATTAATTATCAATTCAAACTAAGTATCATGAATCACAATGATTCAAAGCAGAAACACAGTATTCCTTTAATTAGAACACATGTTCACAAAGTAGCTGTTTGCTGGTGATGCTGGAAGCGTATTGTCAAAGATATGCCTCCTACAGACGTCTTTCCTGGGACGGACAAAAGCATTGTTTTCCTAAATCTGGTAATGATGTTTGCTAAGTTCATTGGTTTTTCATGCTCCAGTTGGGAATCCAAAAGGAAAATAATAATTAAAGAAAACAAATAAAATAAAACAATATGCCAAATTTACTGATTGTGAGACTGGCTGTCAGACACTCCCGGTGTTTCAGCTCTATGCTCATTTTACACTCATGGCATATCACTGCATATCAAACATCATGAATTATCTGAAGCATGGCTATGTGTGTATGTCCCTATTGCTATCATAATCAATCCTCTCCCTTTTTGTGACATATGGGGAGATGGGCATAGATGTGTTCTAATGGTGTTCCACCAGTTGTGGTAGAGTGGACTACCTCCACTATGCCAATGGGTGCAAGATTGGCCTAGGGATGGTGCAAACACCAGATTGGGCCCAGAAGACTGGAAGAATTCCCCTGCACCCAGCTCCCAGGACCCCACCCAGCAAGCCCCAGCCTCCTTCATGCCCGTAATGTATAAATTTACAGCTGATATTTGCATAAGACTTGATTTACAGAAAAATACGAGTCACTATTTTTACACAAAATGGTGACTCACTGAAGGGAAGGATGGCTGCCGGGCACTCATGGATGGCTCCGGTAAGGCCTGGGGCTCATGAGTGCATCCTGTGGGGTGGGGGTGGAATGAGAGGGGGATGGCTCACCGAGCGCTTGGAAAAACTCAATGGAGGTGGCTCTGCCCATCCTTAGGCTGGTCCAAGACATTTGTTATCCAACAAGACGGCACTCTGACCTCTCCCCAATTCCACACAGAAACAAACTGGACTGGTAATTGCATCTTACTTCATCACTGGTGACAGGGCAGTATCCCCCATGACACCTGAGGGCATCAATCTAGTTTAAAGGTTGCAGGACAGAGCATGTGACACAGACATATCTGTCAAGAAACAAGAACAGCCAGGCGGTTCAGGAGGAATAGCCAGCAGGCAGCTGCTGCCTTCTCAACATCTGCTGCCTGAGGTAGTTGCTTCACTTTGCCTTATGGTAGGGCTGGCCCTGACTGGGTCCAAAGCCTTCATGCTATGCATTTGGCAGCCTCTACTTAAGATGACTTATTTCAAAGCACATTCAAGGTCTTAATTTGAGCCGGGGCTGGGTCCTCCAATCTGCTTTCAATATATCAGTTCTTAGTTCTGCTGCTGAACACATTCAAGTACTAAAAGCAACAGAGATTCTGCAAATTTCCCCTAAACCTGTCCCCTCCCATCTCACATTATAGGGACATGTCCTAGACCAGACAGCATAATTTCCAGGTTGGCTTAAATATTAGCTCTCTCCTTTCCAGAATTAAGCCAGAAAAACATCACCATCAGGGCTTTAACCTGTGACAAATGAAGCAATTGTTTTGTTTTTCTTTTCTTCAGGTTTGATGTGGGCAAGAATTTAAAAACAAGCCAGCTACTGGCACGAAAAAGAGTGTCTCGAACTTTTTATGCACTTGTCTAAATAATACGATGCTATGTCCTAATAGCTGCAGGATGTGTCTCAGACATGGAGACTATGGGCTCATCTACACCAAGCAGGATATTCCACTATGAAAGTGGTTTGAAAGTGGTGTATAACAGGCAGGGGCCACACTACTGCTTTATAGCTGTATTGAAATGCACTGACAACTGTTGGGGCCCATGACACATCCCATGTACTGCTTTCATACCACTTTCACGGTGTTATATATTGCTTGGTGTAGATGTGTCATGGGCCCCAACAGTTGTCAGTGAACTTCAGTACCACTATAAAGCAGTAGTGTTGATCCTGCAGCACACTTCAATACTGCTATAAAGCAGTAGTGTGGCTCCTGCCTTTTTATATACTGCTTTCATTCCACTTTCATAGTGGAATGTCCTGCTTGGTGTAGATGAGCCCCAAATGTGACTACATTTCCTAGGAGGCTTGGGGAGAAAAAGAGAAGAAACTAAGGGCCAAATGACTCATTGCACGTACTCTGTCTCTCCTTTCTCCTAAATTAATTATAGGCATGGTGGGGTGATTTGAGGGGATTGCAGCACCCAGAGTCTTTTCCTTCCATTCCCTTTCCTCTACAGCACTGGCCTCTGAACACACACATGACTACAAACAATAGCAGCAGAAGAGGGAGATGGGAAATCCACCAGCTCTACTGGAAGACCGGCTCCATCGACTTCCTCTTCTCCCTGAATTGTTTCCAGGTATGAAAATAACCACTATTTGGTGTTAAAAGTTGGTATCTGAGTTTGCTTTTTCTCATTTCTCTCTGCCCCCCCCATTTCCTTTTGTTTTGTGTGCTGCCTAGATTTTAAGCCTTTGAGCAGGGATTGTCTTTTTATTGGTCATATATAAGCCACACTGGGGGACTTTTAAGAGAAATGGTAAGTGTAGCATGTAGTTTGGCCATACAGAAGATAGAGAAGGATAGATGAAAACAATTAATGGAAGTTTATGTTCTGCCCTGCCTGGTATGTTCTCCCTGTTAGAATCAAGCTATAAACTGTGGCTAAATATAAGGCCAAAATAATTATTACTTTAAATCTGTATCTAGCACCTCCATCTTCCTTTCATTGTTTACTCTAGTGTATGTACATCTGCAATTTGTGCCCATTTCTGATCAATTTGTGCAAATTTCAGATTAATTTGCAGAAATTTATCCAAAATTTGCACTAATTGTTCAGAAATTTGTGCAAGTAGCAGACCCTGCCAAAAATGGGCACGGACAACATGACAAGCTGCATTCATGGCTTGGATATTCAAAATGGCTCTCCGCCCACCCCACAACCCACTATGGCAAAAATAAGCCATGTTGGGCTCTTTGAACATGCGAACAGGCTCAGTTTGGGAAAAACCCGCTGCTCATCTTACAGATGCAAATTTAATTGTACATGCCATGGAACTCCATCAAATAAAACAACAACAACCTGGATTTCCCAGAAATGGACATCCTTATTACAGGGAGGGCTGAAAAATAAACTGCCTAAAACCCTACAGTTTGATTCTAACAGGGAAAACACACCAGGCAGGGCAGAACATAAACTTCCGTTAATTGTTTTCATCTATCTTTCTCTATCTTCTGTATGGCCAAACTACATGCTACACTTACCATTGTTCATTTTTCTTAAAAGTCCCCCAGTGTGGCTTATATATGACTGATAAAAACAAGACACTCCCTGCTGCCAGTCAGTGTCAATAATGCTGGGCTAAATGGATCAACGGTCTGACTCAGGCCTTAGTTAGACCTAAGGTTTATCCCGGGGTCATCCCGGGGTCGTCCCTGTCTGCTACCAGGATATCCTGTGTGTCATTTACATGAACAGTGATTACCCTGGGACGATCCCAGGATAAACCTTAGATCTAGCTAAGGCTTTAATGACCCAGGTTCATGCTGTCACCACAGTGGTGTAGGTGGGCAGCTTTTTAGTATTCAAGGGGCTCAATCCATGACCACAGCTTATCATGTCATCTGAATGCAGAGAGGGTGGATTGTTGGCATGGTTAAGAAACCACCCATAAGTTGTTCCAGGGTTGTGGTGATTTGTCAACCAAACCAACAGCCCATCCCCAATGGGTTTGGACAATATGACATGCTGCAGTCATGGTTTGAATATTCAAAATGGTCACCCACCCATGCCACAGCACACCCTGACATACAGTAAATATGCCACGGTCAGCTCCTTGATCATGTGAACAGGCCCAGTATAAGGTAGATTACTATATTCCTATGTTTCTAATCTCCATGGTCCTGATCCCATTGTGGCTTCACCTCAGCTGTTGCTTACATTTTCAAACACATGCACATTAATTACATTCACACAATTAACATCACATCTAGTTTGCATCCAAGTAGCAATGATAGTTTGGAGTAAAGGAAATCTAGGGATCATTGAGAAATTCGTTTGATTTGCATTTCAATGCAAAATTTCCACTATGTGACCTGACCACAAACAGAAACATAGTTCCATATCAAAATCCATACCTTTCTGACATTTGTGATGCAGTTTTCCCAAAATGTATATGCCTACAAAATGTTCATACATATGAAAAATGCACATAAAAATGCATACAAAAAAGGCATATGTTTTGAAAAATATTGCAGTCTAGAGAAGAATCAAAATGGACAAGGTTTAATATGAGAACCTGAGCGAAATTAGGAGATTCACCCATCACTAGGAAGACTGAGAGAGACTCTTAGGCCTAATCTACAGCATATTGGATATTGCACTATGAAAGCGGTATGAAAGTGGTATATAAAAGGCAGGAGCCACACTACTGCTTTATAGCGGTATTGAAATGCACAGACAACTGTTGGGGCCCATTGACACATACCACATAATGCTTTCATAGTGCTATATCCTGCTTGGTGTGGTTCCTGCCTTTTATATACCATTTTCATACTGCTTTCATAGTACAATACCCTGCTTGGTGTAGATTACGCCTTAATGTGGTCATGAATAAGCCACAATACGAATGTATGGTGTTCCTGCAATTCCAGAATATTCAGCTCTCTCTATAAGTGTGTGTACTGCATTCTGTCAGGAGGTCACTGGCTTTATAGAATCAAAGCTAAGAGCAGAGGTAATCATTTTTCCATTTATAAATTCAAGGGAAGGTGAAATAACCATTCATCTTGCTGAGGGGGAAAGTTGGAAATTAACACTTGTGTGCTGCTGTTGCTAGCTGATTTTTGGAGAGCCTTCATTTGGAAAAAGATTTAGATTCCTGCTCAGTGAAATTCTGCCGGAGGAGCATAGAATCAGGTTGACACCATGGATGTAAATGCACTGATGATTAATTACTACCTGTGACCATGAACAGATCAGTTGGCTACTTGGAGAAGCGTATAAGAAAATCCTAAAGGATTCCAGTAGAGGTTGTAAACGAAATAGTTCAGTTGGCTGCAGCACCATATGGACCAGGCAGACATGTGCTGTTGCTGAATGGTGGCTTTGGTTTCTACATATTTGTGAATTGTGTGCTGTGGCTCCCAATATAGTCTAGGAGACTCATGTGATTCACCATGGCTTTCCTGGCCTTATCTCTCTATTCCTAGCCTCTCAAACATGATCCACCTCAACTAAGGCCTTAGCTAGACCTAAGGTTTATCCCGAGATCATCCTGGGGTCATCCCTGTTCATGTAAATGACACACAGGGGATCCCAGGAGCAGGCAGGGATGATCCTGGGATGATCCCAGGATAAACCTTAGGTCTAGCGAAGGCCTAAGATGGCATTAGAACTCCAGGGTGACACATCCAGAGCATTCAGTCCAGGGGTGGGCAGACTTGAAGGTTCCTGGCTGTACTTTATTTTATTGCTAAATCCTTAAGATCCATCAGCTTGAGCGAAGTGTCTGCATAAGGCAGGAGTGGGCAGCAGGTGGCCCTCCAGATGTTTTGGGCTCCTCACGATTGGCTATGCTGGCTAAAGCTAATGGGAGTTGTAGGCCAGAACATCTGGAGGGCCACACATTCATTTCATTTGCCCAGTCCTGGCATAGAAACTCAAGTCCTATTCAGGTATTCCTAATTAGAATACGGTAAACCCAGGAGAAGGAGGAGTGCAATAACTCCGCCATCCCCTGGTGTCACTCATTGCCTTCTACAAGTGGGGTGTGACTTTGTGAAGAGGAGGCACTCTATCTGTTGAACCTTTCCATGCAATCCAGACTGGTGATTATCTAGCAGAAATTTTAGTTATTGCTATTAGTTGTAAGTTGTTAAACATCTTGCTGGTGTACAGCACAAGAGGACCTTCTCAGTGGTGGCACCCTGGTTGTAGAATAACTTCCCCAGAGAGGCTCACCTGGCACCAACGTTGTGGTCATTTCAGAGGTAGGTGAAGACCTTACTTTCCCAGGCATTTTAGTCTTTCAGTTTCTGTTGTTTTTAAATATATTACTATATTTTAAATCTATGCACTGCTGCTGATGTATTTTATGGTTCCAGAATGTAATGCTATGCATGTTTAGACAGATAGGGGCTGTGTGAACTTCCCCGTACCCAGCTTGACTCCTATGAGTTGGACTCTCATCACTTGCTGGACCCTGGCAGGCAGATGAGTGCCCAATAGTCCACGGCAGACCAGAGGTCGCTCATGGTTTCCTGGCCCTGCTTGTTTTGTGGAAGTGTTTCATTGTCCCCAAAGGACCCCTTGAGAGAGAAGGAAACATTTCTGAAACATGAGCAGGGCGGGCCAATTGAGCACCGGCTCTCTGACACAAGCGTTTCCTTCTTCTGGAAGAGGCCCCTTCTGGGAGAAATAAACACTTGTGCCAAACAACCAGGGCTCAATTAGCTGCACTACTGGGGATGGGAGGAGAGCTCTGCTCTCCTCCTCCTGTCCCTGCTACCATAGCAATGGCAGCGGCAAGGACAGGCCCCGGTTGTTTTACATAAGTGTCTGATAATTACGTAAGGCAACTCGGGATAAGGCAACTGTGGCCTGTCCTCACCACCACCACTACTGCTGCACCAGTTATGAGAGGGGAAGAAAGGTGGTACTTCTCTCACTCCCCCTCCCATCCCTGCTACTGTGGGAGCAACAAGGTTGTTGGGTTGTTGTTTTTTCCATCCTAAAATGGAAGGGATTGAGGGTGGAGGTGAGGGTGGACAGCTTTACAAATTCTGCTCAGCTGGAAGGTCGGTAAGCCCTTTGCATTCTACCCTTCCTCTTTAATTTTAATGACACGGTCTGTAATCAAATAGTGCATCGAAGGCTTTTAAAAAGAAGCTTTAGGAATTTCCACTTTAAAGACATCATAATAATTGATCCCAAAATGGAAGGGTGAAAGCTAAAGTAGATTCAAGCAACGTTCACCCTGCTGGCCAAACAAATTGTTAACACGTGCCAAGATTTACAGCCTTGCATTTTGTAGCAAATCATAGTAATTGATTCGGAGTGTAAATTACAGTACATCTTCACCCTGATTTTAATAGATATGCAGCTGGAGGACCAGGCTGTCAGATGTCAATAATACTGAATGGCAGAGAGACTCTCACATTAGCAATTGGAAATTCATTAAAGAGTGGTTCCAAAGGGAATGAGCATGAACCTGGAAGTTTGGGCAGGGGAGGGGTGCTTACATTATTAGCCCACTAAAATATCCCTTTAGGTTTCAGCACTGCCTAATTTAATAGAATCAATCAGACAATGCCTATTTAGGACTACTAGTAGGACAATATCCCCCCAAATGAATTCATTATTTCCTCAGAAAGTAACAGATTCATCCATGTAGTCTCAGATGAGAATTTTCCTTTAATTTGAGATCTTGTTCTGTGTATATGAGTGCTTACACATGTGCAATATCAAACTACATCTTGGGAGCTATAGTTTGGAATCATGTACTGCACCATGGCGTCATGCACCACCACGTTAGGTACTCCGACTGAATTGGTAGTTTCCATGTGGCCATTCTACATGTTTGCTTGACGTTGATGCTTGGTGTATGAAGGAGAGAGATATGTATTGGTGTATGGAGCTGTATATAAACTATGTGTTTCTTCAAACATGATTGGTTTATGTAGAGAATTTAAATGCCAACATTTCCCTAAAGGATTAGAGTGACATAATCATATTTCTTCCTGAAAGAAAAGGATTAAACTAATCAGCTCGGTGCATGCATAGAAATGTCATACTTCAGATGCAGACTATTCATCCTCTAAAGCTTCCTATTTATTCCAAAATTAATAATGTATTTATAAGACAGTGACCAAACTTGTTAAAAAGGCGAGAAATTTGAACGCATTAGTTTTGATCAGTGAGCTGACTAATTACAAAATCAGAAGCATCACTATGCATGTTGTCTGGAACCAGGATATTGTTAACCATGCAGTGTTGTCTGAACCCAGGATATTGCAGTGTGGCTTGTTAACCAGTCTGAACAACCCATCAACAAACTATGGGTTCTCAAGTTGGTTTGTTCAAGAAAAATAAGCTACCCTGCAGAAAATGTCCTGGGTTCAGACAACTTGCTAACCCACACTCACTGCAGCTGAATCCAGGCAAGACAGAAGTGCTTATCATGAAAGGTCCTAATTCAGGTACTGAGGTATGTCAACCAGTTCTAGATGGAGTCACACTCCCCCTGAAGCAGCAAGTTCATAGTTTGGGGTTTCTCTCTGACCTGACCCTGCTCCTGGAACCCCAGGTGGAGGTGACGGTGAGAAGCGCCTGTTATCAGCTTTGGCTGATATGCCAACTATGGAACATGTAGACTTGAGAACGGTGATGCATGTGCTGGAAATCTGTAGGCTTGATTTCTGAAATGTGTTGTATTTGGAGTTGCCTCTATACTTAGTCCAAAAACTTCAACAGGTACAAAACATGGCAGCCAGGGGATGGCAGCCATGGAGATCATATAACACCAGTTTTAATATCTTTAAACTGGCTGCCAATTTGTTTCTGGGCAAAATATGAAGTGCTGGTTCTTACCTTTAAAGGCCTACGTGGTCTACGCTTAGAGAGCACGTTCTCCCCTATGTTCCAGCCCACCACTTAAGATCCTCTGAGGGTCATCTGCTGTGACTGCCTAATGTGAGATTGGCAGCCACATGCCAGAGACCTTTTCTTTCGCCACCCCTCAACTGTGGAATTACCTGCAGGTTGAAATGCGCCTGCTGACTTCTTTGAATGTCTTTAAGCAGGCATTAAAGTCTCTATTATTCCAGCAGGCCTTCCCTTTTTAGTATCGTATTGTTGACTATTATATATTGTTTTATGTCATATTATTTTATTGATTGTTTTATCTTGTTTTATCTTGTTTAAATTGTTTTTAACTTCGTATGCGGCCTAGAGTATTTGTATATAGGTGAGATATAAATTGAATAAGTAAATTAGATAAATGAATGGTTCAATGAACAACCCATGGTTCAACAACAACCACTCAAGCAAGAAGTGCGGGTTAGCGTGTTGTATGAATGCAGTCAGTATAAAATATTCACCTATTATTTATACTCATTGGAGCATTCATTTTAATGGAGTTTTTTATTTGATGTATCCTAATCTCTCTTTTAATCATTTGCATTTTAAATTATACTTTTCTTTTGGGGGGATGTTCACAGACTCAAAAATTGGTTGTAAGCCATCTTGAGCTATTTACTTTCTGTAATGATAATGTAGGGCGACCATATGAAATGGAGGACAGGGCTCTTGTATCTTTAACCGTTGAATTGAAAAGGGAATTTCAGCAAGTGTCATTTGTATATGTGGAGAACCTGGTGAAATTTCCTCTTCATCACAACAGTTAAAGCTGCAGGTGCCCTGCCCTCTTTTAAATCTGGTCACTCTAGTATAGCTCCTGCAGTTTTAACTGTTGTGGTGAAGAGGGAATTTCACCAGGTTCTCCATATATAGAAATGACACCTGCTGAAATTCCCTTTTCTATGCAACTGTTAAAGATACAGGAGCCCTGTCCTCCTTTACATCTGGTCACCCTAGATAATGTTGGTTGTTGTTGTTCTATTGTTCTATTGTGGAATCTATTATAGAACATACTAAAATCTTCCACATTATATTATAGTTTGGCCTTTGACTATCCTTTGCAGAAAACCTTATTTTTCTTGCTTAACCAACATGGAAGTTTCATTGCTTCAACCAGTCACACAGGTCAGCACCAATGGGAAATGTTAGTAGACTACCAACACAGAGACAGCTGCTTTCTATTCCCTTTTATATCTTTCCTTTTTCTATTTCTTTCTGAATATATATATATATATATATATATATATATATACTGCAATAGTGAATGTAGAAAATGCTTTCAAAGCATTCAGAAATGGTGGGTGTAACAGTCAAGTGAAAGGGTTATGTAGTGCTTAGGCCAATCGGCAATGCCATGTTCTGTTCCGAGTACCATCTTTTAAGAAAGGAGTTCGAAAGGGGTCGCAAGGAAACCCCAGCAATGATAAAAGGTGAATTCTTGGAGAAATGATGAAGGAGCTAAGATAAAAGAATGCTGTGACTGAAGTCAGAAGGAGGAGGGGTTCTATGTCAACTCTTTTCAAATATGCAATAGAATGAACCCAGGAAGAATAGGGAAATTCTTAGTCCGCTGAACATAGGGAAGAAAAGGACATGAAATTATTATTATTATTATTATTATTATTATTATTATTATTATTATTATTATTATTATATCCCACCAATGCTGGGCCTCAAAGCAGCATTACAAGATTACAAGATTTAAAACATATTTATTTATTTAAAACATTTGTATCCCGCCCTATATCATTAAGATCTCAGGGCAGCATACAGATAAAAGTATACAGTATAAAACAATAAATATGCACAATTAAAAACAAATTAAACCATAGGTTTAAATATACATTTAAAACCTATGAATACAAATATACAAAAGTTATAAATATATTAAATATATTCCAATATTAAAACATTTAAACATTTTAAATACACCACAGTTTTAAAGGTCCTTAACATTTTAAATACACCACAGTTTTAAAAGTCCTTAAAGTCCAGATTATTCACCAAATGCCTGCCGGAACAAAAATGTTTTTGCTTGCCTCTGAAAGCACATCAAGTAGGGAGCCAGTCTAGCTTCCTTGGGAAGAGAGTTCCAGAGCACTGGAGCAGCCACTGAGAAGGCCCTCTCCTGCGTTCCCACCAGCCATGCCTGTGATGGTGGTGGGACTGAAAGAAGGGCTTCTCCTCAAGATCTTAAAGCATGGGCAGGCTCATAAGGGAGAATAACACCTTTCAGATAACCTGGACCTGAGCCATATAGGGCTTGATAGGTCATAACCAGCACTTTGAATTTTGCCTGGAAACAGACTGGAAGCCAGTGGAGCTGTTTTAACAGAGGAGTTGTGTGCTCCCTGTAACTAGCACCAGTCAGCAATCTGGCTGCAGCTCTTTGAACCAGCTGAAGTTTCCAAACACTCTTTAAAGGCAGCCCCATGTAGAGTGCATTACAGTAATCCAATCAGGATGTAACCAAGGTATGTGGCACCGTGGCCAGGTCTGACATCTATAGGAACAGGCGCAGCTGGCACACTAGCTTTAACTGTGCAAATGCACACCTGGCCACAGCTGAAACCTGGGAAATGAAACCTATCAACATTTTGGTCATGTATTGATTTGGATTATGAGGCTTGCCTCATAATCAAAGGAACAAGCAGCATCCAATAGCTGTAAATACTGAGAGGACAGCCATACAGAGGAAGACTATTCCAAACATGTTTCAAATAGATCTATGTGTATGCAGCTTAATCCACCATTCAAAATCAAAATGTTCATTTGCAGCATAAGTGAAATGACCCTAAATGTGTATGAAGGTATGTCAGCTTTTCTAACTAAGACAAATAGTTATAATCTTTTCAGCCCTATCATTCAAAGAAGACTGAAATGGCTGAGCATCGCTGGACACATGCTGGGTATAAAGGCATTGGATCCAGAGTTAGTCATGCTTAGAGTAAACCCATTAAAATCAATGGGACTTAAGATACTTCCCTAACTAATTAACGGGTCTAATCTAAGCATGATTATAAGTTCAGATCCAAACCCTAGACATTTGCTATATGACTTCTTGGGTTTTGGTATGACCTTTCTCAGCAAACAGCAGGCATATTTTTCATGTTGACTTTGAATTGTGTTGCCAATGACACTGACTGAGGTGATCATGTGCATGAGAACAGCCCCACCGGATCGCATCAAACAAAGGTCAATTTAGTCCATCATTCCCCACCCCCAACAGCATCCTGCCAAGGATTCTGGGAAACTTACAAGCATAACATTAAAGTTATGCCCTTCACCTCTTCTTTGTCCCCAGTATGTGTTACCCAAAGGCCATAGCTGGACGGGGCGATATCCCGGGGATTGCCCCAGGATCATCACATGGGGATGCACAGGGGATCCCGGGAGCAGGGAGGGATGATCCCTCCCTTTCCCCAGGATCTCGCCCTACACTTCTAGCCCACTTTTTCCACGGTCTTGGGCCGATCCCGAGACTGTGGAACATGTGGGCGGTTTTCCCAGGCTCCTCCAAGAACCATGCACGCGGCGCAGAGCTCCTCAGGACCTCTGTGCTCATCAAAGGTAGGGTGGGGGAGTGGGGAAAGTTTTTTTAAAAACAAACCAACTCACCATTTTTCACACAAGTGCTCGTGCACTCTGTCAGCTTTAACAAAAAAAAAAAAACACAAAATGGCAGGCACAATTTCGCACGCCACATGTAGACCAGGGCGGATACATTTCCCTGGACTACAGAGGTTTTCTAGATGTTGCTAGACCTATGCAAAAATTAGTTTAAGCATTGCTGTTGTTGTTTTAAATCATCTAACCTAATTGCCATCCTGTAGTAACAAATTCCATAAAGCTATTATGCATTCTATGAAGAAGTATTTCTCAGTACTTTTGCCACTCTCCATCCTACTGCTAATCAGCTTTAGTTGGCCCTGGATTTTAGCACTATGACCAGGAGAGCTGCTCTGTAACCATCAGCTTTTGGAATGTCAGTGCAAGCGCTTAAAAAGCCACCCTCAGGTTGGCATGCCAAAAAACACTGTCTATGAAGAGAATGTATAATTCAGGCTCTGCCCATGGAAGCTGCAGCTGCAAGGATAAGAGGGAACTGAGAACAGTTCCTAAACCACATAAGAGAAAATACTTGCTTATATTTCCAGGTGAACTACAATGGAGCAGAAGAAACTAGACAGAATTCTTGGAAAAATACTGATCACATAATATGGAACTGGACCTTAGCATAGGTTTAGCACACAAGACTTATTTAAAATTCTGTGTGATTGAAAAGGAAAATCTCTCATTGAATTGAGTAAGACTTAAATCAAGGTCATGAATTGAATGATCCTCTTTTCATATGATCCCTTATCCTCATGCATATGTACATCTATTATTTTTTCCTTTTCAAAAAGACTATATTTCTATTGTCATTGCTTAAATGATTCCAAGGTGACATTAGGTCATTTCACTTATGGTAATAAATACAAATGTTGAGCTGCATGCACATAAATCTATTCTGTTCAGGATCTCTGCCATTCTGGAGTGATCCATTGCATAAGACCAATGCTGGGCAGAGATAATGGAGAAGGAAGTTAGAATATTTTAGGCAATGTAAGAAAAGCAAGCCAAGCCATTCCTGTGAAATAAGGTGTGGGTTGGAGAACATCTTATGTGTAGTTCCTACATAATAGCATATATTCCACAAGGAGATGGCCAAAGACAGTAATTAGCTGTGAAACTAAAGTATGAGCAGAATAATAATGTTCATTAAGCTAAAAGAGAATGTAATAAGTAAAATCTCAGTCCTCCAAGGATTACAGTATTAATATTGAAATTTGGTCACTTTTGAACAATGATGATAAAAGACTAAATAGTCTTAGTATGTGTCTATGTAAATGAATGGATCTACACTATACTTCATAGTCAAAGCAGGATTTTATGGGGGTTGTTCCAGAACAAGAGGGTGGTTATTGCCATCAGATATAAATATATGTTCTAATACAGAATCAAGGAGAAGTAGGTCATTATCAAGAGACTCCAATGTGCATGCCAACATCTGTATGTATAGGACCGTGTCATTGATTCTTATACATGGAGAGTGAAGCAAGAAATGTCTTGAAAAATGGCATGACAAAATGATACACCTTCAAGAGATCCTCAATAGGCTGCAAAGTCAGTTGTGGCTCCATCCATGCCGGTCATTTATTTGGAGGCCACTGCATATATGAACTAGCCTATAGCCATCACTCTTAGATATTCAAATGCTGGCAGGATCCTGCTATTTTATTTATTTTTATTTATTACATTTATATATCACCCCATAGCCCAAAGTATCTCTGGGTGTTTTACAGAAGTTAAAAACAATGAACATTAAAAATAGATATACAAAGTTTAAAAACCACCAAAAGTATAAAAAAAACCCCAACAATATCGATTTAAAACATGAGACAGTGTTTCTCTTGGCTCTTGGCTCTCCTTAATCCCAGCTGATTCTACCAACTTCTTATCATCAAAACAAGGAGCAGAGGGGGAAAAGTCAACTAACCCATTGCATAGGTCAAGTGTGGGCTACTTGTCTTTGATCCTAGCTAGATGGGGCAAAATCTTGGGGTGGGGGGAGGGGGAAATTAAGTTATTTTTTTAAAAAAAGCTACCTTTCTGTGCAAAAGTGTTCATGTGCTCTTCTTCTTTAAGAATTTTTTTAAAAATGGTGGCTGCGACATCCTCACCCTCCGAGGTTGTCACGCGCCATGTGTAAATAGAGGGGGAGATCTCACGATAAAAATATCACGAGATCTTCACCCCTCTCTCCTGCTAGACTGCTAGGTCTAGCTGAGGTCTTAGTCTATTGTCACTCAGGTATCATGATTAGCTATGCTAGCTGATGGAAGTTGTACAGAAAAATGTATAGAGGACCACAAGTTGCCCATCCCTGGCATCAGTAGATTTATGAATTCCAAATATCAGTTATAACAACAGTTGATCCTAGAAGGGGGAAAAACGCAGTGGTAAAGACAACCAAACTGACTACTCTAACATCCGAAATTAAATAGTTTCTGAGGAATGTAGCATCATTGGCCTGTATTGTCTCTACATTTTGATCCTATGGTGCTTCTCCCCGTTTTAGACAGTTCCCAAATCTCTCTCTCTCTCTCAATCTCTTTCTCTCTCTCTCTCTTTTGTGCATACACACATTTTTAGGAATGTAATTGAACTATATTAATCTATCTAATCATCTTGGATGTTTCAGAATGAACTATTTAATGGCATCCTGTAGGACTAATGAACTCTGATTAGTTATTGCTCCATGTCCTAAACATTTATAAAATCAATGAGATGAGACACTCAGGATAACACCAGCAGTTTCTCTACTCTGGTCATCAATGCTGCCATTTTGGGACAAGTACACACACATGTAGGAAACAGAGTTCCAATTTAAAGTCTAAGAAAGAATATCAATGTTTATTTTTAGATAACTTAATGGCATAACTTGACACAAGCCATCTCTGAAAATAGATATATGTGTGTTAGATATTTCCATTTCTAAAATGCTTTGCATTGTATTGTATCCTTTCAAATGTTTATGATGTATTTTGTATTTTTAGCTGTTTCTGAGGCATTTTAGTCTTTTTATTGTTTGAAATTAGCCTCCAAAACATTTGTTATTGGGCAGATTAGAAATGTAATAAATAAATAAATAAATAAATAGTTAAAATGATATCCCTGTTCTTTGAATTGAAGCCTCATTTTTTTTTTTTTAAAGACATTTAAGAAGTCTGCTAAACATGTCCATTCCAGGTTGCTTCATAAGACAGACTTGAGTCCAGAAACAATATTTTTTAAAAAAATGTGAACAAGCTTAACACGCTTTCAGAATCAGTGTCTGAATTCAAATGATAAGACAAAATAAGAACTTGAAACAGGTGGAATTTTATTTATTTATTTATTACATTTATATACCACCCCATAGAAGATGCTCTCTGGGCGGTTTACAAAAGTTAAAAACAGTGAACATTAAAAACAAATATACAAAAATTTAAAACCATCAAAAGCATAAAAACAACAATATCCATTGAAAACAACTATTCTGGGGTCAGTTAAAAAAAAACCCTCAGTATTTATTTTATTTTAAAAGCTAATTCTTTTCAAGGTGCCATAGGTGTTGTTTTTGCAGCCTGTGTTTTATGTAGTTTATAGATATAAAATTATTTATCTGTAGCGTTCACTGTAGCATGAACAAAAATTCTTGAAAAGGCAGATGATTTTTTTTCACCAATAGTCTCCAGATGGATGGTGAGAACAAAGCTATAGGAAGGATTAGGAAAAAGAATACAGAAAAAGGCAAAACCAGACATATGGATATGTAAGCAAGACTAGTTATGATAAAACAAGTCAAGAGTTCAAATTTGAGCCCCAAAGCAAACGGTTTGGCAGCTAAATTTGGAATTGCAAAATAATAATGATGATGAGGGGCCATAGCTCAGTGTGGTAGAGCACATGGTTTGCATGCAGAAAGTTCCAGGTTTGATCCCTGGCTTCCCTGGGCCAGAACTACACCAAGCAGGATATAACACTTTGAAAATGGTTTGAAAACTGTACATGGAGTATGTCCTGGGCCACAACAGTTGTCAATTCCACTATAAACCATTTTAAAATAGTAGCGCAGATCCTGCCCAGGTAATGTGAGGGGGGGAAATCCTTCCTGAAACCCTCAAGAGACGCTGCCAGTCAGTGTCGACAATACTGAGCTAGCTGAACCAATGGTCTGACTCAGCGTATTCCTATGAAAATGATTAATAATAATAATGATGATTATGTCAATGACAAGAAACTTTTGTTTCAACACATTTTATGCTTTCTCTCTTGATTTTCCTTTAGGTTCTTTCTGTTGAGAGTTTGATTAGAGAAATCTCATGTACAAATGGAAGTTTTCAACTTTTGCTATATAAAACTTGCACATCTAAAACTACACATTCAGAACTGTAATGCACTTTGTCCATCCAAGTGTATGTGAATGACTTCATGGGGAGGGAGTTGTGCACACATGTTTTCCAAGCTCTACCTGTGTATAATTTACACACATGGTTTCCTACACATATTCATTCACCCTGGATATGTTGTCTGAACAAGGCCCTCCCATCTATTAAAATAGTTATCTCTAGAAAATATCAACAGGGTTTTACTGCTCATTTACAAGTGTATAAGATATATAGAAGATGGCTAAATGATGCTGACAGCCATATAGTCAATGAGAGGAGGGCAGCAGGACTGAACCTGCCAGTTCCAAGAAAGTCATTCAAGTTGGCAGAGAGATGTAATCAGGCTGGTAGTGCCAATGAGCAGATAGAGATCTAACAGTGCTAAAGAGCAAGGCTGGGGAACAAGGCAAAGTACTGAATATGAGTTTCACAAACAGGAGTCATTCTCTGGCTCAGAGGTTGAAGCAGAACCTCCTTCTCTTCAGAAGTCTCAGGCTACAAAATCAGGTGAGGGCCCAATTTTACAGTCCAGTCAGCTCCTCTGTAGCGGGTGGAGGGTGGGGTAGAATTGGCCATACTACAGGTTGTTAGCCTACATAGGGCTTCAGTGCTTTTAGCTCCTTGCTGAGACAATATTCTCCTATTGGTGTGGTAGGAGAGAGTGGTAGGAGAGAGTTCCAGCTAGCAGGATCCACTTTGAGCTGTCCAAGGTCCTATTTTTCTTTCTTTCCTTGTTTCTGACTGCCACCAAATGCTACCAGCTTCTCCTGTGAGCCTCAAGGGACTCAGAAAGGAGCGGAAGGACAGCAGTAAACTACCCAGAGAGCTTCGGCTATGGGGCAGTATATAAATGCAATAAATAAATAAGCATACTGCCACAGGCTTCCACAAAGTCTCTGAATCCCTAGCTGAGCTGAACAAAAGCCAATACATAATCAGATCAACATCACAAGCAAGATCTATGCTATGAAACCCAGCCATGGATACAAGAAGGAGCACTCCACATTTACATACAGGTGATGTTACAAGCACAAGTAATGGAAGGACTATGATACATCCTCTATGAATCCTCCACATACAGGGGGGAGGTTTGAACCTGCTAGAGAGCTAGTGTTTGGCAGAAAGCAAGGCTAAGGATGCCAGGATCTTCCCAATAAAAACAGTAGCTCAGGAAATTGGACTCTGCATACCTTTCTTAAAGACTCAGGTTTAGTTCTCTCAAAACAGTGCTATAGATAATTAAAAATAAATGTATACTTACATTCTTAGATCAAAACACCGCTGCTGGCTATCAGTGGTGTATATAGAACTGGTTCATACCAATGTTATCTACTGATGGTTTCTGAAGTGATCACCATGCAAATGCTTATATATATTGATTTCCTAATCCACTCTATCATGACCAGGTTACAGAGTAGGTCCTGAGGAGGCAGCAGCTGGGTAAAATTCTTCAAGTTGTCCTGACACTGTGTTCTCAACCCTGTCGCTTTGAGAATTACTCTGGCCCAGAAGCCCAATTAATCTGACAGCACTGTCAACAAAGATGTCATGGTGTTTCTGGGGGTGTCGGCACCTGTCTAAAACACAAGGAATGGATTCATCTTGCTCATTTGCATAGGCCAACATATGGTAATGGTTTGATAACTACTCAGTTCAGGTTGCTTTGCTCATTTCCAATTCTCTGTAGGAGGGACAGACAACTTGTTCCAGAGTAAGTTCTAATTAGACCCATATAAAAAGCCAATCTGCATATTAGTCAGCCTATTGCTAAATGGATAGCGGCGACGTTCCTGCATGAATAATCCATTGTCAAACATTGCAGTCAGAACTTTTGTACCAACTCGCCTTACCATGCAGATGATGCTTTTGAGTGGAGCCTGTTCACACAGTTCCAAGTCATGCCTGTGTGAGCTGTCCCTAAACTGTTTCAGTTGCAGACACAGTCCTTGCAGCTGTAATTCCTTGTTAGGCAAACAGATGTCTGTGTGCAGATTTTTGTAGTATATAAAAAAAGACTCCCCTCTTCTCTTATATAGGCATCTTGCGATCTTTTCCTCCATCATCAAGCTGCCTAAATGCGAACCAGCACAAATTGGCAGTATTTCCTTGCTAATTTGGGCATTTTTCTTTTACATCCCCTGGGCCATTTGTTATATAATCGTAATTATTTTCTGCTGGGCAGATGAAATCGATAACACCAAGCTCCCCCACTTTCCATCACCTCTTTAGTAGTGTTAGAACAGAGATGGGAATATTTAGCTCCCCGAAGGCACCATCTGGTGCTACCATGTATGGAGATGCTACATAAATTACATACTTGTAAGATAAGTTCCTACTTGTTACCAGTTCTTTGTCCCTGCATACACAACTTAATCCTTTAAAAATTATAATCATATGTATTCTCTCAATATTTTCATAATCTTGTTATCTCCTTGCCTTTATGGAACATCTAACAATCCCAGAGAACTAAACAACACCTGATGAGGGAGAAGAAAGTGGCACATTGAAGGCTTCATAATATGAAGAAAGGTAATGTGAAGGCAGGAATGGATAGGATTGTGCAGGATTTACATTTAAAATGCTTGTGGTGACTGACAGAAGCAATCCCGGAAGCCTCCTTGAAGAGCGTATTAGCATATCTTGGAGAGATGCCAGATTATGGTGAAGCACTTGTTTGCTCATAGTTAATGAGTTAACTTCCAAAGTCAAAGAATGCGTCTTTGATTTGTAAGTAATACACAAGCTTTGAAAGATTTGATGTGCTGGAGATGAGCCAGTGGGGACCAGGGGGTGGATTGCTCAATTCAAATCTATGTACCTCAAGACCTGGCCATGAAGAATAACAACTTCTAGTGAGGATGAAGGACTAAAGAATGTGTATCTCATTCAAACCTTAGGGATAGCATAGGCTACAGGGGAACATTTACAGAAAAAGAACAGTGTTATTTGTCATTTAACCTGTCGAGGATTTATCCACTGTACGTGTTCCATAAACTGGCTTCAGAACATCTAAATGTTATTATAACCATAGGAGAAATACGTAGTATGTGCAAACGTATGCTGATTTTTCAAGACACAACGTGTCCAGCAATCTACAAGCCAGCCTGTGATCTTTGTTGCTTTTGCCCTTCACAATATTGGTCCTGGGAGGCTTTGAAATGAAATCATCCTGAGAAGATTTCATTGTTAGTATTAAAAATGCTTTAAAAAATCCTTCAGGGACTAGAAACTCTATTTTACAGTCTAGATTGGGCTTGTTGAGACATCTTAAAAGATTATTTAAAAACACAACACTTGTTAGTCTGAACAGGGTGTCCTTTTACAATCAGAATGGAAGCAAATACCCATAGTCCTGTCAATTGAGAGACACTTTGAAAGGTAGTGGGGAGCAGAGAACCAAGGCCTCAACCTGCACATCCCACGCAAAGTGTCTCCCCACTAAGTTTTTGTTGCAGTTAACACCCTTCTCTTGCTTCTTGTTTGGCAACTGGGGTTGGGATTGTAGCATCTACCTAGGGACAGATCTGGTCCAAAGATTTCTAGTTTCTAACCAGTATTTTATACATCTAAGTCAACAACACATTGAAGGTCTCTTACCCAGGCCAACTTGTCAATCTCTAGGTGGTGATTCAAGAAGGTGGCATACACCCAGTGGTGACCAAGACTGATGTGTTATAAAATCCATGTCCAGGATCTGTTTAGACTGAAGGATGAATCCATGTCCCAAACAGGCACTTTCCAGCACCTGTCATTGCTTCAGTTCACATCAATGGAGGCTGGCAATCTATAACTTATTCTGGTTTTATATAATATTTTTAAACATAAATAAAAGTTTTAAATCTTGATTTGTATGTTATAATTTTAATTGTAAACTGCCCAGAGAGCCTCGGCTATTGAGCAATATAAAAATGTAATAAATAAATAAATAAGAAAATTTCAGTGGGGCTGCAAATCCATCCTGAGTATCAATCAGAAACAGCCAGTACTCTCAAAGAGCTATCCAAGGTGCTGAGACCTATTCCCAAAATAGTTTCAGCATCTTGGACATCTTATTTAGCCTTGTGGCTGGTTCTGACTGAAACCCAAAGCGGATTCACAGCCCCACTGAAATTGGAGCCACCAGCTTTCACTGCTTCTTATACAGACATTTGGGTAGATTTGGCAACGCTAGATAAATAGGAGCAGAAAATCCATCCTGAAGTGATTATTTTTGGTCACTTAGCTGTGCTCTCATGTTCAAATTGGATTGTGTGGATATTTCTGCATGTTCTCCTCCTTAATTTATAGCAAGGTGGATTACAATGCAAGGTGGGAGGGCTGTGAAGTCTCATAGCTAAGAACTCCGAGTGCTTAGTTTAGCAGATAAAACAGCAACATCTGGAAGCACTGGATTAACACAGGAAGAAGGAACAAAGAACTTTATGGGTGGGGGGAAGGAGTTGTGAGAATGTTTGGCCCTTCACTTAAGGTGATTTTAAAACATAGAATGTAGCCAGATACTCATGGAGGGGGTGCAGTCAGCAGATCTAGGGCTACCAAGTTTCTTGGTTTTATCAAGACTGGTCAGAAAACATCATGACCAGAACCAGAACGCAGTGTACAAATAACAACCTCTGTTCAGGCATTTGCCTGAACATGTGAGGGGCAGGCTTAAAGTGGGTGGAATGATGGAACTAAGTTAGCAGAAAACACAAGTGAAATTCCCATTCTCTGGAAGCAGAGAATGTGGGCAGGATGGAGACTGTGATATGCAGATATGACTCTGCGGTTGTGGAAAGCTGATGAGAAACGAAGGGGGCACCTACTTCTATTTGTTTTAGAGCAGCGTTCCCAGCCTGGTTGTGTAAGATTGCAGCTCCCATCATTAGGCTGCTTGCTTTGCATTTAACCATCTATCTCAAGAATCCTGTCCCATAATTCCCTAAAAGCGATAGCTTTGGGTGTAACCTTTAAGGTCAAGATAGGGACACAGGAAAGGGGATCCAGGCTGGTGGTTCTGATTTCAGAGAGGCTGGGAATCCACTCTGGGTTTCAGCCGAAACTCTAAAGGAGTTATCCAAGGTGTTGAACCCTATCCCGAAAATAGAACCCAGTGTTCACACACAGATGAAAACCATCAATCTGGGGATTTTCTCAGACCTTTCTAAGGCCATGCATCCCATCTTTGTGCAAGTGCAGCATTCTAACCGTAGGAGCAGTATGGGATTAGCCAGCCACTTTCAGCCCACTGAGTAGGATTTTTAGAGGGTGTTTTTGTAAACTGGCCCTTGGATATATCTTTTTTTCACTACTTCATATGGACCTAATAGGAGGTGATGGATTATCTGATTTGGCCATTGGCCTGTTTGTGTTTCCTGGTCACAGTTGGCAGGACGTGAGAGCTGCAAATAAATGATGACAGGTGGGTATAACCAGATCTCTCCTAGCCATGGGCGTGACCATGCCCCTGATGTCAGAGGTGTGGCCACACTCACATGGCATCATACAGCTTGGGGGGGTTATTCAGCCCCCTCCATTTTTGACTCTGTACCCCTGTTGAGCACTCTTGTGAGCACCTCAAGGCATCTGGAGAGTGAAAGGATTTTTGTCAAGCTGAGTCAGCTGAGTCAAAGTGATGTGCAAAACAAATAAACAAACAAACAAAACCCTTCCCTTGCCCCAGGAGAGTTTTCCCTATTGATCACTGATGAGTTAAGATGGGGTTCAGCAGCAATGGGCCCTTTCAGCTATCAAGGAATAAAACAAGTGTTTTTTATTCAGCATATCTCACTAATGCCTGCACCTATTCTTCTTAAATTTCGAAAGTTATTTACCTATGGACACCTCTACAATGTAAGCCATTATTGTGCAAATTATCCACAAAACTACAGCAGAGGTAAATCTGGTTTAACTCCTAAACCTTAAAAACTCCTCTTGCACAAAAGCTTCCTGAAAATTGGTAGGCTTCTTCCCCTTAGAAGGGGCAACTATGCTTGCTAATATGATCCAATTATGATAAGAAATAAAAATGAAACTCAAATCCAGAGGCAGCAACACAGAAACCCCTGGACATATTTGTTCAAAAATTTGTCATACTTTATCCAGAATTCAAAACAGCCATTTGTCCATGATAGTTATGGGGATGTTTGAAACTTATGATTTTTCCAAACCAAGGCTTTGCTTTGGACCTGAGGTAAAAAGCATCATACCAGAAGTGGTCTAGGGCAAAGCAACCCACTATCTGAGGTACCCAAGTGGGTTCTGAAATGAATCTTCTCTTATGTGCACAATCCCTAATATTTCCCCCTTTTCTTTTGTTATTCCTGTTCAGCTTTTAAAAACATCTTGGTTTTCCACAACTCCTTTTGCTTATCAGATTAGTACTTTCCTTTATTCCCCCTGCACGGTCTGCATCTGCCAAAACTCTTTCAGCTATCTTGCTTCTTGTTCTGCATTTACTGATTCCCCTTTTGTTGTTTATAAAGCCCCTTCTGGGCCTGAATTGTGACTCCCAACCTCCATCAGCAACCTACACAACCACCTACCTTTTTTTCTTCCTTCCTTCCTTCTCCTTCACCTTCTCCTTCACCTTCTCCTTCTCCTTTGTATAAATCAGATTTTTTTCCTACCCAGGCCTCAAAAGAGTGTATTTTGTGTCAGTCAGACTGACAACATTGCCATGTTCTCATTTACAAATATCACAGGTCCGCTGGTAAAACGTTTGCTTTCAATGGTGAAAGAAGAAATGGCACAGAACAATAAAAAGTCCTATTCAAATAGTTTATAGAGTACTATGTAAACTCCTTTTTAAATCTCTATTTTGTTTTGATGCTTATGGATGTAATTATACTTTTATGACAGACATTATTTATCAATTATTGATTATAACTGTATATATTCAGTACTTAATCATATCTGCAGAGTGGCTTACAAGAAATATTAAAAAACACAATGAAATAACTACATAAAAATAAGCTAAAAAAAGAAATAAAAAAGAGCATAAAATGTTATCTATGAGCCATTATAAACCAAAAATTAAATAGCCTAAAAAAATTAAAAGGTATTTTCTTGGCACCAGAAAGACATCAGAGGTGAGGTGCCAGGCAATCCTCTCCGGAGAGAACATTTCAAAACCAGGATATTACCACTGAAAAAGACCTTTCCTCAGTAGCCAGCCACAATGGCCAGATCTACACCAAGCAGTATATGACACTTTGAAAACGGTTTGAAAACTGTAAGCTCCATCACACCGAGGAAGAAACGCTGGCTACCATTGTCGTTCAGTTACTTCCTTTTTGAAAACAGGAAGTAAACAAGGAGCATGAGGCCTATTCAGTCCACACATAGCAGGAGAGAGCAGCAACTGGACATATCTGGTTTTTCTTGAGGTGCAAGGAAGGCCAGAAGGGGCAGAAAGCACATAATAGGCAGACAATGTCATGTGAGGGACCTCCAACAAATCCATGAGTGCCCAGTAACGAGCATGCAATAAAACACTCGTCAGATGGAGCTCTGTATGCAGTGTGTCCTGGGCCTCAACAGTTGTCACTACTGTTATAAACCATTTTAAAGCAGTAGTGTAGATCCTTCTAAGGTCTCAGATGGAGGCAAACCCTGGAACAGAGGCTGATGAAAATATATGTAGGAATCACAAGCAGTGGATGCTGGCGGCTTCGATATCAGTGGGGGTTTGAATCTGCTCCTGGTTTCAGTTAGAACAAGTTAGAACTCTAAAGGAGCCTTCCATGGCACTTCACACACCTGGTTCTGTCTGAAACCCAGAGCGGATTCACTGCCCACTGACAACAGAGCCACAAGGCTCCACTGAACACAAGTAGACAGCAACCATATTTGAGGGGGGGGGGGACGACACAACAACACTTGGGTGAAATATTGGCTGTTCTTTCAGCCATCCATTTTAAAATCCATAATTCATTCAAGAAATCTGCTGCCGTCATGCTTCCATGGATATTGTTCAACCAAGACAAAGATATAAATATCGACATTCCCATAACGTTGTGTCCTTTCGTAGCAAACCATCTACATCCTTATGGCATTTTTACTGTTTTACATCAAATAATTTTCAGATTCTCATGAATGAAACACACATGCCCAAGAACCACTGTTTACTCCAGGGATAGGAAACCATTTTCCCACTGAGGGCTGCATTGTAATGTTCCAGTGAGCCCATACCAGCGATAGGCAGGGTTGGAGCTGACAGTGATTGGGTCCAGATATGAAAATATACTTTTTCTTTATTAGGATTCCTACTCCATACTGACTGGGTTCACACGATCATAGATGGGGAAATAACCCACAGTGGGTTATCTCCCCAGCCCCACCTGCTGGTGATGTGCCAGGGGATTTGAATAATTTGCTTCACTGGTGCAGCTTGCTGTGTTGTTTGAAACTGGCAGGGTGATTTGTTGCCCTGGTTCACAAGCTATCCAGAACTCATAGGCTGGTGTAGTATATTGGGGTGGCTTGTGAACCATGGCAACAAGCCAACCTTGCTGGGTTTGCCCAACACAGCAAGCCATGCTGGTGAGGGTTATTATGCAAAACTCTCCTGGCACTTGTGGCATGAGATCAGCGCTCCCCCATTCCTCCCTCCCTCCCTCCCTCCCTTCCTCTGTCTCACATATACCTGCCATTCACAGAGTGAATTGTTCCATGCTTGGTTTCTCTACTGTGTGGGGAAGAAAATATTTCTTTTTCTCCTCTTTCAGTATGGAAATGAACTGGGCCACTGTGGGGGTGGGGTGGGGGTGGGTTGCTTGCCTTCTACTAGAGAAATGGTTCTGTTCTCAGAAGTTCCCAGTTTCAATCCCTGCCATTTCCAGGTATCATCTTGGATAGCATGGATAGGGAAGGCCTGCACTGTGCATGCATGGTTTAGAGAAGAGATTGACAATGCCAATCCTGCAAGCATATCAGTGAAGTGCTCCTAGATCCATCTTTGGCCATGGCTAGACGAGGGGGTTGGAGGGCGATGATCTCACGATTTTATGATCACGAGGTCATCGCCTTCATCAACATGCGGCGTGCGATATCATGGCCACCATTTTGTGTTTTTTTAAAAGGAAAAGTAGTGCAGGAGCACTCAAACACAAGGTAAGGGTTTTTTTAGAATAAAAAACCTCGCCCTCCCCCCACCCCACCCCCAATGGACACAGAACTCCTGAGGAGCTCCGTGCCCCATGCCTAGTTCCTGGTTCCTTGTAGTTACTTGAAAGGTGCCGAGACCACCCGCGATGCCTGGCCACACTTTCCATGGTCTTGGGATCATCCCAAGACTGCAGAAAATGTGGGGGAAAGGGTATGGCGATATCCCAGGCCAAGGGAGGGATCATCGCTCCCTGCTTGTGGGATGCACTCTGCACCATGTGGATGCACAGAGATGATCTTGGGGTGATCACCGGGATATTGCCTGGTCTAGCCATGGCCATTGTTACTAGAGGCACAGTGGCTTGGAGTGCCTTTTATCAGCTTAGGCTTATATACCAACTACAAGCCTACCTGGACACAGGTAGCCTTTCAACAGTTAGCCATGCTGTGGTAGCCTCCCATTTGAATTACTGCAATGGATTATATGTGGAGCTCCCTTTGCAAATGGTTCAGAAAATTCAGTCCATCCAAAATAAGGTGGCTGGAACTGGGATGGATCAATATGATCATATTATGCCATTTCTTTGGCATTTGAACTGGCTGCCAGTCAAGCCCCATTCAAAGTATGGATGCTGGAGAAATCAGCCACAGACCCGAATGAGGCTGGATTCTTGAGAGTCCACCCTGCAGAATCTGCAGTGCACAGGGTCCCCCTGCTTGTATGTCCTCTGGATTTCAAGCAGTGGTCCCCCCCCCTCTTTAAGTAGGGGACGATACATAAAACTACAGCTGCAATTAGTCAGTCTTGGGCAAATTACGGCTGCAATTAGCATATTTTATGCCATTTGCTGCTGTAAAGTGCTTTGTTCTACATAAATTGCAGCTGCACTTTATGGCCACAAATGGTGTAAAATACACCGATTATGGCCACAATCTATGTACAGCTAAGCAATTTAGTTATACATAAATTGTACAAATGGTGTAAATTATGCAAATGGCACAAAATGCTCCTGGCCCTATGGCCCTATTGGACACCAGGAAAAGAGCCTTTAACGTGGTGTCCCCTTCTCCTTGGAACTCCCAGCTCCTGGAGGTCAGGCAGGCACCAAACACTGTGCTGCTTCCAGCACCTCTTGAAAACAACTCTTTTCCAAGAAACATTTCTCAAGTGACCAGCCCCCATTTTTATTGGTATTTTGTTCTAAATTGAACAATTTTAACTTGCTGTTTTGGTCTTTTTATCTTTTTACAGTTTTATTCCTATGTTCACCACTCCGGAATCTATTTTAGATAGGGAGCATTATAAATATAATAAATAAATGCTAATTACAGCTGTACTTTTCCCAAGATAGCATAATTGCGGCTGCAATTGGTGTATCTTGCACTGTTTACAGTGGGGGAAATGCAAAATCTGGAGGATGTGGCAGGGGCTCTGGGGAAATCCACTGAGCCTAAAGAGGCCCAGATTTCTTCACAATGGGACTCCTTTCCCAGACTAGATGTTGGGGGGGGGGGGGTTTGTACATCCCTAATTCGAAGAACTGATTTTAACCTTTAAAGCGCAAAATGACTTGGGGGGGGGGGGTCAGGTTACCTAAAGAAGCATCTCTTCTTATACTACCTGGAATATAAGGTCATTATGCCCCTCCTCCGAGTACCTCTGCCAAATGAGAAAGAGGAGCTTTTAGGTGGCGGCACTCCACTTGTGGAATGCCCAGAGAGGTTCACCAGGCACCTCTGTTATTTTATTTTTTTTCAGCACCACGTGAAGATGTTTTTTAGTCTGCAAAGCATTTCAAGAACTGTTTCTAGTGCTTTTAGATCAGTGCACTTTTATTTTACTGCTGGTTTTATTTTGATTTTATTATGCTGTAGTATTCTTACTCTTTGCTGCTGATTTTATCTTGGTTTTATTATGTGCTGTTTTTATCATTGTTCTGTTGTTTGCATTTTTATGTTTTTAATGAATTGTACACTGCCCAAATAGCTTGGGTTGTTGGCTGGTTTAGAAGTATAGTAAATAAATAATCCAAGCCATGGTAACAAAGTAAGAATTTAATCAACTTAGGGAAGAATCAAATGCATGCTTATTAATCTTAAAATGTCTAAAATGCACCTTCATCACAGGGCTGCACCTAAATAAATAAATAAAAATCCAAATATCAATACTAGATTAAAAAAAGGAGCTGACAGACAGATACAGCAGGGGCAGGAAGGGAGCAAGATGTCAGGTAACAGAAAAAGAATGTGGGCAGTTGATGTAAAGGGAGGGGGAAGGGAAGAAGAGTATAAAAAGGAGAGAGACATGGCTGACTGAGAGGCAAGCTAAAGAAAGTTTTCATAAAATGAAGAACAAAAAAAGATGAAAAAGTCAAGAATAAGCTCTGGAAACAGCAGAAGACTGAGTGTATAAGTGTTACTGGGTTTTGAAATTAAATTATTTAAGTGCTGCAAGCATTTGTTTCTTCTGGCATCAATGTTATATATATTGACTTCCCTTTCTTTATTATCTGAATTCTGTACTTGTCTTTCCTTTATTTTATAAATTCATAAATTTCCATTTATTTTATAATTGAACTGTTGTTTATATCTAATTACATAACTAGGAAGCTGAGCTCTGCTACAAATTTGGTGGCAGTGGTGGGACCCAGGGAGAATCCTGGGTGACTGTAATTAGTTCAGAACATTTTGTGGAGCCCATTACAAGGCTAAGATAAATCTTCCCTGCTGCACATTTGCTGTTAATTGTAATATGCAGTAAGTAAAATGAGTGATAAGGAAGGGACAACACTTTCAGAAGAAGGAGGTGATGATGTGCATTCTTCATTTAGGTTATCTAGCCCTATTATTTAATCCTGTATCATACAGTGAGGGAAATCAAGAATGGGATAACTGGTTTGAGCAGTTTGAAATAGAAGTTGAGTTAAATGGGTGGGATGAAATTACCAAGTTAAAATTCCTAAATTTGTTACTAGGAGTTTGTACCATGGGCTTAGCAAATGCTTAAGACAGGATTATAAACAACTAGTTAAAGCAGACAATAATAAAATTTGAGAGGTAATAAACAAAAACGGTGCACCTAACTTAAACAGCACACACACACACACACACACACACACACACACACACACACACACACTACATTTATATACCACCCCATAGCCGAAGCTCTCTGGGTGGCTTACAAAAGTTAAAAACAGTGAACATTAAAAACAAATATACAAAAAACGGAAACCATCAAAAGCATAAAAACAACAATATCCATTTAAAACAACTATTCTGGGATCAGTTAAAAAAAACCCACCCAGCATTATTTATTTATTTATTACATAAATAAAATAAAACACGTTTTGACCTGACACCAAAGGGAACAGATGTACCGTCTTGTGTACCATTCCTACATGATTTAATGATTTTCACACATCACATACAATATAGATAAGGTGGGCATGATTTGTTTTGGATCTTTTTCATTGTCCTCAATTACATCTGCATTGTGATGACCCAAGATTATTTAATGCTCTCTTTTTATTATTGTTTTCATACGATTGTTATACAATTTACATATTATATTAAGAAATGACATCACTAGAAAACCAGAATGCCCTTGAGTTACTTTGACAAGAAAGCATGGAATGGTTTCCAACTGTTGCCCTTTCGGGCAAACATTTTGCACTGAAAACAACACACTGAATAAATTACTTTCTGTCACTCTTTGGCAAATGCTTTATGCTAGCTGCTCCCCTTCATGAAAAACATATGCTATTAGGAAGCTGGAATAAATGGAGCACAGCAACCCATCATTTTTGCCTTTGGTTTCTGCTCAACGGCCGTAAAAAAAAAGAAAAGCAAACAAATAATAAAAGGATGTCCCGTTAATTTCAACATAAATAAAACTAGGATAGTAAACATATACTAGGGAAGTGCTGTATTTGTATTCTTTCTCCTTGTCACATAAAGAACATAATGTAATAAGGGCATATTATAGACCTCTGAATGAATAACCTGAGGAAGGCTTCAAGGAAAGTAGCAGATCTCTTTTGAAAGAACTGAAAGAGCATCACAGTCCTGTTGCTTCTGGTAGTTCATCTGAGTCCACTACACAAAAACAATAGGCTATTAAAGCCTTAGAAGGCAACTGGTGCTTAGCTTAGAGGCATATTAGGAGCCATTGTAAGGCTCTTGGCTTAACACCCCAGAATTTCCTACATTCAAAAACCCTATGAAGTCAAATAGACCCTTTACTTCAGTGGAATCATCCCTAAAAATATAGACCTTTGGGTAGTTATAGCTTTAATGTCGCTTTTAAAAAGAACAACATTATTTGCCATCGTGAAAACTTTTCTTCAGTTTTACCTACTGTTGAAAACAAACAGGATACTTACTTAGCTCTGCCTTGCTGATTGAGCTTTAGTCATAGGCAGAGTAATCTCATTACTCACATTACACCAGGGCTGGAGAAATGCTATACAGGTCAAACGGCTGTCATAGCCAATGTGTGCTCAGCCAGAGAGATGAGGGTAAATTCACAAACCAGAAAATACACAAATGGTATAAAAATGATACACACGCCTTGGAAATATCACCAGTGGCAACCAATCAGGGACTGTGCCAGTGCCAAGATCTACATGCTACCAGCACAAAGATGGAGCCAATGAACTTATGGCAGTGGGAACACCATCCTCACCACACACACAGCTACTGGCACAGACAGCAACAACCCAGTACTGCCAGTCCTCAGGCATCTCTCCAGGCAAGGGATCAGCTCTCCCCCTTAGGCTTCTTGCAAGCACTGTTTTGAGCACAATGCATAAAGGGCCAGAAAGAGAGCACACATGGCACAGCACCCATACAGCTCCCTGGGCAGGGTCCCTCCAGAGAATATACATAGCCTTCCTTAGAGAAGGGTTCAAGACCCACACAGGGAGGGAAAAGATTATTTTTCCAAGGAGCCAAAAGGAACGGCCAGGATATGCAACAAACACAAGCCTCCAGCCAGTGAGTGGCGGCTTCCCCACCTCTCCCAGAAGTCTCACAAACAGGAGACCTCAGGGAGAGGTGGGGAAGCCACACAGCTGCCTAGCAGTGCATCCCTGTCATACCCTGCATAGGAATGGAGTCAGGGGATGAGGACATGGAGGAACCCAGACCCGTTGCTGAAGAGCCCAGGACAAGGGGGTGTGGAACCTGTGCCAACTGGGAATCCTGCCAGTATACGGAGCAAAGAGGAGGAAGAGCCTGGCACAAGTGTATCGGCATCTATGCCAGCAGAGAGTCCTGCCAGCTTAGATAAACAAGGGGGGGGGGGAGAACCAAATGTACATGTTCTGTCTTTCAGCCAGCATAGGGTGGAAAAGGAAGCCAGATGCCGCTCCCAGAGGCTTTATATGAAACACCAAGGAATCAAGGAGCACCTGGGGGCTGCAGTGACTTGCATATATATATGCCTCAGAAAGCTAAGGAAAGTTTGTCAGAGGTTAACACAGCTGATTACCCTGGCAAAAGCGCCGGTGTTTGTTGCCTGTGACTTCTCAGCCTCGTTGCCTAGAATCCTGTTTGACTCCAGACCGAATCTTGACTACGCTACCTGCTAATCCTCTTGGACAACAGACCGGCTCTGGACACCCCCACTTGCTGTAAGCCTTGACCTGGACTATTCTTTGTGGGTCTTCTTGCTAGTGTCTGGCCACTTCCAAAGAGACTGAATGTTGCCTGTAACTTTGAGTGCTAACTGTCTTTTCTTCATTGCTGTGTTATAATAAAGCATTGGCAGTTTTCCCAGACACTGTCACGCTGTTTGTTTCTTGTCGGTCTTTGGCAGCTTTCCTGGACAATCCCACTGACTAAGGCCTTAGCTAGACCTAAAGTTTATCCCGGGATCATCACGGGATCATCCCTGTTCATGTAAATGACACACAGGATATCCCAGGAGCAGGCAGGGACAACCCCAGGATGATCCTGGGATAAACCCTAGGTCTAGCCAAGGCCTGTGCCTTAGGAGTGTCAATTCAGCCATTTAAAATGGGGGGAAACTCCACAAACAATAGGAAACCACCAACAGATTAATGATACAGGGAAAGGGGTATGGCCATCTGGAAATCCTGGAAGTCCAAAATGGGATCCATTTGGCCCTCAGGTCTGAGATTCTACACCCCTGCTTTAAGCATTACATCACAGCGGTACAGGGAAAAGAAAAGAGATGAAAGGGTGAATGTATATGCTACAGGGAGACAGAGCTAAGGTTGATGCTGAGGGTCAACCATGGCCCTTTCTACACCTAAGGATTATCCTAGGAAAGTGGAGGGATTGTCCCTGCCTGCTCCCAGGATCCCCTGTATGTCATTTGCATGCACAGGGATGATCCCTCAGGAAAAACTTTCTGACTGTTAGAGCAGTATGACAATGGAACCAGTTACCTAGGGAGGTTGTGGACTCTCCCACACCAGAGCCCTTCAAGAGGCAGCTGGAAAGCCATCTGTCAGGGATGCTTTAAGGTGGATTCCTGCATTGAGCAGGGGGTTGGACACAATGGCCATATAGGCCCCTTCCAAATAAACTATTCTAGTACTCTATTATTCTATGAAAAAGGCAGGTGTAGAAATGGCCCATGTCTCACTAATTATGTGGGCGCAGAGCATTACAGATAATTTCCTCTTTATGACCCAGAAAAGTGAATCAGCACTAGGCAGACACTGATGCATTGGGAAATGCGGCGGCTAGGGCTCCTCCCACCCCATTCCCTCTCCAATCCTGCCATTATTTGTTTATTAGATTTGTCACATTATGACTCCTCCTCCCATTTCCCTCACCAGCTAAAGGACACGTCTGGAGTTTGACTCCCACAGCAAGTGAGCTGAAATCATCGCATCGGTGATGGAATGGTAGAAAGAACCACAGCTGTCTTGTTTCCCCTATGCATTTAATTTTTAATCTTCAATTTTAAAGAGATGCATCTGGTGTTTGGGCTTTGAGGTGGCGCCCCTATTCAATATTGCAACTTATTGCCGTTGAACTATAGGGGGAAAAACCATTGATTAATAAATAAACATTCAGTCGGTGACACCAAGCCAAAGCCTGGATTCTGCTGTATTGCGCCCTTTCCTTGTACCTAATGCTTTGGCTGTTTAAGATTATGGATTAGCACAATATTAAACATACACTTGGATGCCTGTAATGAAATACTGTATGCATGAAAAGGCAAAGGTAATTTATCATCCAAGAGCCGATAATACCTGTTCATTTCATCAACCCATTAATCTATGGTACCAATCTGGTCCTCCTCCACATCTCATTGGGAATAGAACACATTATAAATGACTCTACCTCTAATTATATTTACATGATTGGATCAATATGTTGCATATTTGAGCCATTTTATATAGTTTTTAAAATTTAGGGTCACTCCTCCTTTCCTAAACTATTTTTACAACATAAAAGGAGAAAATCCACATGTGAGCGGATGCGGGGGCAGGAATCGTATTAACTGTGGGGGGTTTTAGGTCGGGTTTTTCCACACTTGCTTAAGCTAAATGAGGAAATGTTTTCAAGCTGTTTCCAATTTGCATTTAGTTATCATTTGATTGATTATTCAGTGAATACTGTGGCAATGTTTTTGGTATCATGATCCTCTGCTCGATGGACTGTAAATTGTCCCACAATGTTTAATAATGCGAGCCTGGCAGCAGATGGGTAAACAGATAGATATAGATATCATGTGGCAGGTTTGATGAAGACTGTAGTGAGAACCAATAATGACCATGACTTTTGTAATTAAAAAGAAAATCAGACAAAAATGTGTTCCGTTCTTTGGAGACTCACTGCCCTGCTGGCTAGTACTATTGTTTTTTGCTTCTCCCAAAATTCCTTGGACATTTCTCCAAAGTAGAAACTCCAAATTTGTCTTGAATGTTGCTTTAATAACACAATCAATGAGAATGACAACTGAAACCCTTTCCCCCAAGCCTGGATATCCAGTTCATTTCCTCTGACTTCAGACTTCACCATATTTTCCAGCATATATCCACAAGCAATAAGAGGTGTTTTTAAAAACTGCTTAAAAAGAAAAGAAACTGACTAAATCCACTTGCCTGGGAATAAGTCCTATTGTACTCAATAGGGTTTACTTCCAAATTGACAGGTATAAATTCTACTGTGAGTTCCTGGGTGCAGCATCTTATGAAATGTTTTGTACTGGGACACAGATAACCTCATTTCAAAATATACAGATATTGCATCAGTTATGAAATACTGTCCCTGTATAAAACCTTGCTTTTCCTAGCTATCCAGGAAAGAAACAGGACCCTGTTTATAAGCATTTGAAAAAGGAAAGTCATACATTATATACATGTTTCTTGATGAAAGTTTGAGGCCTACTGAGACAAGGTATTAAAGTCAGGCCTTAGAGGCTTGGTTTTTTCTATTGGGACAGGGTTTCCCTGTGAGGAGTAGTTTCATTTTTCCAGTTAAGATTAGTTCCCTGGTTAAGTTTCATTTCTCCAGTTAAATTTCATTTCTCCAAAGTGGTAACAGTACTTTCTGTTTTGAGGAAAGAGAGTTTAAAAGAGTGAGAGAGCCAGCCAGACCAAGAACCAAAGAAAGATCTGACCATAAGGAAGGATCAGAAAGATGCAGCTTGAAGAAGTCTAGGTGCAGCTTAGGGTGAAAGAACTTATGTTTTTGCAACTCCCCTCTTCTAATGCCTTTTGTATCACTCAGATCTATTCACTAAATACCTTCAGTTGTAAATTTCTCATTTTAGTTTACTAGTAAACTGTTGTGTTAAATCTAAAGTGTCTGGAGTGTCACTCATCCCATGTCTACAGCCTAAACCCCACTTCACTGGGAAGGGGAAAGTAAAAGAAGGAAATGATTAATAAGTTTGCTCAGTTTGCCTCATAATTAGTTCAGCTTTTCCAAGATTCTTTTCAGAGAATTGTTAAGAAAACCTAGGGACCTCCCCCCTAGCATCTGCAGTGGCACTAGAAAAATCTCATGTTTCGGTGGTAAGGTGAGGTGGGTGTTTCAGCAGTAGGACAGACCTCAATTTTAAGGCCAGGGAAGAGAGTCCCCAATGCTTCCCTGCTTAATAAATTGAACTGGACTGGAGATTCCATTTCTTGTGTCCTCTGGAAGAAGCTGAGCATACTTAGAAAAAAATCAGGAACTTTAAAGAGAAGACTTCTGCAACTGCTAAAGCTACAAATACCAGTCCTCCATGTTGGGAAAGAGGTAGACCTCACAGCAAGGAGTGATATCTTTTGGAAGGGAGTATTGGCACTAGAGTAAGATATAATGAACTGAGCCTCAACTTTTGGGTGGAGGGTTGCATATATATATATATATATATATATATATATATATATATATATATAATTAGGGATGGATGGATCTTTCCATTTTTCTCTTTCTTTTGCAATTAGATTAATAAAACTTCAAGTTCTTTCTCTTCAGAACATGAAGATCTTCATGAATTTTAGAAAATTCTTATCAAAAGTGGACTGAAAACATTTTCACACACCTGCACTAGCCAAATTCAATAGGTGCACCCCCCCCATAGAGAGAGCTATGATGTACTTGCCTGCCATATACCAGTTATGATAAGGAGCTTGTCAAAAAAGAAAGAGGGGGCAACTAATCATACACTAGCATAGAAGAATGCACAAGGACTAAAACGTAGGTTGTTTCCACACCTGCCTTTTCCCCCAGGATCATCCCTGTGCATGCAAATGACACACAGGGGATCCCGGGATCAGGCAGGGATGATCCCTCCATTTTCCTGGGATAATCCTTATAGGTGTAGAAAGGGCCCTAGACTTTTAAGAGCTAAGCACTCAAAGCCCTGGACCTGAATGGAAAGATGAATTTATTTATTTACTGCATTTTTCCATACTGCACAGTAGCCAAAGCTCTCTCAGCAGTTAAAAAAATGGATCTCAAGTTTTTTTAAAAAAATCTCAAGTTTTTGTCTCAAATATTGACACTTTTGTGAATTTTGGTAAAGGCTTCTCAAAAGCAAACTAAAACAGGATTCTTTTCCATCCCTAATTTTTATAAATCCCCATTACAAAAATGGTGTGAAAATGTGACACTCATTTTTTTTTCTTAGCTTAGTGTGTTTCCAAACCCCAACAATTCAAAATGTTGGCACTCTCAATAGACATGCTATGTTTATTGTGCATGTTTATTATACCAGGTTATTTATACCAGAATACAGAAGTGATCTTAAGAAGTGGTCTTAAGGAAACTAAACTCCATATAAGACATCAAATTCTATCCTCACATCAGTAACTTGCCACAGGTATGGAATTGTTGTACACCTTTAGCCTTTATTCTCTGGTATAATGTTTAGGTCTCTGGTGGATAACACAGCCTTACAAAAGTAGCAGCCAGTAACCATACTGAACAGAGGATTCCCTAATATCTGTTTGCCCTGTAAATTATGGATTATGATGACAGTCGCTATATCCCCAGGGAGAGTAAGATACTTAAGATGCGTTATTACTCACAGACTTTACAAATAGTTGTCACCTTATATGTTTTTAAAACAGGTTTTGCCGTGTAACAGATGTCATTAACCTAAGGAAGCATTTGTTAAATGGCTGATAGGAGCTGGCAGGCAAAAGAGGATATATCCTGGTAAGGGAATGGCTGAAATGGCCTTCTGTCCAAGAGACTGATGATCAGGTCATCACCTACATGATGCTGCAGTATCAGGCATTGCTAGAACTTTTACTCAGTCTGTGTTGGCTATAATGAAATAAAACATGAAAAGAACAAGTGGTGGTTAGAAGGCCTTAAAATATTATTTCCTTTAGGGATGGCATTTGAAGTCTGTCAACCAAAGAATGATCTCATAGTCATGGACACCCACAGAGGCTGAGTTTAGCTATAACAATCTCAGTATAATATACCATGGTTTAAAAGACTGAGAATAAGCATTGTGTTCTTGCACTGCCCTCTTCCACCTCTCCTTCATTTCCATGAAAGAATAGAAAACATCTCACATTTGTTAAATCATTGCTTCCTGTTACATCCCAACCAGGATATATGCTTTAATCTAAGACTACAAACCAAGATATTAAATTAGGATCAGATCTGGGTTCATTCTTGAGATAATAAACCATGCTTTATTAGAATGAGATAGTTACATCTGAATAAGTCGCAGGGGGAGGGGAGAAGAGAGAGAAAGTGAAAGCAAAGCACAGTTTTCAGATACTAATCCATAAGCCCAAAACATTTTCTTAACCCATCACTTTTGAAGAATGTTCAGTTTAGAAATCCATGAAGAGGAAGTTCCAAAGCCAATGGACGGCCATTGACAATGGCAATGGGCCGTAGGGAAGCAAGGCCTCTTCAAAGTGTGTACAGCCCAAGCCTTTTCTGTGGCACATGGGCATTAGACAGAGCCCCAGTTCTCAGATGTTAAATGCAAAAAAGAAATGAAAGTAAAAGGGAAATCCAGTTAGATAATCACTCTTATTTGTGCTTTCCCACGCTGGAAAGTAAACCTGGAGAAGGCACACCCAGATGAAACACGGAGTTGCATGGCTGTTGCCACAGGAACAGCAAAGCCTGAGAAGGCTGCTTTTTTGACTCCTTGGGAAGTACATAAACTAATTAACTGATCAGCATTCTGGGCCTGCTTTTGTAAACTAAGCAGCCAACTTTCAACTGGGCCAAAATTCAAACAGGAACTCGATTCATATGAAAAAAAGGAGCCAGCCTTCGTACCGTTAGAACTTGGAAGGACACAGTATTGCCGTCGTAAACCTCAGCAGACAAGAGGCTGGGACTGCGCAAGAAGAAGCAAACATTCACTCCTTTCTGCCAACTGGATATCTGTTAAGTAACGTGAAGTGAAATTACATTCAAAACCTGCTTCACAATGGCCCCGTTCCAATGACACTCAGGGCTTTGTGGTTAGCTTAACTATGTTCAGCTGTGAATAATGCTAACCACATGCGGAACACTAGCAGATGACACCATTAACCCTTTTGTGGTTAAGTTTTCCTTAACCACATGCTAACCACAAATGGCTTAGATGAGCTCCTGAGTCCTCTGAAATCTCTGACTCATATCCCAGCAGTCATAGAATCATAGAAAAGTACAGTTGCAAGGGGCCTATAAGGCCATCGAGTCCAACCCCCTGGCAGTTGTGCCTGCCATTTTGGGTCAATCTGCAGTGTCAGTAGCCATTACTTGTATTAATCAGTCCATAAAGTTAGTGATTCCTGGGCTAATAAGATCATCCAGTAGTATTAGGCATCCCCAACGCTATAAGAGGCCAGGACTTATGTGGGGGTTCTACCCATCCCAAGGGCCCAGCAATGACACCTGTTGGCCATTTTGAGATGGTCGGCCAGCTCTGGTTGATGCTATTGGCCATTTTGAAAGAGGAGACACCATAGGGGAGCTGAGAGTCATCCAAAACGCATGGATGACCATCATCATCAAACTGTGACATCACAGATGTGGAGCAAGCAACGGGATTACTGCACTTCAGCAAGGTATGAAAGTGGGCTAGTTAATATGGGGGAAGTGCCATGGGGAAGTAAAAATGTTGGACAAACACTGCATGCCCCATAAAACTTCATATTCCTCTGGAAAAACTTGCATGAATATGCGAAATGGCAGCCAAAGCAGTCATTCTAGCATTGGAGGAGTCCGGAGCAGCGACAGAACTTGCAGCCTAGAGTGGCCCAAGCGAGTTAAGCCACTCACATTAAAATACATTTTTAAAAGGAACAAGGTGCAAATAAAACCATGACTGGTCATTCAGGGAAAGCTTCCTGGAACAACATTTTCAGGGTGTGTGCAAGGAATACAAGGTTGGTGCCTGCCTGACCTCCAAAGGCAGGAAATTCCATAGGAAGGGGGCCACCACATGGAAGGCTTTTCTCCTGGTGGACTCTCCATGTGGAACCTCCAGGAGCATACTCTCTAATGACCTCAAGAGACCAGGCAGGTTGATAGGGGAGAAGGCAGTCTCTTGGATATCCTGGTTCCAATTTGTTTAGGGCTTGGTAGTGAATAGGCCCGGTAGCGAATAGGCAGCCAATGCAGTTCCCTCAGCAAAGGAGTTGAATGCTGGAAAGGGGCAACTCCCAACAACAGCTGAGCTGCTGCATTCTGCACTAGCTCCAGCTTCTGGAAGAGCTTAAAGGGCAACCCCACATAACGCACATTGCAGTAATCTAGGCTTGAGGTTGCCAATACCTGTACCACCATGGCCAAGCTATCCCTGTACAGGAGAGGCCATAGCTGGTGAACCAGCCAAAGCTGGTAAAAGGCACTCCAAGCCTCCATGGCCACTTGGGCCTCCAGCAACAATGGTAGACCTAAGAGTACTCCCAAACTATGAACCTGATCTTTTGCGGGGACTGCAACCCCATCCAGAATAGGCAATGAGCCTATCTTCCAGACTCAGCAACCACTCACCCACAGGGCTTCTGTCACGCCAGAATTCAGTTTCAGTTTATTGGCTGTCATCCAGCCCATTACTGAATCTAGGCCCTGGTCCATGACCTACACAGCCTCACCTGATTCAGATGTCACAGGGAGATAGAGCTGCAGGTCATCAGCATATTGTTGGTATTTGGCTCCAAATCCTCTAATGAGTGTTCCCAGCAGCTTCAAAAACAACATTGGAGACAAGATGGTGCCCTGCAGTACACCATAGCTCAATTGCCAAGGGGGCGACGAATAGTCACCTAATCTTACTTTCTGAAATCAGCCCCATAGGTAGGACCAGAACTACTGTAGCACAGTGCCTCTGATGCCCATCTCATGGAGTCTATCCAGGAGGATAGCATGGTTGATGGTTTCAAAAGCTGATGAGAGATTGAGCAGAATAAACAGGGCTGCACTCCTTCTCTATTTGCTAGATGCAAGCATCAAGCTCAAACAACCTTCTGCTGTCTTCTCTGAAAGGTAGTAGTGCAAGTGTGTTGGTTGGTTGGTGCTCCATCAGCTTGACAAAGGAAAAGAAATCCCACTGGCTTGGGATGGCAGAGGTCCTTCTATTTGTCCCTTATCTCACGTTGCATTTCAAAGATGTAGCATGCTACCACAAGATGTAGTGATGGCCATCAATTTGGATGACTTTAAAAAGGGGGTGGATAAATTCCCTGACTATGTGCTACTTCCAGCATCAGAGGCAGTAAGTTTCTGGGGAACATGGGTGGGAGGGTCCTGTTGCATCCGTGTTCTGCTTGTGGGTCCCTGTTAACAGCTGGCTGGCCACTGTGTAAACAGAGTGTGGGACTAGATGGACCCTTAGACTAGCCCAGTATGACACTTCTTATGATCGTGAAGTTAGGGACAAGACCCCAACATTTCTTGATAAGTGCTGCTAATTCAGAAACCCCATATGGCAGGCTGGGGGCAGTGTTTGCTTCTGTTGAGAGGCACATTCCCTCATGGGTAATCTGTTGGAGGCCACATGTCAGTGGTGGGTGGGGCTAAACCGGGGGGGGGGGCAGCCAAAAGTAGGTGTGTTGCTCCTTTTCTCTTCTTGACAATGCATTTTCTGTTTATTCCCTTTCTCTCCCCCCGCCCTTTCTTCCTGCCCAGCAGGCTGCCCATGAAAGGACTGATCACTCTTGCCAGAGGTCCGAACTGACAGCAGGCTTCGGCTATTGGGCGGTATAAAAATGTAATAAATAAATAAATAAATGCAGAGAGTTTTTGAAATTAGGCTGAGGGACGCAGGTTTCCCATCCCTGCCATGTGGGATGCTAGTGGCTTGCTTAAGACCATATAACTGAGGTGAGATTTGAGCTGAAGCCTTCCTGTTTCGCAGCTGACTCACAGATGCCACAATGTACCACCTCCTGTTCTTCAGGAAGCATTGAAGAAATACACCAAAATAAATACACCAGATACCCAGGTCTTGCATCAGTGGCTATACACGTTTCTGATACTTAAAGCTCCATCTGCCGAGCGTTTTATTGCACGCTTTTTTACTGGGCACTCATGGATTCCTCAGAGGTAGCTCACATGACGTTGTCTGCCTCTCATGAGCCTTCTGCCCCTCCTTGCACTGCAAGAAAAACCAGAAAAACTATGAAATGTTTTTTAGACCAAAGTTGCTGCTCTCTCCTGCTGTGTGTGGGAGAAGCATTGTGTGCACCTTGTTTACTTCCTGTTTGAAAACAGGAAGTAATTGACTGTCCACAGAGAAGCGACGGTAGCCAGCGTTTCTTCTAAGGTGTGATGGAGCATTCAAGTTGGAGGGCAAATCCTTCATGTGGAAAAACCCTTTCACATCTCCAGGGTTTTGAAAAAAGCATTTTGTGAACAGGTGGTTCCTTTATCTTAATTTTGACCTGCCCAAGGCTTTTGTCATCTACAATTGCTTATTCTACAAAATGACTAAATATAACGAATGCAGTCAATTTCTTTGATCTTTAATTCAAAGAGGGATAAACATTCTGATTCTTTCAAAAACCTTTTACAACAGAACTCCACTTCCTAATATGCATTGCTTAGTGTACTGTCATCTTTCTCCCTTGTTTAGAGAGATTGAATACAGTTTATAGTCCAATAACAATTATGTGGTGTAGTGGCTAGAATGTTGGGCTGGGAGATCCTGGTTCTAGTCCCCACTAGGTCATGGAAACCCACTGGGTGACTTTGGGCCAGTCACAGACTCTCAGCCCAACCTACCTCACAGGGTTGTTGTTGTGAGGATAGAAATGGAGAGGGAGAGGATTGCATATGTTGCCTTGGGTTCCTTGGAGGAAAAAAGATGGGATATAAATGTAATAAATAAAAATAAACAAATAAATAAATGTTTAAATATTTAATACTTGTTATTTCTATAGGATTGGCTTCCAGGAACGCATGTTTAGGACTCCAACCTGGATTGGCAAAATGAAGATGGACTAGCTCAGAATATATAGGGCAGTAAAGGAGGAAGCATTTATGGTACAAAGGGAGCTCATGCCAGGAAGATGCCTAGCCCTCATCTTCACGATGTCGCTAATGCTGCATCCAGCGGGGTGAGCCGGGGCGCAGCCGTATTGACGCTCCTTCCAACAAGCACTCAAGCAGCCAGTCCGGGGTCGCCTGGGAGCATTCGAAGGGTGGATCAGTTGTTGTTTTAAAAGTGGGACTGTCTTGGGTGTTTGTTTTTTTAAAAAAGTTGTAAATTTGTTGGGGTAAGTCCCCGCCTTTTTTAGAGCGGAGCTTTAGGGCTTTGACCCTGGATTGCTTCGGAGTGGTGGCAGCATCCTGCTGCCACTCCGAAGCAATCTAGGTGCAAAGCACCCATGTGGACAAGCCCCTGGATTTTCCACATTAGCCTTTACATTGGGGAAAATTCTAATGGTTTAGGACAACATATTTTAGAGGGAATTTTAGGTAGCACATTTCTATCCTTTATTTTGCCAAAGGATATGGAGACTTGTTGTTGTTGTTGTTGTTCATACAAGTCATAGAATCTCTTAAATTTCTTCTCACACGAAGGAAAATAACTGTTATTCTGATTCCATTGATAATAGTGATGATGATGATGATGACCACGACCACGACAACAACAACAACAACATATCATTTTGGGGTTAAGAATAAATCAAAATTAGGTGCTGAATGATGTAAAGGGCAAAACACATCAAAGCATTGCACAAATACTGAGCACCCTCTAGTGGTATCTTGTACAAATATGTTTTTCACCGTTTTGTCAGCAAGAAAAATGACAAAATGGTGAGACACTAGATGGACTTGCTGCAAATTTATTTGCATTGATCATCCTTGTTAAAGGTGTTTTTTTTTACTTGTTTCTGCTGTGGGGCCCAAAGCAGAGGTATCCTTGTAAATGACACTGTTGCCAAAAGCACTTTTCAAAATAAATGTTTTTTTTTGCCTTGCACAAATCATTATGTGCTTTCTGCATTGAACTATTTTCTTTACAACATCAAGGTGTTACATCAAAAATCCTTGTAGTCATGACCCAGTTTCATTTCTCCACTTGTCTAACATCGTAAGTGTTGACATGTTTCCCATTATTGATTTTTTTTTTTACTACAGTACTTTGGCATCAAATAATATCACCAAAGGATATGAACTGTGTTGTCCATCCAGTCACTTAAGAATGTAAGAACATAAGAAGAGCCCTGCTGGATCAGACCAAGGGTCCATCCAGCACTATGCACACAGCAGTCAACCAGTGCTCGACCATGAAGCCACAAGCAGGACACGGGTGCAACAGCTGCCTAGGTACTTACTCCACCTAGCTCTCTATGGGTCGAAAGATGTCAGGGCGTGTGGCCATCCCATGACAACATTTGGTTTCTGGCCAAATGATTCCTCTGTCCTGTTGGAGGGGGACCCTGCTTCAATCTCTGTGGGCTTCCCCTATTGGTGGAAGTTGGTGTGACCTGAAGCTGCCTTCACTGATGTGATGGATGGATCATTCATCCAGTATATCAGTTGGAGCAGCTTGCCTGCCCTGTGCCTTTTCCTAAGCTGGCTGGGCACGTCATCTGTGCACTTTTCCAATTTATATTGCAAGAAAATAACAAGGGGATTCTTCTCCCTGCCTCCTCCACATGCCTTCAGGCCAGGGGGCAGAGCTTGGGGGAAGGGGAAAGGATCATGGAGGAAGCCCAAGCCTTGGTGGACCATATTTGGAACTTCCACAGGCTCAATTAGGTTCATGGGATCTATGCAGACTATGGCCTTAGCTAGACCTAAGGTTTATCCCGGGATTGTCCCGGCGTCATCCCTGTTCATGTAAATGACACGCAGGGGATCCCGGGAACAGGCAGGGATGACCCTGGGACGATCCCGGGATAAACCTTAGGTCTAGCTAAGGCCTATATGATAATTCATATAGTAGCAGGGTGCCCACCAAATAACAGACATATAAGTGAAAGTGTAACTTTAGCTAAGCACATTCCTTCCCTGTTGGGTTTGTACCACCTTGGTTTCCTTCTTCCTGTTCCTTGGATTTCCTTCCATTTCAGCTTCACTTGCATTCTTGCTTCATTCTTGTCTCTTTGCTCTCTTCTTGTTGCCACATCCCATCCTTGGAGTCATGTTAGAGAGGGGAAAACAGCCGTTTCACAAATCTCCACCCTTATCTCAGACCTCCTGAGATGATTAGCCCATCCTAATGCCGTTTTTCAGCTTATCCTTGATTTCCTGCCTTCTTTTCTTCCCACAGTGGTTGGCCACTGTGTGGACAGAGTGCTGGACTAAATGGACCCTTAGTCTGATCCAGCATCAGGGCACTTCTTAGGTTCTTATGTTCAACCCTCCCTCTGAAAAGTGAGTTAATGATATAATAAAATGAATGAATGAAATGTGGCAAAATTCTGGCCATACATGAAAAATTTCACACATTTTGCCATGTGTTATACTTCTGAGACAACTGTAATAACCTTCTTTATAGGGCACACACAGATTCAAAGGCAACTTATTTTCTATTTGCTGCTGCACAGGAAGAAAAGAATGCTTCATGGTACCAATATTTCTTCCTTTGACATGCATACAAATGGTTTCAGCCTTTGAACAACACAAAATGCCTTCTCTTTTTTTTCCTTATGAGAACTGCAGTTTGTATAGCAATTTCTTTCCTCCTTTGTTATTATAAATCAAGTAAATGTGGCTGGTTTCACTTTGAGCAGTAGCCTCTGCAATATATATATATATATTCTGTGAAGCTTTAATAGCTCCTCAAGGTGTGATATTCATAATTATAAGTATTTACTTACATTATATTATTTGTCTGTGACTGCAATTTGCATTCTTCCAGCAGTTTAATGTTTATTTGTTCTTAACAAAATAATGTAGTGAAAGTAATGCTCAGACTTAGGCCATGGCTAGACCAGGCCTATATCCCGGGATTGTCCTGGGATCATCCGTTGTGCATCCAAAGGAGACACAGGGGATCCCCGGAGCAGGCAGGGACGACCCCTCCATTTGCCTGGGATAATCCTTAGGTCTAGCTAAAGCCTTAGATTACTTCCAGCCTAATCTTATGCTTTTTAACTCACAAGTAAGTTTAAAGAGGACACACTTCCAGGTGAGTGCACCCCTGTGTTAACAAAGGCAGAAAGGCTTTTGGTGGTGGTGGTGGGATTATTATTTGAACTGCATACAAAGTATGAGCCAGCCAGAATGTACCTACTCAGTTACACCAGATTACAAAGTGATAAACTTTACCACTTCCTGGTCCTTTTCTGTGCCCAATTTAAAGAGCTTTTAAAAACTTAAATGACTTTGGGCCATGTTACCTGAAAGACCACTGTCTTCCATACATACCTACTCAAATTTTAAAGACTTCTTCAGACACCCAACTTCAACTGGACCCACCAAGTGAAGTGAGTTGAATAACTATCAGGGAGAAGAACTTTTTGGTAATGGACAAGCTCTCCAAGATATGTTCACCTGGTGCCATCCCTTAGTCTTTTTGACACCAGGTGAAAATCTTTCTGTTCCCTCAAGGCTCTTAAATAGCTCATGTAATCTGGGTATCTCAGTTTTAAAAATGGTGGTTTGGATCCAGAATCATTGTTCCACCAGCAGAAGGATACCCTGGTGACCTCTGGCAGAAATGGGTGGAGGGCTGCAGCTTGAAAGAGTAGATGTGTAAGTGACACTTCTAGATCCAATCATGTGTGTTATTTTTGTGGGGAAAAGCTGTGAATTTTGTGTTATTGATGTAGTTTGGGTTGCTTTATGTTCTATTTTGTTTTTGCTTTTTACGTTTGCTTGTTTTAAGCCACTTTAAGTTAAAGAGTGCCATGCAGATGTCATACATAAATGCATGCATGCATACTGTGGTCTGGCCATAGTTCAAAAGAAATAAAAATATCTCTGGGGCTACTGCTATCTTCGGAGCATGTTTCCCTCACAGCAGTTATAGTTTCCATTTATCGGCCCCCAATTCATATAGTTAAAATATGTATTTTTATAGAAACAAAGGCAACAGAATTAAAGAATAAAACAATGTAAATAAAATAGACTTTATTCTTTCATTAAAAAAATAGACCTTATGATGCTTTCATAAAAAAAAAATAGGCCTTATGATGCTTTCATAAAAAGAGAGAGCCAGTTTGGTGTAGTGATTAGAATGCTGGACTGGGGCAATCTGGGTTCGAGTGCCAACTCAGCCATGAAGCTCCCTGGGTGACTTTGGGCCAGTCACAGACTCTCAGCCTCACTCATCTCACAGGATTACTGTGAGGATAAAAAAATTGGAAACAAGGAGAACTGCTTTGGGTTCCTTGCAAGAGGAAGAAAGTCGAGATATAAAAGTAATAATAAATCATGTTTTCCACATTTATCAAAACGGATGAGCAGATCCTACAGGAATGCCCCAGCAGAAGCAACCATACAACCATATAAGTAACCATAGCCAGCCAGGAAAGCCAGTGAGGGATTTTTTCCAAATGCAAATGGCAGCTTCAGAGCAGGGATTTTTTTTGTCAGGGCTGTATCAGGGGAGGAAAGAATTAAACTCGCCCTCTCCACCTGCTGCAATTCTGACAAATAGCAGCCTATGCAGGTGTAAATACTACTTGCATTTGAAGAAAGAAATGTGTGTTCATGCAAAAACTCTTTTATCGGCATGTTTAGTTTCACCCTTAGGTGGAAGAAAAAATGCATGTATTAAGATTTAACTCTCTTTCATCAAGTGTAATTCCTCAAAAATATTATTAACTTATTCACGATGAAAATATGCCTATCCATTTTCTTCATTATACCTTCCTACAAATTCCAGCTCTGAGATTTATTTCTTAGAGCAATGGGGATTGAGGGAAACTCAGCTCATTAAAAAATCAAAATAACTGGTTTATAACTCTTTTATTTGATTGTTACATGGCCCATTTTCAAACATCACCTTTGGCTAAGATTCCATCATATGCTGCAAACTCACAAATACACTGAAGTCTATAGAAACTTCTATTGTATTCTGTTTCTTTAGTTGTATATTAAAGACAATAGAGAGATCATAACTAGAGTTATTAGAGTAGAATAGTTTTTCAGGGGCAGCTTTCAATGAGACACAGTAGGGAAAATGGCAACTAAAATGATTAAGGGGCTGGAGAATCTCCCCTACGAGGGAAGGTTACATCAACTGGGATTGTTTAGCTTGAAAAAAAGGAGGCTAAGGGGAAACATGATAGAGATGTACAAAATTATGCATGGCATGGAGAATATGGACAGGGAGACATTTTTCTCCCTCCCTCAAAACACTAGAACCCAGGGTCATCCCATGAAGCTGATTGGTAGGAGGTTCAGGACAAATAAAAGGAAGTACTTCTTCACACAGCACATAGTAAAACTATGGAATTCACTACCACAAGATGTAGTGATGGCCACCAATTTGGATGGATAAATTCCTGGAGTTAAAGGCTGTCTATCAATGGCTACCACCCCTGATGGTTGTGTGCTATCTCCAGTATTAAAGGCAGTAAGCCTGTGTGCACCAGTTACTGGGGAACATGGGTGGGTGGGTGCTGTTGCACCATGTCTGGCTTTGTTGTTCCCTGGTCGATGGCTGGTTGGCCACTGTGTGACCAGAGTGCTGGACTAGATGGACCCTTGGTCTGTTCCAGCAAGGCACTTCTTATGTTCTTGTGGATTGAGTATCTAAGCAGAATGTAGTTTGAAGCAAGGTTAATTCATAGCAAAAATGGGTGTGGTAGGTCCATTTCTATTAGCCCCCTGAAGAAAATATCCAGGAACCTAATGTAAATCACTCTTCCTAAGTGCTCTTCACATTGGAAGAAAACTGCCCCTGGTGTCAACATGAGCTTTCCTTCTAGTGCAAATGCCAGCTTTGAAGGAGTACTTGTACGGGTAGCACTTAATTGGGTCCAGTTGGTGAAGTGAAGAGAACAAATTAGACCCACAGTCATAGCTGGGATAGTAAATTGGCCATGACTTTATCAACTCACTTGAATAGGATTGCTAGTGGTATAGGGCATGGATCCTGTTATCAGCCCACCTGCCTGCTGACGGATTCCTGGTCTGTGTACCCTGCGCCTGTTTACCCTACCCAGTGCCTGTTTGCATTCTCTTCCCCTCCTTAATTGCTTTACTATGATTTTATTAGATTGTAAGCCTATGCGGCAGGGTCTTGCTATTTACTGTTTTACGCTGTACAGCACCATGTACATAGATGGTGCTATATAAATAAATAAATAAATAAATAATAATAATAATAATAATAATAATAATAATAATAATAATAATAATATGCCAGATGTGTTGATAGCAGGGCCAGGGACACACCACGGCATGGACCTTTCCACAGCATGTGAAGTCCTTTCCCCTATCTCAGATGTGGCTGGCTCGCAGCCACCATACTAGTTTGATCTTGGTGCCACATCCCTGAGATTCCTTATGGGAATCCTCACAGCAGGGAAACAGGGAGTCCAATCCTGCCCCCACCACCACCAATGGATCTGACCCAATGCCTATCACTCCTACATAAGTTGGAGAGGATGCGTCTTTGTGAAGCATCCACAAAGAATTTACTGATAGCCCAGATCAACGGAATCCTGCACAGTCTTTGCCAATTGGTCTGCAAATAAAATTCCTTCCCAGCCCCATTAACTGGTGACTACTTCTGCCACTGCAAAACACCTTAGTACCAGGAGTGGGTGGGTGGGGAAATGGGCAACTGCAATCCTGGAGCTGCATAGAATGTCTGCCTTTAGGAGCCTCAGGGTGAACTGGAGTGAGAAAAAAGGAGAGACCTTATTCTGCTGGCTCCGCCTCTTTGGCCCCACCCCATCAAAGTGCTGATTGGCTCAGCAGTCCCCTCCTGGGAAGGAGATGCTGGTGGTGAAGTTGTGCAACTGCTCCTTACCAGCGTTTCTCCCTTCGCCGCCAGCTTGCATGCCTCCACAAGTCACAGCTCACTTGGCTTGTCCAGAGAGGAGCATGGGAGGAAATAGGGAAACTTTCCCTCCCAACCTGCTCTGATTCCAATAATGATCAGCTTCTCCAGCACCTAATATTTGCAGGGATTTGTTTGGTTTTTAAAATGTGCATGATGAATTTCTGTAACATCATGTCTATTTTGGTCCTAACTCCTCTAGAAGCCAGGCTCAAGAGTTCAGATGAAGATGGTGTTTCTGAAGAGTTAAATACAAAAAACTATACCTTTGATTTTCTGTTCATCCCACACTTGGACATCATTATCCTAGAGCCCTGACAATATTCCATGTGGTGGTGGTGGCAGCTGGCCAATGGGACTGGTGGGTCAGCAGAGAAGGAACCAAGTAGTCCGCAGAGTCAGACCCAACTGAGTATGGGGAAACTGAGGTGAGTTCATGGGGTAAGATCATTGCACTTGCCTGCATCAATACATCAAATAGAAAAGGAAAGCCAAGGCAAGCAAGTTAACTTTAACCACAGGAGTACAAAGTACTGGGTGCTGCCAGAACAACTTCCAAAAGCATCCCTTTAGAATGCACGTGATCCAGTTCCACCAGCAAGTCATTGCAAAGCATCCCCCTCTTTAAAGGAGCATCTCTGCCACAACTACCCCCCTTTCAGCTCCATCACATCTAGTCAATGCGTGGCTCCCGTCGCTTCTTCTGTCGCTGCTCCCACGTGGCTTCCTGAAAACAGGAAGTAATCAGCCCCATTCAGTCCGGTAGGAGAGAGCAGCAACCGGACTTAATGAGGGTTTCTTTGCAGCACAATAATGGCCAGAAGGGGCAGAAGACGGGCGAGAGGCAGACGACATCATGTGAGTAATTCACGAGTGCCCAGTAGCGAGCGTGCAGTAAAAGCCTCATCGGATGGAGCTTTTTGTGTAGTGAAGAGCAGCACCATACAAAATTGTATAGGCAGCAAGTTCTGAGCATCCAAAAACCACCCTTTTCTAAGAAGAACCTTCACAGCTACCCCTCTCCTTCCAGAAGAAACAGTGAAGAAGAAACAGTGAAGACAGTATTAAAAACCCGTCTTATACATTTTGCTCAAAAGTAAGAAGAGCTGGAATACTGTGGAGGAGTAAGCATGAGAGAACATATCTGTAAAGCTAAGCCACCCTAATCACATAGAAAGACACACACACACACACACACACACACACAGTGAGAAAGAGAGAGAGAGAGAGAGAGAGAGAGAATTTTATAGAGCCTAGAGGACAAGGGAAGCATTGTAAAAGAATGTGCAGAACACAGAAGACTTTTTTTAAAAATAAAAAAGTACAGACTCCAGAGTACAAGGAAAGCATCATAAAATAAATTACACAGTCCAGAGGGTAAAGTTAAAAAAATTACAGATCACAGAGGAAATTATTTTTGATGCATAGAGAGGCTTTTTTTAAAAAAATGAGCTGGGCCCTATCCTTAAAAAGAAAAGAAAAATGCCCCCAAAAAATGAAGAAGAAATTTCCCTGGAAAATAGGGGTGTGCACGGACCCTCGGATCCACTTCACTTCCAGATCCACAACTTCTGAATCGGGTCTGCTCTGTTTCTCTCCGCCTATAGTCTGCTCCAGTTCGCTGCGAAGCTCCGGATCCGGATCGGAGCTCCACTTTCCCCCCCAAAGACTTGCATTGAAATACAAAAAAGCCTACAACTTTTTTTCTGTTAATGTTAGAAACCTCAAACTTGGAACCATGAAAGCTTATCCATGTATACACATGCATGCCAAGCCTCAAGCAAATCCAAGTATCCCCTGATTTTCGGGGAATTTTTGAAAATCAGACAACCCATTTTCAGACATGGGATTTACTCCGACATTTTGACAAATAAAAACTTTGGAGTGGGCACCCGCACAGATGCCATCTAGATCCACATTCATGGCAAGTTTCAAGCAAATCCCATCATCCCCTGATTTTTGGCGGGAATTTAACCTTTTAACTCACCCCAATTCAAGTCCCATGCTAGAACTCCATCAATTTTCACGTTAGAAACCTCAAATTAGGCACCATGACACCTGATGCATGTAAACACATGCATGCCAAGCCTCAGGCAAATCCAAGCCTCCCCTGATTTTTGGGGAATTTTTGAAAATTGGATACCCCATTTTCAGACATGGGATTTACTCCAACATTTTGACAGAAAAAAACTTTGTAGCAGGCACCCTCACAGATGCCATCTAGATCCACATTCATGGCAAGTTTCAAGCAAATCCCATTATCCCCTGACTTTTGGTGGGGGTTTAACCTTTTAACTCACCCCAATTCAAGTCCCATGCTAGAACTATGTCAATTTTCACGTTAGAAATGTCAAATTAGGCACCATGACACCTGATGCATGTATACACATGCATGCCAAGCCTCTAGCAAATCCAAGCGTCTCCTGATTTTGGGGGATTTTTTGAAATTCGGATACCCCAGTATCTCAGGGATTTAAATCTGCAGACAGCTCAATGGGGCCATTTCAAAGGAAATCTCAACATGCCATGAATTGGGGAGTAGATCACCCTAAATATGAATCTTCTTCCACACTTGAAAAAATGATTTGGAACTTCAAAAAGTCTAAGTAAGCGCAGGAAGGACTTATCCTCTGAGTCAAAGCAAGACACACACAAACCATCCCCGCGAGGCGGGCACAGAGGAGGAGGACAGGTAACACTGGGAGCAAGAATGCCAGAGGTATGTGGGGTTGAACCACAAAGCCCATCATGTAGTACAGCTCCCAGGCACCAGGCGGGCAGAGAGGCAGGCAGAGATTATTATTATTTATTTATTTATTTATTTATTTATTTATTTATATATATATATAGCACCATCAATGTACATGGTGCTGTACAGAGTAAAACAGTAAATAGCAAGACCCTGCCGCATAGGCTTACAATCTAATAAAATCATAGTAAAACAATAAGGAGGGGAAGAGAATGCAAACAGGTACAGGGAAGGGTAAGCAGGCACTGGGTATTATTATTATTATTATTATTATTATTATTATTATTATTATTATTTATTTATTTATTTATTTATTTATATAGCACCATCAATGTACATGGGTAAAACTAACAGTATAAAGTCAGAACAAAATCAAGTTTTAAAAGCTTTAGGAAAAAGAAAAGTTTTTAGCTGAGCTTTAAAAGCTGTGGTTGAACTTGTAGTTCTCAAATGTTCTGGAAGAGCGTTCCAGGCGTAAGGGGCAGCAGAAGAGAATGGACGAAGCCGAGCAAGGGAAGTAGAGACCCTTGGGCAGGCGAGAAATACGGCATCAGAGGAGCGAAGAGCACGAGCGGGGCAATAGTGTGAGATGAGAGAGGAGAGATAGAAAGGAGCTAGATAGTGAAAAGCTTTGTAGGTCAACAGGAGAAGTTTATATTGGATTCTGAAGTGAATTGGAAGCCAATGAAGAGATTTCAGAAGTGGAGTTACATGGTCAGAGTGGCGAGCCAAGAAGATGATCTTAGCAGCAGAGTGGTGAACAGAAACCAATGGACTGATGTGAGAAGAAGGAAGGCCAGTGAGAAGAAGGTTGCAGTAGTCTAACCGAGAAATAACCAATACATGAACAAGAGTCTTGGCAGAAGAGACAGACAAAAATGATCGAATCCTGGCAATATTATACAGGAAAAAACGACAGGATTTAGCTACTGCCACAATATGAAGAATAAAGGAGAGCGAGGAATCAAATATAAAGCCAAGACTACATAGATCTATGTGGTGGGGGTTGGTCAGTCCCAGCAGATACCCCAAAACAACAGCACCCAGGCAGAGGTGGGAAGGCAGGCATGCAGCAGACATTTCTGGGGGCACAAGGAAGTCAGCCAAAGATTGTTTCAAAGCCAGTAATGCAAACCATCCCTGTGAGGCGGGAGCAGCACAGAGAGATGATCCAAGGTTAGGGTGGGTAGCAGTGCTGTGTTTCCTATCTGTTATTTATTTGTTTAGTATATTATTTCAGGTTGTGTTTGTGCGTTTGGTGGGGCTACTGTTTAAAAAAACACTGGGAAAAATCCGTTCAGAGACTAAGAAAGAAATGTTTCCCAGTATCCCAAGTTACTAAGTATCGCGTTTTGCCTTCCCCCCCCCCTCCAACTTTGGGATTGGAGGATGCTTCATCAGGTGATCATGACTGGGAGTTGAATCTGCCTCTCAGCACTTCAAAAAGGTACCTCTCCTGCTTTTTCCCCCCTATTTTTAAAAAAATTATAGCAAGCAAACCACACCACACAGAGTGCTGAAAATAGGCACAAAATGACCTCCACCCACGACTCTCTAAGCACACCAAGTTTCAAATAGATAGCTTGAAAAACAAAAATGTTATCCACTAATCTTTCCCGCAATGCAATCCTATGTGTGAAAAAATCCAAAATGGTGGGCAGAGCGCTCCGTGAAAAGAGGAGCGCTCTGCTTATGGTCGCTTCTCTTCACCATGCTTCTCCAGCCCCCAATTCGCTTCTCCTCTGCCTCAGGCAGAGGCAGATCACCCCAATTCGCTGTTGCTTCTCCAATTCTAAGCGGAGCAGATCACACCCCTACTGGAAAAATCAATTTGGCCCTAAATAAGAAAAAAAAATGCTTTAAAAGATTGTCACATGTTTCAGTATTATTTACTACTAGTACTGTTATTATTGTCACACAGAAGAACAGAGAAAACAGAAAAGTCTTTAAAATGAGGCAAAGATATATCCTCACCACCACCAAGGCTGCATTGCAACTTTAAAAAGTATCTTTAAAACATACAGAAGAACAAGGAAAGTATCCTTATTGATTCCTACTGCCATTGCCTTATTTGTTAGGAAGCTGTATAGAAACAGACAACAGTGTGTGTTAGTGTGGGTGAGTGTGTGCGTTTGTTTGTGAAGGAGGAGAGAGAGAGAGATAGAATACGCCTTTACTAAATCTGAAGAACAGTAAGACTAGCTGTGGTGAGTTTTTTGTATCGTGTTTCTGAAAGAACAGTTCCTACACTACATAGCAAACTGCTTTTTAAGTGTGTGCACTGGGGTCTTAAAAGCAGTTTGTGGAATGGCACAGACACCTGTCATCCTGAGAAGGAAAACCATTCAGAGGTTGTGCTGAGTATATGGAAGCTCAAATGAGTTCTGTGGCTTGTGGCTGAAAGCTTAACAACTTGTGGAGGATACAGCAAACATACTGATTCATACTTCTGCTCCTTTCCTGACCCTCCTTTCACAAGCAAAGCTGCCCTAGATAGGTATATTCACATTTATGTGCCTTCTGTGTGCCTTTAATCGGAATCAGGTGGAGTGTATAGTCGGGGGGGGGGGGGAGCAAGACACATTTGTCATTCAGAATCATTTCGATAATAAACATGTTTTTATTATCTGTAAAACTTCCCCTCCAATCACTCCAGCATTAAATGCAGGGCATTGGATTCTGTTCTTTATTTGCCCTGAGCCTGCAAAAACCCTAAAATAAGCCTTGCATTCTAATCTACCTGCCATATTCCTAAATAATATAGGAAGTAAGATGTTGCCGTCCAGGTTGCCTAAATGTAAGTCATAAAAAAAAAGCACAGCCTTGACAGCTTTATAGCAAGGAATACCGGCATTAAGTAGTCATGAAGCCATGCGTTGCCCAACTTATATAAGAGAACTCATCAAAACTGTAGGTATAAAACATACAGCTGACTTTTGTCTCAGTACACTGCATGATTTTTATCACCGCTCCATAAATAATGGATGCAGCCACACATTTATCTGGTCACAATAACAAATTTCATCCTCTTGGTAACTGTAAACACGCTGAAGCTTGTTATTGACCTTGCATATAAATCCACGCGTACACAAATGACAGAAAAACAAGCGCTCCCTCAAAGAAGCGCTCTTTGATGTTGTGATATAGACAGCATGGCTAGATGGGGCAATACAAGGTGATTGTCCCGGGGTCATCCCTGTGCGTCCACATGACGCACAGGGGATCCCGGAAACAGGGCCCGGGATATCACCCTATCATTAAATTCTGGTTTTTCTGCGGTATCAGGATGATCCCGAGACTGCAGAATGTGTGGCCCGCTGTCCCATTTTTGTCCCAACTCCTTGTGAGTAACTGCAAGGACCCGGGACCTGGCCATGGGGCACAGAGCTCCTCAGGAGCTCTGTGCCCATCACGGGTGGGGTGGGGGGGAGTACCAGGTGGTGTTTTTTATAGGGTCAGGAATAATGTTGTGCAACATCAGAAATTGTCTTTGCTTGCAACTTACCATCCATGCACCCACACTTTCCCTTGAACTTTCAGGCCCAAATCCAGTTGTGGGGTGAGGCAGATGGAGTCCCTGGGACCAGCAAAGATGGCCCACATCCTGGTCTTTTATTGCTCTATGAAGCATCTGAGTCTTCTGTGTCTGTGGTACTAGAGGAACCCTCCTATGAGTTGATCCAGGCCAATTGGCTCCTCACATCAGTAGCTGGCTGGCTTAAACAGTGAGAGGGAGCCCTTTCCTAGCAGTAAGGCTAGACGCTTCATAAAGCAAAACAGGACCAGGACCACATAGGACATCTGTGCTGCCAAAGGAAAGATGCATGGAGGGTAAGTTGAAAACATGATTTCATTTCAAGAATCGGGATTCTCCGATCTTGAGGAAAACTTGCACTGATAGTGGAGGCTGCCCTTTGCAGATAATTGCCCTCCAGATGCAAAATGCAATGAGAACAAAAAAGTAGTGGGAGGAGATAGCAAGCTCATCCCTGCTTCCCTTCCTCATGTGTAGAGCTTACATGTGATGAAAATGATTGAGTAGGGTTAGTTTCTCACAACCATCTTAATAAGCGTATCTTGTGCAATTTGTGAGACATGATCCTTCCATGTCCTTTACCCATCACACAGAATGTAAGAACAAGGACTGGGGCCCTTGTACAGAATTTCCTCTTTCAGAAAGGTAATGTGAGAGCCTGATCCTTTTGCTCCTACCACCTGGGCATTCCATACCCGATCCTCCCAGATTCTCTGAGGATCAAACTGCATGTTATTTTAAAGATATAGCTAGGTTTCCTCTCCTTTTTATTCAGAAGCAACTCCGTGGAACTTCATATGGATCAGGACCCTACAAAGGGTGGGTACAGAGCTTTAAACCTTTGCCCTATGGCTTCAATTTACATTACAACTGGATGCCATTTTGGCAAGGTAAATTGGAGGCATGGTGGGGCTGAGCCAGGCTGGAACTATGGCAAGGGAGGGGAAAGGATTAAAGTCTTGCTACCCTCTATCCCATTCTAGGGTCCCAATCCATAGGCCCTTTCTAAACCTCCAGGCCTTCTGGGAGTGAAGGGGAGGATCTCGGGATTTCCTGGTTCCAGGATCCTCCCCCTGGGTCCACACACTCACACCACGTCCAGGGACAGTGCAGGTGCCATTTTTTATTTTATTTTTTGGAAACAGCAGAGCTGGTCGCACAAGTGTGAGGCTATGCTCCATCGAAAATGTGAGTAGATTTTTTTAAAAAAACAAACAAACCAAAACTGCCCCCCCCCCAAGTCCCCTCCCTGCCATCCCAGGGGTGGCGAAATTGCTGCCCCCCTCCCCAGATGGGCACGGAGCCATGCAGCATGGCTCCATGCCCATTTATGGTGCCACACTTACTCACAAGTAAGTGCAGCACCAAGCAGGACAGGTGCCCACACTTCCCATGGTCTTGAGATGGTCCTGAGACCATGGGAAGAATCAGATTTTCCCAGGGCTTCTTTATCCCTGGGATAACATGCCCGTCCCCCCCTGACCCCGGGAGTCCCTGTGCATCCATACGACTTGGTTGTGACCAGCCCAGACTATTTGGCTGGTGTAGTTACATTACAACTGGATGACATTTTGGCAAAGTAAATTGGAGGCATGTTGGGGCTGACCCAGGCTGGAACTATGGCTGTAGTCTCACTGTATGAGGACCCATTCCATTACTAAAGGCATGCACATGCCGCACCGAAACCTGTGTCATAGCTTTAAGAAAGCCACCGCCACCACCACAGAGTACTGGCAGTCTTCTAGCTTCACAATGAAACACAGCACGCCCGACATAACTTTGCCAGCAATTGCTGCCATAAGCATTTATGGAACAGAAAACACTTTAAAAACATTTGGGCTGCTGTTGAGAACTTTACCAAATCAATGAAAGCCACACCTCCTCGACAAGCTAAAAATATGTACATCAGTAGGGTTACCTAAATTTGAAAGCGCAATACACTATGCCGATCTGCAGCTTGGCATAAAAAGTACAAATGTGTCGATTTCCAGCACTTTTTAACTTGCTGTTCTGGTGTCAAATGTTATTGGATTGGTTTGAAAGTTTGCACAATTGCCCTCACCAGGTAAATCATGGATGGCATGTTTCAAGTTGTTAGTTCAACAGCTGTCAGGTTATAGGCAGTAGAATTTTGAGGCTTGTAATGGTGGGGCTTTATTTATTCATTTTGCAACTCAACTAGAGGAGCACTAACTCACATGCTCTTTCAATAATTTCTAGTAAAAGACTACAATAAAATAAGATAAGCAAAAGTTCAGCTATAAATCAGTTTGGTAGTCCTGAACTTAAAGAGACTGAAACTGAATTGAATAATAGAATAATACATTAATTTTGAATCACTGAAACTAAGCTTAAACCTACAGACTTAAGCCTCTAGTTCTGTCAGCCTACTCATGTGGCTAAGATTAAGGAAATGCCAGTGCTTGTATATTTTAAAGTATCAGATATCAGTATATTGCAAGAGCAAACCCATTCCGTGTTATTAAAATAAGCCTTATTAATCATGCATGGGGCTTAAATTATCCAGTAGAACATTGGATATTCAAATTAGAAGCTCTCCTGCAAAAGGACAAGGTTTTCCTATCAGCTTTCTCCAGGTTGGAAGCATAAAGATTAGAGATATCAAGCCAAGGGTCATCTACTGAAACTGCTAGCATGATGTCAGAATTCCCTGAGCATCCATGGCAGAGAGCTTCTCCACATTTAAAATAATTTGTTTTAAAAAAAATAACTTGCTGCCTTACCAAGGCTTTCTGCTTCTACTTTCTTTGTGGGCTAACAATCAGCACTATTACACAGGTGACCACATGCTTTGAACTGAATACTTCCTCTCTCTGTACTCCATTTACTTCCATTTACTTTAAAGAGACAGCACCATCCACTGGCAGAATTATAGTGCCACACCGGATTTAACACAGTGGGAGAGCCTGCTGTTTAACAGATATTACCACATTCTCTCTCTCTCTCTGTCTCTCTCTCTCTCTGTGTGTGTGTGTGTGTGTGTTTGTGTGAGTGAGTTTAAAGTGGGACTTGTAGGGGATAGCACAGGAGACATCCTGGATGTTGACAATGTCATGTAATAGTCCCACTGACTTCCATGAGTGGCCAATCAGGAAAGGAAAGGAACCTCTCGTGCAAGCACTTGAGTCATTGCTGACTCCTAGGGGGTCGCCTGCTTTTGCTGACGTTTTCTTGGCAGACTTTGTAGCGGGGTGGTTTGCTATTGCCTTTCCCAGCCTCAGTTATTGCCTTCTCCAGTCATCAATCAGGAGCATGCTATAAATCACTCATTTAAAGAAGCTCAGAAGCTTATATGTTTTCTCTAGAAATCTTCTCCATGCAAACTGTTATATTTTGACCATTGGGAAGTGATATCAAAGGAATATCAATTCAAAATTCTCTTATAGGTGACCTGGATCCACTACTTCTTGTTCTATTTATGTATAATTTATTCCAATTACGAGGCACCCTATAACCAAAGCAGACAAACAGAATAAAAGCAAACACAATAAAAACAATAAGAATACCACAAACATCACCTAAAAGCACAAGAAACCAAAGCAGAAACAAGAATTCATGTCTGTTTTCGCAGCAGCTAGTGATTGTCCTTTTCAATGAACAAACTGGGAAGGTTTTCATTATTGGTCTGGCCTCCTAATGTTTTGCTGCGAGCATAAAATTCATATATTGAAAACGTTTCTGGAAATTATCTTTGACATAAATGTATAGTGGAAAACATGTTCTTATCAAGGTCATACAATAGTGCCTCTACTCAGGTTTCACCTCATATATTTCATATGTTTAAAGGTGCAATCCTATGCATGTTTATACAGAAAAAGTCCTACTTTTAAAGAACCTCTCTTTTTTGTCTTGAACATGCATAGAATTGCACCTTAAGTGATTCGGCAATCCTTACAACAGCCTTCTAGTCCAGTATTACTATATTATATGTGCAGCTGATTGAATAGTGACTTCTTTGGTGAGTTTAATGGCTGAGGTGAAATTTTGTTTCAGTAGCCATATTTTTATTTGAAATATTCCCTTCAGTGTGCTTTGTTCTCAAGGACCATCAAAGGTTTCAGTTAATCTGTCTATTCAGAATTTTCTGAATAGATCAGTTCCTTTGACTGAAAATGCTTTAATAAGTCAGGTAACAAAATGGTTTATTATGTGCAAGGTCATTAGGGTGACCATATTTGGGAAACCAAAAAAGAGGACACCTAGTGTGTGTGTGGGGAAGCAGCTTTCTGAGTCCTGCAAAAAGTACGTTATTCCCCCGCCACCTTAAAGAACCCGATTGGAGTGGAGGGGGGGGGGAAGGATTTCATTCTGCACCACCACCATCCACTCCAATTGGGGCCTTTTCTATAATGTCCACGAATGACCCACTTTCCCCTTTAAGACCTCAATTGGAGCTCGGGGTGGGGGAATGACGTGCCTCAAGAAAGCATGTCATTCCCTCCTGCCATGCTAATGGCAGCCTTAAAGGGGAAGGTGTGTCATTCCAGGACATTATTGAAAATTATAGAAAATCCCCCCTGACACCATGGAAAGAACAAAAACCAGGACAAGTCCGGGGAAATCCTGACAGTTGGTCACCCTAAAGGTCATGTTACAACGAAAGCCTCACAAAAGATTGTGTACAGAAATATTGTGTTTGATGAGTCATAAGGACTGAATTGAGTAATTTTGTCCATCACTGATTGTGAGTTGTGCTCTTACAGGGCTCATCAGCAATGCTTGTAGCTTAGCTTATCTGGAATATCAATAAGAGGATGTTATTTTTACAAGCTTTCCTTTTTCAATTTGGACAACTTCTAGTGCAAGTGTGCAAATGCCCATACTATGTTTTTTAAATCTTTGCAAAATGACATGTCAGTATACCGGCATAATGTGTCTTGGGAAACATTTATAGCAGCTGTGCCTGATACGTTTCTATCCCAGATTGTCCTGAACATATCACCGTCTTTCTACTTTGCATTCTTCCCGGCTTTGATAAGTGGACATAGAAAAAAAAAAATAGAAGAGAAAATATCTCTCTCTTTCCTCACCCATTGGCTTGCATCACTGTATTACTACTTGGTTGTTATCCTCTTGAGATAAGGAATTTTATAAATTATATTTTATCGTTATATTAATTTTTAATTATCTTTTACATGCCTTACATTAACTTTGCAGGTCTGTGACCATAATAAATGACATTTACTAATGTATTATTTTTGTTAGCCAGACCAGCACAGCAGGGGCATTGCTTTACACTTAAAAGATTCAGGGCCAAGGCCCATGGGAAACAAATCTACATAAAAGATGCATATGCTAATTTATATATGCAAATTTAGAAAAATTACTAGGAATTATTTTAATTTCATAGAAGGCAAAGGCAGCCAATTAATTTCTCATCCAAATTGTCTCAAATAAAATAAATTCTTCAATTAAGTTGCCCCAGCCCCTGATCATCCCAGATCAGATGTTCTTCTATTAAAATTGGAGTATATGAAGGGATCATACAGAAAATGCCTTCAAGAAGCATTTTGAGGTGCTAAAGTTGTTTTAAATGTATATTGTATGTAATCTGTTTTTATGCTTTTTTTGGTTTTAAATTTTGTATGTCGTTTTTTAGTGTTCAGTGTTTTAATCTTTGTAAACCACCCAGAGAGCTTCACCTATGGGGCATAATAATAATAATAATAATAATAATAATAATAATAATAATAATAATAATGTCCAATTTATCCAGTTCAGCCTCTAGGTCCTTCCTCCTGTCATTCACCACTGGTAGTGGGCTGAATGGTTAATGGAATATACTAAGGAGCTACCTCTGGAAATGGAGAGTGTGTTTACAGTAGTTCACAAAAATATTACATAAATGCTAGTATGTGACAGACTGGCAAGATCTTTCCACATCTCCAGTGATCAAAGCTATGTTGGAGATGTGGAAAGGGGAGTGGAACATCTGCACATGTCCAGTAGGAATATGCTCAGGTTCCCCAGTATGAGATTAGATATTATACAAGGAATTAGAGAGATAATAGGTGGTGCTAGTCCACTGACCCTTTCCAGTTATTTTGTTAAAGGCAGTTGATCTGGGGTGTAGCAGCTCTTTCAGCTTAAGGACCAACTTCCCTTTCAGACAAGTTTTTGGAGGCCACATTCCAGTGGTGGTGGGGCTGAAGGCAAAAGAAGTAGGACCAAAAGCAAAAGGGGCAGGAGCAAAGGACCAGCCCATTTTACCTTACCAGTAACTAAGCTTTAGGAGGGGCATTTCAGGCTTTGGGAATGGGGAAGAAAGTGGCAGGAAATCCGGGCAGCCACCCAACCCTCGGTGGTTGTGGGAAAGGGGGTGGGGCCAAGAGAAGGCGGTGGGGCCCTCTGGAGAGACATGGAGGGCTGAACTGGGATCCCAGGAGAGCCAGATTTGGTCCCGGGCCTGAGCTTCTGCATGTAAGGAAAGAGCATCTTGTTATGGTTACTTGCGTGCTAATGGAGGCATGCATAACATTATTGGCAAAAGGCCGGAAATCTGCCCTTCTACCATCTCTCAGCCAATGGAGATGAAATGTATGGGATGCTCTCCCAATGAATAATATCACAGTTCACAAACATTCATGGAAGGAAGGAATAATTCATTGAAGATATGATGATATGTGCTACCTCCAGTATCAAAGGCACTTGGCTTATATACACTAGTTGCTGGGGAACATGGATGAGAGGGTGCTGTTGTACCTTGTACTGCTTCGTCGGCCCCTGGTCGACAGCTGGTTGGCCACTGTGTGAACAGAGTGCTGGACTAGTGGGAACCTCAGTCTGATCCAGCATGGCTCCTCTTATGTTCTTATATTCTTAATACAACTGGGTTTATTTATTCACTTTTGGAAGAGTGTAGGCCTTTTGGCTTAGCACCAATAGACAGTTTGACAATTATTATTATTATTATTATTATTATTATTATTATTATTATTTATATAGCACCATCAATGTACATGGTGCTGTACAGAGTAGAACAGTAAATAGCAAGACCCTGCCACATCTTAAGAATATCTTTTATACTTTGGATATATGTGGTTTGTAAAGCTGGGTTGTATCATTGCTGTTGGAAGGTAAAGATTAGGTAACTGATCACACTAAACTATGGCCTTAGCTAGTCCTAAGGATTATCTCAGCAAATGGAGGGGTCGTCCCTGCCTGCTCCCGGGATCCCCTGTTTGTCATTTGGATGCACAAGGGATGATCCCAGGATATAGGCCTGGTCTAGCCATGCCCTAAGCATAGTAGTTTGCTTATCTACTTGATGGGCTTTCAATTCACACAGCATTGTACTACTGCATATTTGGTCTTTGGCTTTCAAAAGACACAAACTGGAGCTGCTTTCAGATGGTACTGGACTCAGGGAGGGCAAGGGAGGGGGAATAAGTAATAGAGCAATGAGAAGAAAGAAAAGCGGCAAACTACATTTATGTTAAAAGTGTTAGTGTCTGTCTGTATCAGCCATAGGCCTATTTATTCCAAGACGGATCCAAATTTTTCACATAATCACAAAACTGGGTAAGTAAAAGAGCAATCTGCAGCAGCATGTGATTCTGGAGTAGCAGCGGGAAGGGGTGTGGGTGTGGGTGTGGGTGTGGGTGGGTGTAAAAACTGGATTTCAATAAGGAATGGTTCCTTGCGGATATGTTTGATGTGGGCTGCCATCTGGTGGCTAAAAGACAGAACAGCTCTTTATTGGTAAAATATGACATATTGCATTACACGTGTGTGTTAGCTAGTTGGCTGGTTTTAGACTGGTTTGTGTGCATGTGTGTGTGGTTTGCTTCTACGTGTGTCTATGTGTGTGTGATGTCTTTCTGAGCATCAGCTGTTTGCCTGCTGTGAAATGAGTATTTGCTGTGGTTTGTGGGGGCAAAGATAGGATTTGGCATATGTGACTCAGATCTCACTTCTGCTTTGTACATTGCATTTTTTTCTGTCCAGGTGACTTATCTCTGAAGCTCATTAGTTTGCCTTCTGTAAAATGGGTGTTGGAGCAGAAAACTGTGGGTTCAAAAGAGTGGTCTTGTGTTTTGGAACTCAGACCTCACCCATACTATGTACTTAGGACTTGGGCAAGTTCTTTTTCATTTACCCTCACCAGTTTCTCTTCTCGGAAATGGTGTTTTACTACTGGCAATGTCCACTGTGGCAGCCATTTTGTGAGAATACCCAGACCATTGCCTCCTTCCCTTTGGAAGGATCTAAACTACTTCTTTATAATGCCATTGAAGTGCACTGACAACTGTTGGGGCCCATGACACATTCCATGTGCCATTTTGAAGCCACTTTTAAAGTGTCATGTCCTGCTTGGACCAGATCTACACCTAGCAGGATATGACACTTTGAAAACAGTTTGAAAACAGTATATGGAGCATGTCCTGGGCTCCAACAGTTGTCACTATTGTTATAAACTGTTTTAAAGCAGTAGTGTAGATCCTGATCTGGCTCTAATCCGGGGCCGGTGCTACGATAGAAGCCACTCAGGCGGCCGCCTAGAGTGCCAAGTTAAGAGGGGCGCTGCAGCACTCACACACATTATTGGCTGTGAGCCGGCCCGGCCCGGCCCGAGGATTCAGCTGGGCCTGGGCAGGCAAGATGGTGCCCTGCGCCCGCCCAGCTGAAGCGAAGCCAGGGATGCTGGGGTGGGGGCCCGGCTCCACATTTGGACTTCCGCCCGGAAGCCACCCTCCCAGAGCCGCTGTAGCAGCCTGGAAGCCGCCCTCCCAGAGCAGGGAGGCCACTGCTGCCAGAAGAAGAAAAAGCATGTGGCGAGCTCGACCCTGGCCCAAGCCAGCCTCTGCCTTACTCCCGAGGAAAGGGCACCGAGTCGCCTCGCCTCTCTCCTAAAACAGGCCACGATGTCCAGGCAGGTGGGCAAGCGGGACTCCCTTTCCCTTCCCCCAGGAAAGCTAGAGACTTGTGGACTCCTCGCAAGGCAAACTCTCCTGCTTCCCGATCCTGTGCGCATGGATCAACGGGACTTGCATTCGAGAAAGCATTGCACCGTAAGGCACCAGTGCAGCCTGATCCACCTATGCCTCCTTACTTGGAAGCCTTATTCCCCTGAGTAAACGTGCAAAGGGGATTGGGACGCCAGGCTGCATAGCGGTTGCATTCACACGAAAGTGAATCCCGGTGAATTCCAGGCGGCTTGGTCCCAAATCGAAGTGAGCCAGTCCCACCTCTCCACTCGGTGCACACTTTCGGACTTCCGTGCAACTGGGTGTGTGTGCAAGTATCTCGCCTTGCCTAGGGCGCAAAATAGTCTGGCACCGGCCCTGCTCTAATCATATCCACCTCTGAGGAAGAGTTGTAATACTCAAAATGTGTCGGGCAATAAACTATCTCCTCTGCACTCTCCTTTTGTTCCGGCATTTGGTGCCTTCCCATCTTCCCTTGGCTTTATTATGCCTAGTGTCAGATTTGGAGTTTTGTTCTTCAGCCAATGTTCCTTAGGTTTTTCTCTGTTATCGCTGCCAATCATTTGGACTAACCACCATTCAAAGCGTAGGATTGAATCCCACCCTTGCACAAGTAGATGTCTGCTCGTGGAATGGGACTTCCATTTTAAATCTCTGTGTTGCTGCTTGGTTTTATTCTGGTTGTGCTTCCATATTGTGTTTCTATATTGTGGTTTAAGTTTCCATATTTTATATTTTATGCTGGGCTTTATAGTTTTAAGTTTTGTGATCTGTCCTGAGAGCTTTGGCTATTGAACAGTATAGAAATGCAATAAATAAATAAATTTGCACAATTTCTCTCTCCTCCCCCCTGCAGTCCCTCAAGTGCACCCCAACACAAATTTGCTCCAGAGGATTTACCCAGCCATCCAGAGCAGATGTGTGTGTGGGGTACATGGGGGGATCCACTCCACCAGCAGTTCCCTCCCATTGGCAGAATGTACCACTTGATACAACCCATAGTGTGCATGTCCACACAAAACATTTTAAATGACACCTGAGCCTTACATTGCTATCAACATCACTTTTCCAATTCATCTTCTACTTAAAACGCACTGTGAATACACGTGATGGAATTTCTTCTGCATGCTAGTGAAACTTGACTTGTCTATAGGCAAAAGTATTTATGAGACCAGGTAATGTTCAAAATCTTACAAGTGCAAGCTTTTGAGGCTCTACAAACTTTTTTCAAAAAAAGAAAGAAAGCTTGAAACCAACAAAACAAAATAGAAAAAGGGAAGTTATATATTAGTTGATGTTAGCTTCATCCAGGGTATCTTTCAGAGTTTATCTTCACTGATTCATTGCCTTTCTCAATAATCAGTTTGCTTGGAACATTACTGTGGAAGTGATCTCTCATAAAGAGGAGATTAAGTTATAGTTCCATGTAAGTGATAATCCTCGGGAATAGATGAACAATTAAGATTTCATAAATCCATTTGGATACACCCCTCCCAGGTGATAAGAGAAGCAGACAAACATCTATTTATAGAATGACTTCTAAAAGGAATGTTTTTCAATAGCCACTAGTTTCCTGCTTAAGTATCTTGTACTTTTATGCATCTATAAAGCTATTTTCAATATATGTTCACTGAAAGATTACAGTAACATCTGTATTAACTTCAATTCCCCATACAAAATAATCACACTCTTTTTTTAAAAAAATAAAAGAAATCAATGTGACCTTTTAAAGAGTTTCATTAGAATATAGGCATGTCTTTCTTTTAATCAGTCCAATTTTGTTCCATTGGATACAAGGATTTTAAAGAATCATCTTGCACAATAGTTTCTTCTTCTGCATGGCAAGTCTGTGCACATTTGAAGATGTAATTAACAAGAATGTTTATGTTATTATGGAAAGGAGAGACAGTTCTAGAAAAGAGTTTTGTGAGATTTGGTAAACAATTAAGCTAATTTCCCTTTCTCCCCCCCCCCCCCCACACATTGTATGTTACCTGAAGCAATAAGGACTGTAATTCCAAAACTATGGAGAGGGCACATAAATGTTCCACAAGAATGTTGCTAGTCTGTTCTGAAAAATAAATTCATTAAATAATTGAAGGTCCATGTATGTTCAAAGCATGTACCCAACTCCCACTTTTTGGGCATAGACTTGGATCGTGATTTTGAAAAACAACATATAAAGGTGTGATCCCATCTTTCCTTTTTTCATATTTTATGAAGTGTAGAACTTAATTAGGGTGACCATATGAAAAGGAGGACAGGGCTCCTGTATCTTTAACAGTTGTATTGAAATAGGAATTTCAGCAAGTGCTATTTGTATATATGGAGAACCTAGTGAAATTCCCTCTTCATCACAACAGTTAAAGCTGCAGGTGCCCTGCCCTCTTTTAAATCTGGCCACTCTAGTATAGCTCCTGCAGCTTTAAGTGTTGTGATGTAGAGGGAATTTCACCAGGTTCCCCATATATAGAAATGACACCTGCTGAAATTCCCTTTTCCATGCAACTGTTAAAGATACAGGAGCCCTGTCCTCCTTTTCATATGGTCACCCTAACTTAATAGACCTCTTCAAATACTTCTTCACTGGTAGCCAGTGAAGCTCTAACAAGGGAATTGCATCCTCCCTGTAACTGACCTGGTCAACAGTCTTGCTGCAGCATTCTGGACCAGCCAAAGTTTCTGAACAGTTTTCAAAGGCATGTAGAGTGCATTACAGTAGTCCATTTAGTAGTCTAAAGGCCTGTTCAGATGACACACTAAGCCATGGTTAGGTCACTATTTTGCAACAAATGGTTAGTGAGCTTGCTTAAACTATGGTTATGAACCCACCATGGTTAGGAATGGTTCACATAACACTTTAAGCCATCATTGTTAGCTCAAAATGCATAACTAACATGGCTTAGTATATTGTCTGAACATGGTCTAAATGATAGATAATGGACTCTGTAATCAAACATGATTTCCCATGCAAAAGGAAATGTTTAAGGCTTGGCTTGCTTTGTTGTCTACTAACAGGATATCAACATTCCAAGATAAAAGGAACTACGCTTTGTCAGACTCAACTTCGCAAACTTGCATATAGCTTTAAGAGTTTCAGGGAAATAAGAAATGATGATGAACATTTGCCAGGTAGGCTCCAATTGCAAAGTGAACACCGTGTCTTGGAAACTACACTACACCTTTTGCATGGGAACAATGGTGCATGTGCTCTTATTAAACTGCATTTCATTATTCCATTACTTTTCACTGCTGACACCTACCATAGTTCATTGCTATTCCATTACCTTGACATGCTCTTTGAGCCTTTAAGAGTTATGAAACTAGAACTGAGTTAGATTTGGATTGAAGAGCATGAACAGGCAGTTCTCCCAGAACTGAAACATTTCAAAAACTTCAGTGGACTTTTTGTCAACCTCTCCTCCACCCAGTATCTAACAGTTGATGAGCACTGCTAGTCAACTATCATATTTTTGTGGTTGCAACAAATTGGAAAAAGTTTCCTTTCCAGGCTCAATAGAGGAAAATGCCTCTGAGATTACATTTTTAACAGCTCCATTTGCTAGACAGATTGCAAATTTGACATAGTTTTGCCTTTTGAAATATGAAGGAATCTGAACAAGGCTTGCAGTACTTTTAACAAGCAAACCCCTTTCTATATATATTAAAATCCCATTACAATTCCTTTATCCTCCTCATTTCATTGAATTGGATTGGCAAGAAGCTGCGTCTCTGTGATCAAGAAGCACGCTTTTGGATCATAGAACTCAGATCAATACAGTGCATATGGCCACAGCTTGCATGAATGCATGTTTATGGCTCAAGGTTCAGAAAACCCATCTTGCATCTTTTTAGTGAGGTTAGCCTGTGGCTGACTTGGTCTTGTTAATTACAGTGTCAGAAACAGAATTGCCAGCACACAACCTAGACTCAGAGCTCCATCAACTGAGCATTTTACTGCATGCCCTTTACCGGGCACTCACAGATTTTCACGGGTCCCTCTCACGACGTTGTCCGCCTCCCACACACCTTCTACCCCTTCTAGCCTTCTTCATGCAACAAAAAGCACCCCAGTAAGTCCAACTTATTTTTAAAGACAGAAGATGCCACTATCTCCTGCTGTATGCAGGAGAGGCAGCATGATCAAAATGCCCCACTGAATGAGCCACATGCACGCTATTTACTTCCTCTTTCAAAAGAGGAAGTAATGAGGGACAAACACATGGGTGGAGAAACAACGGTAAAAAAATGTGATTCCCCCCATCACCCCCATATGATGGTGCTCTCAGACTTTTAAATTTCTCACTGGAGTGGGAAGTAACTCAAGCACCAGGGCCACCTCTAGGTTTCTGAGGACCCTTGGGCAAGACACTTTCAATGGGTGAGTCTATGTTCTCAAAACCATTGTCACTAGCTTTTATTGCACTTCATATTCTTTCTCACCATTGTTACCATTTGTTTGTATGATAGGCAGAGAGCCAGTGAGCAAGCAGGCAGTAGCATCTACTGGTCCTCCTTCTCACCACCACCATTGTCTGAGCAAGAGCAAGAAGCACAATGATTTTACATTGGACAGAATCCAATGGGGTGCTGATACCCTATCAGTTCTCTTAAGCCTCATCAATTGCATTGCACATCTGGCCCGCACTGCTTGCACAACCGGAATTTAGCACTTCTACAGTAACCCAAAACAAGCAGAAATGTTCATTTCTGGAAAGAGACAGATCACCGGAGCTCACATAAGGCAGTTCCGTTGACCTGCTTCCTTCCAGAAATGAGTGTTTCCATTCATTTTGGAGCTTCCTTTAGGAAGCCCTAAATCTCTCTTGTATATGAGGTGGGTCCCACTTACATAATGGAATTGGTGGGACTCACCACTTGCGGAAGGGAATTGGAGAGGCAGAAAAGAATTGAAGGGGGCATAAGTGCCCTGCTGGATTCTGCCCTTTGCTATTATATTGTATTTTTAGGATTTTAATCTTTGTAAACCGCCCAGAGAACTTTGGCTCCTGGGTGGTATAGAAACGTAATAAATGAAAGAACCTAAATCAGGATTGGGGAATTTGTGGTTCACCAGATGCTGTTGGATTATCATCCCTGATCATTGGCTGGCTGGGGCTGATGGGACTTGGCCTCCAACCATATCTGGAAGGCCACACATTCCTGACCTAAACTGCAGTTGGTTAACAATCCAAAACCTTACTGATGAAAATGGAAATTATTAGGGGTGTGCACGGACCCCCCGCTCCGCTTCACTTGCAGATCCGCCATTTTCCGGATCGGGCCGCTCCACCCCGCCCCCGCTCCGCCCACTTCCGCTCCGCTCCGCCCGGAGCTCCGGATCCGGATCCGGAGCTCCGTTTCCCCCCCCATAGGCTTGCATTGAAAGCTAAAAAATTATACAACTTTTTTTCTGTTCAAGTTAGAAACCTCATGTTTGGCACCATGACACCTCATAGGGATATACACACGCATGCCAAGTTTCAAAGCAATCCCATCATCCCCTGATTTTTGGCGAATTTTTGAAAATCGGGCACCCCACACACAACATCCCTGCGAGGTGGGCAGGGGAGGAGGGAGGGAAGGCAGGCAGGCATGCAGCTGGCATTTCTGGGGGCATAAGGAAGTGAGCCAAGGATAAGCCAGTAATGCATATAAAATGGAATAAATCAATCAATAAACAAAGGAGGGGTGGAATTAAAAGCAGCAGTGTTGCTCAATAAACAACAAGAAGAACTTTTTTTAAAAGGCTATATCTGTCTTTTACCAGCAATAGGGGGACGTGCCCGGGGGAGGGGGAAGTAGCTGCCAGTTCAAGACACTGACAGCCACAGCTCCGAGAAGAAGTAAAACGCTCACTTCGACTCAGAACAGGCATTGCTCCACCACTGAAAAGTGACCATTCACTTCAACTCATGAGAGGCATTGCTCCACCGTTTTACTCTCTTTGGAAGGCTCTATGGCCTTCCAGTGCAGGAGAGAGTGGGGGCACGTCCACGATGAGATGCCCTAGGGGAGCTCATCCCCTTGCACCACATCGATTCAGTTGTTCCCCAAGGTTAGGGTGGGGAGCAGTGCTGTGTTTCTATCTCTTATTCTTGGCTTAGTATATGATTTCAGGTTGTGTTTGTGCATTTGGTGGGGCTACTGTGTTAAAAAACACGGGGAAAAGCCCGTTCAGATGAAGAAAGAGAAGTTTCCCAGAATCCCAAGTTACCTGTTTTGCCTATGCCCTCCTCCAACTTTGGGATCATCATGACCGGGAGCTGACTCTGCCCCTCAGCCCTTTGAAAAAGGTATTTTTCCCGCCGATTTTTTAAAAAATTCTAGCCCGCGACCCGTACGATGCAGAAAGTTGAGAGTGGTCTCAAAATGACCCCCATCCATGACTCTCTGTGCACAAGAATTTTCAGAACGATAGCTTAACCCCCCCCCAGTTATCCCCGATTCTTTCCCTCAATGCAATCCTATGGGCGAAAAGCCGAAAACGCAGTTTGAGCCGCGCGGTTGACCCGATTTTCACAAAAACATTGCACGTGAACCACAGCACGCAGAAAGTTGAGAGTAGTCTCAAAATGACCCCCATCCACGACTCTCTGTGCACAAGAATTTTCAGAACGATAGCTTAAACCCCCCCCAGTTATCCCCGATTCTTTCCCTCAATGCAATCCTATGGGCGAAAAGCCGAAACGCAGTTTGAGCCGCGCGGTTGACCCGATTTTCACAAAAATATAGCACGCAACATGGACAACGCAGAGAGGTGAGAGTGGTCTCAAAATGACCCCCATCCACGACTCTCTGAGCACAAGAATTTCCAGAGCGATAGCTTCAAAAACAACGTAGTTATGCGCGATTATTTGCCGCAATGCAATCCTATGGCGAAATGTTTTCAAGATGGCGACCGGAGCGCTCCGCCTGAACTCGGAGCTCCGAAAAATGGTCGCTTCTCTTCGCCTTGCTTCTAGGGGGTCCACGGTCCGCTCCTACTCCGCCTCTGGGTAAGGCGGAGCAGGCCAATCCGCTACTGCTTCTACGCTCCTAATCGGAGCGGAGCACATCCCTAGAAATTATATAATGTGAAAATTACATCTCACTGTCTTCAGTATCCCTAAAATGGACCTATATTAAGATTTATACTTTTAAAATTAGAAATGCTCAATTGATTAATCAGCTACAATGCATATGATAAAAAAATCTGTAATTAGTAAATAAGTAATAGATATATATTGTTATCCTTCCGACTCTGATATGTTGTCTGTTCTAGAATTTGAGCAATCAGTTAGTTTTATCATACTCTACTATTGCCCTCTGCTGGATATTGCTAACATTTCATGCAAAGAAAAGAAGATGCCTTTAAATGCGGACACACTACCTTGAAATGATCCAGAGAAATGCTCTTTGCAGTGCATGTGTTTTGATTCCCAGGATTTCAGGTGTTTAATGAAGGTTTATAAGCATAGCTAAATTGCTGTAATTCTATTGCAAATGAACGTAATCATACAGAATGACACACTCTGTTAAAATATTGTGAAACGGTTCAGCCAGAAATGGGGTTTTTTTATTACCCACTGCAGAGCCTTTTTCTTTTACCAATGCTGTTTATGCTGTTTCCAGTGAAATACTTGATTTAAATGATATTATTGGTCCATCTGTTTGCTCAGGTGTTGTTTGTTTATTAAAGAGTTTTAATGGGTGTAAACAGCTGGGCTTTCTGGTACATTATTTGGTGGGGGGGAACAAATTTAAAGTGGAATAATCAGACGAGTTGATGTAGAAGTCCAACTTTACTTTCTGTAAGCCTCATTTGTGTGTATGGAAAAGTGTGGACAGAAGGTAACATTGAGCAGATATTTCTGTTTAAATCCTTGAAAAAGATTAGGCAGGAGAACACTTGGAAAAGGCTTAATTCTGATGAGGAAAGGATTTTCACCATTCCCCCTTTTTCTGCTCCAAACTCTGCTCTTTTACACTTTATAGCCATGAAAGGTAAACTGGTGTAGGACCAGCATGTCCTGTGGTCAGGGCCAATTCACTTAGGAAGCAGGGCACAATGGCAGAGCAGGAAGAGTGGTCAATTGCACTGCTCCGCTCCCTGCCCCTGTGAGGAGGGCCAGCCACTGCAATCTCCAGCCTGTGTTCTGGAGAGCCTCACCAGCCACTCTCCCACCACGACAGTTTCTGCAGTGAAGGAATGGCGGGCAGGGATCTCTAGAGCAGCCACCCACCCTCTCCTTTTTACCTCAGGCACAGCAGAAAATAACAGCTGTGGAGCTCTTGTGAGAGCTGTGAGGTCTCAGAAGTTCCATACAAACTCCCACACAAGCCCTACGGCCAGTGCTATTTCCAGTATTCGAGGCAGTAAGCCTGTGTGCACCAGTGGCTGGGGAACATGAGTGGGAGGGATGCTGTTGCACCTTGTCCTGCTTGTTCATCCCTGGCTGATGGCTGGTTGGCCACTGTGTGAACAGAGTGCTGGATGAGATGGACCCTTGGTCTGATCCAGCATGGCTCTTCTTATGTTCTCCTGGCCCTCCATAAAGCAAATGTGGCAGTAACGGTAAGGGAGTATGTTGCAGGACATGATGTGACAACATGGCCTGGCCACATCTTTCTCACCTCAGGTGCCCTCATGTTATGCCTCCCAATAGTATGCATGTCAAGAGTGCATGTCTCCAAATTTGCAGTGGACATTTCCAGAAATCTGTATGTGTTATAGGCATTAGGGATGCACAAACATCCCAGAATGTGACTTGAAAAGAGTCTGGCTTTTACAATGAAGCAACACATGCTCTTGCAAAAGCTCACACCTTTTATGGGTGCCCAATTTGAGTGCCCACAAAAGGCTCAAAGCACCCACCTCCTCATTCCTCAGCCCAAGGTGAAGATTTTAATTTTGGGACCAGGGAAGGAGGAGACAAGAGTGGCACTGGGCACTCCTTGCCTGTGATGTGATCAGGACTACCAGTCCCAGCATCTTCAGTGGAAAAATGATGCAATTCCCCTGCACACATGATACGGAGGGAATCAGGCCCCCTCCATATTTGACTCAGAGGCCAATTTTGAACCACCAAATTGGCCCTGATTCAGCTTGGGGCACCTCAGTACCACCCCAGCCCACTTTGGGTTCAGTTCCAAAGCAGACCAGGAAAGCCAGGACAGAAAAAATCCATTGAACTTCCGGTTGACCTCTCCAGGAAAGCCAGGCATGAGTCCAGCCAAGAGTCCATTGTGTTCTATGAAGCCCAACTTAGAACCCCAAAAGCACATGCACTGGTAATCAAGTTAAGTGGCAATAAGTAGCTCCAAAACATCTTAAATTCAGGTGCATGAGACTGACCAGAAGGAATAAAACAGCTGTGAGAGAGACTGCTCAGTTTTACTTTATGCTTCTCCTGGGGATACTGATAACTTCTGGTTGCAAATTCTCCAGACAGACACTAGCCCCACTTCCCATTAATCATGAGAAAAAAAGAATAAACAAAGAAATGTAATAATGCACAACACATCAGATCAGTTTAGTGAAGTCAAGTAAACTCTCATACCTCAAAGGTGTCCCTGAGGTGGCTCTAATTTTGATCTATCTTCTTCAGATACAATGATAGAAAGTCATTTAAGCACTGATCATTACGTTTCTGTTTAACAACAAAATGTGGAGCAACACATTACAGGAGACACAGGGCTGCTTCCAAAATAGCTTCTTCATGTTGAGTTTTCTCCCTCCCCCTCCCTCAATGTGCACTATCTCTTTCCTATCCCATGTCAAAACTTTGTAACATGGTGCATATCCCAGTCTTTTATCAATGGCTAGTACTAGGGCTGTGCACGGACTCCCTGATACGATCCGGATCCCGATCTGCAACTTTCAGATTGGGTCCACTCCACTTTGGGATGATCTGCCTCTGCTCCACTCCGCTCCTCAGCAGATCTGGATCTGGATCTGGAGCTCCGCTTCCCCCCTCCCCCCATAGACTTGTATTGAAAATGTAAAATGCCTATAACTTTTTTAGTTTTCAAGTTAGAAACATCAAAATGGGCACCATAATAGCTTCTAAATAGATCCTTATTCATGCCCATTTTGAAGGAAATCTGATCATGCCCTGAATTTTGGAGAATATTTAAAAGATCCCCCCATTTACAGAAATGCAGTTATCTGTCATTTTTCCAGATACAGACATGCAACTGGGCACCATGAGAGCTTCCACATAGATCCTTATTTGTGCTCATTTTGAAGGAAATCTGATCATGCCCTGATTTTTAGCGAATTTAAAAAAATATTTCCCCATTTACAGAAATGCATGTATCTCTGTAATTTTTCCAGATACACACATGCAACTGGGCACCATGAGAGCTTCCACATAGATCCTTATTTGTCCCCATTTTGAAGGAAATCAGATAATGCCCTGATTTTTTGGGAATATTTAAAGATAAACCTAAATAAGAATTTTCCTCTCAGGTTAAACACTTCAAAAATGAACACAGGGAGAAAAGTGTCTCTGTATGCCTCTGGCTTAGTACCCCCCCCCCCAACATTGGGATTGGAAGATGCTTCACATTGGCTGATTACTTATCATGATTGGGAGATGAACCTATCAACGCTGAAAAAAAAGGTCCCTCTCCTGCTTTTAACCATTCAATAAAAATTAATTGCAAGCATGATGAAAAATTCTGAAAATCTACACAAATGACCCCCAATGTTCAATCTCTAAGCACAGTAAGTTTCAGGGATCTAGCTTTAAAAACAAAGAAGTTATAGGCATTTATTTTTGTCTAATGCAATCCTATGGAAAAAGATGCCCAAAATGGCGGACGGAGCTCCGAAAAGATCCGGAGCACTCCACAAATGAGAGAACCACTCCGTGTCACTCCATTGCCCCCCAACCCGATTTTACGACCCGAAACAGAGCAGAGCACAGCCCTAGTTAGTACTGTTGAGGATGGTGTTGACACTGGGTCATCATAACATGGGTTACGTGATATTAAACACTACAAAGGGAGAGAGGAAATGCTGAATATGTGATTTTCAGAAGGAAATGATGCTTCAAAAACCATATTGTATTTCACAATCATTTATTTATTTTCTATCCCATCTTTCCACCCCCAAATGGTGCACAATTTTAGTTTCAGATTAAAAGCATAAACTTAATTAAAACATAGCATAAACAAATACAATCACAACACTGAAAGAAATTAATAGCACAAATCAATTTAAAATGCCACCAGAAACAGTCCAACTTACATGCCAAAGACCTGCCTGAATAAAAGTATATTTGCCTGCCAGGAAGGACAGCAGAGAAAAGTCCAAGGTAGCCTATCTAGGCCTGGGAGTGACAACTGAGAAGGCCATCTGTTGTGTCTCCACCAAACATGCCTTTGATGTCAGCAGTACTGAGAGAAGGGCCTCCTCTGTAGATCTTAAAACTTAGGCAGGTGTCTTTGGATGGAGGTGGTTGTGATGTTTCACTGTTTTTATTCCATATATCTATGTTGTAAACACTGTTTGGACTTATTATTATTATTATTATTTATTTATTTATTTATATAGCACCATCTATGTACATGGTGCTGTACAGAGTAAAACAGTAAATAGCAAGACCCTGCCGCATAGGCTTACATTCTATTAAAAGTAAAGTGATAAGGAGGGGAAGAGAATGAAAACAGGCACTGGGTAGGGTAAACAGGCACAGGGTAGGGTAAAACTAACAGTATAAAGTCCAAACAGCATCAAGTTTTAAAAGCTTTAGGAAAAAGAAAAGTTTTTAGCTGAGCTTTAAAAACTGCGATTGAACTTGTGGATCTCAGATGTTCTGGAAGAGCGTTCCAGGCGTAAGGGGCAGCAGAAGAAAATGGACAAAGCCGAGCAAGGGAAGTAGAGACCCTTGGGCTGGCGAGAAACATGGTGTCAGATGAGCGAAGAGCACGAGTGGGGCAATAGTGTGAGATGTGAGAGGAGAGATAGGAAGGAGCCAGACCATGAAAAGCTTTGAAGGTCAACAGGAGAAGTTTATATTGGATTCTGAAGTGAATTGGAAGAGATTTCAGAAGTGGAGTAACATGGTCAGAGCGGCGAGCCAAGAAGATGTTCTTAGCGGCAGAGTGGTGGACAGAAACCAACGGACTGATGTGAGAAGAAGGAAGGCCAGAGAGAAGAAGGTTGCAGTAGTCCAACCGAGAAATAACCAGTGCATGAACAAGCATCTTGGCAGATGGTAAGTGGTTAATTCTGTTGGGAGGGGGAGTGAGCACATGGAATGTTGGAATGAATGCTGATTGGCTGTTGAATTTAAACGTGTGAAGGGGAATGGCAGTTGACAGTTAGCAGTTGGGCAGTTGGAATGAGAGTTGAGAGTTAGCAGTTTGAGAATTGGGGTTTGTCTGCTGAAGGGAATAGATACTGTAGGGTCTGTGTTTTATTATTTTGATGCTTCAGAGCATGCTCAGAAATATTATTTCCTGTCAGAAATGCTGGCAAGAAATATAGTTCCTGAGCATACTCCAAAGCATCATTCCACCTTCTGGAACCAGCCAGGCTAGACAGAGAAACAGCACATCTGGATGCTTCGGAACAAGGGCCAACTCCCCCTCAGTGTTAAACTATGTGATTTTTTTCCTCACACACAGGAATAGAAAAGGATCTAAAACAACAACCTGTTTCAAGGAACAATCCAGAATAGGTCACAATTCTTTGAGTAGGTGGGTTCACATTTATAAGATCCAGCTCTTTGTTATCAGTGACATTCCTTCATTGTTACTAAGCCTACCACCAGTGCTGCTGACAGAGTAGGGCTTTGGGACAAATATCTGAGGCCTGCAAATACAGCCCCCCCCCCTCCATGGAGCTTGCTGACTTATTTTAGAAACAAACAATCAAAAGGGAACGTCAACAACCTGACTAGGAAAAGGCCAATGTATTACAATCTTATTGATTGCTATCAGCATCTTCACCCAATGCAGTTTTCACAGATACAACTCTTATGACACTTTACACACACACACACACACACACACACACACACTGCTGGGTCCAGGTTTTTGAGGGCTCTTATGCAAGACATCCTCAATGGCTCCCCTTCCTTCAGTCAGCTTCTCAGTCGCATTGTCACTAGCTGTTCTTGCTCCTCAACCTCTTTCTCATCATTTGCTACTGTTTCCTTGCTTGACCATCAGTGAGCAAGCAAGCAGTGGCATCTACTGCTCCTCCTCACCGCTACCACTGTTGGGTGCGCCAGAGTGAGAGACTGGTGGGCAAGCAGATTGCAATAGTGAAGAGAAGGTGCAAGTCCAGGAGGCTCTTGCCAGTGCATCCCTGCCAGGGTGTGGGACCTCGGCAGGTGCCCGACCATGCCTACTCTTGATGTGGGCTGGCCCTGTGTGGATGTAGTGAGCAGGGAGTTAATATCAATCAAGATAAGAGTACTCTTTTTCCCCTGATAGGGACTTGTAACAACTGTGCAACGTGCAGACATTCATCAGTTGAAGCTGATACCATTATTGTATCTCCATTCCAGGAACAACTTCATCTGTTGGTTTGCTGCTTCATTACCTATATACAGGCAAAAAATATATATTTAAAAAATGACATATGCATTTATTCATTCATTCATTTATATCCCACCTTTTCCCTCCAAGGAACCCAAGGTGGCATACATAATCCTCCTCCTCTTCCTCTCCATTTTATCCTCACAACATCAACTCTGTGAGGTAGGTTGGGCTGAGAGAGTCTGTGACTGGCCCAAAGCCACCCAGTGGGTTTCCATGGCTGTGTGGGGACTAGAACTCGGATCTCCCAATCCAACACCTTAGCCACTACCCCAAACTGGCTCTCATTTGTCATAGAAACCCAAGCTATGGGTCTAGTTTTCTTACACTGATATATCTGTGTGGAAAATCAATGTGTGTGGAACAGGTGTGTGTGTGTATGTGTGTGTATTATATATATTCTGTATGTTGAAAAATAATTATCTTATATTGACATATTTTGCATCTTTTGAGATCAATCCATTCTTGGAATTATTTTTGTAGTCAAACGCCAGCTGCCATTATGTATGAATGCAATCCTGTATGCTATATCATGCCAGTGAGGGGTACTTTGCTGACTTAGCACAGAATATTCTTTTGCTTTCCTGCTGTGTGAATTTTCTTTTGTTGCAAAGTTGTGTGTGTAAAGAAAAGTTCTCTTGAGTCCTTCCAGCTTCTGTATGTCAGAGCTTTAATAAAGTTGACAGATTCTTCTCACAAACTTTCTTTGGAATGTGAAAGTTTGTTCACCTTGAATTTTGTGTTGAGATTCTGATGCAAGCAAATAAACTCTCCTTAACTATGACTTTTCTGGACTATGCAATCTTGTTTTACCTCAAAAGAATACGACCACATTTCCTCCCTATTCCAACAGGCATCAGTGACAAAGTCAAAGTTTTGCTTTTGTCATAAATCTTGGTGCAAGTTATGCTACAAATCATGGGCAAGTTGCAGCCAGACACGAAGCACAAGTCTAATTGATCTGCATGGGAAGAAGTTAAGCACATGCTAAAGACATCCATTGCACTCAAGTGAACTTAAATGTGCTCATCTCTGGCTGGATTGTACTCTCTTTCATTAAGTTATCAATATGCCCCAGTTTGTGGGTTATTTTGGTTGTGGAAGGGGATTGTACACAAACCAGGGTCTATACCAGTTAGAGTCACACACCACATATGCAGCTGGTGGGCTAGACAGTGAATGAAGGAGTGTTACACAAAAAGCACTTACTAGTACAACCAAAACTACCATTTCTGGACCGAACAAATCAGCAGAGGTTGCAGAAGGGAGCTCTGCTGACTTGCCTCATTCCAGAAGTGGTAGTTTAGGGTAGTTTCTTGGATTGGGCCGGCAAATGCTATTTCCCCATTGTGCTAGTGGTTGTTCCAGTTAGTGCAACATGCTGGCAGATCGCTAGCATTGGATACTTCCCATGGAGTCTGCTTTTAACCACTTCTGTAAGATGGAACATGGAAGGAGGTAGCAAACATTAACATTAGGCTCTATTAGGTGCTATGCAGGTTTCAGAGTGCATCTAGGACTGGCTCTAGGAATGCAAGGAGATGCAATGGTTGATCCCCCATATCTGAAAACATAAAAACCAGATGTTAAGACAGCTACCTTTGTTTTTTGTGTGACTTAGGCCAGATCTACACCAAGCAGGATATAGCACTATGAAAGCGTTATGAAAGTGGTATATAAGAGGCAGGAGCTACACTAAGCAGGATATAGCACTATGAAACCAGTATGTAGTATGTGTCAATGGGTCCAACAGTTGTCCATGCACTGCATACCACTATAAAGCAGTAGTGTGGCTCCTGTCTTTTATATACCAATTTCATACCACTTTCATAGTGAAATATCCTGCTTGGTGTAGATCTGGCCTGAGACAATACTGAATTTAGCCATTTAACAGGGTGGTGGTGGTGGTCCACACTGAAGGAATATAATTTTATACCACCTGAAGATGTGGATTTGTTCCTTATGGGTATGTTACCCCTAGCTGCAAGGCAAAGCTGCCCTACGTGGCTTCCATTTCCTTTGGGTTGGATTCAAGATCTGCCTTATCTCAAGGTGGTGTACAACAAGAACATTTTCTTTACAAGAGGAAGGGCTCTGCTTGCAGAAGGAGTCTCCACCCATGTATTTGGATCTCTCCTTCTTCCCCCTCATACCACAGCTCACCCTATTCAGCAGGGTCTTCTGACTCTTTAAGTAGCATTTTCAGGGGGCTGCCATGGGAAGGAGGGGAAGGGAAGCACCCTTCTCTGCCAGCAAAGGTTCTAGTGTTACCTAGTAGACCCCCCCCCCAAAATTAATATCCTGCTTTGTTAATATACAGACTGTGTAGATTATTTCTGTGTGCAGGAGACTTCAACCCACGTATCTCCAGCTAGATGAGGAGCTATATGCACAAGCAGGTCCTTCTTTCCAGTCCATGAGCTGGATGTTAAGTGGGCCATAAATGATATTTCATTGGCATGGTAGACCAACCTTATGCCAAACTAGTATAATTTAATTTTAAACTCATCCAAAGATACTGAAGTTTTTATTGCCTAATAACACAGAAGAAGATTTTGGAATCCCAATTCTCCATTTTCCAAAATTGAAGATGGAAACCTATTGATTGATTGATTGATTGCATTTCTATACTGCCCAATAGCTGAAACTCTCTGGGCGGTTTACAAAATTAAGACAATTCAAAGTGTAAAACAACAGTATAAAACCATAATATAAAATACAATATAAAAGCACAACCAAGATAAAAACAGCAGCAATGCAAAAATACAAATTTAAAATACAATTTAAAACAGCAAAGTTAAAATTAATTTATAGACGGTTAAAATGCTGGGAGAATAAAAAGGTCTTCACCTGGCTTCTGAAAGAATATAATGTAGGTGCCAAGCGAACCTCCTTAGGGAGCTCATTCCACAGCCGGGGTGCCACAGCAGAGAAGTCCTGAATCAGTTCCCCATATATAGGCTTTGCTAGTAAACAAAATGGAATTAGATCATAAACTGAACATAGTGGTGAATAAAAAGATCAATTTAGTAAGAATATTCATTTTGATTAATGCTAACTTTGGGGCACAATCCTGTGAAATTGCTGCCCATTAAATGGAAGTCTCTGAGCTCAGATGCTTCTGAAAACTAGGGCTGTGATCCGCTTCTCTTCGGGTCGGAGAAGCAACAGCGAACCGGGGTGATCCGCCTCTGCTACAGGCGGAAGAGAAGTGGATCGGGGGGCTGGAGAAGCGTGGCAAAGAGAAGCGACCATAAGCGGATTGCTCCTCTTTCGCGGAGCGCTCTGCCCGCCATTTTGGATAATTTCCCCTATAGGATTGCATTGCAGAAAAGATTAGTGGATAACTTTTTTGTTTTTCAAACTACCTATTTGAAACTCGCTGTGCTTAGAGAGTCGCGGGTGGGGGTCATGTTGTGCCTATTTTTAGCACTTTGCATGCTGCGGTTTGCTTGGTATATTTTTTTTAAAAAATAGGGTAAAAAAAGCAGGAGAGGTACCTTTTTTTTTTGAAGTGCTGAGAGGCGGATTCAACTCCCAATCATGATCACCTGATGAAGCATCCTCCAGTCCCAAAGTTGGAGGGGGGGATAAGCAAAATGGGATACTTAGTAACTTGAGATACTGGGAAACTTTTCTTTCTTAGTCTCTGAATGGACTTTTCCCAGTGTTTTTTAAAACAGTAGCCCCACCAAATGCACAAACACAACCTGAAATCATATACTAAGCAAATAAATAACAGATAGGAAACACAGCAGTGCTACCCACCCTAACCTTGGTGAACAACTAAATAGATGTGGTGCAAGGGGATGAAGTCCCCTAGGGCATGTGGATGTGCCCAATGCACACTCCTGCCCTTGGAGGGTAATCAGAACCCCCCAAAGGGTAACCAGTGGAGAAACTATGCCTGTCATGAATTGAAGTGCAAGTTAGCTTCTTAAAGACTGTCAAATGGGCAGAGTTCCCCCTCTCCCTGGGCACGTCCACTTTCCTCTTACTGGTAAAAGACAGACATAGCTTTTTTTAAAAAAAATATTCTTGTTGTTGTGATTCAGCAACACTTCTACTTTTAATTTCACCCCTCCTTTATTTATTTATTTATTTATTACATTTATACACCCTATAGCCCAAGCTCTCCTGGCTTTCCCTCTTCAGTGAAGTCAGGCAAGCTTTCATTGTGGTTCAACTCCTTATTGTTGTGGTTGTAGTTATAATTATTATTATTATTAGCAGTAGCAGTAGTAGAAGTAGTAGTATTAATTAGTACTGCTATTATTAACGTTATTAATGGCTGTGATCACAGTGCAGTCAATCAACTCTGAAGCAAGGATCACAAAGCTTGACTCTTATCCTCCTAGTCCCCTAGTTATGGGATGCAAAAGAAAAGGCATCTCTCTGTGCTGCTTCCATCTCACAGGGACGGTTTGCATTACTGGCTTTGAAACAATCCTTGGCTCACTTCCTTGTGCCCCCAGAAATGTCTGCTGCATGCCTGCCGCCTCTGCCTGGGTGCTGTTGACGTGGGGTATCTGCTGAGTCTTACTTCCTAATAGATCTATGGCAGAGTCGTACATCTCTGCCTGCCTCTCTGCTCGCCTGGTGCCTGGGAGATGTACTACATGATGGGCTTTGTGGTTCAACCCCGCAAGCCTCTGACATGCTTGCTCCCAGTGCTGTCTGTCCTCCTCTGTGCCCGCCTCGCAGGGATGGTTTGTGTGTGTCTTGCTTTGACTCAGGGAGGGTATCCTTCCGTGTGATAAAAGGCAGCTGCAATGCACGCTCTTGGGGTTTGTGTGTGTGTGCATTTTTAGAAGTGTTTCATCTGAGATGAAGATCCATATTTAGAGAGAAAAAATCTTGATTACCCCAAATCATTTGTGCTATTGATTGCTATTGGCAAGCACTTTGCAATGGATCCCTATGGGCAGGTATGGTTTCCTTATGGGCATACTGTTCTTTGTGGGGGATTTTCAAAAATCCCCCCAAAATCAGGGGATACTTGGATTTGCTTGAGGCTTGGCATGCATGTGTATACATGGATAAGCTGTCATGGTGCCTATCTTGAGGTTTCTAACATGAAAACTGACAGTGTTTTCGCATGAGATTTGAATTGGGGTGAGTTAAAAGGAAAAAAACCCTCCAAAAATCAGGGGATGATGGGATTTGCTTGAAGCTTGCCATGAACGTGGATCTAGATGGCATCTGTGAGGGTGTCCACTTCCAAGTTTTTATATCTGTAAAAATGTCAGAGTCTGAGGCCTCGGGAGGTGGAACCAAAATATCCCATGGTCCCTGGGCCACTCTCCCAGTAAACATGGGATTGCTCTGCCAGTCTTCTTTTTATGTGTAAAATACACTTGTGGAGAGAGAGCTGTTAGTATCTTCTTGGATAAATTATAATACATTTATTCATGCTAGCTTTTAGTTTCCATTTATGAGATTTAGAAGTAGGAAGAAGTCATCAAGTAGCAACAATAACAACAAAACAAACCATCAACTTACTAGACAGAACAAATTAAGCCCTTCACATAATTAGCTTATGTAAAGCAATATCACAAACTTTACCAATGCCAATGCCAAATTAGTTTTCTCACTAGGCTTCTACTTCAAATGAGGCATGCTAAAAAAAGAAAAAGAAAAAAAGTAGGTTTTCAGTTATAGAGCCACTTTCAGATTAATTTTAAGCCAAATTAAAAGTAACTGGTTGCAAGTGTTTTTGTTTGATTAAAATGGATCAAAATAAAACTTTTAAAACTAGTCTTAAAGGGGGGACCCATTACAAACTGACTTTTCAAACAAAACCAACCACCAAAACAATGCTTTCCTCTAGGAGAATTGGACTACTTTTTCTTATTCTTTTTCTTCAGGCCATTTTATCTTTATTGCTGCTCAATGATGGCAATTTGATGCATTTGCGTGAGAGCTATTGGATATTCATTTGACATACTGATAAGAACACTATACAGTCTTTTACAGTTGACACTCTAAAAAGATGAATGGATGGATGGATGGAGAGACAGAGATAGAGAGATAGGACTGTAATTTGTAGCCCTAATAAAACATTTTCATTTTTAGTGGAAGTTAGGGAAATATCAGCCAGATCCACAACCAAGTCAAATTTGTACATAACTAGTACATAAAGGGAAGGCTAAACTGTCATGAGCCCCATTGACCCAAGCTGCCTGCTATAACTGAGTTGTTCATTGGTCAGGAACTGACCTCTTTGCTTGGGAACATCTATAACAAGCCTCTTGCCATCTTTCTGTATTATCCTCTGGAAGCAGACTTCCTTCTTCAAGTAGCCAGGGACAGGCAGTAATAGCAACTAAGCTCTTTCCAGCTGTTATCAGTCCTTCTTCTTGCCCTGCGACCCTGGAAAAAAGAGGCAAAAACATGGTGCTGTTGCTGGCCACCTTAGAGCTGAACTTAAATAATGGTGACTTCCCAAAAGTATTGATTGATCCCATACTTGTGACCTGGAGCTCCAGTTCCACACATCCTAATCTATATGTGGCTACAAAGTCATAGCTAAGCTTATTAGAGCCATTAGGATGTCCCTAGATCTTACCCTGAAAGAAAATGACAAGGAGTGGAGGACTTTATAATGAGGATTTATCTGTACCTGGCGACTACTAGATACAGAGTGATTGGATGAATGGGTTATTTTCTGATCCAGAATGGTCCCTTAGATGCAGCTGCTGTGAAGCCCATGAGAGAGCCAATAGAAAGATGTTTATCAGTTTCAATAGGCTTTGTGTAAATAGCTAATTTTATACTAGTTCACCGTGTTCATCCAAAAAATGCAAGTTCCCTTTTTGCACTTTCTATGGAATAGAACACAATGGCTATTCATGTGGAAAATCAATAATACAAAATCACTTTGTAACCCGTTTAAGGCAATACACCCTTGATCCTTAGTGAATGTCAAATGCTGAGGCTGAATTTTAAACAGCCCCATTGCTGTTTCATCCCTTCCAAGGATATTTTGACATTAAGTTTCTCTCTCCCTTGCTCAGATGTGTTCATTCAGCATGAGCCCAGTGGGGCAGACTTTGCAGAGCTTCCTCCAATTTCTTGCTCATTTATATAGCAGATTTGGGGAATCAAAAACTGAAATCTTCATATAATTATATCCCTGTCACCCATACTAAGCCCACACAGCAGTGCTCTGTTTTCCCTAGGACTGATTCCCACTTTCTCCTTGAATATAGCAGAAGTGTATGCTAAGGCATACAAGCATATCTTACTAGTCATCAGTTGAGGACAACTGGAACTATTTGTTTTTGTTTTTACAATTGGAATAGGAAGGTCATAGATCTGTGGATGATATACATCTAAATCTGTATTATCAGGTGCAGGGAGCCCTGAGGCATGTCATTTCCAGAATACCTCATATCCAGGCATCCTGGGACACTACATTCGAGATACCTGGAACATTGCTTTCTCAGCATTTAAATTACTAGGGAGAAGTAGAGGTCTTGCAAAACAGTCACCTGTGAGGCCTTCCTTACAGTGGCACCACTAGGATCTGGGATCTCACAGCCCAGGGGCTATACACATGACATTACCCAGTTCTCAGCAGTCAACTCTTTTATTTTTCCCCTTTTGCTTTTTACAAAGTGGGCATATGGACTGAGGCTGCAGCCAGTTGCATGTGACATCTTCCTTTCCCATTATGCTGTGTGTCTTGGCCCCTGATGACTATAAGAAGGCTGAACGACAGAGCTTAAATCCAACTCCTCATAATAGTTCTGCTTCTTACTCCCACTGCAGAGTAAGAATCCCAGGATCTCCAAGCGGACTGACTCACAAAAGTCTATGTCCCAAGATTGTGAGTAAAAGAAGGCCCTCAAGTTCCTCAGGCAGGCAACCAAGCTCCCAGTGTGATGGAATGGATATTGCCTAAACGCAACAAAGGGTGCTTCTTGGGGACTGAAGCTCTATCTACACACACAAAAAAGTAGGGTAGTGAGAACAAGGAAAGCTCTGGTCCGGAAATGTGAATTCAGCATCAGAATTATTATTATTATTATTATTATTATTATTATTATTATTATTTATTTATTTAGCGCCATCAATGTACATGGTGCTGTACAGAGTAAAACAGTAAATAGCAAGACCCTGCCGCATAGGCTTACATTCTAATAAAATCATAATAAAACAATAAGGAGGGGAAGAGAATGCACCAAACAGGCACAGGGTAGGGTAAAACTAGCAGTATAAAGTAAGAACAAAATCAGTGCTGGGAGAAGATCAGGAGAACTGGGCAGTGTGCCAGGGAGAATCTCAGGGCAACATAACAGAGGCCATAGCTAGATGGGGCTTTATCCCAGGGCAATCCCTGGGATCATCACTGTGCATTCACATGACACACAGGGGATCCCAAGATCAGGAAGGTATGATCCCTCCCTTGCCCCAGATCTTGCCCTACACTTTAGGCCCACTTTTTCCATGGTCTATGGCTTATCCCGAGACTGCAGAACGTGTGGGCTGGCATCGCGGTTAGTCCCAGTTCCTCGTGGTTCCTCGTGAGGAGCTGGGACCCATGCCCATTGAGGATGGGGTGGAGGGAGCGTGATTATTAATTTTTTTAAAAAAAAACCATTTACCTCCTTCCTCTTTAAAAAAACAAAAACAAAATGGCGGGCGTGGCGTCCTCTCCCTCCGAGGTTGTTGCCCACTGCGTATTAACAGAGGGGGAGATCTTGCGATAAAAATATTGTGAGATCTTCACCCCTTCGTCACACTAGACTGGTAGGTCTAGCTGAGGCCAGAGTGTCTGCATAGGCTGGGTGTTTTGATGACTCTGAGGAACTGAATACAAGAGCAGTTACAGGGTATGGGCAAAGAAAACAAAGGAGACCACAACTTTGGGTGTGTTCAGGCTGGGGTCATACAAAAGATTCAATAGGTGGATTTCTAAAGTGAATAGAAGTCTTCTTTGGCCTTCTGGGGTGGCTATTATTTAGGCTACAAAGCCATTGTTCCAAAGGACAATCTGATGGTGTTTTAACCTCAAGAGTCTACGTGGAGGTGAGGATATTTCAGAATTGGAGTACACCAGGGATTTGGACTAGTCAGTTCAAGTTACCCTTTGAATGATATGACTACAGTGGCAGCCTGGGAGTTAGGTAGACACCCACATGCATTCGTAGTTATCATGTTTTGCATAGTCACATGAGGGCAATTAATTTAATCACACTAGATGACACTTTGAGTTTATTGGGTGCAACTAGTTGACACGTAAACATATGGAACCTTTTGCTCCTAGCTGTCATGTGTCTCTTGCTCACATAGCCTCCCAGAAGAACATCAAAACTTTAAACAAGGTGCTAGAGTGATGCCCAAAAATATCATGTGAAAGGTATCATGTTTGAGCTTCTCAAAAGCAGAAACATCCAGGTCAAATCATTGACTTAATATAAGGCCATTGCTTATATTGTTGAAGGTAGCATGCTGTGACGAGTTTGCACAGCACTTTGAAGATAAAGTCGCTCAGATCCGTCATGAATTGGACACCACACTTAATGCAGCACCACTAGTAGAGGCGTTCAGAGCACCGTCCGGCTCAGTTTTATTGGATGAGTTTCAGTTATTGAGGCCCGAGGATGTGGACAAGGTGCTTGGCCAAGTCCAGTCGACCACCTGTGTGCTTGACCCTTGCCCCTCGTGACTCATTACATCAAATAAGGAGGGGATCGCCGGCTGGGTCCAGGAGGTTGTAAATGCCTCCTTGAGAGAGGGAGTGGTGCCGGCCTCTTTAAAAGAGGCGGTAATTAGACCACTCCTGAAGAAGCCTAATCTGGACCCGGAGGAGGTTAACAACTACAGGCCGGTGGCTAATATCCCTTTCATGGGCAAGGTGCTTGAGCGGGTGGTTGCAGGACAACTCCAGGCACTCTTGAATGAAACGGATTATCTAGATCCATTTCAATCGGGTTTCAGGCCTGGTTTTGGAACGGAAACTGCCTTGGTCGCCCTGTGGGATGACCTCTGTCGGGAGAGAGACAGGGGGAGTGCGACCCTGTTGGTTCTCCTGGACCTCTCAGCGGCCTTCGATACCATCGACCATGGTATCCTTCTGGATAGGTTGTCTGAGCTGGGAGTTGGAGGTACTGCATTGCAGTGGTTCTGCTCCTACTTGGATGGCCGATTCCAGAAGGTGGTGCTGGGGAATTATTGCTCTGTGCCGTGGCTCCTAAGCCATGGGGTTCCACAGGGCTCTATTTTATCCCCTATGCTGTTTAACATATACATGAAGCCGCTGGGGGAGGTTATCCGGAAATGTGGACTGAGGTGTCATCAATATGCGGATGATACCCAGCTCTACTTTTCCTTTTCATCAAACCCAGGTGAGGCAGTGACTGTTCTGAACCAGTGCCTGGGCACGGTAATAGACTGGATGAGGGCTAACAAACTGAGACTCAATCCAGACAAGACGGAGGTACTGTTAGCGGGTGGTTCATTTGTCCGGCGAGGTGATGTTTGCCCTGTCCTGGACGGGGTTGCATTCTCCCTAAAGGATCAGGTCCGTAGTTTGGGGGTGCTCTTGGATCCAGAACTGTCACTTGAGGCACAGGTGAACTCAGTGGCAAAGAGCACCTTTTATCAGCTTAGGCTGATATACCAACTGCACCCTTATCTGGACAGTGATAGCTTAGCTACAGGTATCCATGCTCTGATAACCTCTCATTTGGATTACTGCAATGTGTTATACGTGGGGCTGCCTTTGAAAACAGTCCGGAAGCTTCAGCTGGTACAAAACAGGGCAGCCCGTTTACTAACAGGGACTGGCTGGCGAGGTCACATTACGCCAGTCCTTTTACAACTTCATTGGCTGCCAGTCCAGGTCCGGGCCCGATTCAGTGCTGGTATCGACATTTAAAGCCCTAAATGGTTTGGGGCCAGGTTATTTGAAGGAACGCCTCCTCCCATATGTACCTACCCGGACCTTAAGATCATCTACAGGGGCCCTTCTCCGTGAGCCCCTGCCAAAGGAAGTGAGGCAGGTGGCTACTAGGAGGAGGGCTTTCTCCGCTGTGGCACCCTGGTTGTGGAATGAGCTCCCCAGAGAGGTCCGCCTGGCACCTACACTGTACTCTTTTCATCGCCAGCTGAAGACCTTTTTATTCACTCAGTATTTTAACACTTAATTTTAACTTAAATTTAAAATATACTGTTTCAACTCTGTATTTTAACCTTATATCAATTTTGCTGTGTGGTTTTATCCTGGTTGTGCTTTTTATATTGTATTTTGTATTTGTGTTTTAACCTGTTGGTTGTTTTATGATGGTTTTAATTTTTGTAAACTGCCCAGAGAGCTTCGGCTATTGGGCGGTATAAAAATGTAATAAATAAATAAATAAAATAAATAAATAAATAAAATAAATAAGGTAGATCCTTTTTTAAAAAAAGCGAAATGGTATGCATAGTCAACTTTTAGTGGCGATATATCAGGCTTGACAGGCGATTGCATTTATTTCACCACAAAATCAATATTAAGGAAGTTATTTCTTTTGCAAGTTCAAGACTCTTTTAATCTTTTCTGGGGTAAAATAAAAGCCCATCTTTCATTCCCACAGAAATTTGAAGGGTAAAAATTCTGTTTTCCTATAATCTAATTTGTACCATGTCAACTAGAATTGAATACATATTGGGATCAGAGGGAGAGATGTAGGTGCAGTTGTAGATCTATATACGCATATCAGGTTTGTTTGTTTTTCTTTCTTCCTTCACTTTTCCCTGGAAAGGAATGATGCAATACAAAATAGGGAATAAAGTTTTCAACTTGATGCATCGTTGTTTTGTAGTTAGGTGCCTCAGGATTTCCAGCAGACATTGGACAATGCTTAACATTAAATATTCAATAACATCCAAACTGACAGGCTGACAATTCATAATGCAGAGCTCTGGGTTTTTATTTTTGTGCGACACTAAGCAATTTATTATTTCATGCTACATTGTTCCAAAAGACGATATTTCATGATTAATAATAAGGTATTTGACAATGTCAAAATGTAAACGTGAGGCTTTGGGATGATTTATTGAAATGCTCCACTGACAGCAAATCACAAAACTAGGGCCTCAAAGTGGGACTTTGGAAAATATTTGACTTTCACATTAAGTGTTCTTAACTCATTTTGTTTTGCTATTGCCACATTGTTGGCTGACCATATGCCCGGATTTGCCCAGACATGTCCGGAAATCCCACCCCCAAGTGGGATCTGGGGGGAGATTTCAAAATCCTCCCAAATGTCCGGAAAAATTGCCAGATGTGTCCTCTGAAGGTGCGCAGATCAGCTACGCCATTTGTGTAGTAGCTATGCAAATGGCATAGGTGCTACGCCATTTGTGTGGTGGCTACGCAAATGGCGTAGGTGCTACATCATTAGCGTAGCTGATCTGAGCAGTTCCTGGAGAAATATAAGACGTGCACACACCCTCCCCACCTTGCACAAATTGAAAGGGGTTGTGGGTATTGGGAGAAGCATGGGGCACATGTGTGCTCCAAGAAGAATGATGGCTGGCCAGCTGCTATGGCAGTTCAGAGGAAGAACAGCCGCAGCAGCCACCCACCTGAGGCGGCACGAAGGGCTCCAGAGCTCCGGTTCATTTCTATGGGTTAACATAAGATGAGATGGCATGAAAGAGGTGGAATTGGCAGGAAGGGGCTTCCCTGCAGCTTCATCTTGGTTCCCAGTTGAATTCAGGACACTCCAAATGGCAAGATTCACAAGTCTGGACATGTTGAGGGGATAGATCCCTCCTTAAGGTAAGGATGAGGAGAGGACGACCCCCTGAAAAGTGTTCTTGTCTGGGATCTGATTTGTGTCATTTTTGTATCTTGGATTTTATTTGGAGGGGGGAGGGAGAGTTCTTTCTTTCTTTCTTTCTTTCTTTCTTTCTTTCTTTCTTTCATCTCTACTTTTGTGCTGCACAAACTAACAGGACTGCTGATATTTCTTTCTTTCATTAAGAACATTGAGGTAGATGGGTACTCATCCCTGGCAGAGTACTGGACCAGATGCTCTTGGGGTGCTTTCCTTTTTGGGGAGCTGTTTTTATGTCATGAGGATGGCACGTGTCTAGAGCCCACAGGTGCAGAATAATTACACATCACTTCTCAAGCCACTTTAAATACTTTTAGTCTTTGTCATCTGGATTAAAATTATAACAATGTTAAAGTCTGTGTTGTCTTGTGTGGCTCTAGAAGAGATTACACACATAACAGAGCCATGGCATAATAGAGGATGCAACAGTTTACTGCTACCATGATATTTTTAATCTGTTTTAGTGATTATGAATTTTGGATCTTACAACTTAACACTTCTTAGGTGCTGAACTTGTTTTTAGGGTGGTTTAAGAAAGACCTAAACATGGATTTTCCTTCATTTTTTCAATGTATGTTCAAAGCAGAGATCGTAGTGTAACACTGACTGTAAATCGTTACAAATAAATTACTTCCTAAATATTGGAGTAATAGAAATAGAGCAGGAGGTTGTGATCTTATTGAGGTGCCACCTTTTGACTTGGCTGTTGTTGGTGGTTTGAGAGACTAATATCCACTAGCGTTGAAAGAAAAAGCAGAGTTTGGTCTTGTTTGCTTGTGTTGAAGCTTTCTGAGCTATTCAGTTTTCAGCTATAGAATGGTAATGCCTACTCTTGAATACATTCAAGGCTTAATTTGCAAAATTGCTTGGTCTTTTAAGTACATTTGTTGTGATCATTTTCTTTTTATATCATATGACTATAATAATGTTATCAACTTAGTACCACTCACCTACTTACTTACTTTTGAAGCAAGGATTTATTTTATTTTATTGCCTTTAGCATAAATCTCTGCTGGCCCATAAGCCCATTTATTTGTTTCTCATAGCCATTCCTATCAGCCTCCTCCCAACCTGGTGCCCTCCAGATGTGTTGGACTGAAGCTCCCATAATCCCCAGCGAGCATGCTGGTTGAGAATTCTGGGAGGTGTAGTCCGATACACCTGGAGGGCACCAGGTTGAAGAAGGTTGCTGTAGAAGTAGTGAAGCTGGCTGGAGATCTAGGTGCTTCTGAGTTATAATCATTTAAAGAGAGCCAGTGTGGTGCAAGTGGCTAAAGTGTTGTATTGGAAGATCCGGGTTCTAGTCCCCACTCAGCCACGGGGTGACTGAGTCACCCAGTGACTTTGGGCCAGTCACAGACTCTTAGCCCAACCTACCTTACAGGGTTGTTTTTGTGAGGATAAAATTGAGAGGAGGAAGATTATGTATGCTACTTCGGGTTCCTTGGAAGAAAAAAGGTAGAATATAAATGCAATAATAATTTCTGTTTCTAAGGAATTTCTAAGGCTGGGCATGTTGGGGTGGGCAAGCCTTCTTGAGAGTGGCCATATTGTCATGTGAATAAGATGGGGGCCGGTCATGTCAAGATGGTCCCATCTTGGGGGATGGGCATGTTGAGGTGGGCACGCCTCCTTGAGGGTGGCCATATGGTCCTCCTTTTTGGTTTCCAAAATATGGTCACCCTACCATATTGACTGTAGTCACATATTCCAAACCATCCTTTCAAATTCTCTGGATTAATAACTTCATAATAGGTAGAGTCACAATCACCAAGATGAATTGGAATCTCACTTTAACATTATAATTAGTGTTGTGCCAAAAAAATTCCCCACAAAATTTTTGACCATTCTCATTAAATTTGTTAGAAAAGAAATTGCTTTCGAAAAGAAATTCAAAGGAGAAAAAATTTCGGAGAAATTCTCATGGGTTTAGTTCAGTGTTCTTGTGCTTACCTTACTTATGAGATGGATGAGGAGTATGTGTGTGAGTGTTCTGTCTTTCATTATACAATCATCTCTCTGACAGCCTGTATCCACCTTGGCAGCTCTGCATTAAGAGCCATATTCAGGAGATATGTAAAACCCAGTTAATCACAGAACAATTCAGTGCTATCCATCTGAGTGTGTGCAAGTATCATAGCTCAGAGCCAGAGCTCATGCCTTGTTTTTGGATGGTCCAATTCCTGGTTCAGACTGGCATCTCCAGCTAAAATGTTCATATAGCGGATCATTGGATAGAGGGGACGGACATACTCTGCCTCACTCCTTGGAAGCCACTGCCAGTCATAGTAGTCACCATTAAGAACATAAGAACATGAGAAGAGCCTTGCTGGATCAGCCCAAGGGTCCATCTAGTCCAGCACTCCATTCACACGGTGGCCAACCAGCTATCAACCAGGGACCAAAACCAAGACGTGGTGCAACAGCACCCTCCCACCCATGTTCCTTAGGCTTGCTTCCTCTGATACTTGGAGGTATAGCACATAGCCATCAGGACTAGTAGCCGTTGAAAGCCTTCTCCAGGAATTTGTCCAAGCCCCATTTAAAGCAATCCAAATTGGTGACCATCACCACATCTTATAGTAGCAAATTTTATATTTTAACTATGCACTGTGTGAAGTAATACTTCCTTTTATCTTTCCTGAATCTCCCACCAATCAGCTTCTTGGGATGACTCCAGATTCCAGTATTATGTAGGGGTGTGCACGGACCCCCCGATCCGCTTCTCATCCAGATCTGCAATTTGCGGATCGGGCCACTTCGTTCCACCCCGCTCCGCCTATAGTCCGCTCTGCTCCGCTGCGGAGCTCCGGATCCGAATCGGAGCTCCGCTTCCCCCCCCCATAGGCTTGCATTGAAATCCAAAAAAGTCTACAACGTTTTTTCTGTTAAAGTTAGAAACCTCAAGTTTGGCACCATGACACCTCATGGACATATACACACGCATGCCAAGACTCAAGCCAATCCCATCATCTCCTGATTTTTGGGGAATTTATGAAAAACGGACACCCCATTTTCAGACATGGACTGCTCTCTGACATTTTGACAGATAAAAAAATTGGAAGTGGGCACCCTCACAGATGCCATCTAGATCCACATTCATGCCAAGTTTCAAGCAAATCCCATCATTCCCTGATTTTTGGCGGGGCTTAAACCTCTAACGCACCACCCATAACCCCAATTCACACCCCTTTCGATATCTCTGTCAATTTTCACGTTAGAAACCTCAAACTTGGAACCATGATAGATTATCCATGGATACACATGCATGCCAAGACTCAAGCCAATCCCATCACCCCTGATGTTTGGGGAATTTATGAAAATCGGACACCCCATTTTCAGACATGGACTGTCCTCCGAAATTTTGACAGCTAAAAAAATTGGAAGTGGGCACCCTCACAGATGCCATCTAGATCCATATTCTTGCAAAGTTTCAAGCAAATCCCATCATCCCCTGATTTTTGGCGGGGCTTAAACCTCTAACGCACCACCCATAACCCCAATTCACACCCCTTTCGATATCTCTGTCAATTTTCACGTTAGAAACCTCAAACTTGGCACCATGATAGAATATCCATGGATACACTTGCATGCCAAGACTCAATCCAATCCCATGATACCCTGATTTTTGGGGAATTTATGAAAATCGGACACCCCAGTATCTCAGGGATTTAAAGCTGCAGACAGCTCAATGGGGCCATTTCAAAGGAAATCCCAACATGTCATGAATTGGGGAGTAGAGATAAACCTATATGAATCTTCTTCCACACTTGAAAAATTGATTTGGAACTTCCAAAAGTCTAAGTGAGCGCAGGAAGGACTTATCCCCTGAGTCAAGCAAGACACACACAAACCATCTCTGCGAGGCGGGCAGGGGAGGAGGGGGGGAAGGCAGGCAGGCAGCAGACATTTCTGGGGGCATAAGGAAGTGAGCCAAGGATAGTTTCAAAGCCAGTAATGCAAACCATCCCTGTGAAGTGGGAGCAGCACAGAGAGATGCCTTTTCTTTTGCATCCCATAACTAACTAGGAGGCTAGGAGGATTAGAGTAAAGCTTTGTGATCCTTGCTTCAGAGTTGATTGACTGCACTGTGATCACAGCCATCATTAAACAACAACAAAATAATAATGTTAATAATAGCAGTACTAATTAATATTAATAGCAATAATAACAACAACAACAACAATAAGGAGTTGAACCACAATGAAAGCCTGCCTGACTTCACTGAAGAGGAAAAGCCAGGAGAGCTTGAGCTATTGGGTGTAAATATAAAATCGAATAAATAAATAAATAAATAAACAAACAAACAAAGGAGGGGTGGAATTAAAAGCAGCAGTGTTGCTGAATAAACAACAGGAAGAATTTTTTAAAAAAGGCTACATCTGTCTTTTACCAGTAAGAGGGAAGTGGACGTGCCCGGGGGAGGGGGAATTGTGCCAATTTTGACTGTCCCTGCCTAGGGACCAGTCTTTAAGAAGCAAACTTACGCCAACTCATGACAGGCATTAGCTTCAGTGTTCAGTCTCTCCACGGGTTACTCTTTGGAGGGCTCTGATGACCCTCCAAGGGTGGGAGAGTGTGTGCACTGGGCATGTCCACATGCCCTAGGGGACCTCATCCCCTTGCACCACATCTATTCAGTTGTTCACCAAGGTTAGGGTGGGTAGCAGTGCTGTGTTTCCTGTTATTTATTTGCTTAGTATAGGATTTCAGGTTGTGTTTGTGCATTTGGTGGGGCTACTGTTTTAAAAAACACTGGGAAAAGTCCGTTCAGACTAAGAAAGAGAAGTTTCCCAGTATCCCAAGTTACCCGTTTTGCCTATCCCCTCCTCCAACTTTGGGATCATGTGATCATGACAGGGAGTTGACTCTGCCCCTCAGCACTTCAAAAAGGTACCTCTCCCACTTTTTTTACCCGATTTTTCCAAAAATTCTAGCAAGCGAACCACACCACGCAGAGAGCTGATAGTAGGCTCAAAATGACTCCCAGCCACGACTCTCTAAGTACACGAAATTTCAGAAAGATAGCTTAAAAAACAACACAGTTATCCCCTATTCTTTTCCGCAATGCAATCCTATGGGCGAAATTTTCCAAAATGGCGATCAGATCACGCCGCGAAAAGAGAAACGCCCTGTCTATGGGTGCTTCTCTTCGCCTTGCTTCTAAGGGTCCACGGTCCACTTCTACTCCGCCTCTGGGCAAGGCAGAGCAGGCCAATTCGCTTCTGATTCTCCGATTCTAATCGGAGCGGAGCACACCTCTAGTATTATGAGAGAGGAAGAAAAATGTTTCCCTATCCACATTCTCCACACCATGCATAATTTTGTACACTTCCATAATGTCTCCCCTCACACTCCTTTTTCCCTAAGCCTTTGATGGACAAATAGTCTGGTTGAAGGAAGATTTCTACCAGATGAGAAAAATAGACTGATCTTCCACCTTTGCCTTCTTGGAATGTCACCTTAGCAGTTGCGGGGTTTAAACCGCTGTGCAGGTTGAAGTGGCCAGCCCACAATATATAGTCCAAGGCCGCCAAACTAGAAGATATATGATAGCATCAAGGCCATATAATGCAGATCTGTGGTTGAAACAGAGGGTGCCAAATGTACACCATTTTCTTGTTAAAATAAGCATTCAGTCCCCACAGTCTATTCTCTTCTAACACACAGCACTGGGTTACACTTCATTTTCATATCTCATTCTAGCTTCTTGCAACACAATAAGCTAAATGTGCCATTTAACGGAAGGAAGGGGCAACATTTCTACTTTCTAGTTTATCAGACTGTAAATTATTTTTTACAACCAATTAAAAAAATATCAGCCTTGCATAATGTGCTTAACATCTATTATCCCCAATCAAAATGTTACTGATTTGCATTATGGGAGATTATGCAAATTAGTAAATAATCAATCAAAATCATACTTATGTCATGCCCTTCACGGAGCGTATCCCAAGGCACTATAAGGGAATAATAAAATTAGCAGCTGAATAAATAGGAAGAAGATAGGTCAAAGAAAAGAGCTTTTAATCTTCAATTAAGCAATCAAAACATTCACCAGGGATAGGTGGTCCTTAGTGAAGATGTGCGATAATTCAAAGGCCTCACTCTAGATTTTTTTTTAAATGGAAACAAAACAAAAAACCCCTAGGAAAAACAAGTGATTACAGTAACAGCCAAGACCAAAACACAATAAATTTTAGTACAATTGAAGTTAAACAACTCTACAAGGTGTTCATTCGAGATCTCTTTTATAATGTTTACCTCATATTTCAGTGTGGTTTTATTTTAAAAAGAAAATCAAAAGCCTTCCAGCTTCTTTCTGTTTATTAGAAGTAACTCAATATTAATTGTTTCAGTTAGGTCTTGAATTTTTTAAAAATATATTAATCTAAGCTTTGGGGAAATTTTCAGATAAGGCATAAAATGTGCCATTTAATCCTCTTTCTTATGGTGTGTGTTCATGTTTGAAAGTAGAATAGAAAGTGGAGGAGCCATTGTTTAAATTGAATTGAGCGGGGTGGATGGATTCAATGGCCTTATAGGCCCCTTCCAACTCTATTATTCTATGATTCTATGATCATTGTTGCTCGTGTCAGTTTTATATCCACATGGCATAGAAAATTCAAAGGGCATTTTTAGTGTGAAAACACTCTTGCCTTCATTATTTGAAAGTGTTACCTTATAATGTTTTAACTGAGTTTGCTTCTTCAAGGCCCAGTGAAGGAAATGAAGCAAGGGATGTACAGATCATTTCAAGGGAAGCATTTATTGTATATAATAGGGGTAGGCAACCTGGCCATTGGGCATGCTGGGCTTATGGGGCTTATGGGTGTAGTAGCCATCTTTAGAGAGACCAGGTTGCCTGCTTCTGGTTTATAAGAATTCAATTGTTAAAATAAAATAAAATAAAAAACTACAAGTTTAAATGACCAGAATTAAGGCAATCTTATAATGGCTCAAGCTCTTAAAAACTAGAAAATGGGAAGCTAAGGCTGATGTCTTAACAGATATACCTTGTGATCAGTGATTATGTTGTATAATGTCACAAATTGTTCTAACCCTCCATGCACCCACACATTTCCTTGCTCTTTCAGGCCTAAATCCAGATGGGGTGGATGGAGTGCCTGGAAACAGCAAAGACGACCCACATTATCCTGGTCCTCTATTGACTTATGAAGTATCTGAGCCTCACTGTTTTGCTAAATTAACTAAATGAATCTTGGTGTGATCTACCATGGCAATCCCTATCTTCTTAATTTGAGGAATTAGGTCCAGTCTTTAAGTATTTCTAAACCCATTTGTCCACACATGGAATAAAGAAGTGCTGAGGTGAGCGGGGGCATGGCAGTGGCAGCCTACAGAGAGCTCTCAACTGGAGAGTCCCCCCTCCCATCTGGAGACTCTGGGCAAGACTCGGAGGTGTGGCAACCCTACGCACCAGAGTTTGCATCATTAGTTGTGGTCCATTCTCCTCAATCAATGCTTTCTACTTCAACAGGTGGCAGAGTCCATCAGAGTTGCCCACTACTTGTTCACAAAAGTACATCTAACTTAGGCCAGCTCTACACCAAGGAGGATATGACACTTGGAAAAAGGGTTGAAAACTGTATATGGCATGTGTCCTGGGCCCCAACAGTTGTCACTACTGTTATAAACCATTTTAAAGCAGTAGTGTAGATCCTGCCTTACACCCCTGATCAAGGTCAGTGTCAAAAGTAGGCATGGTCAGGCACTTGCCAAGAACCCACACCTCAGCAGGGGCCCACTGGCAAAAGCCCGCAGAAGTTGCTCCTCTTCTCTAACATTGCAACCTGCTTGTTCACATGCTTCTTGTTCTGGCCGAAAGAATGGTGGTGGTAAGACGGAGAAGCAGCAGATGCCACTGTCTGCTTGTTCCCTGGCTCTCTGCTTGTCAAGGAAGCAAGCAGAGAAATTAAATGAGGAGCAACAGGAGCTGGTGACAGTGGCAATGGAAAGGTAACTCAGTGAGGGAGAGAGCATATTGAGAGTTTCTTGCCCAAGGGCCCCTAAAAAAGCTAGAGCCAACACTGTCCCTGCTTATCTAGCTTTAAGCTCACATTTTCCCTAAATATTATTAAACCTCTACAGAAGAAATGGGAATGCTCAGCTTAATGCCAGTTACATAAGGTATCTATTGTAAATTAGAATCAAACTTACTATGTAGACACGGTCATTGCTTTGCATGATTCACAATTCATTCTCATTCACTTGTCTCAATAGTTCTCAGTTAAAACTCCTGCTGCCTTGGAAAATGATGAGTTAAATGAATTGTGCCTTCATTTTATTGCTACCCAGAATGGGACCACATGCCAGCTGAGACACTAGAGTGATTACAGCTAATAGGATCAAGCATCTGTGATGTTCTGCTTGCACAGTCATTGTTCAAATCATAATGGAAGCAATTGAAGTTTGCAGTAATGTTAACCAAAAACTTCACCGAATGGCTTCAGCAAAGTTAGGGTACTTCGAAAAAACACAACCCACCACTGCTCCAACATTAGAAAATAGTAATTATTTAACTTCATCTGATGACAATATCTAACACTCTTTTGTTCTGCAATTCTGTTTTTAGCATATTTTCCAGGGTTGCACAAGTAATCATTTAAGTTGCATGTTTTATTTTATCTTTGGATCCATGTTCGGTAATAGAAACAAATGAAGTTCTCTTATATTAAGTCAGATCACTGCTCCATTTATCCTGGTACTGTTTATTCCTACTGGCTGTGGATCTCCTAAATCCCAGACAGAGGTCCTCCCCAATCCTGCCACCTGACATCCTTTAGCTAGAAATGGAATCCTGGACCTGTATGCAAAGCAGATACTCTACTACTGAGTTCTGGCTATAAAATGCTCCTTTAATAACTAGAACCTTCCTACTATCAAACACACCACTAATCCACACTGTACCTATGCTCAGTCCTCATCCAGACCTTACCTGTGCTGTAGATTGCACAGAAGCAAAAGGTGGGAGCAGAGAGACTCTTTCTAAATATTGACTGTAGAAAATAAGTAAATATGCTAATGTCTTACAGATCCAAAAGGGAGGCCACAAACGTATGAACAATAGGTTATCATCTAATGTCATGCTCAGGCATTCAACTGAAGATGTCAAGCAACAAGCACATAGGCTCACATGTTGGCCCCACCTCAAAGGCCATGTCTGTGTGGGCTCCTCTTCATTTGGGCATGCAGGACTGTTACTGATTGCACCTTCAGCAGGGTTCCCAATAGGATTACCGTTTTTGATTGCATGGTGGCTTTTTTTCACCCAAACATGGGCCTAATCTACACCAAACAGAATATTGGACTATGAAAGCGGTATGAAAGTGGAATATAAAAGGCAGGAGCCACACCAAGCAGGATACAGCAGTATGAAAGCGGTATATGTTATGTGTCAATGGGCCCCAACAGTTGTCAGTGCACTTCAATACCACTCTAAAGCAGTAGCGTAGATCCTGCAGTGCACTTCAGTACCACTATAAAGCAGTAGTGTGGCTCCTGCCTTTTATATACTGCTTTCATACTGCTTTCATAGTGCAATATCCTGGTTGGTGTAGATTAGGCCATGGATCTTATTCAATACATGCATAATCCCTCCATGCCACTGATGGGAATTCCTGGCACTGCCCAGAGTGACTTGGATAATTGACAAATGAAGTGGCTTTATGTGCTATGGCCTCTGAGAAGAGAGACCAACAGTATATGGAGATGCTTCCCGCTCATATAGGCATCATGAGTCATAATACATAGAATTCCCAATGGGGAAGATTAACAAGACAAATTAGGGAAGTGTGCTACACAAACGTCACCTGAATCCAAAGCAATTAAGCAGAAACCACAGCCAATCGTTTTGTTTCCAACACAAGCAGTTGTTTGCCTAATTTTCAGCAGAATGAGTTCAGATTTATGAGATCCCATCGCTCTTCATTGCGCTCCTTCATTCAAGCTGCTCCTGCTCCTATTGATATGATGTAAACAGCAGTAGAGGCTGGGGGGAGATTACCATGCTCATCCTTGCCCCAACCATCTACAATGGTCTAATGTCTCTTGGTCAAGCTGACTGTTCTTATTTTGCCAAATGTTGAGCCATAGTTTGAGGGGAAATTTGGTACTTGCATTTGTGCATGAGACGGGGGGAAATGACAAAGTATTAAAGTGGATGAGCACAGCTGCGAAGCCAGAATGTGAATGAAAGATAAAGACTCTGTTAAGCTGCCATTATCAGTGCTGTTCACATTTTTGGGCCGTCTGCTTTTGCACTCTCACCCTGACTCCGCACAAACACATTCTGTGCCCATTTGAACATGTCACAGCAAATGGTTTGTTATGCAAAACACAGCTTTTGACCAGCTTCTGCCATGTAAATATCCCAGAGAAGTCTCCTCTTGTTTATTTCAGCATCAGATAAAGGATTTAATTTGGAAACCCACTCAAAGGACAGAAGAACAGACAACATGATAATTAACTGGAACAGTGCAGTTTTTCACAAAATCAAGGAGAACTCTTGTCATCAATGCATGTGATGGAGCCAGTGAAATGGCCTTGTCTGATGTGCAACGCAAAACAAAACCTTGGAAAGAGATGTTTCTTAATGCAGACCTGCACACTTTGCCCCAAGCTGCCAACCTATCACACATGCATTGGCACCTGTCAAATACTCAAACAATCTTCCACTCTGTGTTTGAAAAAGCTCACCTAACACCCCACTTCTGGGAGAGCTTCACTGTGCTTTGGAGCTCAGAAGTGCCATTCTGCCATGCCTGGCATAGCCTGGGCATGGGGAGGCCTTTGTGGGTGTGGGAGAGGATGAGATGCGCCCACTCGCCATTGGCTGGGCACATCAGGGCCACGAGACTGGAAGGGGACTAAGAATTGTAAGCCTATGCGGCAGGGTCTTGCTATTTACTGTGTAATCTGTACAGCACCATGTACATTGATGGTGCTATATAAATAATAATAATAATAATAATAATAATAATAATAATAATAATAATAAGTCTTAAAAGAAAGTCTCACCCCTCTCAGCTTCCTCTTCACTGCGCGGCTCCCTCACTGTGGACAGTGTGGGCTTGCTGGATGCCATTTGGGGCTAGGTAGGAATTTTTTACTCATGCACTGATTTGTGCATGAGTTCTTTCACCTACCCCACACTGTAAGACAGCTTGGGAGTATTAAATAGGTTGATTTGATTCAATATGGTCACATTTTATTTGGTGCTAGGTACAGGCATCCAGAGGGATTGCAAATTGTTGAGCATTCACAGGCTCTGTTCAAGGTGACTGGTAAGATCTGAGGCTCCCAGCTTTGAGCCTGGCTAGGGAGATAAGGCTTACCTTTGGGACTAACCCTACTAACCCACTCTGAGCCATGTGGCCTGAGTTGGGGGTCATAGAATCATAGAATCGTAGAATAGCAGAGTTGGAAGGGGCCTACAAGGCCATCGAGTCCAACCCCCTGCTCAGTGCAGGAATCCACCCTAAAGCATCCCTGACAGATGGTTGTCCAGCTGCCTCTTGAATTACTCTAGTGTGGGAGAGCCCACAACCTCCCTAGGTAACTGATTCCATTGTCGTGCTCCTCTAACAGTCAGGAAGTTTTTCCTGATGTCCAGCTGGAATCTGGCTTCCTTTATCTTGAGCCCGTTATTCCGTGTCCTGCACTCTGGGAGGATCGAGAAGAGATCCTGGCCCTCCTCTGTGTGACAACCTTTTAAGTATTTGAAGAGTGCTATCATGTCTCCCCTCAATCTTCTTTTCTCCAGGCTAAACATGCCCAGTTCTTTCAGTATCTCTTCATAGGGCTTTGTTTCCAGACCCCTGATCATCCTGGTTGCCCTCCTCTGAACACGCTCCAGCTTGTCTGTGTCCTTCTTGAATTGTGGAGCCCAGAACTGGACGCAATACTCTAGATGAGGCCTAACCAGGACCGAATAGAAAGGAACCAGTACCTCATGTGATTTGGAAGCTATTCTTCTATTAATGCAGGCCAAAATAGCATTTGCCTTTCTTGCAGCCATATCGCACTGCTGGCTCATATTCAGCTTGTGATCTACAACAGTTCCAAGATCCTTCTCATTTGTAGTATTGCTGAGCCAAGTATCCCCCATCTTGCTGTGCATTTGGTTTCTATTTCCTAAATGTAGAACTTGGCATTTATCCCTATTAAATTTCATTCTGTTGTTTTCAGCCCAGCACTCAAGCCTATCAAGATCACTTTGAAGTTTGTTTCTGTCTTCCAGGGTATTAGCTATCCCACCCAATTTTGTGTCATCTGCAAATTTGATCAGCGTTCCCTACACCTCCTCGTCCAAATCATTAATAAAAATGTTGAAGAGCACTGGGCCCAGGACTGAGCCCTGTGGTACCCCACTCATTGCCTCTCCCCAGTTTGAGAAGGTTCCATTGATAAGTACTCTTTGAGTCCGATTCTGTAGCCAACTGTGAATCCACCTAATAGTTGTTCCGTCTAGCCCACTTTTAGCTAGTTTGTTAATCAGAATATCATGGGGCACTTTGTCAAAAGCTTTGCTGAAGTCAAGATATATGACGTCCGCAGCATTCCCACAGTCCACAAGGGAGGTTATCCTATCAAAAAATGAGATTAAATTAGTCTGACAAGATTTGTTCCTGACAAATCCATGTTGGCTTCTAGTAATCATTGCATTGATTTCAAGGTGTTTACAGATTGACTTCTTTATAATCTGCTCCAGAATTTTCCCAGGGATGGATGTCAGACTGACTGGTCTGTAGTTCCCAGGTTCCTCCTTTTTGCCCTTTTTGAAGATAGGGACAACGTTAGCCCTCCTCCAGTCGTCCGGCACCTCACCCGTCTTCCATGATTTTGCAAAGATAATAGACAAAGGTTCTGAGAGTTCTTCCGCTAGCTCCTTCATTACTCTAGGATGCAGTTCATCGGGCCCTGGAGATTTGAACTCATTCAAGGAAATTAGGTGTTCTTTGACCATTTGTTTATCAATCTCAAACTGCAATCCTGCCCTCTCAACTTCTGCTTCACTTTTTCCAGGGGGGGCATAGTCCCGCTTTTGGGAGAAAACTGAAGCAAAGTAGGAATTGAGCACTTCAGCCTTTTCTTTGTCATCTGTTATCAATTTTCCATCCTCATTAAGCAGTTGAACCTGTTGAGTTATGGCTTTAGAAGCTGTTTAGTTATTGCACAGACTGGGTTTCTGGCACATAACCTTTTGTGTTAAGTCTCTGTCTGGGCCCTACAGAGACTAGCAGAGATTACAGCGGTTCTCAGCCAAGTCAGCAAAGACGTGAATTAACAGAGATTTATGTAGGTTAAAATAAACCTTTTTACTGGCAAATAAATATATAATTTAGTTATGGCAGTACAGATACAAATACTTACAAACGGTTAGTCAATACTGCTCACATGAGGGACATGGAAGTTATACAGGAACTTGAAAATACATTTACTTTTATAGACAACCTGTACAATGATGCAACTCCTTGCAACCCTTAATTGAAGACAATCAGTTAGACAATTATTCAATTATGACACTCAATGTCCAGGTGTAGAGTTGACCTTTAAGTTTCTGCTGAGTCTTCTGTTCCTCCAGATCCTCAGCAATTAACAAATCAATGGAAAACATAACCAGGATCCATTCCAGGATCCAACAGAACCACCATTTCTTTCCTCTGTCTTTTACTACTCACGTATCTGAAGAAAGCCTTTTTATTGCTTTTAGCATCCCTCGCTAATCTCAGCTCATTCTCAGCTTTAGCCTTCCTGACGCCATTTCAGCACTTCTGTGCCACCTGTCGGTACTCTTCTTTTGTAGCCTGGCCTTCCTTCCACTTCCTATATGTATCCTTTTTTTGTTTTCAGGTCATCTCTAAGCTTTTTGTGGAGCCACATTGGTTTCCTCTGTTGTCTTCTATCTTTTCTCCTGGTTGGAATTGTTTGTAACTGTGCCTTTAAAATTTCCTTTTTTAAATACTCCCACCCATCCTGCACTCCTTTTCTCATTAGGCTCACTTGCCACGGGACCTTACTTATCATAGTTCTGAGTTTATTAAAATCAGCTTTCCTAAAATCCAGAGTATGTGTATGGCTACACTCAACTTTTGTCTCCTTCATAATCAAGAATTCAAGTATGATGTGGTCACTTTCCCCCAGAGTTCCCGTAACTGCCACTTTATCCACTAAGTCATCCCTATTGGTCAATATCAAGTCAAGGATTGCTGATCCTCTAGTTCCTTCATCCACTTTCTGTAGGAGAAAGTTATCACCCATACATATCAGGAATGTCTTGGAAGGGCTGCTTTTGGCAGTATTGGTCTCCCAACAGATATCAGGTCACAAAGGAAGGTCTCCCTACCCCACAGGGGGTAGGCCCGTGGGAACGTGAATGGTCCGGCGCCTGCCCACGGGCTATGAATGGCTCACCTGACCTGAAGGGCCTGCAAGCAGGCCATACTGGATGCCCGATAGGATTTTCACCCCTTTGCAGACAGTTAAATAAATGTGGCCCTGTTTAAACTCAGCTATTGTTTTCTGTCTCATTATTTCTCGACCTACTCACCACAAATGTTCCCAGGATATGCTGAGGAAGGACTGAGGCTCCCCCTTGAGTCTATTAGTTTTTGGGTGGATGAAGCAAGTGTGCTACTACAGTTCCATTCCACGCTAGCCCTGAGAGGCTGGTCTAAGGAACTTCCCTTCATCTTCCAAATGATCTGTTAGGCTGCTGATGCTAACAATCTTAACTTCTTACCTTCTCCTAGCTGCACAGCCTTGCTAGCTATGACCAGGGAAAAGCCACGGACTGGGCACAGCGCTCATACGAGCGCTGTGCCCATCGGGCCAGGGGGGATCCCGGGGGGGGAGAGCGGGGCGGGGGGAAGGCTGGACCCACCAGGAGAGAGAGGAGAGAAGGCCGGGCATCAGGGACGGGGGTGAGGGAAGGAGAGCAGCCATCGGGGGTGAGGGATGGAAAGCTGGGGACAGGACATCGGGGATGGCGCGGGGGACGGAAAGCCGGGGACAGGACATCGGGGATGGCGCGGGGGGAAGGAAGCCGGGGACAGGACATCGGGGATGGGGGGAGGATGGGCAAGCGAAGGGGGAGGGGGTCATTGGGCATTGGGGGGAATCAGGGGTGGGGGGCTTTATTGTTTTTTAAAAAAGCACCTACCTTGTCCGGTGGCTCCCCGGCGCACATGGTCCCTTTAAAAAAAAAAAAAATGGCCGACGCTACGGGGCTTCCCATTGCCCCGTCGCGTCATGCGTCTGGAAGCCGGCGATGGCGCGCGCTACCTCTAGCGCGCCGTCACCCCTCCTCCCTGCCGGTTAATCCGGCAGGTCTAGCAAGGCCCTTAGACTCTCCTTGGAAGCATTGTTTCAGGGACTGTCATGATGAGTGCTTGTACTTCAAAATGCACCACCAGGCCATTGGGAATAGATAATATTATGAGTTGTCTTACATACATAGCTGGTGGATAATAAGTTATCCTGCCCTGTCTACTGTTGATCATCCTGGTAATTTGGTTTGTGATGATTCTGATGATGATGATGATGATGATGATGATGATGATGATGATGATGAGACAGCAAGAGAGCATGCATACAAAATACAGGCAGGTTATTTGCAGAGTTGGAGGAAGTTAAGGAGGGAGAGTCAATGGCCATGTATTAATTTGATCCACACATGCCTGTGTATCACTTGAACTCTCATTACTTGATTTCTCATTACTTGATTATTCAACATTTCCTGGTCAGCAGCTGAATATGTGAATTTACTCCATCGGTTTTCAACATGTGATGACTCATTTGCACATGCAAATGAGCAACGTGCTACGTTACAGACATGAGTGGATGGGCTTACATGTGTGAACCACCCAAAAAGAAAGAATGATGAAATTATGGGAAGAAGCAAGTTAAAAGCAGATTGATTTGAAAGCATCAGAATCTTTTAGCTCTACGTATACTCTTCAACTATAGCTATAGTTGTTTTTTATTATTAGTGACAAGGAAGTTCCCACTTAGCTTGACTCAGAAAGCTTTCAGGTTTTCTGAGCTTGTCAGAAAATCCCCAAGAAAGGTTTGGCTTCTCTGAGAATTCATCAAAAGAGCAAACACAACAAAGATTGCCTGCACCACCCTACCCATGACCCTGTAACTTTTCTCCCCACCCATCCACTTAGCTTCCTGCTGTTCTAGCAGCAGAAGTGGAAAGGAAGGAGTGAGCCTTACCCCCACCCCCAGCACCTGGAACACTTCTATGCCCTCTTCCAGGCACAAATAGAATGAGAAAGTGTCAGTTTCCCAAGGGGTAGCAGATATTTGTAGTAACTTTACAACTCTCTTCTTCTACTGCACATAGTGACTGCAGCTGGGTGTGGGTGGCCAGCCCCAGGAGGAGGCAGGAAAGCAATGCTGATGTTTGGATGCCTGCATCATCTTGGTATCAGCATTAGAGGAGGAGCTTTGCCACTATTTAAGCTAGTCCTACAACTCCCCAGATACATTTGAAACCTACCACTGGGGTAGGTTTAAGAGTGTGGTATGCTGGTTTGTGTGGGCCTGAGTGGGTATCATCACAACTACATTTCTCCGTGTGCATGTGTGTGGCACACTGTGCAGCAATGCTCCAATTGTCAGGGCAGAGAGGGGGCAGCCTTTCTTCCTCCCTCCTTCCACCACTGCCCACCTGAGCACCAGCCAAGTAAGTGGGTAGGAGAGGTGAGGGGCATGATGCTTGGGAAATTGTGGGAAGGGGAGGATGGCTGGTATTTTAATTTGAGCCATAGTAAATTATAGGACTGTAACACATAGTGGAGGCAAGCATTACAAGCCCCCTGGCCCTGAAGGTCATACTTCCAAGACAGGAAATACCAGATCTTTGTTTCTTTTATGGAGAGAAGGGCTTCTGGTAAGCCAGTCTGTAGTAATTGTATTGCCCATCAAAGCAAATGCAGCCCATCAACCTTGTAAGGAGCTTCAATGGAAGCTTGATAAACCTCATGCTGTGCCTCTTTGCTGAAAAACGAGCAGAGAAAAGAAAGCGAAATGGAGAGAGATACTTTTTCTTTGAATTTCGTCTTCAGAATTAACTGACTACTAGGCTGAGATTGTTCAAGTCTGTAAACAAGTCCTGGAAGCATTTAAAGGTTTTTTGTTTTTACCACTGCCCATAATATCTTTCCAGATGTAGATTATGAGGAATTTTGTTCTATTTAAGAAGCATTTATGACAAAGCTATTAAGTTGAAGCTGTGTGTAGCAAACAACTGAGGGATTTAGTGGGCATCATAAAAACCTATATCCCAAGTCCACGACAAGGCCAATGATGTCAAAGAAAGAAAGAAAGAAAGAAAGAAAGAAAGAAAGAAAGAAGAGTGGCAATAAAGTCTAGCTTTAATTTATGATGTGTACAGCATCTGCCTCAGATGAGGGGCATAAACCATAGCACACAACCATGCAGAAGTGTATATTAGGCAAAAAGCTATAATGAAAGTAAAATATAGGGTTGCTCCAATTGACTATGTAAAATACCAAGGAATCACATAATGTTTCCTCCAAAATGTTTACATAGGAGACAGTCCACCTGAGGGTGAATTCACAGCAATTTTTCATGTGGTGAAAAGAACACAAGTTGACAACCTCAGTGGGTATTCATTTCTTGTGAACATGTTGGCACTCACGTAGATCACAACTTACTATGTTCAACACATTACATTTTTAAGGTATATACTTAATCTTGCCTAATATATTCTTAACTGTACCCCTAAATAAATGCAACAAACAGGTGTTCGAATATATACACACATATACATACTACACTAAAGGTATGGTTATAGAGAACAGGGATGGACTGTGGCTCCTGTTGCTTGGATGCTGGGAGCTTATAGATAAAAGTGCCATAAGTGGGGGGGGGGAAGAGGCAGGAAATCCTAAAGGAGAAAGGAGTAATCCTGGGCAAGGGTTAGGAAACATCCAAGAGAGAAGCCCGAGGGAAAGGAAGTCATAATTCAGAGGGCAGGGGAAGAACAATCAGAATCACCACAAGGTGTAGGGATGGACACCAATTTGGAATGCTTTAAAAAGAGGTTGGATAAATTCCTGGAGGAGAAGACTGTCAATGGCTACTAGTATCCGAAGCAGTAAGACTGTGTGCACCAGTTGCTGGGGAAGCTGGGTGGGAGGGTGCTGTTGCACCATGTCCTGCTTTGTTGTTCCCTGGCCGATGGCTGGTTGGCCACTGTGCAAACAGAGTGCTGGACTAGATGGACCCTTGGTCTGATCCAGCAAGACACTTCTTATGTTCCTTTATTCTTAGAAAGGGGGCACTCCCAATAGTTTGTGATTGGCCATCCCCCACAATGGCAATTTGTAGTAGTGCCTGCCTGGGACACTTTTAATTTAAAAAAAAAATATGCCTATGGGCCCCAAAAGGTTGACTATCCCTGCTCTAGAGACCCTTTGGTTATATTTATTTATTTAAAACATTTCTTGGCCACCTTTCAGGGTAGAAGCCTTCACAAGGCAGCTTACAACAATAAAATACATAAAAATAGTTAAAATGTTAAAAGCGATAAAACATAATAACAATAAAATGCAATTAAAACCAACAAAACCAACAATAAAACCAGCAAGAACACTAGCAGCAATGACGTTATGGAAAAGGCCATGGTAAAATAAAATGTTTTTAAGGCTAGCAATACTCGGATTGCCATGACTATAAAGTTATTTCATTTTCTCAGGACAGGCCTCTGTTTTGGATGATAACCATTTTGTATTGTAATATTTTAAATGTTAAACATTGACAGTGGTGTGTATGTCTGTGTCATTTTTGGCACTGTAATTGTTGGAATGTTTGACCTGAAATTCTGGTGCTCGATATTGAATTTTAAAGCAATTTTTAAGCCTTCATATGTAAGGACTTAAAAATGATCGTGCATTAGGATGTTGAGGAATAAAAACTGCATACACTGTTAAAGGTGAAACTGGGGACCTTGCTAGACCTACCAGATAATCCGTGTGGGAGGAGGGGCCAGGCTGCGCTAGAAGTAGCGTGGCCTGTAGGCCCCATACACACGTAAGACATGACGGGGCTGAGGGAAGCCCCGTCGCATCCTCCATTTTTTTCCTTAAAGGGCCATGTGCGCAGGACCACACCAACAGAACAGTAAGTATTTTTTTTTAAAAAAATAAAGGGTTCCCCGCTCCCCCTGCCCCTGATTTCCCCCCACAATGCCTGATGCCCCCGCCTGCTCGCTCGCCCGTCCCCGCTCACCATGCCCGTCCCCGCTCGCCATGTCCGTCCCCCGTCCCTGCTCGCCATGCCCGTCCCCCGTCTGCCATGCCTGTCGCCGTTCTTCTCCCCCCCTCTCTCCTGCCGGGTACGCTCTTTCCCCCGGCCCCCATCTCCCCCCCCGTGATTCCCCCCCGGCCCAATGGGCACAGCACTCCTATGGAATGCTGTGCCCAGTGCGTGGCTTCTCCCGGCTACTCACGAGGCCAGGGCTGCGAAAAAGCTGGGCCATAAGCGGATCCGCTTATCCCGGGTCAAGGGAGGACTTAGCCCGGCCTGACCCCAGGATCCCCTGTGCGTCATCTGCATGCACAGCAGGGAGACCAGGCCTCAGACCGCGCTAACTCCTCGTCTAGCAATGGCCTGGGATTTGCCTTTGAAGTGACTCAGGTAAAGTGGATGTGTGTCATTTTGATTCTAGTGACTATCCATTACATCCATGCTTCATTCTAGTACCTTTACTCTTCTTTCTTTGACATATCCAGACACTGAAGTTCATTGGTAACAGGGTAAAAATATAAGATGTTACAGAAAACACTTTGAAAGCCTCTCTTCTGAACTGTGTCAGAACAATATGCAAAAGCAAATCAAAGAACAATATTACAAGGTCAAAAGAGAATATGGTGCTTTTTGCCAGTTAAACACACAAGGAAGGGAAGTCTTACATAAAAACAAAAATAAAAAATCATCACACAGTATAGCTTCAATACAGCATTTCAATAGGTATGTAAATAAGGATGGGGTGGAAGTAACTGATAACAGCAATATTTACGGTTCTTACTAGAATCACAAGAGACATGTAAATACCAGGAAATGGAAGGTAGTGATACCAAAATAAGAAATGCTAAATGAGGTAGTATGACTCTAACCGTCTATCTTGTTTCCTTTATTTCTGCACATTTTATCTATTTAAGGGTTAAGCAGGAGCTTTTATTTTTTTTTGTTTCCTTTTGAAGTAACGTTTTAAGAAAAAAGACCCTTTTTCTCTATAAGTGCTAGGTTTTTGTAGCTTTTTAAAAATAAGAATAAAAAACCTATCTCCGCCCGGATAGAATAGTGCTTTTTTTTTTCCCAGTAGAAAGAAGAATATGAGGATTTGCTTCTTAAGCCCAATTCAAGCATGCATTTTTCCACATGGACGCTACTGAAAAATGTTTCCATGTGTGGGTCCAGTGAGGCGTAATGTTCTTATTGGGATTACCATGTGAGCCAGTCCACCTGCACAGATACACATAAATAAGATACAGGCTCTTCACCTTGCAAGTCTGTTTTAGTTTATCTTTCACCCTCTCACACATGCCCATGTTTACTTGCATAAATTTTTACACACCCTTAATGTCACATAATGAGGCTCCTCAGGAGCACTTATATTTCTGTCCAACTCACCAGTTTTACTGCACACTGAAGACCTATCCAGGCATCCAATTATCACGGAGAGACAGTGAAGAGCACACTAGTTAATGCTCCTGCCCTGCCCATGTTGATCAGGATGTTATAGTCCCATGCATGATTGTGAACCCTGAGCAAACGTGGTTCCTGACTCAGCAGAGAACTATAATGGATTATAGAGTAAGGAATGTGAAGCTGAGGCAGAGACTGGGTTCGGAAGACACAATAACCAATGGAGAGTCAAATAGTCATTAAATACATCAAATAATCAACGGTGGGTTATTGTGTCATCTGTCAGGATGTTTTCACATCATGGTTGGTTATTCAGCTGAAATACTGTGCAGAGTTGATTATTTGAACTGTTGGTTATCGTGTCATGTGTCGGGCACCATTGACTATTTCACTGCACACGGTTATTTTCAGTGACTACAGAGTGAATAGTTGCTGGCAAATAACACTGAAATAATTTCGCTATCCCACAGGAGTTAAATGTATTGAATATTCTCAACATATAAGAACTGACTATTCAAAATTTGAGCCGTAATTAATTCCCGTTTGCTAATTTATTGGAAATTCATAGGTTCTTTGCATGTAGAGCTTTACTGAAAGTGTGTTTTGAGTGAAGATTTGGTTTATATATTCAGCTATATACTAACAGCTATGAGATAGGAAGGGACGCTAAGTCCCCCTTCCTCTCCTGATGCAGCCATTAACTGTCCAACACAGATAAGTTATACAAGAGTCAGTGTTTGGCTTGAATGGAACAATTAAGTTAACAAAAAATTCCAGTGTTTTGGACAATGATTTTGGCCAATTTCTTATCCCACTGATGAAGACCCTTGTGGTTGAAACACATATAGGACACGAAGATGTGTATAGCCTTCCATATGACCAGTAGAAACAAGTGAAATGCGTAGTTTCCATTAAGTGTTTAGCTTCTATTTTGGTGTAATTTTGTTATGTGCTAAATCATTAAATTTTTAAATATCACTTTTATGCTTAGCAGTATGGATTAGTTATTTCATTAACTTTTATCTTAGTTTGTATAGTGGTAGCTCCATTTGAACTTTGTATTGGACTAATTATCTTAAACCCATTTTGTTATGAGTAGTAACGATTCATACTTGGGGTGTGCGCTCTGCCCTGGAATTCTCTGTTAAATGCGAACATCTGTGGAGCATTCAATTTTCCAGAGCAGAGAATGGCCGCTTCTAAACCTATCAAACAATTTCAAAGTGGAGATGTGCCCAACATCTCTGAAATTATCCTACTGTTTTTTGTGTGTGGTGTGTCTAAATGAAAACCTCCCAATAGGTAATATGGGGTGATGGGGTGGGGTAGTTTTGAGAATTGATATCGACATCTGTTGCTAACCAATTAGGAATGCTACAGCATTCTCCCTCCCTGTTCTGTTCTTCTCCAATCACAGTGTCTGGGGGAGGGAATGCCAATTAGTGAGATTAGGGGGCGTTTGTTTGCAAAGTGAGATTTAGAGAAAGAGAGAGAGAGAGAGAGAGAGAGAGAGAGAGAGAGAGAGCATGTTTTCTCAAAGGCAAGTCCTATTGATTTCAATTGGATTTGCTCTTAGGCAAGTGTGTTTGCAACCTTGGTCACCAAGACATTTTCACAGGAGTAAATCACACTAAACACATTGGGACATTTCTGAATAAATATGTACAGTATTTCATTCTGATTTGGGCACAAAGCAAGAAGCAATCCCTTCAACTGTGGTTAAAACAGAAAAAAAGCAACACCCTGATTTATTAGCATGACATTTTATTTTGCAAATCTCAAGTGGCATATTAATCAAGAACAAATTAGTCAGGGCTAGGGGCAGAAAAATGAACTAAATTAAAATTAATAATCTGATCCCATTATGAAAGGAACACAGAAGATTGGCTGAGGATTAATCAGTAAGTACCACGTGCGCAACACGGCTACTAGGACATTGATCTAAAGAGGGTTGTGTTGTTGTTTTCCTGTAGACAGTCCGGTAAGGAAGACTGAAAAGACCCATCCAGGGGCAAGATCAATGAGCAAGCTGAGCTATTGACCAATGTCCAGTGAGCTGAAGAAAACCTATGGAGTTTCAGATTCAAATCCCAGATCCACCATGCTTTTAAGGCAACATTTGTAGTGTTATGCCAAAAGCATGGTGCTTTGTTCCAATAAATGTTAATAAATGTTGGCTTTGAAGGAATATTCTTTCTGCAAATTGGCCCTTGTGCCTGTTGATCGGGAATTATCATAACCTGTCTCACAAGGTTGATGTAACAGTGAAAAATATATGTTGGGTCATACTGCAAACTGCTTGTATTAATTACAATGAATAAACACTGGTCTTTCTCCAATTTTAACCCCACCCCCCAATCAGTCTTTCAATCCCAGGAATGGGCAACTTCCAGACCAATAAACTAAGATATGCCAGTATTTTTGGCAGTCTGCCCCTGCCCCTTTTGCTGCTCCCACCACTGGAATGTGCCCCCTGGGAACTTCTGTGAAATGCAATTTGACTCTTTTGCTTTAAGGGTTTCAGCACTCCTGCCTGAAAGACTAACACATTTATTACAGCATCAACATGTGTGGACTAGAGCGCACAGAGGGTCTTCCAGGCTGGATCCTGTGAAGACAAAAGGGCACTGTCTCATTTCACACGCAGTGATGCCAAATTCAATCCATTTTCACATCCTCCTAGCTTAAATACATTTTGAGTTTAATAAAGTTTGATAATGTGAGCTATATAGAGCAGTGGGGGTGGGTGGGTTGAGAAAGATATGGGCAGAGCCACTGCCACAGTTATCTGGGACATCTGCAGAGCTTTGTCCTGGGACCTGTCCTCCCTGAGCACCTGGGAGGGATGTCCTCCACTGGCAGCCATGATTGATTCTGCCCTCTTTATTTTCCTGAAATGTGATGCACCAGTAGTTCCAATTCTTGTGCAATGTAATTTAAAAAATGGCCACCATCACAAAACAACAACAAAAACATGTCAGCATCCCTATTTTTATTGGCAGCCACAATGTGTTTTTATACAAAAATGCTGAAATTGGCACTTCTGGTGCATTTCATTTTGGAAAAATAAAGATGACAGCCACAGATGGTAGAGGGAGTGATGTCCTCAACCCACAGACATCACCTACTGTGTGCACCGCAATATTTGCCTGGCTGTACCATGGGTTGGCATCAGGGTGAATAGGATTCCTTTTGCACATAACATCTAATTATGCTAATTGTTTATCAGTCAATATGTATTCTCCGTAGCCATTTTCTCTTAATGGCTAGATAGTCTGTCCTTATCTCCAGTATCATCTTAACTCACTACGCAACTAAAAAATCACAAAGAGGTAAGTATCAAGAAAGAAAGACACAATGGGAAAATCTGATTTTACTGAACAAGGTGTCAAGCATTTAGTACAAGCTACAAGATCTTTGGAGACTCCAGAAATATGCTGGAATACAAGTGAGTGAGGTCAGGAGGTCTTTTCCCCTGTTTGTCCTCAATCATAGATTTTCAAAGATGTTTCTTTCCAGTAAAGCAAACACTGACTAGGCAAAAGTCAAAATTATCTACTTTTTCAAAGAGAAAGTGTAGCCACGTAACTAAAATGCACACAACCTGCTTAAAAAAAAGTATAGTAAAAGCAGTTTATTTGTAGGTGAAGAGGGGAAACAAATTACTTTCATGTTGGCAAAGCTACAAACACAGGAAGATTGTGTTCATTTTTAAAGCTTTGGTTATTCTGCCTCTCTGTTAGGCTGGTTATGCACAACTTTCTAACACTTTACAAACTATGGACTGGAGTCCCAATAAGTCTCTTGAACACCAGTGGTTGTTCATTTATTTTTTCCCCACACCTGAAAGAAAGATGATTGTAAGCCTATGCGGCAGGGTCTTGCTATTTACTGTTTTACTCTGTACAGCACCATGTACACTGATGGTGCTATATAAATAAATAATAATAATAATAATATTTATTTATTTATTTATTTAAAACGTTTACATCCCACTCTATATCATTAAGATCTCAGGGCAGCGTACAGATAAAAGCATATATAAAACAGTAAATATACACAGTTAAGATTAGGTGATCTAGAGCATGGGTCTTCAACTGGCATGTCATGATTCAAAAGTGGGTCATGAGATCAGTCCAGATGGGTTGCAGCCAAGCCATGGCCACCATGTTGGTCAATTGTGAAAATGTGAAAGTCGGTCCCATGTTGCAGGTTGGGAGCCTGAGGTGGGTCTTAGGTCTGGACCAGTTGAAGAACACTGGTCTAGAGTCACCACTTTATTTTAAACAAGTTCTGCTGCATACGAATCAGGTAAGGCAGGGGTTAGTTTTGCCACCTCCTCTTCACCTGCATATTATGGGTGAGTCAAACCCTGCCCTGCATGGTAGCAGTATATTCTGCTTTCTCCCACCCAGCCACCTTTCAGCTCAGAGAAGGCTTCTCATTTTGCTATCTCCCCCAAACCCATGAAATGATGCTTAAAATGTCTGATATCAAGCTACATTCTAGAGATTACCTGCCTGCTACGTTAAGAAAAGGAATCTCTCACAGAAGAACTGAGAGCTATAAGCTCCGATAGATGCTTATTATTATTATTATTATTTATTTATATAGCACCATCGATGTACATGGTGCTGCACAGACCACACAGTAAATAGCAAGACCCTGCCGCATAGGCTTACAATCTAATAAAGTTGTAGTAAACAATAAGGAGGGAAAGAGAATGCAAACAGGCACAGGGAAGTGTAAACAGGCACCGGGTAGGGTGAAGCTAACAGTATAGAGTCAGAACAAACTCAATGTTTAAAAGCTATAGGGAAAAGAAAAGTTTTTAGCTGAGTTTTAAAAGCTGTGATTGAGTTGGTAGTTCTCAAGTGTTCTGGAAGAGCGTTCCAGGCATGAGGGGCAGCAGAGGAAAAAGGACGAAGCCGAGTAAGGGAAGTGGAGGTCCTTGGGCAGGCGAGAAGCATGGCATCAGAGGAGCGAAGAGCACGAGCGGGGCAATAGTGTGAGATGAGAGAGGAGAGATAGGCAGGAGCTAGACCGTGAAAAGCTTTGAAGATCAACAGGAGAAGTTTATATTGGATTCTGGAGTGAATTGGAAGCCAATGAAGAGATTTCAGAAGCGGAGTGACATGGTCAGAGCGGCGGGCCAGGAAGATGACCTTAGCGGCAGAGTGGTGGCTTGTACAGTATGTTTAATAAAGTTAAGAGCTGAAGCTCTTATTATTATTATTATTAGATTGTAAGCCTATGCGGCAGGGTCTTGCTATTTACTGTTTTACTCTGTACAGCACCATGTACACTGATGGTGCTATATAAATAAATAATAATAATAATAATAATAATAATAATAATAAAGCACACAAGGGGGAGAAATTTCTTCAGTCCACGTTTTGGTACAAACTTACCTAACTTTCTACTTTCAAACCAATGTGTGACTTGAATCTCAGCTATTCTTCAAAATGAACGTATCTCTGAATTTAGCAATACAGTTCTGCAGTTCAAAAAAGGGCATGAAAATGGGTATAATAGGAGAAGGCAGACACATAATTGCATATATTGCTAAAAAAAATGGTTAAAATGCATTAAATTGGGGAAATTGCTTGCAAAAATGCCCATGTTAGGCAAAATTATGTATAAAAGCACACGTATTGGACAAAATGTGCACAAAACTGCAAATAAATTCAGACTTAAGAAGGCAAAAATGAAAAATTGAGAACAAATGAAATTAAAAGACTCATCCACCCTTAGTTTGAAGGATGCATGCCATTTATTCCCTATTAGATGCATTTAGGTTTCCAGCATGAGAGGCTATATTACAGCACTTCCAGTAAAGGAGCTTTAGGGTTGATTTCCATGTGTGATCACTCCTTACCCATGGCCTCACCACATGAGATGACCTAGAATATAAAGGATGCCTTTGAAGTGAATCAACTACCCAGTTGAATTTTAAGATGCCTTTTTTAATGGTGTGCTGCTTTTAATGGTGCACTGGTTTTAAACGTTTGAATTAGTTGTATGTATTTTATGGTGTTTTTATTTGTGTTGTACGCTGCCTCAATCCAGAGGGAAAGGCGCCCATGTGGAATAGAGAGAGCCAGTGTGGTGTAGTGGTTAAAGTGTTGGACTGGAAGTCGGAAGATCCAGGTTCTAGTCCCCACTCGGCCATGGAAACCCACTAGGTGACTTTGGGCAAGTCACAGACTCTCAGCCCAGCCTACCTCACAGGGTTGTTGTTGTGAGGATAAAATGGAGAGGAGGAGGATTATGTACGCCACCTTGGGTTCCTTGGAGGAAAAAAGCAGGATATAAATGAAATGAATAAATAAATAAAATAAACGGTTAACAATCACATGTTGCTAAGCTTTCTGGGTAAGCTTGTCTTAATGAGCATGCAGAATTACAATGGCTACTTTCAGAAAGGGTCCTGCAAATCTCTTGAGAAAGACTGGGCCATATAATCAGAGATAAGCTCTGCATAAGATGGATAGTAGTTAAATATACTGCAAATGTGTGTTTCAAGGAAGAAAGTCTCAATTAATACAGCAGTGAGCACCCTGTGGGATCTGTTAGGATCAAGGGAGGCTTGAGGATTCAACCACCACTTGAGGTTTGTGAATCACCCTCACAAAGCCACAAGGGCGATGCAGGCAGGCCTTCCTCAGCACGCTGAGGCCTTAGCTAGACCTAAGGATTATCCCAGGCAAATGGAGGGGTCGTCCCTGCCTGCTCCCGGGATCCCCTGTGTGTCATTTGGATGCACAGGGATGATCCTGGGACAATCCCGGGATATAGGCCTGGTCTAGCCATGGCCTAAGATGAGGGCCATGAGGTCCTGTGTCAGGAGAGCTCACACAGAAAGGGTGGAGGTAAAAGAAGGAATGCTCCTCTGCCTCAGTTTGATTGGGCACCTGTACTGAAGGGAAGGTGTTGTTTATGTTGGGTTATTTACCACTTGCAGATCTCTTATATCAGGGGTAGCTAACCCATTTTGGGGGTTGAGACCACCATGATGACTGTGGAACCCATCCCCCCCCCTGAAATATCTTGATCAAGACCACTGGGACAATGAAATTAAAGTCTCTGTGCTTTACCACAGTGCCTTTGCTGAGGATAGCTATCTGTTCTCTGCTGCCCAGCTGATGGCTGATCAGCTGGGCAGCAAGGAAAAGTGAGTGGGACTCCAAGGGCTGCACAGAAAGCAGCCAAGTGCTGCATGCAGTCCACAGGTAGTGGGTTACACATCTGTGCCTTACGTTTAAATAAAGTTGTTACTCATTAAAAGAAACACAATAATTTATTTATTTTATTACATTTATATACCGCCCCGTAGCTGAAGCTCTCTGGGCAGTTTACAGAAGTTAAAAACAGTGAACATTAAAAACAAGTATACAAAATTTAAAGAACATAAAAACAACAATATCCTTTTAAAACAACTATTCTGGGGGAAATTAAAAAACAAACACAGCATATGTTGTTACGTGCCTGGGAAAAGAGAAAAGTCTTAACCTGGCGCCGAAAAGATAACAATGTTGGCGCCAGGCGAGCCTCGTCGGGGAGATCATTCCATAATTGGGGGGCCACCACTGAAAAGGCGCTGTCCCTTGTTGCCATCCTCCGAGCTTCCTTCGCAGGAAGCACTCGGAGGAAGACCTTAGATGTTGAGCACAGTGTACAGGTAGGTTCATGTCAGGAGAGGCATGGACACATGGCTTGTCTCCTTATTCTGGAGGTATGGGTGCAAGATAGTTGTGTACAGTAAACAAAGGGGTCAGGCAACTGACAAGCAGCTCCTAAAATTTAAGAGGTAGCAACAACAAGAACTGAGAGATTTAGCTATGAGGCAGTATAAAAATGTAATAAATAAATGAACAAATGAATTTAAAAACAAACAAACAATATTTTTTCACACATGATGAAAGTCTCCTGAAGGTGATTTTTGCCATAAATCATTGCACGATGAAACTCACATTTGTATTTTTCTACAATTTAATACAACTTGGATTGTGAAAGTAGACTGAATCATAATGTAAATTTGACAACAGCTTTACAAGAAAAATATAAGAATGGAAAAATACAAGGGTAAACCACCACAGGGGAAAGATTTATTTCCTTAGTTGTTTTTGTGAAAACAAATTGGGGGGGGGGATGAAAACAAATGGTGGGGAATGAATGAAACCCTGTTTGTTTCATCTTTCCATACATTTTCTACATGGATTGCATTGCGTACACACTCTGAGTCTGGAACAGAATGTACAGTTCACAGAAAGGTCACAGGGAATCAGGAAAGAGAGCCATGGAAGTGACTAATTTGAGAGTTCATTTTAGTTTAGACAGCACTTACGCTATTTATTTTATTTATTACATCTATATCCCACTGTTTTTCCTCCTTAAGGAATAATAATAATAATAATAATAATAATAATAATAATAATAATAATTTTTCTTACCCGCCTCTGCATTTTGATCGAGGCGAACAACAGCAAACGATAAAAAACATAATATATTACGTACACCCAAGATGGTGTACGTAATCCTCCTCCTCTCCATTTATTGTCACAACAGCCCTATGATGTAGGTTGGTTGAGAGTCTGGGACTGGCCTAAAGTCACCCAGTGAGCTTCTATGGCCCAGTGGGGGCTAAAACCCAGATTTCCTGACTCCCACTCCAAGACTCCTGCCACTACATCACAACTGGCTCTCAGCCGACTCCACACATTGAAGGGGGCTATGGAGCTGCACTACGAGCCTTGCTTCTGATGTCACATGACTTTCCTGCCCATGTGGAGTGTAGACATCTACCAAAGACACACCTACATGCATACACATACAGAATTAGGAACTCTGTTTGCACAGGATTACTGATCCCATGGAGACCATTGTATGTAGCAGTGCGTAAGCTTTGTCTTTGCAGATATCCACACTCAATGTATGGATGGTAGGAGCAGAGGCAGGAGTGCCACACAACGTTGGGGACTGGTGGCACAGCCCTGAAGCCCCTTCAATGCATATAGACCCTTTGTGTGAGAAGTCATGGAATGTGTGTCTTTTAAAAAATTGCCTATACAATGGGAAGCCTTTCTCCAATCTCTTTCAAAGTTGTGAGGCTTGATGTCTTCCAGGAGGCATAGAAGTCCTGCACATTTTATGGCAGTTGAATGGAAAACTCTGAAGTTACATGCAGCAGAAGACTGTCTGGCTCTCTGATTGAAATGAATAGAAAAATGAAATGAACTAATAACAAATGAAGGGTTAAATGAATGCAATTCAAGCAAATGAACTATGAAATCAACGAGACTTTTAAACTGAAACTGAATAGAAAAACAAAATTATTTCATTTTCTTGCACAACCCCTAATTTGCATGAGAAGGAGAGAAAGAGAGGGATGGGCAAGTGAATATGACACTAGTGCATGCACCATTAACAGGGCCAGGGCAAGTGAACAAGCAGGTTACAAAGATGAAGAGGTGGAGCAATTCCATGAGATTCTTGTCAATGATCCCCTGCTGGCATGTAGACTCTCGGCAATTGCCCAGTCATGCCTACCCTTGACGTAGGCCCTGCCAGCTCCATCTGGTACAACACTGTCCTAAAGCAAGAATGGTTCTACCTGACCCTACACACTTATTGGTCCCTTAATGCATTCCATTAACCATGTTGTGTTTAAGCAGCATGGCTTAGCTTGTTGTTTGAACGGGGCCATTTTCTAGAAAAGCAAATTCTACGATCAAACTTTTAAGAATATGAGCCATCCACCTTCTACTGCCATGTCAGCTCACAAAGTTTCCATGGATGAAGGCTTCAGAACCTACACACTTCTTACCTCTGATATTAAAATTTATTATAAATTTTGAAAGGGATTTGATTCATGAAACAAGCTGTAAGCCTCATTTGTCATCAGTCTAGTGTTCCTAGATAGTTAAAAAAAATGAGTAAGTTAAAGACATTCAATATAGATATTACAAATTTAAATGGATTTTGCCAGAATACATTATGGCCATTAAAATAAATCACACTATTAAACAAGGAGGGAGAAAAAGTTGAGCCTGAAAAGGAATGTAATTCCATATAACTTCATGACAGAATCAATTATCATCTAACTATGATTTGAAGCACTTGCTATAAAGCTCACGAAGAGAAAGAGAGAGACAGTTCCATGCAATATTTTGTCATTAGCCAAAGTATGGAAAATACATTTTGCACAAAAGATCATTCACTCAAGAATTGTCCATATCAAGTATCTACTTAGACGTTGAAAACTAGGGGAAGGAGAAGGTTAGATTTCTCTTCATTTCTATTGTCACCTTCAACTAATTATAGAGGAGAGATTACCCCTAAAGGTTAATCCATCATAACAAACTCTGTGTTGAATGTTCCATAGGTTCAAGCTTTCATTTTCTTCTCATATTTTTCTACTATACATTCAACACAGGTTCAAACTGGATATCACAGTAGAAGTGTTTTGGCTACCAAAAATGTATGCCTTGTTCTCCCTCTTCTCACTGTCTACTTAAGGAAACACATGATGTAGTATGACCACATTGTGCATTTGCCTGTCTTAGTGGTCCCCATGAAGGTGAATCATCAGCAGGACAAAGCAGGCCATAGTGATAACAGTTGTTTCTTCTAAACCTGTACCCAAAACTTCTACTTTCTTTTTCAACGATTCTCATTCACTTAAGAAAATAGAAAAGAAGTTGCTTTCAAAAAGGAATGCAAAGGAGAAGAACAATTTCAGAGAATTCCCCTTGTGTTGGGTTCTTGTGCTTACTTTACTCATGAGATGGCCAAGGAGTGTGTGTGATTGTTTTGTCTTTCTTTGTACAACAATGCAGTCTCCTCAGCTTTCTGTACCTCAATTAAAGCACAGGAGAAGACATCATGAAGTAATTCATCTCACAGAACTTTTTCAGATCCCTGCTCCTGGGATCCCCTGTGCGTTATATGAATGCACAGGGATGATCCCGGGGCAATCCCTGGGATATCGCCTGGTCTAGCCATGGCCATGGTGTATGGTTCTTGGGGAAGGTTCTGAACCTTGAAAAAATACAACCAGACCTGAGCTGCAATTTATCAGAAGACATTTTTCTCAGAAAGTTCTCAGATTTTCCTTTTCTTACCCACCAGTAGATATAAAAGGCCAATTCACAGAATTTTCTTCATCATTTTTTGGGGGTGTAGCTGTCTTCCCTCTCCTCCCCACAATGCCCTGTAATGATGCTAGGGATGGGGTATTGTGGAGGATGCAAAATGGGAGCCATACTGCTAACACAGTTGATGCTGTGGCAGTGGAAGTGCAAAAACAAAAAATCCTCAGGAAAAAAGAAAGCTGTGGCAATGGTGAGCTCTACCTGTGAGAAACTGTTGAAGAATTTCTCTGCCCCCTCAAGAAATTCATTGAATTTGCCCGCCCAATTTCTTTGCCCACAAATAAGGTGAAAATTTTAAGAGACAGAAGGCTTTAGTTTATACTGGTTAGCATGCTTTTATAGCATTGCTGGGCAACTTGTGTCCATCCAGATGTTTTGGACTAAAACTCCCACCATCCCTAGCCTCTGCTGGCTAAGGCTGATGTGAGTTGTTGGCCTAAATACCTGGAGAGCCACAAGTTTTCCAGCCCCGATTTACAGTAATGTCTGCTTTGGACCACGGCTGGTTTCTCTGCTGATTGACCACTGGCTGTATCATTAATAGGTAACCATGCTAGAGAGCCTGGATTAGCGGTGAGGTTTTGTTTGTTGTTTACTGTATGTACAGCATTGTAGCAAATGAAGAATTTCCCTGAAGTGTAATGTGTCAAATAGCCCTTAGAGCATTGTCACAGCTGTGATTGCTATAGTGAGGAGCACTTCCACAGCTGCAAGCCAACTCACCAACACCTCTCATAATGAGTTTTTGTTTCTACCTCCCACAGCTGTCTCCCTAGAACAGCTGTGGGAGCTAAGAATGTAATTAATTTTAAAGATGTGTTAAATTTATGAGGGCACTGTATGATCATGTTCAGGCAGAAGCCTCAGAAGCATCCCACAGGAATCAGGAATTCAGGATGGATTTTCCTTCTCTCCATGGTTCCTTTTCCATACGTCCAGTCTTTCCCCAAAACATCAGTGATGGCCCCAGATATAGGTGGAGTAACAGCTAGGAGTGCTGAGCTGAAAAGGGGGGGGGGCTGTTCCTGGAAAATCTTTATCAATGTTGACAGATACACTTCCTTTTGATGATTTCCCCATGTCTTATAAAGTCTGATTGCTAGAGAAATTCTTGAATGGTCAGGATCACCAATGTAACTATGTAGCATTGCCCTCACTTTAAAAGGGGGCCTTCAGTAATGTAAGGACATTGCTAAATCTGATTGACCATGTAGTATTGTGACATCATCATGTCCACGACATGATGTCTGACTGGATGGGATAACTCAAAGAGAAATGAAAGAGAGAGAAGCAATGCAATTTATAATATATAGGAATACTCAAGGGTGCATTTGATGCACATTGATGGTGCTATATAAATAAATAATAATAATAATAATAATTCTCAGGCTACTAGAGACAATAAAGAGCACTACACAATGTGGTAAAGAAAGTACTGGAAGGCTGAATAAGAAAGATAGTTCTTTCAAAGACAAGATGGGGTCAGCCTGTTAATGAGAGACCAGTGATACAACGTAACTGAAGCACCAGCAAAGGGGAAAAACAGTGGGTGCACACCGTTCTAAGTAGCCATGGATATAGTAGGATTAGGGCGTGCTTCTTGCCAAAATCATGTGGTAGAAACTAAACCATGCTCAAGTCCTTTTATGCAGCAGTCTGAGTGTTTCTCTAACAAGCAATTTATAACATGCTCATGAATGGCCACTCACAGAAATTTGTGGGTCCAATACATGACATCAGAAACAGCCAGAATGTCTCCCGTGCTATCCCCTAGAAATTGCTAATGTGAAAAACAAACAAACAGATAATGTGGTATTATCTGGATATTGCAGGATCTCACCGTCACTAGATGGCACGGTCTCATTAACACACAATGAGGCCTTTCCAATAAGGGAACAAATCACATGGTCGTGTGTGAAGGAGCGCAACACAATGACGGAAACCACAGTAAGGCAGAGATTTTTCATGTGTGTAGAGAAGCTCTAAATCACACAGCTCTTCCCGCTTTAAAAAAAGAAAGAAAGAAGATATGAGCATCCTTGTGGAGTCTCACATAACAGATTATATTATGAACGTGGGTGTGTTTGCCTACTTCACCACAGGAATCAATAAATAATAAAGCTGAGCCAAAATTTCTCTTTGGCAACCCTTTGTCTTGGACATGTGTGTGTGGCCTTAGCTAGACTGGGCTTTATCACGGGGCAAACCCTGGGATCGTCCCTGTCTGTCCTTATGATGCACAGGGGATCCAGGGATCAGGGAGGGATAATCCCTCCCTTGTCCCAGGATAAAGCACTCCACTTTGGGCCCGCTTTTTCTGCGGTCTCAGGCTGATCCCGAGACAGCGGAACGTGTGGCCCGTTGCTGCGGTTTGACCCAGCTCCGTGCGATTACTCGCGCAGAGCTGGAAGCGCTGTGCCCATCGGGGGTAGGGTGAGGGGAGCGATAAAATTAAGTTAAATTTTAAAAAGACCTACCTTTAGTGCACGAGCATTCATGCGCTGCTTCTCTAAAAATAAAAATGGTTGGTGCGACACCGCTCTTCCTGAGGTCATCACGCCTCACGTGTAAATGGAGGAGGGATCTCGTGTTAATCGCAATGCGAGATCTTCCCTCCTCCATCCTGGATTATCAGGTAGGTCTAGCTAAGGCCTGTGTTTCCCCCAAATGTCCCCATTTTCATTGCCTGTGAATGAGACTGTGAAATGTGGGGGAGAGATATCAGTCCAGACTGTGTGCATTGGATCACATTCAACTGGTGTGGGATGGTGGCTGGAATTGGTGGTGGTGGTGGGGTGTCCTAGGATTACATAGTGAAATATATTATGTCACTTTCCATTGCCCACCATCTATCTGGCCTGAGTCCAGAATAGGTCAGTGCCCCTTATTAAAAGGGATGGTTTACTTCTCTGTGTTAATGGTTCTCAAGAACTTTGGTGCCAAGTAGCAGCACAGATCAATTTGACCTGCCTTGCACTTCTTTTTGTAAGCACAACTTCAGGCAGCATGAACAGAGACCTGTAATTTTGTTATGAAAGATGGTAATTTCTTAAAATAATTAGGTAAGGTGAAAGTCAGTGTCAGCTCATGCAAGAGGAGTTTTCTGTTATCCTATTAGCAAGCCAGCCCCTTCCTTTGGCAAGCTGCTTCCTGCTGCTTTCTCTACTCAGCCAGGTGAGAGAGATGGCAGAAGGAGGTGGAGGAGGGAAGATTAGAAATGATAAATGGGGTAGAAACTGCTTAAGGTCTTTGTAAAGTTTAATGAAAGATTTATCTCCGGAGGGTAATGTTCCTCTTTCTTTTACTGAAGCAAGAGTTTGATAACCTCTCATTGCACATTTGATAAATTGCACCTTAAAGTCATAAACAAAATGACTAAGTGCATCTTTTTTTAAAAAAAAAAGACTAAAGAAAGCTATAGTTATTTTGGAGACATGAGACCATTGCTAGATCAGACCAAGGTTCATTTAGTTCAGCATTTAGTTTCCAATAGTGGGCCATCTTAGCTAGCTAGATGCCTCTGGAAGACATTAATGTGAGCCCCACCTCCAGTTGTTTGTCTCCAGTGTCTGGTACCCAGGGATGTTACATGTGAACACAGGTATCTGTCTTAAACCAAATCAGACATGAATATAGAGAATTATTACTACACTTATTCAAGACAAGTGAGTCTAACACATATCTGAACTTACTTCCATGTTTGGTTGTATGTCCTTCAGGAACAAGAGATGATTAGTGAATTAGTGTGGTGCTAGGGGAACTGTTTTCCCCACAGCCCCTGGCTCTATTCCTGCTAGAGGATATGCTGTTGTTAATATGGTAGACATTGGCACTTGCCAAATTAACAGGAGCACAGTGTGGGTAATTTAGGAATTCATGTCTAGATAGTGGAATATCCCTGTAAGGGAAAGGAAAACAGAATGGAGAGTTCAGGACTTGACTCAAGAAAGGAGTTTTATATGAGTTCTTAAAGGGAATGGGGAGGGGGAATACAATAGTCGCATGAAGTCCAGGAAAGTATGGTTGTGCCATATGGGGGAAAAGAGAGAGAGAGAGAGAGAGAAGAGCAAGGGGGTAGGAGGGATACAAGATGGCAGTCAGATGAAGCAGTCAGATGGCTGGAGGGAGCGAGGGGAAGATTTTTCACTGTCTGAGACAAACAGTTAAAGGAAATCTTCAATAGGAGATAAGATCCAAAGCAAGGACATCAGGAATTTATAGTCCATTGTAGGACATCCACCAGGCACAAGGGCTTAAGGTAGTGGTATGTCCAGTCACAATAGCATTTCCACTGGGTAGGAACACAGAATAATAGGGTGCAAAGTCGGGCAGCCAGACAGGAATTCCAAAAACTTATTGGTGGGCACTAGACAGTTGGCCCATGTGACACTTATACGTCACCAGCTGCACTGGTTATCAGTGTATTTCCAAGACCAATTTAAACACTAGCTTTGTTCTTTAAAGCATTGAATTATTTGGGCCCACAATACTTGAAGGACTATGTTCACCTGAACCAGCCTGCCCACATTTTAAAGTCATGAACCGAGGCCCTTCTCGCATCTCCGCCACTCAGAGCGGTTAGGCTGGAGGTTCCAAAGGGCCTTTATGGTAGCAGCCCCCCCACAACATGAATGAGCTTTCATCTGGGGTTCCTCAGTGCCCTTCTTTGCAGCTCCTCAGGGAAGATACTATCTCTACTCACTATCTATCCATCTATCTATCTGTCTGCCAAATCTGTGTCTATAATATCCTGGTAACATCCAGAGTGGATTGATGTGATGCACAGTCTATTAGGTTGACTTTGAAGAATATTTGGAAATTTTGATTGCTGCAGAACACAGTGGCTGTATTATTGTCTGAAACCAGCTGTAAGGAATGTATTTTACCAGAATTAAACCATCTCCAGTTGTGTGTGTGTGTCTAGGCAAAATTCCAAGTCATGGTGTTGACATTTAAAGCCCTTTACTTTACAGCTTATGCTCAGGGAAGCTAAAGGACCATCTGCTCCCATATTAACCTGCTGGGTTATTAAGATCTTCATCAAAGGCCCTTCACCAGATGCTCCCATCTTAGAATGCTAGTTAGGTTGTGATCAGATATAGGGCCTTTGGTATACTGGTTCTAGAAGTCTCTCTGCAGCTTGGTCTGTCTGGTGCCAACTTTGTTATGGTTTAAGCATGAGGGGTGGTGTTTTTTTAAAAAAAATTGAACAATAGAACATTTAATTGAACTATGATTTATTTATTTATTTTATTCCTGTTTATTATGGCTGTTATATTTTATGGGATGGGATCTTTTGTTGCTTTTTAGTGTTTATGCTATTTTGTTTTATGATTTTGTGATGTTTTTACATTGCTGTTTTTCCTAAAGCTTTCAAATCGTCTTGAAAAAATTGGCAAATGGGGATAAAATGCTGAAATATTTAAAACAGCTAAACTTCCTATTGTATTGCTTCTGCAACATTTTAAAAGATCTTGTACATGTACCCGATTGATTGATTGATGGATGGATTATATTTCTATATCTCCCAATAGTCAGAGCTTTCCTGGCGGTTTACAACAATTATGGAGACATGCTATCTCCATTGTGGTGTTTCTAATGCTGGTCCAGCACGGGTGTTTTCCCTAGGGGAGGTGTGCAAGTTGTCCATTGTTAAAATGTGCAGAAGAAGTATAAAACCAGAAAACACAACTCACTCATGCATTCTGTTTCAGCACTTGTTGCAATATGCAAAAGCATTCTTGGAATATCATTGCTTCTGTAGCATCTGAACAAGAGGTAATGTGTAATGCATTTGGTTAAAAGAGTTGCTGTAGAACTGGTGTGATTAGCTAGCATGAGAAATTCATTTCAGTTGGCCTTTGATCAGGATTTACCTTCTTGACTGAATACAGTTTATTGTCAAAGTCCATATATTTATGAGCTTGCAACATGATCCACAGATTCCAGAAAATTTGTTAAACAACATGCATACATTTAAAAAATGCACCTAAAAATGCATACTTTTGAAAAATGTGCACAGTACTCTTTCATCAATGAATGGAGATGTACATAACTGATGCACATCAGTTATGCACATACATTTGGAAAAATACACATGCATTTTCATACAACCCCCTCCCTCAACAACCAAAAAGCAAAGCTCCCAATCTGATACAGACTCAAGTTGGAACGTGCTTCAAGATGGAATTTAGAGAACTTTAGGAAGCTCAGGTTTTGCTGATTCACACATCCCTATTAGCTAGTATTTTTTTTCTCAGTATGTGAGAGGCTCAGTGAGAATGTAAGCAACTCCCAGAAGTGGTGCTAAGGAAATATCATGGCTTAAGGACAGATGCCAGCTTAGCAGAATGATTGCTGTTCAAAGATTTTGTCATTTTCTAATTAAAAATGTTCTGTTAAAAAGCAACCCTATGCACACTTACATGGAAATAAGTTTCTTTTACTAAAGGAAGACTTAATGCAAAGTAAATATACATAGACCAGATCTACACCAAGCAGGATATGACACTTTGAAAATGGCTTGAAAACAGTATATGGAGTGTGTCATAGGCCCCAACAGTTGTCACTACTGTTATAAACCATTTGAAAGCAGTAGTGTAGATCCTGCCATAGGATCTGACTGCATCTGTCAATGAACGAACCATAGTTATGAAATGATGCTCCAGGCTCTTGGACTGTCTCCATCAACATGTTTAATGTTGCTTCTAATGTGGTTCAGATAGCCCCTCTCACACTTTCAAAGAATGCATGAGGGGAACATGGAAGAACACAGGCTAGCTCTGGCTCCCATGCACCATTTGGTTGCACACCCCAGTTATTTGCACATTCAGTGTACATGACAAAGAGCCCTACACATATACCGATGTACATACTTAGACTTCCTCCATGCAAGAGGGAATTCTGGGTCAATGAGGACCTTTGGGCACATGACACACAGGGGTCATCTCAACCTCCCTACGGACGTTCTATAATGAAGATTTGTGAGCAATGTCAAAGCTGCTATTAGCAATGGGAACACTGGGATTTCGAGTTGTTTATTCCTCTAGATAAACGTGTCATGAGGAATGCAACTGCTACACTTCTGTAGTCAGCAGTGCAGGCCCCAACTTAGTGTTCATGTAGAGTGAAGTCTTTTTAGAAACAGCTTAACAACAATAGCTATTTGTTCAACCTTACATATTGACCAGGAGGAATGAACAAACAAAACAAAGCTAGGGTTGTGCAAAATAATTGCAGGCGAACATCTTCACATCCATTCACAGGGTTTCTAGGGGGACAAACCAAAGGTCAACAGGAAGGGGCAAATATTTTTTATGTGTATGGGGAGCGGGGCAGGGGGGGAGATATATTAATTACAAAGCATTTTATGGGTTGGTCCAAAATCAAATGTTTATTTCTTTCATTTAAAAGAAGCTGCATCTCTACTGCACACTTGGGACATGGGGCTGCAAATGTCCCTGGGAATTATGGTATGTGATGACATGGCATATTTACTAGAGCAACTGTATGGGGAAAGGTGTCCATATTGAAGTGGCCAGAGGAAGAGAATTCCACAACCACAGGGCCACCACCCAAATGGCCCCATGTCTCATGCCCATGAGCCTAATTGATCCCACCAGAGGCCATGTGAACAGGTCCCCTGTAGCTGATCTTAACGTATGGTGAAGGCAGTCCTTTCAATCAGGATTGAGCAGAAGGAAGATTTTCTGGTCAACCTCTGAGTGCTTTGGAATTGATCAGCAAGGGTTTCTGACTCCCAATGGTTTAACAACAGCAACTACAAATTGGATTTTTCCTCTCCTAAATTAGGCTACTGAGATCAAGAACACTTGTGTGTGTAGGGGGAGGGGAACAGGAGTAAATTTGTATGTGAAAGGATTTCTGTACGAGCTCCAATTCTAGTACTGAAAACAAACTTCTGGACAGAGCATATGCTCGGACACACCTTGTTCTGCAATTCTATGTTTATCTTCCTGATCTACTATTTTGCATTCTATGCCCACTTTCCCAATCTATTATTTTGCACGTGCCCCCACTTGGTAGACCATGGGGTTATAGTAAAAAAACAAGGTTGATTTGAAAGCCTAAAGTCTGTGTGCCCCTCCTTTAGATAATGTGGTCCCAAATTGTTTAAAGCTTCGAAGGCTAACACCAGCAGCTTGAATTGGACCAAAAACGTACTGGATACCAGCGTAATTGGTGCAATATTGGAATAATATGACCAGCCCTCCCAGCTGTCATCACTGTCTAGGCAGCTGCGTTTTGAACCAATGGAAGTTGCCAGACCATTTTTAAAGGCTGATCCATGTACGGCATGTTACTATAGTCAATTTTGGAAGTAACTAGTGAGATCCACTTCTCTCCCCTAGTGAGAGCTACTGAGTAAGGACCACAGCAACAAGCCGTTCAGTTGGATGCCATAGGACGGATTGTTTGTTTTTTTATTATTATTATTATTATTATTATTATTATTATTATTATTTATTTATTTATTTATATAGCACCATCAATGTACATGGTGCTGTACAGAGTAAAACAGTAAATAGCAAGACCCTGCCGCATAGGGTCCTCCTTCCTGAGCTTCCCATCTCTGCTGCAGCAAGGGAATAGCTGAGCGACAGCACGCCCCCCCCCCCATCTATTCCAGCATGCCTAGAATGTCAACAGATAGTGAGCTCAGCTGGCAGGGAACTGAGAGACCTCTGACTTGGGACTGCTTACACCAGTGTGGTGTAGTGGCTAGAGTGTTGGACTGGGAGTCAGGAGATCTGGGTTCTAGTCCCCACTCAGCCATGGAAGCTCACTGGGTGACTTTGGGCCAGTCACAGACTCTCAGCCCAGCCTAGCTCACAGGGTTGTTTTTGCAAGGATAAAATGGAGAGGTGGAGATTATGCATGCTGGCTTGGGTTTCTTGGAGGAAAAAAGGCGGGATATAAATGTAATCAATAAATAAAGAGCTGGTTTATTAAATGTTGTGGATGATTTTTAACTGACTGCTATTTTATATTGATGACTATTTTCCTGCACTATGTAGTTGGTTTCCTCGCCCACCCTGTTGTGATATAACAGACTATCTACTTCTGCTTCCACCACTCCTGGAATCACCTATCATCATCCCCTAGTTCTAGGTCCTTCTCAGAAAGGTGTCAGAAGGTGTCCGGGGAAAAATTAAGTCATCTTAGTGAACTTTGTCTTTATATGACTACTGCAGCACTGTGTATAAAGAGGTAAATGGAATCCATATTCACTCTGAACCGAATGGTTAATTTCTACTGATAATGAATGTGGCATTTTCAGAAAGATAGAGGCAGTTTAAACTTTTTGCCAATTAAAAAAGACAGCGGACTCTCAGAGGTTGAATTATAGGTGTATGCAAAATAGATAGGCCTTTATGAGGAACTAGGTGGCCCGTGGGATTTGGTAAGAGCCGTACATTCTGCAAACACTGTAGTTTTATATACTTCTTGTAGTGCACTTTTAATTAGATGATTATGAAAAGGGCACACTGCTTTATGATGCATTAACCTTCCTCACAATTAGATACACGATGGGAGCAAAGATCTCAAAGATAATCTTGATGAAACCACGACACTGCAAAGAAAGAGCCTTTCCGCTGTAAGCGAGCACTTCTCTCTGAGCTGCAGATGAGGCGGGCATGTATCTCCTGAACGCAAACAAACACTTTTCAGCATATTTTGACATTACGTCTCCAGGGTAATTTCACACTAACACTCTAAATGCTGTGACAAGAACATCGGAGTGCTGAGGCAACAGCAATATGGGCTAAGGAATAAAGTGCAGATTGTGTGCTGGAATACCAAGCACATGTGAGGACTCAAAAGTGGGCAGGGAATATAGGCAGGCCGGCAGCCTCCCACCTCCGATGTCCCCACCCCCATAGTGAAGGGCAAATCTGTCAATTTCGGTTTCACTCAATTTCTCTTTTTTCAAATCTTATATTCAGTAGGTCGTGAACTTTGAATATTTTCCCAACTGTAAGTTTGGTCTGTCCCATTACTTTTAAGAAAATAATGAATAAATAAGGTTTTGCATGGAAATTCTTTCAAATTTTCTGTGGATTGCTCCTGCGATATATATTAATACCTACCATTTATGGCCAACCATGTTTCATATTATTATTATTATTATTATTATTATTATTATTATTATTATTATTATCATTTATATACCACCCCATAGTCAAAGCTATCTGAGTGGTTTACAAAGATTAAAAGCATTGAACATTAAAAGCGGATATACAAAAATTAAAACCATAAAAAGCATAAAAACAGATTACATACCAACTCAACATACGTTGTTAAATGCCTGAGAGAAGAGTCTTAACCTGGCGACCAAAAGATAGCAATGTGGGTGCCAGGTGGACCTCTTCAGGGAGATTGTTCCATAATTTGGGGGCCACCTCTGAAAAGGCCCTCTCTGTGGTTGCCATCCTCCAAGCTTCCCTTGGAGTAGGCACCCGGAGGAGGATCTTAGATGTTGAGCATCGTGTACGGGTATGTTCATGTCAGGAGAGGCATTCTGTCAGGTAACGCGGGTCCCAAGCTGTGTAAGGCTTTATAGATTAAAACCAGCACCTTTTATCAGGCACAAAAATGTACAGGCAGCCAATGCAGGTGGGCCAGACTCAGTCTTATACGTTTGAACCTTTTGGTTCCTGTTATCAATCTGGCTGCTGTGTTTTGCACAAGCTGCAGCTTCTGAACCATCTTCAAAAGCAGCCCCACGTAGAGAGCATTGCAGTAATCTAACTTGGAGGTTACCAGAGCATAGACAACTGAAGCTAGGTTATCCCTGTCCAGATAGGGGCGTAGCTGGGCTACCAACTGAAGTTGGTAGCAGGCACTCTGTACCAACGAGGCCACCTGAGCCTCAAGTGACAGAGATGGTTCTAGGAGAACCCCAAAGCTATGAACCTGATCCTTCAGGGGGAGTGCAACCCCATCCAGAACAGGTTGAACACCCTCTATCCAGTCAGCAGAACCACCCACTTGCAGCATCTCAGTCTTGTCTGGATTGAGTTTCAGTTTATTAGCCCTCATCCAGTCCATTGTTGCAGCCATTGTCCAGGGGAAAAGGTTACTTTAAAAGTTTACTTTCAGTAATACATGGATTTTTGTCTGCACTTTCCCTAAATGCACAATCTTGTATGCTTTATCTGATTGAGAACTTCATTGCAAAGTTCAGAGAAGTGCAAATTTCAAAGAATTAACTGCGAGTGAAACCTTATGGCCCCTAGATATTTCTAGATCTCAGGTCAGTTCAAGCTCCCCACCTCCTCCACCTCCCTCTCACGGCCTGCATGGAGAGAACCATACCTGCTGCCTCTCTGAGGTCCCTCCCCCTTCTCTTCAGTGTCCCTCCCCCTTCTCAGAGCCCCAGCTAGAGGGGTGAAGAGCATGACATTAGTGCAACAGCACCTTCCCACCCATGTTCCTGGGGAACTGGCATACATAAGCCTACTGCCTTTGATACTGGAGGTAGCATAAAGCCATCGCTACATCTTGTGAAATGTTCTTAAGACTTCCCTACAAGAAGGTCAAGATTGCCTGTATATGTCCCCTCATTTTATCTATACATTAACCTAGAGAGGTGAATTAGGCTGAAAGATAATGATTGGCCCCAAATTACCCTCACCTTTATGGCTGAGTGGATGTTTGAATCAGGGTCTTCCTGGTCCTAGTTAAGCATGCTAACCACCATGCCACACAGTAATTGCCCTTTGTCCTTTACACAAGATGAAAGAAATTGTGCAGCCATCAAAGGATAGAAGCAAGTATAAACATTATGTGTAATGCCTAACTACTTCAATAGAAGGGGGCAATCTGTGCACACATACCTGTGCATGCCTGGATTGGCTAAAATGAAATGAAGAGATGCCTGACCATATTTAAACACACAAATTGAAGTGACGGTGGTTAAATTCTCTTTCTCATTTCAAGTAAAAGATGACAGTCGGTACATGGTGATTCCCATGTCTACTCATTTCCTCTCTAGAAAATTATCTTTGCATATAATATGGTCAAGATTTGTTTTAGCTCCCCTTTCATTCTGATAATACTGACTGTTGAATTCTGATGAATGTAAATGGCTGTCTTGTCAGAAAGCACAGCAGAAGGATGGAGAGATTTACAGGCAAACAGAAAAGAAAAAGCTGCCATATTATCCCACCAAATAGAATTTCTCATCAACACCAGTATTTAATAATACTACCAACACATTAATATTCTACTTAAGGCTGGCAAAAGAAAGGAAAATAGAGAAACGGGGGGGGGGGGGGAGCCAAATGACAGTTTTATTATTATTATTTAAAACAGATCCAAATGTTGAAAGAAGAAAACAAGTCCTCAGTTATAAATTAGCTGATAAACATGTCCAGATACAAATAATTTTGATTAAGGATAACAATAAAATTATTGTAAAGAATTAAATCTATTTTTTAATTTGGTAATAAAGCTGCTAGTAATCATGCAATTCCTTGAAATATACTAACCTTTGCTGTATCAATATATGTATATATTTTCCAGAATATTTTCTTACATGTCAACGTTTTCTATATAGTAACACTATTTTGCAATGGACATATATAAACCACCAGCAAAATAAGAAAGAAATTGGGACATGAATTTTAGTGCCTGGCACTAGATATGGCCATAAGATGGAAATCCATTGCTTTCCTCTCCCACACTCTATGCCCCCATATAGAAGTGCCTCTAGCGTACCGTTTCCTGAAAGGAATAATAAGAGAAGGCTGGAAACAAGAGTTAGAATTTATTTAACAGGGAGGGGTAAGAAGGAAGGAAGCAAGAGAAACATTTCAGGGCGGTAAAATTTAATTAAAGTTAGTCTCCATCAAAATAGGAATTGATGGAGTCCAATAATGGAATTTAACAACAATGAGCATTTGGAGTCTCCCTCACTTTTCTTCAGCTATATTATTATTATTATTATTATTATTATTATTATTATTATTATTATTTGCATTTTTATACTGCCCAATAGCTGAAGCCATGGTCTAGAGACACAGGTATAGAGATGCATGAGAAATTCGTTTCAGTTCATTTTTATCGGGCTGTATCAAGTTTGCTCTTTCCGGACTTAGGGTTGCCTGTTGCTGGGAATTTGGTCCCTTTTGGGCCCGCTGGAGCTCCACAGTGTGCCTGACTTGGCTTGCATTTGTGAGCCGAGCTACAGGTTTCCCCCCAAATCCAGGGATTTTTTCTAGATTTTTAAATTATTATTTGTGGCCATAGACACTTGGCAAATTGAGGCCACAATTTGGGCATAATTTCCACACATTTCAGCTGCAATTTGCATAATTTGTGCAGATTGTGGCTGCAATTTGTGCAAATTATGCAAATCTCTGCCACAATGTGCGAAACTGTGTATTTCTGCAAATTAAAAAGCAAACAAACCAAAAGCAGAATATCCACTAGCTGGCTGTTCCCGCTGCAGACCAAGTTGCGCCACCTAGCAGAAGACAAGCCAAAGTCCTGAGAGGGCTGAGCTGATGAAAGCTCATTCAGCTCCACTCCCACAAGCAGATTCCTCTGGCATCCCTATTCTAGACTGAAGATGGACTCAAATGCAGTCTGCAGTCCAAGTATGTGCCATGTGCCACTCGCCAAACCCCTGCTCACCAACTGATCCCTTGCTGAGTCGCCATTTTGGAAAACAAAAATAAAAATGGAGGCGTTGTTGTTGTTGTTGTTGTTGTAAAAAGCCTTTTCTGTAAATGGTGGTTGTAAAGGGGCCATTTGTGACACTTTACAGGTGAGAATGGATCATCCATGACTACAATCTACATAAATGGATAGATTTACGTAAAAGGCCCTTTACAAAAAAAAAAAAAAAAAAAATGAGCCACCAGTTTTACGCAAAAAGGCAAGTCCTGTGGGTGGCAGCAGCAGCTCCGGATGTGGGGGGGGGCTGAGCAGAGAGGGGGGCAAACAGGGAGTCCAGTGGACTCCTGATCAGCCTTGTGCCTGGCTTTCTTATGCGGCCAGGCAGGGGGAACAGCCCATCACCACCACAAATCAGCCCAAGGTGCTTCAGAATTGATTTGCTTCACCTCGGGCTGGCCTGGTACTGCCTCAGATTCTGGCCTTCAACCTGAGGTGGTGCACAGCCCTCCTTTAAAGTACCTTGAGTGCCAGTTTTTGGTAGAAAAGCAGGGTACAAATCAAATAAAGAAACAACAGCCCATTCATAGTAACTTCACAGCAGGTCTAAAAATGGGTAACGACATCCAAGTAAAGCCACAGTTAAACATCTCTTTCTTGTTATTACTATTGTTGTAGGATAAAGCTCTGTGATGATTAAAACAATGCTAATTCTGTAGCTTTAAAATCCTCAGGTAATTTCTTATCCTCCAGGAAGAAGTGTGCTGCTGTTTTGGTAATATAGCGATCCAATTCTAGCAGTAATAGGAAAGAAGGCAATTGAGCATTCAGAAAGAAGGTGTGACTTTGAAACGCCAGTACCTGCCTCACTTCTTTTTCAAAGCTTTTCCCTGAGCACCACAGCATAATATTTTCTCCATTTCCCCCATCAGTTAAGTGGGTGGGTAAGGTACTTTATCTTATATGGAACCAGCTGGTTACCCACAAACACAGTGCATTAAAAAAATTGAATGAGAGATTTAACTAATTTTTTATTGGGTTACTTTTAATTGCAGATGTCTCTTAATCAGTTCATGATTGGTTTACAGCCCATATGTTACTGACATATCATTGCACTTTGGCCTGCACCTGTGTTTATAATAGTATACAGAAACTTTTGTGTGTGTTTGTATTTCATTTTGCTCCATTTTCAATTAGTTATACTTGACATCTCTTATTTATTTATTTATTTATTTTATTACATTTATATATTGCCCCAAAGCCGAAGCTCTCTGGACAGTTTACAAAAGTTAAAAACAACGAAGTCAGAGGACCTTAGATGTTGTGCGCAGTGTACGGGTAGGTTGATGTTGGGAGAGGCGTTCCATCAGGTATTGTGGTCCCAAGCCATATAAGGCTTTGAGGGTTAAAACCAGCACCTTGAATTGGGCTCAGAAACATACAGGCAGCCAATGCCAAATCTCTTGGTATTAAAAACAAAACTTTATAGGACATTGTTATAGAACATAGCCTAATTCTTAAAACAAAAAAGCTTTATGCACATAAATATACTCCTGACTTTGAATTATAGTGAAAACCGTTGCTATTTGTGGAATCTGCATGTCAAGAGCTTTCCGATGAAGTGCGTTTCATGAGAATCGGTCAACAGGAAGGCTGTCAAAACAGGGTGAAGAAATAACTCCTGACCCGGAATTATATATGTTTTTTTGAATTGCTTTCACACTTTGAAACATTCTCCAACACATCTTCAGCTCTAGAACAGCTGTGACAGTGAATGCAGGGAAATGCTGTACAAAGCCTACGGACTTTCCTGATTATAGACACAAGAGCTGATGCAGGCACATTTGCTTTCACGCTCGAGGAATCCATACTGGTGAACATCAGTATGGAAACAATATATATTTACAGCGCTGCCAATTTCTGTGCTTGTTGTTTCCAGGGCAGCCTTAAGTCCTTGCAAAAGTTTATAAGTAATTTAGATTAAAAACAGTTTGAAGTTCTCCTAATCATAATTACTATACCCAAGTGTCCAACTTAATTTGCATTTCCAGTCCACAAGTGCATGAATTATGGCCAATAACCCTCCCAGCTGAGAGTTTTATTGCTGTTTACTAAATAAGAATGAAAATGAATTGCAGGGCTATAAATCATGGCATAGCAATTGCTCTAACTTGTAGTAGATCATAAGTGTAAAGCCAAGTCCAATCGACATTACTCTTTCACCCAACCACATCTCTGCGAAAACAGTGCTTTGCTATTCAAATTGCATCCACACTCCCTCTATACAAACCAAGCCATGGGAGTTGTAATGCAATGCAATGTTGTGGCCAGCCACAGTGAAGTGATGATTCAGACAACTCCTGCTCATTGAGGTTGACATGTTCACATGTCAGCATCCCAGCCCTAAGAATGTGTACTTGGCAATGTCCCACTAATCTCAGCAGGATTTGCAGCCCATGGATATCTGTTTAGGATTGCAGAGAGAAGTGGAATATTTGAATAGGCAATTCTGTTCTCAAAGGTGAGTATCACAAATCACTTGCTCTGTTCATCTCAAGCTGTGAGCATTCAGCTATTTCCTCAGTTCTTTCTTGAAGCCCTCGTCTTTTTTCAAAGCCGCTCAGAAATGCAGCTGACTGAACAATAATCTTGGCTAAATAGTGGACTATAGGACAATTGGGATCAACAGACAGCTGGTTAAGAAAAGGCTGGAATCTGATACTGATGTACATGTTGATGATTTTATAAAGGACTATAGGATGGCAGAGTTAATTCCTATTTATTTATTTAAAGCATTTTTATAGTGCCGCCTCACCATTTCTGGCATCGAGGCGCTTTACAATACCATATAAAACAATTCCATCAAAACCCTCAACCCACATTAAGACAATTCCATTAAAAACCTCACCCTCATTCAATTCCTATGATATATTTAAAAAAACACCTCAGGAGCCTTTCTTATTTTACTGGACTGAGGCCTTAGCTAGACCAGCGTTTATCCCAGGGTGAACCCCGGAAACGTCCCTGTGCATCCAGATGACGCACAGGGGATCCTGAGATCAGGGAAGGATCAACCCTCCTTGGCCCTGGGATACAACCCTACACTTTGGGCCCGCTTTTTCCACGGTCCTGGGCTGAGCCTGGGACCGCGGAAGGTGTGGCCCGTTGCCGCGGAGCACTGCACCCATCGGGGCTAGGGTGGAGGGAGTGGGGAAATCATTTTTTTTTTAAAAAAAAAACACACCTTACCTTTCCTCTCGTGCGCAGCTGGCCCTTTAAGAAAATTAAAAAATGGCGAGCGCGCCACCTCTCTTCTTGAGGTTGTCACGCCTTGCATGTAAACGAGGGTTAGATCTTGTGTTATTCACAACACGAAGTCTCCCCTCCCCTCCTCTCCCCCGGACTTTACTGTAGGTCTAGCTAAGGCCTGAGAGTCAGGAGATCTGTGTTCTAGTTCCCACTCAACCACAGAAGTTCACTGGGTGACTTTGGGCCAGTCACAGACTCTCAGCCCAACCCACCTCACAGGATTGTTGTTGTGAGGATAAAATGGAGAGGAGGAGGATTATGTACAGTATGCTGCCTTGGGTTCCTTGGAGGAAAAAAGACGGGATATAAATGCAATAATAAATAAAACTGGCAGGAAATTATTCTTGTCAATGTTTAGCTTACTTCATATCGAGCTTAGATTACTTCATATTATTTTCTGCTAGATAAGTTTTTATATGGTTATATTTGTTGATTTTAGCTTTGTGATAAATTACGGAGGTATTTGAAATTCTTTTTTCTCTTTTTTTAAAGAAGAAACTGTAGCTGGGGCTTCATGTGCTCAGCAACTGTGCATAGGCGATTGCTGGTGCAGCTGTGTCCTGCACTGGCTGCAACAGATTCTGAGTGAAAGGACAAACCAAGATACAAGGTAATGAAAAAAGCAAAGGTCAAAGACAGGCAAGCAGTCAGATACTTGGGGTCAGGCTAAGAACGAAGTAGTTGAGATAGTAGGAAGAGGTCAAACACAGTTAGACAGATGTGTTACACAATCCAGAAGCAGAGTCAAGAAGGAGTCCAAGGGTCTGTAGTATAGAATATCAATGACAGGGCAACATCCAGGAGACAAGGTAGAAGACACAGGTGCTAGAAGAAAGGCATTGTTTCCAGCACTGGCTAGGAAGACACTGAAGGCTTTTAACGCCAAAGCCTGCTGAGCCCCACCCTGGGCTCAGCTGCAGTACATTAGAGCTGTACATTAGAGCTCTCTGGCTAGAGCCCTACTCATGAGGAGTCCTTCCTTGCAGTTGGGGCACTTCTTCTTACAGGAGTCCTGCTGATTTGCCTCTTAAGGTGACAACACTCTCTGAGACTGGGGTCACTCAGCCTCTGTTTCTGAAGCAGAACTCCCCTCTTCCTGTGGAGATGGACCCATGGCCCTCTGCCCTGAGGTCTTAGCCTCCCCCAAGTTTCCTGATAGAAGTGATTCAATTTCTCATCTGTCTCTGCGAGCTCTAGCTCCTCAGAGAAGGAGTCCAACATTAGGGGCATGACAAGGTGCCCATCCTAATGCATATCTGCAACATGTCTACACATGTATGGTCTTCTCCCCATTATCAAAGCCCCTGCCTTTGCAAGTTTCCCAATCATGGAAAAGATTCCTAATCGTCTATGCCTACCTGTGGGGAATGAACCTTGGAGTTGCTGCCATGATGACCACCCCTAAAACACTCATTAAAATCCTAGCCACACTTGTGAAAGAGCTTCAGCAATGGTTTCATCATAAAAGTCAAGCTGAGAGATGATAAACCAACCACATATTTGCTTGCTCTTGAGACAGATGGTGCACTGTAACTTTAGTTGACTTAACACACAGAGAATTTAAATTACTTCTGTTACATGGCAAGAAGGTAACAGTTACCCCCATAACAAACTCATCATTTGGCCAACTGAGTGCGAAATGACTGAGAGGATGGTGATGTTGTATTTCAGGGATGGACAATGTGTGGTCTTCCAGATATTTTGGTGCACAACTCCCATGATTCCTCACCGTTGACTATTCTGGCCAGGTCTGAAGGGGCTTGTAGGCCAAAAAATCTGGAAGGCCACAAGTTGCCCACCTCTGTTTCATATGGTTAGGTTATCAGGGGGTATTATGCATTTCTTGCAATGAAAATTATTCTGAAAAAATAGTATGTGGTATGTCTGTCTGTGGAGACATGAGGCTGACAATATAAAAGAATGCTGGTGAAGTTTTGGACTAAAAAATGGATTGTAGAATAACATTTAAGCCCCATCTCAGTTGCTGTTTTTCAAAATAAAGTTATTGCTGGTGTTTACATTTTTCTAAAATCAATTACATTTGACCTGGCGGACCTGGTACAAGTTTGCTTTGCTACTCATAGGTCAGGTAAAGGCAACTCTGTAATTCCACTCCAATGTATCTTCACAGCATGCAGGTTGAAGCCATGGTAATGGAAAAAGTCTCCAGGTCTGTTTTCTCCCATACTAAATCCTACTTTGCCTTCTTACCCCAAAGAATTTCAGGTTCCAAGGCATCTCATGATTAATTTTTCTTCCTTCCTTCATTTTCTCATATCAAAATGTATTGTAAAATTAATGCTGAGAAATGATATGAATAAAACAGTGATGTCAGATGACAAGCTTATCGTGTTACATTAAAATATATTCTATTGCACATCTTCCAAATGTAAGTGCTGAAGATTTATTTATTTATTTATTTATTTATTTATTTATTTTGAGAGGCTGCTTTTCTAGATCGTTACAAAAAGGGACATTTGAACACTTTCATGGGGAATGATGAAGGCTAGTTTGAAAAGGGGATGATTCCTTATATTTATTTACAAAGTAGAAAAAGGGCACATTAAGTTTTCTGAGCTGATGATACTAATATCATTTGAATTCTGAATTAATTTATCCCGCAATCCAGAATAATTACAGAACATAATGGTTTGGCTTTATTAAACTAAATTAATTTTATAAGCTCTATACACTAAATATGCTTTGTTCAAGCTGAATTTGGTTTGGTTTGCCTGCAACTAAAGTTTCTGGAATCATAGAAAAAAGTAAGGAAACTTGCTGTTATCCAATTATTTAAAAAGAACCAACCTCCAAGCTTTTATTATGTGCACATTGATTTCTGTAGGGTTTTTTTTCATCCAAAAGCCCATAAAATACTAAATAAGTATAAACATAAAATTAGCTGAGAAATGAACTTGTTCCAAAAAAGCCATAATATTCCTGCAATGCACAGTAACAATGTCGTATCATCAGTTTATATTTCAGGGACCATTTTTCCCCCCATCATAGCTATATCATGAGAATTCTTTCCAGACACTGCAGACAGCTTTCCACAGTCAAAAAGATTCCTATTCTTAATATTTGTTTTACCTTAATTCCACATTTCAATCCTTGTATGTTTCTAATTCCAGACCTTTTGGCCAGGTAGGTTGTTTTCTCACCAAAGACGATGGCAATTTAAATGGACTTTTACTTGGGTGTTTTATTGGTTTATTTATTTCTATAGCTTCATTTCATTTATTTATTTCATTTCTTTTCTATAGCCCATCTTTGGTTGGTTCATTTGGAGAAGACACTAAATCCACTTGAATATTATTGATAAAGCTAAGTACACAAGAATACAGTCCAATAAACCTGGTCAGATTGCTGTAATACAAAAATGTGAGCTTGTTAGATTTATTTGTGAGATGTCACTTGAACTGAAAACCAGACTGTAACTTTATTGGAAAGTCTTTAAGCCCCATCACACTGGTGGTTAACACGCTCCCTACCTTTGCTTCTCTGCTGGTGTTTTCATTCCTCTGTTACTTCCTCTTTTCAAAAGAGGAAGTACACAACGAGCACAAGGCCCATGGAGTCCACTGTTCTAATGGTGCTGCTTCTCCTGCACACAGCAGGAGAGCGCAGCAATTCCAAGTTTTAAAAAAATCGTTCTTAATCAGGTTTTTTTTCCTCGCACAAGGAAGGCCAGAAGGGGTGGAAGGCGCACAGGAGGCAGACAATGTCATGTGAGGAACCTGAGCAAACTCTGTGAGTGCAATAAAACGCTCATTAGATGGAGGTTTTTGTTGACCCCACACTACAACATTACCTAAAATAAATTTCAGGCAGTTGGTAAAGACTAAGAATATGAAATGTTGATGTTATGCTGGTACACCCACAGATTGGCTCACAAGCCCATACAGACTAATTCATACAAGTGTATTGAATGTATGTATTTTGGGTCTAATGCAGTTAATTATACTAAATTCCCAATAATATTGATGGGGCAATTAGTCACAATTAAGTTAAAGCTACAATCCTATACACACGTACCTGGGAGTATGTCCAATAGAATTAAATGAGGTTACTTCTGAATAGACATGTTTAGAATGGCATTGTAAGTCTCATTAGTTTTTCAATAGGATTTGAGTTGAACTTTAATCTCATTGAGTCTAGGCTGCACCATTTCAGAATGCAGATGGGTGGTTCACAGGATGGAATGTTTCTCTACCCAAAATAAAAATAAAAATTCCCTTACATAGACAAAACTCTTACTTTGGGGGTCAGTTCCAGAGAATAACATTTGGTGACTATTCCTCAGCCCCTTGGCAGTTGAATTGTGGGTTGCCACAAAGTTCTATTTTGTCTCCAATGTTGTTTAACATCTATATGAAGCAGTCATTAGAAGGTCTGAGAAAAGGTTTCCCCAGAATCTGATTAAACCAATCTCTGTTTCTTTGTGACCACTGAATCAGGAGAGGCCATACATGTTCTGAACCAGTGCAGTTATGGGCTGGATGAGGACTATGGGCCTTGCTAGACCTACCACATAACCCGGTGGGGAGTAGGGGCGGCAGCGTGCTACAGCTAGCGTGCACTGTCGCCCTTTTCCAGACATAACACGCGATGGGGCAAGGGAAAGCCCTGTCACGTCCAGCATTTCTTTTTCACTTAAAGGGCCATGTGCGCAGGAGCGCACTGCCGAAAAAGGTAGGGTTTTTTTAAAAAAAATAAAAGGGTCCCCCGCTCCCCATGCCCCTGATTTCCCCCACACACAATGCCTGATGCCCCCCCTACCCGCTCGCTTGCCCGTCCTCCCCCCGTCCGCCATGCCCGTCCCCTGTCCGCCATGCCCGTCCCCGCTCATCATGCCCGCCCCCTGCCCACTTGTCATGTCCATCCCCGTCCCTGCTCGTCATGACCACCCCCTGCCTGCTCATCATGCCCATCCCCATTCCCACTTGTTATGCCCACCCCCTGCCTGCTCGTCATGCCCGTCCCCGCTCGCTATGTCTGCCCCCTTCCTGCTCGTCATGTCCAGTGCCCCCTCCGTGCCCCCCCGGCCATGATTTCCCCCCCGGCCCAATGGGCACAGCGTTCCTATGGAGTGCTGTGCCCAGTCCACGGCTTCTCCCGGCTAGTGAGCAGCCGGGAAAAGCCACGGACCCTGCTAGACCTTCCGGGGCTGCAGAAAAGCCGGGCCATACGCGCATCCGCTTATCCTGGTTCAAGCGAGGACTTAGCACCTGGTTTGGCACCCACCCTCTTGAACACCCTCCCACATATATTTTGAGAGATAAAAATTGTGCCAAACTTTAAAAACCTCTTGAAGACCTATTTGTTTATGTAGGCTATCCCTGATTTGTAATGGGTTGTGACACTGCTCCATTTTATTGCTGTTATGTTTTTATTGTCTTTCTTGTTCTTTAAATATTTGTATATTTGTTTTATACTGCATTTTACATGTATATTGTAAATCACTTTGACAGGATATTAAGCAGTATGAAAGTAGGATAAATAAACAAATACTAACTAAATAAATAGATCATTTGTTAATATGCTGGTTTGGCCTTTGTTTTTAACAGAGGAACATTTAATTACACAAGCCCCCAGCCTGCTTAGACACAAGTTTATAACTTTGGTGAGAGGTGGGCCGGACTGTTGAAATAGTACTTCTCAGTTTGTCCAGATTTTTGTGTTTTGCCCTCTTGAAGGCCAGGAAATATGCAAACAGGACATAAATCTGCTGGGCCAGATCTACATCTAGCAGGATATAACGCTATGAAAGCAGTTTGAAAATGGTATATGGAATGTGACATGGGCCCCAATAGTTGTCAGTGCACTTCAATACTGCAATAAAGCAGTGGTGTAGATCCTGCCCTGCTCATTTAAGGTGTAAACCATTGATGCAAACTGGGAAGATACACAACAAGACAGAGAAAAGTGAAACGATGTGCTATGTTTGTTCATTTTAACTCAAAAATGAGTTTAGCCTAAAAACCAGCATACAACCAGCATACTCATTGTATTATTCATTTAAAAAGTTAGTTATCTTATGGGCTGGCTGCATTTATGGTACATAGATTGGCTCAGTCTGGAGTCAGTGTTCCATGCATCAGTAGCATTGATTTCTACTTGAAGTGGCCTATGAAGGAGGAAGATCAAAGCACAGGATACATGAGAACAACTGTTGCATCAGGTTAAAAGTTTATCTAGTCCAGCAATCTATTTACAATGGTGGCTAGCCACATAGCTCTAGAAACTCAAAACTTCAGCAAAATGGTGATAACCATAAGCAGTGCCATGATGGATCAGACCAAGGGTCCATCTAGTCCAGCACTCTGTTCGCACAGTGGCCGACCAGCCATCGGCCAGGGATGAACAAGCAGGACTTGGTGCAACAGCACTGTCCCGCCCATGTTCCCCAGCCACTGGTGCACACAGGCTTATTGCCTCGAATACTGGAGATAGCACACAACCATCAGGGCTAGTAGCCATTGATAGCCTTTGCCTCCAGGAATTTATCCATCCCCCTTTAAAGCCATCCATACACTGTTTTCTTTCTTCCCAACAGTTAGGAACACAGGAAATGGTCTTATACTGAGTCAGACCATTGGTACATCTAGCCCAATATTTCTGACACTGACAGACATCATCTCTCCAAGGTTTCAGAAAGGGTGCTTACCTTGCCCTACCTGAAGATGCCAGGGAGTGAACGTGGCGCCTTCTACATGCAAAGCAAGTGCTCTCCCATGGAGCCATGCCCCTTCCCCTAATGGCTGATGCTCAGAAGTACACTGCCTCTGAACAAGGAAGTTCAACTCTTACTGATCATGCTAATGAATACTTACATGTTCATAAATGTATCTGATGTATTGATGTATTTTAATCTATTGATGTATTTTAATATTTGTATGTTTCTACTTTTGAGCAGACTGTCAAACCAGGTAATCTTTTCATTCATTCCAGCCCTGTAATTCTATGATACAACTCTTAAATTTTCTATTATTCAAGCTCTGGGCATTTCATTCTCTCATAAATTGTGAAATGATCTTATCTTGGGTTCGAATCACTGAGCTAGCTGGCTCTATTTGTCTTCCTCACTGAACTCATCTCAGCGCAGAGTTCATTGCCAATGAGATTAATCTTTCAGCCTTTTGAGGGTTATTTTCAGGTATTCTCCATTCATGATTTTGCAATGATCAAAGCTGAAGTGCAGATTAAATAAAAAGAAATACTGTTTCAATAACAGTGAAAGATCAGTTCTTAAATTAAGTTCAGAAGCTCTGTTAGAAGTAGCGTATTTGACAGTTAGAAATCCCATTGTATGCTAGCAACCTTGCTTCTTCTGAGCTCAAGGACAAATTTTAAGTTGTTAATCTGTATGTTACCATCATTCATCAGGGAAGATAGGATTCTGCAGATGTACCCTAGATTTTGCCATTTCCCCCTCCCATGTCCACTCTTCATCTTTGTTATATTGATGCTAAGTAGTTTTGATACACACAGCATTTCACGACATGATTTGTACTTAACATCTGATGTATTTGAAACTGATAAAGGGCTTAACCCTTAGAAAAATCTTGATAATTATAAAAACTACTTCAGTCATCTATGGGTCAATAGCCAGCCGGTCAGCCAGACAGACAGACACAGACACACACACACACACACACACACACACACACACACACACACACACACTATCTTCTTTTTTTATTTATGTTGGGGGAAATGTCTTACTAATATAGTCTGCCTGCTACCTTAGTCCTGAGAATATGCTTAATAGGAATGGTACACATACGGTTTGCACTGATATGGCTACAGAAGAATGTCCTGTGCCAGGCCAGTGGGGACCCCTGTCTTGATATATGCTGTCTTTCCTTTACAATCCCATTATATCAGGTTTCTTTCATATGCTGGGACCCCAAAGAACGGGCACCAAGGATAGGCATGGTCAAGCACCTGCCAAGGGCCCAATGTCAAGAGTCCCCTTGAATTGATCCACCTCTTCACCATCACATCCTATTTTTTCACCTGCCTCTGGCTGTGGCCCAGTCAATGGCAATAGTGAAAATGAGGAGGAGCAGGTGCCTCTGCCTACTTGCTCATGGAATTCCTGCCCATCAAACAAGGAAGTGGTAGCAATAATGAGAAAGAGCATAAGGAACAATAGCAGCTGGTGGCATCAGGAAAAACTTCCTGACTGTCAGAGCAGTACACCAATGGAATCAGTTGCCTGGTTTGGTTGTGGGCTCTCCCACACTAGAGGCCTTCAAGAGGCAGCTGGACAACCACCTGTCAGGGATGCTTTAGGGTGGATTCCTGCATTGAGCAGGGGGTTGGACTCGATGGCCTTGTAGGCCCCTTCCAACTCTGCTATTCTATGATTCTATGAGATGATAGACTCACTGAAGGAAAGGGACCATTAAGGGTATCTTGCCCATGGGCCCTTAAAAATCAGAAGCTGGCACAGCATGGATGATTCCTGGAACTTTTGCAAACAGTCCCGGAAGGCCAATGCTTGAAGATCAGTCAAAAGAACTCACTGGTTTATATGTGTTTTCACACCTAGCTGAGAGAGATGCTTTCTACATTTCACTCTTAGTGGAGTGCATACAAAGTATTTGGATTATCAGGAATCTGGTTGTGCTTATTTAGGTACAAGGGGAACTAAATATTACTATCTCTGACCACAGTTTTCCTGTCCCTAATTCTTAAGTATGAAATAATACACATACTATATAGCCTGAGCCATCTGTCCATCTTCCACAGTTAGGAAAGAACTAACACTCTATTGGTGTTGTGTCAACTTGAATTCCACTGCCTAATTTAGGAAGCTGAAATATGCAACAATGGCTGTTATTTATTTATTTATTAATTAATTACATTTCTATACTGCCCAATAGCCAGGGCTCTTTGGACACTTCACAAAAATCAAAACCATTCAAAGTATAAAACAACAGAATAAAACCATAATATAAAATACAATATGAAAGCTCAACCAGATAAAAACAGCAGCAATGCAAAATTACAACTTTAAAACACCAAGTTAAAATTTATTTATAAAATGTTAAAATGCTGGGAGAATAAAAAGGTCTTCACCTGGCGTCTAAAGGCATATAATGTAGGTGCCAAGCAAACCTCTTTAGGGAGCTCATTCCACAGCCAAGGTGCCACAGCAGAGAAGGCTCTACCCCTGGTAGACACCTGCCTCACTTCTTAAATGTAGATGCAATTAGCTATAAAAGTAAGTCCTTTGATATGTGCAGAATTTGCACAGAATACATATGAACTTTTGCAAAAGTCTTGTTTGTTTATAGAGATTGTCTTATAACCATGTTGTGGAGCTTATTTGTAACAAGGATTAGCTGGGGACCTGGAGGGTTATGGAGAAAAGAAGAGGAACAGGACAGCAACCAGCAGTATCAGGGCAAATGGAGAAACCCTTGTCAGCCAACATCTCAGTCTGTTGAGTAGTGTGTATAAAGTAGGGGTGTGCACGGACCCCCCGCTCCACTTCTCTTCCAGATCCATGATTTGTGGATCGGGCTGCTCTGCTCTGCCCCCGCTCCGCCTATGTCTGCTCCGCTCCGCTGCGGAGCTCCGGATCCGGATCGGAGCTCCGTTTCCCCCCCCCCCCATAGGCTTGCACTGAAAGCTAAAAAAGTATACAACTTTTTTTTCTCTTAAAGTTAGAAACCTCAAGTTTGGCACCATGACACCTCATGGAGGTATACACACGCACGCCAAGTTTCAAGCCAATCCCATCATCCCCTGATTTTTTGGGGATTTTTGAAAATCGGGCACCCCATTCACACCCCTTTCGATAGCTTCGTCAATTTGCACGTTAGAAACCTCAAACTCGGCACTATGATAGCTTATCCTGGGATACATATGCACGCCAAGACACAAGGCAATCCCATCATCCCCTGATTTTTGGCGGGGCTCTAACCTCTAACGCACCACCCATAACCCCAATTCACACCCCTTTCGATAGCTCTGTCAGTTTGCATGTTAGAAACCTCAAAATTGCTACCATGATAGCTTATCCATGTGTCCACATGGACACCAAGTTTCAAGCCAATCCCATAATCCTCTGATTTTTGGGGAATTTTTGAAAATTGGGCACCCCATTCTCACCCCTTTCGATAGCTCCGTCAATTTGCATGTTAGAAACCTCAAACTTGGCACCATGATAGCTTATCCAGGGATACACATGCATGCTAAGACTCAAGGCAATCCCATCATCCCCTGATTTTTGGCAGGGCTCTAACCTTTTAACTCACCCCAAATCAAGTCCCATTTTACAACTACGTCAATTTGCATGTCAGAAATCTCACCTTCCGTACCATGACAGCTAATCCATGTGTCCACAAGGACGCCAAGTTTCAAGCCAATCCCATCATCCCCTGATTTTTGGGGAATTTTTGAAAATTGGGCACCCCATTCACACTCCTTTCGAGAGCTCTGTCAATTTGCATGTTAGAAACCTCAAACTCAGCACCATGATAGCTTATCCAGGGATACACACGCATGCCAAGATTCAAGGCAATTCCATCATCCCCTGATTTTTGGGGAATTTATGAAAGTCGGACACCCCAGTATCTGCACACAGCTCAATGGGCCCATTTCAAAGGAAATCCCAACATGCCATGAATTGGGGAGTAGAGATAAACCTAAATATGAATCTTCTTCCACACTTGAAAAATTGATTTAGAACTTGAGCACAGGAAGGACTTCTCCCCTGAGTCAAAGCAAGACACACAAAAACCATCCCTGTGAGGTGGGCAGGGGAGGAGGGAGGGAAGGCAGGCAGGCAGCAGACATTTCTGGGGGCACAAGGAAGTGAGCCAAGGATAGTTTCAAAGCCAGTAATGCATATAAAAAGGAATAAATAAATAAATAAACAAAGGAGGGGTGGAATTAAAAGCAGCAGTGTTGCTGAATAAACAACAAGAAGAATTTTTTTAAAAAGGCTATATCTGTCTTTTACCAGTAAGAGGGGAGTGGACATGCCCAAGGGGAGGGGGAATCATCTGCCAATTTGACTGGTCCTGTCTAGGTGCCAGTCTTTAAGAAGCAAACGCTCACTTCAACTCATGATAGGCATTCACTCCAGTGATTTACCTTTGGAGGGCTCTGATGGCCCTCCAAGGACAGGAGAGTGCACAGGGCATGTCCTTGCCCTAGGGGAGCTCATCCCCTTGCACCACATCTATTCAATTGTTCCCCAAAGTTAGGGTGGGTAGCAGTGCTGTGCTTTTTCTATCTCTTATTATTGGCTTAGTATATGATTTCAGGTTGTGTTTGTGCATTTGGTGGGGCTACTGTTTTAAAAAACACTGGGAAAAGTCTGTTCAGACTAAGAAAGAGAAGTTCCCAGAATCCCAAGTTACCCATTTTGCCTATCCCCTCCTCCAACTTTGGGATCATGTGATCATGACTGGGAGTTGATTCTGCCCCTCAGCCCTTCGAAAAAGGTATTTTCCCACTGTTTTACCTGATTTTTCCAAAAATTCTAGCAAGCGAACCACAGCACGCAGAGAGCTGAGAGTAGGCTCAAAATGACCCCCAGCCACGACTCTCTAAGCACACGAACTTTCAGAAAGATAGCTTTTAAAACAACACAGTTATCCCCTATTCTTTTCAGCAATGCAATCCTATGGGTGAAATTTTTCAAAATGGCGATCGGATCGGTCCGCGAAAAGAGAAGCGCTCTGCATATGGGCGCTTCTCTTCGCCGTGCTTCTACGGGTCCCCGGTCCGCTTGTACTCCGCCTCTGGGCAAGGTGGAGCAGGCCAATTCGCTTCTGATTCTCCGGTTCTAATTGGAGCGGAGCACATCCCTAGTATAAAGGACAAACATAAGCAGGCCTGGATGCAGTAGGCTGAGGCAAGCTGTCAAGCATTCCTGTTTTTAAGTTCCATTCTTGCCTCCCACCTAATGGAAAAGGATGAACTTTCGGTGTATAGGAGAGGGCATAAAAGATACAGAATACGTTATTTATGTTATGTTGTGACCTTTCTGTCATTTAATGCTAGTTCACTCATTTAGTCTGTCCCCTGTTGTTCTGGCTTCATGTAGACGTTCTCCGCCAAGCTCCATCCAGAGGGAGCCTGTTACAATTTGATGGCAGCCTGTGGGATATAAAAGTGACACAAGCAGGATAACCCTCCTTTCTTGATTTCCAAAGTACCAGATGGGACCAGTCCAGCACCATATTGCCATGAGGGACAGACTAGGACAGAACTGGGCTGAACAATTTGAAACTGTTGCTCAGCTAAATGTTTGGTGCAATCCCATTAAGCACAGATAAGGATCCTCGGGCCTGCAGGCCAAGGTTGGCCCATTGGGCCAGCCACTCTGGCCTGTGGGGCCTCAGGTGATATGCCCCCTCCCAAAACCCCTCTCCCTCCTCAAAGTCCCTCCACCAACACCAACCCCTGAAAGCTATTAGAGTGAAGAATCTCAACATTCTCTCTGATGTGGGATGGGTGAATTAGAGCACCTTACACCCAATCAGGTAAGGCAGATGAAGCCGCTGTCACTGAGGCACTGGCTGGAGGGGTGATTCCCCTCCAGCTTGTGCTTTGGTAAGGGTGGCTTTGCTGCATATGACTTTCCCTGGTCCAACTGGGAGGCATACAGGAAAATCTCTGTTGACATCTCCTGTCAGAGAGAACAGTGAGGCTCGCTGCTAGCCTTTAGGAACAGGGCCTGCAGGACAAGGGAGGGTTTAGGAGAGGAGGATGGAAGAAAGAGAGAGAAACTTAAATTGGCAGTGAATAGGGAGATTCAACCCCTCCCTGCAACTGTGTGTGAAAAATGCGGGAATCAATATGCCCTAATCTCAGGCTACTTGCCTGGTTTAAGGGAAAGCCACTCTCTTAAGACAGGAGTCGAATTACCTGCCCCACTTCTTATATGACACTTTGAGAGTGTGGGAAGACTGCCCCACATCATCTCCACTCAGTGCTGAAAAACCCAGAGTAGATGAGGCAGGAGGATCTCCAAAAGCATACCATATCCTGACACGGGAACCATGAAACTTGCGAGGAGCAGGAGCTCTGGATATGCCGCTGACAAATCAACCTATTTATCCATCCTCCTGATAAAACCTCAAGTATGGAGTAGGCAAAAACCTTCCCACAGTTTATGGGAAGGAAAAAAAATCCTACTCAGCCCTCCCCTCAAAAGGAGCAACTGGCTATGTCCCATACTAAAAGGGGGAGGGAGGGAGCCGAAAATACCAGAGAGGCCAAGAATGGGGTGGGGCTGACCATTATAGGCTTGGCCCCACTCCTGCCTCATGTGGCCCACATGTTCCTACACATGGGCCTTTATTCCCTCCCTCCCCACCACAACTGCTGCTTCTTCCTCTCACACTGTGCCAGCCGAGCTGGATAAAAGACTTAGCTAAATTTTGAGTCATTACTCTTTCACAAGGTCTGTGAGCTGTTGGAAATCTACAAGGCTTATGCTACTCCACACCATACACAATCCAAAGGACTTCTTGAATGCTTTAAGCATAAGTTGGGTGTGATGTGCTTTCCATCGTGGGAGATAATGAAGAGGGGGAAGATGAGTCTGTCCCATTGGACAATGACAGGGAAATGCCCATGTATTCCTAGACTCATAGGCTTTGGCCAGTGCAGTTCTTGCCCTGTGGCATCCTGTGAACAGGTCTAACACAGGGTTGACTGGATGTGCTGTGCTGATATCAGAAGAATAGTCAACAGGATATTTATAGCACTGATACCAAGAAAAGGTACAACTATCTGGGTTATCAGTATAGCCATCTGTTAGGACAATTGTGCATCTAACAACTACAGATATTGTTGTTACTCTGGGCAGCCAATCCCATGGTTATTGTACCTTCTGTTAGTCACATGGTCAGATATTCTGTAGGTAATATGGTAGAAGCTATGGTAAATATCTGATCATGTGCTGGCAAAAAGTATAACAGTATGTCACAATGGACTAGGAGTCCACCAACTCCTGTAGGCTTTAAAATAACATCCCAATATTCTATATGAGAAACCCTACTCTTCTGAAATATATGTATTTGCCATTGCACTTAAGTGTTCAAGTTAGATGGTGCTACCTTTTGTAAGGCAGAAATAATTGGGGGATTTCTTAAAATGCTACTTAGGTTAATATAGGCATAGGTAAACTTTTGGTTTCCCCAAAACTTTTCATCAGACAGATCCCCATCATATTATCATCTGCTTGATGAAGAGTTTTGTTAAAGTCAAAACTTTGCATATTTCTACTCTAACCGGCCCAATAAAAGATAGTAATGCTGGCTCAGTATAAGATGCCATTTTATGTTTTGTAGTTCTATTTCTCTTTTACATACCCCATTACCAACTGCCTCCTACACTTTAATAGTTACTAGAACAGCAAAATGCCCTAGTTAGTTATGGCAGCTGAACATGGTAGCTTTAAATCATAGCCTTTGCATTTTAAAGCAATGTTTCATTACAGAAATATAATCAATTCAATGTCAAGGATGTTCTTCAATGAACATTTCTTAAACTTTCTTTGGAGGTTGACAGTAGTTTTTGAAATGACACTCTGCTCTGTAATATGATATTCGATATGCTCTGTGAATATATGCAATCACTATATGCTATTAACTGCAGCACATAGCTTTTCATGTTCAAACCAGAATATTTGATGTATTTCAAAGTTTTTTCACTTGCATGTCCAGTAACTAGAAGAATGTTTTCTGACAGAGGTGATTTCCCACAAAGACTTCTGAATCTGCTAAAAAGTGAATACTGTACACATTAAATATGAAGTAGAAATGCTTATTGTGAAATAATCTTATAGATGGAAGCTTGTGGGGGCAATAGCTACTGATATATATGTGTGTGTGTGCGTGTGTGTGTGTGCGTGTGTGTATTGAAACACAAACTAAGGATGTTTGAAGAATTCAGTCTTTGAGAACTCCGATACAAAATTCCTGATCTGTACCTTCAGACCTAAAGTATGACTAAAACGGAGCTATCCCACTGGGTTTCACTTTTCCGAATGTTCTAACACAGTTCTCAGCAGTCTGAATGTATCAAAATATGCTTTTAAATATTTAAATAATAGTTTGAAAGAAAATATGCATTTATGTATTTACATGCATAAATGGAAATGGAACTGAATTATGGGTAACAGTACATGAAAGTACGTCTGAATTCACCGGAAGTGGTGGTCGATTTTGCCTGTGGACTCGATGGTCACCACCCTCCCCGTGAAAGAGGCAGGAAAAAAATGTCCCTTTCACAGGGAGAGAGAAAGTTCCCAAAATAGGGGGCAGGTTTCGGCCCAGCACTATAATCAGATGATGTTCAGAAAGAAGTGTGGGAGCAAACCTGTGTCTACTCCAAAATATAGAGAGTAGAATTGCATGCAGAAGTCAATAACCCATTCCCCCACCCCCACCCCCGGTGGCTGGTTGAGGTCATACTTCAAATAGAATGACAAGAAGCACCAACATGTCAACTTTGACAGTGAGACTGAAAGGTCAACCTCATCTGAATCCCCTCCAGTTTCAGAAAACAGATTGCATCTCTTCAAACTTTAAAATCTATTTTAAGTTTTCTTGATGGACATTTCTATGTCATTTAAAGCCATTAATTTATCATCAACTTACGATAACTTTATAACTAGATCAAAGTTTGGAAACATCGACAGGTGTAACATATCTTGCATTATTCATCTAAAAATACTATTTCATAACATTCTGCAGCAATCTTAGATATCAAACAAATATCAAAGTTACCTAGTATTTCAAAACTCTTTATAATTTGAAGCTGATTTTATGATGATGAAAATAATTGCACTATTGACACCAAGAAGCAATATAAAAGAGTAGTTTTTTAAAAAGAAAAAGAACATAGCCTTTAATACATATGTAATACAAAAATATGAAAATATAAATTACACATAGGCTTCAACAAGTTTTTTAAAACAAGCAATGAAATAATAAAAACTGGGGAAGGAAATGCAGAGAGAGATTGGGAAAGTAGGGGTTTTTTCCCCTCTGTTGCCGAGCAACTGTACGTGCCTGTGTGGGGTGTGTGTACTTCTCTAAACTGCTTGGCCTGTTTTTCCCAATCCATTGGCAATCCTAATGTTTTTCCTCCCTCCTTATTTTTGCAAAGTCAGGCAAGTGCGGACAACCTCAGTCCCTCACTGAGCTGCCAGTTTGCATAGAAAGGTGGGTTTGCTTTTTTCATAAAGGGCTATTTGCATAAATGCTGGCCAAAAGGGGGGCATTTACACAAAATTAGATGCATAAACGGTAGACCATTTACACCTGTATGTTTGCATAAATACTCCCTTTACTTTTTTAATTTTTTAAAAGACTTTTTTCTTCCATGTTCACAACATTTTCATATCTTTCAAAGCAATCAAAACGATGGTAAATATAGTTAACAGAGTGTTTCAACTACATATCTTAAAACACTGCTCATATTTTCACAATATTGGACCTAGATTGTTAACTTATGAACATCTTATATTTCTGTTAAAATGGGATATTGAATTCTAATGCACCATAATGACATTTCTCAGATGGTAAGGAGAAAATGAAATTTGGGGCTGGGTAAAAACATGGATTATTAATTAGTAGGTATTTCTAATATTAGCATTAAGGCAGGTAACACAATGTTTTCTAATGTGTTTGATTTTTTTCTTAGCAATATACTTGAAAGAGAAGCACATTTTGGAACAACAGCTGAAATTTATGCCTACCGAGAAAAACAGGAGTATGGAATCGAAACAGTCAAAGTAAAAGCAGTGGGAAGACAGAGGTTTAAAGTGCTTGAAATAAGAACACAAGCAGACGGGTAAGAAAATAAGAAGCAATGCTAACATCTAATCGTTTTTTATAATCTTATCATGATGAAACTCTCAACTTCTATCATGTTTAATTGCTCTTTACCAGCTGATGTTACAATATTACAGGTCTTAAGGCCACTGTTTCTGTGTAATTGTTTTGTTCACTGCTACAGCAAATGCACATAAGCACTATATTAGTAGTAATCAACATAAAAATGCAAACTCTTTTTTTAAAAAATACAGCCTTACTCCCTTTATGGCTGCCATTGAAACAAAAGCCCCCTTTATGGCTCCATTTAGGCAAATGGCCCTTTATAAAAAAAAAAAGGAGGAGACACCATTTTTATGCAAAATGGCAGCTCAGCAAGGAAGTGGGAGGTCACAAGCTGCTTGCCTGTGGATTGCATGGTGGCTTGACATGCACAGCCAGCAGGGGCAGCTGGCCAGTGGAACTCTGGCAAGCAGCACATGGCACCAATGGGGGTGGGTTTGCCCATTCCCACTGGCAAGGCTAATTATACTAATTAGGTGGCTCATAACTGGCACATGCGGGAAGGGGAAATAACAAGCCATGATGGCTTATCTTCCCTCCACGTTCGTGCAAACCCAGTCACTGTGTGAGTTTGTCAGGTGCCATTCACCAACTTTGAAACACTGGTGAAAAGTGGGGACGGATATTTTTGCCAACTCTTCCTCTCCCTACAGCTAACAGCAGCAGCATCCCACTGTTCCAGAGCCCCACCCCCCAACCCTCTGGTGCATACTCCCAGGTGACAAAGAGGATGGCAGGGAGAGGGGGGTCAATGGCCAAATATTGTCTATTGCCCCATTCAGCCAATGGAAAAGGTCCACTGCATCAAAGGCCTCCCACTGATGGAAGGACCCTTCTCTCCATGGGAAGATTTTATTAGATGCAACCTATTGATCTTATAGGACATTGCCTTGCAAATTCACTCAGTTTTGGTTTTTCTTTTTCTCCTGACAGTATGTTTGGCTTTTCATCATCCCAATAATTTGATTTCATCTGCAAACTTGACTTCCTCCCGTCTCCATTCCTCAACTCTAGATTATTCATGGTATTTGACTTTCTCTTTGAGGTTTTCATTCTGTTATATGGCATTTAATTATACAAAGGGGGAGGCATAATATATCTTTTCCTAGTTGGATGAATCCAACATTGAATTTCTCATGTTTATTAGTTAATAATTCTGCATGAGTTCTGAGTTTGATATGTGAAAATGTTAAACAACACGTTGGTGTAGCAGCTGGCTTGTTGAGTATAATTGCTGCCTTCAGCAAAATTTCTAAAATGATCTGCATTGGGCTAATATGATAGTATATTTTCACATATATGTCACATTTAGCAAATGTTCAAAAATTATCTTTATTGGATTAATATTATATTAACTCACATGCTTAGATTGTATCAGTCCTTTCCTAGGGTGTTGGCTTCTTTGGCTAAATATATATATGAACTGGTTTAATGTTTTTTGCAATGGTGACATTAAGTAGATATTGTAATTTGAGACATCTTTCTCATGAACTATCTTGAACAAGCTTCTCATACAGTTAAATGCTTTCCCTGTTCTTGTTAGAAGAATTATATTCCTTTTCTCAGAGCTAGTTTGCATAGCAGACCATTGGACATCAATAGAGAGTACCAATACTGCACGGGTATCAAGTGGTTGGGTGCATCTTTTCCCTTTGATTGTCATTAGTGATGGGCAAAATAGCTCAATTAAATTCTGAAAAATTGTGTTACAGTCAGAATGAAATACTGGACAGGACAGAAACATAGCAATATGTAAGTAGCTGCAAGTATGAGATCCTACATCTGACTCTTCCTTGCTTTTTCAACTAGCAACTCATTTGTAATTGTAGTTTCAAATCTGTAGCTCATGATGAGTAACTATGGAATGATGAAATCATTAGATATTTCCACCTAGATTTTTCTTTGCTAACAACAAAAACAGAAATATCCTTAGAAGGATTTAATATCTTGTGATAAATTAATAGCCCAATTTACTGTGCATACCATCTATGTATTTTGTCTTCCAATCCAATGTAAAATTATAAAGGGTATCAATCTTGTTACTAATATAAAATAGAAAAAAATACAAATAGAGTTTGCAATCTCGAAAACATATGGGGCAACACACAGGAGAAATTTAATAAGGTAAAAGTAATATGCACAGAACTTGGCACTGCATTATTTTGATGAAATGCAAATCTCTAGTTATTGCACGGCTAATAAACACAAAGGCAGAGGTGTAAAGATATTTTACAGGCACACAATGGCATATAAACAACATAAATTATTATAAGAATTGTAAGATGCATGGCTTTGAAAAACAAATGGCTGTACTTAGACAGCTATAGCTCATGGATTAGGATGACATCAAACATTGGGGAAGTGGACTTCTGCTCACACAACAGGTCTTTCCCAGCTTATCTCTTCCCTGCAGCAGCACTCCCCTGCTCCACAACTAAGTGGGTAATGTTGTGAAAGGAGAATGTCTCCAGCAATCTTTCAAGTCAAATATTACATGCTCTATTTTTAACACGTACAAAAGCGAAAGCCAGCTTGGTGCACCAACCTCCTAATACACGGATCAGTATATTCGTTCTGATAGTTTCTCTCTAAGCAAATGAGTAAGAAACCCTTCTCCTGCCTGATAGGACCTTCAGGGATGTCAGGAGCCACCAGGCTTGAACCGATAGTCTTGGGATATGTGTGTGGCTCTCCCATGTGGTAAGCCTCTTAACTATAGGTTTTAGCATCACTTGGTCACAGCATTTACCCACCACCAACCCTCAGCTAGGCTGGCCATTACACCCTCCTTGAAAGGAAGGAGTATAACAGAACTTTTATACTTTGAATGGTTTTAATTTTTGTGAACCGCCCAGAGAGCTCTGGCTATTGGGCGGTATAGAAATGTAATAAATAAATAAGTAAATAAACTTCCTGTTCCAATCAAGCCTTTCCTAAATAGCTTAGTTGTCTGAGCTGTATTCTTTGATTGCTCTTTGACCCTGAACTCCAGCTTGCTCCTCAGTTCTGCCGCCTGGTTTGCCCTTCAGTTCTGCTTGACTCTTTGGTCATGTCTATTGGCTTTGTCCCTCAACTCTGATCCCCTGGTGTAACTCCTGACTCCTGGCTCTTCTCTGACCACTGCCTATAGCACAGCTGCCTTGACAAGGAAGTAGGGGAAGATGGTAGCTGCTACTGTCACAGCAAGTGCTTGAGGTGCAGTTTTAAAACTGGCTGTGAAACAAAGACCTGCTCAGCTTTAAACCACTCATAAGAAACTGAATAGCAAAGTTTCCATTTATGAGGGTAGCTATTTTTCTGCTCATGATATCCCTAACTAAAGGCAGGTGAAGATCCATAAAACTGCTTCCCTCCTTGTTACACAATGGTCCCAATCTAAATTGGGCTACAGTGCTCTAGATTAAAAAAGAGACAAGTCTTAGTTACACAATATGCAATTAACGAAACATGTGGTTTAACCTTTAGCTTCCCAGTGATAAGACGACCCAACATAGGCCGTTGCTAGACAAGGTCTTAGCCCGGTGTGAGGCCCGGTCTCCCTCCTGTGCATCCAGATGACGCACAGGAGATCCCGGGGTCAGGCCGGGCTAAGTCCTCCCTTAACCTGAGATAACCGGATGCAATTATGGCCCGGCTTTTCCGCAGCCCCGGCCTGAGGCCGGGGCTGCAGAAAGTCTAGCAGGGTCCATGGCTTTTCCCGGCTGCTCACTTACTCGCGAGTAGCTGGGAGAAGCCACGGACTGGGCACAACGCTCATAGGAGCGCTGTGCCCATCGGGCCAGGGGGGAATCACCGGGGGGGAGATGGGGGCTGGAGGAAAGATCGGACCTGGCAGGAGAGAGGGGGGGAGAAGAATGGGGATGGGCATTGGGGACGGGGATAGGGCCTGGCAAGCGGCGACGGGGGGGAAGAAGGATGGGGACAGGGCCTGGCGAGTGGTGATGGGCATCGGGGATGGGGACGGGCATGGCGGATGGGGGGGACAGGGCATGGTGAGCGGGGACGGGGGACGGGCAGGGGGAGCGGGGAACCCTTTATTTTTTAAAAAAAAAAACTACCTTCTTTGGTGGTGTTCTCCTGTGCACATGGCCCTTTAAGTGAAGAAAAACCGGAGCACGCAACGGGGCTTTCCCTTGCCCTGTCGCATGTTGACATCTGGAAAAGGGTAATGGCGCGCGCTAGTTGTAGTGCGCTGTCACCCCTCCCCTGACGAGATTATCTCATAGGTCTAGCAAGGCCCATAGTTTCTTACACCATGGCCTTAGCTAGACCTACCTTTTAATCCAGGATAGAGCAGGGAAGATCCCGTGATGTGATTATTGCGAGATCCCTCCTCCATTTACACGTGAGGCGTGATGACCTCAGGAGGAGAGGCATCACGCCTGCCACTTTTTAAAAAAGCAACAGGAGCGCACGAACGCTCGAGCTCAGAAAGCTGTGTTGTTGTTGTTTTAAAAAACTACTTTAATTTCCCCGCTCCCCCCACCCTACCCTTGATGGGCGCAGATCACACGGAGCAGGGTCAACTTGCGGCAACAGCCCGAGACCACGGAAAAAACGGGCCCAAAGTGGAGGGCTCTATCCTAGGGAAGGGAGGGATGATCCCTCCCTGATCCTGGGATCCCCTGTGTGTCATGAGGACACACAGGGATGATCCTGGGGTTCGCCCCATGATAAAGCCCCATCTAGCTAAGGCCACAGTCTCTCTGTGTTACCCTGATACACTGCATAATAATGTATGGGACACGGTGGGACCAGGAGAAATGTAGCTCGCCTGAGGGCTGCTGCAGTTGCTAGCATGTCACAAAAGGACTGTTTGATTCTCAGCTTTCAATGTGCCTTCCAACCTGTTTTCTTCTAAAAAAATGAAAGGGTTGACTCAGCAGAATCCCATCAAAGATATATATTCAGTGCCGTGCATTGATTTTTGAAATACATTATTAATACCTTAATGCAGTGCTGAGTGTTTAAATCTTTCTCTGCAGACGCGTTGAATCCTTCACAATTCGCTCCAAGGGTGACAATGGAGACGACCACCTGCCCTGACCTTTTAAAATGAAATCCTTGATGGTAACCTTTCTTATCTGTGAACTCAAAAGCCATTTTTAATCCGTTTCCAGCCCAAATGCAGGGAGTGTATTTGCTTTGTCAAGGACCGATGATCACAATCGCTTAGGAAGTATCCCAGGGGTATATTTGTGGAGCAGTCAACAGTTAGAGAGATTAAATTGTGTTTAGCCTTCCACTTTGTAACACTCTTTGTCCAAGGCCATTCTTAATTAATTAAAATAATTATTAGCTGTTTCAGATATGCAGTGTGATTAGAGCGCTCTCTTCCATAAAGGAAGTATTGTAGGTTTGGGTTAAGGGGCATTTTTTCCTTCCCACTATCTTGACACATTAGGTTAAGGAAGCCAAAATGAGATCATTCCCCTTTCATTCATGAATAATAATTACTTCCCTCATTGGGATTTAGTTCCCCTCCCATATGTCTTCTGTTAGGATAGCCTGAATGTGAGGTGGTCAAAGGGTAGCATAGACAGGTAGCCCCATGTCCCTAAATTTAGATGCTAATGGGAGAAATGGTGAGACTAGCCTAAGAGGATTTACCAAGGTTGGGCTGCACCCCCAAACTACACATTACTTCTTTTTGACTCCAAAGCAAACATAGATATTGGGACCAGGCGTAGGGTCCCAATATCTATGCTTTAACACTTTGCCCCCACTGTGTCCTAATCTTAATTAAGTTCCATGCACTGGGAATTTTAATTACCAAACGATGATCCATTCAGACAAATAGATAACTTTTTGGCAATGAACCTTTCGTACAAGTTCTGTCTTCTTCACTTATTTGGGAAGCAGGAAGGATTCCACCTTATGTTCAACTGGCTCTTACTAAAGATTAAACAGTTGGCACTCTTGTGCAGTGCCTCTGAGATCTTCTGACTACCACTACTTCTGGGTTGTCAAAGCTCCATTGAAAAGTACCTCTCCAGTGATTCTCATTTTCAAGCCTATTTGACAGATGCAGAAACCAGATTAACAGTGGATAGATCCACTGTGAATCCAAGAAGTAGAAGCATTTATTTATTTATTTTAGAGTATTTTTATCCCGCACCTCAGCCAAAAGGCTCTCGGAGTGGCTTATAATTTATCAATAAAGAAGACAGTCCCTACCCTCAGGCTTAAATTCTAAAAAAGACATGACACACAAGGAAAAGGGGATGGGGAATGGGCAGCAGGAACATAAATATAGTTGGTTGCCACTGTTTGCCCAAGTGATGATCTTCCGGACACCTGCACAATTTCTGAGTAGGGTTCTGCACATGCCTAGAATTTATTTAAAACATCCATATGACTCAAGCAAGTCATGTTATAAAAAGAGAGAGAGAGAGAGAGAGAGCAAAGGCAAGGTAATAGAATTAGTCCATATAACATATGCATTATATTTTATTTATTGATTGCATTAATATTCTGCCTTTTTTCCTCCAGGGAGCCCAAGGCAGTGTATATAATCCTCCTCTCCATTTTTATCCACACAATAACAATTCTGTGAGGTAGGTTGGACTGAGGCCTTAGCTAAACCTACCTTTTGTTCTGGGACTGAGGAGGGGAAATCTCGCATTGGGATTAACATGAGATCTCTCACCCATTTATACATAAGGCATGACGACCTCAGGAAGAGAGGCGTCAAGCCCGCCATTTTTAAAATTTTAAAGCGATGGCAGCACATGAATGCTCGTGCGCTGAAGGTTAGTGGTTTTTTAAATTTAATTTGGTTTCCCTGCTCCCCCACCCTAACCCCAGCTCCCGGCTCCACACGAGTAATTGCACAGAGCCAGGTCAAACCGCAGAAACAGGCCACACATTCCGCAGTCTTGGGCTCAGCCCGGGACTGCAGAAAAAGTGGGCCCAAAGGGGAGGGCTGTATCCCGGGGCAAGGGAGGAATGTTCCCTCCCTGATCCCAGGACCCCTTTGCGTCATGTGGATATAGCCTGGTCTAGCTAAGGCCTGAGAGTTTGTGACTAGCCCAAAATTACCTTCATGGCCGATTGGGGACTAGAACCCAGATCTCCCACCTCCCAGTTCAAGATTCTAACCACTACACTACACTGGCTCTTATTTATCCATGCCAACATTATATCACTGATTTAGCCATTCTATTGCCTTGTGTCTGTTGGGTAGAGTTTACATTAGGAAATTATGCTGTACAAAATGGACCATCTACTTTCACTTGTAAGAGTTATTTGTATTCTGTTGAGGCCTATCAAGGCACACCACAATTTAGGGTTGATTTATTTGAGAAAATGATTTGGTATGGTTGATCATTTTTTAGACATGGTTGTTTGATACATTTTTACAATGAGCTTAGGAAAGCATAACTATATTTTATTCAAGTTAGTGATGACACTTGTTATGTTGAAGTTTCTCCTGTCATAAAAATAATAGAAAAGCAGTAAAACTATGTTCCTTTCAAAATTGACAGGGTTGCATGAATCTAAGAGGGAGAGCATTATAATTAGTGCTGGAAATTTCTTACTGGTATGTGTCACTGTGCTCTCTGGTATTTGAATGTATATAAATGAAAGGAATGTGGTTAGATGGATAAAAGCATCTTTAATGCCATCTAGGGAGACTTCATTTCAACCTAATCCAATTCACTCATTGTGAGTGGTTGTTGAAATGCAATTGCTGCTTAGTTTAGCTGAGTCCCTCCTTCCTTCGCCCAGATATACCGTTTAAAGGCGCTTCTGTATGAACGGAATGCTGGACTGGATGGACCCTTGGTCTAATTATTATTATTATCATTATTATTATTATTATTATTATTATTATTTTAAAAAATATTTCTTACCCTCCTCTCCATTTTGATTGAGGCGGGGAACAACAGTAATTATAAAATACTGATTAAAAATGTAGTATACATTGTTAAAACATCCTAAAAGCAAACTAAAAGCATCAATAATAATAATAAATTCTGTGTGAACAAAATTTATTTATTTATTATTATTTCTTTCCTAATACTGTTCCACATTTAAAGAATTGAGTAGTAAACAGCAGAATGGAAACACCATATTAGAATAATTAATTTTTTTAAAAAAAAAGAAACAAAAAACATAATTCTGATTAAGCTGAGTTTTGATAAATGGAGCGCTGGACTGATGGACCCTGGGTCTGATCCAGCATGCTCTTCTTATATTCTTAAATATTTCCCAAATTGACATTTCCCAAACAATTCCCTTTGAGGGGAAGCACAAATCTGAAAACATGAAAGCCATCTCCCAGGTTCTCATTGATCTTCAATGGACTCACAAGCACACCATTTGCATTTTCACGCATATCTCCCAAATTCATGAAAAGTGTAATGCGAAATCCCTTGATAAATCATAATGTAAGGATGATGGATAGCAATTTTGTATAAACGTCTCCTCCTTCATAGGTTAAAAAGCATCTGTCCATATGTGATAGAAGTTGAAGCACCTTGAGGAAGACTCCTCCTTGGAGGAAGAGGGAGAAAGCCAGCTAGTTGCGCCACAGCCAGAGCCAGGTGGAGAGTTGGAGGATTCAGCAGATGATGTCTCACAGTCACAGGAGCCTGGTATATCTGACAACAGCATTCCTGGAATTCCACAGCTGCCGGAGGCAAAGCTGGACTTAATAGAGTAGGAGAAGGTGGCTGGAGCAGAAAAAAGGCAAATGTGTGTGCACGGCCACTTAAGTACTCCACATGGCTCTAACGAGGCAACTGGGCCTGATTAACAGCTGGCTATAAATTAGCCTCAACCCAGCTCTACAGTGCTGAAGATCAACAGTCAGTTATTTGGGTTCCTGGTAGTATTCCATGAAGAAACTCTGATTACCAGATTCTCTGCTTACTTCTGGATGACTCTCTTGGACCCCCTGATTGATTTGATGTTTGGCTCCTTGATTGATTTGATGTTTGGTTCCTGACCCCCAGATTGACCTTGTTGATGTCTCTGTGTCTTATTCCTCTGGTGGAACCCTTTGATATGTCTTTGGACTAGATTGACTGTGTTTCTAAGGCTGTAGCTAGACCTAAGGTTTATCCCAGGATTGTCCTGGGGTCAAACCTGTTCATCTAAGTGCCACACAGGGCATCCAGCTGTCAGACAGGGACAAACCAGGGATGATCCTGGGATAAACCTTAGGTCTAGCTATGGCCTTAGACTCTGACTAGGCACTTACAACCTGGGGAAAACAGAACAGTCCTTTTTTTTTTCAAAAACAACATTTTCCATTCTATATCATACTGCTTCAAAGTTCTTGGGTAGCTATGCTGTCCTTGTATCTCTTAGGATGCAAGGTTAGCCTAAAGCAAGCATGGGAGATTTCTGGCCAACAGCTCTGATGTGTGATCAGGGTGGTGTGACCCATCCAGCTCACCAATTTCTTTCCCTCTCCCCAGGCAGGGAAAATCTCTTATCGGTGATCAGCAGAGATTTTCCCTGCTCCCCATTGTGCTACAGTTGTACCCTAAAGTCTGATATCATTTGCCCTAAAATAGCATTTTGTACAGAAATGTCCTAGTTCTCTTGATGTTATTTCTGAAGTCCCCACCACCTCCACCACTCCATAAATAAACATGCAGGGATATCAAAACCTTTTGTGATGTTGTACATTAGAAAGATACACCTTGATCACCAAAGTGTGAGAGGGTTGATGAAACCGACTGTATTTTTCTGGGACAGTAATTTTTCACCATGAATTATTCATGAGGACTCTGAAGTAGAAACAAAAGTCATATGAAAGCACACAGCTTTACCTTATCATTTGTAATCTTACACACAGCAGCAAAGAAGCTATAATCATTTGCCACATGCTGTTACATCAAAGGACAATGTAATATTGTGGCAAATAAAAAGTATGCATTCTAATATATTAAAAGAAATAAATATCTGTTGTGAATTCCTCCGGTCCTTCTGGGGAATTTCCTCCCCTCTGTTCCCCCTGACAACAAAAAAAGTGCCTTTTTCAGGGCTTGCTTTCTTGCTGTGGCATTGAAATCGAGTTAAAAGTGAAATAGCAGGGAGACATGCAGAATTCCATCTTATTTAACACTTTCTGGAATTACAACAAAAAAGATGCCAAGAAATGCCTTTTGAGTTTGCAAAATATGGATGAATTCGTTTACTTCTGGTCCATCTCAGTTGTGCATGTGACACCCATACATCTACTCCATCACATTTCCACATTAATTTGAGTTCTGTCTAAATTGCCCACATAAAAAAGGCATTTAAGTATGTACTTTTAAGCCTATTGGCTCTCAAAATATACATTTTAAGTGCAGTTGTATTTTTGTCTTATTATTATATCTCTTTCTCGCTTGCGGTGTTTTTTCTAGACAGACATGACGGGTTTTGCCAGGTCATGCTGTCTTTTACAGATTTAGGAATTTCCTGACAATTGAACATGTTTTAATTATGACTGCTTTCTGGATGTTGGTGTAGATGTGTTTTGCTAGGCTTAGGCTGAATCTACACTAATGCTTCAAAGTGCTTTATAACCGTTTTGACAACTGTATATGGAGTGTGTCCTGGGCCCCAACAGTTGTCAAAACTGTTCTAAAGTGCTTTAAAGCACTTTAAAGCAGTAGTTTAGATCCTGCCAGTTTCTGAAAGTTTTCTGTATAGTGTTTTTTTTGTGACAGACAGCACTAACTGTGACCTTGTTGTTGTTGTTAGCCATCAGGATGTTTGGAGAGTGTGAAAGTCAGTTAACAGCTAAGGTGTGATCTTCACATTCTCCCAGGATGGGCAGACCTGGGCCTAATCTACACCAAGCATGATATTGCACTATGAAAGTGGTATATAAAAGGCATGAGCCACATCAACAGGATATAGCACTATGAAAGTGATATGAAAGCAGTATATGGCATGTGTCAATGGGCCCCAAGAATTCTCAGTGCACTTCAATACCGCTATAAAGCAGTAGTGTGGCTCCTGCTTTCATAGTGGAATATCCTGCTTGGTGTAGATTAGACCCAGGTCAGTCTGCATTGCCAAAGATCAAATTTCTCAAGTATCCCTAAAGTGGAGTGGATGGGCGATTTATTGCTTATAATGGTACTGGATGTTCCCAAAGCCTTAATTAGGGTGACCATATGAAAAGGAGGACAGGGCTCCTGTATCTTTAACAGTAATGTAGAAAAGGGAATTTCAGCAGGTGTCAATTGAAGAGGATGAAATTCCCTTTTCATCACAACAGTTAAAGCTGCAGAAGCCCTGCCCTTTTTTGTATCTGGTCACTCTACTATAGCTAGTGTAGCTTTAACTGTTGTGATGAAGAGGGAAATTCACCCTCTTCAATTGACACCTGCTGAAATTCCCTTTTCTACATTACTGTTAAAGATACAGGAGCCCTGTCCTCCTTTTCATATGGTCACCCTAGCCTTAATTTAGATATTGCTTGTCACAGCATGGTTGTGTTTCCCTGTAGACAAGCCACCTATTACACCACTATTGTCTTAAATTCAGTAACCCTATCTGGGTGTTCACTGCCATAATCTGAGGGGGGAGAATGAGGCTTCACGGTCCCTCTAGCTCATCCTCACTGCCTACCAAGCATTGGCGGAGAGTCGGGGAAAGCCTAAAGCGAGGAGTTTGCTCTCTACATGCAGGCTTCCCATGTGTTTTAGAACCCTAATCAGAGCAATGTATTTCATTTCATTTCATTTATTTATTTTGCTAACTTTTCAATTCAAGGGATTCTCTTCTCTTTTACTTTTATGATGTGAAACCTGATCAGCCAGCATGAATGGAGCATTATTTGTCTCATAGATGACAACACGTTTGACCAGCAATAAAATGTATTATACCTTCATTTTTGAACAGGAGTGCTCCTGTTCAGGGTTCCAGCCAGCATAACTAATGTGTAAAATCCAATGTAAGTCCTATTTAGAGAAGACCCATTGAAATGAGTGGGATTTAGTTAGCAACTTTAGTCCTAATCATTTCAATGGATCTACTCTAAGTATGACATAGTAAGTTGTAAAGGTCTCAGCTAATCAGGCCAGCTTCTTCTTCCTCCTCTCCCTGATTTTCTGGTTTTCTTTTCCAACATTCCAAGGCTTATGAGCAGATTCAGTTCTCAACAAGGTGTATTTGTTTGCTCCTTGGTCATTTCTTTCTTTCTTTTTACTTACTGGGTTCATGAAGCCTCAGTGTTCATTAATTTATTTACTGTACTTTTTAAAATACCCAATAGGTGATATTCTCTGGGTGGTGCACAAATATAGTACTAAAGTTTTTAAAAAGCAAAAATATAAAATAAAACAAAAATAAAACCAGAAAAGAATAAAACCAACACAGCATCTTAAAACCAGATAAAAACCAGTAGCAGAACAAAGATCAGGGAGAATAAAAAAAGTCTTCACCTGGTGCCAGACAAGCCAACAGGCAACAGACCAGCCTCTGTGGGGTTTCACAAATGGTGCCACCACTGAAAAGGCTTATAGCTACCCATCTCACATCATTGGGTGGGGACACTAGGGCCTTAGCTAGACCAGGCTATATCCCAGGGCGAACCTCGGGATCATCCCTGTGCATCCACATGATGCACAGGGGATCCCGGGATCAGGGAGGGATGATCCCTCCCTTGCCCTGGGATAGAGCCCTCCCCTTTGGGCCCACTTTTTCCATGGTCCTGGGCTGAGCCCGAGAAAGCGGAACGTGTGGCCCATTTCCACAGCTTGACCCTGCTCCGCCTGATTACTCGTGGGGCACAGAGCTCCTCAGGAGCACTGCGCCAATTGGGGTTAGGGTAGGGGGAGCAGGCAAACCAAATTAAATTTAAAAAAACACTAATGTGCTGCCGTCGCTTTAAAAATAAAAATGGCGGGTGCGACACCTCTCTTCCTGAGGTTGTTTCACATTACGTGTAAATGGGGGAGAGATCTCGCATTAATCCCAACGCAAAATCTCTCCTCCTCTGTCCCGGAACAAAAGGTAGGTCTAGCTAAAGTCTAGATCTTCACCAAGGAGGATATAACACTTTAAAAACATTTTGAAGACTGTATATGGAGAGTGCCCTGGGACCCAACAGTTGTCACTAATGCTATAAACCATTTTAAAGCAGTAGTGTAGATCCTGCCCTGGAGCAGGGCCTCAGATGATTATCTTTATGTCCTCTCCTTCCAAATATGGAAGGAGAGCTGACATCTCCATTATGCTTCTCAGTAACCCTGTGTTTGGCTTCAATTCTGTTGACACTCACTGCCTGAGTTTGCTGTTAGACAGAGTACTGGGGAAGCTCCTGTGTGGATGAACAACCACTGGATTGTGCCTTTAGTTCTTCCAGACAACTGCAGTAACTATCAGTAAAAGCCAAGCTATAAGGTTCTATTTAATTTCTTAACTTCATAAGTAACTAATTGCCTTTAAGTTGATACAGAGAAGCTTTCTGGCAAACTTAGACAGCTGTCACAGTTGAACACATTGTGCCCACCCTGCCTGAGTGAAGGCAGGTCTACTGTTTCTCCTAGTCATGGCCTCTGCCATGGTCCACCCCTATAACCCCCTGAGGGAGGGGTCTGTCCACTCCATCTCCTTTAGATGGTACTGTGCCACAGGCTATCTTGCCTAACCAAGGGACGGTTGCTCTAACATCTGTATCTGAAGCTTCTATGGATCTCAGGTTTCGTTTTATTCAGCAAAAAAATCAGTTTTGGGTTTATTGGACTCCACAACGCCTTTTTAATAAGGGGCGGTCTAACTTGCACAATTGTTGGAGATGTAATGCATCTAATGCTTCTTTAACACATGTGTTTTGGCAATGTCCCGTAGGTGCCCATTTTTGGAAGGAGGTAATAAGGATGAACTTTGTACTGAAACAATCCATAATATGGAATAACATGCATCTCCTCCTAAATTACATACCAGCTTCCTGGAAGTTAACACATGGTCAACACAGATGGATTTTCAGAGCCCTTGTGACAGCCAAAAGACTTATGTTATCATATTGGAAGGACAAATCTACACTTCCCATAATGCAATGGATCGAGGACTTAATAAAATTATCATCTTTTGAATGGGTGTTATACAGATGCAACTTGCAAGTGGATAAATACACAGATATCTGGTTTGCTTTTCTTGAAACCTTTGTTTAACTCTTGTTTTTTAAAACAATTTTTTTAATGATGGAAATTTTTTTAATGATGGAAATTGTTGATAATCCTATATATTTAATGTATGTTTTTTCACAATGTATTTTCTGTTATATTTTGCCAATATTCACAATAAAAGAGAAAAAAATAATTTAAAAAAAAACAGCTGAGGGGAGGAGGCAGGCCTATAACAGCCTACGGATCTTCATTGGTTTCAAACTGTGCTTGTTCTTTTTTCATGCTTTAACATGCTTTTATGTTTCCTTCAATATTTGGGGCTTGATGTTTTATTTTTAAAAATGTCTTAAAAACCATGAAAAACATGAATGCAGTATGGCTAAAATCTGCTCACTGCAATGCTGAATCATGATATGAAGTTTGGTTGAAATCAATCCAACGGTTTGAAGCAGTAAACCTTTAAGGGGAAAAAAGATTTGCAGCCTTTTTGTTTCAAGATGGCAGTCAACATTTTCATTATGCCTAAAACCATTCCAGACAGAGGTAGAAGAAATCCTAAAAGTTTCATATCAATCATTTCAGACAACTCTCATTGTCTTGATTTTCTTTCTAGTAACTCTGCTCTGGATCCTTTTCAATCTGGACTCCGTCCTTTGCATTCCACTGAGAGAGCCCTTACTAAGATAGCCAATGATCTTCTTATTGCCAAGTCTAAAGGCATTTATTCTGTTCTTATTCTCCTGGATCTTACTGCAGCCTTTGACACGGTTGATCACGATCTTCTTTTGGATTCCTTTCATGACCTCGGATTTTGTGGCTCCGTCTATAACTGGTTTGCCTCCTATCCAGCGGGTCGCTCTTTCAACATGTTGGCTAATGGCAGCTCATTTCTTCTTTTCCCCTTTCAGTAGGGGTTCCACAAGGCTCGGTGCTTGGCCCGTTGTTGTTTTCTTTATACATGTTGTCCTTAGGTAATCTTATTCAATCTCATGGTCTCCAATATCATCTGTATGCCGATGATACACAATTATAACTTTCATCTCCGGAACTTTCTCCTGATGCTCACGATCTTGTCTCGGCATGTCTTTCAGATATCTCAGCTTGGTTGCTTCATCGTTGTTTGAAACTTAACATGGCAAAGACTGAATTGCTTGTTTTTCCTCCTAAACCTTCTCCTCATCTCTCATTCTCTCTTACTGTCAATGATGTTACACTTACTCCAGTCAAGGAAGCTCATAGTCTTGGCTTTATATTTGATTCCTCGCTCTCCTTTATTCCTCATATTGAGGCAGTAGCTAAATCCTGTCATTTTTTCCTATATAATATTGCCAGGATTCGATCATTTTTGTCTTCTGCATTTCATGCATTTGTTATTTCTCAGTTGGACTACTGTAACCTTCTTCTTACTGGCCTTCCTTCTTCTCACATCAGTTCATTGGGTTCTGTTTACCACTCTGCTGCTAAGATAATCTTCTTGGCTCGCCACTCTGACCATGTTACTCCACTTCTGAAATCTCTTCATTGGCTTCAATTCACCTCGGAGTCCAATATAAACTTCTCCTGTTGACCTACAAAGCTTTTCACAGTCTAGCTCCTTCCTGTCTTTCCTCTCTCATCTCACACTATTTCCCTGCTCGTGCTCTTCGCTCCTCAGATGCCATGTTTCTTACCTGCCCCCAAGGGTCTCTACTTCTCTCGCTCGGCTTCATCCATTTTCTACCGCTGCCCCTTATGCCTGGAACGCTCTTCCAGAACATTTGCGAACTACAAGTTCAATCACAGTTTTTAAAGCTCAGCTAAAAACTTTTCTTTTTTCTAAAGCTTTTAGAACTTGATTTTGATCTTACTTTTATACTGTTAGTTTTACTCTACCCTGTGCCTGTTTGGTGCATTCTCTTCCCCTTCTTATTGTTTTATTATGATTCTATTAGAATGTAAGCCTATGCGGCAGGGTTTTGCTAATTAATTGTTTTACTCTGTACAGCACCATGTACACTGATGGTGCTATATAAATAAATAATAATAATAATCGGATGTGAGGTTTTCATGTCCATCGAAGACATATAAACAAACACTTATTATTTATATAGAAGACAAGTAACTTGTCAGCTGGTGTAAATTAGGGATGAGCGAAGATTCATTTCAGTTTGTTTTTGATAAGAATTTATTAAAATTTCACATTTCATCATATTTACAATGGAAAGAACATGAGAGCTGAAAATATCAAATGGAAGGGACAACAAACCTGAGAGATTTGTCCATCCCTCTGAATGAATCACCCCCACAAAATTGCCATCATTTTTTTGAAATTACTCACCTGTCTCTTTATTAATGTTATGCTAATCTTTTATCTTTGGTATTGTTATCTGATCTCATATAATATGCAGAACTCCAGATAGCTGAAGTATGATGTGTCATTAATTGATCACCATCATTATTTTCCAGACAGTGCTGGGTTGTTTGCTTAGGCAATGAGTCACCAGTAATTGTGCTGCAAAGGTCTCAAATCAAATTATTCCTCCAGTCTTGCTTCCTCAGTATGGTTATATCTCTGGTCGATGAATGGCATGGAGAAGGCAAATGGGCATGGGATGAAGTCAGTAGGGCTCCACAAATAATTTTGCAATGGCCAACGTTAACCCAATCCTTATTATTTATATTTCTCTGGGAAAACAAAATGTAGAATCCACAATAATAGCCAGCAATCCTTCTTCCATATTTTTGATAGAAAAACTCCTGGGATAAGCATAATTTCATATCTTCTAGAAAATATAGAGAGAGTGAAAGTTGAAACTGCAGCTCTGTGACCTGCTATGCGAAACTTTCTTTTGAGGAAAGGGAAGCTCACAGCATGCTGGCCTCCTCTACTGCCTCTCATGCAGCAGTCTGCAAAAATCAGTCTTTCTGAGGACGTGACGGGAACGGAGCCAGCACATGTCAAACATAACAAATGCTGGAAACATAGTTTCACAGTGTGGGGAAAAAGAGCTTGAATGGGTCTAGCTCTAGACTGGGAGGTGCACAGTGAGGGGTATTTTTACCTTTTAAAAGAGAAAAAAGAAAAATTCTGCATTTTTACATTAAACTGGGGGGGATGTTTTATTGCATTTTTAGCTCAGCGTGTTTTCTTTTCAATCCATTTTCTATTAATCTCGTTTTCCCCCTCGATGCCCCATAGTATATAGTGCATGGTGGGGCATTCTCTTTACTCTGAATCACTTCTTTGTTAATGTTCTCTCTCACACACTTTCTCTCACTCTCTCTGCACTGGATAGCACACGTTCTCTTCTCTGTCTCAGCCTGCACTCTAACAAAAGTCTGTTGTAGTGAGCTATCCCCCTTTCTCTGTTTGCAGCCAATAGCCCACTTTTCAGTCACCATTTCTATTCTACCCCTTCCCCTTTCTCTCCAAAACTTGTTACTGACTTCAGCAGTGACAGTACTCACACTTTCTACTCGCCCAGTAATTCACACATTGAGAGCATCTCGAATGTTGATAAGCCCTACAGTGTGGCTGGCTGGCTACAGCAAGCTGGAAAAATTGTGGGAAGAGGCAGGCTTAAATGTCATGTTTCAGAGTGCTTATTTGAATAGTAGGAAGGGGTGTACTAGGCCATTGAGTCCAACCCTCCAGGCAAAGTTTTGCCTAGAGTGTTTTGACCAAAGTTCTTCCTCAGGCTCAAAGGGTCTTCACATGTATTATTCTGGTTCCTCAGTTTAAACAGGATTGTCAAGAATATAATATTTCTGGTGGCTTCTTTTGCAGACTTTAGGTATCTACTTCCACATGTGCAGAGGTGGTGGCAGCCATACCTGGTACAGGAGGGACTGTAGCTCAGTGGTGGAGCACATGCTTTGCGTGCAGGTTCCATCCCCAGCATCTGCAGGTAGGGTAAGGAAGACATCCTGTCAGAAACCTTAGGGAACTGCTGCCAGTCAGTGGCAACAATATTGGTCTAGATGGGCCAGTGGTCTGACTCAGCAAAAGGCAGCTTCCTTTGTAGCACCATGGAAAGAGGTTCTTAGAATCTAAACTTTTCTTCTGGCTCCCATCTAGGGTTCAATGTTGCTTGCTATTAATATGTGGCTGTTTGAGAACAGGTTCTTTTTTGGCTTAATGCTGCACTTAGCCAGCATTGATTGTCTCCCTTCAGTCTGAATGATTCATAATACACAAGGGAAAAGGCAGCTCCTCTGCACTTTGGATCATTATGGCCATTGAACCTTATACTTGCTATGTTGAGTCCTTTGCATTAACTGTTAGAAAGCTGTAATCTTGCCGCACTTTGCCCCCAAATGTCACATTCACTTTTCTAACACTTTGTCATTTAATAATTTTATTAAAGTTAACATTCTGTGAAGTTTGTACTCTGATGGGTACCGGCGATGACAATATGAAGCATTTTTCTCCTACTTTTTAACCCAAAGCTGTGAAGCATTTTACTCTATGTAGCTTGGACCTACATATTCTTTCTCCCCCGCCCCCCTTCATGTTGTGGGGTTTGATTATTACAGCCTAGTTGTTCCTTAAAAAATGATGAAGTCTTCCATTGGGTACAGCTAAAATACACAGAGGCATATTTTAATTGCCTATGAATATTCAAAACCTCATTATTGTTACAGTCTTATAATTATCCTATTCCCCTGACAAAAACGTGCAGCACACACAATAAAAAAGGCAATCTATTAAAAAGTGTTGACATCTACGTTCAACAGTTCCTGTTGTTTCTGAATATCCAACTTTGTTTAAAATCACTTCTGGAAAGAAAAGCAATCTGAGATTTCACTTTTGAAAGAGTACAATACAGCACATTGGAAATAGAGTTTTCATATTTTATTTTGAAATCCAGGGAACTAGAAACCTGCTGCAAAAGATTTGGCTAGTTAGTTCTATTCAATATCTGACTTGTATTACTATGGCCTCTGCTGATCCTTAACAGTGATTGCAGGGATGTAGTACTGACTTGCTAGCAGAAGCCACAACTGGCAGAATTCTTCTTTTGTGCAACTAGTAAAGGTATCAACTGCAAATGACACTATGCTTCTCATTTCCTTCCAGGGGTTGCTATTCATGTCATTTGTTGTGCATTGGATAACCCAACAGCTAAGAATGGATGAAAATTTCATCTCAGTTTATTTTTTTATATAGGAATTTACACAAATTTGCAAATGCCTTTGTATTTGGGATGGAAACAACTTGAGATTTAAAAATGTTCTGACGAAGGAGTAAATGAAACTGACAGTTTCATCCAGCTAGGCCCAGGACTTTGAGTTGCTAGCTCTTAAAAGTCTGGGTTTGAGTCCCTGTTAGTGTTGAATCAGGGTTGCCACCCCCCTTTTTATGACAAGCTCCTCATCTTTAATAGCCTTGTGGCAAGCAGACACAGCACAGTCCTCTCCATTCTGGGAAAAAGCCCTGCCTGCTGAATTTGGCTGGTGCAGATGGGTGAGAATCTCATTTCAGTTTGGTTTTGATAGGAATGTAACCAAAATTTGCAAATGTCCACATGACGCACAGGGAATCCCGAGATCAGGGAGGGATCATCCCTCTCTTGCCCTGGGATACAGCCCTACCCTTTGGCCCCGCTTTTTCTGCAGTCTTGGGCTGAGCCCAAGACCACAGAGCGTGTGGCCTGTTTCCGTGGGTTTACCTGGCTCCACGCAATTCCTCGCGCAGAGCCAGGAGCCGCTCATCGGGGGTAGGGTGGAGGGAGTGAAGAAAATCATTTTTTTAAAAAAAAAAATCACTCACTGTTAGTCGCTCGAGTGCTCCTGCGCTCCTGTCTCTTTAAAAATAAAAAATGGTGGGCGCGACACCTCTCTTCTTGAGATCATCGCACCTTACGTGTAAACAGGGGCGAGGTCTCACATTATTCACAACGTGAGGTCTCCCCTCCTCTCCCCTGGACTTTCAGGTAGGTCTAGCTAAGCCTTAGACTTAATTCCCAAATGGCACAGTGAACACAATGGATCTTACTTCCTTGTAAACATGAATGTAGCTATGAACCCAATCTAAGCATAAACTTCCAAAATAAATATTATTTTAGACCAAACAGATGTGTTTAGGTTGAAGGAATAAAGGATGAAATAGTGTTAAACTAAATTAGTGACTACTAGGTTGATATCCTATGATGCAATGCAAAGTCATGCGACAATGGCAGAACATTGTTTTAAGATTGATGTGCTTATTGAAGTATGCAGTAAAGAAACCTGCTTTCTCTGTATAAACAGGTAAGCAGTTAAGCATTATTTATTTATTTATTTATTTATTCCCTTACATGTACTGCCCAATAGCTGGAGCTCTCTGGGAGGTTCACAAAAATTAAAACCATTCATAATATAAAACAACAGTATAAAACCATAATATAAAATACAATAAAAAAGCTCAACCAGATAAAAACAGCAGCAATGCAAAATTACAAATTTAAAACACCATGTTAAAATGTATTTATAGATTGTTAAAATGTTGGGAGAATAAAAAGGAACCATTAAGTTCCTTATTCCAAGTGGGTGGGTTGGGGAGAGATTTTTAGGAATGGAAAATATGTCCTAGTTTCATGTGATCTTGAAATGCTCTGTTATGATTATTGCATTCACTTCTGTATAACACAATATCAAAGTTTAGATAAGACTATTTTAAGGGTCTCTGGAGTCAATCTTTTAAATGTACTGCTCCACTCATGTGTGCATACTTAGTTCTACCATTTGATGCAGCAGCTGGTAAAAGCAATGCAGCAATAATATTTGGCTGTGTGGAAAACGTCTTTAATTAATGTCTTCAAAGCAGTTGCTTTTAAGGCAACAAACGTTTGAAATTGCACTTTACAAATGTAAGTGAAGTTTTTTCAAACTCTTCAAAAATAGCTAAGAAAGTTCTCTTTTTGAATCAATTTAGGTATTCAAGAAGAACGTAGATAGCAGGCAGACTTGAGACCTAATGACTCCCAATCCACAGGGCCTTATAGGAACAAGAGGTGCGTCAAGTTACAGAATAGCATCAAACAACTTGAGCACTGAGCAGTGACTCTGGGGATTTGCCTACATCATTCTTGAGGGGCAATAGGAGCAAAATACCAACTGACACTTGCTTCTGTGCACAGTAATTGGTATTTTGGGGAAAAGGATTCTCTGGGAACTTAGAGCAGATGACTGCAATGAAACTTTTCAATATACTTTTGTTATTTCAAGGAGAAACTCTGTGAGTCTCAGATAAAAAGTAGTCCACTTATGTAGTCCCTTCTGCAAATGGGGGAGCTCCTTGCATTTGCAGAAAGGACTGAGATCCAGTGGAGGTAGCAAGGTAGGCCATTTTTCACAATTCACTCTTACCCTTGCAGTTCCTCACACCACTTCCTACACGATTCCAGAGGGTCCCCCAACTTTCCATTGCTATATCAGGCTGGGGAAGTTGATGCCTTCCAGATGTTCTTGGACTCCAATTCCCATCTGCCCTAGCCAGAACACCCAATAATCAGGGATCATAGAGTTGTAGTTCAACACCATCTGGTGAATCACTGGTTGCCTACCCCTGTACTACAAGCTAATGAGCTATGTGAATACTTTGAAAAATGAAATTTTCAGAGGATCTAATAAGTATGTAAGGGGAATTGCTCAGCTTACAGCCCTAATCATTGAAAAGGGTAGGCTATAAACCATGAGTATCACCATCTTGAATAGAATATGCATTTGTGAAAATACAGTTAAATAGTAACATAGAATGTAGGACTAGCCACAAAGAGTAAGGAACTTGCATTCTGTGAAGTCTTCGCGGAGAGGAGAAGGGACGGTTTCAAAACCGTTGGATACCAGAGGTTCTAACTTAACCTGCATCTTTTTCTGTACCAAGTGCTTATTGAAGGAATGAACACCCATGCTTTTTTAAAGTGGTGCTATGGGAACATCTATATGGTTGTTGAGTGTTTTCTTTTACTCTGTGTATTTATTGTATTTGTCCTTACTTGAAAATCAATAAAAATAGTATTTTTTAAAAAAAAAAAAAGTTGGATACCCACAGTGTGGATATGTGCCTCATCAGAGCTCCATTCTGTTTTTGCTCTATGATAGCCTATGGGAATTAACCAAAATGCTTACATCTGCATCATTTTTAAAGATAAAAAGATGAAATGCTTCACCAATGGGGCCCTCATGTTCAGATTGGGCAGACGCAGAAAGATTCCTTTCAAGTACCATGTTTTAAGTCAATGCATGGATGCACTAATTACACATCAGTAACTTTTAACAGCAAAAAATGATTTTTTTGCTGTTAAAATGCATTTTAAAATGCATATTCTGTCTCCATTGAGTTACATTTTTACAAATTGCAGCCATGGTGTCTCCCAATCAGGATCTTGACCTGAGGGGCTAATGCCACAATTTTTCTGATGAAAATCAGCTGTTGAAACTATGATTTGCCCCAGTCAGAAACCCACCCCCATCATATGTGCATGCATATGTTTTTGCAATCAGGACAGATAGCAGCTCAATGCAGGGCAATTTTTATCTCTTTCTAGTCTACACCTGAAAACTGCAGCAAGCTGTACATGTACCAATTCTAAATTCATTTTAGAAATTCTCATATTAATAGTTAACATTTGAATAGTGCTTTCAAGTGTTCAAAGCACTTCACATGTATTATCGTGTTGTAATCCTTACAGCCGCTCTGTAAAGCAAGTGAGGGAACAAGTTTTGAACCTGGGAGGACTTCTTGATTCCTATCTTGCTATAATAATAGTAATAATAATAATAATAATAATAATAATAATAATAATAATAATTTTATTTCTAACCCGCCTCTCCATCCTGATCGAGGCAGGGAACAACAACTAGTATAAAATACATAAAAATACATATAACATAGCCACTATGTTATACCAGCTCTTTAACCAAAATCATAACAGAAGATGGGGCAGAGTTAACCTATGGAATCACGACAAAACAAAATGGGGTTCATCCATTCATTTCTATTTTAAGTAGGTATTCTTTTGGGAGAGTGAGATTCATAATGGTCTGGATTCAGACTTAAGTCATGCTTAGAGTAGACCCATAAATGAATTATGTTGGTATTTAATTTTTGTGAACCGCCCAGAGAGCTTCGGCTATTGGGCAGTATAAAAATACTGCCCAATACTGCCCAATTTATTTATAATAAATAAATAAATAAATAAATATGATTAACTCCCATTGATATCAATGTGTCTATTCTAAGCATGACTTTAGTCTGCATCCAATCCAATCTGGCTAACTCCAAACAAGGCAAAATCCACGTTAGGCATTATAAGAAAAGGATGAGCACGTAATAAAAACCTTGTGTAAAAAAAGCTCACAGTTTCTGCTTTTGAATTTAAAAGCCAACAATATTTGCAGCATGCTTAATCCAGTTTGCCTCTGTGTGCTCTTTCTTGTGTTTCCATTTCTGCATCACTATGGGCAAACAAACTTATTTTATCACTTGCAGAGGACTCTAATTTATTCTAGTCTTGGGTAGTACACATTTGCCAGCATAACAAGCAGGAGATGTAAATATAACATTTTATTACTTCTATGTAACTAAAAAACTCTCTGAAAAAGACAAAAATCCATCTGTTTGCCTAGTGCCACAAATAAAAAGCATCATGCTTCTTTCTTCAAAGGGAGACTGACGCTCTTCAGTCTTGATGTAATTAATTGTAACCACTCAAGCAAAAGTAATGCTTTTACCAACTTCAGAATTTGGAATGTACCCTCAATCTACCACAGTCAACGACTGATCTTAAAGAGACACGCCACAAATACAATAAGGTTTGAAAATAGCAGGAAAAGACAGCAGGCAACATAAGGGGAAAAGCTTCAATCTTGGGATATCAAATGTGGCAAAAAGAACTATTTAGCACCTTATGTTGAGACTCTCAAAGAATTCTAGAAGATTAGTGAGATAGGACTTGCCTTTTCAGAAACCATGTTGATTCTTTTTCAGTAGGACATGTCCTTATATGTACTTACTAATTTTGTCTTTAATAATGTTTTCAACCAATTTACCTGGAACAAATGTCAAGCTAACCAGCCTGTAATTTCCCAGATGCCCTCTGGATCCCTTTTTTAAAAAATTGGAGTAACATTGGCCAGCTTCCACTCCTCTGGTACAGAGGCTGAGCTTAGGGACATGTTGCATATTTTGGTTAGAAGATCCACAATTTCATATTTGAGTTCTTTGAGAACTCTAGGATGGATACCATCCCGGTGTGGTGAATTATTTGCTTTAAATTTGTCAATAAGGTTGAAAACCATCCTTTGTCACCACTATTTGCCTCAGTTCCTCAGACTCCTTTCCTGAAAACATCAGTTCAAACACAGGCATCTGTGCTGTATTTTCTGCACTAAACACTGATGCGAAGAATTCATTCAGCTTCTCTGCAATTTCCCTGTCCTCCTTTAGTACTCTGTTAACTCCATTGTCATCCTGCTGTTCAACTGCTTCCCTAGCTGGTTTCCTGCTTCTGATATAGGATCTTTTGGCTAGTGATGGAAAGCGAGTAGTGGACTATATGGTCCAATTGATTCATATGATATAGTCAGGGAGGTAGAAATGGAGACAGATGGTAGTGAAAGAGTCTTGAAGTGTGGTGAGGAAGTAGGAATGATAGAAGACAGATGCAGCACGAGTCAAAATCAATAGGGCAAACACTGCAATTTGGAAATATCAGGGGACACAATGCCTGTCTCTGGTTCATGTGTGAAACACTGAGACAACAGAATTCTGCATGAAATCCAAGTGCTGAGAGGTTTTGGAGGTGGGGGATTTGGTCATTTTTAGATTGTTTAACTGTTGTGAAAACAGTCTCAGAAGACCACCTTTAGACAATCCAGACAAGATGGAGGTACTGTTAGCAGGTTTGCCTGTCTGGCTAAGTGATGTTCACCCTGTTCTGGATGGGGTTGCACTCCCCCTAAAGGATTGGGTTCATAGTTTGCTCTTGGATCCAGAACTGTCACTTGAGGCACAGGTGAACTCAGTGGCAAAAAGCACCTTTTATCAGATTAGGCTGATATACCAACTGTGCCCTTATCTGGACGGAGGTAGCCTAGCTACAGTTATCCATGTTCTGATAACCTCTCGTTTGGATTACTGCAATGCGTTATATGTGGGGCTACCTTTGAAAACAGTCCAGAAACTTCAACTGATACAAAACAGGGCAGCACAGTTACTAACAGGACTGGCCGACGAGATCACGCCAGTCCTTTTCCAGCTTCATTGGCTGCCAGTCCAGGTTCAGGCCCAATTCAAAGTTCTGGTATTAACATTTAAAGCCCTAAACAGCTTGGGGCCAGGCTATCTGAAGGAACACTTCCTCCCATATGTACCTGCCTGGACCCTGAGGTCATCCTCAGGGGTCCTTCTCCATGAGCCCCTGCCAAAGGAAGTAAGGCAGGTGGCTACCAGGAGGAGGGCCTTTTCTGCTGTGGCACCCCGGCTGTGGAATGAGCTCCCTAAGGAGGTTCGCTTGGCACCTACATTATATTCTTTTAGACGTCAGGTGAAGACCTTTTTATTCTCCCAATATTTTAACCATCTATAAATTAATTTTAACTTTGCTGTTTTAAATTTGTATTTTAAATTTGTATTTTTGCATTGCTGCTGTTATTATCTTGGTTGTGCTTTTATATTGTATTTTATATTATGGTTTTATACTATTGTTTTGAATTGTCTTAAATTTGTAAACCACCCACAGAGCTTTGGCTATTGGGTGGTATAGAAATGAAATAAATAAATAAATAAATAAATAAATAAATAAATAAATAAAATAGAGTGTAGTATGGGCTCTTTTTCATGTTTTTATAGAGTGTGATTTTAGAGTATCGTATTGGATGAGACACTTGTCACACATTCACATCTAAATGTCAGTGTTTTCTACTGCAATATTGTTTTTTCTGATCGTTGGGGTGTTCAGCGGCCTCAAGCAATTCTCTAGGCTACAATCCAGTTTTTGAGTAAAAATGAAGTTCATAGCTATATTATTTGGTGGTAGGAAGGGGATTTTTGCCCATGACTGGTTTTGTTTTTGTTTCTTAATGTTAAAAGTGAATAAATGACATCATTTTCTGCCATGTTATCAGACAGGATGCTTAACAAACCAGAGAAGTATACTGTAGCACACTTCAGTAGATTTCTATGAGAATGATGCTCAGAAGTTTGTACCCTTGATCTGTGTTATAAAATGTGTTGTGATGGAGAAAGCCCTGGTTGAATACTATGCATTAAAACCTGTGTTGAGATTTCCATAAGAGTAGTCTGATGGGTCACCTTTTGGGACACTGTCAGTGTATCCCAGGTGGCTGTCTCACACCCTGTGATGAACCAAACCTGCCCTCCCCCAACCCCAGAACTGCCTCTAAATAAATGGACATGACCAAGCATGTACAACCAACAAAATCTCTGCACTATATGGTTCATCACCCAGTGGACAAAGGATGTTGATTGGTCAGTTTGAATTTCCCTCTCTGAGAGCTGCCCAGCCCCACTGAAATACATTTGGCCTTAAGATCTTTCTAGCAAAGAGACAACACTGACCTAAGTTATGCCAGGGAGTCCCTACCTCTTTCAGCAGGAAGTTGTCTGGGTGAGATTCTGAGTCATCTTGCATGATAGCTAGGTTATAAATCAAATAAATAAATAAATTTTGAGATGCCTTAGTTAATTAATGTTATTTCATTTTATTTTAAAGCAGCTGTCTATGTCTGGACTTCTTCCTGCCTGCCTCCTTAATAAATACACTGAATTGGAAACTGGAGTTTATCTAAGTCTTTTTCTAGTCTGAGGGTTGGCTCTTAGTCATGTGTTGGACTACTTGGCAAACATGCCAATGAAATGTTAAAGTTTTTATAGTCATCATCCATATTTAAATGCATAGCTCATCTAGGAATGTTATAAAAATTCAAAAAGAACCAAATTAGATTGATTTTTTAAAAAATTAATATGACCCATGGATTCTTCAATGGACCTGATTCCATGGACTTGCAAACCATTTTTCTACCTTCAGGAATTTTGTGCAGATTTCATCATAGAATAATATGTACTTTTTAAAATAAAAAAAAATCCAGCCAAAAATGTGTATTTCCTTCATAGGCTAAAACATGAGACTGCACATCTGGGAAGAATTTGCACATTTGCAGGGGGGAATTTGTACATTTGTGCATGTGCAAATCTTCACTAATTTGCATTTGCACAAGTTCACCTGTGCACAAATCTGGAAACTAAAAAAAAACAAAGTGGGCGGATGACAGAATGAAAGGTGCCTGACAATCAGCAAAACACAGACTGAGCAGAGTTTATACAATTCGTACATCCCTATCTTCTGCTTCTAGTTCACAGTGTCATGTATATAACACTATTTCCTGAGTCTTCATTACAATAATTCAATAAGGTGTTGGAAATGGGGCTAGTCCAAGGGGCTAGGCTGCTGATGCAAAGAGACTCTAGAGTTAACAGAAACAGTAAGAGATGCGAAATGATAAGACATGACAGATTTTATCCAGAAGGTGAAGTTTGCAGAGATTGATGGCAGAGCAGTTAGCTGGTTTGGTGTACTCATACAGCTTTTATATTGTTTAAACAGCAATCTCGTAAGTCATATAATGCAATTCTATACATGAGCAAGCAGAAAGCACACTTGTCAACTAAAAGAACAATGTACTGCAAATACCCTAACGGCAGAGCCCTATCCTCAAATTATGCCCACTGGATAAAGATAAGATTGGTATTACATCCACTTTACTGAAGCTATGTTGGTGTTGGGAATACATGCTGGAACAGTTGCACTGGGGTAATTATGATGCTAGCAGAACTCCACCAGCAGAACTGCCAAGACTGGCAACTTTGGAAGCGTGGTCAGGGAAGAATGGGGTTTCATCAGAATCCAGTGTTCACTAACATCGTCTTGCCACAACCATGATATGCTATGAAAAAAGTGGTATAAAAATGGGGTAAGTAAAAACTCTACCGTTGAAGTGACTGGAGAATTAAATACAATTCATAGAATCATAGAATAGCAGAGTCGGAAGGGACCTACAAGGTCATCGATTCCAACCCCCTGCTCAGTGCAGGAATCCACCCTAAAGCATACCTGACAGATGGTTGTCCAGCTGCCTCTTGAATTACTCTAGTGTGGGAGAGTCCACAACCTCTCTAGGTAACTGGTTCCATTGTTGTACTGCTCTAACAGTCAGGAAGTTTTTCCTGATCTCCAGCCGAAATCTGGCTTCCTGTAACTTCAGCCTGTTATTCCATATCCTGCATTCTGGGAGGATCGAGAAGAGATCCTGGCCTTCCTCTGTGTGACAACCTTTTAAGTATTTGAAGAGTGCTATCATGTCTCCCCTCAATCTTCTCTTCTCCAGGCTAAATATGTCCAGCTGTTTCAGTCTCTCCTCATGGGGCTTTGTTTCCAGACCCCTGATTGTCCTGGCTGCCCTCCTCTGAACACGCTCCAGCTTGTCTGCGTCCTTCTTGAATTGTGGAGCACAGAACTGGGCGCAATACTCTACATGAGGACTAACAAGGGCCGAATAGAGAGGAACAAGTACCTCATGTGATTTGGAAGCTATACTCCTATTAATGCAGCCCAAAATAGCATTTGCCTTTCTTGCAGCCGTATCGCACTGTTGGCTCATATTCAGCTTGTCCTCTACAACAATTCCAAGATCCTTCTCATTTGTAGTATTGCTGAGCCAATTGTCCCCCATCTTGTAACTGTACATTTGGTTTCTATTTCCTAGATGTAGCACTTGGAATTTATCCCTATTAAATTTCATTCTGTTGTTTGTTCCTCTCCCTTCTTCTAACTCCACCTACACAGTCATAGGATTCTGACAAAATTTGCACTTAATCACAGCATGCCGTCAGTGATATGAAAGAACCAGGCAGGACAGGTGCACACCTCATACAACAAGGATCATGACACATGGGACTACATGGGGCTGTCCTCATATCTACAGAAATTAGCATACACAAGTGACAAGAAATCTGGTGAAAGGGCATGATGCACAGATCGCAAACAAGTACGATGGATGGGATATATGGCTAGTACTCTCAGAATCCTTACACTTTCTTGTTCGTCTCCCCTGACAAAGTTGTTGAGATTTTAATCTGATTGAAGTCAGAAAGTCACAGGCCTTTAATATCAAATATGACTGAATAGATGACAGAAGGATATAAATCCACATTCATATGCCACAAGAGACCTGCCACTATTATTCCTTGTTAAAATGGGGAGCTGAGAGTGGCACATAGTTAATTTATTCACTAGGTCAGTTAATTTCCAGAGGTTAGCCAGTGGCCCCATGATGGAACTGGGATTTAACCTGCATTGCCAGGTCCAGTCCCAGCCCCAGGGCCAGAAATTTCTTTCTTTTGAGATCTGAGAAGCAAGCTTTGAAGTGGAAAAAAAAGTGCATATGTCATTCAAAGTCCCCGGCTACTCTACTGAATCTTTTAAAACCATCTCCCATTTAACTGAAATAGCTTCATATTTCTTAGGGAGGATGAAGTAAGAACATTGCATCATACACAAGATCCTTTTTCAAACCTTTCAAGCCAGAGATTTTGGGCAGGATGTGAACTGAGGGCTTTTTCTCTCATATTACAGAAAAACCTCTGTGATCCTGCAAAGAATACAGTGCTTATTTCACTGTACATTCTGGCCTTTGATCTTGGTGCACAACATATTATGAAATATATTACAGTGAACTTCACTGTCAGCTCTAATTAAAACTGAAGTTAAAGGTCCAATATTTATTATTTACTATATTTTAATCCCCCCAATAATCAATGTTCTCCAAACAGATAACAGACCAAAATGCCATGCAAATAGATAAAAATATAAAATACAATACAAATATTTAAAAGAATATAATACAATACATATAGCAAAAGAACTGATAAAATAGCCATACAAGTCTAGAAGTAGATCTCTAAAATGTCTGGGAGAATAGAAAGGTCTTTGCCTTGTGTGAAAAAATAACTAAGGCAGGATCTACACTACTGCTTATAACAGTTGATAATGACAACTGTTCAGGCCTAGGACACATTACTTATACCGTCTTCATAATGTTTTTAAAGTGTTATATCCTGCTTGGAGTAGATTGGGCCTAGGTGCCAGGGAGAATGCCGCAACTAGGGATTTGTGACACTGGGAATTTTGTTCAGTTTAAGCCTGATGGAATTCTGCAGTATTTCCAATCTGGGAAAATGGCAGAGGACAGTAACAGATTTTCTTTCCCGATTCCAGAAACATTTTGCGCAAGTTGTAATTTGCACATTTAAAAAAAGTGCTGGGATTTTGAAATTTGTGCAAATGGTTTTTTAAGGTGTGTGGTGTGTTTTGTTTTGTTTTTTTAAAAACCATGTTGCTAACCTTGCACAAGTGCAGATGATAGTCCTGCAGGAGTATATTCCTGTATTGTCAAAGAACGTGTCAATTCCATGCTCCACTTTGGCACTTCCCAAGTGAAGTGGGTACGGGGTGGGCGGTGGCTACGCATGCAGTAGGTGCGAATGAGATGGAAGATTCCTGAGCAGGTAAAATATATTGCCCTATATATAAAACATACTTACTGAAAATATAAAACTGGTGGCTATATAAACAAGCAAGTATATAAAACTAGCAAATATGAATGGGTTGGGCAGTGGTGCAGCTAGTGCTTGAAGCTTAGGGCCCTGCTACCCCCACCCCTTGTCTTGAGAAATCAGAGTGGTAAACAGGCCCAGTGCATCAGGTGGAGGTAGTCATGTGTCCTATTTTACAGAGGACAGTCCTCTATCTGAATGTATTCTCTATTTGAAAGGTTGTCCAGTTCAAGTCAGATATAAAGCAGGGACCTTAACCATCTCTGTTCTTAAGGTTCCTTATCTTTATATCAGACTTTGACCAGGCATCCCTTGAAATAGAGAACTGTCCTTTCTGAAAGAAGATACATAACTACCCTAATATAAGCTGGTTGAACACTGAGTTTATCAATTAAAAGAAAGAATAGTATAGAAAGAGACTGGTGCCTGCCATTCTAGACAAAAGAAACAGAGATTTCAACTGAAAGGAAACATACCCTTTCAGAAGATCATGCAGATGATGAGGTACTTGGGGATTATACTGGAAACCGTTGCAGTGACCATTTTTAAAAGATCAATACCATTTTTGTGTAACTGCAAAAACAGTGCAAAAGTCTAGACAAAGGAGGACGGTCATTTCAGAAACATAGCAGAGAGGGGGGAAAGGTAAATACTGGATTCTGTGCATATTTAAATATCCACAAGCTGCTACAGTCCAATTCAAGATGTGTGTGTGTATGTGTGTGTGTGTGTGTGTGTGTGTGTGTGTGTGTGTGTGAGAGAGAGAGAGAGAGAAAGAGAGAGAGAGAGAGAGAGAGAGAGAGAGAGAGAATTTGGCACCCTGGCCCTTAAAGGGACCTGCCTGACAGCTCTCAGAGCACCTAATTTGAAGAATACTTTCACTCCTGGAATGAAAAGTTATTAATGTTCTTACAAAAGAAGTTAGATTCAAAGGTGCCACATCACCGACCCTCTATAAAGAGTTGTAGGGTTTGTTTTAATACATTATGCTTACTCATATAGCAAAAAGAGACTTCACCTACTTCCTCTTCCTTCAGAAAGTGGAAATGGAGCAGAAAATGATGAGGAAACATGGTGGCTGCCGTCATCCAGAGAAATGGTGGTGTCATATCTGAGCAGACCTTTAAAGGCTTAATGAAGTCAAAGAAAAATGTATGCTTTCAACAGTAGGTGACCTTTTCCCAAAATGACAGGAGCCAAAGTCTTCTTCAAATTAGATGCATTGAGAACTATCTGACAAATCCCTTTAACAGGCCAGGGTGCCAAACTGACTACATTTATCACACCATCTGGGAGATTTGTTTTTCAACAATGGGCATTTTTCAGAAGAAAATGACAATGCTCTTCAGAAATTTGGAAGACGGCCTTGTCTTTATGAATGGCATCTTAATATATGGCATGCCAATCAAGGAACAAGGCAAACACTTACTGCTGCCTTAAAGATGGTCAATAATTCAAGGCTTAAATTAAACTGGGGAAAGCATGTTTTTGTTTCCAAACAGCCTGAAATAGAATTCTTGGACAAGTGATTGCAGACTATGACACTATTAGGGCTGGACCACCAGGCACAGGTCTGGAGTGGGGGCCAAATCCAGCCACTATGTCATTATTATTATTTTTTTCATAAGTCAGGGATGCAGTGGAACTAAACTGCAATGAGGGGAGGGAAAGAAAGGCCATGGCTAGACCTAGTGGTCTAGCACGACAGAGGGGGAAGGATCTTGTGATTTTATGTTTGCGAGATCTCCCCCTCTGTCTACACGCAGCATGCAACATCCTGGGAGGTGGAGGACGTCGTGGCCGCCACTTTGTTTTTTTTCTTCCTTTTCTTAAAGGGATAGGAGTACTCAAGTGGTTGAGTGCAAAAGGTAAGTGTTTGTTTGTTTGTTTGTTTTACAAAAAAAACAAAACCTCCCACTCCCCCACCCCACCCCCGATGGGCACAGAGCTCCTGAGGAGCTCTGTGCCCCATGTGCATTTCCTGGCTCCTCGCAGTTACTCCTGAGGAGCCGGGACAAAAACGTGACACCCACCCACACATTCCAAGGTCTCGGGATTATCCCAAAACTGTGGGGAAAAGTGGGATTAATGCCAATATCCTGGGGAAAGGGAGGGATCATCCCTCCCTGCTCCCAGTATCCCCTGTGCATCATGTGAACTCACAGGGATGATTCTTGGGTGAACCCCGGGATATCGGCAGGTCTAGCCATGGCCAAAGAATGCGCTGGGGGAAGAATGGAGATAAAAAGACCACTGAGGGTGGGGTGGAGACTGGAGAGGCAGAGTTCCACTAATAAAATACTTTTTAAAAGGGGAGGAATCTTGATGTGATTTTACATGATTGAATCAAATTTCTTTTTGTGAAATTACCAATGTACACACTCACTCCTACATATTATTAGAACACTATACAGAAACAATCTTGGCACCATTTTATGTCCCATCAAATCAACTTTCCTATTTTTCAGGGTTTTAACAATGCACACAAGTGTACATATACACTTTAATACTTAATGAAAGTTTTGTGAATGATTCAGAGAGTGTTTGTCTCCTGGGTGTGATAGAAATCTGATAAGTAAACCAATTAAGCACACACAAAACGCATGGTGATGCAGTCATGTATACAACTTCATCTATCGGTGTGTGTTATTATAAAGATTCAGAGATATAAATGAAATGTCATTGAGAAGCAATTAAAGGTTTCTGTGTGTCCGCTGTGCTCCTATCTTACTATCCTTTTAGTAATGCATGTTACATTTTTGATAGCTCTGTAATTTTTAACCATATGTAATTTTTATCATGTATAGTATAGCAAAATGTCAAGTTTGTATGTGTTGCAATGATCTGTGGATTGAGCAATAAACATATTGAGTTTTGTATATAACTTCGTCAGAACTGGTTTTTGCTTTTTTTGTTTTGTTTTTGGCACAATTTTTATCAGTGTGAACATGTGCATGAGTCATGTAGACAGAGAGAACATGAACTGAGGCAATTGAAAGCTGTGGGAAACTGCATATGCATAGTGGTCATTACAACACTGAGAACAGAATTCCAAATCCACTGCTTCCACTTAGGAACACCAAAATATGAGAAGGAATTTAGATTAGGAGAATTTCTGAAGATTCAGGATAAATAAAAGGAAGTACTTCTTCACACGGTGCATAGTTAAATTATGGAATTCACTACCACAAGATGCAGTGATGACCACCAATTTGGATGACTTTAAAAGGGGGTTGGATAAATTCCTAGAGGCGAAGGCTATCAATGGCTACTAGCCCTGATGGTTATGTGATACCTCCAGGATCTGAGGCACTAAGCCTATGTGCCCCAGTTGCTGGAGAACATGGGTGGGAGGGTGCTGCTGCAATGTGTCCTGCCTTGTTGGTCCCTGGCCGATGGCTGGTTGGCCACTGTGTGAACAGAGTGCTGGACTAGATGGACCCTTGGTCTGATCCAGCATCAGGGCACTTCTTAGGTTCTTAAGTCATTATAAGATTGGAGAGACTAACCCAGAGGGAAAAGGTAAGCAAAATTTTATAATATCTTTTCTCTCTCTCTCTCTCTCTCTCTGTGGTCTATCTCTAATTTTAACAGCAATGAAAACATGCTTGTATTGATAACTGGAGTCCCAATTATTTAGTGACTAACTTTCTCTTTTATAAGGTAATAAATCTCATTAAACACCACTTAAGGAATCAATTGATTCGTTAACTTGTAATAAACGCTTTTAAACTGCAAATTAACTACTAATTTGAAACACCTATTTAAAATACTGCCAATATCCATGGATCTCTCTCTGAGGTATAAAAAGCTCAACTTTTTTGGCTTATGAAATAACTGTAATAGCAATACATTAAACAGTCTCTTTTTGTTTCGAAAAGTAAAAAAAAAATCTGAATACACAATGTAGGACTTTACAAGAGTAAAATGTCTGATATTGTGAGAATACAGTCAGCAGGAGGTATGTTATATGATGTATGTTATTTTCATGTGAGCTAACAAACTAAAAGGAATGGAAAATATATATATTAAACATTCACATTGTCCCATAATAATAAAAAAGCATGATTTTTCTCCTCTTCAACAGCTAAATTACATTTAAAGAAAATTATGTTTCCCTTAGAATTACCGTGTTCTTTTTGAAGGCATCTCAGAAGTGTGGCAGGATCATATTCTATGGGCCCTTCATTTAAGCCCTGTCTTCTCAAAAAGGAGACAAAGCTCTCTCTCTACAAGGCTTTTACCGTGCACTCAGGATTGGCCACTGACAGAAATTGTGAGTGCTTTACATGATGTTGTCATCTTCCAGGACTTCTTCTGTCCTTTTTGACCAATATCACAGCTTTTTAAAATTGAAAAGGCAGTACTAAATTTAAAACCTATTATATCACACCACCATAATAAAACGTAAAGAATTTGTAGACAAATGAAACCGGGGGGGGGGGGACGACGACAACCAAGCATGTGTAATGGAGCTGATCTTAGTCCCACAAAGAATCCAGAAACAGAAGCCCAGTAAAGGTCTGATGGATAAGTAGTGTAGTAACTCTACTTATCCCTTTCCTCTAGAGGACTCAAATTCTGTCTATAGTTCTCAACACTAACACTTCACTTGTAAACCACTTAGTGATATTTTTAAAATAATATAAGTGGTATATAAAGTGAATTAATTAATTAATTAATTAATAAGTAAATAGTGTCTATTCCCAATGGCAGGGGTGTTTCCTTGTCAGCTCAGATGCTACCACTTCTTCCCATCACCAGGAGGCTGTTGGATATCATCACTGATATTTGACCTGGGTAAATATTGTGTTTTGGAGTTTCTGGTTTTAAATGTTTTATCTGATGAGGTTTGTATTTATTATGATGAATTTTACACTAACCTGCTGATCCATCTTGTTGGTATTGCAGCATTTATGCCTTTTCATCTACTGTGGGTTCAGAATAAAGAAATATGGTGGTATTTGCAGGACTTCAAACAGAAGAAGCTCAGAATGTGAACTGAAGGGCATCATGACTTCACATATATTCGGCAATATCCAACGGGGCTGTTGCCAAGCAGCCCCTCCCACTGATCCATTGCACAAGCAGCAATTCTCACCGATCCATTGTGCAAGTGGGACCCACCGCTTGCACAATGGAGATTTAACACTTTCTATAAAGAGCCGTTCCGGTTGATTCCAGAAGCGCTTAAACTCTATTGTACACTTAGGTGGAAGGAAGTTATTGCACTCGTGCCCTGCTCTTGGGTCCCTGGTCCACAGCTGGTCGGCCACTGTGTGAACAGAATGATGGAGTGGATGGACCCTTGGTCTAATCCATGATGGCTCTTCTTAAGTGGTGGGTCTCTCTTGTAGAACAGAATTGGTGGGGTGCAGCACACCTTTGGATGCTGCCTACTGGTTTTTATTACTATTGACAATCAGGAATTCTGTCTTGAAAAATGTTTTTTTCTCTCTCATCTCATTTAATGCCTTCTTAGAATATATATATATATATATATATATATATATATATATATCCTTTCCCTTTCCTTTTTAAGCTTTTGCAACTTATGCCAATATTTCTCTGCTTGTCTATCCCTATTTTGTGAACAACAATGCTACAGTGTTTTGCTCTTTTTAAAAAAAAAAAACCCAAAAGAACTGCAAAGGAGCACCACATAATTAGAATTTCATCATGAAATGAGTTTCAGGTATGAAGACAATTAATTGTATGTCACAAAGTCAGATATAGTGTGAAAAATCTATCAGTTTGTAATTCCAAGACAAGACATTCTGGTGGTACAGAAAAGAGCAAGCAAACAATGAAATGGTTATAACACCTTCTTTATGAGTAAGGCTAAAATGTGTGTGGGTCTTTTTAGTGCAGATGAAAGACACCTAGAGGATGTGGGACAAAACTGAGGTTTAGAAAATTATGAACGATACTGAGAATATCTAGAGAAGGCTTTTGATTTGGTCCTTTTTTAATACTAGAACTTGGGGTGGTAAGTATCGGCCTATAGAGTTTATTGGCACTAGGTTCAGTACTGACAAAAGGAAGTACAAAAGGAAGTTTACACAACACACTATTTTAAAAGTCACTGCTTCAAGATGTGGTGATGGCCAATAGCTCAGATGGATTGGCTTTATAAAAAGAAAATCCATGGAAAGTTGGTCTGTCATGAACAACTATTAGCCTTGATAGTTGTGGAGCCTCCAGGTTCAAATACAGTATATTACATCGAATCATAGAATAGCAGAGTTGGAAGGGGCCTACAAGGCCATCCAACGCTTGGGAGAAACAGAACAGCAGGGCTATGGCCTTCAAACTCTGGAGTAATGGAAGTAGCGTATACCCATCAGGACTAGTGGCCATTCTCCTCCAGGAATTTATCCAACCCCCTTGTAAAGCTCTTCGAATTGGTGCCATCGCTCCATCTTGTGGTAGCAAATTCCATAGTTTAACTGTGCGAAGTACTTCCTTTTATCTGCCCTGAAGCTCCCACAAATCAGTGTTATGGGATGAGCCCAGCTTCCTGGAAGCTGAACTAGATGCATCTTTGGTCTGAACCAGCAGAAATCTTATATTATTTGAGATGGACATAGAACAAATGAAACTATGGTACAGAATTCTGGTATATCAAACATTTCTTAAGAAGCAGCAAAAGCCATCCCTCCCTCCCATTTTTGTAGTTGTCCAAAGTAACATTTAAAAAACAAAAACACCTCCCCCCTTTTCTTACTTCTCATAATTACTGAAAACTGTTGTCTCTTTTGGAGGTCACAGAACCTGAGCTTGTTCTTTTATCTGTCTGAGTCACTGATTGTTCTCACCATTTTGCCTTGGCATGGCAAAACCCGGTTGAATTGTTGATGTGACAGTGCATCGGATGTGGCATTCCCTGATTGAAATGCTGGGTTCCTCAGACCCACCAATTAATCACTTGCTGAGCTGGAGGGCAGAAGGGAGACAGGGGATTGTCAGCAGTGATGTTCCTTGAATTTTTTGTTTGTCTATCGCAAGCGGCAAAGTGCAAAGTTACCTATAAAAGAATTTGAAGTCCATCTGGTTGACAGGAACATGTTGAGCATGTTGATCTACATGACAGGAGCTGCATTAACAAAAAAACAAAATCCTAATATCTTGCAGACCAATCCTGTTTAATATATTATTACTCTCCTACCACTTGAGAGGCAGGTGCAGAGCTTCACAATGTAACGTGAATGCAGTAGATAGGTACTGGCGTGCTCCCAGTTCACGAATTATGTGAATTAGTTTGGATAGTTTTAGCACATCTGGAACATTTAGAATTTATTCTGGAAGTTCCATTTTAATCCCCACTTTGTGTTACTGCATTAATTAGCTCTGCTTAACTGCCTTAAAATTAGAGTCAAGTGCTATCAGTGTTTAAAGGTCACTGGAGTAATAAAAATGGTTATATCCAAGTATACAGTTTGCAGTTTCTTTCTTTCTTTTTTGCTGATGCAAAGTTGCTGTGTCCCCTTACTGAAACACTTGTCCATGGAATAATATATATCAGATACCCTTTTATAGTCCACAGGTCCAAGCAATGGTGGCTGACCCAGGTTCTTCTTAGGACCTGGTTATACCAGGAAAATGGAGGGATCATTCCTGCCTGCTCCAGGGATCCCCTGTGTGGCATTTGGATGCACAGGGATGATCCCGGGATATAGGGCTGGTGTAGACATGCCCTTAGACTTTCAGTAGACTGACCATATTTTGGAAACCAAAAGGGAGGACAATATGGCCGCCCTCAAGGAGGCCTGCCTACCCCAACATGCCCAGCCCCCAAGGCAGGTCCATCTTGACATGTCTGGCCCAGCAACACTGGGCGCTGTCCCTGGATTGGGCTTATTTTGAGCTCCATCACCCAGGCTGCCAACTTTAGTTTTCAAAATATTCTTGCACCTCAGATTGAGTACAGGTGCAGAAGCCCATCTTTAGGAAGGGGATCAAGTTGTTGCTGGGTTTTTGTTTTGTGTTTAAGTGGAATTAAGGTCAATGATGGGAATCAACTTTTATTTGCAAAAATGGATCTAAGGCCAGAGTATTTTTGAGCAGGTACCAACAACAGCCATCCCCAACCTGGTGTTCTCTGGATGTTTTGGACTTCAACTCCTATCAGCCCCAATGGTGAGGAATGCTGGGAGTTGAAATCCAACATATATGGAGGTTACCAGGTTGCGGAAGACTGGAAGACACAAACAGTACACCTTTGGATTGCCACCATAAGAACATATCCTATGCATAGTGACTGGGTAATAAACACACTGTCCACTATTTATCATGCTCTGCTGTTTATCATGTTCATTTGTGAACTTTCTCCATGTCCAGTGCCCAGTGTTTCCTACAAATTCTCCATTCATCTCACTAGTCACACTATAACTAATCCAAAATCCCACATAACCTCCAACATACATACAGAACTATTGCACCACTTTCTGGATGTTCCCCCTTTAAAATATTCCATCCATGGAATATTTCAAATCTTTCCTATTATAGGCATCATTGCTAATACTTTAGCACCATTAGAGCAAAAAAATAATAAAAATAAAAATAAAAAAAATCATCAGACAAAAGTACTAATTTAATTGCTATCTTCCCGTAAGCAGAAAGAGGCAATCTCTCAATATTTTTTCTCCATATACCACCCTAATACTAAAAGATCAAATATTAAATGTAAAGTCCTATTAAATTAGCCAAAAAATATTTTGGCCTTCCAACAGTCTTAAGATCAAGGGCCAGCTTTGGCTTGGACCTGGTGTTCATTTAATTTGCCCATAAAAACCTCGTTGGTTTCATTATTATTATTATTATTATTATTATTATTATTATTATTATTATTTATATAGCACCATCAATGTGCATGGTGCTGTACAGAGTAAAACAGTAAATAGCAAGACTCTGCTGCATAGGCTTACATTCTAATAAAATCATAATGAAACAATAAGGAGGGGAAGAGAATGCAAACAGGCACAGGGTAGGGTAAGCAGGCACAGGGTAGGGTAAAACTAACAGTATAAAGTCTGCACAACATCAAGTTTTAAAAGCTTTAGGAAAAAGAAAAGTTTTTAGTTGAGCTTTAAAAGCTGCGATTGAACTTGTAGTTCTCAAATGTTCTGGAAGAGCATTCCAGACGCAAGGGGCAGCAGAAGAAAATGGAGAGAGACGAGCAAGGGAAGTAGAGGCCCTTGGGCAGGCGAGAAACATGGCATCAGAGGAGCGAAGAGCACGAGCGGGGCAATAGTGTGAGATGAGAGAGGCAAGATAGGAAGGAGCTAGACCGTGAAAAGCTTTGAAGGTTAACAGGAGAAGTTTATATTGGATTCTGAAGTGAATTGGAAGCCAATGAAGAGATTTCAGAAGCGGAGTAACATGGTCAGAGCGGCGAGCCAAGAAGATGATCTTTGCGGCAGAGTGGTGAACAGAAACCAACGGAATGATGTGAGAAGAAGGAAGGCCAGAGAGAAGAAGGTTGCAGTAGTCCAACCGTGAAATAACCAGTGCATGAACAAGCGTCTTGGCAGAAGAGACAGACAAGTTTGCCATGATAACAGTTTGCCATGAACCGTGGGACATTTAAAGCTCCTCTGGATTCAAATAACTCGTTCTTTGCATACTGCTTGTTCCTTGAGCTTTTTGTGACTAGTTGCAGCATAGAGAAAAGATCCCAGTTCCAACTACTAGAATGCAAAGGCACAGCAACCAGCCTGGCAGTGAGAGAGGAAGGGGAAGCAAGATACCCAGAGGGGATCTACACTAGTCAAGTTAGAACGTGTCTTACCGTTTTTAAGTGTGCGTTTGGTAGTATTTCGCCACATGACATTCAGTTTGTGACGTTTTATTGTCTGTTGTCTGTTCTCTGGTTTTTATTTTGAACTTCTCTGAAATAAGTCGTTCTATTTGGTATGATGTGGCTGATTTCATCGTATTAAATGGGTTTCCTGTAGTTCTTAATTAGCCAATCTCATTCCTGGGGGGCATGTTTATGTAATTTCTGTGCCCAAAGTTGGAGCCGTTTTTTTCTTTCAAGCCTCTTTTTTGCAGACACTTCCAGTTTCACTTTTGGGAGGCTGCTTGCTGGATTGTTTGCCGGTGGAGGATTCTCAGAGAGAAGAGAGAAGAGGAAGTGGGAGGGGAAATTGGCAGACGAGGAAGAAGAACAAACGGATTTCTTTTCTTAGTGTGGAACTTTGTTCCAACACTGTTGCCCTCTGAAGGTAATAGTTTTCCCTTGTTGCTCCGTTCCCCAGAGCCCTAGCACTGCATCACAATGGGATCCACTGTTAGTGCAATAGGGAGCTAGCTGTTCTTAAAGCAAATGGAAACAAGCAGAAATGCTTGTTTCCAGAATAGGTGGGTTAGGAGAGTTCATAGAAGGGAGCTCCATCAACCCGTGATGATATGGACTTGTTTTCAGGCAGCACTAACTCCCTGTTCTGCTAGCAGTGAGTTCCACTGGTACAATAGAAAGAGCAGATGCACAGCAGCAGTATTGGATACTGCCCTATATCTCTGCTCTGTTCATGGATTATTGGTATGGTTAGAACCCAACTTTGACTTTGTACCTACCCAATTTCAGCTAGCCAATTTCAAGAGCTATCTCTCTTTTGTCCATTACCTAGCTCTAACACTTGACTTGCTTGTCCTCAGATAGAATTCTGTTCCTGTTAAGATCTATACTTAGTTATTTGTCCCAGTTTCAAACATTTGACATCCTTATGTATGACAATATAACAAGGCATAACAAGAGATTATGAAATTCAAAACCAAATGTTCAGTTTTTAATATTGTTTTCATTTATTGAAACTCTATTGTTGTTCTGTCCCTGGAAAAGAAGAAAGTAATAAAAGCTTGGCAATTTACGAGCTCTCAGACATCCCAAATTTATTTATTTATTTATCTATTTATTTGATTTGATTCGTATACTGCCCAACTGGCAAATTCCCCTGAATAAAACCAAGGAACAAAGATCTGTTAAATCTACCAATGTAACTGATCTTACATTACAGAAATTCAGACAGACTTCAGTTTTCAGAATCTGATGTCACTGGAAAAAATGTGTTTTGCAGCTCCTTCAAGACTCATTGTGGTATAAACTTTGCAGCCTTTAGTTCCACCCCTTGCCCTTTGGCTTTTTTGTTCCTTCGTTATTTGGGGTTCCCTCCTTATCAGCTACTAGCCTTTAGTAGATGTCAGGGCCTCAATTGAGGAGTCCTGGAGAATTGGGGAGGTGTCAGAGGACTGGAGGAGAGCAAATGTAGTCCCTGTCTTCAAGAAAGGAAAAGAGAGGACCCCAGTAATTATCAACCAGTGAGTCTACCATCAAGCTCTGGAAAGATGTTAGAGCAAGTAATAAAGCAGGCCATTTGTAAGCATCTTGAAGACAATGCTGTGATTGCTAAGAGTCAGCATGGCTTTGTCAACTTGAAACTAATAAACTTCAAAGCATGGCTTTGTCAAAAATAGGTCATGTGAGACAAATCTTGTCTCCTTCTTTGACAGGGAAACTACTCTATTGGACAAAGGGAATGCTGTGGACATAATCTACCTCAATTTCAGCAAAGCTTTTGATGAGGTTCCACATGACATTCATTGACAAGCTGCTAAAGTTGAGCTTGGATGCATCACAGTAAGGTGGGTCTACAACTAGCCAGCTAACTGCACTCAAAGAGTCAGCATTAATGACTCTTTGAGTCATTAATTAATGAATGCTCGATGGCCTTGTAGGCCCCTTCCAACTCTGCTATTCTATGACTCTACATCAAGTTGGAGAGCACTAACCAGTGAGGTACCACAGGGTTCTGTCTTGGGGCCAGTATTATTCAACTTTTTTTATTAATGGCCTGGATGACGGGATTGCTGGGATTCTTTTCAAATTTGCAGATGACATAAAACTGGGAAGTCTGGCCAACATCAATGATGATAGAATGAGACTGCAATCTGATTTGGACAGGTTGAAAGACTGGACTGAGAGGAACAAAATGTCCTTCAACTGGGAGAAATGTAAGGTATTACATTTAGGAAGGAAAAATGTAGGGTATACATACAAGATGGGGGATTCATGGCTTGGAAACACTACATCAGAGAAGGATTTGGGTGTGGTTGTTGACAGCAATCTGAATATGAGTCAGCAATGTGAGATAGCTGCTAGAAGGGCTAACACAATTCTGGGCTGCATTAGAAGAAGCATTGTATCAAAGATGCGTGTAATCAAAGTCCTTATTCCTCTCTTCTCGGCACTAGTAAGACCACACCTGGAGTATTGTGTAAGATTCTGGGCATCACATTTCCAGAAGGGCATTGACAGGTTAGAACAGGTTCAGAGGAGAGCAAGAAAGATGATACAGAGACTTGAGGACCTGCCCTATTAGGACAGACTGAAGGAACTTGGGATGTTCAGTCTGGAGAAAAGTAGACTGAGGAGGAGACATGTTCAGGTACATAAAAGGGTGCCGCAGGAAACATGGTCATAATTATCATCATCATCTATTAATAAGCAACAATAATAATATAAAATAAACTTTTTCCAGCAAACAGACAAATCTGAGACTTAGATCTACCATTCTGCTCTGACAGCCATTTAGCTCAAAGTAGCGGTGAAGTGGAACTAACCATATCATAGGATACCATACCATATTGCCTAAATAATGCATCTGCTATGGACATGGCCCTTAATGGCTGTATTTTTCCAGCAGTTGGGAGCTTGAGTGAACATGGAAAGCTCTTAACACATGTTAAACTGAAAGGGTTTTTTGTTTTGTTTATAGAATAATAACTATTGCTACTCCTGGATTAATGCATGCTAGGAACGTTATTATACATTGTATCAGTTCGGTCTCTCATCTGTGGTTTTCCCCAACTTGAATTATTTCACTTATGTCATAAAATCAATATCTAGTGTGTAGATCAAAGAGGTGATATTTTATCCTGGGCAGCCTACCTGGAACAAGATAACCCAGTAGATGATGAATCGTTTCCAAAGATTCTAAGTTTAAAAGGTTGGATATTAAAGTGAAGTCAGGGAGCGTCCATTTAACTCTTTCAAACTAAATTTCTCATCAAAGACTAGCACTTACTTATTGTCTTCACATGAAATTGCCAACTTTAGTTTTCCCAAAGCAAGTTATTTGTGAATCTCTGCAGAAGAACTAAAGAGGGAGCTATTGACTAAGAATGATATGGTAATGTTAGTGAATGGGACCTTCCTGCTCCCTGTAAATCTTCACTAAATGATCAAATAAGAATATGATAAAATAATTAACTCTTTCTAGGCCACGGTAAGTTCTAAAAGCGATAATTAATTATTTTGTTTCTCTTATATAATTTGATACAAGATATTTGCATAGTTCTGCTCCTGCCAGGCAAAGACGTTATCGTATTTTTATAACTGATTTCTGCACTTGGCTGTGTTTACTGTGGCTGGGATCCAAAAAGCTACTCAGTCACAGCCAAGCGTAGTGGAACTTTTGACATTTTGCTTTCAGTAGCTGAACACATGCCATATTACCTCCTTTTGGAAATGGTCTTAGTTTCAAAAGTAATTTACTATGTGGCATGTTTAAAAAGTCAAACCCAATGTCTCTTTACTCATATTAAATTAATGATTATTATAGGTGTTCCCTTTCTCTCTTATGTATATGAAGGTTTCCATCTGTTCTTTGATCTACTTCCTCAATTTTAAATATATTTTGACTGTGTGTTAGTAATGGAAAATGTGTGTTGTAGATGAAATCATGTGGAGCTAGCGTGAATTGTGGGATTCTGCTTTCAAAGAAGCAATAGGGATTTCAATTCTTCTATTTTCGTCTGCTGCCCCTTACACCTGGAACGCTCTTCCAGAACATTTGAGAACTACAAGTTCAACCACAGCTTTTAAAGCTCAACTAAAAACTTTTCTTTTTCCTAAAGCTTTTAAAACTTGATGTTGTGCAGACTTCTACTGTTACTTTCTACTGTTAGTTTTTCCCTACCCTGTGCCTGCTTACCCTCCCCTGTACCTGTTTGCATTCTCTTCCCCTCCTTATTGTTTTACTATGATTTTATTAGATTGTAAGCCTATGCGGCAGGGTCTTGCTATTTACTGTTTTACTCTGTACAGCACCGTGTACATTGATGGTGCTATATAAATAAATAATAATAATAATAGACCTCTCAGCACTTTTTAGGTGCACCATCAATCAAGATATTCCCTCTGGAGGGTCTCTGTGGGTTGAGAACTGGGCACTCTGTAGGTTATTATAGTGGGTCTGCTTTTACCTACAGGGTCATTCCCAGAAGGTGATGCTGAGGGATAATTGCTTGGCCCATTGGCATTTGTACTATGGGCTCTTCCATGATTCTATCTTAACCCCCAAACTTTTAACATCTACATGAAACTGCTAGTAGGTTAACTGTACAATAGCTTCACCATTTTTCATTGATATCTGAATCAACCAAGGGAGTGAAAATGCAGAACCAGTATCTGCAGTTAGGAATGGTATGAAGACCAAGATACAGAAGTTCAACCTTGACAAGACAGAAGCCCTTAAAATGGATGGACTCTCCTAGGAGACAGCATTCAGCCTGTTCTGGATATGGTTACACTCCTCCTATACGCTGAGTTTCACAGTTTCAGAGAGCTCCAAGATCTAGTTTTGTGAGAGGCCCATGTGACCTCAGTGGCTCAGGGATGTTGCCCTGATAGGAGAATCCTAAACTTCATTTCAAGATGCATTGGGCATTGTATTGCTTTTCAGAGAGTATTATTATGTGATAAAGATTCATTTCTCAACACCATTTTGAGGCTTTACCTCTCCTTTTGCTTCCTTTGTTTCAGGGCTGTCCCCTCTGCCTTTCATTTTGTTTAACTATAAAACCCTACATGGCTTGAAACCCAGGTATATGAAGAAGCACATCCTCCCACATCAACTTGCTTGTAGATCAGTTGATGCTCCTGCTTCTGAGGTAAAATGGGTGGTACCTGAGGAGAGGGCACCCCTCTTATAGAAATGTCTCCCCTGGGATGGCCTACCTGGTGCCCATACTGTTGCCTTTTCAGTGCCAGGCAAAGAGGGGTGTTTTTTTTTTTTTTTAATTCTCCCAGGCTTTTAAAATGTTTTTATCTGTTCTATACTGCTTCTGATTGTTGTTTAACTCTATTTTACCTTTTAATATTATGTTATACATTTACATGTAAGTTCACATGTAAATCATTCTGGAAACTTTTGTTGAAGGGCACTATAAAAATATATTAAACAACCTATATTTATGCCATCTTTTACAAGGTAATTTTTGTATACCCTGATATAAATCTTCACTTGGTGTATTATCTACCTCCAATTAATTATAGGGAATGAACTATCATTATCATATCTTTTAGAGCAGTATGGTTAATTTTAGGGTTAATTTTACAACATGATATAGTTATCTGATCCTTTTCCATTTTTATTTTACTCTGATGACTGTAGATATTTTACAAGCTAATTTATAAGTATAATTAGTGTTTATGTGAAGGTAACCAGCCCTGTGAAGTAATTCTGACAGAACAAATGGAGAGAAAAAAACTTTCTCCAGCTAAGATGTCGTCTATGCTTATGTGCCATGGCTGATTACTATGGAGTGGAGAAATTTAAGCAAAAATGGATGGAGCATAGATCTTAACTGCAAAAAATCAGGACAGCTGATTACTTGACTAATGCATTATAATATCGACTCATTTTCTTTGCTCTGAAAAGTTGTAACTGAATTTCCTCCAGATTCACTTTAAGTTTTTTGCAGTTAAAGATTACAATATAGTTGAAGATGACCTGCTAAGATGAGAATAGAACCAAATTAGGTTTTTAAATTGAAAAATAGTTATAGATATGCAAACACAGCACCTCATATAACTAAACTTGTAAATATGTTTACAGGGTCTAATTGGATTTTTTGTAGAGATGAACAAATTAGATTTAGAGGAAAGCAAGCCTGATAAACTCAAAACTTGTTTCTTTTAAAAAAAATAAACTTGTCTCTCTACATGTGACTAAAGCCCTTTTACAATTGGCATTGGGTTCAAAATATATATTTGGCTGGAATTGGAGATAAGTCTTTTCAGGACTAACAGTTCTTCACAAAGTTTCTTTTGTTAAATCTAATAAGGAAATGGATATTATACCTCATAAAGTAAATTTTCATCTGTCTTCTCCAAACTCTAATTCCCTTATAAAAATTGATGTGAAAGCCTCTTACATTGTCAACTATGTCAAAAAGATTCAGTACTTTAATATTTTATTGATCTATTTTATATGTTTAAGAACATAAGAACGTAAGAAGTGCCCTGCTGGATCACACCATGGGTCCATCTAGTCCAGCACTCTGTTCACACAGTGGCCAACCAGCCATCGGCCAGGGATGATCAAGCAGGACATGGTGCAACTGCACCCTCCCACCCATGTTCCCCAGCAACTGGTGCACATAGGCTTACTGCCTCAAATACTGGAGATAGCACACAACCATCAAAGCTAGTAGCCATTGATAGCCTTCACCTCCAGGAATTATCCAACCCCCTTTTAATGCCATCCAAATTGGTGGCCATCACTGCATCTTGTGGTAGTGAGTTCCATAATTTAACTATGTGCTGTGTGAAGAAGCACTTCCTTTTATTTCTCCTGAATCTCCAACCAATCAGCTTCATGGGATGACACTGGGTTCTAGTATTTTGAGAGAGGAAGAAAAATGTCTCCCTATCCACATTCTCCATACCATGTATAATTTGGCATGTGTGCTTCTAATACTTTTACTCTTTGTATCACAGCTCAAAAGCATTACATTAAACTTTCAGCTATACCCATTTTCAGCTATACCCAAACAAATGAACTAAATCACTTAACAAGAAAAGTCTGTGACAAAGGTTAGTTCACACATAATGCTAACTTACAGTATGGGTCATTGAATTCTGGGTTGTTGTAATGTGTGAATTTGGCTGAGTTAACAAACCATGGTTTGTTAACCATGGACAACCCAAAAAGAGAAGCCATGGTTGGGTTGCTGAGTTGTAAACTTTTAATGTTTACTATTTTTAAATGTTGTAAACCGCCCAGAGAGCTTCGGCTGTGGGGCGGTATATAAATGTAATTAAATAAAAATAAATAAATAAAATAAACTCTGCATTGTTTAAATCATGGGTTCTCTTTTTGTACAAATCCAGGACCATGGGTTGTTTCACCAGACTACAGAGGTGGTAGGTAAGAGTGGTAAAAACTCTGCATTGTTTAAATCATGGGTTCTCTTTATGTACAAATCCAGAACAATGGGTTGTTTCACCAGACTACAGAGGTGGTGGGTAGGAGTGGTAAAAAATCTAAAACAAAAATAGCTGTTGTACAAGCCAATCTTCAGTACAGCAAAGCCATTTGGGATACAGGGAAAGAGCAGGCAAAGGAGTAGGAAAACAAACAATGCAGGGGTTGAGAAAACAAACTGTGGTTTGTTTGATCATCTGCCAGACAAACACTCGGTAAAGCAACAAACCATGGGTTAAATAAACCATGGGTTAGCATTATGTGCAAACCAAGCCAGAGTGCCCTACTAACAGACATATCACCACATTAAAGGTGCATACTCCCCCTGCAAAGAGCCAATAATTGGCACACACACACACAAAGACTTGCAGTCCTTTACTCTGATTACTTCTTTCATATTACTTTCACCCGCAACTAGAGTTCTGTCAAATTTTAATGCATTTGGTTTTGGTGAAGAAATCTGTATGTTTGTTGCAGTGGAAATTCTAGGAAATCACACAAATGTTTAAAGTCTTTGCCTGCTTTTTGTACAAGTTCTGGACACTATTGGAACTTAGACAGACTTGTTGGTAGCCCCCAGAGTCTTGTTTAAAGGTTCCAGGGAGCTGGGAAGTCCCACAAGACATAGCTAAGGAAAGGTTTCAAGCCTGGGGAAGAACGGATCTCTGAAATTCCTTAATGTGTCAGATCTTCCTGAGGATAAACATATAAAACATATAAAATTAGAATCACACATAGAAGAGATACCTTGTACTTTGTCAAGTAAATACATTTGCCTTCATAAATGTGAAAAGTTGTAAATAGCTTCTATGTTTTGAGCCTCTCATTTTTAATGTTATTCTTTTGTAGTCTTTTTTAATTTTATATGTTTATATCCATGAGTAAGAGTTTTGTGACATACAATGATGACCATGTGACTATAAAAATATTAGATCACCCAGAGGAAGGACCCGATGGTACGAAATGTGTCAGATTTATTTTATCATATTAACTAACATCCTTTGTTCTATCCTTTTGCCTTTGACTTTTTTGGCATCATAAAGGGATGCTGCCAGCCTTGGTTGGCTTTCACACACTTCTTTCCTGTGGGTTTTTGTGGTCTGTGGGTAGTGATGTTGTTTGTAAACAATGATTCTAAACTCAAATTTGTTTAATTTCAGCACAGGAAAAAATAGTATCAAAATGAATTTCATTTTCAGTTAAAATCCAGTGTCAGTCATCAGGAGATGGAAGCCAATTTTTACAAGACCATTGCTGCTTATCTGGCAACCCAGTCTGTCTCACCCTCCCAACCTTGGGTTCCCAAATGCAGTTTGGACTTCAACTCCTATCATCCCTAAACAGTGCTGATGGGGTTTGTAGTACAACACCTCCCCAGATGCACTGTTCTAGGAGTGATGTTCTAGAGCACAAGTTCAAAACTTCAGTTCCCCAAAGGCCGTGCACCCTTCACTTGGCACTACCCCCTTTCTTCCAACCTTTGGCCCTTCACACCACCAGAACGCAACTCTCAAAAGCATCCCATCATGGAATTCAGTCCTGGTTTTTTGCATCCCGGGCCTAGGATTTTTTTACTAATCTATAAATGCTTCCATAGGCAGGATGCACTTTCCAATTCCTAATTCGTGCACATATTTGCAGTGCTTCACATATACATTTGCAAGGCTAAACACATTCCAGCATAATAGCTGCAGTTTAGATAATAGTGGCAATGTGAAGAGTAGCTTCCTTCAGCCCATAAACTGCACAGTATGCTGTATTATGCTTCCTCAAGCCCAAAAGGCTATGAATAGAGAAAAATGAAAGCCACTGTCCTACCCTGGGGTGTAGTGGGGTGAATAGGAAGAAGTATCATCCCAGGACTTTAGCTGAAAGCACAACAGCCAAAACATTGGGACTTCTTCTGACAAGCAGCTTAGCGCATAGATTCCTATCCTTTGCTCTCATTTATTTTAGGGTTGTGCACGGACTCCCCAATTCACTTCGGATCCTGATTTCAACCTTCCAAATTCAGCCTGATCCACTTTGGATTGATTCAGATCCAGTCCACCTCACCTTGGATCTGAATCAAGATTCGGATGTCAAAATTATATGGATTTTTCATTTTCTCATAGACTTGCATTGAAAAAATAAATGCCTATAACTTTTTTATTTTTTTAACATAGAAACATGAAAGTTGGTGACCTTACAGATGCCCTGGAGTTGCTCACGTGTGCCAAATTACAAACATCTGTGCAGTGGTTTTCCTGTAATTCACTGCTAAAAACGTGATTTTTTTTTTCAGGCAAACCAGTCCGAGCAAAGTGCTATAACTTTTTCATGAGACAAAAATGTATGTTGGACACCTTACAGATGCCCCAGAGATGTTCATGTGTGCCAAACTTCAGACACATCTGTTTAGTGGAATTTCTGCAATCCACTGCTAAAAATGTGATTTTTCAAGGAAACAATTAAAGCAACCATTCAAAGCAAAGAGTGATTTGAGAAGGTGATTCAAGATCACACTATCCCTCCAAGTGCAAATCTCCAAGACTTTTCTTTTGTTCTGAAGCTGACATATCCTCAGGCTCTTCCCATTCGGAGTGAAACAGGGAAAGTAGGCTGGCTGCAATACACACATTACCTGGCTAGGAGCAATGTGCTCCAGAAATTGAGTCAAAGCAAAGCCAGAAACACCAACCAGCCCTGCAAGGCGGGACAAGACAGATCATATTGGAGAAGTGTGCAGGTGCTCAGGCAGGCAGGCAGAGCGGCAAGGAGGCAGCTATGCAGGCGGGCACAGAGAGGCTGGCAAACAACAAACAAACTGGTCCTGCAAAGTGGGCATGGTGGTTCAAAACACAGACAGTGAGAGATGTTTTGGCATCCTCTTAATAGGATGCGAGGAGGAGGGTTGTTTCAGGGTTCATCTTATAGCACTGTATGCAGCACAGTCAATAATAATAATAAAAATATCCTCTGTGGGTTCTATCTCTCAGTGTCTTCTGCTTTGTGTGTGTGTGTCTGCTGTGTGTTGTGCACAAGCAGTACACAATAATAAAGCACACATTTATAAAATTCCATTAAAAATAAACAAGGGTTGAACCAATCTGAAATTTTAAAGTTCAAACTAAAACCTCCTCATTGGGGTCTAGCACCTTGAGAAGTAATCAAGTTTCAGGAAAAAAATAAGAAATTACAGATAAAGACATGAAAATTAGCACCATGTCTTTATCTGTAATTTCATATATATATTCTGAAACTTGGTTACTTCTCAAGGTGCTAGACCCCAATAAGGAGGTTTAAGTTTGAACTTTAAAAATTCCTCCAAAACAAGGGATGAACCAATATGCTTCAACCCTGGCATGCCTAAAGCCCTACATAAGATCCGTCACGCTGCTAAATTTCATCTCTTTATCTTTAAAAATGACAGCAGTTTTTTTAAAAAAAACACATACCCAGCTTAATTAAGAGTACATTCCCATAAATGTCAATTCAGAAGTAAGACTTACTAGGTTTAATGGGGCTTACTCCCAGGTAAGTAGGTAAAGGGTTACAGCCTAAGAGTCAAGCGTTTGCTAGACCTAAGTGAAAATCCGGGGGAGAGGAGGGGAGACCTCGTGTTATGAGTGACATGAGATCTCACCCTCGTTTACACGCAAGGCACGATGAGATCAAGAAGAGAGCCGTCGCGCCTGCCATTAAAAAAAAAAAAATTAAAGGGCTGGCTGCGTACGAGAGGATGAGTGGGAAGGTAAGTGCTTTTTTTTAAAAAAAAAAAACACACCCTTGATTTCCCCGCTCCCCCCACCCTAGCCCCAATGGGCGCAGCGGCTCTTGGCTCTTTTCCTTGGGAAAAGCCAAGAAATGGGCCACATGCTTGCAGTCTCAGGCTCAGCCCAAGACCGTGGGGAGAAAGCGGGACCAAAGGGTAGGCCTATATCCTGGGGCCAGGGAGGGTTGATCCCTGCCTGAGCCCAGGATCCCCTCTGCGTCATCTGGATGCACAGGGACAATCACGGGTATCACTCCGGGATGTAGGCTGGTCTAGCAAAGGCCACTGAAAAGTATCTAAACCAGCAGAATGACAGTGCAATCTTTTGCATGTCTTTTTAAACCAAAGTTCCACTGTGTTGAATGGGCTTTCTCCAAAGTAAATATGTGTAATATTGCAGTATAAATATCACAGATTTCAATAAACAATGAAAGAGATCCAAAGTATAAGTGTCAACAGGCTGAATGGGAGGAATGGTGAACATAAGAAGTGCTCTGATGCTGGATCAGACCAAGGGTCCATCTAGTCCAGCACTCTCTTCATACATTGTCCACCCATCTGTTGAGCAGGAACCCACAAGCAGGACACGGATGGGACAGCACCCTACCACCCATGTTCCCCAGCAACTGGTGTGCATAGGCCACTGATATTGGAGGTAGCACATAGCCATTGATTACTGAATGGTGGTTGATTAAACCTCAATCAAGAGGGAGTTCTTGTGCTCTCTTCCTGTCCTATATAATCAGAAGGTAACTATGTCAGAAGGAATGTATCATATGCTTTGACAGTAATTTGCCTGGGACTAGAGCAGAAAGGCACCTCCACTTGTACTTGGAGGGAGGGGCCCAGAAAGCCCCACTGCACCAGTAGGATTCCATTTCTCCCTCCAAATCCAACCCAATGTTTATGTTTTAAAATCCAAATCACTGATAGAGTTGTTATTGCTGTGTATGTTGGACAATGTAGAGCAATTGCATTATTATACCACACATATTAAAACTAGGTGCCTGTAAACACAGCAAGTACTGAGGGAAGAGAATTGCCTTTAAAAACTATGTTGATCTGGACAATAAAATAGAATAAGCCATGGGGGTATGTTAATAAAAATCCATTCTTTTATAGTCCAGAAGATTAAAAGATCTGAAAATAATATTGAGGTGACTAATATTAGGACGAAGAGATTTACTGGATTATCTCTACAGCATTGTTGAAGTTGACTCCCTGGAGACTAATGAAGCTTTGTTTACAAAACAAAATCTCCACAACATCTAAATCTGACAAATCAATACAAAAGGGACTCTCCTTTTTGCCTTTTACTTATCCCTCTTCTCTTACTGCACCATGTGTTTCAGTCTGTTTAAAGACATAAGCACACAACTGACAGAGGAATGATATGGGATGGTAGTAGAATGAAGATGTTAGAGATCTAGAGTATTTTAATTGGTTAGATTTTGAGGTCCTCTCATACACTGGTCCAGTGATCTCTCATGAATGCATATCTGTTTTCTGCAGGAATTTCCCCCCACATGTCAGTGGAGTAGTGTGCTCATTTGTTTGCACATTCAGGGTTATAGTGTCCATTGGAATTAATAAAGAAGTGGGTGCATAGTCTGATTGGCCTGGGCTATGTGCCTTTTTGTTTACTCTGCACTGTAAGTGGGGGAGACTGTCTTTAGGGAAATGAGTTATGTTTTGTTTGGATTAATTTGGTCACACTTGGTTTCAGGCTGGAAGGGGCACGCATGGTTAGAGGAAACAGGGGTGGTGATAATTCTGTGGCACTGTTGTTTGGTGGCAGGTGATTCCTGAAGCCTTCCACTGACAGTTTTGTGGCTCCCTGGGGGATAAGGGTTACCTGTGAGACCAGCTCATCTCACCTCACTAGGTGTTTTGTGGCCGGGGTGGTGGTGGCATGAGAAGGCCTCCCCTCCCCAAAAGGCATAGGGCTAGGGGTGGCGATCACCCAGACACCACTCTCCAGGCATAGAATGCATTTTGTTATGTAATTCCTAGCTAGTTGCTGGCATAGATTAGGGCCCACCCAATTTCCCTTTGCAGATCTTCAATAAATGTGGCCTGAATTTGATACCATACATACTTGTCTCATCTCTTTATTTCCCCCTTCTTTTCATCTGCAACATCAGGTCATTTCCTTTGAATCCATTATAGATGACATCATTATTTGTAATGATGAATAAGAGAGCTTCGGCTATTGGGCGGTATAAAAATGTAATAAATAAATAAATAAATAAAGCAATACAAGTGGAATATAATTTCTCTCCAAAGTTCTTCCACTGGCTCAGATTTTAAAATTGTGCTTGTGTAAAAGTACAGAAAATACTTTCAGCTCAAGACTACTGTTACTTTATGTTTTGGACATAGGTAGCATTTAAATAGAACAAATGGATTTTTTTTTTAAAAAAAAAGGCACTCTCAGATCCAGTGGGCAAGCCAGTGACATTCCAGAGCTTTTGGGTTTGTCCATCATTAAATGTAGCATTATAAATCAACTCCTAGGAAAATAAAATCGTGCTGGAGAAAACCCATATAACCAGTGAGAGTATGAACTTTTACAATGAACAAAGAAACTGGAGCGCATTGAGCAAAATATATGTAGTGTGAAAAAAGCAAGCATTCCCACATGATGCCGACAGGAAAGTCACAGATCAAAGCCGCAAAAGAAGAATGGATTTTGAACAAAACTGCATCAATAGTCAGGATTTCTTGACACCAAGTGCAGCTAGGGAGAAAAATCAAACCACTCAGATTCATTAGAAAGCAAGGAAAGGGCTATTTCATCTCAAACAAGAGGAGATACGCTGAAGCGAGCTGAGTAGCATAAAACAATGGAGGCAGAGCTGGCAAAGGTAACAAGGAGGTGAGTTTATCACAATGCCCAGTTGCTTTGTATACAAGATCTGACAATCAGGAATGTAGAGTCTCATTCCCCCTTTTTTTTCTACAGTCCAGTGCATATATAAAACTAACCATGCATTTATGTGCACATATGAAGCTTGTGCTCTATATAATTCAGGCCAAGGAACACCTTGGATTGTATCGATTTAGCTCCTCCTGATGATGGAATGGCTTCCATCAGAAAAACAGGTAGGAGTCATGTGGCTTCTGTCTGCAGCCCTCAAAATCTGAGGATTCAGGAGCACTCCAGAGAATGAGGAGGGCGAGGAGGGGAAAGTTCCATTGCAGAAGCAGAAATGTGGATTTCACCCTTTACAAATTCAGATGATTATGCTACTACATGTGATGACAACATTGCACAAACCAGTAAATTTTGGTTACGAAAAGCACTGTAGCAGTAGGCTTAAAATTGGTGAAGTCCAATTAAGATATATCATTTACTGGTATGCTTAGGAATTATGAAGGATAGTCCAAGCTTTGCACATAATCTCATATTCCTATTTGTAAAAGGGGAGGGGAGTATCTGAAAATTAGCACACATTCAAAGGCAATGACAGCCATCAGTGAAGTATTGCTGTGCTTTATCTTGGAGAAAATTGTGTCCAAGACATAAAAATTAGTGAAGGAAGGGCAAAGGTATAGTTATTCAGTCTAAGTATACTGGATAGAGATGGGAAGATGGTGTGTCAGCGTTGCTCATGCATTTGAAAACACATGGCACAAACTACCATGAACAAGAAATAAAATTGCTGGAAGAAACCCCTTTTCAGAATTCTGAATGTGTTGCAGGGAATATGGAGCCTAATTGTTTCCATTAAGACTAGCAATAATTACAGTCTAAAAGTATTACCTGCTATAAAATACCAGCACTGAGGAACAGGAAATACAAAGTAGGTAATCTAAGTTTGTAAATAGCCTGTTATTGTCAATGTTTCCTAGGGTGACCATATTTGAGGAGCCAAAAAAGAGGACACCCAGTGGGAAGGGGGCAGGAAAGCAGCTTTCTGGGGCCTCCAGAAAGTGGGCCATTTCCTCCCCTGCCAACTTAAAGGCCCTGATTGGAGTGGAGAGGGGGAAAGCATGTCATTTCCACCCACCCCACTGCTCCAATTGGGGCATTAAAGGCCCCAATTGGAGAAGTGCAGGGGTGGTGGGAAAGTGTGCTTGTTATTCTCCCCCACCCCCACCCCCACACTGTTCCAATTGGGGCCTTTCCCATAATGTCTGGGAATGACACACTTTCCCTTTAAGGACCCCAATGGAGCAGTGGGGAAAATGACGTGCCTTCAGAAAGCACGTCATTCCACCACCCCCACCACACTAATGGTGGCCTTAAAGTGTATCAATCCCGGACTTTATAGAAAATTACATAAAATCCCCCCTGACACCCAGGATACAACAAAAACCAGAACAAATCTGGCGAAATCCTGACAGTTGGTCACCCTAGTTTCCTGCTTTGTAATTAGCAACATTGCAAGATTTCTATGGATTGGTAAGACTGTGCTTCCTTTTGATTTGGCTTGTGGATAGTAGGCATGTGCTCCGCTCCGATTAGAAGCGCAGAAGCAGGAGCAAATTGGCCTGCTCCGCCTTGCCCAGAGGCGGAGTAGAAGCGGACCGCGGACTCCTAGAAGCAAGGCGAAGAGAAGCGCCCATTTTCGGAGCGCTCCGGTTTCCGCGTTCTGCTTCTATCGCCATCTTGAAACATTTCGCCCATAGGATTGCATTGCGGAAAAGAAAGGGGGATAACTATGTTGTTTTTGAAGCTATCTTTCTAAAAATTCTTGTGCTTGGAGAGTCGTGGATGGGGGTCATTTTGAGACTACTCTCAGCTCTCTGCATGGTGTGGGTCACGCACTAGAATTTTTTAAAAAACCGGCGGAAAAATACCTTTTCCAAAGGGCTGAGGGGCAGAGTCAACTGCCGGTCATGATCACATGATCCCAAAGTTGGAGGAGGGGATAGGCAAAATGGGTAACTTGGGATTCTGGGAACTTCTCTTTCTTAGTCTGAACGGACTTTTCCCAGTGTTTTTTAAAACAGTAGACCCACCAAATGCACAAACACAACCTGTGAAATCATATACTAAGCCAATAATAAGAGATAGAAACACAGCACTGCTACCCACCCTAACTTTGGGGAACAACTGAAAAGATTTGGTGCAAAGGGATGAGCTCCCCTAGGGCATCCCATGTGGACGTGCCCCCACTCTCTCCTGTACTTGGAGGGCCATTAGAGCCTTCCAAAGAGAGTAACCCGGTAGAGCAATGCCCACTTTTCAGAGCTCTCGTGGTGGAGCAATGGCTTTCATGAGTTGAACTGACAGCCTTGCTTCTTAAAAGACTGGTTGACCAGTCAAATTGGCAGCTGCTGCTTCCCCCTCCCCTGGGCACGTCCCCCTATTGCTGGTAAAAGACAGATATAGCCTTTTTTAAAAAGTTCTTCTTGTTGTTTATTCAGCAACACTGCTGCTTTTAATTCCACCCCTCCTTTGTTTATTTATTTATTTATTCCATTTTATATGCATTACTGGCTTATCCTTATGCCCCCAGAAATGTCTGCTGCCTGCCTGCCTGCCTGCCTTCCCTCTCTCCTCCCCTGCCCGCCTCGCAGGGATGTTGTGTGTGTCTGGCTTTGACTCAGGGGAGAAGTCCTTCCTGTGCTCACTTGGAGTTTTGGAAGTTCCAAATCCATTTTTCAAGTGTGGAAGAAGATTCATACTCCCCAATTCATGGCATGTTGGGATTTCCTTTGAAATGGCCCCATTGAGCTGTCTGCAGGTTTAAGCCCCGCCAAAAAACAGGGGATGATGGGACTGCCTTGAGTCTGGGCGTGCATCTGTATCCCTGGATAAGCTATCATGGTGGCGAGTTTGAGATTTCTAACGTGCAAATTGACGGAGCTATCGAAAGGGGTGTGAATGGGGTGTTGGATTTTCATAAATTCCCCAAAATTCAGGGGATGATGGGACTGCCTTGAGTCTTGGCGTGCATGTGTATCCCTGGATAAGCTGTCATGGTGGTGAGGTTGAGGTTTCTAACGTGCAAATTGACGGAGCTAAGGAAATGGGTGTGAATGGGGTGCCCGATTTTCATAAATTCCTCAAAAATCAGGGGATGATGGGACTGCCTTGAGTCTGGGTGTGCATGTGTATACCTCCATGAGGTGTCATGGTGCCAAACTTGAGGTTTCTAACTTTCACAGAAAAAAAGTTGTATACTTTTTTAGCTTAATGCAAGCCTATGGGGGGGGGGAAACGGAGCTCCAATCCGGATCCGGAGCTCCGAGCGGAGCGGAGCGGACATGGGCGGAGCGGGGGCGGAGCGAAGCGGCCCGATCCGCAAATTGCGTGTGTCCGTGCACACCCCTAGTGGATAGCTCTGTAGAGTCTGCATAGCCCTACATGGATGTACATTACCCTAAATATATGGTCTTCACCTATCATATGTTTCACATATATATATATATATATATATATATATATATATATATATATATATATTAAAAATAAAACTTTATTGATGGGATACTTCCACTGGGGTATGGAGTATTAGCTTACATTGTGTGCATTCTCCCGAGATCTTTGGAGCAATTAACACACATTTTAAACTTTTCAATAATTCACCAGTTTTGAAACAAAGATTTGGAATTATCTTCTCTTTAAGTAGGTTTGGGCAAATAGATGTATTATCTTTGAGGGAAGTGTAAATAACTAAGGGTGTAATCCTATATATGATTAGATAGGAAAAAGTCCTATAACTCCCAGCATTCCCCAGGCAACATGGCTTTTCAGGGAATGCTGGGAGTTGTAGGCCCTTTTTTTGTCTATACAGGCATAAAACTCTTAGACTCCCTTCATGACCTTGGACTTTGTGGCTCTGTCTATAACTGGTTTGCCTCCTATTTAGCGGGTCGCTCTTTCAGCGTGTTGGCTAATGGCAGCTCGTCTTCCTCTTTTCCCCTTTCAGTAGGGGTCCCGCAAGGCTCGGTGCTTGGCCCGTTGTTGTTTTCCTTATACATATTGCCCCGCTCGTGCTCTTCGTTCCTCTGATGCCATGTTTCTCACCTGCCCAAGGGTCTCTACTTCCCTTGCTCGGCTTCGTCCATTTTCTTCTGCTGCCCCTTACGCCTGGAACGCTCTTCCAGAACATCTGAGATCCACAAGTTCAATCGCAGCTTTTAAAGCTCAGCTAAAAACTTTTCTTTTTCCTAAAGCTTTTAAAACCTGATGTTGTTTGGACTCTATACTGTTAGTTTTACCCTGCCCTGTGCCTGTTTACCCTACCCAGTGCCTGTTTGCATTCTCTTCCCCTCCTTATTGCTTTACTATGATTTTATTAGAATGTAAGCCTATGCGGCAGGGTCTTGCTATTTACTGTTTTACTCTGTACAGCACCATGTACATTGATGGTGCTATATAAATAAATAAATAAATAAATAAATAAATAAATAAATAAATAATAATAATAAGATTTTGCTCTAAGTGGAACTTTTTTCTCTTGAAGAAGGATTCATATCTGACTTAGATAATCTGCTGAAGAATCCAGAGAGTTTATGATTCTCACCATATCATGAAGGGTGAATGCTCAGATATGGCTATTATTGCACAAGATGGGGCTTCATCACTGAAGTGTAGACAAAGCTGGGCAGGGCTGCCTGGTTGTAACTGGCATGAAGATAACTTTCAAATCTGAGAAGTTCAGAACATAAACTCTGCAATCCCAATATGAGGCCGCCTTAGATCTTTCCAAATTTAGGTCTGGATCCATCTTGCCTCATGGCTGGATTTGGCCATTACTAGTACTGCTGCCAACAACTGAACTTCAAATTTTAAAATGAGATATTATAAGTTTTAAAGGGATTGCAGTATTGTTTGTTTGTTTATTCAAAGGACTTCTCAAAGTGGCTCACAATTGCTTAATCCCTTCCCTCCCCAAATGATACAATAAAATAGTGCCATTATAATGTTGAATTACTAAAATCACGATAACTTTTAAAATGTTCTAAAATCTAAAGAGCAGCATAAAATACATCATAACAGCAAGAATAATATCACAGTCATTAAATGTTCTAAAATAAGAACAATTAATGATTTAAGACTATTAAATATTAATAAATTAGAACATTTAACCAAAAAACCCACAATTAAATCAGCCCCACTTCCTAACCAAAGGTGGATGGAAATAAAAAAAAAAAGTCTTAGGGCCCTCCTAAAAGCAAATAGGGAGGTAGCCAAATGTATCTCAGGGAGGGAGTTTCATAGATAAGGGGGCCACCACTGAAAAGGGCCTGCCTCACGTTCCTGCTAACTTTATTGTACCTACTGGAGGGTCTGTGAGAAGGGTTTTGTAACTGATCTCAAAACCTGAACAAGCTCATATGAATGCAACTGTTCCAGCAAGTAATGTGGTCCCAAAATATTTAAAGCTTTAAAAGTCAAAACTATCACTTTGTATTGGGCTAGGAAGCAAAGAAGCAACCAATGCAGCTGACGTTATATTAATTTGCTCTGAATACTTCAAACGCTAACTTTCGGGGGGGGGGGGGAATTCCCCTTCAAATTATTATTAGGCTTCCTTTAAACAAAGGCAGCCTCCCATGGAGTGCATTATAATAGTTTAGTCTGGTATAAGCAAGGCATGAGAAACTGAGGCAAAATCCACCATCCCTAGAAAGGATCACAACTGGCAAATCAGCCTGAGCTGATAAAAGGGACTCCTAACCACTACTGCCACCTGAACTTCCACAGATAGAGCTACATCCAGGAGTATCTTCAAGCTGGAATCTTGGTCCTTCAAGATGAGTGCAACCACATCCAGAACCCGTTTAACAACTCCATCCAGGTTAATTGACTCCCCACCCACCCACATTTCCACTCCTCTAGTCCCTTGGAGGAGGGGTCGGTATGCTCCATGGTCCTCAAACGGCTGCCCCAGAGCAGGTTTGGAGGGATTAATCACATAACTCTGTCATTCAGACTACGCCCCCTGGATTCAAACTTTCTCAACTGCAAAGCTATGGAAGTCTGCCACCTAGTGACTTAAGATGATACTGTAGGCTTCAAACATACAGGGACAATTAAGTTAATTCAAACTAATTAATGTGTTTCTTTTTTAAAAAATAATAATCTTGGTGAGCACATCGCTGCGGGTCCCAAGTTTCATGTGTTGGGGTTTCATGGCCATGGAGCTACGATGCTGACAGATAGACAGAAACATCCTACAGAAAGAACGTTTTCCTTTTAAACTCCTTTACTGTGTTTTCTAGATTTTCCTAAGTCTATCTGTTTTCATTTTAGATTCCTCTAAATATGGGATGTGCTCAGCTTGTTTAACAAGTCTTGGAAGTGTTAAACGAGAACAACATTATTATTTTTCTGGAATACCCCCATATAATATGCTGTCTGCAGATGAGAGCTTGTTTTCCAAGTAGAAATCCCAGATGAAAAGTCTTTAGGATAGAATTTCCAGCAGATTATTAATTTAAACGGTAAGTGGCTTAAGTGGTGCCACAGCAGTATTAACTTTTCTTTCAAATTTTAGTCATAATGGATTTTGCTCCACTATCTAAAAAGATTATGGAGGAATTAGTGTCCCGATAGGTCAAAGCCATCATGCCTCATGATGTGAGGCTTTAATCATAATATTGATGGATGGTAACATATTGCAATTGTCTCTTTTAATGACACAGTTGCTGACCATGTAAAAAATCACTGTGAGCAATTTCCTGGTTTTGAGTTGTCATTTTGGTACAAAAGTGTTGATTGGTTCTGCTTCAAGAACGGGAGCACATGAATTATTATCACATGCTTTGCAGTAGCAGAATCGGTTGGCCGCAACAGCTCAGCGGAAAATAGATAATGTACTGATTTCTCATTGAAGAAATCCATGGTTACAGGGAAAGATTCCTCTTAAGAAGAAGGAAAAAAGTGAATGCTTCAATGTAAGGAATAAATTGAAAATATGGGTATCTTAGCAAAAAGATTCAAATTAGGAGGTTCTTAGTAAAATGGTCACTGAAATCAGAAACCAAGAACTCATAGTATCACTGCAGTAAATGTAAGTGAGGTGTCTTAGCTAGACATGCAGCAACTACCCAATATAGTGTAGATTATTAGTTAAATTTTAATATATTTATAGAATGACCATCATGAGTTTAGGAACAGTTTTAATTTCAGATTGTTTATGAATACTTTTTCAGAATTGACTTGCAATAATCTATTCTATCAATTTACTATGGGTGAGGTGCAGAAGGCCTCAATGAATTCATGGAGCTTCCTTGCCTAGAGATTCGGTCCCAACTTACTTCACTGGAAAAGAGTAACTCCAGAAATGCTTCATTTTGAACAAGCAGGACGGCCCTTCCATCCATGCGCTGGGCCAGTTTGTATATGACCCAGGAAAGCCCAAGGGTTGAGCAGGCACTTGGCAGTATGTTGTCTGATGGGCCCCTGACATTTCAGTTTTTGCCAAATGCAGCGCCCTTGAAGTTCAGTTTTTCTGGTGCACTGTACAAAAAAACAAAATGAAACAAAAAACATGTTGATTTCTAAGAACATAAGAAGTGTCATGCTGGATCAGACCAAGGGTCCATCTAGTCCAGTATTCTGTTCACACAGGGACCAACAAAGCATGGCACAGTGCAGCAGCATCCTCCCAACCATGTTCCCCAGCAACTGGTGCACATAGGCTTACTGCCTCGGATCCTGGAGCTAGCACATAACCATCAGGGCTAATAGCCATGGATAGCCTTCTCCTCCAGGAATTTATCCAACCCCCTTTTAAAGCCATCCAAATTGGTGACCATTACTACATCTTGTGGTAGTGAATTCCATAATTTAACTATGTGCTGTGTGAAGAAGTACTTCTATTTATTTATGTATGTTTGTATTCTGCAAAACATGGTGATAACAACCAAAATATGGTGATCCTTACTGGTATAAGGTTCAGGCACCAGAACGTCTAGAGCATTGCAGCTTAGAAAGTTAAGGTAGCAATTTCAACTGTGACCACTTATGAACCAGAGCAGTGGCCCCAACAGGCCTCACAGTACTGGCAGCAGTGGGCCCTTGCAGTTGCTTGAGTATGGTGGGTGTTGTTGTTCCTACAGGACCCTCATGTGGCAACAACACAGAGTTTTGGATTGGAGCACTGGTATTTTTACAATACTCATGTAAAATAATTAAGTTATTTCAAATAATTAAATTGAGTCATCGAAATTAATGTCAGCATTAATATTCATAGTTTGAATAGTATTAATGACTTTGAATAATTCAACCCAGTGGTGAATCTAAGGAGCCAGCGCTGAACATATTGGATTAAAAGAGTGACAGGCCTTAGCTGGTAGATGAGGGGTTACCCAGGCTGATACCCAGGATCGCCCCTGTGCGTCCAGATGACGCACACGGGATCCCGGGCTCAGGCAAGGATCAACCCTTCCTTTCCCCGGGATAATGGGCACCACTTTTGGCCTGATTTTTCCCGCAGTCTTGGGCTGAGCCCGAGACCACGAGCGTGTAGCCCGTTCCGCCGCTTTTCCCGGCTATGCGCAATTGTGTAGCCGGGAGAAGCTGCGCACGGGGCACAGCGCTCCCCAGGAGTGCTGTGCCCATTGGGGGCAGGATGGGAGGAGCGGGGGAAACTATTTTTTTAAAAAAAAAATCTACTCACCTAAGTGCATGAGCGTTCGTGCACATCCTGCCCCTTTAAAAATAATTAAAAATGGCAGACGCGACAGGTCTTTCCTTTAGCCCATCGTGTCTGACATGTAGACAAGGGCAACAGCCCATGATAGTTGTATTGCAGGCTCTCTCCTCCTCCATCACGCTTTTTAAGGTAGGTCTAGCTAAGGCCTTAGTGTCCATTGAGTTCAGCCTAGAAATGTATATTTTCCAGAAATTTTGTAAAGACATTGATGATGATGCAATTATTAAGGAATGCCCTTTTTAAGCCACAAATGGGTATGTAGCATACCCCAACACACAACTTAGATTTAACCTTTATTTGTTTTAAATAATAAATAATGTGTCATTGTTGCTGTTACTAAAGTTGACCTGAGGAAAGGGACAAGGAGCGAAGTAGATTTACAGCCCATTGTAACAAAGCCATTTTGTATCTGAGTCAACCAGCCTGGGATATAAAAGTCAAAGACAGAAGCATTGTTTGCCTGTGTATCTCTGGTGGTGCTCCGGTAACACTTTTTTGACAGCAATATCAGTGGGATGATGATGAACACCTTTAGAAGAGAACCTTTCCTGCCCCATTCCTGCTCTTAGCAGCATTTTATAGCTGAGTAGGGATAATTTATAAATCTAGGAAAGGCAGGATTTGTGTAGTAAATGCTGACAAGCCCTTCACAACACTAGAGCTTGCAGTCCGGCTGTTATAAGGTGATGATGTTAATTTAGAAAACGGATATTACCTCTAATTTAAAATGTGATGAATAGCTTCTCTCCTGTAATGCAGTATTTGCTTATAGTGTCAGCACTGGGCAGGTGTCCAGCAGTTCCTATTGATATACAAGTCTAAGTTTAAGCTAACAATGTGTGTTTGGAATAACCTTATCTTAACATGCTGAGGCTGCATCGACTAGCATAGCATTATAGTTAAGATTAATATCCCAACTCTTCAGTGGCTTGTTTATAACTCAGCCATTTTAAGACCACGAGGAATAGCATTCGGAATTCATATTGCCAATCTGTATTCAGCTGCCACTGTGCAGCTTCACAGTGTCGCAGTGAGCAAATACCTGCGCACGTACCACTGGCCCAAGTTTCCAGAGTCTCCAAGCTGAACTATAATCAGCAGCTGCTCTTGACACTGTTACCATTCATTGTTTCTGATCATGACTGGGGCATTAGCTGGACCTAAGGTTTATCCTTGGGATTGTGGATGGTCCCATCAGGCCACCCATAGTTATGGTTAGGAACACAAATTTGTGCAAAAAGTCTCACAGGACCAAGCACTCGATTTTCCCCTTATTATCTCACAGGTCAGAGCACTCCAGCTGTTAACTGATAGGTCCAGGAGCTCTGTGATTCAACAGTCACATATATATCCCAATGGCCTCCTGCTGGTCCCGTTGTCCAAGGCATGTTGTGGTTTGAATGTGGGGCCAGAGCTACACCAAGCAGGCTATGACACTTTGAAAACGTTTTGAAAACCATATACGGAGTGTGTCCTGGGCCCCAACAGTTATCACTACTGTTATAAAACATTTTAAAGCACTGCCTAGGTTGGCATTATGATTGGGGAAATGATTTCCCAGCTTTCGTGTGTTCAGTTTGTACATAACTCTCAAATCACCATAGTGTTTGCCAACAATTCATATACACTATTATGTTCATATTAACACACCCCTTAGTCTAGCCATAGTCCCATGATTTCAAGAACGTTTGGCTGAAAGTCAGTATAGATAGCCCTATGTCAGCTACTCTCCTTACAAGTAGCTAATCTTGATATCTCACCAGAGGCTTAGCTACTATCCTCTCGAGTGTCAAACAGATAATTGGACCTGAGAAGAAGACGAAGCATTACTAACCACTAAAAGCAACAGGCCCAACTGGAAGTCTAGATACGAGAAAGAGCAATTTGTTGTACACCACTAAACTCCTGAAATAAGCATTGTGTTTTGTGTTTCCGTGATGTGTTGTTTATGACTCCTCAGAAACTCCTAGTCACTTCCCACAAATCCCTAGCTGCAAACCATTTGGAATTATACATGGGGGATAGTAGTGCCTACTATCAGCTTCGGTTGATACGCCAGCTGCGCCCCTTCCTAGAGTTGGAAGACCTAAAAATGGTAGTGCATGAGCTGGTAACTTTGAGGCTAGACTTCTGCAATGCAGAACTACCTTTGTGGCTAGTCCAGAAACTTAAATTAGTTCAAAATATGGCAGCCAGGTTGGTCACCAGTACACCTAGGGGTGACCATATTACACCAATTTTAAAATCACTTCACTGGCTGCCAATTAGTTTCCGGGAGTATAAAGTATTGGTTATTACCTTTAAAGCCCTACATGGTGTGGGTCCAGGTTACCTGCAGGATCGCCTTCTCCCATACAATCTGCCCCACACACTCAGGTCCTCTGGGAAAAAATTATTTCAGTCAGTGAAAACTAGGCTGTCAACCATTACCCAGAGGACCTTCTCTTCTGCCGCTCATAGACTGTGGAATGGCCTGCCGGGAGAGATCCACCAACTCAACAGTCTTTCTGAATTTAAAACAGCTATAAAGACTGATCTCTTCCGGCAGGCCTACCAAGTCAAATTTTAAGATGTCTGGCTGTTATTTTACTAATGTAGTAGTTTTATGTGTTTTTAATCAGTTTTTTATATATTATAGTATTTTTATAATTGATGTTGTTCCCTACCTCGGTCCAGAGGGAGAGGGGGGTAAGAATTATTATTATTATTATTATTATTATTATTATTATTATTATTATTATGCCATGGCTAGTAGTCATGATGGCAATATATTTCCTCCAGTTTCAGAGGCAGTGGGCCTCTGAATATCAGGTGCTGGGGAACACAAGCAAGTGTTCAGACATCATCACAGAGAAGATATGATATGCAGACCATTAGAAAGCCAAGCATTTCTTCTCAACCCATTCCAAAAATAGTAACAACAACAACACAATTATATAGAACTCCAGTTTGTTCCCCTGCATTGATTAATGATTATTTGAGGAGTTCTGTCTCAACAAACAGAGCCCATTTTACATTAATATGCATATAATTTCATTCATCCATTTAAAAATGTGATAAACAGGCCAGTTTTCTCACTGACGAAGAACTGAATGTTGGCTTGAAACACCACTTATTTGAAATTCATAAATAATTCCTTCCATAATTCAGGAATGATTTTTTCTCTCTCCCTTGGCTGTCGCTCAAAAAGATGACAAGCAGCCAATAATATAACCACACCACCCCCATCCCTCAGCATGCCTCATATATTGTCCCATCAAGGCCAGTTGAGAGCTGTATTTTCATTAATTTACTTTGAAATTATTCTGAAAGTGCAACAGGAGAAGGCCCATTCTTGCCACCCCCTCCCAAAGGAATCCTGAAAGCACTGCAAGATTCCTGTTTCAGGCTAGCTGAAGGCCTGAGCTAAAGTAGTCCTCTTAGGGAGCAGGGATATACTGCAATGTTGCAGGTCCTATTTATCACTCTAATTCTAATAGTTTGTGGGTATTAAAACAATTAAAAAATCCATGTCCTTAAACCACAAGCATTACCCAAGCTTCCTCTTTTATTATAACATTTTGTGGTTGTGGATGCTATTATAGGGTTATGTGAGCATTTCATTTGTTATCATTTTACCAATTAGTTTCTGCCCCACAGTGTATAAAGAGAAATGTAAAAAACATGAACTTAGAAAAACACACACACAACCACAACCAACATCCCTTAAATCCACTTTTCAGGCATCCCCCTCCAGAGACCGGCTAACTCAGTAATGGCTCGTTCACATGCTTTACTTTTTCTGAGAGCATTCTCTGGCATGGAAAAGGTCTCCTATGCGCCTCATTTTCACTCTAGGGAACACAGATTGAAAAGCCAAGTCATGTGGAGGCTTTCCTGGTAGCTTACGCAGATTGAGAAACACCCCTTCCACTATTGATACATTGTGAGGCACACTTTTGTTTCTTGGCAGTAATTAATCTCATAGTAAGAAAATTAGCATGCCAAATAGCCCTAAATGGCCAGCGCTTAAATGGCAATTGTTGCGGTAATTGGGACCTGCAGAGCAGATTGGCTCTGTCACAGCATGGTCAGTCAAGAGCTGAACTGACAGAAGGAAGTTAAGTCAGTGCATGAAGCTGGAAGGGCAAAACTACCAGCTAGAATCATCTGACAGAGCAAACCCACCATGCAGTGCACAGAAGCTTGGGGCGAGGGATGTGTCTTAATTGGAGAGTAGCAATCAAGGCCCCCATCTTTACGGTGGTGCTTTGGCGCCTTGCACCCGCACTTGCATTCCTTCCTGGCATCTGCACAGGAAGGAAGGAAAGTGCGAACTTTCCAGCCTCTGGAAAAGTTTTAAAAATGGGGGGGGAGGAATGGGGGCATTCCTCCCCCCTTTTTTAATTTTATCATCTGTATCTATGGAGCTCTGCAGATACAGATAATAAAAATAAAAAACAAGGGCGAAGGAATGAGGCAGACAGAGGAGGATGCATGGCAAGAAGGACTGGGTGAACCTGTTCTCCTCCCTCTGGCTGCCTGTTCTTCCCCACCCACCCACCCCCATTCCTTTTTCTTTTTCTTATCTGTATCTGCGGAACTCCGCAGACATTTTAAAAAATTAAAAAATTAATTTTTATTTTACATTTCCAGAGGCACAGGGCCACCTATGGTGACCAATCAGAGGGCACCATGGGCTCTGCTGCCAAAAAAGTTGGAGTAAGTGCCCGACTTTTTTGGAGTGCAGTTTCCAAGGTTTGCCCTCATATGGCTTCGCAATGGCGGCTGTGTCATGTAGATGACGTGCCGCTACCAGGCAGCCACTCCGGGACAAACCCTTAGTGTAGATGTGCCCTAGGTGGATCTAAAATGTAATTCTATAAATAGTGATATTGTTACCTCCTTACTGCCAGATCATTCAGGGGCCTGAAATCTGCCCATGATACCCTATAGCAAAATCTGTTTATATTTGGACGTTTACTAAAACCCCAGAATAAGACTGGACATATTGCAAGATGCCTCTGGCAGAGTTTCTCACAGCTGCATACATGGCTGCCTGTGAAAATATACACTGATGCTAATTGCTAAGTGTCTCAATCTCCCAACCATTTTTGAAACTACAGTAATATCACCATGAGCCAAAATGAACCTGTCATCTGTAGTCTGAAGACAAAAAGAGAGAGAGAGGCACTTTGAGCTTTCTAAAGTATTCCCTGCTAGTTTTGATTTCCCCTCAGCAATTATGCAATATCACTCTCAGATACAGGCTATCAGTGTTATGAGAAGTAGAAGATGGTTGTTGCTTCCAGCAGAGCATGCTAGAGTTGTGGGTCAGTTTATCCTCCCATACCATATGCTCGTCTTCTTTGAATGACAGAAAAAAAGGGAACTTCCTGAGGCTCATACCCATATAGGCACCCTTATGCAAGATGCATACACTTGTGTGCTTTCCCTCAAGCCATGTTTTGACACCAATTCACAGAACATGATGGATTACTTACCTCAGAGCAGGAACAGCAGCCATTATGCTACTGAAGGAAGAACACACACACACACCGAGTTACAAAAATATTTCTGCCAAATGATACCTAAAATAGCACATATATCAGAACCTCCATGACATACTATGTGGCCTTTTACCATTTTCAAAAACTTATTCAGAGAACTGGGGTGTAGGCAGAGATATTATCTGTACGCCTCCCTGAGATCTTTATGATATAGGGTGGGATACAACTGTAATAAATAAATAAATAAATAAATAAATAAATATTTTGTCTCTAGAAGAAAGAAAATAAGTAACATACTTATAATAAGTATGCAGCTTAGAATCCTATCAGTTTGGGATATTTCTGCCTTTCAAACACTTTTGTCTTTCTAAGAAATCTGGGTGGAATTAATAATATAGAAATAGAAAAGTTATATTTCCTATACAACCATCTTTCTAAAACAGTATGGAGTCCATGCTGGGGGTGATCCTGAATGTCCCCCACCATTGATGGCTGTCTGACAGAAAGAACAGGAGAGAGACATGAAAATCATTCTTCAAATCCAAGTTGGGTTGGGTTCCTAACAACGGCTTACTCCATAAAAGCCTCCAGGTTTTGCAGTCACTTCAGTAGGGGCCCAGTTCATATGGTCAGTTTACAGGGATGGTGGCCATTGTCCAGCGGTAGTGTTCTTCATGCAAAAGGTCTCAGGTACCTAAACGAACAAGAAGCAAGGGATGGAAAAGATACCTGCCTGAGACCCTGGAGAGTGGTTGCCAGTCAGAGTTAGCGCTGGATGGACCTATTTCCAGTCCATGTCAGTTTCACATGTGATCATTCCATCCTATTTCCACACAAGTTGGCATATTTTTGTTAATTTAAAACATGCACAAAAAATTTAAAATATGTTTCATAAAATTTTATCTAAAATATGCATTTATGTATGCATTTTATTCTAAATAAGCAGTTGTGTACACATTTTAACCTAAAATATGCATTTTATATGTATTTTGGTCCTTTTCAAAGCTGAGAACTGTATCATAAAATTAAAAGAACGGCAAAAACTCTAAGGTTAATTGAGTTCTGACCAATATATTTGTCCAGGGAGTGCGAATCAGGTGAATTTGCTTAAAAATATGAACCAAACAAAATCCGGGTGGCATCCCTAGAGCAGACAATAAAGAATTAGATGGACCTTGTGTAAGGCAGCTTCCTATGTATCTGTCTCCCGAGGCAACCTGACAAAGCCAAATCAGGGCCATGGACAGCTGTATCCAAATACAAGCCAGAAGTATGATCTCTGTACCACCTTCTTTATAGCCATCCTTGAGTCTCTATAGCCAGTTACTGATGCTGGACTTGGAAGATGGTGAGGGAGCCAGGGATCCCCGAGGCAGAACATGCTGCTTTATTGACGGCTAGGGTCCTAGAATGGCCACGTGTCTTTCTTTTACAGAGGACAGTGACCTTTTTGAAAGGTTGCCAGAAAGCTATCCTCTATTTTGAAGGGATCCTCTATTTGAAGGGCTGTCTAGTCCAAGTCTCAGTTAAAGATAAAGAACCATCAGAAAGAAGAGCTAAGATGGGTCTTGAGGCTGCCCATCAGCAGTGCCTGGACAGCACAGGACACAGCGTCATAGGTGCATACATTCAAATACATGTAAGCTCTGCACATGGGATCTGCGCTCTGCAAAACACGGAGCATGCCTGTTTGCACTTGTTGTGCACACAAGACAGCTGAATTTGCTTCAGGACTCAAAATTCAAGTCATTTCACAATATCCTTCTAAACGTATGCAGTTTTAAAAGCTAATGAGCTTCCTTAGTCCCAGAACTGATTTAGGAATGCTTTATTTGTTCCAGTATTTAATTCCAGTTCAAAATAAAACACATGAATATGAGAAAATTTAAACACATTTTACACAGCCAAGCAAATTAAGCAGTGTTAAAAGGGTTCCTACATAAAGGCTATTAGCTAATGATGGGTCTTTTCCTTCTTAGACAGGATTTACTGATTCAAAATTTGAAGGTCATTGGCTTAAAATCTCCAGAGCAGCAGGAATTATTTCTCTCATAAATGACTGTTTGACTCTGAATTACTTGCCCAGCAACATTTAATAACTACACAAGCTGAGCACGTACTCTACCACTGAATCACATCCACTCCCCTTCCAACTGTTTGCATGAAGTGTCTGAAAAGCAGGAAGCTTTACTGGAGGATGGCATTATGAGGTATACAACCCAACTGGGATTTTAAAATGATGGGTGTTGGAGATAAATCTTTCTCCCTTTCTTCCTGTCAAGCAATCATTGGGAGGGAGGCACATTCAGGATCATCCCAATCATGGACTCCAGAGCAAGGGTGGCAAAATGTAGGTTTTGAGGTATTTTGGACTTTAACACCCAGAGGTCCCTGTGGTCATTATGACTAATAGTCAGAAATGCTGGAAGTTGAAGTCCAAAACATCTAGAGATCTAATTTCTGTATGCCTCTGCTCCAGAAAATTTTAGAAAAGTAAAGGCAATTCAGTATTTAATGTCATGGTTATTGGCAGCTGAACTGTCAGTTAAGAGTTCTCATTGGGTGCCACAGGAGTGGGGAATTTGTATTCCACCAGATGTTGTTAGACAATGATTCTATCAGTCCTGACCATTAGCCATGCTAGATGGGGCTGAGTGGAGTTGGAGTCCAACAACATTTGTAGGTTTATAGGTTCTCCACCTCTGCTGTAAAGAGTTCTTCACATTTACCTGTTGGGACGTTCACAAATGATGTAGATTCTGAAATATATTTCCTAGCAAGAATATCATAAATATTTAACTCCTAGGCCTTTAGCAGTAGGGATGGATATCATCTATCAGGGATGATTTAGGGTGGGTTCCTGCATTGAGCAGGGGGTTGGACTCGATAGCCTCTAGGCCCCTTCCAACTCTGCTATTCTATGATTCTATGATTTATCAGTTTTGCTTTCTCCTCCATCAATTCCTTTTAAATCTCAAGTTCTTTCCATTCTGTATATTGGGGGGGGGAATCCTAATTTTGTTAAATTCTTAAGGTAATACACATCAGTTTCAATTTGATATAAGGATTCCCTCCAAATACTGAATATCTATCATTTTGAGCTAAAGCACAAATGTAATGCTGTCATAATTGTAGCTGACCTCCATTAGCATGTTGGGTTTGAGCAAAGGAGTCAGCTGACCTTTAGAGTCTTACATAGAATCACAGAATCATAGAATAGCAGAGTTGGAAGGGGCCTACAAGGCCATCGAATCCAATCCCCTGCTCAATGCAGGAATCCACCCTAAAGCATCCCTGACAGATGGTTGTCCAGCTGCCTCTTGAATGCCTCTAGTGTGGGAGAGCCCACAACCTCCCTAGGTAACTGGTTCCATTGTCATACTGCTCTAACAGTCAGGAAGTTTTTCCTGATGTCCAGCTGGAATCTGGCTTCCTTTAACTTGAACCCATTATTCTGTGTCCTGCACTCTGGGAGGATCGAGAAGAGATCCTGGCCCTCCTCTGTGTGACAACCTTTTAAGTATTTGAAGAGTGCTATCATGTCTCCCTCAATCTTCTCTTCTCCTGGCTAAACATGCCCAGTTCTTTCAGTCTCACTTCATAGGGCTTTGTTTCCAGACCCCTGATCATCCTGGTTGCCCTCCTCTGAACACGCTCCAGCTTGTTTGCGTCCTTCTTGAATTGTGGAGCACAGAACTGGACGCAATACTCTAGATGAGGCCTAACCAGGGCCGAATAGAGAGGAACCAGTACATCACGTGATTTGGAAGCTATACTTCTATTAATGAAGCCCAAAATAGCATTGGCCTTTCTTGCAGCCATATCGCACTGTTGGCTCATATTCAGCTTGCAATCTACAACAATTCCAAGATCCTTCTCGTTTGTAGTGTTGCTGAGCCAAGTATCCCCCATCTTGTAACTGTGCATTTGGTTTCTATTCCCTAAATGTAGAACTTGGCATTTATCCCTATTAAATTTCATTCTGTTGTTTTCAGCCCAGCACTCCAGCCTATCAAGATCACTTTGAAGTTTGTTTTTGTCTTCCAGGGTATTAGCTATCCCACCCAATTTTGTGTCATCTGCAAATTTGATAAGCGTTCCCTGCACCTCCTCATCCAAATCATTAATAAAAATGTTGAAGAGCACTGGGCCCAGGACTGAGCCCTGCGGTACCCCACTCGTTGCCTCTCCCCAGTTTGAGAAGGTTCCATTGATAAGTACTCTTTGAGTCCGATTCTGTAGCCAACTGTGAATCCACCTAATAGTTGTTCCATCTAGCCCACTTTTAGCTAGTTTGTTAATCAGAATATCATGGGGCACTTTGTCAAAAGCTTTGCTGAAGTCAAGATATATGACGTCCACAGCATTCCCACAGTCCACAAGGGAGGTTACCCGATCAAAAAATGAGATCAAATTAGTCTGACAGGATTTGTTTCTGACAAATCCATGTTGGCTTCTAGTAATCACTGCATTGATTTCAAGGTGTTTACAGATTGACTTCTTTATAATCTGCTCCAATATTTTCCCAGGGATGGATGTCAGACTGACTGGTCTGTTGTTCCCAGGTTCCTCCTTTTTGCCCTTTTTGAAGATAGAGACAACGTTAGTGTCCTGCACTCCTCCAGTCGTCTGGCACCTCACCCGTCTTCCATGATTTTGCAAAGATAATAGACAAAGGTTCTGAGTGTTCTTCTGCTAGCTCCTGGTCAAGTTGACTTAGGCCCTTTCTGCACTGAGGATTTTTCCCAGAGTTGTCCCTTGGTCAACACAGGGGATCCCAGGAACAGGCAGGGATGACCCCTCCATTTTCCTGGGATAACTGCTTCTGGGGTTATCCCAATTTTTCCTGCAGTCCCAGGATGGCCACGGGCAGTGTGGGCCACGGGCAGTGTGGGCACCCATTCTGCCTGGTGCCTGCTTACTCATGACTAATTGCAGCACCAGAAACGGGCACAGAGCCACACGGCACAGTTCTGTGCCCATCAGGGGAGGGGGTGGCAGCAATTTTGTCACCCCTGGGATGGCAAGGTGGAGACTTCGGGGCAATTTTGGGGGGAGTTTTTCCCCCCTTTACTTTCTCGTTGGAGTGGGGCCTCGCTCTTGCGCTACTGGCCCTGCTGCTTCCAAAATTAAAATAAAAAATGGAATCCACGACGTCCCTGCTTTCTTCCCCGATGTTGCACACTGTGTGTGAATCCGGTGTATATGTGTGTGCATGTGTGTGCGTCACAATCAGCATATTGCGAGATCTTCCCCCTCCCTCCATCTATACCCTTAGGTGTAGAAAGGGCATCTGAAAAGCATCATGTGGTAGGATTGTGGCAGGACTGCAGGATCTGTTTCAGCCTGAGGGCCATATTCCCATTTTGGACAAACTCTTGGGGGTGAATTCCAGGGCTGGGCAGGGGCTGAAGGAAATAGGATGCAACAACAATACCAAAAATACCAGCGTACTTTAGCTTAAAGCTCTTATTGCCAGTAACTAAGCATCAGGAGGGGCATTTCAACCTGTTAGAATAGGGAAAACTGCACAAAAGCTGGCAAAACTGTGGGTCCTGAGATGTAAATCAGGTTAGGAGGCACCTGGATTCCCATTCACAGGTTCTGAGCTGCACAGCTTCCCAAATATGAAGGTGACACTTGTATGCAATGAAATCTCCTGGACAACCATCACATTAGAGTGACATTTCAGAGCAACTTTATTAATAAATTGGATGAATGAAACATGCTAAAGTACAAACACAATTCTTACAATTGCATAGTCAAGCCACACAATGGCTAGGATAGGGTGGTGGTGGTAGAAAACAAGATAAGTCAGAAGTAAGTTCTCAACTGAAATATTCGTTGATGGCTGCCAAATTATATTGAGTATGATCTAGCTAAACCTGAACACTTTTGATTCAAGCACCATTGATTTCAGTGGGAGAGATGTAAGTATATGCTTAACACTTCTATAAAATCAGTGACTCATACAACTTTGATCCTAATGATGTAGCTATGCCCAGTGTAGTCAATAGGCCTTACTCCCAAGGAAGGTTTCATAGGATTGCAGCCTTAAAAGAGTTTAACATTGGCTGGTTTATGATCATTAGTACTAGCAAAGATGCTTAAACATCAGTTTAACTAAAAATAGATTGAGAGGTTGGAGTTGTGCTGTGATATTGTGCATTTTTTATAGCCACCTTTTGTTGATTTAGCAAATTCTTCTCTTTGTTACATTCACAGACAATAAACATTCAAGAGCTATTGTTTGGTTCATTGCTTGCCTTTGTGTTCTGTTATCGTCTATTAGCTCTAATGCAGAATTTAGGTTCCATTTGGTTAATTTTCAAAGTAGAGAATAAAGTATCCTGTTGCACACAAATCAACTGAACTGCCATATTTTGATTTAGTTTAGCCCAAATAAAGTAATAACCGCCAGGTCAAGGCCCACAATTGCTCTGCTGCCAAACTCATTTACATACACTGTGCCTGAAAATCCATGAATTTCCACAAACATCACTTTGCCAAGCAGTCTGGGCAATTGGATGCATAAAACACAGTGAAACTAAGTTGTTGTCCAAGTATTCCAGTGAAACCGGTGTATAGATTGGGTTATTAGTGTTGTGTTCAGATCCTGTAATTTGCTAATTGGATTTGTAATGCATCCCTTCTGCCTATACCTTTGAAAATGTACAGCTGTGTCTCATTTCCAGGATAATCCTGTTGGCAACAGCATCAATTCTGAAAAGTTACAAAAATAACTCCAAGCAACTTCCAAAGACAAAGGAGGTTTAAGATACGGGCAAACCTCCCCCCAGTAGAATTTTGAAAAGGTTCCAGAGAAGGAAATGGTGTTAGGATTGAAGTTTCTGCACCCCAAAACAGAAATAATATTAAATTCTAGAAGGTACTTTATATAGCTACTTTTTAATTTATCAGCCCAGTCAGAGGAAGGTCTGATAACAAAATGACCAGCTATACCTTCTACCACAATGGGACAATTTGCCATCCTTATCACTCGAAAGCATGCTGGCAGCTCTTCACTCAAGAGACTTCGGAGTACTACATTGAGATAAATGTATCTTTCAAAATACACAATCAAACAGCTGGGAGATTGTTTATCACAAACACAAAATAGCTTTGTCTTTCCACATTGTAGCTAAAAGCAAGCTGAAAAGACTGGAAGTAAAGACATGCCTATTGCTTTTCTTAATTTATCTGTTCCAGTTCATACATTCACTCAAAAGTGGCAGGGCAATGACGAAGGAAGATGTACCTCCCGCATAGACCCCAGTGTGTGAATTGGGCCCTCTGTTTTCACACATAATGAATTAGAGCTTCCCGTTTTTGCAAAAGGTAGGGTGACCATATGAAAAGGAAAACCTGGAGAAATTCCCTCTTCATCACAACAGTTAAAGCTGCAGGTGCCCTGCCCTCTTTTAAATCTGGTCACTCTAGTATAGCTCCTGCAGCTTTAACTGTTGTGATGAAGAGGGAATTTCACCAGGTTCCCCATATATACAAATGACTCCTGCTGAAATTCCCTTTTCTATGCAACTGTTAAAGATACAGGAGCCCGGTCCTCCTTTGCATATGGTCGCCCTAGCAAAAAAAAATCCAGTGAATCTGACCTCCATTCTATTGGACACATCTATGGAGGGCTTGGTTCACACTGGCAGATCTCTATTTGATAAGGGAGGGACATGTTCTATTCTCCGACTCACCATTTTTGCAAGAGGATACTGTTATGCTCCTGTACCCCAGTCCTGGGAGGGGTGAACTTACAGACGCTTCAACGTTTTCCTAGAAGGACACTGGAGAGTTGTGGTGTTTCTTCCATGAGGGTTTTTACACTATGTTCAGGCCTAGAGCAACCCAGCACCAAGCAAACCTTGCTTCCTCTCAGCTGCCCAGCTGATCGATTTGCAAGACAAAAGCCACTCTCCTTTTGTGTCAGATTCAGCCTTCTCCAGATTCGTTCCCTCCTACCCCTTCAGGCCTTGTAGAATCAAAAGATTGCCTATCTAGGAATTACAGAGTACAGGGATATCCCCCATCTCTCTTTTATTCAGAGACACTGAGTTATAAGGAGTCCCTGGAGGTAATTTAGATTGACCCCAAACTCATAACGATCCCTCACTTGAATTGCCATCAGTTCTTTGGAAATTAAAAGTACAGAGCCATTCCTTGAACCTTTTCGAATGACGACCTTTAAATCTTGGGTATTGTACCTCAGGCCCATGGGTTGAATACCCAAATCCACCCCTTCAGGATTTCCCAGATGGTTCCGCCCACTTCCCCACATCACCAAGTGGCTCCCACTTGATCTCTGCAATCACCTATCATTTGATGGTTTCCCAGCTTCTGTGTGATTTCTTCCCCATCCCACACTAGAGGCCTTCAAGAGGCAGCTGGACAGCCATCTGTCAGGGATGCTTTAAGGTGGATTCCTGCGTTGAACACAGGGTTGGACTCGATGGCCTTATAGGCCCCTTCCAACTCTACTATTCCATGATTCTATGAGGTTGAAACGCCACTCCTAAGGCTTTACTGTCACATATGTTACTGGTAGTAAGAGCTTTAAGCTGAAATGTGCTCGTATTCCTGTATTTTGCCCATGCTCCTTTTGCCTTCAGCAATCCCCCTGCCACCACTGGAATGCAGCCCCCAAAAGCACCTCCAAAATTGAATTCAGCCCTCAGGCTGAAAGCAGTTCACGTCCCCTGCTATAGAAGATCATGCTAATTGTTTGCTTTATCTTCTGCAGAAGCGCATAGCACAGTGTTGGGTCTGTCAAAGGTCCAACGGAAGGCTTTATGATTTCATTTAAACCAAGTTCAGAGATGGGGATTAATGGATCCAGTCAGACATCTGATAAATCCATGAAGTGTTATCTATATGAAATCCAATAACCATAAATGTTCCTCTCTTGCTCACGTTAACAACTGCATTCCCCCTTTGTCCTGCTTGTTGTTCCTTGCTTCTAGTTGCTGTGTGCACGAAAGCCCTATTCATGCCTACTTCCTCCCCTGAATGTGTGAGGAGAAGATGCTCCAGCCCCACCCCTTCGTTTGTTGTATCCATTGCCCTGCATGCATGGAGGGAGACAGTCTGAACTAGACATGTGAGGAAGCACACTAGCCCTGCGTCCTCCATCATCGTTTCTGCTGTGGAGTGTGAGTTTCTCATATTCGAAATCAGAGGGACTTCAGGTATAGGAGACCCTTTCAGAAAGTCAAGAAAGTCTCTCTGCATGTAGAGGGCAATGGAAATTATGACCAGGGTGGCTGGGCTAGCATGCTTCCCCTCCACATACATTAACTTTCCTCACTTTCAGAATGCCTGAATAGGGTTGGTGAATAAGAGGAAAATACTTGCAACGGCGTCCTTCTCTGTTCATCTCCCACTCCTGCCTCCCCTTTACAGTCGTTCTGTCCCTCATTGATCAGGTAGGTTCCTAGACCAGACCGTTGGCTGTGACAATGGCTGAACTTCCTCTTTAGACACAGAAAGCCTCTTCCCTCTTCTTGTGTTCACCCTCTCCTCTCTCCTCTAGCCACCATTTTTTAACTGCCCTCCTTTCCACCTTCCATTCTCCCTAGCAACTGTAACCATGCCTTCCCCTCTTCCCAACATCCCATTTCCCTAGCCACTGTTACCTCGTACCAAGGTTGCCAATTTATTTTATTCCACAGCCTGAAACTATCTATAAAGAAAAAGTGAGCTCCCTCCCCCCATCATTTATTACTGCATCATTCATGGAGAAAATAAAATGCTAGAAAACATATTGAAGTAGTTACATTTACTTAGCTGACGATCACAATAAAGTAAATAGTGACAGGGTTCAAACAACACAATAACCAGTGGTGGTTTAAATAGTCAATGGTTGGTTATTTACCCCGCCATGGGTTATTGTATTGTGTCCATCCCATAGTCGAAGCTCCCCGGGCAGTTGCCATGCAAATAACCAATGCAAATAACTAATGCTGTGCAGAATTGGCTGTTTGAACCACCATTGGTTATCATGTTGTGCGGAGGGCACCATTGGTTATTTCCTGAGCCACCATTGGTTATTTTGCAGCCATAGAGTCACCAAGCAAGAGTGTCAAAGTGGTGGCTGCTGCTCTAGTCCAGCCAGCAGGATAGATTTCCAGTAGCAATGGCTGATGGGATACTATCAGGAGAACTGAGGAGGGAAAGAGGGAGGATGAGTGAGTCAACTCAGCATGGACTAATAGTTAATTCAATGTTGATCCTACTCTACACCACGGTTGATTATTATCATGTTGTGTGGGGAGCACCCACTAGATAAACAACTGCTGAGTTGATTATTATACCACCGTTGACTATCGTGTTGTCTGAATGCAGCCAGGTGTGAAGAAAATGCCCAAAGTGTCATTCATACAGATTTAAATTGGTTGCTGCTAAATATGCTACTGCTGTTAAAATAATTACATTATTGAGTAATGTCTCCACAACTAAGCATAATGAAGCTACACCTAGATAGCAGGGGCTAGCAGACGTAGGGCTGCTGTTGAAAATGTGTAATAATAAAAATCCAAGGATGTGATGTCATCAGGATCATTATTTTTCCACCTCCATAAGTTGTAGCCAATAAAGTGGGATGAAAACTCAGAGCCCAGTAATGTCATGCCATCCATTTTTTATTACTTGATGTTGGAGGAGAAATAAGAGACAGCTGCCCCACCTCTTCCATAAAATGAGTTATTCAGCAATGTTTAAAACTCCCCCCCCCCCAAATGTGAGTAGTTTCAGCTTAGCCCTAATTGGTCCTTGTGTATGTGTACAATGATTAGTTGCACAACAGATCAACTCTAAACATCGCTCAATGCCTCTCTATTCTCCGAAAAGAAAGAAAGAACTGGAAAAAGAAGGAATCATCACTCCAGGATGATATACTATAGGAATTGCACACTTAACAACTGTGTCAGACACACTATGCATTCAACAGTGAGGAAAATAAGGTACATGACATATGGATGCCTAATAACGTCTTGGGGAAGTCACATTCACAGTCATAGTCAGCAGATTAACATTTTAACAAGTCGCTGTTCCCAACGGGATTACATCCCTCAGATGGCTGAGAAAACACTTCAAGCTGTGATAAGCAATAAGAAAACTAGGAATGGAAATCTCTCTGTGTTAGATCCTTTAATACCAAAGGGTCCATTGCACTTTATTTGACAGTAATGCTCATCATGCAAGATTTCATTTATGAGAGAAAGAGATTGAGAGAGAGAGAGGGAGGGAGGAGAGACTTCAGAGTACTTGAACATTCCTTGAAATGCTCTATTCTGTTGTCCTTTCTACTAAGAAGGTACTAATTGCTGTTGTTGTTAAACACAACATTTTATTTTATAACTTCAACTGTAGCATAGCATACAAACTGCCTTATTTGTTACACTGGGCCTGTTCAGGCAACAGACTAAGCCACGGTTAAGCCTCTAACTCTTTTGCAGCAAATGGTTAGTGAACATGTTTAAACTTGGTTATGTAGCCACCATGGTTAGGAATTGTTCACAGGACATGCTAAGTCATAATGTTTAGCTGAAAGTCTTTAACTACAATGGCTGAACAGGGTCAATATTTCGTTCAAAATGCTTAACCACCATGGCTTAGCATATCATCTGGATAGGGTCATTCTATTCTTCAGTAGCATTAGCCTAGAGTCCTTCATTCTGAAGGTATCTCATTCTGTTCAATAAGTATGTCTGTAGTTTGGTCTCAAGAAAAGTGAGCATGTTAGGAATGATCAACAAAGACCCCTGTCTCAGTTCAAAATCTGGCCAGCAATAACAAGCAACACTGGAGAGTGTTAAGAAAGTTATTTCTTTCCCCACGAGGATTCTTAATTTTCTCACCCTTAATTGTAGTGTGAGGTCAGAAGACCAGGACATCCCTCATTTCTAAATCTGTCTGTGAGCTTCTAACGGTCCCTTGGCTTTGAGCCTACTTTGAAAAATGCTTAAATCTGGTTGATAGTGTGGCTACTTAGGCATCACCAAAGATGCTACAGATTTGCATAATATTTGTATATGCTAATTCATCTGTAGAGATGCATTTTTTAAAATAATTGCTATCATGTAAATGGCAGCACAATACATTTCCTTGTAGCGGAGAAGTCTGGTCTGGGAGGGGGAGGAGTCTGCTGCAGGGGAATCTGGGCCTCTTAGAGCTCACTGGATTTCCCCAAAGCCCTGCCACGTCATCCAGATTTCACAGGGTGTTTTCCCAGGTTTTTAAAAAGGTAAATTATGGCCGTAATTTCCATATTTTATTCATTTGCGGCCATAAAGTCCTTGCGGCTGCAATTTATGTAGAAGTAAGCACTTTATGGCCACAATTTGCATAGAAGTAAGTGCTTTACGGCCACAAATGGCATAAAATATGGCTTTAAATAGCGTATCTTGCCTTTGCAGCCATAAATATTGTATATTGCCTTTTTTAAAAGCCAGAAAACTACCCCGTGTGAAATTCAGAAGATGCGCAGCCAAGGGGAGCCAGTCTGCTGCAGACTCTGCAGGTTAGATTCTTGGGACTCCGACCTCATTGGATTCCACAGTGGATTTTTCCATCATCCCTGTCTGTGTGTGCTCATTTAAGTTATCCAGGAAATACCTGGTGATAGGCCACTTCAAGGCCCCTTTAATCCCTCCTCTCTTATGGTTCTTTATCTTTAAACCAGACTCAGGCTGGACAGCCCTTCAAATAGAGGACACCTTCAAATACAGGACTACCCTCTGACTGCCCTTGAAATGGAAGACTGTCCTCTGTGAAGTGGGGCACATGGCCAGCCTAGTTCAATGTGAGGAACAGAACAACCTATATCTGGAGAAAATTCAAAATCCCTCTTCTTGTGACACAGTGTTTGTAAGCAGGACATGTCACAGTGGCATGAGAATGATAGCATTTACAAAAATAATAGGAGGAATGAAGAGTGTTTAAGGGGAAAACAAATACACCTTTTCCCTCAGAAAGAGGAAGACTTGTCGCTCCCTAGATAGCAGCCAATTTTAATAATAATAATAATAATAATAATAATAATAATAATAATAATAATACCAGTGTCTACAGAATCAAGTGAGATGGTAACTATGAACATTGGAGTGTACTTTCTTGCAGGCATGTGCCATAGTATGTAGAAGCCCAATTGGCTCCTGACTTACTATTTCTGTCTTCAGTCTGTCAAATTGATCTACTGTCATCGTATGTAGTTGTCTCACCTCACAGCTGCTTCATGGGATTTCTTATCCCTTTACTATCTGTCACCATCTATATATCAAGTCACTTCTCTTTCCGCCTTGTAGCTCCTCCTCAAGGTTCACTTTGTTGGCAATCCCTTTCCACTATTGTACTATTTCTACCTTACCTCCATCTTCATCCTCCCTTGGTTATTCTCTACAAATTGCATTTCTCTAGTCTGTAGAATATCAGCAATTTGTAACTGAGAAGGCTCAACATCTGTATATGCACAAAGACATGTTCATCTTAGTCCTATGTATGCTTACTGAGAAGTAAAGCACACACATCATATTCAATAGGGCTTATTCCATGGTAAATCTGCATAGGATTTTAGCCTTATTTTGTGAGTTTTCCGTCATGCATGGTTCATAGACTTTTTTTGCTTTATTTTTTTTTGTTTGGTGAATTTCCTTTTCAGGATATCTTATGCCAAACCTGAACTGTAGCCATTCTATACTACCAGACAGACAAAATTTCTTTTTCTTAAAATAAAAGTCATTTTATTTTCATTTTATAAACTAGTACAAAGCTTTGTCTTTAAATCTGGTACATGTTTCTCCACCCATCTGACATGGCAGTCTGAAAGAAAGGCAATTCATTACATTGTTCCTCTCAAGTGCTCGCCAAATAATTTGTAATTTGATATTTGATCAAATATCCTACATTTATTTGAACACTGACTGTAATATAGAGATAAAGATATTTGTTTAAAGCCTAATACCCTTGCAGTTTGGGTGTTCCAATGCCTGCTTCTTCATTAGATGAATTTAGAAAAACATTTGCCAACTGCAGAACAGAGATACCTTCATCAAAACGAAAGAGGGAAGTGGAACAAATTTTTAAAGACTAATATTATTCCATATTTAGGGGGGGGGGAGTGACCTTTATTCTTAATGCTTAAATATAAGACTTTATAGTAAAGACTTTGTAATAAAATCTCAAAGGCTGCTGAAAGAGAAGAACTATATGAAAGTATGATTCATTCATTTGGAAAATGAAAGAGAACAGATTGATATTTCAAAAGCTAATATTTCTTACATTTTCAGAAAAAGGATCTTGATCCATTTGTATAGGATTTATTTGCTGCTACTGTGATGGAATATTTCAGAAAGAGAGAGAGAGAGAGAGAGAGAGAGAGAGAGAGAGAGAGAGAGAGAGATCCTTCATCTATCAATTGAAAGGAAGCCACACATTTTTTTCAAGGAGTAAAATTTGACTTGCAAGCCATTGAGATAACTGACAAAATTATTTTACACCAAAGATTTGTGAGTCTTTGCTTAAGATTGAGACATATTAAATACTTTTACTTTAAAAAGAAACACTTTTCTTTATTCCCCCCCACCCCTTGAATATATCCATATTTCTATATGGCAGAATCTCATGGTTTTGAAGTATAGAAATGGCTTTGTACAAACATACATGAGGTTTGAGCTTCAATAAAATAGTTGCTGTTGTGTGTGTTTGGGGAGATGCAGGGTGGAGAACTCCATCTACATTATACTATGATTTCCCCCTTCCAGCCCCCCACAAAACTGCCATGGCATTGACTCCATTTTTTCACTTGACATGGCTGCTTCATTACATCATCAACAATCTGCTACTACAAAGCAATTCTGCTACCACATAGCCAATTGTGATGTCATTAGAGATGTGTGAATCAGGAAATCTCAAGCTCACTAAAGTTTTCCGAATTCCATCTTGAAGCTCGTTCCAACTCAAGTTTGTATCAGATTTTGAGCTTCTTCTTTTTCTTTTCACATGAAAATCTGTGTGTATTTTTGGTGCATTTTTCCAAATGTACACATCAATTGTGTGCATCATTGAAATATATGCATTCTTTTCTCACTAATGAAATCCCATGTTGCCATGGGGACTAGTAATCTGAGAATGACTGGATAAAAATATGTTTGCCCATTTCCTTGAAACTTGAACAACTTTAGACTTTTAAAGCAAATGTACTACAAAGGTGGGAGGAAGATGTTCTTTTCTTGAGGTCGAAAACAAAATGTAAGATTTTCCTCTTTCTTCTCCCTCTGGTGTCCTTTCAGCTATTTCTCCTCCTACTTCTCTTCCTCCTACTGTAACTTTCACCAACTAACTGCTCTTTAGCCCCTTCCCCAACATTCTCTGCCTATCCTTTCATTGGCCCAGCTCTCTAAGAGCTCATAGGAGTAAGCATTACTACCCATGCAGACCCATACTGTGTCACATGCACAGTGTGGGGCATATGCATTAACCTCCCCTTTGCCTCATCCCTCTCCCATCTCTCTTTTTGAGCTGGCCAAAGCTCAAACTTTGAACTTTTCCAAAGTTTCAAATTTTTCTGCACATGTCTACACTGCTCAAGTTTCACTTTAAAACAAAAATGAGCAAATCCGGCCTGGTGGATCTTGAGTAATAAGCTTTAAACTACCATATTTGTATATACAATTGATGGTTGATGAAAGTGTATTTGGGTGCATTTTTCAAAAGTTTGCATTTTTTCATGCCCGTTTTTCAAAAGTACAAATGCTGTTGAATGCATTTTATTCGGTCCATGAATCACATTGCAAGCTCTGAAATGTAGACTTCAACCTCAAATTGAAACCAAGCCTATGTTTGGTCCAGAAGGTGCACCCTGGGTAAATCCTGATAAAAAATAAACTGAAACAAATTTCTCATACAACCCTAAGCCAAATATGGCGATGTTGCAAAGTGAAAAATGTAACCCTACTATTGGGTTTCACCCCGAAGGGGATCTAGGAAAACCTGATTTTCCTTATTTTTCAGGCCTCAGGGGAACGAGCATACAAAAAAGCAGATGAATTTTCACTTGGACTTTAAAAAAATGCATTTACAAATCAATGCAGAAATGGGATGGAACAAACTCGTGCTTTATAAATGCAAATGGTATAGAAAGCAAAACAGAGATTTGTCCATTCCTAGGCTTTTGATAACATGGCAGTGCGTTACCTGCAGTGATTATGACTGTAGGTAACGCAACAACAACAACGATAAAGCTTTGTTGTTTCAACTTATAGTTACAACAAGCATAATAAAAACAATACTAAAACAAGTCCTACATACAAGGTCAGAAATTTTGCCCTATACATTTGAGCTGTAACAGCGAAGTTGGCCAATGCCAACATGACAGTCTTGTTGTTGCATGTAAACAGAAAGTTTACATGCACTGTGTTACCTGCAGTGATTATGACATTATCTACTGAAGCAGCCTTTGCAAGTGTTGTACGCTTGGTGTACACTGGAGGACAGGTCTGGTCTGGAACAACTACCCTATGTCGGTAGGCTAGACTTAGGGAGCATCCTATTGGATGCATCCTGGGTACTTGTAAGCCTCTGAACCTGGAAATTTACGAGTATCCAAAGCAATCTCCCATTCTGTAGTTTAGCTAGCAGAGGTTTGGGGGAGGCAGAGGCTGCAGTTGGCTGGGGATGGCTCAGGGCTCCACGGCTTCAGTCTCCTCTGCTCTTTGCACCCAGGAACACGTCCTTTTCCCCATCTCTGCGCTCTGTTTTGTGAGTGCAGAAAAGAAGCCGCTTAGGCTCTCTCCATGCTGGCTATGAGAGGGAGGGGAAATGTCAGGGAGCACAGTTTCCTGGCTCCCAGCACGAAGCCCTGTCTGTGAGCTTGGAGCCAGGAAACCTAAAAACTCTGTGTCCTCTCACATGCTGTTTAGGGGACAGGATTGCTCCTTCCAACAGTGACTGACCTGGTCACCCAGGGAATGTCAAGGCTGATCTTTGTAGAACTTTAGGTCTCATATATGTATGTGCATGTGTGTGCTTTCTTTGCATAAGTGTGTGGTGTGTATACATACACACTCATATGGATAAGTTGTCCCATACATCAGATGTGTGTTCTGGGCAAAATTGGTGAGCATTCACCCTGTGGGCACTAGGGATGTGCTCCGCTTCTAATCGGACCGGCGAATTAGAAGCGGAGCGGGGTGCTTTGCCTCCCCTTAAGGCGGAGGCGAAGAGGATTGGGGGGCTGGTGGAGCGTGGCGAAGAGGATCGAAGTGAAGGCGGATTCTTCGCCTCGATCTGGAGCTCCGCCGGAAAGGTAAGTGGGGTTTACCGGGCCCTGCCACTGTCGCTATCGCCCATGCGGCAACAGCGGCAGGGCCCGGTAAACCCCCCCTCCTCTCCCTTACCTGCCTCCGTCCGCGGTCCGTCGGCTTCTTCAATTGAGCCCGCGGTTCAACCAGGAAGTCTAGGCCGCACTTGGGGCCCAGACTTCCTGGTTGAACCGCGGGCTCAATTGAAGAAGCCGACGGACCGTGGACGGAGGCAGGTAAGGCCCCCCTCCCCCTTGGTCCCTTACCGGGCTCTGCCGCCATCGCTGCGCGGGCAGCGACGGCGGCAGGGCCCGGTAACCCCCCCTCCTCTCCCGGCCTTACCTGGCGCCACTCCCCTCCACTGCGGAGCTCCGATTTGGAGCCGGAGCTCCGCGGCGAAGAGGAGCGGAGTATGGGCGGAGCGGCGCGGGCCGATCCGAAATTTTCAGATCGGCCCACGGGGCAGAGCGGGGGGTCCGTGCACACTCCAAGTGGGCACTCATCCTGCTGCTGCTGCTGCCACCACCCACTCCAATGACTGGGCTTCACAAGCCACAGGGTTAAGTGTGCAATTTCTTGAGGCTCCCTCAAGTTAAGAGGGCCTTTAAGGCCCCCATTGGCGCAGGAGGAGGGAAGCACCATTTTTCAAGGATCTTGAAATTTTGCATTTCCCCCTTCAATGCTAATAGCAGCTGCTATTAACACAGTGAGGAGAAATGTGCCATTTCCAGAGCCTCTGGAAATCACACACTTTCCCCTGCTATGTCAAAAGTGGCCGCCAATAACACAGGAGGGGAAAGGGCGTGAATACAATGCAGGAAGCCAGGGCAGCGGCTTGCGAGTGCTCAGGTGTGGGTCTGCGTTTGTGCCGAGCACATCTAGTGGGTCCACAAGGACCAGACATGGGGGAAGAGGTGGTCCACTACCCTCATGGACCTCGTCAGACACTCCTGACAACCCTAGTTTGCATGCCATGATGGAACTTCTTCATAAAGGTATTTCCCAATTCATTTCATTTCAATAGAGGAGGTAGTTCAATGCATATCTCCCTTTGTTTCCATTTTTGCAAAAGGAATTCATCTGTGTGAAAGAAATTGCCACATTAAGTCAAATGGTAAAATGCAAACAACTTCAGCATACAATTGAGCATTTCAGTCCCATTTATTTCAATGAAAACTATATGAGCATCAACTATAACATGCAGCCCCTTTTCCCCAAAAGCTGTAACTCATTCATCATATTTGTAAAATATTAATTTATGACATAATTATCAGAGGACTGCACAATATTTATTATTAACCTGAACTGGGCTGTATAAATCTAGCCTTGATCATGTATCCCCAAGGATAGGATAAGTTCTATAATTTACCATTATCCAGTTTTCATGTTGACAGATCTTTAGCGGAATGTGTATCATACAATATAATTCATTCTGAGTTCATTTATCTTTAGGCATTTGAAAGCTCCTGCTGATTCATTGCCTCCCCTAGTCTCATTGATTTGTCCTTACAATGGCCCAATGAAAAACAGACAATTTCAGGGAGAAATATATATATATATATATATATATATATATATATATATATATATAGTGCTGTAAATATTTTTAAAGAGAAAGAAATAAAAATGACTAGCTAACATTCACTAGTATCTTTAGTGCAAGAAGAAAACAATGTTGAAGTTTTCAGCAACTCGGGCTACAATCCTATCCCTTCTTCCTGGAAGGAAATCCCATTGAATTGAATGGGACTTGCTTCTTAGTAGACATGTATAGGATTCTACACTTAGAGTGATGATAGATTTTTGAAGCCAACTAAGGTTCTATAAATTATATTTATTTAAGGTTAATTATTCAGAGCTATCTAAACCTTTTCACGTATACAGGTGGGATGCAAATAAATGCACCGCCCCGTCACCTATACAATCAGGCAACCTTCGGTATTGGAAGATATATATTTCCAGAGGATTTTATTGTAGTCCATATACATATGTTTCAATTAACAAAAATGTAAATTCCCTTAATGTAGGGCTATATATCTGAACTCTCATCAAAATTATGTCTCACTACTTTCCTGTCAGGACCAGCCTAGAACCAGACAAAACCTCAAAGGGAGGGAGAGACCCGGCCACTGATCTTAGAACCTACAGAATTGAAGAGGAAACATCAGACACTGACAAGCCCCCAACACAGACTACCACCCAGACTACCACCACACAGCTCTGGCTTTAGGGACCTGATATACCCTTCCTAGTCTCACCCCCAGCTCCATACCCAACAGAATTATCCCAATGACCCAGGAACAGAGTTGATGGCAGCTTGCTGAAGAATCCCAGGCTGATGGCTGGTTGGCCACTGTGTGAACAGAGTGCTGGACTAGATGGACCCTTGGTCTGATCCAGCACGACAGTCTTGAGGGTTATATATTATTTATAAACCCTTTATTCACTATACCAGTGAATTAGCAGAATAGCAGCGGTTCTTAACTATGAAAGTCAGCAAAGACCAAATTAACTTCAAGACAGAGTCTGTTTTGTTTGGTACAAAAATAAAGTATTTTACTGATAGAAAATAACACAGTTTATGGCAATACAAATTTACACCAACATACTCACACACTTGGTCATACAGATTACAGCAGGGCTCACAGCAGTAGAGAGGGAATATTTTAATCTGGTTACAAAGCTCCAAAACTCTCTTTATATACACTTCCCTGAACAAATGATGAAACCACTAATTGGCAATGGCAAGACAATTAGACTTTTGCATCATCCCAATAATTCAATAAAGTCCACCTGCAAACTTGACCTTTAAGCTGATTGACTGATGCTGAGTCTTCAGTTTCTTCCAGGTTTTACAGGCTTGTACAAAGATATGGAAATCACAAAAAACCAGTCCTAATTCAGGACTCCCAACAGACAGTTCTTATGTTCTTATGGGGATACAGCATGAAGCCTTCCATCCCTGAACCTTCTCATGAGAAGGAAACCAAGACCTCACATGCTCCAGATGAGGGCCAAAGTGTGTCATGGGGTGTGGTAGTAGAGCCAGCCACAAATTTTAACACACATGCTTGAAGTAGCATCTCCTGCTGCATGTACCTGCACCTAGCTTTGTGAACCGCCCAGAGAGCTTCGGCTATTGGGCGGTATAAAAATGTAATAAATAAATAAATAAATAAATGAAATAGCTTCCAAAATGTGGTCACACCATAGATTTGTGTAAGGGCAGTACGATTGTGGCAGTTTTATTTTTTGATCCTTTCCTAATTATGCCTAACATGGAATTTGCCCTTTTCACAGGAGCTGCATACTGGGACAACGGTTTCATTGACTGTCCACCACAATCCCAAGATCTCTTTCTTGGTCAGTCACTGTTAGCTAAAATCCCATCAGCACTGTTGGGATTTTTTGCCCCTCTGTGTATCATTTTACATTTTCTCACATTGAACTACCTTTGCTATTGTGATGCCCAGTCTCCCAGTTTGGAGAAATCCTTCTGGAGCTCCTCCCAATCCCTTTTCATTTTAACCAGAACGGTGTTGTTGCACCTATGCCCTACTTGTGGGTTTCCCACAAGTCACAGTTTGGCCACTGTGTGGACAGAATGATGGATGAGATGGACTCTTGAGCCAGATTTATACCAAGTAGGATATAACACTATGAAAGTGGTATGAAAGCAGTATATAAGAGGCAGGAGACGCACTACTGCTTTATAGCAGTATTGAAGTGCACTGACAACTGTTGGGGCCCATGACGCATACCATATACCACTTTCATACCACTTTCGTAGAACTCCTGCCTCTTATATACTGCTTTCCACCTGCTTTCAAAGTGCAATATCCTGGTGTAGATCTGGGCCTTAGCTAGACCTATCGGTCCCGGAGGGGTGAAGATCTCATGATATTTTTATCATGAGATCTCCCCCTCACGCGGCATGCGACGACCTCAAAGGGAGAGGTGTCATGCCCACCATTTTGTTTTTTTCTTAAAGGAGATGCACACGAGCGCTCGTGCGCAAAAAGTAAGGTTTTTTAAAATATATATATATATATTCCTTGCTCACCCCACCCCACCCCCAACGGGTGCAGTGCTCCTGAGGAGCTCTGCATCCCATGCACAGGTCCCAGCTCCTCGAGAGTAACCACAAGGAACCGGGACAAAACATGATGCCCGGCCACACATTCTGTGGTCCCGGGATCAACCCGGGACCACGGAAAGACTGGGCTCAAAGAGTAGGCCAAGATCTTGGGGCAAGGGAGGGATCATCCCTCCCTGATCCCAGGATCCCCTGTGCATCATGTGAACGCACAGGGACGATCCCAGGGATCGCCCTAGGATTTCGCCCCGTCTAGCTATGGCCCTGGCCATGGTCTGATACAAGATGGGTTTTCTTTGTTCTTAATGTGAGATAGGGCTTTTTTGATGGAATCACCAAGATAGTGGAGCTCCTCCTCAAGGGAACTTAGACAACCCCCTTTCTTCCCCCCCTTCTGTTTTGATGATTTTACTGTAAAAGGTAATATTTCTTTGTTCTTCAACCTTCTACTTTATCTTAACTCTGACCTGTTTCTGGATTATGTTTGGCTCTCTGGTTTTAAGTGCATTGTTATTTTAATGTTGTTAAACTTTCTTGGGGAACCTTTTGAGAGCTAAAGGCTTATACATGGCTTAATAAATTAAACAAATACTGCTGCTCAATTTGGGGCTAACCAATGCATAAGGAATACCTTATCTTGCTATGTACCCCATGACTCAGTCCCATGCTAGCTGGACACAGTGACCCACTGGTCAGCTCCCTGCCTTTGTGGGTAGAACAGAATTTTAAGTCACATGACAATGGTGATGGTGATAATAGTACAATCAATATCATAAAATGAAAACCATTTTTCCACCTGGATTATTTGGCAGACAAGCCCAGATTCTTCAATTTGCTTTACTCTTCAAGTTTTTGAGCCTTTATATTATTATTATTATTATTATTATTATTATTATTATTATTATTTAATAATTATTATTTAATAATATTTATATTATATTATTATTATTTATTATTATTATTATGGACATTGTAATCATGTTTTGTATTTCTTATCAGCTCACAATTCTCCAGACTCCTGACCATTCCAGCAGCTTTCTGCAAATATTTTGGCTCATTGAAACAGAACTATCACGCATTGTCAAGTGGCTGGAAGTGTGCTGCAGAACTAAGTAAGGAGTTACTAAGTAATAAATATTCTATTACCATGTTCTAAAGAATTGCAGGTTCAGGAAATTCTATTACTCAACTGGTGAAAAAGTAATATTTATTTCTTCCATGCAGATGGCTCTTGCCAAGCTCTTCAGGGTGCCAAGCAGATGGTTATGTTTTGCAACTTCTCTATTTCTTGATCCATCAGACACATCCAAAACAGAAGATGGAATATTGTGCAAGATGGTCTAGTGGTAGCTCATGGTGGGTATTGGATAGCACCATGAAAACACTGACCCAGTCTGTACTGCTGTGAAAGAGGCAAATTCTACATTGGGGATTATTTGGAAAGGAGCTGATAAAATGCTATTATCACAATGCCTTTATACAAAACTATGGTGTGACCACGTTTGGAATACTGTGTATAGTTCTGGTCATTGCATCTCAGAAAGAACAATGTCCTGCCACAGCTGGGTCAGACTTCCATTAGAACAAATTAAGGTGAAAATCCAATGGCAGGTCAATAAACAAGCAAATGGTCAGGCACAGCTATCAGTCTAGTAGGAGAGCAGTGCAGGATCTACACTACTGCTATAAAACAGTTTATAACAGTATTGACAACTGCTGGGGCCCAGCCACACTCCATATATAGTTTTCAAACTGTTTTCAAAGTGTTATATCTTGCTTGATGTTCATCAGGCCCAAATCAGAGTAGACAGTAAACAGACAATGGTCAAAGGCATAGTATTACCAGGCAAGTGGGTGAATTCTAAAACGTAGGTCTGAGGTGCAGCCAAGGTTCAAACAAGGTTCAACTCAAACACATTCCAACAAGCAGAATCAAGCAAGAGTCCAGCAACATCAGAGAAACAAGGGGCAAGGCACTGGAGTTGGTAGTTGCTGGAATTCCAAGTGACAGCTGGTACAGCCAGAGCCACCACAGTCCCACCCAAAGGCTCAGCTGCAAGTCCTCTGCACTTTGGTAAAACTTACTTATGAGGAATACTCTTACTCCTGAATAGACACTTACTCATTGGGCCTTGAGGCATGCACCATCTCAGAGTAGCACTTGTACCTGCACATTCTGGCACTTCTCTTAGGCCAGCTGGTTGCTGAGTCCATGGGTCAGACACATTTCTCAGGGCCCGTTCATGGGTTTCTCAGAGTCCATCATTGTTGAAGGGCCTGGTGTAGCTTCTCTACATTTTATGAAGGCGCCTGGAGTGGGTACAAGCATCAGGCAGTTCCACTCCATCTTCATGGTCTGCAGTCTTAGGCTCTTCATCTGAAGCATCATCATGGCCTGAGTCTGTGTCAGGTATGACAAAACTAAAATGGTCAAAGGGCTGGAGCAACTCCCATATGGGGAAAGGTTAAAACACCTGAAGCTGTTTTAGCTCAGAAAAATGGTGAAGGGGGCATGATACAGATATATAATATTATGGATGGTGTGGGGAAATGTTATATTATCTCATAATATTAGAATCTGGGATAATCCCATGAAGCTGAATGTTGAGAAGTATAGGGCATAGAAGTATTTCTTTACAGAGCACATAATCAAAAAGAACAAAATTTTCTACCACAAGATGTAGTGATGGATATCTTTAAAAAGGGTTTTGACAAATTCATGGAAGCTAAAGCTAGCAATACTAGTCATGATGACTATATCTTACCTCTAGTATCAGAGGCAGTATGCCTCTGTATAACAGTTGCTGGGGAACACAGACAGAAGGGTGTTATTGCACTCATGTCCTGCTTGTAGACTTCTCATAGGCATCTGGCTGAGAACAGAATGCTGGATTTGATGGGCCTTTCGTCTAACCAGCAGGGTTCTCCTTAAGTTCTAAATTTTCTCATTTATGGAAACAACCAAGGTTTGGGCAAGGTAAACTAACATGGAATCAGAAACTTTTCAAATGGCCAATGATGATGTGTACTTTGAACTGGGTTGTGTGATTCATGAAAACTCAAGTTGCAGAAGTTCTCAGAATTCCATCTCAAAGTTTGTTCTGACTCATGTCCATATCAGATTGCGAAGTTTTTTTCCCCTTTTCAAATGACTATCCATGCTTGTTTGGTAGCATTTTTTTCCAAATGTGCACAGATTTGAAATGTATGCATTCTTCTCCCATTAATTAAAATGCATTTGTGCACATTTTTCAAATGTACGCATTTTTATGCACATTTTTCAAATGTATGCATACTGACAAATGCAATTATTATTATTATTATTTTATCCACGAATCACATTGCAAGCTTGGAAATGTATGGGCTTTGACCACAGATTGTGTCCAAGTCTGTGTTCGGTCCAGAAAGTGAGAACTGGGTAAATCTTGACCCCAAAAAATGAACTGAAACAAGTTTCTCATACATCCCAACTTTGAACCAAGTAAGATCCATCCTTTACCCAGCCTGAAGTACTTAGAAGTAGGGATGGACAAATATATTAGTTTCTCTCCCTCCCACATTTGGACTTTTAAAACATCATGTTTTTTCTCTTCTAAATACGAAGACCTTCAATAATTTTGGTAAATTCTTATTAAAAAAAATGAACTGAAATGGTAATTTCAACCATCTGCCCCAAATTTAAAAGCACACCTATTCCCAACATGGAGAGGACCACGACACACCTGCTTGCCATGTGGCTGTTGAAGATGAGCCTGTCAGGGGAAAAAAGAGGTGGCTGCCCTAATTTAGCATCTCAAACATGGCTGAAATCTCAGGCATTCAAAGCCAGAGTTGTAAGAGCAAAGTGTGCAAAGCTGTGGGCCTGGATTAATTCTGGGCCTGTTGTTTCTGTTTTCTCCCACAGCCAGTTGTGTTTAATCTCAACTCCTTTTGGTTCCAAATATGGAGAACTGCTTATCAAATGAAATTCTCACCCATCCCTAGTTAGAGGCTGCCTCTGCACATGGTTGTAACATTTATAATTGCTAACAGTTGTTCATAGACCAACTGCTTGAGCACTCAAAGGCAGGCCACTTGCTTGTGACCATGCTGTAGTCAGGGCTGGTGTCAAGGGCAGGCATGGTCAAACACACCCCAGCAGAGTTTAGGGATGGACGAACTCAACTCCGCCCACGCTGCCAGGCACTCATCAAACTCCTGCCGGCTGTCTGCCCCCACTCACCTTGCTGAATGCCCAGCAAGCACTCTGCAAGTGCTGCGTGGCTACCCATCCCCTTAGCAAACCTCAATTTTGCATAAAATTTTGCATACACTATAATGGGACAAGGGAGAGGGCTTTCTCTGTAGTGGCACCCTAACTGTGGAATGCCCTCCCCTTGGAGGCCTGACTGGCACCAACACTGCTTTCATTTTGACGCCGAGTAAAAACATGGCTTTTTAACGAAGCCTTTAATGGTTAAATTCACTAAGATGGCACATTGTTTTAACTGTTTTAATTGTTTTTACTGCTTCAAAATTATATATGTATTTAACTTGGTTAATGGTTTGTTTTTGGCTGTGTATATTTATTGTTTTATACTGTATGCTTTTACGCTGCCCTGAGATCCTAATGATACAGGGCAGGATACAAATGTTTTTAACAATAATAATGTGCCAGCTTGTTGTTCTGCAAAAAAGGTCTTTTACAGAAATGGTGTCTGCAAAACCAGCACTTATGCAAGGTTAGAGACATAAATGGCACAACAAGCAGGGGCGGGGTCTGCGGCCCCAGTCCAGCAGGCCAAGTGGGTAGAAATCCATCATTCCTACAGGGTCTCACTGGCAAGGGCCCCCTTGTTCACCTGCCTCTCACTCTGCCCAGACAATGGTGATGGAGTGGGGGAGGAATGGATGCCATTGCCTACTTGCTCACTGGTCTCTGCCTATCATTTTCATGATGGGGAGAAAAATGATGGGGAGCAATAGCAGCTGGTGACAATGGCGGTGAGAGAGAAGGGTCCCATTGGGGGTGTATTGCCCAAGGGCCCTCAAAACCTGAAGCCAACACTGACTGTAGTCACTACAGGAGAATTTAAGAAATTTGGCAAGCTCACATTGTGATGTTTTGCTTGGCATATAACACTTCAGGCAGCAAATGCATGTATGTCAAGAGAGGACAATATACGGCTTCCAAATGGTTTGTCCTAGAACTCACATTGACCCTAGTCAGCATAGCCAAAGGTATGGGAGGATGGAGACTTTAGACCACAACATCTAAAGGACCACAAGTTGCACCCCTCTCATGTATGTAAAGATCAAATGCTCCCTTTCTGCCACCCTCAGAAAGAGTGTAGATCGAGGGGAAGGGTTCAGCCCAGCCTTCTCCCTGACATGCTAATTTTCTCTATGCAGGGATAGTTTTGAGGGAAGGGTAATATTCCAGCCTGGAATTCCAGTTTTCTGGAGTTGTACTACCTATGAACAGAGCTTTATTATTGCTTTCTGTGTAAACCAACCTTATCTTTCACAAGAAATTAAGTAGAAACATTGAGATTCAGTCACAGAATTAAAGTTTTGCCCTATTCATAGTGGGGGCTTTTCCAATTGCAAGGGAGCTTCTGATTTAGCAAGTTAAGCTGCTAGGAATCCATTCCTGCTTATCCTTGTGTGTGGTGGGCTGTTCCCATTTTATGGATTAGGCCATGGTGCTCTGTTTTCTAAAAATTGCCTAAGGTAAGCCCTTGGGTACAATGCAGAATGTTTTTTTCTTGTAGAAATGGTGAGCGCTGAAGCAAGAGTCACTTAAAACAGGCTTGGTTTCCTATCCTGAATTCTGCATGAACTCACCCAGAGAGTGAGACTGAAAAACTGGGAAATGCTACATCATCTTTTAAGTTGCATATATATATATATATATATATATATATATATATATATATATGGGGTTGTCCAAGGACATATGTGAAGAGAGGGAGGGGTTGCCCAGGCAGGGACAAACAATTACCAAAGTAGGCTGCCACTATCCCTTAGGACCACCTCAGCCTTAACCAGGGGACTCTCAGGCCTTACAAGGCCTAGGCCTGAAACTTTAAACACGAGCAATAACCAAACAGAAGGCTCTGGACTTATGATCAAAGCTTACTTGGAAGGAAGCATCCACAACTCTTGAAGTAGGTGTTAAGTTTATTTACATAAGGTAAGGGGGGGAAAGGAATTTAAAGGCACAAAAGTACCGGAGTAACATTTGGAAATAAAACTCCAAGGGCTACCTAAACCTGCCCTTTAAGTTACCTAAACATGGATTTTGAAACAGACAGGGCCCAATCTGTGATCCAAAGACTCTCAAGGTCAACAGCAAGATGAAAGACAAAGACAAAAACTGAAGTCAAAACCGAACACAAAAACTGTTCTAACCCCACCGATACCATTTTATATTCAAGACTTTGACAAATGTGAGGTGAGCCTCCTTAGCCAATCACTTGCTGGCTGAATAGTTTCTTTAGGCTTTCAGGGGGGGGCGGTATTAGTGGAAAGTTCTCACAGCAGCTAAGCTGAAATCATTGGCAAGAGTTCTGCTCTGGCCTTGGAGGCCTTGAATCCTGAACAGCACAAGATAACACCACACCCAGGTGGTTTAGGCCCGACTTCATAAAATGGAGTTTTTACTGGCAGCTAAATCTCAAAAAGAAAATGGATTTCTTGACAACATAGTTGCTTCCACTGCTTCTTCTTATAGCCGTTCGGATGGGAGAGAAATCATGTCCATCTTGATCCGGCTTTCTTCTTGAAGAACTGGTGCATCTGGATTTTGTAAAATAGCCTTGTGTGGTGCATAGGAAAATTGTCCAGTGTTGGGATAGTGTTTGCCTTTTTACAACAAAAAAAATGGAGAAAGAGGGGTGATAAAAGGACAGAGGAAGCCCAGGATCGCCTTTGTTGTTGTTCTTCTCCTTCTCCTCTCTGTATGTATAGGACAGCAGGGGAGAGAAATTGACGAAGGACAGTAGGAGGAGAGTCTTCCTAATCATGAGCAAGGTCCAACTAGGAAACGCAGTGCCAGGGGAGGCTGCTGGAATCGTTCTGCTCACTGTCTTGATCTTACAGCATAGAATGACTAACCAATGTTTCCCTGGAGGCAGGCAGCCAAGAGAAAATGAAACGGAGCACTGGTGGAAACAGTGTAATTATGTCCTCTGTGCATTAGGAGCACTCCTCTCTGCACTGTGTAATGTACAGCTATTTTCACCTTCACCCTAAGTAGACGCAAGAAGACTATCCTTTGGCTTATCAGCACCTCTGCATCACACTTGTGATAAAGCCTGCTGGCGTGTAATATAGAACTAGCAGGAGAGGAGGCAGGAGGAATCCACAAAGAGCTAAAGCAAGCAGTACTTATGAAGGGGTCCTGCTAGATAGCGGTGCGGAAGCTTCCTCAGGAATCAATGCTGCATTTAGATAAAAAGGACGATGCTGGTGGAGAAATACGTCACCTTAGCTATTTTATTTTTATTAGAAGTGTAAGCACTGATAATGTGCTCAGAGTTAGAAAAGACACAATATTTCTGGCCACACAATGCTATCTGCCTCCACCATCTGAAACTCAATTCTCAGGAACGTTTTTCTGTATATGCATTAGGACGGAAACATATGTGTACTCATGAGGTTTTGGGGAAATATTTTTGGCAGTGCTGAAAAAAATATGTTCTTCTTCAAAGATGTTTTTAGCAATGCATGCAAAACTATTCACTGCATTGTGTTCACTCTCTCGTTCTCCCCTGTTCTCTTAATGATCTTAGCCATTTACACATAGCCTAAATGGCTAGAATGAGAGCCAAACTACACATTACGTCAGGGCTGGGCAACTTGTGGCCCTCCAGAGCTTTGGTCCTACAACTCCCCTCACCCCTCACCATTGTCTTTGCTGGCTACGGCTGAAGCATCTGGCAAGTTGAAGCATCTGGCCACCCTTCTTAGCAATGGCCAAGCTCCCCAGCATCCTGTTTTCACTCTGCACGCTGGTCCCCTGTTGGTTGCCCAACCCCGCATGGTGTGGGGTGAACCACCAGAAGGTCCGCAGTCACCCAGAGAGAGCTCACATCTTTGGTTTTTTCCCCACCAGGTGTGGCAAGTGATGAAGGGCAGGAGCCCATTGGGATGCACAAATAACTGGTGAACCACAGGACTCTGGGACCTATCAGTCGCCTCACTGCTAGCTAACCCATTCTCTCCTGGATGGGAAAATTTGGCAGTTTTCCATCCATATTTCGCTTGACAGGTGCTTTGTACTTGAATTTTCTAATTCAAATTTCTACCATAGCCCTATGCACTAGAAGAACTCTCCAGAGACCTATATCTTAAAGGGCAATTCTAACTTCTATCCATGAGGCCCTACATGAGGGGCAAATTCTTTTTCCTGATAAAATCCCATAATAAGATTTGTTGTGTGCCAAACCTAGCTATTCCGGTAGAAAATTACATAGCTACCTACGTGCAAAATTTTGAACAAATTGGACAAGGGTGGCTTAGCTGACATTTTGCCCCATACGAAAATCATACAAAATGGTGATCCCAACCATAAGTATGGGTGGCCTGAGGAACCTGCTAAGAAACATAGATGATAAAGTCATTTATTCTGAACCAAAATTAAAATGCAGTCTTCAGGAGGATCATATACTCTTGTAGCAACTTCTGTCTCCCCCACCCTGAAATCTGATTTAAAGAATGCTTTCACTTTCTTTTAATCATGAAGTAGATCATTCTTTTCATCTCATCAGACATGCAATTTTCATGAGAAAAGAAATGAGATCTTCTCGCCAAGAGGCATAAAACTCAAGCTCTTGTAAGAAATCATGCCTTACTCTAAGCCTGAACAGTTTCTGACCCCTCTGCCAATATATGCATCTTATAAAAATTATATTGATATATAGCATCTTCATTTCCCCCCTATTTAATAGGTTCTCCCTCATTCTTTAAGGTCTATAAAAAAGGGGTGTTTAAAAGACTGTGGATTTTAATTGTTTCAAATCCCCTGATATTTAAATGTTGAAGGTATAATGCAAGCCATACAGGTCAGAGCTGTTGACTAGCACACTCATATTCTTATTTATTTTACTATAATATTTTATAAAATTCCATACTTCTCCTTTATTGCTGGAGTGCTGTATGTGGAATTGTAAATATACGCTATAAAAATCAAACTAAGGCATAAAAAACCAAAAAGAGCAATAAAATAATCAATGTAACATCAATCTAGATTGTGAATTTCAATTCAATTTTTAAAATTTCAAATTCCCTGGTCGAACACACATGTTTTGATTTGGTGCCAAAAATTATTCAGGACTCCACTGCTGAGAAGGCCTTCCCTTTTGTAGATGTGTAATGCAATGGATGTACATGGAGAAGGGCTTCATCTGAGGATCTCAGTGAATCAGCAGGATAGTATTGGGATATCCTTTATGAAATGCTGCATAATATTTTGACAACTGCTTATCTACAGCTTTGAAACTGCTAAGTTTGCCTGATACTGCCTTTCTAATTAGCTTCCATTCGTTGTTACTAATGAACTTATGGAATGGAAAATTTTCTGCAGAAAAATAAAGCACTGAAGAATATTCTGACGTACATCGCTATTTACAATGCAGAAACATATGCTGCACATCTAGGAAACATGGGAATGTTTGAAATGAGACTTTGGTTTGTTATTTCCTTTATGTATTACATTTATATTCCAGCTTTCCTCCAAGGAACTCAAAGCAGCATACGTGGCACCCCTCCCCCCATTTTTATTCTCACAACAACCTTGTGAGGTAGGTTAGAGGAAATATAAAGAATGGTTCAAGAATGTTATTACTACAGAGCCAACTGTACTGTTTGCAATGGTAATGTGCAATGGATATGTGGAGCACAGTGATATCCCTGTTGACTAATTGAATATTGATTGATTGATTGATTGATTGATTGATTGACTAATTGAATATGCATCCTAAACTGTACATAATTTTTGATTGGAGAACTCCATTGCAAAAGTTGGAGAAGTGCAAATTTTAAAGGATAACTGAGGCCTTGGCTACGCCAGGCTATGTCCCTGGGCAAACCCCAGGATCATCCCTGTGCATCCAGATGACGCACAGGGGATCCCGGGATCAGGGAGGGATCCTCCCTCCCTTGCCCCGGGATACAGCCCTACACTTTGGGCCCTCTTTTTCCTCTGTCTTGGGCTGGAGCGCTGCGCCCATCGGGGTTAGGGTGGGGAGAATGGGAAAATGAAATTAAATTGGGGGGAAAAAACACTTAACTTTGCCCACGACCGTTCGTGCGCTCGTCTCCCTTTAAGAAAAAAAATGCTGGGCACGACGCCTCTCTTCCTGAGGTCGTTGTGCCTTACGTGTAAACAAGGGTGAGATCTCACATTAATCGCAAAGCGAGGTCTCCCCTCCTCTTCCCTGGACTTTCAGGTAGGTCTAGCTAAGGCCTGAGTTTCTGTCTGCATATTGTTTTGAAATTGAGAAATTTGGTAAGTTCACACTAAAATGTATATTGTACTAATTTCTCCCCCATCCCTAGGGAAGAATGATGCTCAGTGCTTTTGAGATATAAACTGCAGAGAAAGCAGTGCATAGCAGAAAGCCAAAGAAGCTCACTTTTAAACATTCAGCCTAAACAAAGTCACTTGATGGCAAAAGGCATGCCAGATCACGCTTGCTAGTTGCAAACAGGAGAGGAGACAAGAGATGTTGATATGTGCTTGTGCTGGATGACTCCAAAGATGGTAAATACTTGTTTATCAATAACATTTTAGATAAAGGCCGTACACCCTTTTGCTTTTGCTGTGAAGTTTTGCTGGAGTGTTCTTGAGTCTACTGTGCCATTCACATAAATGAGCTCCATGTCAAATGCATTCTTTCCCCCGACAAAGCGGCTTGCTGAGAGGCACTTGATGTGCATTTATGTTTCTCCCAAACACCATTCCTTCTACACACTCAATCCTGTTATGCTAAGTCATTCAGGGGGAAAAGATTTTATTTCCTGCATTCAAGTACACATGGTTTTAGGTTACTCCCTTCTTTCTCAAACTGGAATATTGTACTACAGACCCATACTTGGTAAGGATTTTGCAAAAATAGGTTGTACTTCTTTGCAAGTGCCTGTTGCTGGGGAACATGGGTGGGAGGGTGCTGTTGCACCATGTCCTGCTTGTGGGTCCTGCTTGTGGCTCTCTGGTCAACAGCTGGTTGGCCACTGTGTGAACAGAGTGCTGGACTAGATGGACCCTTGGCCTGATCCAGCAGGGCTTTTCTTATGTTCTTATGTTCTCTATACAGAAGTAAACACACAGGTACAATTGTATGGTATATGCAAATTGTCCCTAGAGGGGCCAATAACAGCTTATGGGACCCTTTTTTAACAGTGCAGCAGAAAAGGGTTAACTTTCCCTCCTTCAGTGCTATGGTTCCATAAGAGCTCTGATAGATGACACCAAAATCCTGCTTAGTCCAGCATTCTGTTTACAGTGCCATCAGATGCCAATGGGACGCCCACAAGTAGAACATGAGTACAAGAGCATCCTCCTGCTAATGTGCCCCAGCAACTGGTAATGAGAGGCATCATTCCCCCAAAATGCATTGCTATCATGATTAATAGCCATTGATAGTCTTACCCTCCATGTACCTGCCTAATCCCCTTTTAAAGTCACCCAAGTTGTTGGTCATCACATCTTGTTGAAGCAAATTCCATAGTTTGACTATGTACTTCCTTTATTTGTCCTTGATCTCTGTTTTATTTTAACATAACATCTGCAACAATGATGACACTGTCTGGGATACTACTAATGCAGGAGCTGCCTAGCAGTTATCGCTGCCTTGAATTGGGATGAGCCATATCTGGCCCTGAGTTGGAGTATTATAACTACTATCTCCCCACTGGCTTCACACCTTCAGGTGTTGAGGGAATCCTTGCCCACACCTCTAGGTGAGTGAGACAGGTTGTCCAAAAGGGGTCTGGTGCAACCTTGAGTGGTGAGTCTTGGGAACCCCCCATCCCCTTAAGGTTTCCTCAGGGCACTTACTGCTGTTCACCTGTCTGTGATGATTTTTCTGCACAGCCCTGGCCTTGTGACTGAAAAGATTCAGGCACCCCCAGTAATTAACTATCATTTCTTCTCCACCCACATATGCGGAGCCTAGAGTAGGCAAAAACCATGTTCCCATGTGTCAGTCTGAACAACAGGCAAAAAAATCCCACTTATCCCCAAAGCAACCAGCTAATCCTACCCTATAACCTTTAGGGTGAGGTGTCAAAAACAGGCCCAAAGCACACTGGTTAGGGTGGAGCACTGGCTTACATGCCGCCCCACCAGCACTGGGAAGGAGCATGTATCTCGCCTCTATCCCAGGCATATCTATCCCAGATGGCTGCAAAGATGCCCCAGCCAAAACCCACTTGGATTGGTCCAAAGGAATGCTGCTGCTGCTGCTGCTGCTAAATCCTTATTTATTTCAGTGTCATTGAAAGTGGCCTCTGATTGTATTGGAGAAGACCTTGGTAGACTCCACAATTAGCTCATCAAGGTTCTGATGAAAAAAATTACCCCCTTTCAGAATGTGCGCACATGATATGAATGACTGGATTAGACAGATGGAGCACAAGGTAACCATGAGTCAAGAACAGGCAGCGTACATCTGAAAGCACAATAGGGACTCCCAACTGACTCCCTTGGTTAACGGCCATAGAGACAGACTGCTGCGGATTTATTCCATATAATTAATTTCATTGGTTTCAAGGGGAATATTCAAAAAGCAACACACTATTTTGTGATAGCTAACAAAGTCTGACTTTAAAAGGCATTGGTTGTGAACCAGAAGAGCCACATCAAGAAATCTCCACACCAATTTCTTAATATTTCTCAGCAGCAAAATCCAGTATCACTGCTGTGTTTAACAAATTGTTTTATGAACCCAAAGGGATATCACAGTTTAACTTTGAGAACTGCACTGGGAAAACTAAGGAGAAAGCCCTAAGTGAAAATGTATGCTCAGAACTCTTTGGATAAATTTTGAGACAGTGGTTAAGGTTAGAAACCATTCATTCAGAATTCCTCTAGATCTGCAATAAAAATTGGCTGTCCTTTCTAATAGCTTCAGAGAAGTTTATTTGTCTTTTTACCACCTGCCCAGCATTTAAGATAGCCAGAAGCACCCCATATGTTCTAATTGACTGCACCATACAACCTTCTGCCAGGAAAAACACAATAGTGCCCAGTAGACCATCTATGCATTGGGATATAGAACATGCCAAGATCTTGGCATGCAGTACTACACCAGCTGTGAAGTTATTTCAACGTATCTGAGGATCTGCTGGAAGCTTTTATGTGGATTTATTGGGTGCAAATTGCTAAAAGTGTTATGTTTTCTTCAACATCTCAACCCCGGTTTCCTAATTAAATTACTAGTCACACCCTCCCCCCCAAAAAAAACTATGAATATTGTTAGTAGAAATAACACAATAAACACTCATCCAGTGTCTTCACCTAAAACCAGCATATTACAGAGTGCTAAGCACTTATCAAGAAATACTTGAGAAAAATCTCATAATGATTTATGCCACTCATCCCTTTTGCAATCCCGGCATCATCAGCACTTTTCCCCACCAAGGTAACTCTGAGCAGAGAATTAAACTGCCTATAGGGCATGCATGATTCTCTCCTCTTTGGTCTTGGCCACATTAAGAAAGAGCAGGGATGCATAACCTCAGAGCCGGGGGCCAAATCTGCAGGTCCCAATCAGGCCCTTGAGGGTTCCCCAGAAGGCCACACACCCTTCCCCTTTCCCTATTTCTTTCCCCAACCCATATAGTTGGCTTATGTGCAGATTTTTTCCCCATTCTAAAAGTTTGAAATGCCTCTCCTAGGGCCTAGTTACTGGTAGTAAGCGTTTTAATCTAAAACATGTGGTTACTTCTGGTATTTGTGTCCTGCTCCTTTTGCCTGGTCCACCACAAGAATTTGGCCCCTAAGAGCTTCTCCAGAATGGAATTCAGCCCTTAGATTGAAAGAGGCTCCCCACCCCTAGGATAGAAGCAAAAAGAGAAAGGAGGTAGCTTTATGAACTAGAAGAAATTAAACCCCACCCATGGCAATGCTGGAGGGGAAGGTCACAATGGCTGGAGGAAGTGACACTGTCCTGCTGCCAGGAGAGGTCCTCCAGGGCTGTGAAGGTGCCTATACAGCATGGCAGGGATTGGGCAGCTGACCTGGACAGCTGCCGGAGCTGGGTTCTACTCTCAGCCTAATCACATGGCCAAGCTTCATACTTAGGTTCAAGCATGAGCATAGCACTGTTCTAATTGTAAATAATAAAGTTTGTGTCAGAATTTATTATACTATTAATGTCTGCCTCTTTCTTGCCAACCGCAAGGGAAAGCTGGGAACTGTAATACAGATATAATGCCAGCTGATTTCAAAATCTGGAGATAGGACATGACAAAAATCTATACATAACATAGTAGAAAACAGACAAATCAATAGCCTACCTAATCAGGTGAGACAGGGCCCACCACAATCCTGTCCTACTGGATCGAAGGCAGAGTGATGGAGGGGGCAAGAATTAGTATGGACAGGAGTTATTGGTCCTTTTCAGTTTGGAATTATCTGGAAGACACATACCTATAGTTTTTTAGAAACTGAATGAGGGCTTCTTCTTTTTTATCCCTGAGACTATAACGACATCTCTTTAAAGAAGAAGAATAAAAAATGGAACTTCTGTTGCCAGAAATAGAAGACATCTTTGAAAAAACTAAAACATTTTAATTTCCTGTAGCTGCTATCATGATATGGCTTGAATAGCACAATAAGCTGTGAATGTTTTTGTTGTTTTTAAACACATAAGTTGTTTTTGTTGTTTTTAAAATTAGATTCCGGGGTTCTGTTACAAATGAACATTCAAGGAGATTTGAGATTAGATTTTTTTGTAAAGAATTGCTTGTATGTAGAACCGTGCAAATGACCTCTTGAAATTCTCTGCCATACTTGTGAGATGAGAGAGTGGGGTGACCTTTTCAGGAGAGGTGACCTTTTCTCTAACAGTTCCTCATCATCAACAGTAGTAATATCACAGGTTCATTCTATTCCCCTTAAGATTGGCAGAGTGGCCACCATTTTGCATCTTATTTATTTATTTATTTATTTTATTACATTTTTATACCGCCCAATAGCCGAAGCTCTCTGGGCGGTTCACAAAAATTAAAAACATCATAAAACAACCAACAGGTTAAAAGCACAAATACAAAATACAGTATAAAAAGCACAACCAGGATAAAACCACGCAGCAAAATTGATATAAGATTAAAATACAGAGTTAAAACAGTAAAATTTAAATTTAAGTTAAAATTAAGTGTTAAAATACTGAGTGAATAAAAAGGTCTTCAGCTGGCGACAAAAGGAGTACAGTGCAGGCGCCAGGCGGACCTCTCTGGGGAGCTCATTCCACAACCGGGGTGCCGCAGCGGAGAAAGCCCTCCTCCTAGTAGCCACCTGCCTCACTTCCTTTGGCAGGGGCTCACAGAGAAGGGCCCCTGTAGATGATCTTAAGGTCCAGGCAGGTACATATGGGAGGAGGCGTTCCTTCAAATAACCTGGCCCCAAACCATTTAGGGCTTTAAATGTCAATACCAGCACTTTGAATAGGGCCCAGACCTGGACTGGCAGCCAATGAAGTTGGAAAAGGACTGGCGTAATGTGATCTCGCCGACCAGTCCCTGTTAGTAAACGGGCTGCCCTGTTTTGTACCAGCTGAAGCTTCTGGACCATTTTCAAAGGCAGCCCCACGTATAACGCATTGCAGTAATCCAAACGAGAGGTTATCAGAGCATGGATAACTGTAGCTAGGCTATCTCTGTCCAGATAAGGGCATAGTTGGTATATCAACCTAAGCTGATAAAAGGTGCTCTTTGCCACTGAGTTCACCTGTGCCTCAAGTGACAGTTCTGGATCCAAGAGCACACCCAAACTACGGACCCGATCCTTTAGGGAGAGTGCAACCCCGTCCAGGACAGGGCAAACATCAACTCGCCGGACAGATGAACCACCCGCTAACAGTACCTCCATCTTGTCTGGATTGAGTCTCAGTTTGTTATTTTTTTATTTTTTTATTTATTACATTTATATACCGCCCCACAGCCGAAGCTCTCTGGGCGGTTTACAACAATTAAAAATAGTAAACATTTTGCAATAGTTAGCCCTCATCCAGTCCATTACCGTGCCCAGGCACTGGTTCAGAACAGTCACTGCCTCACCTGGGTTTGATGAAAAGGAAAGGTAGAGCTGGGTATCATCCGCATATTGATGACACCTCAGTCCACATCTCCGGATAACCTCCCCCAGCGGCTTCATGTATATGCTAAACAGCATAGGGGATAAGATAGAGCCCTATGGAACCCCATGGCTTAGGTGCCACGGCACAGAGCAATAATCCCCCAGCACCACCTTCTGGAATCGGCCATCCAAGTAGGAGCGGAACCACTGCAACGCAGTACCTCCAACTCCCAGCCCAGACAACCTATCCAGAAGGATACCATGGTCAATGGTATCGAAGGCTGCTGAGAGGTCCAGGAGAACCAACAGGGTCGCACTCCCCCTGTCTCTCTCCCGACAGAGGTCATCCCACAGGGTGACCAAGGCAATTTCCGTTCCAAAACCAGGCCTGAAACCCGATTGAAATGGATCTAGATAATCTGTTTCATTCAAGAGTGCCTGGAGTTGTCCTACAACCACCCACTCAAGCACCTTGCCCAGGAAAGGGATATTAGCCACCGGCCTGTAGTTGTTAACATCCTCCAGGTCCAGATTAGGCTTCTTCAGGAGTGGTCTAATTACCGCCTCTTTTAAAGAGGCCGGCACCACTCCCTCTCTCAAGGAGGCATTTACAACCTCCTGAACCCAGTCGGCGATCCCCTCCTTATTTGATGTAATGAGCCATGAAGGGCAAGGGTCAAGCACACAGGTGGTCGACCGGACTTGGCCAAGCACCTTGTCCACATTCTCGGGCCTCAATAACTGAAACTCATCCAATAAAACTGAGCCGGATGGCACTCTGAACGCCTCTACTAGTGGTGCTGCATTAAGTGTGGTGTCCAATTCATGACACATCTGAGCAACTTTATCTTCAAAGTGCTGTGCAAACTCGTCACAGCATGCTACCGAGGGTTCAACCATCTCACACCCTGGCCCAGAGTGTAACAGGCCGCGAACCACTCGGAAAAGCTCCGCCGGACGACACTGAGAAGGTGCAATGCTGGTGGAAAAGAACTGCCTCTTTGCCACCCTCACCGCCACAGAGTAGGCTCGATAGTGAGCTCTAACCCGTGTTCGATCAGACCCAGCACGAGTCTTCCTCCACCTGCGTTCTAGCCGTTTCCCCTCTTGCTTCATTGCCCTCAGCTCGGGTGTATACTAAGGAGCTGACCGGGCTCTGCTCAGAGGGAGAGGACGCTTGGGCGCGATCGTGTCAACCGCCTGAGTCATTTCTGCATTCCACAGAGCGACCTGGGCTTCGACAGGAGCACCGGCCATATCAGCAGGAAAATCCCCCAGAGCCCTCTGGAATCCATCTTCTGTATTCATCTTCTGCTAGGGTTGTTCCAGGTCAGTGTGTGTGTGAGGGAAAGGAGGGAAAGGGAATGGCAGTTGCCACCAAAACATGACGGAAAAGATTTGGAGAAAATTCTGCAAATTACTCTTCTTTTCTAAGGAGTTTGTGTGCATGTGAGGGGAAATGGATTTATTTATTTTGAGAAAGATGTTTTGAGAGAAATTTCTGCTCAACTCTGCTTCTTTGAGTGTCCATTTTAAACACTCACTCACTAACGCCTGAAGCTTAAGTTGCTCCTGCATTCATATAAGGGCATAATTTATGCCCCCCCCTCTCCAACCCACACACACCTCATGTCCCACAGCATGCCCAAGGGTTACACAACCCCCAAAAGTTAATGTTAGGGGAGTACAGAATGTAGGAGTTGGAAGTACCATTCCATGATTGTGAACTCTGTTCTGTTTGCAGGAGGAGAATCAGGATCTAAGCTTATATACTGCAAAATTGCTGTAGGTCTTTAACACATACTTGGCACTAATTTTAAAAGTATGCTGCATGTACTAAGATGGGAATTAGAATAATATATAATCATCTACACATTTTCTCTTATCTTTTTTAAATAGTTAGAAGCACACATAAACCTAGTTCTGACTGAGGTGGTAAACCTGTGCTATTTTTGGGTTATTGCATTTGAGACTACACTTGGGGGCTCACAAAAATATTGATGCTTCCGTAGATTATTATCATATGGGAAATTACCATGTCAGGAGAAAGACTTCTAGATTAGCCTTCTCCCTGACATCTCATTTTCTATTTGGATATATTTGCTAATATAGAGCATACACAATAGTGGCTAAGACATTACTTTAAATCTGTATCTAGCATTTCCACCTTTTTTTATTATTTTTCATTTATTTATTCATTTTACGTTCTGCCAAAAAATGGGGTTCAGGGTAGTTAACAATAAAATCCAGACTAAAAACATAATCTGCTGAAGCCACAGGGAAAAACACACAGAAATACATTAAAACACAATTTAAAACAGAACAGCAAAAAAAGAAATAAGCAGCACCAACCAATTAAACAAAACAGAACACTTCAGTAACAGACCAGTTTATATGCCAAAGGCCTGCCTGGATAAAAATGCCATTGCCTTTTTGTTCGAGAGTAGGTCTGGGGGGGATCTGCATTGGGACCCCAGTATGTTGGGCTTTTAATATCTGGAACGGGCTCCTGGCAACTTCTTTAGAATGTAAACGTTATCCAGCTGCTACATAAAGTAATGTCTTCTTTGGGCCTTAATCAGTCGTCTAAAGTGATATAGCTCATACATAGGTTGCCACTTCAGTGAGACTATGCCAAAACAGTGCTACTGATTAATGGGTCCACTTTGATGAATGGAGCATAATGTTCCAGTGTAGCCAGCTTTCACATTACTGGAGTTTGCTGAATAGATTGTTTTCCTTCTTATCCACCTACGTGTTTCATTATCGTTGTTTTATACCAATTAACGGGGAAAGAAAACACAAAATAATGTGCAAAATTAATTTCAGGCTACTCGCAAATAATAATACATATAAGGAACAAAAAACATTGAGAGGTTAAGAGGTTGATACGTCATTCACTAGGCACAACTGCTGTGTGCAAGAATTAGGCCTGGTTCTGAAGCTTCCTGGGTCGCAATGGTATGTGTCCATATGTGTATTCATCCCTTTTATGCATTCCCCCCTTTTTTGAAAGGGAAGAAGAATATATCAAAGCATAGTTTCTTTATCCCCAAACTGTAAAAATCTAAGCTTTCCATTTTCAGTGAGGAAGTTTCTAATCACTGTGCCCTACTATGGTTAAAATGGTAATAATGAAGTTGGCTGGAACCCATTTTTCTATAGCTTACTCATTTCCAATGTTCTTTAAAATTATTTCAGACTCAGTGGGGAAAAAATGGCATTAGCAACTTTGTGAAGTACAGCAAGGTTAAACTCAGCTCCTTGAATAACCGGCATAAAATGAAAATGAGACTTCAATAAAAACTCAAGAGTGGGGAAAGGGTAGATAAATACATAGTAGAGAAATGAAACATTAAAATTAAATGCCTATCATGGGTGGGTGAGCCTCAATACAGGCAGAAGTGTTTCAGATGGGAAGTCTTTGATCTGATGGGGAATTGGTTGATTAGAATGCTAATGCAGTATCCCACAGTCCATTAGGGAAGCGCATGTCTGACTATTGGAGGTTGCTCTCCTAATGTGACCCCTTTGAGAATGATCACCAAAACAAGTATTTTCTCGTGTGCACAATTAATCACTGCCCCCTGTTCCCCCTCCTTTCTCTTATGTCTCCCCTTGTACTTAGCCATAATGTTTAAATGCCATCTGTGGCAATGGTAGAAAGCAACATTCACACCAAACAGCTTCTAGATGATGGTCATCATGAGCTATGCACGAGGAGATTTTCTGAGGGTTTTGTTTTCAGTTGCATCCCACACAGACAGCCCAAACTGCACAATAAGTTCACCCACATTTAAAGAGCACTCCATGGATTTGGCACAGGAGGTGTTGAAGGGGAAAAGACCGGGAAGCTCCAGGGTCAACAGATAGCAAGTGCAAAAGCAAGGAAAACCCCGTGGGGGAGTAAAAAGAAGCCAAAGGCAAAGGTAGAACCAGGCAATCTTCAAAACGGAATATTTACAAAAGTTTATTTACAGTGCCAAGGTGCCGCCTACGCGTTTCGAACGCAAAACTGCGCTCTTCCTCAGGGCTGCAGACAACTTAACAAACTCTATAACAGCCTTGGCACTGTAAATAAACTTTTGTAAATATTTCGTTTTGAAGATTGCCTGGTTCTACCTTTGCCTTTGGCTTCTTTTTACTCAACAGATAGCAAACCTCGAGGTTGTAGCCCTTATGCCCAAAGCTCTCATAGCCAAATGCACACTTAATGTTTTCCTGAATTCCCTTGCCCTTTCTCGTTGCCCTCAAAAAGGTTGAACTTTGGAAGAATGTGAGGCTAAGAATGATTTGACCTCTGCAGGTTCCTGTTCTGGGTGGACATGCCTCCTGACTGAAGGAGATAAGCCCAGCTGTTCTGATCTGTCCATAGCTGGTGCCACAGCTGATGTCAAAGGTAGGCATGGACAAGCACTGCTGAGGGCCCCCACACCAGAAGGGACCACTGGCAAGAGCCACATGGACGTTCTGCCCAACGCACTATTGACACAACTGGGAGGCACATAGGCATGTGAGAGGCACTCAACCGCTTGAGCCCAAGGGAAGGCCCTTGTGAGGAGTCATGACTCCAGCTCAGTGGATCCCGATAGGGATATGTAAGGAATTTGCTCTGAAGTATCTTTTACTCAGTTTGCACCTCCCACACTGGAACATAGACCCGAAGGCAATTGCGATCAGAAATCCCTATATTTTCAAGCCTGTGATGTGTTCCACAAAACAAAATAAATGCATTTGATGACATGTGCACATTTGAAAAAATGCACAAAGAAAAATGCATAGGTTTCCATACTGTGCACAGGCATGCTTTAGTCAATAGGTGCATGCATGTTTAAAAATGTGTATGTTTAAAAATGCACACAAAAATGCCCTTTAAAAAAAGGAAAGAAAAAAGGTGCAAGCTCATCTACAGAAATGGAACAGAATGAGCTTGACCTCAAAAAACTAACCAACTTCGCAAAACTGAGATTGATAAATGAATCCATTCCTAGACTCCAGTTGTGAAGGCTCCTGCCTGCTGCGACCTCCAGGCTCGTCATCAGGAACCCAGCCCAGTTACCCAGCCTATGGCACAGCAGCCTTGAACTTGGCCACCTCCTCCTCCTCCTCTGACTTCAAGCTTGAGCCATGACATCAAAATGGCGGCCATGGGCAACCATGGGCAGCCAATTCACTTATAAATCAAGCACTGATTCATTGATACATTTATTGCAGCTCACAATAATAATAATAATAATAATAATTTCTTGCCCGCCTCTCCATTTTGTTCGAGGCGAGGGGAAAACAATAAACGATAAAATACATAATACTCACTTAAAACATAATATACATTGTTAAAAACATCCTAAAAATATCCTAAAAACATTTTTAAAACATCTTAAAATTCTAACAATAATAAATTATTAAGGTAGCTATCTTCAGACATACAACTATGCCTCTGCATACAAATTGGACATTGCCAATATAAAAGCTATAATAGGGATGGACGGTCTTTCAACATTAAAGTTCCCGTGCCTGTCATACTTCTAGAGACAAGAGTATTTTGACAAGTGACGATTTCCAACTGCTGCAGCATTATGACATATGAAGTTACAGCTGATAAAATTCCCTAATTTGACACAATTATTAACAGCACGGAAGTGCTAATGTTGAAAGTTGAGCCATATTGTAAATACACAGTGGTATCAGTCTAGCAAATCACCACACTTGTATAGGGAAAGGTAGGTGCAACAGCAATAATATGTAATAATAACTTTTTAGAATACAGAGTGAATCTTTTGGGGAAAATTGTGCAGCCTTTTACCATTTAGATGGGGCTCCTTGTTTTCTGCTTCTTACTTTCAACTCCAAGTCCTTTGAGTTATTGGGTAATAATCCAACATATCCTACTTAGAGTAAACCCATTAAAATAAATGTGTTTTTGCTTAGTCATGATGAACTTAAGACCCATTCATTTTAATAGATCTACTCTAAATAGGGTTTATGTTGGATTTTACCCAATGCATGGACTATGGGCTCCAACGGGATATCCTGAATTAAATGTTCTAGCTTGGTTTAAATATGTATCTGGAAGTTTACAGTTTTTCCATGTTAGAGTGGGTAGATGGCCCTTCCTTCTACTATGCACCTAATACCAAGGCCACCCAGAGGCCTTGTACCTGGCTGCCTGATTTGCATAATCTTTCTCTCCTTCTTTGAGGCAGTATAACATATAAAGTAGGTGGCCACATCGATAGATCTCCACATAGAGCATCTACCTGATGTAAGGAATTATACAGATGGTGGAGCGGGGGATGGCACAGGCACACCTACTCCTATATCACACAATAACTGACACCTGAACTGGGTAAGTGCTGAACATCCTAATCCAAGGATGTTGAGCCTCTTTCAGTCTACAGGCCAAATTCCATTTCAGAGAAGCTCTTGGAGGCCAGGGCCACTCCAGTGGTAGGTGGTAGCAAAAGCAAAGGGGGAAGAGCCAATCTGCCCCAAATCCCTACATATTTTGGCTTAAACTCTTACTGCCAGGAACTAAGCTTTAGGAGAGTCTTTTTTAGAATGAGGCGGTGGGGTAACAATTTAGAATGGGAAAAAACATGCAAAAACTGGGGGGAAACCCAAACCATTGGCATTTGAAGGAGAGGACCAGTTGCCAGGTGAAGGAGCATGTGGTCATCCCAGGAACAGTGGATGTCCATATTCTGCACCCCTGATCTAATCAATCTTCCTTCTGTCTCCTTCAAACTGATCAGGAGTGTTCTCCATTAGGGGTGTGCACGGACCCCCCGCTCCGCTTCACTTCCAGATCCATGATTTTTGGACCGGCCCACTTCGCTCCACCCCCGCTCCGCCCATGTCCGCTCCGCTCCGCTCGGAGCTCCAGATCCGGATTGGAGCTCCGTTTCCCCCCCCCCATAGGCTTGCATTAAGCTAAAAAAGTATACAACTTTTTTTCTGTGAAAGTTAGAAACCTCAAGTTTGGCACCATGACACCTCATGGAGGTATACACACGCACGCCAAGACTCAAGGCAGTCCCATCATCCCCTGATTTTTGGGGAATTTATGAAAATCGGGTACCCCATTCACACCCCTTTCCATAGCTCCGTCAATTTGCACGTTAGAAATCTCAAACTCGCCACCATGATAGCTTATCCAGGGATACACACGCATGCCAAGACTCAAGGCAGTCCCATCATCCCCTGATTTTTGGGGAATTTATGAAAATCCAACACCCCATTCACACCCCTTTCCATAGCTCCGTCAATTGCAGGTTAGAAACCTCAAACTCGCCACCATGACAGCTTATCCAGGGATACACATGCACGCCCAGACTCAAGGCAGTCCCATCATCCCCTGATTTTTGGGAAATTTATGAAAATCCAACACCCCATTCACACCCCTTTCCATAGCTCCGTCAATTTGCAGGTTAGAAACCTCAAACTCGGCACCATGACAGCTTATCCAGGGATACACACGCACGCCCAGACTCAAGGCAGTCCCATCATCCCCTGTTTTTTGGCAGGGCTTAAACCTGCAGACCTCTCAATGGGGCCATTTCAAAGGAAATCCCAACATGCCATGAATTGAGGAGTAGAGATCATCAACCTAATATGAATCTTCTTCCACACTTGAAAAATGGATTTGGAACTTCCAAAACTCCAAGTGAGCGCAGGAAGGACTTCTCCCCTGAGTCAAAGCCAGACACACACAACATCCCTGCAAGGCGGGCAGAGGAGGAGAGAGGGAAGGCAGGCAGGCAGGCAGCAGACATTTCTGGGGGCATAAGGAAGTGAGCCAAGGATAAGCCAGTAATGCATATAAAATGGAATAAATAAATAAATAAACAAAGGAGGGGTGGAATTAAAAGCAGCAGTGTTGCTGAATATAAACAACAAGAAGAACTTTTTTAAAAAAGGCTATATCTGTCTTTTACCAGCAATAGGGGGACGTGCCCAGGGGAGGGGGAAGCAGCAGCTACCAATTTGACTGGTGGTCAACCAGTCTTTTAAGAAGCAAGGCTGTCAGTTCAACTCATGAAAGCCATTGCTTCACCACAACAGAAAAGTGGAACTGTCACTTCAACTCATGATAGGCATTGCTCCACCACTAAGAGAAGTAGACCGCTCACTTCAACTCATGATAGGCATTGCTCCACCGGGTTACTCTCTTTGGAAGGCTCTGATGGCCTTCCAAGTACAGGAGAGAGTGAGGGCACGTCCACATGGGATGCCCTAGGGGAGCTCATCCCCTTGCACCACATCTTTTCAGTTGTTCCCCAAAGTTAGGGTGGGTAGCAGTGCTGTGTTTCTATCTCTTATTATTGGCTTAGTATATGATTTCACAGGTTGTGTTTGTGCATTTGTTGGGGCTACTGTTTTAAAAAACACTGGGAAAAGTCCGTTCAGACTAGAAAGAGAAGTTCCCAGAATCCCAAGTTACCCGTTTTGCCTATCCCCTCCTCCAACTTTGGGATCATGTGATCATGACCGGGAGTTGACTCTGCCCCTCAGCCCTTCGGAAAAGGTATTTTTCCCACCCGTTTTTTAAAAAATTCTAGCGCGCGACCCGCACCACGCAGAGAGCTGAGAGTAGTCTCAAAATGACCCCCATCCACGACTCTCCAAGCACAAGAATTTTTAGAAAGATAGTTTCAAAAACAACAGTTATCTGCGATTCTTTTCCGCAATGCAATCCTATGGGCGAAATGTTTCAAGATGGCGATAGAAGCGGAAAGCGGAAACCGGAGCGTTCTGAAAATGGTCGCTTCTCTTCGCCTTGCTTCTAGGGGTCTGCGGTCCGCTTCTACTCCGCCTCTGGGCAAGGCAGAGCAGGCCAATTCGCTCCTGCTTCTGCGCTTCTAATCAGAGCGGAGCACATGCCTATTCTCCATACCAGTTAAGTTACAGCATTCTGTTGCTCATGGATTTCATAGTCTCCCAGATGATGATGGGAAATCATAGTTCTCTCTCCTTTCCTGGCCTTCCACTACTGCCTGATGTACAAAACAGCCTGATTAAAACCATCTTTTCTCATGTTGTTTATTCAACTTTCTCCTTGAAAACCACTGAACCTCCACAACCTCTTTTTGAGAGGTTCCACAACCTCTTTTTGAACCTTATTCCAGGCCACGCCGACTAAGTAACTAGATTATTATATCTCTGTAGCTTACCATCGGGGTTTAACATAACATTTTTTAAAAGAAATTCTGCAATCTGATTCTATAACTTATGAAAGCTACAGAAACATTGAACGAATCCAGTGAGACTTTCAGCATGATATAATAGCTCTATCATATTAAGAAGGAGCAGAAGCAAAATCATGAAAGAGTCACCAGACTGACCTTTTCTTTAAGTTACTCAATAAAGTGTGAGCTGTCAGCACAGTACATGGGCATTTAGCTATATGTCTCATTAACTTTAACAGGCACCTTACCTATATCTCCAAATATCACACTTAAAATAGACTACAAATCAGAAAGTCTTGGTAAATTGACATGAGGGAAAAGGGAAGGTGTGTGAAAGAATAACCTTTTTTTAAGTCCTGCAAGCTGTGTGTCTGTGGGCATGTCTATACCATGCTTTATCCTGGGGATTGCCCCGGGATTATCCCTGTGCAGCCACATGACACACAGGGGATCCTGGGGGAAGGGAGGGAAGATCCCTCCATTTCCCCAGGATAACCGGGATCATTTCTTTTTACCTTGTAATTTCCGCTGGTGTGCTCCAGCTCTTCTTATTATTATTTTTAAAGAAATGGCCGCTGCTATGGGCGTGATGCCCGGGACGTTGCGCGGCCCATGTGGACTGAGGGGGAGGATCTCGCGATTAGCATATCGTGATATCCTCCCCCTCCCCTCCCCTGGTGTAGACATGCCCTGTGTGTGTTTGTGGCAAACAAGCTTATTTATATTTTCACAGTGAGAAATAGCATCAAGCAAAGGTGATTGCAAATATGCATTATAATATTATAAAATCAAGGAACAGTTATCAGATATTTGAAGGATTATCGAAAAGCTTATCCCATGAGCTTTAATGGAGGGAACTAGGGGGCTGTCTATGTGTGGGGAAAGCCCTGGGGTGGTTCCATTGTGGCACTGGGTCGCTTATACGATACAGCAGTCACTGAGGAGCTATCCCGGGGCTGTCCCCCAAAGCGCCGAAGTAAAAAAGTCAGGGATTTACCTCGATGTTTTTCTCTGGAGCAAGGCAAGGATGGCAAACCTGCCATTTATTGCTGCTCCAGGGTCGCAGCAGAGGCATGGCTGGGCGGATGATCCCTGATTGGTCACCATTTGACCAGGCAGGGGGGCAGGCAAGGGGGCAGAGGGGCAAGCCAAATGGCCACTGGAATGTCCCTCAGGCATGGGGAGAAGAGCCTACACAGATCAGGACAGACACATCTCTGCCCCAACCCCATTCCTAAAGCACACCGTGCAAGCCATGCGAGGTCAGGATCACTGAGGTGGGGAGAGATCCCCAGTGGCCATATTTTGGAGGTGAGATGCAGCGGGTGGCAGGGAGAAGGGAAAGGATGGTGACAGCAAAGAGTCCCGATCCTGAGAAGCAAGGAAGGGGAGGAAAGCCAGGGAGGGAGAGGACGTGGAAGCAGCGCCAATGATCCATGTAAAACCTGCACTCATTCCTTGGCCTGGGGATTACCTGGCGTAACCCTGCAGGAGTGAAAATGTGGGCTTTGGGGAGTTTGCGATGACAATGCATCATTGTCAAGACAGCCTGTAGGAGGAAGGCACTATGGCAACTATAGAGAATATCACTCTTACATACCCTATCTTGACATTTTGTGTGTGTTTTTTATAATTTAATAGAGATATTAAGTATTCAAGAGAACATATTCATGACTAATTAATTATGCAGATTTTAGCTGCTCACACATTTTATTCAAATTATTTTAGTAGTTTCCAAAGAAGAAGTCTAGAATTCTTTTTGGAGTATGGAAAAAGAAGCCATATCGCTACTCCATCTGCTTTAACTTTTAATGGCTTCTTTTATTTCATACACCACATATCAAAAGGAGGTTTCATGTACAGTAAAAGTTACCAGAGTATGCAACGTGACAACCTTATACATTTCTTCTATATACTCATCTTTAGATTTCCCTCCGAAGACTACAATTTATTTGGGGTGGGGTGGAGGAGGAACTCTTCTCTGAGCTAACATCTAGAGCTGTGATCTTCTGAGTTTAGGCACAAATGTAAATTTAGCATTGTTAGACCCCGGGGCCTGATTCAAGCATTGCACTATTTGTATGAAAGACACTGCAGAAACAAACCTTGTACATTCCTTTCTGACTGGGAACTGGGAAGTTGCTTGAAGCAGCTCCCGTATGGTTTCCACCAATTTTAACTAGTGACACTGCTTACATTCATAATGATCTGGTTTGAAATATGAATTCATTCAACTCATAATACTCTGGTATTTTGCTATTCATGCATTGTCGCACAGACTTTCATGGGGCTATTAATTTACAAAGCCTTAATTTTGATTTGCAAAACAGGAAGTTGTTCTTCATTTATTCATTTTCTCGTCTTCGCCCTGCCCAGGAAGCTTGGCATTTGGTCGACAAATTCTTAATTGCTGACTTAATTACCATTCCTTCAAATGACTCCTTCACATCAAAGATTGTATCACAAATATTTATTTCCCCAGGTAGTTAACATCCAGGCTAAATGACTGGCTCTTGGGGAGAGTTGTATAGATGCCACCTCCATAGGGGGCCAATGTAGAACGTCTTGTGCTCATTAGTGAGATACTATGTCTTGAAGCATTTCATGTGAGGAGAAAATGAAGAATGAGAACCACAGGCGGTGTTCACTCCCCACAGAAGAAATATTCCAGGATAGGCCATGCCAAAGTTTGTGTATCCCAACAGGGCACTGGAAAAATGACTGGGATTGATACCAGGATTATCAAGTAGATTTTACAATAAAAGCAGTTTCACTACACTAGAGGATGCTCTTTGAAATAGAGCCCTGTTTGTGTTCCCTCTCAACAAGATTTCAAACTGTTATCCTGAGGCCTGAAACCAGCATGAATGCCTACTTTGAAATCCAAGATCTGCTTGATGTATCTCCTTCAATGTACGTATAAATAAAATAAGTATTGCTGCCCAGCTCTTATAATAGCATCGAGCTTAAAAAATATATAATTTTGGTTAAAATTCATAATACACAGCTTCTCTAATTCCTTATTAGAAATGCTTTTTAAGTGCAGTAATTGCTTGCTGATGAACTTCATTATTTTTATTTTCAGATTTCTTTCGGCATCCATGAAGGCAGGGAACATTCCTCTTCATTTTACACAAAAACTGGGATTTGAAGATAACGGGTCAAGTTAGCTGTAGCCCCACCTAGAGGCGGCATAAATGTTCTGCATACCATGGACCCATTTTTTACATCACCCGGTACCCTTTTCCTTAAAACCATTTAACAACCTCTTTATGCATCTCATTTCATGGCTCAACTACTATTACAATGTAATTCAGTGTAAATTAAATATAAATTAATTTTGTTTTAAAGTCCTTGCTAACACAGTCTTATATACTCTGGGAATAACCATTTGAATGCCAAAATCCACAGTCAGGCAATATCTTTACTAGGAACAACCAAACATACACAAAATTATGGGCAAGCTTTTGAGATCTCCATATTTCTTCATCAGGCAAGATGGGGGGGGGCAGGAAAAGGCTGACTTGATTTTGAAGTCTGCATGGCTTTTCACAGTCTAGCTCCTTCCTATCTCTCCTCTCTCATCTCACACTATTGCCCCACTCGTGCTCTTCGCTCCTCTGATGCCATGTTTCTCACCTGCCCAAGGGTCTCTACTTCCCTTGCTCGGCTTCATCCATTTTCTTCCGCTGCCCCTTACGCCTGGAACGCTCTTCCAGAACATTTGAGAACTACAAGTTCAATCGCAGCTTTTAAAGCACAGCTAAAAACTATTCTTTTTCCTAAAGCTTTTAAAACTTGATTTTGTTCTAACTTTATACTGCTAGTTTTACCCTACCCTGTGCCTGTTTGGTGCATTCTCTTCCCCTCCTTATTGTTTTATTATGATTTTATTAGAATGTAAGCCTATGCGGCAGGGTCTTGCTATTTACTGTTTTACTCTGTACAGCACCATGTACATTGATGGTGCTATATAAATAATAATAATAATAATAATAATAATAATAATAATAATAATTTTAAGGAGTAGGCACAGACCTAAATGGATGACACTGTGCTTGGTTTCAGGTTACACCTAGGACTGTTGGGACAGACAAACACAAAATGGCTGATTCCTTCTTTGTTATTTGGATTTGTCTTCAACCTCAGAAGAAATACCAAACTTCCTTAGTAGGCAGAGGACAAAAGTAAAGAGAAACATAGCGTTTTTAATATTAGCAAATTAGAGATTAATTGCTAATCTCAAATTAGAGATACAACCCCCCCCCCACTAAATAGAAGGCAAAATGGTGTAGCCTGAAACGTCCATGACACCATTGGGTTACTAGGACAGTGGCTCTAAATGAATAGGAGCTAGCATTGTGGCACTAGCTTTCACTTCACAGCTGTGCATTCATTAGCCTTTATTTATTTATTTATTTATTTATTGCACTTATATATCACTCCCATAGCCAGGGCTCTCTGGGCGGTTTACAGAAATTCTAAAATTGAGATAAAAACAAGTATACAAAATTTAAAATTCTAAAACATAGAACATACACACATAAAGCATTAAAAACCATTAAAAAACTAAACATGTGGGTGATTAAGATGTGCCGCCATATGCCTGGGCAAAGAGGAAAGTCTTAACCTGGCGCCGGAAAGATAGCAGCATTGGTACCAGGCGAGCCTCGTCAGGGAGATCATTCCATAGTCTGGGGGCCACCACCGAAAAGGCCCTGTCCCTCGTTGCCACACACCAAGCCTCTCTCGGAGTAGGCACCGGGAGGAGGACCTTAGATGTTGAATGTAGTGACCGGGTATATTCATGCCGGGAGAGGCGTTCCGTCAGGTATTGTGGTCCCAAGCTGTGTAAGGCTTTATAGGTCAAAACCAGCACCTTGAATTGGGCTCGGAAACATACAGGCAGCCAGTGCAAGCAGACCACCTTCATATCACTCTGAAACCAGAAGGATCAATACCATTTTATCAGTGGCCAACAAAAGTTTTTCCCAATGAACAAATTGGAGGAGGACTTCCTGAATCAGGGAGAGATATTACAGAGGAACCCCCTGGCCATTCTGCATCTAGAACATGGGTGCACAACCTCAAGCCCAGGGGTCAAATCTGGCCCTCCTAAGGTTCAAATCCCACCTTTCAGGATTCGCAGAAGGCCATGCCCCCTCCCCCTGGTTCCATGTCCTTTCCCTCAGCAGTCATTGGTTGATTTCCTGCCTTTTGGGGTGGGGCAGTTTTTCCTCATTCAAAAAGATTGAATTGCCTCTTCTGTGGCTTAGTTACTGAAAGTAACAGCTTTAAGCTACAATATGCTGGTCTCTTGGGGCCTTCCTAGACGAGGCCATAGCGCTCTTTGAGACCCAGTTTCCCTGCTGTGCGTCCAGATGACGCACAGGGGAATCCGGGCCCAGGCCGCACTGAGGCCTCCTCTAACGCGCCATAAGTGAAGATGCTTATGGTGCGCCTTTTTCGCAGCCCCGGCCTCAGGCCGGGGCTGCGAAACGTCTAGGAAGGTCCATGGCTTTTTGCGGCTACTCGCTTACTCGCGAGTAGCTGCGAAAAGCCACGGACCTGGCACAGCGCTCATAAGAGCGCTGTGCCCATCGGCCCGGGGGGGGGGAAGAGAGGGGCAGGGGGAAGGCCGGACCTGGCAGGACGGGAGGGGAGAGCAGGCATCAGGGATGGCAAGGGGGTAGGGCGGGGGAGAGAGCAAGTGCCGGGAGCCGCCGCCTGAGCAAGCAGGCGAGTGGCGCTGCCAGGGCAAGGCCGGGGACAGGGAGGGGGGGCTTCGGGTTTTTTTAGAAAAACCGGACTTACCTTATCCGCAGTCTTCGGGCTGCACGTGGCCCCTTTAAACTTAAAAAAAAATGGCGGACGCTGCAGGGATCCCGACATCCCTGCGCGTCCAGCGTCTGGAAGCCCGGGCAGCGCGCGCTAACATCAGTGCGCCGTCGCCCCGCCTCCCTGCCGGCTTATCCCGGCAGGTCTAGCAAAGCCCTTGTTCTCATGGCCACTGACACTGATGGCTTCACCTCATCACAAAAGACCAGTGACTAATCAAAACACACCCTAGGTAAGGGAACTTGGAGAAAATAGCTGTGTGCCACGTGAGCTCGTTTACAACTTCTAGACAAACCGAAAATGCTACTCATGTGCATTTTCTCCCCTAGTTTTCTACACCCCTTTCATTGTCTAGCCAGCCACAAAGAGGGAACAAGAAGGTATCAGAAGTGTCTTATGAAAGGTGGGTCATCCACATAACAGTTATCTGAAAACAATACGTGCAGTTTTCTGCTGTGATAATTTTAAAAATGCAAGAAAATGGAACTTGAACCTATTTGTCTGCTTTCCGTCAAGTTGTATAAACTTGCCGAATGCTACCGATGGCATGATTACAGATCTTTACAAGTAGCTTGTGGCAGTGAATTCGCCCTTCCCCTACCAGATATTGTTACTTACTTAGCTATTTGTTACCCACACAAAGGACGTTAAACAAAATGCCAACATTTGCATGCCAAATGAGCTTTTTCAAAATTAGTTGCTTATTCCTCCTCCAAAAAATATTGCTTCAGAAATATGTGTATCTACATTTCACACATGTCCAAATTCTCCACCCACCCACCACCGCTCTCACATGTGACAGTTTCTTGCATTTGAGGGATCCATGTCCTATTTTCTCATAAAATTGGGAAGACTGACTGTCAACAAAAGAGAGTGAATGTTCATTTCCTGAATATGTCAAGAAAGGTTTTTTATGACAGGAATAAAATACTACTACTACTACTAATAATAATAATAAATACTTAAATGTGTATATATATGTGTGTGTGTGACATATTCCCACAAGCCATTGCACTATGTCCATCCTTCTTGAAATATTCTTCTCCTTTTTCATTTCCTTTGAGCAAATATTCCCTGCCCCTTTGTTCTCAATATAATTTCTACACCTAAAATGCAAACCCAAACCTTCACTATTTTTCCCAGATCTATTTGGTTGCAAATTTATTTTCACTACCCATTGAAATGTTTTGTCTAGGGCTAAATGGAGCTCAAGACAATGAAGGTAAGACTCCTGTTATATTACACAAATTATCCCTTGAATGAAAATAAAGGCATGTTTTCCCACCGGAGAGAAAGAAACCAGTTCTTAAAAAAATGTTCGAGAAAACATTTTGCTTCTCCTATGCTCTTCATTTTATTTTCTATTAACAAACTGTAGAATAATATAAACAGGAGCCATGCCTCTGGATGTGAAGCAGCAAAAATGAACAATAATCAGAGTGAATGTTTTGTTCCTTTGACACCGATCAAACACTGAGTACAAATGACTTCAACCGAATTATACAGGCAAGAAAATCTATAGGTGTAGCTTGTCACATTAGTTTAATGCTCAACTCAACCACCCTCAACCCCTCTACACATAGAATATCAAACTGTTGCAATCTCAATTTGTGGTAGAGTAGAGGATTCTCACTGCTGCTTCCTCATAAAATGTCAGCTTTTGGAGCCTTTATCACATATAAAATAGTTTGGTGAATGAGGCAAAATAAGGTTGTAAGGTAGGCTTTTGAGATTGCAGTGTTATGTACTCCTAGCTTTTTGAGTGTTCAATCCTTACCCAGGAGTAAACCCCATTGAACTCAGTGTGGTTTACTCCTGTGTTCATGGGAGTATTATTGCCCAGTAAGTGGCATAAATCACTAAAGTTCCAATCAAATTAATAAGTCCCCACTAATTTAAAGCAGCTAATTATCTCACTCTCCTAGAACATGCACTGCTTCCAACAACGCATTAATGAGGACATTTGCTCATCCCTATTGCAAAGTAACCTCATACAGAGGCCTTCCTTCTGCCTATCGCTTTAATATTTAATAATTTCTAATTGTCCTGCTTCTTCATTAGCAGTACTAAAGGGAAAATGGGAAAATAAAATAATCTCTTACATGTTTAGCTGGATCCTACAAACACAAACAAAACTCCTTGATATTATTAGCTTTCTAATGAGGAAGAATGGATATTACTCTAAATGGGCGACTTTCTATCTTGCAAATTACCTCTGCTAAGTAATTTATTTTTACTACTGCAGGATGCCCAGACATAATGAGCATTTTCTTTTGCTTTGTTACTTCAGCTTATTGTGCAGCTTTCCTATCAGTGAAAGCAGTGCTGCTTTGTTATCTGCATTATTAATCTATTCATATTCATAACCCATGGTATAATCATGAAGTATTTCTTGTTATATATTCAGGTACATACGGAACTTATATTCCATTATTATTATACTAGAAATTTGACAATTTTTTTCCTACATCGTTACAGTTAGTTTAGTAAGAAATAGGGCCAGCTAAGTTAGCTGCTGGCTCAAGGCCCATAGTGAGTTTGACCCATGGTAGGGGGACTAGTTTGGGTCATCCAGAGGTCTGGTTTCTTGGCAAAGGCATTCTGCTGGTGCATCCAGGAGAGAAGCTCCTGTTTCAGCTTACACTACTGCAGGTTAAGTGGCTCCATAGGATTGGGGCGCCACAGTTGCTCACTAACTCAGGCAAAGGTTGAAAAACCTATTGTATTTGAATTTTAGCAAATACTTGAGATTACAACTGATGTTTTCATGGCAGGAAATGAAAGACCACAGAACCCAATAGAAGACATTTCAAAATGGAGTGATGTATCTCTTGTACTTATGCCTGAATTTTCCTTTGGGGCTAATATTCATTATATATATCAGAAGATAGTGCCATGAATGCCCTTGTAAAAACAATGTTCCTCTCAACCACTCTCCACTGAAGTCCTGGGTCGAAAGCTGGGCACCTAGCAGTCACTCTTTTCTGTAAAATCCCAGAGGATGGGCAACCTTTTCTCTATCAAGGACCAAATTCTGTTAGGGGCCACATGCTGGCAGTGGGTTGGGATGAAAGCCAGCAATGAGTAAGTCCAGAGCCAAAACATTTCTCTCTCTCCTTCTGCCACCTCATTTTCTTTCCTTCTGCCACCTCGTTTTCTTTCTATCACCTCCTTCCTCTCTTTTCCTGTCTTCTTTCTTACCCAATGGGCTGCCAGGAAAAACAAAGATCACTCTTGTCAAAGGCGTGAAGTCATCACATGAGGAGGCTGTAGTGTTTCTCTTTACCTCCTGCTTTCTTGGGAGACAATGACGAGGCCCGCTAAGTAATCCACAAAGCTTTATTCAAGCAATGAACATCTCTTCCCACCTGAAGAGAGTCTAATCTCTAGGAACTTTCCCCTAGGCAAAACTATGCAAACTAAGTGACACAATTGTCTTTTCAAGAAGAATGGAAAGCTTTTTCTTAACATGCATTAACTTCAGAGAGACTAGTTCTGAGGCAGCTTCTGATGGGATGCGAGCTGGGACAACTTTCTCTCGCCTTCTTTTAGCTCTGCCCATTTTAGTCTGTGGCGTACTCTAGGATTGGCTAACCTGTCTGTGCTCTCTCCCTCGGAAGAATGTTAGCTTCCCACTGACTGTGTATTATTTGCCCTTGATGAGATAAGCTCTGGAGAGAGTTCACTTCCAGCTGGTGAAGAGCCTGTGAGAGCTTTCTCCCCCACTGATACAGGCTGGCCTGTTTCTGGCACTGACTCCTCTACTTCAGAGTCTGATTCTGATTGATCACCTGAAACACCTTCTTCCAACCCAGGGGGAGCAGGGCTAGACATGACAGAGGTCTTGATTCATGCCAAAAGCTGCATGAAATTAAGGCCACAGGTTGCCCAACCTGTAGTCTACACAATACTCTGCTATAAGACAGTTCCTCTATCTGAATGACTAATAGAACTATCCTTGGATTATTAGAAAGATTAGACAGTCAGAAGGCACAAAACAGGTGTCTTTCTTCATCTGTACATTTTACAGGATTAATATTCCCTGTCCATAGGTCCTTCCAAGGTTAAATGCAGATTCTCAGAAACTGTACATACATAAAATCAAAGTAATGATTTGACTTGGTCTGAGGTAATGATTTGACTTGGTCTGCAAAAGGAAGGAATACCCTAAGTCCCAATCTTCTTGAGAAATTCCGTGCAAGTGGAAGAGCTGGGACCAGACCTGAAAGCGTTTGATGAGAAATGTTCTTAAGCAAATTCTCCTAATCCAATTTTCCTTGCCAAAATATCAATAGTTTCTTATTCTGAGTTTTCATAATTCTGAATTTTCATAAAATATTCTGAATTTTTATAATTCAGAAGATGGGAGAACAAGGAATGTTTGAGCATGCCAAATGGTCCAAATTTCACTTTGACCCTTGCTTATGTTCATTTCTGATCTGTTTGAAAGTGCACATTTTGAATGTGGAAAGTGCACATTTCTGTACAATTTTTTCAAAAGTTTCTCCTATTGACTAATGCCTGAAAATGCATTTTGAAAAATAACATGCATTTCAAAGAGCGCATTTAAAAATCAAACAGTTATTTTCAGTTTTGATCACAAGTTCAGGACTGTGTGAACATTTTTCGGGGGATAAAAGTGCTCCCGGTGTTCCTAACAGGGCAAATTCAAATGCTTTGCAAACTGAAACAAAATTCTCATGCATCCCTATTTTATAACGGCACATTATACATGTTGGTAGAGTCAGGTGTTTGAGGGGATTCAAGCATTTAGGGATTTTTAAAAAATGAAACAACCAACATTCAAAGATGGATTCTAAATAGCTAAATGTTTCAGAATATAGACGTATATGTATGTGTGTACACACACACACACACACAAACACACACACACAGGCATCTCACACACAGAAATGTAACATTAAAATATTGTCTAAAACAACAATTAAAACTAAATCTGAATTAGAACATGGTTTTTAGACTAAAATGACTAAGAGATATAAGGTACATGACTACTTAGGTAGTTTGTCTTCAGTCAAGGATTAAAAAAATCTTGCAGGGGCTGGCCCTCAGTCTCTGCATGAGCAATGTTCCTGTGCACCATGGGGGCAAGGATAGTAAAGAGTACCTTAATGTGATGTTTTCCAGATTTCCACTGCCTCTACATAAAAGGAGAAGGTATCCAACACTTAGATTCAGAGCTAGTGCATTTTACATCAAAACAGACCTAACTAAAGCTGAATCCAAGCCGTAGGCTAATAAAATCCTTGAACAGATCCATATGGCGAACACCAGGTCTTCCCATCCTTTCACTTTCACAGGAGGTGCTCTGGCCTTGTAATCGAGCTACTTTTGATTGTACAGCTGATTGTAAAGATCATATATTAAAATTCATGAGAACAAAAGTTAGGGGTATCTCTTGCTAATAGCAAAGCTGGGTTGGTTTTTTTTTGCCGGTGTTTCTTTCTACTTCCCCACCCCCTGAAAGAAATGAATACTGGTTTCCTGTTGTTGTTTTTGTTCCTGTGTACCCTACTATCAAGTGCTCAGCAGTAATTCCATGCACAGACTATTGCTGCATCTTTTACAGATCTCTCTTTGGGAAACGCAGTGTGACGGCTCATAAACTTTTATAATTTGGATACCAATTTGGACTTCCCATCAGGGCATGAATGCCTCCCTTATTGAGGGCATGAATAGGGATGCTTCAGAAGTTAAGGGAGCACAAAGCTAAGTAAGGCTAAAGTCATTCAAAAAGGCTTTTCTGGAGAGGTAAGTATTTTAGGCAGGATTTGAAGGAGAAGTACAGTTCACCAACTGTCCACAAACTGGACTGGCCTACTGTTCTGCCTATAAAAACAGTTTAGGATGCTTGGTGAATTACAGGAATAAACAATAGCCCTGTGCAGGCATTGGCCTGCTCATGGAAAGGGCAGAGGTGTGGGGTGGGGGGCTGTGAGTGTGGCCGTAAGCCCTGAGCTCAATGCCCCTGCACTCCCAGCATTGAGTTATTCATACATTGAGCGTAAAGGCTGCAAAGGGCATGTTCCAATGAGATTCTTTGCTGATGGACAACGGGAAGCTGGGATTTCACCCACCATTTACACTTTTGCCTTAAAGTTTGTGACAGGGACTCGAGTTTGTGAGAGGGAGTCAAAGAGGGGGTGGATCTTCTTTCCTCCATTCAGCTAAAAAACTAAAACCATTTGCAAATTCATCAGGTCAGAACACTGAATTATGCCACCCAACACTGATCCCACCAGTATACTGCTTTGCTTTGCTATTTTTTGCTTTTGTTTTGTTTTTACTATTGGGGATTTGTTGGAATGACAATGGCAGAGAATCACACCAACATTGGTGCAAGTTAAGGGTTAATTTGTCATTAGAGATTTAAAGCAGTTAGTAGGCAGCTCCAAATGTACCAGAAAGCCTTCATTGCAAACAGGGGTCACAAGGGTGGGGGAAATACTGTCTGCCAGGTAGAGCCAAATAATTCCCCCTTTTAACCTGGATTTCTTGTGTATAAAAAAACAACATGTTCAGTATGTTCTGTAGTAGTAGCGGTTTCATTCTATTAGAAGCCCAGGCCTGATTAAGCCCTGCCCCAATGTTCCTGTGCTCCTAGCTATCAGTTAGACCTTCACACATTGAGCACAAAGCAGTCTCTCCCAACCTGTTGCCTGCCAAATGTTTTGGACTTCAAAGCCTCTGTCAGCATGGTCAATGGCAAGAAATTCTGGGAATTATAGTCTAAAACATCTGGAGGACACCAGGTTGGGGAAGGCTACTGTAAAGGGCTCTGTAAGCATGTTCAGATGAATGCACTTTCGGAGATTCCATGATGGGAAACCCTGATAAAGCAGGGTTTGCAACCACGGGGGCTGTCTATACGTGGAGAAAGCCCCAGGATGGTTCCGCAGTGGCATTGTGACACTTATACGATGCAGCAGCCACTGCATAGCCATCCCGGGGCTTTCCCCCCGAAGCTCTGAAGTAAAACATCAGGGACTTACCTCAACATTTTTCTCCAGAGTGAGGCAAGGACGATGCATCTGCCGTATATCACCACTTTGGAGTTGCAGCAGAAGTGTGGCCGGGCAGATATCGACTCCTGATTGGCATCTGGAATGTTTAGAATAGCCACTGGAACAAGCCGATTGGCCACCAGAACACCCCCGCACTTCCTCTGGCATGAAGACAAGTGAAGTTCTTTGTTCCCATAGTAGGGAAAGCCCCACGAGATAAGGGGGGAAGCCAGGGAGGGACAGGCGGCAGTGGTGGCAGCTCCCCCCCCCCCAATGGATGGATGTAAACCCTGTACTTGCTCCTTGGCATGGGGACAACCCCACAGGAGTGAAATCGCAGGTTTTGGGGGGCTCACAGCACCAATGCTCCATCGTCAAGACAGGTCCATGGACTCTTTGCAAGTGCGTTCACCTGAATGCCCTTATAGAGCATTTTGCAGACCTTTGCACTCAACACCCAAAGGGTCTGACAGCCAGGCATGTGAAGACTTTATGGGTGAGGCTTACATGCACATCCATGTGCCCTTCCACCCTTTTGCCCTAGTGCTTGCATAGGGCTAATACCACCTGCTAATGACTGCATACTGAAGTGCTATAGCCACAGAGGCTGTTTGAGAATTGGTATTTCTGAAGAGAGGGAGTTAATGTGATAGACTAGGGGTGGACTCGCTCCCCCCCCCCCCACAAAGTCCTGCATGCATGATTTATCAACTATTTGACCCTGGCATATTGAAAATGTTTCATGTGACCTTGAGATTGTTTTTAAAGACACAATGCAACTTCTTTCTAATGCAATTGTTAAAAGGACCGATAGCATGATTTCTCAGTTTTGCTCCACCAGCTTCAGGGACATGTCAACTGAAGCCAGCATCCCTATCCTCACAGCTTATGTGTGAAGCAAAATTACACCTACGCTTTGTGAAACATTCCAAAATGCTGCACGGGAGCGTGGAGAATGTGAGCGCCTTGCTGCTATTCAATTTTCAGCCTCAAAGATCTTGGACGTTCTCCTCCAGGCTCCTCTGGGAGCAGGAATCCAAGGCCTAGTCACAGAGGGTGATTTTCTTAGGCTCGCAGATTTGTCTCGGCAGTCTTGATAGGAAAGCAAGGTGGGAGGAAAGAACTTACGCAAAAAAAGAAAAAAGAAAAAAGGAGGGGCTTTCATTCTGTCCATGCGCCCATGACATTTAAATTATCGTTCAGTGGAGGATAAGGTGCATTTACCTTGCAGAATATGAATGAGATGGTTATATTATTGTGACGACTTATCTGTTTTTCACGAAGACTGCTGTGTACTTTCAAGCTCAGCTGTATATTCTTTATGGCCTTTGTGTTCGCCATTGTTTGAACAGTGGCAGGCTCCACTGACTATGGACAAGCAGGGGCTAATGGAACAAATCCAAACAGAGTTCAGGGATTAGGATGTGCTGTGGTTCAGATGAACACTTTCATGTGGCTGAGAAAAACATATCGCCAATTAAGGTAGTCACTTTCCTGCACACCTGCACACACACACACACACACAGAGGCTCCGTGCCTTTCAGAGCTGCAAACAGGCAGGAATTCAGCTGCTTGATGTTTTCCCATCACTCAATGTTCAAATAAAGACAACTGCACCTGGTGAATTTCTGCCTGTTATGCAGCTGTTAAAGGCAAAGAAATCCTCTGTTGGGGAAACAGGTGGCAACTTTATCACCAATTCAGCATAATGTAGAATGGCTTCTATGGTACACTATATGATTAAACAATTTAGCACTAACATGGATGAGTGGAGTAGACAGTCCCCACTCCATAAAAAAAAATACCACAATGTCAAGGCAATGCCAGGCTGTACACAAATTATGTATATTCTTGAAATTTCCTAGTGCCAAAGGATAACAGTAATCGTGCTCATGGAAAATGTGAAGGGGGCTGTGAGTGTGCATGAAAGTACTCACCCTGATCTTCCTGCATTCCCAGCTGTCAGTTAGACCACCATACATTGTACACTGATGGTGCTATATAAAATAATAATAATAATAATAATAATAATAATAATAATAATAATAATAATAATAATACATTGAGTATAAAGGCCTGTAAAGGGCTGTGTAAGCATGATCAGATGAATGTGCTTTCCGGACAACAGGAAGCTGGGATTTCACCCACTCATTTATCTGTCCTACTGTTTATGAATGGGAGTCACAGAGGGGATAGATTCCCTTTCCCCAGTTCATCAGGAAACCAAATACCATGTACAAATTCACCAGGCCAGCAAATGGAAGCATACTGAACTAATTTATCTTTTTTGCCTTGGGTTTTTTTTTTGTGTGTGTGTGTGTGTGTGTGTGTGTGTGTGTATAAAAAGATTGATACGTTCATTGGTTTCTTTAGTAGTAGTGGTTTCATTCTGTTAGAAGCCTGGGCCCAATTTGCTCTGCTGTATTATACTTCCGGCTGCTGAGCTAAGGGACTATCTATTCATGATTCTATAAAGTTTGCCAAGACCTTCACTTTCTAGATTCAGTCTGCCTTATTAAGCCAGTTTTGCTACCAAGGTTCTTGTACACTCATACAAGAGACTCTTGTACAGTCATAAGTAGTTTGTGGGTGTAAACTGCATGGAAATTGTATCTCTGACATCTAAAAATTCCTCTTTCAGGAAATATCCAAAGAAAAGAAGAAGCTAATTTAGTAATAGGTAGTGAAGAGTGACCGTAGGACTGTCCCAGAGATTTAGATATGCATGTAACTCTGCACTGTCTTCTAGCCTTGCCTGGATCTGACTGCATGCATATGTCCTCTCCCCAGCTTCTATTTATTCTTAGCATCTCCAGTGGCAAATATTGCTGGCATCTGGACACTTTATTCTACCTCTTCCCCAATAGGATTTTCACTGTTACTGTTGATCCTTCACTCTTCCTGTCTTCTTTAACCTGCCCATGTTCCTATGGTCTTGCTGCGACGTCATTAATGGTGATGACTATCAGTGGGGGTGTTATACTACAATACCTTGGACAAATGTGCAATTTGCCCCACTGGGAAGTGAGCCCTGGGATGTCAGGACTTTCCACCAATAGGTTTTGTTGGAAAAAATATCTGGATCAAGACAGGTGAGTCCTTCAGTTGACTTAGGCCTTAGCTAGATGGGGCAAAATCCCGGGGCAATCCCTGGCATCATCCCTGTGCGTCCACATGATGCACAGGGGATCCCAAGATCAGGGAGGGATGATCCCTTCCTTGCCTCAGGATCTCGCCCTACACTTTAGGCCCAGTTTTTCCATGGTCTTGGGCTGAGCCCCAGACTGCAGAACATGTGGCCAGGTGCCGCCGTTTGTCCCAGCTGCTTGCGGTTCCAGATGGGGGTGGGGGGGGAACAGGATTTTTTTTTAAAAAAAACTTACATTTTGCGCACGAGCGCTCATGCGCTCTGGTCTCTTTTTAAAAATGGTGTGCGCAACGCCTCTCCCTCTGAGGTCGTCGCGCACTGCGTGTGAACTGTGGGGAGATCTCATGATAAAAAAATTGTGAGATCTTCACCCCTCCATCCCGCTAGACCACTAGATCTAGCGAAGGCCTTAGAAGCTGGGTATAGGTGACAATACCAGAGTGCATTCTCAGTTTGTTCAAGAAGACCTTCCCATGATCTCAAATCTATCAAGAATGGAGTGTTCCTACCTTTAATTTATTTATTTATTTATTTATTTATTACATTTCTATACCGCCCAATAGCCGGAGCTCTCTGGGCAGTTCACAAAAATTAAAACCAATCAAAGTATAAAACAACAGTATAAAACCATAATATAAAATACAATATAAAAGCTCAACCAGATAAAAACAGCAGCAATGCAAAATTACAAATTTAAAACACCAAGTTAAAATGTATTTATAGATTGTTAAAATGCTGGGAGAATAAAAAGGTCTTCACCTGGCGTCTAAAATCATATAATGTAGGTGCCAAGCGAACCTCCTTAGGGAGCTCATTCCACAGCTGGGGTGCCAAAGCAGAGAAGGCCCTCCTCCTGGTAGCCACCTGCCTCACTTCCTTTGGCAGGGGCTCGTGGAGAAGGACCCCTGAGGATGACCTTAGGGTCCGGGCAGGTACATATGGGAGGAGGCGTTCCTTCAGATAACCTGGCCCCAAGCCGTTTAGGGCTTTAAATGTTGTGTTTGTTGTGTGTTGCAGGGTCCTATTAATGTACTACTTATATGTATCATATAGGCCAAGATGTTCAAAAAAGGCAGCAGGAGGTTTGAACATATAATGTTCTGGTTCTAACCTATAAAGCCTTACACTGCTTGGGACCACAATACCTGATGGAATGCCATTCCCCACATGAACCTACAGGTACACTACGCTCAAAAATTAAGGCCCTCCTCTGGGTGCCTACTCTAAGGGAAACTCGGAAGATAGCAGCAAGGGAGAGGGCTTTCTCTATGGTGGCCCCCAAATTATGAAATGATCTCCCTGACGAGCCCACTTGGCACCAACATTGCTATCTTTTCAGTGCCAGGTCAGGACTTTTCTCTTTTCCCAGGGATTTAGCAACATGTGATGAGATTAACCAGTTCTGGATCTGTTTTCAGGTCCAGCTGACAGTGTATAGTTGATTTTAGATGTATGTTTTTGGATATACTGTATGGTTGAATGGTTTTAAAATTTTGTACATCATTTTTAATGGTTTCAATGTTATTAAACTGCCCAGAGAACTCCAGCTATGGGGCAGTATAGAAATAATAATAAATAATAATAATAATAATGTAAGGTCTAATTAACATTCTTGGACCTGTTCTTTACCCATGCTTTAACTTTAGTCAGTGAAAGACACACAGCCATTTCCAAGCACAGTGGTCAGATTCTCAGCTGGAGTAAACCATCACTGTGTCATGGTTTTAACTGCTCCAATTAACAGCAATTTCCCACACCACTTCTTACACATTCCATAACCTATTGACCGATTCCTTATTAGCTTGAGTTTTTAAATAGGTTCCTTACTAAAGAAAATGAGGAAGTGCTGAAAGTAAGAGACAAGGTAAGGCAAGGACAAATGTACAATTGTCTGGAGGATCAGGAGAAGAGAGATGCCTGCAGTAGTAGGAGATCACGTTCTTTTGTATGCAACATATCCTTGTTAATGTACAATTTAGATGCAGTAGTTTTCTCTGGCTGAGGAATCGCTCTGATTTGTTTTCCAGCTTATCATTCTAACAGTTTTGATTCTGTCCCTGTATTCATGGAGAATAAAATGATGAGAGAAACAAAAGGGCAGGGAGCTTTATGAATTTATGAACAGCATTAGCAAAGAAATTATTTCCAAGAAATGATTGCAAACCTGTGTACTGTTAATTCAATGACCAGCACACATCCTCATATATATTAAAAAACCACAATAAAGTACCCAGTCACAGTATTATGAAATGGGTTATAGATTGTACATCCTTTTAAATGAATTAATTAATATGTGCAAATTGGTAGTGTTCCTGGTATCTCCCTGGGAAAGGTTGCAATATCAGCCTCAGCAAGAGGTTCCCAGTTCCTGTATTACATTATGATAACACATTAGGACATCAGGATTTTGACAATCCTGCTTGTTTCAGTTTTGAGACAAAGTACTACTTTGTGGAATCAAGTGCTAAATTGTACACCTGGCTGCAGGTATGAAATCCACACACCCAACACATACCATCACTGTACACATTAGGAAGACAATGTCGAATTCGTCTTCCTGGAATGCTATATGTGTATGCCTATGCATTCTTTTATCTATGGGAGATTACAATTTATAATCCCCTTCTCACTTGCAGCTTGAAGTGGTCCTGGAAAAGTTGTATCCTTTGATTTTGCTGCATGTTTCAACTGTCTCTAAATACTGCTCTTCCAACTAACCCTCTTTGCATCTTGTCATACCACAAGTAAATTATTCCTCGATCTGTAGTTTCCATGAATCAATTGAACAAATCAACCCCACACGTAGCCGGGAGAAGCTGCGCACGGGGCAGGGGGAGAGATTGCGGCCAGGGGGGAGATCAGGGCCAGGAGGGAGTGGGGAAACCTTTTTTTTAAAAAAAAATCCTTACCTTTGGTGCTCCTGTGCACCCAGCCCTTTAAAAATAAAAAATGGCGGACGCAATGGGGCTTTCCTTTAGCCTGTCGCGTCTGACATGTGGATTGGAGTGACAGCCCACACTAGCTGCAGCACGGGCTCACCCCTTCTCCCGACCGGACTTTCAAGTAGGTCTAGCAAAGGCCTCAGAGTTAAAGAAGCCCAGCCAAGACAGGAAGTGAGGGAGGAAATTCTTCAAGACTCTCCAAGGGGGAATCTTCCCAGGACCTTATTGAACAGGAGGCCCAGGCTCAGAGACCATTTTCCCCCTCCTCCCTCTCCCTGGGAACTCAGTCTTTGTTGGAGGGAGAGGGAGCATCAGAACTGCCAGATCCCAGGGTTCACCACAGGGTCAGGTTGGCAGAGTTGAGAGGAGGTGGGAGGAGGTCATTCCATAAAGCTGATTGGTGGGAGATTCAGAACAGATAAAATGAAGTACTTCTTCACACTATGGAATTTGCTACAACAAGATGAAGTGATGGCTACCAACTTGGATGGCTTCAAAGGGGGGGGGTTAAACTCCTGGGAGAGAAGGCTATCAATGGCTACTAGTCCTGATGGCTATGTACTACCTCCAGTAGCAGAGATAGTAAGCATATATAGACCAGTTGCTGGGGAACATGGGTGGGAAGGTGCTGTTGCACTGCATCCGGCTTGTGGCTCCCTGGTTGACAGCTGGTTGGCCACTTTGTGAACAGAGTGCTGAACTAGATGGTCTGATTCAGCATGGCTCGTCTTATGTTCTTATGTTTTTAAAAGTGAAGGCAGACCAATTTGTTATGGAAAGAGCACACAGATACCACATTGCAACTTCTTAAGGTAATCCCCCTCAAGCAGGTAACAATTTTAAGAATTTACCTTGGCCCATGAAAAATACTGGGGAGGTTTGGATCAGTTACTCAATTTTTATTTTTGCTTTTTAAAAGCAAAAAGAAATGAGCGAACATTTTGGATCAGCACTAGAAGCTTTTGTCAACCGTATTTGCCTTGAGTCTTCTGTCATTCACACTCCGTGGTGTCTCTTTACGACCTTTATAGGAGGTAGCTTAATGGTAGAGCTAATGCTATGCATGCACAATGTCCCAGGTTCAAAACCCCAGCATCTCCAGGTAGGGTTGGGAAACACCCCCTTCCTGCAAAGTCACTGCCAGTCACCAACAGACAATGTTGAACAAGGTGGACCAATGCCCTGACTTGGTATAAGGCAGCTTCCTTATACCAAGTCAACTTAATATGTCTCTTGGTCCCTGATTGATCACAACCTAAGTTGATAGCAAGGAAGAGCAAAGAGGTGAAAAATGAATATTGCAACAAGAGAGTGGACGCATAGATGACATCCAGTGATAGAATGTTAGGTTTGTAGGACTGGACAGGCTTAGTGAACCAAGTTACATGGACACTTGCAGGCATAGTTTTGAATGAGTAAGAACATATTTTTTAGTGTCTCAACCACACAGGTCCTGATGAAACATTAAAAGCTTGAGCACATTTAAATAAAACATGGCAGAATGTTATAATGAACGTCGTTATCTTCACCCTCCTGCATTTAAGGAAACTAGTTTTGAGCTAATTTATTCAGGTATAAATCAGAGCTGCCTTCATTTCATTTTAGGAAATTATGGCAACGCCAGACTAATGCAAGGGAGAGTAGTATGCACATTACTAGCGGAGGTGGTTCCAGTGTGATAGCGCCTAAAAAGCTTATCTTTAGAATCTGTTGAGGATTTTCCAAAAGGGAAAAAAGAAAAGAAAGTTCCACGTAAAATCCAGATTGCTGAATATTCCTGACATGTCATACAAATATCAATTAGACACTTACACGAGCCTGTTTAGTGAAATAGGAAGTTGGAAATAGAAATACATTGTTGGCTGTATAGGTAGGAGAGCAAGAATGTGAACTGGTAAAAATACGATGCTTACAAAATGGAGGGTCAGGAGCAAATGAGGACATAGAAGAGGACCCTCCATTTTTTGAGCATCGTATTTTCACCAAATATTGATGGCCAATCAACAATAGAGTTGGTTGGCCAAAAAGATACATTGAATGCTCCCCATTCCATGTTATAAATGGAAAAGATGGATGCTTATGACTGGAAATCATCATGATTGGTAGATGCATGGTGGTTGGAGTGTTGAGCTGGACAGATCATCCTCCATGTTCACTGAATGTATAGAGATCAAAGTGAGCAGGAAGCTATTGTCTAAACTACAGTGCTAATTAGGGGTGTGCACGGACTCCCCGCTCCGCTTCACTTCCAGATCCGCGATTTTCAGATCGGACCACTTCGCTCCGCCCCCGCTCCGCCCATGTCCACTCCGCTCTGCTGCGGAGCTCCGGATCAGGATCGGAGCTCCGTTTTCCCCCCCATAGGCTTGCATTAAGCTAAAAAAGTATACAACTTTTTTTCTGTGAAAGTTAGAAACCTCAAGTTGGCACCATGACACCTCATGGAGGTATACACACACACGCCAAGTTTCAAGCCAATCCCATCATCCCCTGATTTTTGGGGAATTTGTGAAAATCGGGCACCCCATTCACACCCCTTTCAATAGCTCCATCAATTTGCACGTTAAAAATCTCAAACTCGCCACCATGATAGCTTATCCAGGGATACAGATGCACGCCAAGACTAAAGGCAGTCCCATCATCCCCTGATTTTTGGGAAATTTATGAAAATCCAACACCCCATTCACACCCCTTTCCATAGCTCCATCAATTTGCACGTTAGAAACCTCAAACTTGCCACCATGATAGCTTATCCAGGGACACACACACACACACCCAGACTCAAGGCAGTCCCATCATCTCCTGTTTTTTGGCGGGGCTTAAACCTGCAGACATCTCAATGGGGCCATTTCAAAGGAAATCCCAACATGCCATGAATTGGGGAGTAGAGATCATCAACCTAATATGAATCTTCTTCAACACTTAAAAAATGGATTTGGAACGTCCAAAACTCCAAGTGAGCGCAGGAAGGACTTCTCCCCTGAGTCAAAGCCAGACACACACAACATCCCTGCGAGGCGGGCAGGGGAGGAGAAAGGGAAGGCAGGCAGGCAGCAGACATTTCTGGGGGCATAAGGAAGTGAGCCAAGGATAAGCCAGTAATGCATATAAAATGGAATAAATAAATAAATAAATAAACGAAGGAGGGGTGGAATTAAAAGCAGCAGTGTTGCTGAATAAACAACAAGAAGAACTTTTTAAAAAAGGCTATATCTGTCTTTTACCAGCAACAGGGGGACGTGCCCAGGGGAGGGGGAAGCAGCTGCCAATTTGACTGGCCCTAGTAACCAGTCTTTTAAGAAGCAAGGCTGTCAGTTCAACTCATGAAAGACATTGCTCCACCACTAAGAAGTAAATGCTCACTTCAACTCATGATAGGCATTGCTCCACTGGGTTACTCTCTTTGGAGGGCTGTGATAGCCCCCCAAGTACAGGAGAGAGTGAGGGCACGTCCACATGGCATGCCCTAGGGGAGCTTATCCCCTTGCACCACATCTTTTCAGTTGTTCCCCAAAGTTAGGGTGGGTAGCTGTGTTTCTATCTCTTATTATTGGCTTAGTATATGATTTCACAGGTTGTGTTTGTGCATTTGGTGGGGCTACTGTTTTAAAAAACACTGGGAAAAGTTCGTTCAGACTAGAAAGAGAAGTTCCCAGAATCCCAAGTTACCCATTTTGCCTATCCCCTCCTCCAACTTTGGGATCATGTGATCATGACCGGGAGTTGACTCTGCCCCTCAGCCCTTCGGAAAAGGTATTTTTCCCGCCTGTTTTTAAAAACATTCTAGCGCGCGACCCGCACCACGCAGAGAGCTGAGAGTAGTCTCAAAATGAGCCCCATCCATGACTCTCCAAGTACAAGAATTTTCAGAAAGATAGCTTCAAAAACAACACAGTTATCTGCAATTCTTTTCCGCAATGCAATCCTATGGGCGAAATGTTTCAAGATGGCGATAGAAGCGGACCGCGGAAACCGAAAATGGTCGCTTCTCTTCGCCTTGCTTCTAGGGGTCCGCGGTCCGCTTCTACTCCGCCTCTGGGCAAGGCGGAGCAGGCCAATTCGCTCCTGCTTCTGCGCTTCTAATCGGAGCGGAGCACATGCCTAGTGCTAATCACATAGAGGTATAGACTGTCAATTCTTTTGTACCACTGAAAGCCATTCCAGACATTATGTGGCAATCATGTTTACTGTGGTTACCCTAGTGTTACCGTCATCCTCTAAGGCAGGAGAGCAGAACCTGTGGCCTTGGGACTGAAGGTGGACTTCGACTACTCTCTGTGTGGCTCCCAAAGCTGGCAGGACCCCACCCACTTTCCCTTGGCTCCTGACATCCCTGCTTTCCAGCTGCTTGCAGAAGAGAAACAACCATTTCAGTAGTGATCACTGTGGGATGGGAAAGGCTTTTATTTTCATCACCACCACCACAAACCCTAAATTTCTGCAGGCAGAGAGGGTAGGTTTAAACCTCCAAATCCCTGCACACTAAGATGTGTGTATGCTGAACTTTCCCCCCAAAATGTGGCTACCCTACCCTACCCATGCACTGTGAACTTGATCCAAATGGGATTCTCCACACTCAGCATTTACACGTAAGCTGTAGTTTTTGTACGACGACGACGACGACGAAGAAGAAGAAGAAGAAGAAGAAGAAGAAGAAGAAGAAGAAGTAGTCTTTTCTTAAGGGAAATCTTGCTTACCACTCTCCCATTCTCCCATATTTTCCGTGCATGCCATTCCCCTATTACCATATTCTAAGAATTTATTACAGTCACAAGACCAGCAAAACAGAACAGCACTGCAAACTAGGGATGTGCTCCGCTTCTAATCGAACCGGCAAATTAGAAGCAGAGCGGGGTGCTTCGCCTCCCCTTAAAGCGGAGGCGAAGAGGATTGGGGGTCCGGCGGAGCATTGCGAAGAGGATCGAGGTGAAGGCAGATCCTTCGCCTCGATCTGGAGCTCCGCAAGAAAGGTAAGTGGGGTTTACCGGGCCCTGCCGCTGTCGCTGTCGCCCATGTGGCGACAGCGGCAGGGCCTGGTAAACCCCCCTCCCTCCTCTCCCTTACCTGCGTCCGTCCGCGGTCCCTCGGCTTCTTCAATTGAGCCCGCGGCTGCGGCCTAGACTTCCTGGTTGAGCCACAGGCTCAATTGAAGAAGACGAGGGACCACGGATGGACGCAGGTAAGGGAGAGGAGGGAGGGGGCGAAGAGGAGCGGACTATGGGCGGAGCAGTGCGGAGCAGAGCGGGCCGAAGCGGGGGGTCCGTGCACACCCCTACTGTAAACACAACAATATTCCCAGGGCCAGCAAAGTAAGATGGGGCTATAAATATAATAATATAAAAAGGTAATAATTAATTAAAAGTACAAGTAGATAAGCAATTAATTCAATTGTACATTCTACATGTCCCACTCATAATAATATAAGAATTAAAAAATTTAAACATTGTCACAAGCAGATGGTATCATCCCATGCTGACAAACAATTGCAGCCACACAGAATTTAGCCACCTTGGAGGTTATCTGACAATTCTGGTCGGCCAGGAGATAATCTATATAAAACACATCAGATCTCCCAGGTATTCTTTGTAAGATAGGGGTAATGAAAATATGCTGAAAATCACAATAAAAGGAACAGTCAAATACAAACTGTCAAACCTTAACTAAGGATGCATGGATGTGTGTCCTTAGATATAATACCCAGATTGGTTTATTATAGAGTTACCCAAGAGTCAATTATAGGCAGACAGTAAGCATGCAGCAAGATGGGTAAGATGGGATCATATTTATTTGTCAGAAAAACAACTAGAACAGTGTTCGCCAAAATTACATTGATAATCATCAGTAAGTCACAGAATAATATAGACATTAAAGGGACCATCCTGAATTAAGGACATATCAAATTAGCTTTTTTATTTTTGTTTCTTATCAATTTCCAGAAACAGATTTCCTTTTTCACTATTTGAAAATTTCAGGTAATATTCACCAGGTCTCCAGTTACATGCCTCATGACGCTCACAGAAATTTTATGACAACATCAACACTTTGAACACCAGAGTAGAACAGAAGGCACCATGATGAGAGTAGTACATGCATTCTATCACAGCCTTCCTGACCTGGTGCTCTTGAGATGTTTTGGACTTCAATTTCCATCAGCTCCAACTTAGCATGGCCAACTGTCAGGTATACTGGAAATTGTAGTCCAAGATATCTTGAGGACACCTGGTTTGGAGAGGTATTCTATCATCTTCTGCCCAAAGAAAAGTCAAAGATGGAGGCAGGCAATCAACCATACCTTCACAAGACAGGAACTGGAAAGATGACAGAGGAATAAATAATGTTGGAGTCTGTCCTGGGATATCTGGAGTGAGAGAATTTAAGTATCATTCAGCAATGAAGGGACATCACACAAGCAACTAAAAACTTTTCTTTTTCCTAAAGCTTTTAAAACTTGATGTTGTGCAGACTTTATACTGTTAGTTTTACCCTACCCTGTGCCTGTTTGCATTCTCTTCCCCTCCTTATTGTTTTACTATGATTTTATTAGATTGTAAGCCTATGCGGCAGAGTCTTGCTATTTACTGTTTTACTCTGTACAGCACCATGTACATTGATGGTGCTATATAAATAAATAAATAATAAATAATAAATAAATAATTCCATTAAAACCACAGACTGATGGGAAATTGTAGTTGCTGAAGTGGGAAAATATATCTAACAAAACCATCCTAAACATGTGTACTCAGAAGTAAGACCCACTGTTTGTAAAGGGGGTTGTTCCCAGGCAAGTTGCATTGCAGCCTAAAGATTTTGACAGGAATTCTTCATTTGCTTGTTGACTCTAAGGCTGAGGTAACCTTACTGATGTTTTAAATTAAACATTTTTAATCAAATATTGATATCAACAAATATTCAATACATCTCTAATCTAAACATCTCTATTTTTAATCATGTACACCAGCAGAAATACACTCTATGTAATGGAAGAAATATTTCATTTACAACACTCCAGACACTTTAGTTCACCTTACTCAAATTTTAGGGTATGCCCAAGGGGAAGAGTTGGGGCAAAGCTAAGTCTACAGTGTCAAAGAGGTTAACTACTTTCTTCAGTTGGTCCTGTCATGTCAAAAGCAAACACTCTTTAGGCATGAACTGTTTCCCTGTTCCTCCAGTTTTATGGTCTATATTTCATCACAAACCAGGAGAGACACCAAATATATAACAGATGAAAGATGTATAAAATAGGTTTCGATGTTAATTTGTGTTCTGTGAGGGCAGGCCTACAGCTTTTCATTCGATTGCTCATTTGAACAATGCCTTTCTCCACGAAGCACCTTTGCCTCTCCTCATTTTTGAATAGTCAAACATCATCAAACATGAAGAGGCAGACTTTTGGTGTTTAATACTTAATTGTGCTTATGGCTGTATTACTGTAGAAAGGAACTCTAAAGAATTTAATATTTCATAATACCATATGTGATGCCGGGCTGGAAAAGAAAAGTAGTGCTATTCAATTTGCAATTAGTCTTTAATAAAAAAATATATGAATAGCGTAGGAGACAGTGCAATGCCATGTCGTGTGTGTGTGTGTGTGTGTATCTACACTACTGCTTTAAAACAGATTATAACAGTAGTGATAACTGTTGGGGCCCAGGACACACTACATATACAGTTTTCAAACCGTTTTCAAAGTATTCTACTTGGTGTAGATCTGGCCAGAGAGAAAAAAACCACTAAATTATTTTTAGAAGTTTAGTCATTGTTTATTCCTAATAGTACTTTAATATGACAAAATTGAGGCCCAACTTGCACAAATGAGCTGTGGTGTGATTTAATTATTTAATATCCTGCATTTTCAACTAAGGATGTCAGAAAAATCTGAGATGAAATCAAATGAGTTTGTATTTCTATGAAGCCAAACAGCAGATTCTGCAAGTGTACCAGATTTCCCCAAGTTGCCAGATTCTGTTTGTTTACTTTCCCAAATTTTACACAAATTTTATCATAAAAATGCATTAAAAAAAAACCACTGGCCAAAAATACCCATTTCCCCCCTAAAGTTAAAGCATGAATGCGCATTTTGGGGGGATTTGTGTAACAGAGGAGATTTGTGCATTTTCACAAGTGCAAATTTGTGCAAATTTGGGGAATTGGGAAAAAGTCCAAATCTGCCAATGAGTGAATGATGGACTGAAAGGCAACTGACAGTTCACAAAACACAGACAGAACAGATGTTACAAAATCTGTACATCCCTATTTTCAACACATATCTTCTCTCAGAGGGCTCGGAATCCACCACAAAAATAATGCAATTCTGTGTGTGTGTGAATAATACAAAAATAGCAAGTAAACACAAACAGAGAGAGAGCTCTTCCCCTTCAGTGGCGTGACATCTTCATCACATCCTAATCCCTTCTCCAGCCAGCAGATCAGGGATTTTGGATTGAATTCCAGTTTATTTTGAGTTAGCTAAATATAAACTCAATGCCTTTTATCAACATGCATATAATTTCGTGTTGCATTTGAAAACTTGACTTTTCAATGGTCAAAATTCCAGTTATCAAAGAAGAAAAACCCCAAAAATAGCCAGACACTTCTCTGATTTTTTTTTCTTGGATAAGTTGAAAAGTTTTCTTCCAATTAACATTTCAAAAAGAGATTATTTAAGTGGCAAAGAATGAATCAGGTCTGAGGATCCTGCATTATATGGATGTCCCAGCAATGAAATAAGTTAAAAGACAAATTAATTACATGGTTTCTTTTTGTGAGAAAGAGACCACTGCCGGTTTCTATGACAACTACTTGTGATTTGGCCTAATAATGGAGAAACAATAAATAATGATACAGATCATTTTGAGATAAAATGTGCATATAGGCGCATATATGTATATATATATATATATATATATATATATATATATATATATATAATGTGTATGCTTGACATCCACATAAAGTCTGTTCTGAAGATGAAAAGAAACGTTTTCTGTTGTAGAGAAGAAAGGTGAAGGCAGAAATAGGAATACTAAAATCCTCATTAGTTCGAGATTCACTCGGTCCTATACTCACTCAGCTTTGCCTTAGTTGTGTTCATTAGCTCAAGCCGTGTATTCTATATAATGGTTTTGTCCTTATGCACAATAAAGTCAGCAAACAGAGTTGAAGTACTGCTTCCCGAGAAATGTCGTCTAAACCGAACAGGAAACAGGAAGTAAGGGCAAGATTTGCCTGGGTGCTGCAGATTGCGTACGGAGTAACGTACTAGCGGTCGCACACAAGGATTTACGAAAATAAATATTGTTTGAACTTGCTTGACACAGCAGTTATATCAAGGCTATGCTATGTATACTCTTTGCTTAAAACAAACAAAAACCAAATTCTGCATCAGCAAAATTCTGCAACCTGGCTAGCTTGTGTAAAGTGAACACATTTGCACTAATGTCTCTTTTTTGGATAATTTATTCTGCAGTGTTTATTAATCTGCAGAATTATTGCTGCTTGGGCCAGTCATTGTGGAAAGGGAGAAAGGACAGATGCACTGCAATCCTACATGTCTACTCAGAAGTAAGCCCCACTGTGTTTAGGAATCTACTCCATCTCTTACTTTTGAAATGTATTAAGGCATGGTTGTGGTGCATGGCCTGAAGAACATGATGTAGCATTCTCACTGTATCTGTTCTGCTAATCTGGTCTGCTTCCACTCAGTTCAGGAGATTCAGGTCAGATACCTAATTAACACAGCAGGTAGTTGTGATGGTGATGGTCACCAGTTTTGTTGGTTTCAAAAAGGGCTTAGTCAAATTCCTGTAGGGGAAAGCTATCAATGGCTGATAGAACTGATATGCTACCGCCAGTCTCAGAGGCAGTAAGTTAATGTACACCAGCTGCCAGGGAGCATGGGTGAGAGGGTGCTGTGGCTCATGTCCTACTTGTGTAGGGAGACCATATGAAAAGGAGGACAGACCTGCTGTATCTTTAACAGTTGTAGAGAAAAGGAAATTTCAGCAGGTGTCATTGTTATGCATGCAACACTTGGTGGAATTCCCTCTTCATCACAACAGTTAAAGCTACAGATACAAAAGAGGGTAGGGCTCCTGCAGCTTTCACTGTTGTGATGAAGAGGGGAATTTTACCAGGTGTTGCATCCATACAAGTGACACCTGCTGAAATTCCCTTTTCTCTTCAACTGTTAAAGATATAGGAGTCCTGTCCTTCTTTCCATATGGTCACCCCATATTTATGTGTTTCCAATCAACAGATGGTCGGCCACTATGGGAACAGACTGTGAACCCTTGGTCTGATCCAGCATGGTTCTTCTTATGTTCTTAATATATGGATGGGAACCTACCTAGACATCCTGTGTATGATCCACAGAAGACAGGTGGGGTATTATTGTAGTAAATAAAAATGAGGCTGTCCCTATACATTTTCAAGCATTTCTCTGCAATTATAAGGGCTAGAAAATTGCATTCAAAACAGCAAAACAAAATGCTCAGGAACTACATCCTGTGATTTTTCCTCACAAAATCTATTTTTCCTCACCATTCCATGTAAACTCAAAACCTACCTTAACAATTTTCTTTTTTAATTCTAACAATGCAATTTGCTGGAACATAATTAATAGGAAATAAATCTACTGTGCTCAAACAGGGCTTACTCATGAGTAAGTGTGCGTTAGATTGCATGTATCATTTATGCCGACAATCTTATTTTATCTGTTAAAGTAAAAAAGAAAAAAAGATGAAAAAAAGAAAGGGAAAAAGTGGGCATCAAAACAATGTAGAATGCCCATATGTGAAAAGAGCAAGCTGGGGTCAATGCGTTTCCTTCCACTCACTTTAACTGCACGTGTCCTCATAGAAAATCCATGGGTAAGGATACATCTTATTTTAGCTGTATCAGGTGGGGGTAGGGGATATCAGATCTCAGCTCCATGTTTCTTGGGAAATTACTTCTTGAACAACAGATGGTACTCCATCTACCTGCTGCTCTGAGGAAACGGCGTTTGCTAGATTTGTCCAGTAATGAAATCGCAATTGTTTGCCAGTAGATAGTTAGTCAGAACACAAAGGAGAATAAGATAAAGGAAGATAAGGACAGCACTTCATACACCATTAAAAGCACAAACAAAAATGGCAACATTTAAATCTCTCTTTCATGTCTTCTACAACAACTTTTTTGACATGGCACTGTGCACCTTTTCAGCCCTACCCACCTCAGATAATGTTGTGGAATAGGTAAGCACAATGCTGCTATGTTATGTCAGGATATTAATAAGTTCACTTGATACTATGAAGGGGGAGGAGGAATACATACCCACCCTTTCTTTTTCAGCAGCAGCTACACATTAAATGTAACATGTAGTTCCAGCCCAAGGTGCCATAGGTTTATAAGATTGGGTGTGTCTTCAACTTGTGGTGCATAGGCTGGCATGTATGTTTGTCTAGGTAAACCTAGTCTCTCCATCTGGACTTCTGCCCAATTTTCAAATGCTGAATTACCTGATCGTGAGTCCAGGGCAGTTCTAGTCCCATTCAGGCATTCAACGTGCATATAAATAAATGTAAGGAGAAGGAACACTCTAGTCCCATCCCACCCACTCCTCCTTGCATGTTTCCATCACCATATACTCATGGAAGGTGACAGTCTGAAGTGGAGAGACTCTTGTATCCATGGAGGCTCTCCACGTGGTACAGAACCCTGACATTACAGCATCCTGGATTGCGTGAAGAGCCTCCACAGATTCAGGAGGCTCTCCTGTTCAAATTGTCACCCTCAATGAGTACAGGATGAGGGAAAGACATGAGGATGGGGGCACAGCTAGAGCACTGTTTTTCCCCACAGATTTATTTATGCATTAAATTTAAAAAAAACTATGGTATACATAACAACGTTAAGGCTCTAGAGCATTCAACCAAGCACCAAAAAGCACAAGCCTTAACACCACATTCTCCCTAAGGGGGCAGAAAGAGCAAGTGAAATTCTCATTCTCCCAAAGCAGATAAAACTTGAGGACAGGATGGAGAATATGATATGCAGAGGTGACTGTAGGGTTGTGGGAAACTGATGACGAACAACTTAGGGCCACCTACTTCTCTCTTTTTTTTAGAGCATCTCATGTTGCGAGTTGAAATCCAACAAAAGTGACAAGATTGGGGAAGAGTGTTCTAGAGCAAGGGCAGGCAGAATGTAGATCTCCAGATGTTCTGGAGTTCAACTAGTAAAAACCCCTACCAGCATGGGCAGTGATCAGGAATGCTTGGAGTTGATGTCCAAAACATCAGGATAGATCAATTTCTGCCCAAATCTGTTCTAAAGTATGTTGTTTTCCAGCATGAAGATATATGATCCATTAAGGAACTCCAAAAGACATGCATCACTTTAAATAGACTGTATTAAACCAAATTAAGTGACAATGAATCTTGAATACTTAATCTAGACAGTACTTCAAAAGCATCAAAATTAGTTCCAAAGAGAGATCTGAAGACCAGGTTATCATTGATCTAGAGGAAGGTTGAAAGAGATCTCTCCTAGAATCCAGGGTGTAGAATTCAGCAAAGTCCACATAGGGAACATTAATACAGGTAGAGAATGTAGAAAATATTTTAAAATGAAAAGTGCTGTGAAGCCCAACCCTCACCAATGAGCAAAATCAAATAGGGGGTGAAAACTACACCAAGCTGCTCAGAAGCCAGGTGCCTGGGTCAGAGGAACTGGCCTTGGGAAAAGATAGCCCCAAATAGTCTGAAAGCCAAGGGAAAACATGTTCCAAAAGAGAAGAGAAGATTTTTTCTCTCTCAAAAGGGAGGCAAGAACCAGGCTGAGTCTACTTCTCATACTTCAGGCAGCAAAATTCTCTGCCCTCAAGGAAAGCCAGGCCTGTTTCAAACGGAAGTTTCACTCCCATTCAATTCCATAGCTTCCATTTGGTAGGGTCTGGTCACGCTGTTATTCCCTCCTCCCCCTGCCCTCATCCTCAACATCCCAAGTGCCACCTTATGAGCTTCCATAGGATTTCATTAGCAAAAACTTTTTTAAAAAGAAAAGTACATTGTATTTTTTTAAAAAGGAATTCCATTCCACTTAGTAGAGTAGAAAGGGAGTCCAGTTAACATGTGGTAGCCATCCTGGCCCAACCAGAGGTGGGTACGAATGGTTGTCAATACTTTTTCAGAAATACTTTTGCATGACCGATGTGGTTGGGTTTTCCCCCCTGTTAACTGTCATTCTCTTTAACCAATCTTCCTGAAATTTTCAGGTTATGTAAGACAGGCCTTTTTTTTCTTGTACATGTAAATTTCAGGAAGATTGGTGAAACAATTTCAATTTTATTAATGTTAGAATGACCAACCCCACAATTACCATTTTATAATGGTGGGATGTGGGTTTTTTTTCTTGTCAAACCTTAACTAAGGATGCACAGCTGTGCATCCTTAAATCCACACATTGACATGTGAACAGGGCTCCTGATGCATTATTTCTACACACATTGACACCTGAATAGAGTTCCTGACACATTATTTCTACACACATTGACACTTGAATAGAGCTCCTGACTCATTAGTGAACTGCTATTCTTCTATTTTTAATATCTGGATATATGTTTTTCTAGACCACTGCACATGTGAAATTGTGTGCATTGATTACAGCAAAGTGAAAAAAGGTGTCCTACTATGATAGTGTGATTGTATCAACATTATTTGCCCAGAGTTTAAATCAATGGGTATATATACATCCATGCCTTTTGGTAACCTGAAGATCTGTGACAAACTGTGCAATTGGCAGTCCCAAAATTAGTTGTAGCAACTCTACACATTAAATCTGAGTGGTAGTGCGGTGAAGTGGGCACAACATTGAACTAGAAGCAGGTTCAAATCTCCAAGCTCAGTGGGTACCCAGAGTAACCTACCTTAAAGGTTTATGCTGTAAAAGCATATCTTGATTTATGCTGTTCAGAAACAAATTAGAAATAGTAACCATGCTTTGATTACCAGTGATACTGATCTGGTGTTAAGTTTCCTCCTGCTTTTAGTACGTTCCTACATCATCTTTGCATTTGAATTGATACTTTAACAACTAGCAATATACAGTGAGAGATTTACTGCAATCTGTCCAAGAACTTGTCAAATAAACTGGTAATGTCCCATAAATTCACAGCAGAACTGAAATGGAAAACCTGCTGGTTTATCACTATTTATTCAATTGAACATCCCCATATGGTGTGTAACTTTCTGAAGACTTGTGCTGTTTTTCTCCAATATGTGTGGAGATTTTTTTAAAAAACATAGAAACTTTTCTGACTATCTAAAACTGTCTAAATTCCAGGGTTTTCTTATCAGTGTTGTGTAGAAGTGGGTGTATTTTCACTGCAGCCTTCATTGTTTGTGAGGTGTTCTTCCATCATGAATCCTATATTGTCACTCTATCAGCTTCTGTGTGGGAAGTTTCTGATGATGTAGCTACTAGATTTAGTAAAATAAACCTCACACTTTGGTCTCTTGGGTGCTGGAACTATGAATACTTTTCCGAGATCAGGATTCGATTGCATACCACAATCTGTCTTCTCTCTCTAGGCATTGTATTATTGCATTACCCATGCCAATAGTAATTTAGAAAAATAAATCAGAGAAATGTTTCCCCTATCAAAATTCTGACTTCACATTTTGCTACACTTCCCAGTAAAGAGAAGAACAGGAAATGCTTGGAGTTAAATGGGTGTTATCCAAGCTACATCTTCCCTTATGTCTCTCTCTTTGTGGAGATACATTCTCCACATTGGTTCATTTCACACATATCAACCAACAGGTCCTATGCAAATACTAAACCACTTCCTCTGTGTGGAAGATCTATGCATGGCTCCTAAGATTGGCAGTATCATGTCAGGTTGAAGAAAAGCTGCCAAGGCTAGTGTCAAAGGTAGGCATGGTCAGGCACCTGCTGAGGGCCCACATTCCAGCAGGGGCCCACTGACAAGAGCCACCTAGAGTTGCTCGTCCTCTTTACCATGGCAACTTGCTTGTTCACCTTCCTCTCACTCTGGCCCAAACAGCAGTAGTGGTGATAAGGCATAGTAGCAGATGTATTTATGGTGACCATATGAAAAGGAGGACAGGGCTCCTGTATCTTTAACACTTGCATAGAAAAGGAAATTTCAGCAGGTGTCATTTGTATATATGGAGAACCTGGTGAAATTCCCTCTTCATCACAACAGTTAAAGTGCAGGAGCTATACTAGAGTGACCAGATTTAAAAGAGGGCAGGGCACCTGCAGCTTTAACTGGTGTGATGAAGAGGAAATTTCACCAGGTTCTCTATATATACAAATGACACCTGCTGAAATGCCCTTTTCAATACAACCGTTAAAGATACAGGAGCCCTGTCCTGCTTTTCATATGGTCACCCTAGATGTACTTGTTCGTTGGCTCTCTACCTGTCAAATAAGCAAATAGTAGCAATGATGAGAAAGTGGATAAGAAGCAATAGCAGCTGGCAAGAATGGTACTAAGAAGAAGTGCAGATTTTGTTGGGAAATCTGTTTCTTTCTTGGCTGAACAGAGTTGTGTCATGTATGGCTTGCTTTGCATTTGTGAGCTGAGCTGCAGGCTTTTCCCCAAACTCCAGGAACTTTTTTGCACGTTTTTTTGTTTTGTTTTTGCAGGGGAGGGTTCTGCAATTTGCACAAATTAAGCCAAATGTGTGCAAATTACTCATGTTCAGCCAGAATTTGCAAAATTTATGCAAATTCAGCTGTAATTTGCACAAATTGCAGAACCTCTCTTCCAGCCCCAAGCACAAAATTCCTAGAAAATTGGGATTCCCAGAAGGTCAGATTCCACGGCAGGAATAAAAGAAAGTCCAGGGGGCCTAGGAAAACACATTGCACTCCCCCAAATGGATTGTTCTGACATTACTGGTGGAAAGGTAAACAAACTGAGGGAGGGGGTCATTTATGATGTCTTTGCCAAGGGTGTCCCAAATCCTGGAACCAGCACAGAATGCTGCTACAATTATGTGGCTCAGCAGCCACATATATAGCTTCCATGTGCTGGTTCTCACAAATGGCACCTGACATGAATGCAGCCACGCCACGAATCCTGCACATGATCCCTGAGGCATTCTTGCCAGGATTTGGCCCATAGTTTAAAAAAAGGCAGAGAAATTGATTGCCAGAGGACAGGATCTACAGGCAGGAATTGCCTTTGGTTCTTCATTAAGTGGAGTGCTCAGCTCAGGCTTTTAGAAGTTGTTACCATGCCAGTGGAAGTATTAAGACAGAGAATCTGCTCAGTGGCAGAGTACCTGCTTAGCATGCAGAAAACAGTGGCTTCAGTCCCTGGCATCTCCAGTTAAAGGATGTCCATAGAAGGTGATGAGAAGGAGCTCTGCCTGAGACCTTGGGGATCTGCTGACAGTCACAGCAGACAATTCTGTAAGATTTGTATCCTGATGCCAAGCCATTGTACGTTTCAGGTGGCCCTTGGATGTGAAATCTAAGATGCTGGTTGATGGGATTGGAACAGAAGAAAAGCCATGGTGGATCAGTCCAAGGGTCCATCCAGTCCAGCATTCTGTTCACATACTGGCCGGAATCCACAAGCAGGAGATGAGTGTAACAGCATCCTCCCACCCATGTTCCCCAGCAACTGGCATACATAGGCACACTGCCTCCCATACTGGAGGCACCATATAGTCATAGGACAAGTAGCAATTGATAGCCTCCTCCTCCATAAATTGCTTTACCCCCTTTTATTGCCATCCAAATCTGAGTGACAGGCTGATATCTGCATTAGAGGTTGGGAGGCACCAGGGCCTAATCTACACCTGCAGCCCTTTGGGGAGTGCAGAGGGATGATCGTGGAGTTTTCTGTGCCTGCGATCGACCTTCACAGGCCACACGACAGTGAGTTGTCCCAAGATTAAAGGAGAGCCATGCCGGGCAAGAGTTTGTTGGGTTTTTTACTACTTCTGATGCTTGCGCAAGAGCAGAGTTGTGATCATGCACAAAGCGATAATTTTTTAAAACAACAACAACACTCAGTGCTGGAAGATGCCGAGACCCATCCAAAACATGGTGAAAATGCTCTCCCCCTCATTCCCAATACCCATGGGCTACCCCCCCCCACACACACACATACTCAACTGCTTGCCTGTTCGATGAGCCCCTCTACTTGTGAGGAACAGCAACAACCTCGGGAGGGGAGCCACACTGCCCATGGACCTCAGGATTGTCCTGAGACAGTGGAAAAAATCATGACACATCTAGTCACCAATATCCTGGGAAAGCGGAGTGGTCATCCCCACATCACCCTGGGATCAGCTGTATGTTATGTGGCCCAGTCGGGACAACCTCGATACTATCCTGGGATAAATGGCAGGTGTTGATTAGGCCCAGGAGTCCTAAATAAGGGATGGGATTCCATTTGTTGATTCCCTTAGGGAAAGAAGAAAAGAAGAAAAAGCATGAGAACGCTGATATTAGCTTTTTAAAATAAATCAGAAGAGGAAGCTATCTGCAAAGCTGCCTGTTCCACAATTTCTTTTTAGTAAAGGTTGATTTGCTTGTTGTGCACAAATCCCAAGCTAAGCGGTGCTAAACAAAATGCTCAGACAGTAGCAGAGACATCCAGGCAATGTATGCAGGAGATCCTCCTAGGAAATGGCATGGTGGAGAAGAAAATACAGCATGCACAAGGAGCACATAAAAATTGAAAATGAAAATTGCCAAAACCTGGCAAGGAAGAAAAAAAAATCAATTTAGGCCATTGCTTCCCCAGTTGGTTTTTTGTCCTTGCACATGGATGAAAGTTATGACTGAGCATCACGAGAGATGGGAACAGGAGAGTGACAAGTCATTTGGAAAATAACTGAACATGCCTCACCACTTGTTCTAAACAGCATCTGAGAGCAAGATTTTAAAGCTTGAACTTTTGAACTTTCATCTGACAGCAGAGTTTCATGCAAACCTAGAACGAGATTACCATGGGGTTTTGAACAGAAAGATTCAATAGACACAAGTAAAACACACACAGACAAGTGATAATGCGATAGGACCATTTGTGTAAGCAGGCAAAATGTTTCCCAAATACCATTCACAGAAAAGGATGTAACGCTTTGGTAAAGCTCCAACTAGTCTTCAAAATAACGTAATAGAGGCTAATAGCTACTAGTTCTGGTGGCTATGCAGTGCCTTAGAGGCAATGTGCCTTCTATGGAAATGTTTGTCATCATGCACCAAAGTAAGCCAGGATTCCAAGAGCTTATCATATACCTCTATGTATAGCATATCATGTTTGTGATATGGTATCACAAGGCAGCAACTCTCCCAAAAGAGCAAGTGAGGTGTGTGAGGCAGTTATCGAATGAAGAAAGAAGTTCATTTGGAATAGCTGTTAATATCCTGTGAGGCAATACAGCGATCAAGTGGCTGATTATACTGGATATGCCCACTGCTTCTGAAGAGTCCTCTATCTCAATTCCTTTGATAGTGTTGTGCAATCCCTCAATGAACTGAGCTAAGTAATTGACTTAAGAACTTTCAAATGGAAACAGTGGCCCATGAAGAGAGGCTAGCTGGGCAAGGCACTGAGCGAGTCTTGTGCCATATCTGTATCTTCTCTATTTTTTTGATGCACTGTAAAGAAAAGCTCCATAAGTCTGCTGTCCAGGAGGGTTTCACGCCAGGCCTCTGTTGGCTTTAGCATCATATTTTGCGAGGATTCAAACATAGCTGTATAATGTCTGCCCAAATTTGGAAGAAGAAAATTCCAGCTTAAGGCCTGATTGGATAATGTTGACATCTGAGTGTTATGGTTTTCATGCCAGCTGAATTCCTGTAGTACTTGTACTGTAAGCATGAAAATCTGACGGAGTTCATGCTCCTGAAATATGTGTTTGCAGTTACCATGGAACTCCATGCTTAGTCCAATGGTGCTAGTTTTACTTGAACTTGAGAACTTGCTCAATAATGTCATTAAAATAGAACAAGTCAAGGTTTGCACGGTGGGGTTACTGCTGCTTATCAACTGGATGACTTCATGAAAAATGCTCTTGCATTTAATTGATTTGTCTAAGGACCTTCATTTTGCTATTACTGCTACTGCTAATAATATCTGCTCCCATACAGACTTCTGGAGGTTCAGCCTTTGTAAGACATGTTAAAAGGAATGTTCGTAGTGACTTAATGCTGCTCTTTTCCAATAGAATCCATTCTTGTACAACTGCTTCCATTATCATGGTGGCGGCTTGAAAAAGAACATAGTCCACTTCACTAGTTTCTAAAATATGTTTGCAAATAGCAAATGCCTGTTTTGATTAGCTAAACGATAAGAATATGTGCTCAGCATGCTGACATTCTTCATATTGACCATGGAAGGTGGTGCCATCAGCACGTTAGCTGTGCTTTTCAACAAGGTGACCACTGAAGCAATATGCCTATGTGCTCCATTTGCTAGGGAACACAACTAAGGGGATGCCACTGCACTCATGTCCTACTTGTGGGCTTCCCACAGACAGCTGGTTGGTCCCTGTGTAAATGGAATTCTGGACAAGATGGACCCTTGATTCAATCCTGCATGGGTCTTCTAATATTCATAAGCTGAGAAGCTTGGAAGATGGTATCTATCCATCTATTTTTGTCCTCCATTTCCTCCGGGTAGCTCTAGGAGGTGTTAATAGGGTCCCTTATCCAGGGATTCAGCAAGGTTGCTGCATCATATGCTTCTACCAGACCATACAAGGAAGCAGGTTGCTACCAAGCTAGAAAACAAAGCTGGACCATCTTTTTAAAAATTCAAACAAATTTAATTTATAATAAATGAGCCTTGACAAATAATTACAGCAGGTATCTATAATAAATATTTCAAGTCTTCTTAGGATTGTGAAAGGAACTTTTGTATATGTAAGTACAGAGAGACAACACAGCAGAGGAATCACTGAGATGCTTAAAAGCTATCACACTCTGGCTCAAGATACACTTAATTCTTATTTGTTTGCTAACGCCAGAAAGTGCAGAACAACCTTCAAGGTTGGTATTTAAGACATCAAAACATCCAAAGAACAGTGTCACATTTGCATTTGCTCATTAATCTCTGTGGGATGTCTGTTTGCTATCTGCTTTTTATTGCTGATGGCTTCTGACCATCATCATTTATGCCTAAAAATTGTTATCATTTGCTTGGAAATTAGCATCTCATCCAAAACCCTTTCTTTATTTACAGGCACTTCAAATGGTTATATTACTGGAATGTTGCCATTTCCCCACCATTACATGCATTGCACAAAACAGGATCTTTTGCAGGAGTCAAGAAAGGTATAAATTATTTCATTTTATCAGCTTATTTGCTGAAGAAAAACGTTCTCACTATAAATTACACTTATTATTTTCCCCAGCAGGGCATTGTTGGCATGTATATAGGAATGTGCTAGTCTGTGAGGTACTAGGCACATTGGCCTTGGGCTCTCAGGTTCCATTTGTAAGTCCAAATCCATCTTGAAATGCATAAGCAGCTGGATCTCAAATGCTGCTGCTATGACTCATCCACCTCCATTACTCAGAAGCACTCTGTGCTGAGCATGGGGGGGAGGGTCAGTTCTCTCACACACACGTCCATCAGTTATAGACTCTGGCATGAACTTGAATGTATGAATGACCCATTGCAGAACATTAACATGGCACAACTTTCATATGATGGATCGATTCATGCTTCATCCTTTTCAACTAAGCCACTTCACATGCTCAGAGAGTCACAAAAGCCTTTTTCAGATGTTGTTCTTCACATGTTCAATGAAAGCAGGTGGGGCAAGTGTACTGCTTTCTGGCAGCAGGCTCTGCCCTGACCTCAATCGATTTTTGGTAAGGTCAGAAAACAATGTCATGCACCAAAGGTTGAAGGAAGTGAACATGTGGTAAGGGGGGGAAAGGAAAGGAATCATGAGTGTGAGGAGGAAAAGACTGGTGAAAAAGAGGAGGAAAGGAAGCAGGTGAGCGAGGGAGATGGATGAACTTGAGGAAAGAAGGTTTCAGGAGGAAAAGATGGGCAGAAATAAGTTGGGGACAAAGTGGAGAAGAATACAGGATGCTTCATCATGTTAGCACTTCATTCCTCCCCCTGCAATGACTTGTGGATCCCCACTACTAAATAATTCTTGTTTTTACCTGCCCCATTCATTGTAAATAACAAGCACATTTCAAGTGTGTGTGTGTGTGTGTGTGTGTGTGTGTGTGTGTGTGTTTTACCTTTCCCCATTTTTTCTCACTAGTTTTTGTGAGTCCCCCGCCCTTCCATTTCTTCCAATGTGAGGTAAAATAATTATACTAACTCCAGGACTGGTGGACTTTTCCCCTATTTCGGGGCAAGTCCAGGAAATGAGGGGGCTTTGAACCTGGTGGATCTAGTTCTTCTTCCTTTTGTTCTTACTGCCCACAGATCACTGCTGGTTGGCCAGACATAGTAGCAGACAGTGCCAACTTCAGGCTATTGAGAATCCTTGGGCAAGACATCCTCAATGGCCCCCCTCCCTCAGTGAGTCTATCTTACCACCATTGTCATCCAATGCTATTGCTCCTCTCCTCTCTCTCATCACTGCTACTACTTGCTTGCTTGAAAAGAAGAGAGAGAGAGAGAGAGAGAGAGAGAGAGAGAGAGAGAGAGTCAGCGAGCATGTAGCATCTACTACTCCCCCTTCTCACCACCACAGTTGTCTGGGATAAAGCAAGAGGAGGAAGAGCAAGCAGGCTGCAATGGTGACGGGGAGGTGCAATTCCAGGAGTCTCTTGTCATTGGACCACTGCTGGGGCATGTGCCTTCAGCCTACCCTTGACACTGACCATGGCGGTGGAGCTTTTCACCATCCGTCAAGGAAGGATGTCCCTTTCCACCTGTAAAGATGAGGTCTGCAATAGCCTATGGCCCCTGGGACACCCTTCCAGGGATTATTGACATGTATTCATCACCTTTGGGGGAATATTACAAATCTATTAAAAAGTTAGAGAAATGCTGGGAATGGACAGAGTGGAAGGAGAGGGTGTTGCTAAGGGCAAAATCTGGTGAACTGGAAGAAATGAAGTGATGACTCCACTCACAGGTTCAAACCTCCCTTAGTGGGGAAAATGTTGAAACCATCTTCTGGATAACACAAGCAGCCCTGTGGCCCTGACAGCCATCACTGTTTTCTACACCCAAATCTAAGTTTGTTTTTTAATGGACCCCAGAACTGTTGTTTTAAATGGATGCTGCTGTTTTTATACTGTTGTTTTTATGACTCTGATGGTTTTTAAATTTTGTATACTTTTAACGTTTACTGATTTTAGCTTTTGTGAACCGCCCAGAGAGCTTCGGCTGTGGGGTGGTATATAAATGTAATAAATAAATAAAGATAAATCTCGTCAGGCTGGTAAGATCCTGAAGCTGAAATTACATTTCCACAAAACTGTGCCAGTTTACAATCATGCAGCTCCCAGTGCCTCAAATAGAAGATGAAACCACTGAAACACAGCCTCTTGCTTTACAACCTTAGCCTGAATCCCTAATAAAATAATGAACAAACATTTAGAGAAGAACCTCTGTAAAATCTAGAGGGCAATGAAATCGGAGTAATAAACAGCAATGATGCAATGGACGGCAGCAGCAGAGTTTGCTCGTGTTAGACGTCTTTCCCTATCTTTACAAAATCTGCAAGCTCCTGCCCTGCTCTAGGTTGAAATCTTTTCAGGCCTCACTGTCATTGGCAGCCAGTCACCATTTCATAACATCGCAGTGTCAGTCCTAAAGGAAAAGGAACACGTTTTTAAGGGTGCTGAACATTTGGCAGGCACTCTTGTTTTTCCTCCTGTCCAGGCATAAATCAATCTCTCCTCCTTCCCTTGTTGTGCTAAACCATTTTCTGACTGACTTATTAAAGTAGTTACTGCCAAGCAGCAAGGAGGGGAAGCATACAAAGACAACTATTTCCCCCCATGTTTCTAATAAAAACATAAGGCTTTGACTGCCACACAGATCAAGTTGAGCTAGTGGCTGTTAGATTTGAACAAAGGGACAGAGAATAACACAAATTCATAAAATATGACATTTTAATCAAGCCTCAAGCTGTTTCCTAATTACATTTGACTGCACTTAAAAAGAAAACTGGAGGTGTCAGGTTAGTGTAGAGACAAGCAGAAAATTGTCCACAGTACATCACTGATTATTATGAATACGATGGTGTCAAATTACCCAGAAAAAGATATGGCAGTAAAGCTTTCTAAAAGTCATATTTCCAATTTTCTTTTCAATTTCATCTTGGAGTAAATTTGGCCACTAGTTTATTCAGAAGCTGCTTTCCTGCAGTACATCTTTTTTTATATTTAAGTATGTATAATGGATCTGCTAAAAACATCAGAGACCATTAAGCTACAGAAGCATGAAATCAACTCGAAATTATTATTTTAATTCTAGGCACTTGTGCATAACAGTATGAGCACAGTGCCAAATAAACATTTGTCAGAGCAATCGCTAGGATTCCATGCACTAATGTGGTTTTTTTTTTTACACTTTGTAAGCACAACTGCATAACAGAGCCCAAGATACAGACTCAAGGGTACATGTTTCCTACTCCGAAGACTGGTGTATCTGTAAGTGGAGGTGGGGGAGTTGAATAAGGTTGTAGTTGGCTTATAATGGGTTACGAAACCAAAATACTGTAGTGATAACAATATGGGTTATTTGCATTGCATATTCTCGATAATTTCTCTGAGCTGCTACTGTTCCATCCAATGAACCAATATATCATTTATTCCAGAATGTTCTGGCTCTGTGGAAATGGCATGAAGCCAGCTACCAGGCACTCCTACTGTTTCCACCCTTATTCATGGGATTGTTCTAAAAAGTGTTGAAAATGGAAGCTGTTGTAGGCAGAAAGGAAAGAGGGAGGAGTAGAAAGTAATGGAGAACTGAGAGGTGATCTAAGCGGAGTTTGGGATTGGTTAAGGGAAGGGCAGAGTGGATTTCCAAGTATTTATGATTGTTCCCTGCATTCACTGTGCAGTGAGTTTCAGTCCTCCTGAATTCTGTTTCACCTAGCTAGACAATACGTGTGCAAGGACTCTCCAGAATTCCCCAGAGAGGCCCGCCTGGTGCCAACATTGTTATCTCAGGATGTCGTATTGTTGATTGTTAAAATCACTGCAAGACAACTTGCTGCATGAACTGTTATACTAGGAGACTTAGGAATGAAAGAGAGAGATGTAATATATCATAATGTTGCTTTAATACCAACTCCCAGAGTACCTCCAGCAAAAGCAAGAGGAAATGAGTGACGTGGCTTGAAACTTGGAGGGAATTCAGTGCAGTCTGACACTGTCAGAGGCCTGTTGGATGAATTAACCAACTGCTGTATCTTAGTTAATAAATAGTTGTTTATCTATCATCTTGTCTCAACTACTGTTTCCTGAGCTAGAGGGAATGTTTCAGGATCCAAGCCAGTGACTGCAACACTATCAATCTGCAAAATGCAGATCATCAGAAACCCGTGCCAACCAATCCTTTGTGTATTTACTCAGACAGATCTGAAATAAATGTATATTCTTCCCCTATTTATCTCTGCCCCCAGTTTGCTACCATTCCTCTGTTGTCTCCCATGTTGAACTATAAATTGGAAGCCCCTCAGGACAAGGACTTGCTGCCTTGTACTTTAAAATTTATTATTATTACTATCATCATCATCATCATCATCATCATCATCATCATCTCACTAAAATCAGTCCCAGAAATGTGTATTGGTTTGTGCCTCAGTTCTCAATTTCAACATGTCACATTGCAGATAAGACTATCTAAAGAGCTGATGCAAGCATATCGGCTGCAGAGATAATACAAACGACAGTGCCAAGAACTATGCCACAGCTTTTATCTTCTTATACACAGTAAAATATTCCTGTCTGCAAGAGAAAACTCTTACTTCGGAACTGGCCCTGTGTGTCAACTGTACAATCCCCTGTCATTGTAACTCTTCATTAACAGCACGGCCATTTCCTCTGAAGGTTTGGGGTGTCCCAAGAGCATTTGATAAATAGCCCTATACTATATACGTTCTAATAATGAAATATTATAAATCACGTTCCACAAAAATCTTTATCAAGGCTCTCGAGGTAGGAAGCACTTGGTCTTTCACTAGACCCACTGAGGTTTGCCAGCTTTCCCCTCCCCCCCCCTCTATTCTTCAGCAACTCTTTCCATATTCATAGCATAGTAGCTTGCAGTGGAACCACTGGTGTATGAATAAAATATTCTTGTGTGTTAAAATATATAGCAACCCTTCACCTCCTTGGAGAGGAAATGCAGAGGGCAAAAAGGGAAGCAGGGAGAGGAAAGCAACCAAGAGATTAAAATTTTAAACTTCATCCTCCTCATTGCATACACAACATCAAACAATGAACAACTGAACATTTACCACTAACTCCTGCTGAGTTGTTTCTTCTTCTTCTTCTTCTTCTTCTTCTTCTTCTTCTTCTTCTGGACTGTTACCATCTGAAAAATTAGGCAGGGCCAATCAATATAAATACATTGGAACGAATGGTACATTCATGTCCATTTCCCCCAGTATAAAATATACTTTGATCCTCTGGGAATAGAGATGGATTATTATTATTATTATTTTAAAAAAACTTAAGTTCTTCCCATCTTGAATCTGAAGAGGCTTGTAAATTTTGGTAAATGCTTATTAAAAAATGAATTGAAATGAAATTCTCATCTGAATAAATTCAGTGTACATGAGAAGACCCTGTTGTATCTGCCTGACACATAGTTGTGAAAGATGAGGCGCTTGTCAGAAAAAAAGAGGTGGCAGGCCTAATTTAACACTAATATGGATGAATCTTCCATTTTGGTTTTACCCACATTCTTTCTTTCTTTTTTTTCATCTACAGTTCTTTCTATCCTGAATATGGAGGAATTTCTGGATTTTGGCGAATCTTTCTCATAAACAAACTGAAATGAAATCCCCACCCTTCACTACCTGGGGATCATTTCTCCTTCTGGTCTGCCTGCCATGCCTATTCTGATTTTCAGGATCACACTGGTAAATGTATGCCTCCCATGCTTCACCTCCCATTTGCCCGGCTTCACTTCCAACTTGGAACTTCAGTCTGATCTGCCTGGCATGCCAAGTCACTGCGGTAGGTCCAGGGAATCATTCCAGGCCTCTCAGGCAGAATCTGATGACATCATTTCACCACACCACAAGTTGCTTCTCCTTAGGAAATGAACTTCCTGGCGATGTGCCCTTTTCATGGGTGTCCAGAACAAATGAGGTTAAACTGTAATAATGCCCAAAGATGCAGGCTCTATCATCGCCTCTGACAACGTGTGCTCCTGTATGTTATTTCCCTCTTTCACAACTCGCAGTTATTATTTCCAGTTTCCCAAGATTTTGTTTCATATCTGTTGGCTTGTTCTAAAAGCCCTTAGGGAATTAAGAAGCCCACTTCAAATTTTAATGAGATCTGGGGCACTTGCCTCCCTCAGGGTACTTAGAACATTCCCGTCATTATGTACTGAGAAGTACTGCAAAGTTTGGCTCCTTTTTCCAGACCGTTTGCACTGGTGGAGTTGCATTAATGTCAATATAGCCTATAAGAATCTGTCTCAAGAATGCTCTCTTTACCCAGGGTGAGAATATTTTTCAGTGTATGTCATGAAATGTATTAGATTTGATTAGAACAGTGATTATGAGGAATGATTTCCAATTTTAGTAGAGAAGGGAAATAAAGCAGAACCAATTGTGCAACAACAACAAAAATCAGTGAATTTTAAGAACATTCGTGTTCATTCCTTTGTTTATATTTCAGAGTAAGGTTATCAATACAGGACAAGTCTTTTTAAAAAGGAAACAACTTTTGAAGCAAAGGATTTGCACCTTTGGCATGCACACCTATTATATAGGCCCAGCACTGGGCAAAAGGTGGGATACAAATAAATAATAATAATAATAATAATAATAATAATAATAATAATAATAATTTTAACAATAAAAATGTGTAGTCTTTAATGTAGCTGGCTTTATATTGCCTTTTAAACTTTTAATGTTTTAAATTCATACTTGTATTTTATATATTTTAATTGTGCACTGCCCAGAGAGCTTCAGCTGATGGGCTGTATAAAAATGTAATAAATAAATAAATAAAAATAAATAAATAATTCTCATGATGTGGACAGAGATAAAACTGCTCATTAGAAATAATCATGTGTAAACTCATCTAAAACAGGGTGTGGGCAGCATAGGATAGCTTAGATTAAACAGCATCCTAAGTGATCAACTGTCATGCTATTAATTATACAATGTTGTGCTAAAATCTACTTTATAAATTCCGCCCTAAGCTTTTGAATGCTTTTGTTCATAAAATCAATGTGGTCTTGCAGATTTGACGGTGAACTTCAAATAGTTTGTTTAAGCAGCAAGACTCCTATATTGCATTGCTTCGTAACAGTGATGTCTGGCCCAAGGACGTGGTGGTGGAGGGAAACACACACTGGCAATTAGGTGGCAGGGGAAAGACAGACTAGAGAAAAAGAAATGGTCTAGAAGGTAGAGGAGATAAAGAAATGGATAAGAGAGAGAAAGATGCCGTAGAGAAGGTGGGAAAGAGGCGTGAGTGAGACAGACAAGTGCCGAATAGTCAAAGATGTGTGTGTGAGAAATTTTCCCAGAGATCAGTAGCTAGGTACTTAGAACAGAGGAGATTTTTCAAGTTTTGAAGCTACTTGAAAGGAATTTGTTTTCTCAGGTATTTCTCCACACACACACCCGAAATGGTTTTAACTTGCAGAATCCAAATCTATCTGTATCTAAGCAATCTACTTTAGCTCTGGCCCTGAAACCAAGGGTGGAAGGCAAGATGTGTAATGCCATCTTCTTACCAGATCTTAATCCTGTCTACACAAACATAATATCTATTGAGTTCAATGGGCTTTCTCCCATGTATGTGTGTATTGAATTAAAGACCTAGGGCATGTCTTCACCGGTCTTTATCCTGTGGATCATCCCTGTGTGTCCTCATGACATACAGAGGATCCTGGGAGGAGGTAGGGATGATCCTTCCATTTCCCCAGGATATCTGCAGATACTTTTTCCTGGCTTTTCCTGTGGTCCTGGGATGATCCCAAGGACCGCAGGTGGTGTGGACATCCATCCCGGCTTCTTCCCTCCTCCTCACGAGTAGTGGGGGTGAGCAGAGGGAAGGAGCCAGGACGGAGGGAGTCCAGAGACATCGAGGGTGGGTGGGGAGTGGGGTTAGGGCTTTTTTTTTTTTAACTTACTTTTTCGCTGGAGCACAAGTGCACTCCAGCTCCTGCCTTTAAAAAAAAAAAGGTGGGTGCAATGTCCTGCTTCCTCCCTGGATGTCGTGCACTGTGTGTGAACCCAGGGAGAGGATCTCACAATCAGCATATCCTCCTACTCCCTTCCTAGGTGTAGACATGCCCTTAGAAGCTTAAGTCGAATAATTACAAAATGGTGTAAAACTGAAAATTATTTTGGGCAACAATGCAAGATATGTACAGAATATGTCACGAAACAACTGTGTTCGCCATATAACATTAAAGGATACATACTTTGTTGCATCAAACAGCCTTCTGTGACATTATGATATTGAAAAAAAATGGAAATTTAAAATTCTGAAATGGCTGCCCAAATCCCTACATATCAATTAAAATTTAAATATATACACTGTTTTTGTTATCAGAGCAACAATTAAAGCTTTAGAATTACAGAAATGGTCTTCGATATTACCTTCTAGTAATTTTTATATTGGCATCATTAATATTTGTATTGAAGATATAATAGAGGCAGAATAATAGAACTGTGTGACCATTTTACAGAGAGGAAGTATAAAAGCTGTTTACTTCTTTGTATGTTTGAGAGCTCCTAAACTGACAAAAGGAAGAGCTGGAGGTATGTTATGGGTTACGGCTTTAAGGATGCTTAAAACAGATAAAAACTGTTCCTCTTCAAGAAAAAAAAAAATCTTTCAACTGCTTTATCTCAGCTATTTCTTATCTTTTTGAAATGTGGCTATTGCATAGGTCTCATCACAAAGACTCTGTCTGCAAAATATTGTGCAGTTGGAACAAATAGTCTCTATTTTACAATGTTCATGTGTTATTGGGTATTTAAATAAATTTATTTATTTATTTATTTATTGCATTTATATACCGCCCCATAGCCAAAGCACTCTGGGCAGTTTACAAAAGTTAAAAACAGTAAACATTAAAAACAAAAATGTATATATTAGAGCAGCATTCCACAGCTTGGGAAATAACTGTTGAAGAGAAACAGTAAGAAACGTTACCAAAACAATGTAGACGACAACAACAACAACAACAACAACAACATCTATGATGTCTTCAAACCATCAAAACAAATATTTATAGGATGATGAAACCCTCCATAAGAACGTAAGTCTATAAGTACAGCCATGCTGGATCGGACCAAGCGTCCATCTAGTCCAGCACTCTTTTGGGAACATAGGAAGCTGCCTTATGCTGAGACAGACCATTGGTCCATCTAGCCCAGTATTCACAAAACTGAGTGGCAGTGGATCTCCAGGGTTTCAGGCAGGATTTTTTCCTTGCCCTACCTGGAGAAACTGGGGATTGAACCTGGGAACTTCTGCATGCAAAGCAAGTGCTCTGTCACACTGAGCTATGGCCCCTCCCACTGTTCACAGAGTGGCCATACAGCTGTTGACTAGGAAGGGTCTGTCATAAGAAAAGAAAAGAAAAAGACAATACCAGTTCTCTTCAAGGCTGGTTTCTCTTTATAGCTATTTGCAAGGTTTCTAATTAATATTTTGCTGCCAATCTTTAAATGAGTCTGCAGTCTCATCTGGTAAAACTATGAAAGCAGAAAGAGAGAGAGAGAGAGAGAGAGAGAGAATGGTGTAATTCCCAAAATACAAATTACTTCCAATTGATGACAACAATAACACACCACCACCACCCCCTGATGACTCATATTGACAATGTAGTAGACACTAGCCAGCTCAAGAAATCCTTGCAAACAGTTCAATTGACTCACGTCTTGCTTTGTTTGGCTAGTTAAATCTTGGCAGATGTTCCTTTTAGAATCTATTTTTCCACTAGCTTTATATTTCCAGATATCGTGAGCTAAAGGAGGGCAGGGTTTCGAATTAATTGCTATCAGCATACTTCTAACTTTTGAATAAGTGAGGTACCAGCCAAACTCTTGTCCAAAGGCTTGCATCTTCTTGAATGATCTGTGTACATTAGTATCTCACTGATACATACATCAGCCAAGATCCAAATTGCTACCTTAGGTGTTCTCCTAAATATGGTTGTCCAATGTGGAAATGTTGGCATTTTTTTTCTTTTAACAAACCCCAGTAGCATATCTCAGAACTGGAAAGACCCATCATTTTAAAAGAGGAGCTTTAAAAATTGGAAGTGATGCAGATTCTTCAGTTTACTGAGTGAAGAGATGCCCTGTCCCAGGGATCAAAACATTTGGTGCTGCCTGACCCTGGTTGCTAGATATCACACACTGGGGTGGGATGTGTGTGCTAGTCTCCCCCTAAGGTCAACATGGATCATTTTAAGAGCAGTATTTGGAACATAGTAGTGGCAACATCTGAGGATTACGTATTTTCAATCATCATCTCTGTCTCCAGAGCCTTCATAAGTCACCACTATCTTTAAGAATAAGGGTTATTTGGCATTAGTTTTCACATTGTCAGCTATTGTCAGGCAGAAATATATATATATATATATATATATTCAATCAATAAAGTGCACAGGCCTTTATAAAAAACAACTGCATCACACATAATATAATGTCATGGGAGACACCCACCCTCTCCTAGGAAGTGTGAATCAGCAACATCAAATATGAGGTTCTCCGAAATCCATCTCAAAGCTGATTCTATCTCACGTCCATATTAGATTGTGACTTTTTATGGTTGTTTGCATGATGTTGGTGCACATGTTGGTGCACATTTCCCAGTGTGCATATTTCTGAAAAGTATGCATTATTCTCCTATTGATTAAAGCTCAGAAACGTACAGACTTGGACTACACAATGCATGTGAGACTGAGTCCAGGGGCTCATCTACGCCAAGCAGGATATTCCACTATGAAAGTGGTATGAAAGCAGTATATAAAAGGCAGGAGCCACACTACTGCTTTACAGTGGCATTGCAGGAGCCACACTCCCGCTATATGGTGGTACTGAAGTGCACTGACAACTGTTGGGGCCCATGACACATCTACACCAAGCAGGATATAACACTCTGAAAGTGGTATGAAAGCAGTATATGGTATGTGTCAGTGTCACGGGCCCCAACAGTTGCTAATGCACTTCAATACCACTATAAAGCAGTAGTGTGGCCCTAAAGGCTCTTCCAGCAGGCCTACTCAGTTGAATTTTAAATTTGCCTTTTAATAATGTCCTGCTTTTAATAATGTATTAATTTTAATTGTTTTAATCAGTTATATGATGTTTGCATTTGTGTTGTACCCCGCCTCGATCCAGAGGGAGAGGCGGGTAACAAATAAAATTATTATTATTATTATTATTATTATTATTATTATTATTATTAATTTACTGCTTTCATAATGCTTTCATAGTGGAATATCCTACTTGGTGTAGATGAGCCCCAGGAGATGTGAGTCTGGTCTAAAAAGAACCAAAATAAATTTCTCATACATCCTTAGCCTCTCCTTACATTGCAAATGGTATCACAGGTACAGTAAGGATGCAATCTGGGCTATAAAATGATGTATACTGTTTATCAAGGAATACCTGGACAAGAACCGAACAAATCAACAGATTGTATGCTTTCTGGAAAAGCAAGGTCTTCACTCTGTGACAGTAAAGGCCTTGGTGTGCCTCACTAGGAAGGGGGTACTACAGTTTAGGTGTATCAATGGAGAATTCTCTTTCCTGCAACTCATGTTTAAGCAATGGAGATGTTTGGGGGAAGCAAGGAGAATGTTTTCCATTCGTGTTATTCCAGGTTGGGCCAAGCACCCAACAGGCATGAATTACCTTCCCAAGATTAAAATCCAACATTTTTTATTAAAAAAAGCACTTCAATTTTATTAGCACTTTTAAAATGCTTGGTTGTTCCATTTTCCCCATGATTTTGTGTGCACGTGATTTCAATAATGAGCTATTCTTCCACAAGAAACTAATTAATTGTACTAATTTAGAAATATCTGAAATCAAAGTCTGAGATCTACTGCACTGTTAACACTCTGCTCTTCATTTTTCACAATCTTTTCCAGATAGTGATATAAATCCTACCTAATAGTATATTTTAATTTTATAACTTTCCCTTTTAAAAAAATATTGCACTACTGTCTGACTTAATTTGGTATTCATTACAAATATTGTAGAGATCAGTGAATCCATTAAATTTACACTGGCTTGTCATATGTATTTCTATTGTAATTTCATTTTAATTTAAGAGTATTTAATAGACACTGCAATGATTTCTGCTCTTAAATTTAATAGGAAAAATCTATCAATATTCATACTGGAGAACTTGTCAGATTGTGTATGGATACAATGTTAAGAGGTGCTTAGCTTGCACGGTCCAGGTTCCTAGCTTTTATAAAAACACTTCACACTGTGCTGAAAATAAGCTTCAGATCAGAATGTCCCCATTAAGAGCAGCCCCCTGCCCCATGTGGCAACAGTTCAGTTGATTGAAATGATCATGTCCACTTTCTTCTCAGCATGACCCCCTTGGAACAAAACAAACTTCCTCCCAAATGACCGATGGCATTGCTGACAGTTAAGAATCAGAGACAGAACACATAGCCTCCACCATTTCGAAGAAGAACATAGGGAGATAACTGTAAGGTCTTTACTCTCAGACCAAGGATCACATCCTAAGAGGCTGCTGTCCCAGCTCCATTAGCTTATGTTGCATAGACACACTCATGATCAACTTCATATGCATAGAGGACATCACATCAATTGGTCCTGCTCCTCCCACCTATGCATGTTCAACACAAGGTCTGAGAGAGAAAATAAAACATAGCATATGGAGAATTGGGATTGCCCATGCTGTCCCTGCTCCTGAGCCCCATCTCTTCATGCTCTGCATTGTCTATGCAGGATCTGAATCTCTGCAAAAAGGCAAGGACCCCAATCATGAGTGCTTAAATATGCTTAATCATACATAGGCTTGGTTCGCACAACACATGGTTTAGTGTGTGGTCTGAACACTGCACATTTTCTACAGGGTGGGTTATGGTGTTGTCTGAACGCAGCACATTTACACAGGGTGGTTTGTTAATCATGTAGTGTGGTTTATTTTTCTCGAACAAGCCACCTTGAGAACCCCATGGCTTGATGTTGTGTTGTTCAGGGTGGTTAACAAGCCACCCTGTGGGAAATGCACTGTGTTCAGACAAAAGTCATGCATGCTGCAGAAAACATGCTGCATTCTGACAGCACAATAACCTACTGTGTGGAAAATGTGCTGAATTCAGACAACACAATAACCTTGGTTCAACAGCAACCCACACTGGGTGGTTACCGTGTTGTGTGAACCCAGACATAGCCTCTGTTCAGACCTTCATTTGAATGTGTGGAGGTCAAGGGCTGGGGACAACAGACATGATGCATTGGATAGCTCTTTCAGAGTTCTGACTAGCCTGACTGAAACCAGGAGCAGATTCATCACCCCACTGACACTGGAGCCACTATCCTCCACTACATTTGTGGATGAGCATCACAAGGAGCTTCCTAGAGAGACTTCACAGGTTTACATGGCAAGGCTGGATAACTGATTTTAACTGATAATTTAGGTATAAGATGTCCTGTTTTATGTTATAGGGTTGAGATAGATGATTGATTCCATAACTAAAAGATAAAAAATATTCAGAAACTAAGCCTCTAATAACCAAGGGTTTGATTTATTTATACTGCAAGTCCTCAAAACCACACTTCTTGAGTGCTTTTATTACTTTCTCCATTGGCTTCTGCTAAAGCTCACCCAAGGACTAGAGATCCTAAATGAAAGTTTAAAAGATAATAATGAAATGAGAGATGGTGTCTCCCAAGAGTTCTGGCCCCACAGATGACCTAGGCCACAGCTAGACCTAAGATTTATCCTGGGATCATCCAGGGTTCGCCCCTGCCTGAGCACTGGATCCCCTATGTGTCACCTATATGAACAGGTTTGACCCCTGGACGATCCAGGGATAAACCTTAGGTCTAGCTATGGCCCTAGAGTGAGCTGGAAGGATGTAACTTGAATAACCACTAGCATTCAAGCCAAAGTTTGTTTCAGTAACCATCACATACATGCCTTTAAAATCTAATTGTGGTTGGCAGTAGACTTAACATGGAGATATTTCCCCACAATTATTGCACATGTTAAATTACTGTTACTAGGATGAATTGTTATTTGGGACTGAATTAAGTGTATGTGGTGTGGTGTTGTGTAGTGGCTAAGGTGTTGGACCTGGAGTTGGGAGATCTGGGTTCTAGTCCCCACTCAGCCATGGAAACCCCCTGGGTGACTTTGGGCCAGTCACAAACTCTCAGCCCAACCTACCTCACAGGGTTGTTGTTGTGAGGATAAAATGGAGAGGAGGAGGATGTAGCCCGCCTTGGGTTCATTGGAGGAAAAAAAGGCAGGATATAAATGCAATAATAATAAATAAATAAATATTTGCATATACCCTCCCAAACAGCAGCAGTAAATAAAGTACTTCATCTTGATAGGTGTGGAGGATTTTGCTGAGAGCTATGTAACAGCTCATCTCTAATTAGGCATCGAACAACAAAATAACCTCAGACTCGGGTAACAGCTGAGCCAACTAGAATTGCCAACTCTTTTCCTGGCCTGGCTCTTGTAACGTGAGCTACATGACAAGCAAAGAATTCAGAAGACGAAGCTTTGCCTGCTCTGCAGCTGTAGTGTGGCAAAATGCTTCTTCTGCCTTTGAGACTGTTCGTAGCTTTTCCAGAGTTTTTCCAGGATTTACACCTGGTTGCTATATAATCCGATTAGGTTTTCTATTAAGGGGTGCATCGGCCTGTTCCTCTGTCCTGCCCACTACCAGGGGAAGCTAGAGACATATGCAAGGAAATAGAGGATAATGGTCTATTTGAATACCAGTTTAGAGGTAACCCACACATGCTTTTTGTTTCCCTCACCTTTAGGCCTGGTTTCCTCTTTGCTTGAAGTCTGCTACCTCACTTCTGACATCCTTGTCATTCTCCTTTGCTCCATGAAATTGATTTGGTCTAACTGGACTTCATTCTGCCATGCTTGCTGACCACTTGCAGAGCATTTGGATGTTCACTTGGACAATTCTCATTATACGTAGTGATGCTGAAAAGCAATAAAATGCTTTAATGTTTTTTTCACATGCTTTTATATTAGTTTCATCGCTAACGTAATTGGCATTCTGGAACATTGTTCTTGCGTTTCAGATTTCTTGCATTGGCATCAAAACAGTGGGTAATGGAGAAAAACATTTACTGGACAAGACTTATTCGATATGCACTGACTGCTCCATTATATGCAGTTTGCTTTGACTGTGTCTGTGATTATCCTGGATAAGAGACCTCAAAGAGACAGCCAAATAAAGGAAAGTCACTTTAAATGGTTTGTTCTTCGTATTCTTTGAAGCTATGAAAGTAACAATACTGTACATACCAACTACAGGATGAGAGACATATGAGTTGATATAAACAGTGAAATATTCATGGCGATTCTATTTCTGCTTTCTTGGCTCACCAGCACAATTTCTTCCAGCTGTGTATTAAAGAAGTGACCATAATATCTTACCCTTAAGAGCTTCTAGACTAGCATAGTAATTTAGTTATACAGCCCCCAGTGAGTTTAATAGCTATGCGGCTGCAATTGTCAGTTGGGAAGGCATACAACCTGGCAAAGGGAACCCAAACCTCCTAGTATTATAATTCTTTCTTTCTTTTTAAAAGCTTCCTGACATTGTACTTTTCTCATCTATCCCTGTTTTACAACCAATTTACTCTGCAACACTGATTAACATACTAATGGCATTCTCTGTAGCTCCCAGAAAGAATTCCAGTTGAGATGATCCATTAAACCTACAGTGATAGTGTCTGCTCATACTAACCTGTTAAAGCATCCTTTCTTTTTAGTTTTGAACCTTGTCACAAATTGCAGGCGCACTGCTTGGCTTCCCTAACCATTTTGCCATATGCAACAGACATTTCTTCATTGCAAAGTTTTATCATTTCTACATAGATTATTTTTCAATATTTCTTCTTTCTGGAATGTTTTCATTTGTTACTCCTCCATTTCCTCCCCCCCCCCTCCTTTCCCCTTTCAGATCAGCACCAGCAATTGGCAAGGTCAGCCATCTACAGCAAAGACCCAAAGTCATTGACTGCGATGACTGATGCTGGGCTTATTACTGTTGGATGGACAGTAACAGGGAGGAGACAAGGGCCTCAGCTAGACAGGGCTTTATCCCAGGGCGATCCCCAGGATTGTCCCTGTGTGTCCACATGATGCACAAGGGATCCAAGGATCAGGGACGGATGATCCCTCCCTTGCCCCGGGATCTCGCCCTCCACTTTAGGCCCAGTTTTTCCGCAGTCTCAGGCTGAGCCTGAGACCGCAGAACATGTGGCCAGGCATTGCAGTTTGTCCCAGCTCCTCATGGTTCCTCGTGAGGAGCTGGGACCCACGCACGGGGCACAAAGCACCTCAGGAGCTCTGCGCCCATCAAGGGTGGGGTGGGGGGAGTGAAGAAAATAATTTTTTTAAAAAAAAGGACTTATCTTTTGTGCACGAGCGCTTGTGCGCTCCTGTCTCTTTTAAAAAAATGGTGGGCGCGATGCCTCTCCCTCTGAGGTCGTCGCGTGCCATGTGTAAACAGAGTGGGAGATCTCATGATAAAAATATTGTGGGATCTTCTTCACCCCTCCGTCGTGCTAGACCGCAAGGTCTAGCTGAAGCCAAGGAGTAGAACAATGAGAATTATATCCACCATTCCACAATAAGCAGTAGACCAAGAGCAGGGCTGGGCACAAGATAGATCTGCATCTACTGGTAGATTTCTGGGTGATTTGCAGTAGACCAGCAATAATTTCTGACTGTCAAGTGTTTAACAACAGCAGGAACAAAATCGTTCTTCCCCACTGCCCCTGCAAAAGTAAAAAATAAATATGTTGCTGAAATGAAGAAAGCTTACTGTAACCAAGAATGGATTTTCATGTGGAAGGACGGTGAGTTCCATTCAGTTCTAGTAAAATAATTTCTAGTTATCTGTCTTTTGCACCAGGGTCTAGTTAGTGGATCTCGGGGTTCCAGTAAAAGCAAAATAGATCCTATAAGCCTCCTTGCCACTGCTGCTACCTGTCACTTGTCCAGCTGTGATTTTGTACCAGACCGCTTTTATTTATTTATAACCTTTGTATACCATTCCATATCTAGACAGATTCCAGAGTGGTGAACAACAAGAGATGAAATGACCAAAGGATAAAAAGAATCAAACATGGTATTAAAACTATTCTCAAAAATAAATCATAGTTTGATGCTGGTCAACCAAGGAAGGCTTCCTGGAAAAGAACTGTTTTCAGAGGAGGCACTGAAAAAGCAGTGTTGGTGCCTGTCTGAACTTCAGAGGCAGGGAGTTCCATAAGAAGGGGCCCACCACACTGAGGGCTCTTCTGGTGGACTCCAGTTGGTTCATCGGTCCATGTGGAACACCAGAACATGTCCCCTGGTGACCTCAGTGATTGAGCAGGTTGGTGAGGGAAAAGGCGCTCTCTCAGGTATGCTGATCCCAAGTTGTTCAGGGCTTTGTGCACTAGTATTACTGATCATCCTCTTCCTCGCCATGCAATCCTCTTGCTTGCCCAACTCCATCTTGACTGGGACCCTCAATGAAAGTGTCATCGCTGATGAAGGTAGGGTTTATAACCCCAATTCTCCCATTTTAAGGGGGCGCAGTGAGAGTCTCTTGCCCAAAGAACCTCCAGAAAATTAAGAGCTGTTCCCACTTTCCTTTTTATATGATGTTTTTCTTTTCCTCCCTTTATGTTTCTTTTATGCTCTTATTCCCCTTGGATGTGGTAATTAGAGCTGCAGCTTCTTACTTAATTCCAAATGCCCAAGTACAAAATGCACATGCATTACATTAGCTAACATGAAACATGTATTTATGTTTAAATCACTGCTTTTTCATAGCAAAATGCATGGAAGTGACAGTTGGGAAAGGTTTCTGCCTTCACTTTCCTCTATTATGCGGAGAAAAGCAATGATTTCACGGGGTGCATGCCACTCACGATTGACACAAGGCTCGGATGTATTTTGTCTTCAGTATCACTTCCTTGGTTCCCTTTGGTAAGCAGCCCTTAGAGTTTTTTCAACCATCATTTAATTCCTGTGCTCTACTCTGTGCATTGAGTAAACAAGGCTTGAATACTGCATGAGGTTGGATGGAATAAGGGAGGAAGGGAATGGGAGGCAAACTCCATGTTAGGCATTATAAGAAAAGGAATTGAGGATAAAACTGCCAGTATCATATTGCCTTTATACAAATCTATGGTGCGACCGCACTTAGAATAAAAGTGCAGAAAAGGGCAACTAAAATGATTAAGGGGCTGGAGCATCTCCCCTATGAAGGAAGGTTACAACAGCTGGGATTGTTTAGCATGGAAAAAGGAGGCTAAGGGGAGACATGATGGAGGTGTACAAAATTAAGCATGGTGTGGAGAATGTGGATAGGGAGACATTTTTTCCCCTCTGTCAAAATACTAGAACCTGGAGTCATCCCATGAAGCTGATTGGTGGGAAATTCAGGACAAATAAAAGGAAGTACTTCTTCAGACAGCGCATAGTTAAACTATGGAATTCACTACCCCAGGATGTAGTGATGGCCACCAATTTGGATGGCTTTAAAAGAGGGTTGGATAAATTCCTGGAGGAGAAAGCTATCAGTGGCTAGTAGCCCTGTTGGTTATGTGCTACCTCCAGTATCTGAGGCAGTAAGCCTGTGTGCACCAGCTGCTGGGGAACATGGGTAGGAGGGCGCTGTTGCACCATGTCCTGCTTCATTGGTGCCTGGTTGACAGCTGGTTGGCTACTGTATGAACAGAGTGCTGGACTAGATGGACCCTTAGTCTGATCCAGCAGGGCTCTTCTTTTGTTCTTTTATTCTTAAGGTCTCTGTTCCTACTTGCATGTAAGGTTCTGTCATTTGTAATAGTCCTATGCAAGACAATAGAGCGCTTAGGGTTAGGGTTAGGGTTTCTTCTGAACTTGGCACATGAGTCCCTATAGGCAGAGTGAATGTTTCAAGGCTAAGCTACCAACCCTTGTGGTCCCAGCATCTTCAGCCCCCAGTGTGGTAGTCAGAACACCAGATCAAGATGAGCCAAGTTTGAAAACCTGCCCCCTCTCGGCCTAAGGAAGCATTGTTGTTCAGATAAAATGAGAACCTAAAGTCTTTGGAGGCAAGGTGGGTTATAGACACAGATATATAGTGAGAGTTAAAAGTGGCCAGATCGAGTGTAAAATAAATTATTCCAGACCCACTGGATTCTCTTTTGCCCACCAGCTATTATCTACAGTGCTCAAATTACAAGGGGGGCAGAACGTAACAGGCCTCTTACCTCTTGTGTTAGCTCCTTGGCTTGTTTTAGAAGACGCATTAGGGTGAGGACTATGGATTGCGTTAAGAGATTCACTCTACATTTTTGGGAGGGTACTCACTTTCCTTCCTTACTGCCCACAACATTCCTTGGTGGTTAGAGTACTGTTGGAAACAATTTCCCTTGACAGCTCTGAGGCCTCAGCCTATCCTTTGAAGATGCTCCATCTAGTTGGATATGGAAGCCAACATGGTAATGTGTTCCTTGAATTGCAGGGAGTTGATGTTTAGTCAAAGAAGGAACGTTACAATTATTGGGTTGGATCCAGTATAAGTCATAAGAGCAGATCCATGAGTCTGTTCTAAGCATGACTAACATAGGTCCCATTGATTAAGCAGATACAGGTAATAAAAAATAAAAAAGAAATGGGGGGGAGGAATGGGCAGCCAGAGGGAGGACATGAGGAGAGGGGGCAAGGACTTGAGGCAAACCACCTCTCCTCTCCTCCCGCTGGCTGCCCGTTCCTTCCCCCACACTATTTATTTTTATTTTTATTATATGTATCTGTGCAGCTGCGGAGAAACAGATAATGAAAAAATTAAAAAGGTGGGGAGGAACGGCCCTGTTCCTCTCCTCCCCCTCCTTTTGGTTTTTTTTTTTTTTTTTACTTTTACAGGTGCGGGGCCACCCATAGCGACCAATCAGGGGGTGCCTTGGGCTCCGCTGCCAAAAAAGTCTGGATAACTGCACAACTTTTTTGGAGCTCAGCTTCCAGCGTTTGCCCTCGGATGGCTTCACAATGGTGGCTGCATCATGTAGATGACGTGCCACTATTGCGAAGCCACCCGGGAGCAAACCCTTTGTGTAGGCAAACCACAGGACAATGTGGACCAACTTTGCTGGTCCTAGGCACTCCATTTTACAAAATCCATACATTCCTAATTCCAACCCATGCAAAGCCACGTCCATACACTAGTTAAAGAATAAGACAAATTCTGGGGGTCCAAGTCAATCTTACCATCTGGAGAGAAGGGATAAGCAGAGTAAGTAAAGCTGTCATGCTTCTTTGTAAATAAAAGTAAAAACAAAGCGCAGCAAGCACTTGTGAGTGCTCATTTCTCATGTAATCTGATTACACAGTATTGATAGATTGCAATACTGGATAGCACTGTTTCTCCAAGGCGCACCAGACAAAATATATGAGACAATGAGCTTTACAGCTGAACTGGGATTTTAACTTAGGTCCAAGTCAACTTTCTGGAGATATTACTGGATTCATATGTGTAGCTTAATTTAAAACAACAGTCCCTTTCTAGTGAAATTTTGCCTCTCCTCATTTTTCACCTTCTGATTTAATTCTGAAAGACTTAAATCCATGATTAGTGCTAATTCATGGTTAGTGCTGGGCTGAAAATTTCGACCATTCCATTTTTGGCATTTCATGGGGGACAGAGGAAAAATGAAAACTCAGGCGAAAGAGGCTGGGAGAGGTGAGAATTTTGAAGAATTTTCTCCTTGGGGAGGGGACGGGGTTTTATATACCTTTTTAAATGTAGCCAGTTGTTGTGGGGTCTTCTTTCTTTCTTTTCATTTTTTCAAAAAAACACTCCGCCATCTTCAGGAACCCAGGAATTCTTCCTGAGTGATTATTGGAAAGGGCAAAGTCACATGTTCTCTAATAGCAGAACTGCTGGACACCTCCAAATGCTGAGGGAAGCAGGGGTGGGTTGTTGTTTTTTGAAAAACTAAAAAAAGAAGAAGCCCCTTTGGCTAAAATTCTCTGATTTCCCTCCCCTCCCCTGAGAATTAGGCAGAAAAAACAATGCCTCTTTCGCATGGAGAAAGTTCCTGAAAATATGAGGCAGGATTTGGCCCAGCACTATTCATGATCAAAAAATAACCAAAATAGCTGCCTAGTTTTGGAAGGCTAAGGGCCAAACTATGAGGGGTCGCCACATTTTTGTTCACGTTTGCCCTGTTTGCATACAAAAGAGAACTGAAGGGTTTATTTTTGTCACCAAAAGGAAAGTGGGGGTAAAGAGAGCTGTACCCTCCCCTGCCTCATTTCTTACTGGTTCAAGTTTGTTTCTACCAGCCTAGCTCCAATATTGGAACTAAGCCTGGGAAGAAAAAGGTTTGAAGCAATAGAAGACAGAGATGAGAATTCAGAGAGAGAGAGAGAGAGAGAGACTCCTGCTTCCCATACTCAGCTTTCCTTGTGGTGTAAAAGATAGACTTCTGTTCTTCTGCTTTATACATGAACAGGGACAGTAAATGAAGGAACAAACATGACTGCCCCTGAGTGCAATGGCTGCATGGATAGCCCGAAACAAACTGTAAGCAGAAACAAACAAAAATGGGGGAAAGTAATTAATATATCTTATTATGTTTCAATCAGATTTATATACAGCTTTCTACAAAGTTTTAAAGTGGTGAACATATAGCATCATACCATTAAAACAATAAAATATAACAATTAAGCTAAAGCACAATAATAATAATAATAATAATAATAATAATAATAATAATAAGAAGAAGAAGAAGAAGAAGAAGAAGAAGAAGAAGAAGAAGAAGAAGAAGAAGAAGTGCACACTCTGCTGTGTGCTACTGACAACAGCTCTGTGGGTCATATTATCTTAACGTAATATGGATAATCTTGAGGAAATATAAAAAGCATCATGAGCTTTGATAGTCCTTTAAAATCCATAGCATAAATAGGATATGGTGGAGTTTGTTGGGCCAAGAGATATCATGATCTGTTTTTCAATAGCACAAATTAGTTGCTTGTGAAAATGAATAAAGTGGGGATTGGAGTCTAAGGGAGCCAGATTCAACAAGGAAATCTCTTGTGTTGTTAAAAATGAAAAGTTAGCAAGATAAGAAGGTTGGGTTTTGCCTTGAGGGAGGGCGAGTTAACAGCTTCTTTTTTCAAATATGAGTCATGAATCAAAATCTATTTGATTCATAGACAGAAGAAAGTTTTATTTCTTCATGAGCAAAGGGAAGCTAACCAGTAAGCCCAAGTTGAAATTGCAAGCAAATTCCTTGTTTTTAAGAAAAAGCACCATCACAACATGCAATTCAGTCATCACAATCATGTTAACTCAAATCCCCAGTGATATGTGAAATAAGCCAATGATACCGAATGAGTGAAGGAACTGTGAGGGAGATACACAATGGTTCTGAATCACTGGGGTAAGGAGAAACTGCTTGTGCAATCCTATCCATATTTACTCAGAACTAAGTCCCACTGTGTTCAGTTGGACATGTTCCTACGTAAGTGTACTGGTGTATCACAAGAGGCTAAACCAGGGGCTTGTCTATATGCTCTACATACCCTGTCATGGCTGTGCAGTTGCACCCCATTGTTTATATAACAGCCACCAGTTCGCAGCCACATTGTGCAATTCTCTGTGAAGCCGTGTTTTTTTCAAAGTGTTGTTTTACCACGACTTTTTACATTGCTCTGTTACCTCAGCTGTTTGTTAGTCTGTCAGTGGTGGCTTTAGTTCAGATTAAGAGAGCTGGTATAGTTAGGGGTGGATCCCAATGCAGGGTAGACACGGGGGCACTTGACAAGCCTAGTAATGGTCACCATGGTGATATTAAAGTCTGGGGATCAAAAGTAAGCACAGTTGTTACGTATAACACATAAATTCAATAAACTGTAGCAGTGCAGATTCACAGCTACAGGTTTTCAAAGATACAATGTTGCTCAGAGTTGGCAGAAACAACAACAAAGGTTTTCGTGGTTTTCGTTCTTTCGATATTTGCTGACCATTAATGGTGCTGTGAATTTTTCTGTCTGTGTAGCTGGTGCTCATTCCTGCCATGTAACCCTATCGATGCTGCTTTGCAGCAGTGATGCTGCAGGGGTTTGGGGAAAATAAGTAGGCAAAGAGGCATCATGTTAACCACCCCTGGTGTTACCCAGCAGTGCAGAATTGGTTTGTGGGAAGATCCCAAAGATAAACTGAAGTCTTAGGCTTAATCTACGCCAAGCAGGGTATTGCACTATTAAAGTGGTACATAAAAGGCAGGAGCCACACCAAACAGGATATAATGCTATGAAAGTGGTATATAGTATGTGTCAATGGGTCCCAACAGTTGTCAGTGCACTTCAATAGCGCTATAAAGCAATAGTGTGGCTCCTGCCTTTTATATATCTCTTTCATACCATTTTCATAGTGCAATATCCTGCTTGTTGTAGGTTAGGCCAGTGTGTGAGGAGCTGATGTAGAGAAGATGAGCTCTCTAGGACAGCAGGAAGGAAGAATCCACTCTAGCTTTGTCCTAGATGTTGTTGTTGTTTTCTATGTGCTAGGAAATTCTTGCATGGCACAGCATTCAAAAATATGCTCCCCACCTGCATTCTGAAATGGTACAGTGCCAAAATGGTAATGTTATATGTATATTTGATCACCTTTCTAGCATGCTGATGGTGACGATGATCCTATAAAGCCTTACAAATTAGAAATTTCAACATAGAATTTTTTACAAAAGTGAAATTGGGATAGATGATTATACATCATCTTGAAAATCAATTTCCCAATAACTGACAAATAAAATCTACCTTTCAATAATCATATTTTTATACTGCTCTTCTATAACATGAGTTTTGTACTCAAAGCTATTGTCCAGATTCAAGAAATCCAGTCCAGTGCAGATTGTCAGTTCAGTCACTCATACCATTGAACTCAGCGTCACTCATTTCTACATAAACATGTTTAAAATCAGAGTGCATAGCACTCTCCTCCTTACTGTTTACTTTGAAGTCTTTTCCCAGGGTAACAAACAAATGCAATGTCTATTCTATTACACTGACTTCCTTTCTACTTTGTGGTATTATAATGCCTTGACTTGAAAAGAAAAGCATGCAAGGATTAATAGGTTAGTGCATCTGCATTCAATTATTGACTGGTGATTTAAATCATTATTGGTGAATCTGGAGATAGGAAGATCGCTTATTTTCCTTTAAGATCAATTAATCCAGAAGACAGACAGTGTGATCCTGTAATGCCTCTTAATTAGAACTTGGTACCTTAACACCATTCATGGGATTTCAGATCTTTAATATTTAATCTTCCTTTGCATGAAGTCAAATCCTGGCTTCTCTAAGATCTATGAGAGCTTAGTCATTGACTCCCAAGAGTTTGGCAAAGTCTCTCACTCCTGACCTAAGTTAATATACAAATACCAATAACATTAAATTAACAATGCAATCCTAGGCATGTCTACTCAGAGCTAAGGCCCATTGAGTTCAACGGGGCTTACTTCCAGTTAAATGAATACAGAATTAGAGGCTAAATTGTTCATTTGGCATATATAACTTTCTACTTTTGTTTAACATCTGAGTTCACAGATTCTGCAGCATGATTCCATGACACATACAACAGAGATCAGTTCAGGTGAAAAACCCTCAAGAAACTGAAATTCATTGGGGTGACTAATATGGGAATAACCAACTTGTAATTAAAAGAGATAGATATCTTCAAGTCAAAGAATTGTAGGCTCATTACTTTTCTCAGTCTCATGTGTAAAACAGTCTCATTTATCTTGTCATGAGAACAATGTAATTCACAATATCTGCCTTGTCTTCAGAAATAGATTGGGTTTAAAGGAGGACACACCACATGGGAGACTTTTATTTATTTATCTATTTATTTATTTATGATTGTAGGCTACCTTTAAGGGTAGAACTATCTGAAGGCATTTGTATATCATATGTCATACAAAACCCCCAAAGATAGCTACGTTAGCCATAAGAAAAGAACCAAAATTCATATGGCATGTAATACTTTATTAGGCCATCTTTGAGTTGATCTAATAAAGGCATGAGACTCCTTATGTATTTTTAATATTTTATTACGGTCATTGACCAATACCAACAGTACATTTAACAAACATTCTGTACAAAATATGTTAACACATTAAAACTACCAACATCTAGAGAGTCAGAGTTCAAAACAATTATATCAACAAATCCATCTAAAATCACAGAGTACACTCAGGGGCTAAAAAGGTGCGGCATGTTATTGCAATTGCACAAAATTTAGCTACTTTATTGGTAATATAGGGAATCTTATCAGAGAGTAATAAGGAAATATAAAATTTTGCAGTTCTACCCGGGTATTTATATAAAATAGGTAGAATAAGATCATTCCTAAGATCCCGATAAAAAGAATAGTATAAAAGTACATGCCTCACCATTTCAACATCCGCGTTATTACAGGGGCATAGGCGGTCTTGGAATGGTATTCCCTGGAATCTCCCCTTCAAAAACTTGGAGGGCAGAACATCAAATCTGGCCAAAGTAAAAGCTTTTCTATAATTTGGGTACGTCAGATTAGTCAGATAAGCACTTGACTCAAAGGTCTTATATCTTAAGGGACTGGCATAAGACAATGAGCTGACATGCTCTTGCAGTACAATATCCCAGATTCTCTGTTTGACAGCTGCCTTGGCATTTGAATAGCCTAAAGCTATTAAAGCGTTGGGAGAAAATCCCAATAGAGATAACTCCTTACCCAAATACTTTTTCCATTTCGATTGAAAGGAGTCCAACAATATCAAAGGAGCCAACCCAACTGGTAAGAATGTAAGTTTCAACCAATAATTTATCATATGCAATTTGGTACGGGCTTCAATGGGAATTAGACCAGCCTTTAGCCTAAAAGCAGCATTGGACACACAATGAGGTATTGAAAATATAGTTCTTAGAAACTTGGTCTGAATGATTTCTAAAGGGCGGAGGTTATAATAGGCGTACAGCTGAGATCCATATAGCATTTGGGCAATAGTTTTAGCCACAAACACTTGGATTGCGGAAGGGATATGTTGCCCGCCTCTAGTATAAAAAAATCTTATCAGTGCTGCAGTGCTCCTTCGTGCATTTGTCACCACATAATTTATATGAGTGAGCCATGATCCTGACGCATGGAACATCATTCCCAAATATTTATAGCTAGCAACCTGCTCAATAGGATTTTCATTAATCATCCATTTATGTTTTATTTTCCTCCTGCCAAAGACCACCACCTTGGTCTTTGAATAATTAATTGTTAGTAGCTCTTCATTACAATATAAATGCAAAGCCCTCATTAAGCATCTTAACCCAATACTGGTTAGAGATAACAGCACAGCGTCATCAGCATATAAAAGAATTGATAAAGAGCGATTGTTCAGCTTAGGTGGATGGAAGTCGGGGTTTGATAGTCTCTTCACTATTGAGTTAATATAAAAATTAAACAAGGTTGGGGCCAAAATACACCCCTGTTTAACTCCATTAGATGTTGGGACAGGTTTTGACAAAACCCCTTCCTTGTTACAATTTACTCGAAGCCTGGTGTTTTCATGCAGACGCCGCATAAGCAGCAATAATCTTTTGTCAATATTAGTGTTCTCAAATTTGGCCCATAATTTATCTCTAGGAATAGAGTCAAATGCTGACTTAAAGTCGATAAATACAGAGAAAAGGGCACCAGCTTTAGGAGAGGCATATTTATCAACTAAATGTTGAAGAACAAAACCTTGATCTGTTGTTGATCTCCCTGTTCTAAATCCTGCTTGTTCTTCTTCAATAATATTTTCTGCATATAGCCAATCCTCTAATTTATCAAGCAGATGGCGAGCATATAGTTTGCTAATAATACTCAGCAAACTAATAGGTCTGTAATTGGCTGGGTCAGATCTATTCCCTTTTTTATAAACTGGGATGATAATAGCTAATCCCCAGTCGTCTGGGATACATGCTGTATGATCTATCCATGTGAATAAGGAAGCTAAAACAGGTGCCCACCAGTCAAGGTTGGCCTTTAATAGTTCTGCAGGAATATTATCAGGACCTGGCGCTTTACCTAATTTTAGTTGATGTACCAGATTGGTAATTTCAGAGATAGATATGGGTGCCCAATCCATCATACCTTCTAGACACCCCTGAGGTCCCTGGAGATTTCCATTATTCGCTGCATAGATACTCATGAAATGTGACTCCCATACAGTGGGAAGAATACAAGAGTCAAGTTTGACTGTGTTGCTATGCATGCCGCCAGCAATTATTCTCCAGAAAGCAACTGAATCATTCTTTTTAGATGCCATTATTAAACTCTGCCACATATCTTTCTGTGCCTGGTACTTTTTCTTTTTAATTAGAGCTTTATATTTCCTTTTCATCCCAAACCATTCATCAGGGATCCTTGTCAAATTCTGATCTCTGTATGATCTATATTTTTCTAGACTATTTTTCGCCTCTCTGCATTCCCTGTCGAACCAAGATTTCGAAGCAAAGGTTTGATTTCTCCTTACATGTTTATATGTCAGAGAAATCTGTAAGGAGTGAATTAACTCCTCATAAGTCTTTAGAATGGTTTCAATGGAATCAGCTGTTCTGATAGAGGAGCCAAGGTGTAAATAGGGCTCAGTCTTAAGTAGTTGTCTCAAGGAATTATCATATTTGCCAGACCACTTAATACGGGAGGCTCTGAAATCAACATCATTTAGTGGTGTTGATTCTGTATCTGCATACATTTTTAGATCTCTAATTTCCAAGTTTAGGGCCAAGGGCAAATGGTCACTCTCTGTACGACAGTCAACCTTAAAGCCAGCCACGGCTGATAACAGATTGTAAGATATCATAACATAATCAATTGTGGATGCTCCAAAGTTGGATAAAAAAGTAAATTCTCCCTGTCTGTCGCCCTCCGTATTCCCATTAACAAGGATCAGATCTAAATTATTAATCATGTTCAAAAGGCAAAAGCCAGCATAATTACAGCCATGATCCTTGGAGTATCTGTTTAAAAATAGGTGACCAGGATCAGGTTCAGGGGGCATCATATGAAAACGCGAAAAAAGAGCTTCATCATTTTCACCTGTCCTGGCATTAAAATCACCAGCAACAATAATCGACGCTTCAGGATAAAGCAGTAGCAAACTATTAATATAATCCTCCAGTTTATGCCACATCATTCTAATTTGTGATTGTAATCGATAAGGGGGTAGGTAGACATTAATAATCAGAAGAACATTTAAACCAAATTTAATTATCAAAGCAGTGGCAAATTGAGAAAGAGGCTTTACATTAGTAATAGAGGCATATAACTTGGTTGAAACAAAGTTACCCAGTCCACCTTTGTAACGACCGCCTCTTTCACTTGGGGTTGATTTAAGAATAAAGGATCTAAAACCATCCAAAGACAACTCCTCCTGGGACCATGTCTCTGACTCCTTATGGATTTTGGAACTTTTCTTATGGCCAATGCAGCTGACTTTGTTTTTTAACCTTATTTTATCCTACATGTGGGGGGGGGGAATCTCATAAATTCAAATCCTACCCCTTCGCCACCAAATTGTGGTGTAAACTAGGGAAACCCCTATAAGGGTCTGGCCCTCTAGAGGACACTGAGTTCAGAATTTTCCCAAGACTCCCTGAAACACTAGCTGGCAGCACCTACTGATTTAGAGAGAACAATAGGACTCTACTCTTTATATACTTAGCACATGCAGTGAGACATACCAATCTCCAGTTCTACCCAGACCAGAAAGGTATTTAAAAGAGTAAACATTTATTTATTTGTCAAGTCAACATTCGGAATAAACAATAACAGATAGTCTTAATAAAGTTCTAAAAATTTAACCCCACACATCTCTTTCAATACTTTCTTCTCCTCCCTTCTCATTTACACCATGGCCTAATCTACACCTGGAGGCCTTCTGGGAGTGGGGAGGGATGATCACGGGGTTTTGTGCTTCCAGTCCATCAGAGGCCACACGCCAGTGAGTTTTCCCAGAAGTAAAGGAGGGCCATTCTGGGTTTGTTTGTTTTTACAAGTGGAGGCATTTGGGCAACAGTGTGGGTGTGATCCTGTACGATTTTTTAAAATAAAACAACAAACTCGGTGCTGGAAGGCACCAAGAGCCATCACAAACATGGCAAAAATGCTCTCCCCCTCATCCCCAATGCCCACGGACTCTTCCTGCACAGTTCCTTACCTGTTTCCTGAGCCCCACCACTTGCGGGGAAGAGGGAGGACCCCGGAAGGGAGGGCCACACTGTCCACAGACCTCGGGATTGTCCCAAGACCAGAGAAAAAATGGGACAAAAGCAGTCCCAGATATCCTGGGAGAACTGAGTGGTCATCCGCTGTTCACCCCAGGATAAATGGCAGTTGTAGATTAGGTCCCTGTCTCTGATTCTACTCACTGGCTAACTGAACACCTCTGGCCCCTAATTCCTCTCTCTATCTCTCTCCATCTTAACTCAACTCCCTCCTTCAATGAGTTCTCCCTAACTGTCCCCACCACCTTCTAATTGACTTTCTCCATCTGCCACTAGCTCCCCACAACATTCCATTCTGGTCTCAGCTGTCAGTATTTCCTCCTTTCACTCTTCTGTTAGAGTGTTACATGACATGGATGGTGAAATATATAACTTTGTCTCTGACAGACCTTCAATTGGTTTCTTCTGGTCTTGTCTGAACTTGTTTAATAGTTCAAAACTTGTCTAAAGCCAAAACCTATAAATACTGGGCCAGTAAGATTTCCCAGGAGAAAAATGTGTGTCGTGGGGAAGCTTATTTATTTTTGTAATGTGAGGTTCAAACAAGTTGTTGCAGAGATGCATGGCTGCTGCTGATCCACATCTCTGACTCACATCTTCCGAAGTAACACCTTGCAAAAGACAATGTGTGATGTGACATTAGTGCAGTCAGGGTCTCTCCCCTGCAAGCGGAAGCCAATGATGTGCAGCAGGGTAGTAAAGTAATGCTATGAGTGCAATGACATGCTGTCACACATCATCCTTCCTTAGACTTACAAGGTGTGTATGTGTGTGTGTGTGTTGACAGAAGCTATGTATACCTCAAAATGTCTCTTTTGGACCTGAATGAAATTCTTAAATTAAAACATGCAGAATTATGATTACACCAGCATAGTGCATTAATGAAGCTTAAGTTCTGAGCATATGTGAGCCGAGACATGTCGAAGTCCTCTGCCTGAGAATCTAAAGCTATAATTTACACAGTCCTTGCTGCAGTGTTATTATACACACATTTGGCCCATGGCCATTGGTTCTTGCCTGAAACAGGGGGTCTTGCATCCTGCCCGCCCCCCTGCATTTGTTCCTACCAGTTCCTGCCTAGTTGTGGGAAAACTAGGACCAATGGCTTCTGTTGCTGGGAGATGTGGTTGCTCTTACCACTACTAGCAGCCTTGGTGGATGTTGAACTGCTGCTGGGACATAGTGTGTTGTGGATCCTGCATATTCCCATAGGTTCAGCACACCAGAAAAAAAGACCCCCCAAAAGACATACAAACTAAATGTAGCAGGAGAAAAATGATTCTCAAGCAGATTCTCACTTTTCAGATGTGACCGCTCTTCCACAGGGGAAGCATTAAAACACCGGGAGTGGTTCTCACACAGGCCACCCCCACCCCAGACATTCAATGTAACATGCAAAACTGGTGTGATAAGCTGCTTGTGGTGGCACGTGGGCACCTATATATGTGTGATAACGGGTGCGCTCTGTCCTGCTGTGGGTCACAGCCAACTCACTGTCAGATAGTAAGGGCACATGCTACACCAATGGATTGTAAGCATGAGGGTGCTGTGTTACTCCAAGGCACGCTATCAATGGAGGGGGAAGTCACATTGGCAAAGCTGCATTTGTATATTGTCCCTTAGAGATTTGGTTCTCCGTAAGTATCAATTTTGACAGTACTGGAATGTACAGACCATTACTAGAATCCAATATAAAATGGTTCATTATAGGCTGAAATCCTAAATACCTTTACTTGGAAGTAAGCCCCATTGAAAGCAATGGGATTTGCATCTGAGTAAATGTGCATTTATGTATGTATTTATTTCTTGCATTTCTATACTGCCCAATAGCCAAAACTGCATAGGATTGCACTACATGTTTTATAAACATATCATGTATAGTAGGGGTGTGCACAGACCCCCCGCTCCGCTTCTCTTCCAGATCCGCGATTTTTGAATTGGGCCGCTTCGCTCTGCCCCTGCTCCGCCTATGTCCGCTCCGCTCCGCTGCGGAGCTCCGGATCCGGATCGGAGCTCCTTTCCCCCCCATAGACTTGCATTGAAAGCTAAAAAAGTATACAAGTTTTTTTCTGTTAAAGTTAGAAACCTCAAGGTTGGCACCATGACACCTCATGGAGGTATACACACGCATGCCAAGTTTCAAGCCAATCCCATCATCCCCTGATTTTTGGGGAATTTTTGAAAATCGGACACCCCATTCACACCCCTTTCGATAGCTCCGTCAATTTTCACGTTAGAAACCTCAAAATCACTACCATGATAGCTTATCCATGTGTCCACATGGATGCCAAGTTTCAAGCCAATCCCATCATCCCGTGATGTTAGGGGAATTTTTGAAAATCGGGCACCCCATTCACACTCCTTTCGATAGCTCCGTCAATTTGCATGTTATAAACCTCAACCTCGGCACCATGATAGCTTATCCAGGGATACACATGCATGCCAAGACTCAAGGCAATCCCATCATCCCCTGATTTTTGGCGGGGCTCTAACCTTTTAACTCACCCCAAATCAAGTCCCATTTCACAACTACGTCAATTTGCATGTCAGAAACCTCACCTTCGGTCCCATGACAGCTTACCCATGTGTCCACATGGACACACAAAAACTATCCCTGTGAGGTGGGCAGGGGAGGAGGGAGGGAAGGCAGGCAGGCAACAGACATTTCTGGGGGCACAAGGAAGTGAGCCAAGGATAGTTTCAAAGCCAGTAATGCATATAAAATAGAATAAATAAATAACTAAACAAAGGAGGGGTGGAATTAAAAGCAGCAGTGTTGCTGAATAAACAACGAGAAGAATTTTTTTAAAAAGGCTATATCTGTCTTTTACCAGTAAGAGGGGAGTGGACGAGCCCAAGGGGAGGGGGGATCATCTGCCAAATTGACTGGTTCTGTCTAGGTACCAGTCTTTAAGAAGCAAACGCTCACTTCAACTCATGATAGGCATTCTCTCCAGTGATTTAGCTTTGGAGGGCTCTGATGGCCCTCCAAGGACAGGAGAGTGCACAGGGCAAGTCCACATGCCCTAGGGGAGCTCATCCCCTTGCACCACATCTATTCAGTTGTTCCCCAAAGTTAGGGTGGGTAGCAGTGCTGTGTTTTCTATCTCTTATTATTGGCTTAGTATATGATTTCAGGTTGTGTTTGTGCATTTGGTGGGGCTACTGTTTTAAAAAACACTGGGAAAAGTCCGTTCAGACTAAGAAAGAGAAGTTCCCAGAATCCCAAGTTACCCGTTTTGCCTATCCCCTCCTCCAACTTTGGGATCATGTGATCATGACCGGGAGTTGACTCTGCCCCTCAGCCCTTTGAAAAAGGTACATTTTCCTGCTGTTTTACCCGATTTTCCCAAAAATTCTAGCAAGTGAACCACAGCATGCAGAGAGCTGAGAGTAGGCTCAAAATGACCCCCAGCCATGACTCTCTAAGCACAAGAAGTTTCAGAAAGATAGCTTAAAAAACAACACAGTTATCCCCTATTCTTTTCCGCAATGCAATCCTATGGGCAAAATTTTTCAAAATGGCGATCGGATCGGTCCGCGAAAAGAGAAGCGCTCCGCGTATGGGCGCTTCTCTTCACCATGCTTCTACGGGTCCCCAGTCCGCTTCTACTCCGCCTCTGGGCAAGGTGGAGCAGGCCAATTCACTTCTGATTCTCCGCTTCTAATCGGCGCGGAGCACATCCCTAATGTATAGTGGATCCAGAGAAAACAGCAATTCAAAAACAGGCATATACATACTTGAAACAAAAGTATGGCAGTTCTGGCATAACATATCAATTGAGGTAGTAGGATCAGGTTCCAGACATGGATGTAATGCATTTTAAAGCAAGTCTACTCCTGCCTCCAAGTTCTAATCTGTCAGAGAGTCTTATTTTGACTCTCTTTCTCTCTCTCTCTCTTTTTAACTCAAGAGTAAGTACAGGAAGCCCAATCTCAGTATTAAAAGTCTTGACCTGAATTGCGTTCCCTGCACTAGATATTGCTGCTAGACACAGATTTAAAGTCATGTCAGTTTTGGCTGCTAGATTTTGTCAAGAGTCCCAACTCTGAAGGCAGACTTCATCTGAAATGCTTCCATGGAGCTGGAACCCAATGCATGGATGTGTCAATTAATGGGGCAAGGGAGGGGCGGCCAGAGTTAACTGTCCACTTTACAAAGAACAAAATCAAGCCTAGAGCACTGCTCAGATGGGAAAACAGAAGGATAAAAAGGGCATGAAAACTGGGTGTGGCTACTGTAGGAATTACATTGGAAAAACAACAGAAATCAGACAACAAGCCACATGTAGGTTGAGATACAAGTAACTGAAGATGTCAGATCTAATCTCAGAGATTTAATAGCTATATGGTGTGTGCATTGGAAGAGAAGGGAAGGGGAAAGTGATACCTGACAACTTTGTCCCTGCCTCAGAACTCTTTCAAAATGCTACTCCTGTCCAGTATAATATCTTGCAATGTGAGACATGAAGCTGTCACCCAAGTGCTTTTTAAAAAAGAGTTGACCTTAAGAGGTTCAAATGCTTTCAACTAGAGCCTGTATTACAGCTGAGAATAATTCCAGCATGAGTCCTATGTGGAAATCACGTGCCTTAACATTGCATTAGTCTATTTAAAAATAAGCATACTCACGGCTACATTTAAAATGAGGAAAAGAACTTCTTTGAAAGACGCTTTGTGTTACTTTAGATGTAAGAAATCCAGAATCTCTTCTCCCATTCTTCATGAATTTCCAAAGGTTGAAACTGAAGGGTGGAAAAGGAAAGGGGTGAAAAGAGAGATAAGTACATTTTATGAAGTATTTATAGGAATTCATTCATGATTCTCCACTGTGGAGCAAATTATGCATTGGTCCGGTTTGCACATCATGATAATCCACCCTGAAAATAAGGTTACAATGGGTTGGTTGTTCACTCACTAACACACATTACTTCCAACAGACAACCAAGTGCTTTGCATCTCACCATTGCTTATTTCCCCCTTAGTCCTGCTGACTGCTCCCGGCACATATCCTGTGGGCCTTTACAACACAACCTCAGCAGCCAAGATATTGCACTTCAGCAGATTTGCACAAATCTCCCCATTTTTTTTAAGTTAAAATTTCACAAATCTCCCCAAAGCTGGGGTGGGGGGGAGCTGAATATGTGCAAGTCTTCCTGAAGGTGAAAAAATAGCATTAATTTTGTGCAACTTTCACTGAAGGTGGAGTAAAAGTATAATATTCAATTTGCACAAAACTCCTCAAAGGTGGTGGGGGGAAGGAGCTGCTATCTACGAAAGCAACAAAGTAAAGGAGTAAATTGACTAGTGTCATTTCAAGGCATAATGGAGAGGGGATATTGTTAGCATCATGAGGAGCGGCCCGAAGTTTTTTGTTTGTTTGTTTGTTTGTGTTTTTTGCCAGTCTTGCCAGGTGACTCTCTCAACATTCTTTTTAAAAAACATGGTGAAGTGAATCTGCAGGGCTTGGACATCACAACAAGCCACTCTGAGAACAAGCCACCATAAACAAGCTTACCACAAGCCATGGGTTCACAGGGTGGCTTAAGATCATAAGAAGTACCAGACTGAGGGTCCATCTAGTCCAGCACTCTGTTTACACAGCGGCCAACCAGCTCTCAACCATTAGACCCACAAGCAGGACATAAGCAATAGCACCCTCCCACCCATGTTCCCCAGCAACTAGCTTATATAGGCTTACTGCCTCTGCTACTGGAGGTAGCACATAGCCATCAGGACTAGTAGCCATTGATGGCCTTCTTCTCTAGGAATTTAGGCAACCTCCTTTTAAGGCCACCCAAATGGGTGGCCATTATCTAGTTTAACTATGCACTGTGTGAAGAAGTCCTTTTATCTGTCCTAAATCTCCCACCAATCAGCTTTATGGGATGACCCCAGTTTCTAGTATTATGGGAGAAAGAGAAAAATGTCTCACTATTTACATTCTCCATACCATGCACAATTTTGTACACCTCTATCATGTCTCCCCTTAGCCTCCTTTTCCCAAGCTAAACAATCCCACCTGTTGTGTCCTTCCCTCTGCACTTTTTCCAACTCTATAATATCTTTTTTAAGGTGTGCTGACCAGAACTGTACACAGTATTCTAAGTGTGGTCCCACCATACATTTGTATAAAGGCAGTATGATACTGGCAGTTTTATTCTCAATTCCTTGTTTGCAAAAACAACTGACAGTGGAAACGACACACACTAAGCCACCCTACAAGCACCCACCATAGCTTAGCATGACATGCAAATCAGTTCACTGATTCAATGAAGAAACTTTCATACTTTTTAACCCTGCTGCCAAACTAGATTGCTTTGTTTTGTTTTATTTATACTGTGGACTTTCCAGCACTATCATCATTGTCATCATCCCCATTCACCTTATTGTACTGTTTTGTACCAGGCAGTTTTTAGAGAAAGAACAATATCTTTCAGTGTTCTTCTTACAGTTTTGGTTGCTGATGGTCCAAGCAGACCCATTACATCCCATTGCACTAAGTGCTATATTAATTGTGTACTGTTGCAGCATATTTCACTCTGGCCAGATTTCTGCCTTCTAAAATTCCACCCAAGAAAATTGCTCTAGACCTATGTTTCTATGGCAATGAGGGTTGGCCCTATTGTTTTGTGTGTCAATCAACTCAGCAGTGTTTGTGTTGAAGGCCTGTGCAAATCAGTGGGAGGGAGAGAAGGAAGGATGGTAATATCTTCACAAGGCTTGAAACTCTGGATTCAGGAGAAGGGATCACTCAAGACTAAAAGGCAAGTTGCCATAGTAACAGAATGTGCACCTATTGTTTTCAGTTTGTCTCTCATTGCAGCAATATGTGCCTTGGGAGAAAGTGTGGAGATTTCCTGGCAGCTTTTTAACTCCAAGTCCAGAATGCTGGCTAGTCAAGTTCTACAGTAAACATAGGTTTTTACAGTCATTTGTGATTGAACCTGTCACCAAAGATGTTACACACACATTCCATTCCTTCTCCCAGCTGCTTAGCCAAGGGTATTGCAAACCTACTTCGGAGTATTGTTTGAGTCTACATAGTGGGTGAAATGGCGGGTAACAAATCTCCTTTAATTTTTTCATGGGAAGGTTAATGGTAAGCAAAAGAAAGAGCTTGGATCCAGACAGAGTCATGCCTTGCATAGACCAGTTTAAATCAATGGGACAAGTTAGTCATGGCTAAGTCAACTCCTATGTATTTGAATGGGCCTATTCTGAGCATGACAAAGTTGGGACCCAACACAAAGTCCCTGAGTCTTGCAACTAATTTCCTCTTTCTTGAGTAACCCTCAAAATATGAAGAGGGTTCAACTCTTGTACTTGATTCATGCTCCGAGACTGGATTATTTAACTGCAGTAGAAATAGACTTGAGCTGTCAACTTGTTAGTCTGGATACCACATGAGGATTTTTGAATCATTTGCTCCTTCAGTCCCCCAGTACTGTTTGTTGTTCACCTCACCTGCTGTGCAGCATGCCTAGAGCCAGTATCTTCTTACCACAGCAAGCATGACAGCACATAGCAAGCATTACTGTCCACTGGCAGCCCCCACCAAAATGCCATTTCCAGTGCTCTCCAGTGTCATAGACTGTGGAGCAACTGTGGAAACCTCCGTGGTGACTGGCAGGGGCAAAGTGCGGCTCCAGCAATGGGAAAACCCTTCCAAGGTCAGAGTTCTGTCTACTGCCTTGGATGAGGTTATCCCCACATAATCCTATGGTCCCTAGGACTCTGTCTAGGGGACTCTACGATTGCTCTCTAAGGGTTTTTGGGGGAGGCATGTAGTTCTGGGTCTTCAATTCCTATTTCAATCTGATCTCTTTGACTCAATGAGCCTTCCAAAAATAATAACAACGCTGGCTCATCAACGTTCAGTCTGTGAAGAATTCTTCAAAACATTCACCCTCTTTTTGAACATTTTTCTTTTTGGTGGAACTTTCATCTTTCAAATGGCTTGTTTGTTGTTCATATGCAGTCTTCTGTAAATGTTTCCTCTCCTCCTGGTTTAGCTGCTTGCTATTAAACCTTATTTCAAGAATCTTGTTCTTTTGTGCCCATTATCTTTTCCTTGAATACACACACACAGGCCTGGTTTAGACACCACACTAAACCACGCTGCTTAACCACAAAATGGTTAATGGAATGCATTAATTCCGTTAACCATTTTGTGGTTAAGCAGCGTGGTTTAGTGTGTTGTCTGAACAGGGGGACACACACAGACACACAGAAAGAGAGAGAGAGAAAGAGATTGTTTAATCCCCACCCCGCAGGATTCAGCAGGTTTACCTGAGAGTTTTAGCTCCTTGGGGATTTCTAAATGTTTAATCTCTTCATCAGTTTCTTATCTCCTTTTGTTTGCACCCTGCTCCTGGTACCATGTGCTGTTTTCTCTATGAAGAAGCCAAACTCCTGATTTTTAAAAGAAACATTAAATTGTAATGATAACATCTACAGTGCTGGATAGATATATCCTTAGAGGTGGTTTTCCCTGAATAAGCTAACAAACAGCCCAATTGACCAAGCTGGATCAGAAACTACCTGATCCAAGTTGGGGCTGGAATCTGAATCTTGATGCAGAAACCCAAAACTTCAGGCTTCACATAGACTATCATTTGAAATTTAAAAAAAAAAGTGGGGCTTTGTTTTGTTTTGTTGCTTTTTGACAAATTGAATGAAAATTTGCAACCATTTAACTCATTGAGAGGAGCCAGATGCAGGAGATTTTGTGCTATACAACTTTTCATTTTTAAAAAAGAAAAGAAAACTAGATCGATAGAATTTCTTGACAAAATTCAGTGAAATTTGCAAGCATATTTCAGGTTCCTTCTGAGATGATCAAGCCTGCCAGTTTTAAGCTGAGTGGGTACTGCTGGGTTTGTGAAAGAACAGCATTTAAACTTTGAAGATTTCCCCCAAAAGGATGCATTTATTTACTGCTTATTGTGTTAGATTAGGACCAGGGAGGCCTGAGTTCAAATCCTAACTCAGCCATGAAACTAACTGGGTATCCTTGGACCTTGGAATTGGGTGAACCGGGTCACTAGCTCTCAGCCTAACTTACCACACAGGAGCGTTGTGAGGACAAAATCATTGGTGGTGGGGGGGGAACCAAGTTGTCTTGAGCTTATTGTAGGCAAGGCAGAATACAATGAATAAATTATCCCCCTATGTTCTTGGTGGGCAATTATTATGAAAATGGCGTGCATCACTGAGGTCTCCATAGGCAGATATTTCAGAAAGATAAGTGCAGGGGCTAGGTAGTTATGATGAACAAAGAACAGTTTAAGGCGTTTTGGTTGGTTGTTTTCTGCTCAGTTGACACCAAAGCCACAGAAACAGGAGTGGATGGTGGATGTGGAGCTGACTGTGGCAAAGGAAGAAAGACTTGAATATTCAGCATTTTTAGCGAGCATCCAATGCTACACTGTTCTGCATCCCACAAACATCATGGAAACTCTTTCAATCTTCCTGGCCTTGGGAGAGAGAACTAAAAAAAAGCACTGGATGCTGAAACAGTTCTGCAATATATCACCTCAACATCCCTGTCCCGGGAGCAGAGGGCCCTGGGAAAACCTTCCACTGTCAGTGACAAAACTAGACCTCCTCCCCCCCCCCATGTTTTCCTTATATGGAAAGCTTGGGAAGAATTGTACCCATTTTTGCAGACACAATGGTCTGGGTCTTTGTGTCCCTCTGAATCCAAATTGCTAAGAAAGCTTCAGGATGTTTCAGATTTGGATGGAGTCCACTTCAGAGAAGTCTTGCATTGACTCCCAGATTTTTCTGAATCAGCTCGATTCAGTTCAGGATTTGGTTAAATCTGAACCATGTCCTTAGCCTCTCCCAGATCTTGTTAACAACTACAACATATTCAGAACTCTAAACCACCCTACTTTCTCCGCTGAATTTCTCTTCAGGAGCAAACAATCCTACATTCAGTCCAGGCAACTACATAACCCTAATTATATTTATTCTCTATATCTAACACAGCCCACAGCCCTCTATCCCATAACAAATGCCTTTGAGGCCATTGTGCCCCCTCAACCCCATCCTGAAGTTCTTCACAGTGATTGCTTCAGATCCATCTGCATAGCCAGCACCACCATAGGGCTGACAAAAAGATCAGAGAAGAGGCACAAATGGAAAGCAGGGTAAGAATAGGGCTTCAAAGGGGCCCTCTGGGGGAACCAAAGTAAACAGGTCTATGAGCTTCATCCCACGTACCTGCTTCTCTCGGATTATCCCCATAGCGCTAAGCATTCACTGCTGTTGTTGTTTTGCTACCCAGCGACAGCGATCCTTTGCATACCAGGAAGTGAGTTTAAGGGGGGAAATGTAAAAAAATCATTAAAAAAATCAACAGATGACCCAATTCAATTCAAATTTGGTACTCTTAAAGCTCTCCCTAATATCTATTGCTGTGCCAATTTTGGTGTCTTTATCTTTAAACTTACGCAGATGTAAGCTTTGTTTAAAATCCTCCTCCTGCGCCCTGGCGGCAGCTCGGACGATACGCTCAAAAAGCAGGGGCTAAATATGGCGATTCTTTTCCCTCTGAAGCACAATTAAAGCAGGATGCATGGGAGTACTTCACAATCAAAGCAGATTATAAGGTGGAAAACTTCTGAGTCCTTTGCATGCAACTCACAGTGATTGCACAGTATAACACTGGTGTGATAAAGCTCTACATCTGTGTGGGTTGATCCCATGACACACTGCATCTTCTTTCTCTGGTGACTTCCATTTTAGTGCTGAAATTTTGCATCAAGGATGGAAGAAACAGCCATGTTCTCTTTCTTTCTTTCTTTCTTTCTTTCTTTCTTTCTTTCTTTCTTTCTTTGGGGCCGAAGCAGACGTGGCCATGTTCACTAAATGTGTATTCACTGGTTTGGCTCTTGAGTAGGGATGGTGGGTGGGGGGTCTCTATTTTTATCACTAAATGGAACAAAGCCTTTCCTCTTCCCCAGCCTTTACCATCTCCACACACACACATATATGTGCACACCACTGCTTTCACTCCCCGCCTCCACAGATATCAGATGTCAGTGGGCTCTGTACAAATGCCTTCAAGCAGCCTACCATGGGGCTGTAAAATGGAGGAAAAGGCAGTCTCACTCCCACCAGCTTGCTTTATTTAGTGATAAAAGCAGACCTGCTGCCACTCCTTTACACCCTAGCACATATTTAGCAAATACTCGTCTAGTTTGGCCTCACTCTCTTTCAATCACACACACACACACACACACACACACACACACACACACACACTTTTTTCTCTCTCCCCCTAATCTGTTTTGTTGGTATCATTTTTTTATTATTATTTTCTGCAACATCCACTCATCTACCTTCTGCCTCTTTCTGTTGTGAGCCAAATTGCTGCTGATCAGAGAGATAGAAATTTCAGGCTATGGCACAAAAAGCTTTATTTTATTTTATTTGAGGATTCCCTGTGGAAGGTCATAATGCCTGAAACACGGGCACTTGTTATTTCTTTAAGAGGAATATGTACCGCTTCTCCGGATACCTGGAGCGGATGTGATTTTATTTTTAGAAAGCAGGTACTTATCTTTTCACTTGCATGCAACAAGGAACAACTGGTGGCTATTGAAAATGTATTGGCTTAATCACAATGCACCAAGAGAAAAAAGAAAAGGAAGAAAAAGGATGTTGGCGATTTTTAAGAACTCATCAGAAGAGATGTAATATTTTCTGAGAATTGCAGTGAACTTTAACTGCCAATACTTTTTTAACCCAATTTCATCTGGCATCTCCAGTTAAAAGGAAAAGGTAGCAAATGGCGGAAAACACCACTGGGACTCTGGAAAGCCACTGCTGCTCAGATAAGACAATGCTGGGATGGACTGGTAAATAGTCTGACTTGGCAAAAGCTTCTTAGGATGTGACAGTATGTCCTTCCCATTGGCATTCCAGGAAGTGTTACCACTAGTATCAGGCTAGGAGGCTGTGGGCAGCTTTGCACTACTCCAAGCAACCCAATGCTTTTGGGGATAAAAAAAAAGTTAAAAGTAAGAAATAAAATAAAACCCCTTGACCACCCAGAAAAGTAATTGCTAACATGACCCCTTCCTATGAAAATGTAACAGAAATTCACCCATCCGCACCCCAAAAGGAGCAGAAATCTCCCCGTATTCTCGTAGTTAAATGCCCCCCCCCACCATGGCAGCAAGTAAATTTGTATTCTACAAACTCCTTTTGACCTTGTCCCCTTTTAGAAGTGGGAGCATGGAAGGACAAGAGGAACCTCAAATTGAAATGTTCTCATGCTCCTGCACTGACAGAGCAATTGGCTGCATTCAATAATTTAACAGTTGAATAGAAACGTAGTTCAAATATATCAGTCTGTTGTCAATGTCAGGCCTTGTGGGTAGACAAAATAAACATTGATCTGAATCTTTGCAGCCCACTACAATTTCCTCATAGTTTTAACAACAATTAAGAAAGGGGAGCCATTTTCTTAGGAAGGTTCCACTTACCTGAGGTTCAAATTTCCAAAGAAAGTTGGCACAGGGCAAATATACACAAACTAGTTATTGTGAAGAGAGTGTACATCTGCCTCACGGGTGACAGATGACACTGTCACCAACCCAAAGCAATCCCGCCACTTCCCCAGGAAAGGGAGCACTTTTGGAAAGTCCTTTTAGTATGTTGTTTTTTCTTAAATATTGCTCCTGATCAGTTCTGCTGCAGTGTGCCCCATCCCCCTGCATTAAATCTTGATCATGTATAAACCTTGTACTCCTTTCGGCACCTCCTGAAAACATCTTTATTCCAAGAAGCCTTTCCTTAATATGCAGCCTTGAATCTCTGTTTTTGCTTCTTTTAAATTTTGTTTTAACTGTTTTATTCTGTTTTTATTTTCATTTTATCTTGTACACCACTCTGAAATTTTTCAATGGGGAGCGGGTTATAAATATTCTAAATAAATAAATAATAAATAATGGTGTTTCTATAAGCTGGCAATGGCCATGTCAAGGGATAGGGTTGCCCAGGGTACTTTTGAACACAGGCTTCCTTTCCCACTTTTTTCTCCCCTTCTGCAGATCACATTAGTTAGCCTATTTCATTCATAAATACTCACCTCTGATTAAGTCATTCACAATACAGCAATGGCACTCTCCCCACCACCACCACCATTCAACCACATTAATCCTCTTCATTCAGAAATCCCCAGTACTTTCATCCCCAGTACTTTCATTCACAACCGCACAATGGTGGTGTCTTGCACCTTCAACTGACCACAGAAACCTTCTTCATTCAGGAATACAAGCTAGTTTCCCCTATTGTGTGCCTGATTTTCCTGCTTGTGTGGGGGCAGGGCGGGAGGAGGAGGCCAAGAGTTTGGGGAAGGAATAGCAGAGGAAGCAGCCATGGCCATACCAGTGGCAGTAGCTGCCCCGCTGAGCGCTAGCAGAGGAAGGCAAATCTAGCCAAACCTTTCCCTCCATGCAAGGCTTTAATATGGTTCATTCTCTCAATGGGGATTGGGGGATTGGGGAAGCAACTCAGGCAGGATTCCCCCAATGGGGAAGCAACTGAGACACAACTTTCTTAATGGGGAAGTAACTCAGGTGGGGTTCTCTCAATGGCAAAGCAACTGAGGTGTGATTCTCTCAATGGGGAGGCAATGCAAGTGGGGAACAGGAAGTCAGATTCCAGCTGGACAGCAGGAAAAACTTCCTAACTGTTAGAGCAGTACGACAATGGAACAAGTAACCTATGGAGGTTGTGGGCTCTCCCACACTAGAGGCATTCAAGAGGCAGCTGGACAACCATCTGTCAAGTATGCTTTAAGATGGATTCCTGCATTGAGCAGGGGGTTGGACTCGATGGCCTTTTAGGCCCCTTCCAACCCTACTATTCTATGATTCTATGATTCTAGGGCTGTGGGGAGCAAAGCATTCAGTAATGGTGGATGCGAGGGGAGAGCTGTGTAGTAAACTACGGGGATCAAATTCATCTCTTCCACTAAGCTTCCCCTTTTGAGCTGGGGAGGGTGGACAAGGATGGGGAACAAGCCTCTAACTCACTGCTTCTCATTCACTGAGCAGCATCTACATGGTTGATGACCTTCGGTTCCACGCACGCAACCCCAAAATAAGGCAGCTCCAAGTGCCATTTGACCCATGAAAGCAGGTTGTTAGGTAGCATTTACTCCACTTTTCTTGCTTTGTGGGCCCCCCTAACAGAGCAAAGCTAATCTTATGAAAAATTGGATAAAACAGTAAACGCTCCTCATTCCATTGCCCTGAAGATTGGCCCATGGATAGCAAGATAGGCACATTCATTTATAGGCCTTATATAATGAAAATTATATATTATATAGTTATAATATTATATAATATCAAAGGCTCCTATTTGACTGGAACCCTGTCTGGGGCGTGCTCTGCTTAAACTGGCACCGTTATCCACTGATCTGCCTATCAGGAGCCTGTCTAAGAGCCAATTTGACAGCTAAGTAGGTCAATAGGTTTCATCCTGCATCAGTTTCCATGGTGAGGTAATTAGTGTGGCCGAAGGTTAATAATCCACTGGAAAGGTCCGTATCTAGAAAAGGAAGAAGTAGTTAAAGAGTAAATGAGAAGAAGCATGAAGAAATCCTCGCCTTAAAAAAAGCAAAGTGTTCCCGGATCATTGGCAAGGATATCGGGGATTGCACAGATGTGATTTGAACCAGGAAACATTAGATGAGGTTCCCTGAGAAATCCAAAGGCTAGGCTAAGAGATGGATCCCTAGAAATCCTTGAAAGAACAAAAAAGGCCAGCTTTACTTTCCAGAATTGCCTGTGCTAGTAGATTGAAGCGTCTTCCTGAGCAATCCAGGTTCTGATCCCATGGAGACTGATAACTCATGCTAACTACTAGTGTCTGCCTCTATAAAACAGCAAGGGGTTACTGTCATATCCAGCATGCACTCCTAACACAATGTTAACTTTTAGATATATATTCCCATCCACTGAGGGAAGAAAAATCAAAATTCTATTAACAAGCTGTGTCAGTGTAATGATGAAAAGTATCATCTGTTTTACAACAGATGGTATTGTTCTTGGGGGCATGATTCATTGTTCACTGCTTTCTGCGTCACCATAATATAGGGAAACTGTATGGTATCAGCAGGATTTACTAACTTCATTTTTCTGTTTCTTTTGAATTTGGCTGCTTTCATATTTCAACATGAATTCCTGAACAAGACAAAGTGTTGACTAGGTGGCATAGTACAGAAATGAGGAGAGCAGAGATGAAACAGGCAGAATAAATGCCATCTATTGTCGATGAGACAAGGAAGAAAAAAGACAATTTCTGGGCCAGTTAAAGAATAATAATACTGCAGACGCAACAGGAATGATTGAAAGGTTTTGCCACCAGTGATGAGCCATCAATAAACAGAAGAACAGCAAGACCACACAATACACAGAAAAATGAACATTGTGGGATAAGTGCCTAACTACAATAGCTTATCAGCCTATGGGCAAAGGAACAGAATGCCCAAGCTGACAACGTCCACAACAGGGAGTGACTTAGGCCCATTAACAGATACTGCTAATGGCCAGGGAGCTACTTCTGTTGTTGTAGTATGTGGCCAAGTACTAGACTTTTTGAGGGTGGGTCCACTTGCTTGGGTTCAACTACATGAGAAGAATGGATGCATTATGCTTCCACCTATACATCTCTAGTAGTCAGGAGCATACTGCATCAGAGATCCCACTCTCTGACCCTCCAGTGAGAGCTCTTACATTGACATGGAGAACTGTAATCCATATGAAAATAGATTCAAACAACCATTAACAACTTGCTCCTATAATGATAAGATTACGCTTGACCTCTGTTACATAGGCAGTTACCACTTTCACATATGCAATCAGGTGAGATGTCCAATAAGAAAGTTCCAGGCAGCCAGGTTACTACAAAATTATTTCATTATCAAGTGGGAAATGTGGCTGCCTAAATGTTACCTCATGATTCATTGCAATCATAGTCGGACTATTAATTGTCTCCTTAGAATCTGCATTGGGATATTTAAAGCTTCCAGAGTGATCAGGGGTCTAGAAACAAAGTCCTATGAAGAGAGACAGAAAGGACTGGGTATGTTTAGCCTGGAGAAGAGAAGATTGAGGGGAGACATGATAGCACTCTTCAAATACTTAAAAGGTTGTCACACAGAGGAGGGCCAGGATCTCTTCTCGATTCTCCCGGAGTGCAGGACACGGAATAATGGGCTCAAGTTACAGGAAGCCAGATTCTGGCTGGACATCAGGAAAAACTTCCTGACTGTTAGAGCAGTACGACAATGGAACCAGTTACCTAGGGAGGTTGTGGGCTCTCCCACACTAGAGGCATTCAAGAGGCAGCTGGACAACCATCTGTCAGGGATGCTTTAGGGTGGATTCCTGCATTGAGCAGGGGGTTGGACTCAATGGCCTTATAGGCCCCTTCCACTCTACTATTCTATGATTCTATGATCTTCCTCCTCCAGTTCAATGTGTGAGTCCTACATGTGTTCACGAGACCCAGTTCCAGCGTGCCTTTATTTCTGACTCTGAAACTGCATTACCAATGCTTATACATTGACATTCCATACTCCAGGATCCCCTGAAATAGTTGGGCAGAAATTCTTTGAAGCAGTTCCTGGAATATCAGCACAAACACCTTGGGTTGGATAAAAGTTTAGTCATACTTAGACTTAGGCCATAGCTAGACCTAAGGTTTATCCCTGGATCGTCCAGGGGTCAAACCTGTTCATCTAGGTGACACACAGGGGATCAAGTGCTCAGGCAGGAGCGAACCCTGGATGATCCCAGGATAACCCTAAGGTCTAGCTGTGGCCTTGAGACCCGTGACTTAAAAGTCCCATTGACTTCAATGGTCTCCTCTAACTATGACTAAATCTTGATCGAACCTTTTATGATGCAGAGGTTAGGTATGCACAACCAGTATATTTTATCACACACCTGCACCTAATATTAGGCATATTATCACTTGACAGGATAATGATAGAGACAAACTGTTCATCAGGTGGTTACATGCACACCATGGAACCACTTCATAAATAGTCTTTTCCCAGAATATCAAGTGCTTCTGTAAGATAGAATAGAATCTAATGACACCCTGCAAATAGTATCAGCTAATTATGCCTTGATTTTTTTTTCTACCCTTAGGGAATATGGAGTGGTAAATGTGGAATGTCAGTTGAGCCTTGTCATCTCCCCTTCCATGATTGCCAGGTAGGCATATTATTCTATCCTTATAAAGCCATGTCACAAATCATCCTTCAGCATGGGATCAATCTGAGGACGGTGCACAATCTAACCATTTTTAATTAACTGGCCACCTCTGGGCTTGTATGGTTACGTTTTACACCATCTTGAGTTCTCATTCCTTGAAACTCAAAGTTTTGTGTGTGTGTGTGTTTTTGAATTTCAGAGACTAAAGGTCCTGCTGACTACATTGTGAAGGAAAGGTTTTTTGCACAGTATTCCCCCCACCCCCACGCTGTATGTCTTACTATTATTTTCAGAACAAATGAAGCCAACTGGGTGGAGAGGAATGCGTGAGCTATGCAATACCCAAGCTGCTGTTCTCATTTTATGAGGGAATACAGAGTATATTGTGCATGAAGGTGGCTTGTAGGTGTTGGATCTGCTCATTTCACAGTTGATTTTCTTGTCATTGCCTTTTTCCCCCCTCAGAGAAATCAGTGAGGCTATTCACAGGGGATGGAACTTTTTGCCATGGATTAGAATGTATCTCAGAGTGAATGTCTTCATTTCAGAAACAGGTGAGGGGAGGGGGAGGGAAAGAGGGCAGCACAAAATACAAAATAGCATTTTAAAAATGAGAGAGACGCAAGCTTCAAAATGGGATTAAAAATGTAGGGAACTTGAATAAAATAGAATTGCCCAATGCATTTTGGTAGATTCTCAAGGGCAGCAAAAGAACAACAAACCAGAATTCAAACAACAATTTAGAGAAATAATATTAATACAAATTAATACAAATGAAATATAATCTACATAAGGTAGAATCCAACATTGCACTAGCAGAAGCTAGTGTGTAAAGAATCGCCGTATTTTCTCCTCTATAAAAATATTTTGTAATGTTTATATACTTCAAGTGACCTCTATGATGTTATAATAAAACTGAGTATGTAGAAGCCAAGTTTGTTACTGTGTATGGGGCTAAAAACCATTGTGGCTGCCTTGGTTATTGCTATAGAACAGAGGCTTTAGGCTGAGTTTATAAATGTCTGTGGAAAATGTGTTGGTGTAGATTGGTCAGGTGTGTCAACAAAGGTGACTGGCATAAGTTTTGTAAGGAACATCACTGAAAAAGAACAGTTAGGGACCGTTGGTTGGTGACAGGGTCTGGAGGGAGATTGCTCAATGCTGGGAAAAGAGAAAGCCAGTCTGAGAGAACTCTTCTGGAGGGAGACCAGGAATTTGAATTTGGTGGCTGTGGAGAGCAGGAGGCAGGGCTGTGAGAAAGCCCAGCACAAGCTCTCCAGCCATCTGAGGTGAGAGAACACATGTACTGATGCATCATGCCATCACCATCCCCTTCCCAAGTCATGTCTCTCCTTCTTATTGTCATCATGTTGCACCCCTTCCCACGCTGCACCCTCCACCTCCCTTTGCTGCCTCACAGCCACACAAGAGGAGGAAGCAGCCAGCATGGCTCTTCAGGAAGCTGCCCAGGCCGAAAGCTGCCCAGGCCTCCCACAATGTCTTCAGAGCCATGCCTGGCTTTAAGGAAGGACCCTCTCTTGGCCTGCCAGCTTTCTGAGTTGTGCCAACCAATATCACTCTCCATAGGGCGAGTGCTCCAGAGAGTCCTGCCAGCCACTCTCTCACTGAGACAAATGCCACAGCAGGAGGGGGCTTTCTTGAGCACTGGCTGGAGGCCATGGGCCCTGCTGGTGGGACAGACAGAAGAGCTGGAGTGAGGGGCACAATTCACCACTCTTCCCATTCTCTCACCTAAGTCAGGTGCTTCACCCCGCGTCATGGGCGGGTTGGCCCTGCTGTAAAGTGCTGAAGCTTCAAGTAGGTGCCGAAGCTTTAAGAGTGTTTTATGGCATCTGTTTCTGGTTATGGGTGGAGAACATGGAATTCTCATCTGATATGAAAACTACTGAGAGGTTATTCATATAAAAGACTTGCTTATTATGAACAGTAACCAAGGATATTTAGTGAATGCACAGTTAAACTATCTCAACCTATAATTTCAAATTTGGCACCTTGTTACTTTATGTAACTTTGTTACTTATGTAACTTTACGTAAAGAGCCTCGTGTGGCGCAGAGTGGTAAGCGGCAGTTACTGCAGCTGAAACTCTCCCCACGGCCTAAGTTTGATCCCAGCGGAAGCTGGTTCTCAGGCAGCTGGCTCAGGTCGACTCAGCCTTCCATCCTTCCAAGGTCAGTAAAATGAGTACCCAGCTAGCTGGGGGAAAGTTAACTGCGACTGGGGAAGGCAATGGCAAACCACCCCGCTACAAAAGTCTGAAGAAAACATCAGCGAAAGCAGGCGTCCCTCTAGGAGTCAGTAATGACTCAAGTGCTTGCACGAGAGGTTCCTTTCCTTTTTTTCCCCTACTTCATGTAAAGTAAGAGTAATAAATCTCTTACTTTTTATTATCTCATCTCTAGTGGTGGAATTAATCCCATTCCTACATCTATGTTATGAGGCTACTGAGGAATATAAAATAAAGAGGGTTTATTTTGGTGGAAGTTTTTGTATGGTTAAAGGTTTTTATAGTTTCATAGACCCAAGCCTCAATGTGTTAAAAGTAGGGGTGTGCACGGACCCCCTGCTCCGCTTCACTTGCAGATCCGCGATTTTCGGAGCGGGCCGCTTCGCCCCGCCCCCGCTCCGCCCACTTCCGCTCCGCTCGGAGCTCCGGATCCAGATCGGAGCTCCGTTTCCCCCCCCCATAGGCTTGCATTGAAAGCTAAAAAATTATACAACTTTTTTTCTGTTCAAGTTAGAAACCTCACGTTTGGCACCATGACACCTCATGGGGGTATACACACGCACGCCAAGTTTCAAAGCAATCCCATCATCCCCTGATTTTGGGGGAATTTTTGAAAATCGGGCACCCCATTCACACCCCTTTCCATAGCTCCATCAATTTGCACGTTAGGAACCTCAAACTCGCCACCATGAAAGCTTATCCAGGGATACATACGCACACCGAGACTCAAGGCAGTCCCATCATCCCCTGATTTTTGGGGAATTTTTGAAAATCGGGCACCCCATTCAGGCCCCTTTCCATAGCTCCGTCAATTTGCACGTTAGAAACCTCAAACTCGCCACCATGTAAGCTTATCCAGGGATACATACGCACGCCGAGACTCAAGGCAGTCCCATCATCCCCTGATTTTTGGGGAATTTATGAAAATCCAACACCCCTTTCCATAGCTCCGTCAATTTTGCACGTTAAAAAAACCCCTCAAACTCACCACCATGAAAACTTATCCAGGGATACATATGCACGCCGAGACTCAAGGCAGTCCCATCATCCCCTGTTTTTTGGCGGGGCTTAAACCTGCAAAATTTGGAACTTCCAAAACTCCAAGTGAGCGCAGGAAGGACTTCTCCCCTGAGTCAAAGCCACACACACACAACATCCCTGCGAGGTGGGCAGGGGAGGAGGGAGGGAAGGCAGGCAGGCATGCAGCTGGCATTTCTGGGGGCATAAGGAAGTGAGCCAAGGATAAGCCAGTAATGCATATAAAATGGAATAAATAAATAAATAAACAAAGGAGGGGTGGAATTAAAAGCAGCAGTGTTGCTCAATAAACAGCAAGAAGATTTTTTTAAAAAAGGCTATATCTGTCTTTTACCAGCAATAGGGGGACGTGCCCGGGGGAGGGGGAAGCAGCTGCCAGTTCAGCTCAAGAAAGCCATTGCTTCACCAACAGCTCTGAGACTGAGAAGTAAACGCTCACTTCAACTCATAATAGGCATCGCTCCACCACTAAGAAGTAAACGCTCACTTCGACTCATGATAGGCATTGCTCCACCGTTTTACTCTCTTTGGAAGGCTCTAATGGCCTTCCAGTGCAGGAGAGAGTGGGGGCACGTCCACGATGAGATGCCCTAGGGGAGCTCATCCCCTTGCACCACATCTTTTCAGTTGTTCCCCAAAGTTAGGGTGGGTAGCAGTGCTGTGTTTCTATCTCTTATTCTTGGCTTAGTATATGATTTCAGGTTGTGTTTGTGCATTTGGTGGGGCTACTGTGTTAAAAAACACTGGGAAAAGTCCATTCAGATTAAGAAAGAGAAGTTTCCCAGAATCCCAAGTTACCCGTTTTGCCTATGCCCTCCTCTAACTTTGGGATCATGTGATCATGACCGGGAGCTGACTCTGCCCCTCAGCCCTTTGAAAAAGGTATTTTTCCCGACAATTTTTCCAAAAATCCTAGCGCGCGACCTGCACCACGCAGAGAGGTGAGAGTAGTCTCAAAATGACCCCCATCCACAACTCTCTGTGCACAAGAATTTTCAGAATGATAGCTTAAAAATCAACCCAGTTATCCCCGATTGTTTTCCGCAATGCAATCCTATGGGCAAAATGTTTCAAGATGGCGATCGGAGCGCTCCACCTGAACTAGGAGCTCCGAAAAATGGCCGCTTCTCTTTGCCTTGCTTCTAGGGGTCCGCGGTCCGCTTCTACTCCGCCTCTGGGTAAGGCGGAGCAGGCCAATCCGCTACTGCTTCTCCGCTCCTAATCGGAGCGGAGCACATGCCTAGTTAAAAGAGAATGGCAGCAGAAAACCTGCATGGTTCTTTCACGCTTGGAGACATAGGTGGAATAACCCACAGGTTGTTCCTCCACATTTGATGTTAGCGGAGAGATAATCTGGAGGGTGTCACAGGATAATACAGGAGCTGCGGAGGGGAAGGGAAAGAACAATAGTACAAGCTGCCTTCTGCTCACACAATAAAATGTAATAAACAAATAAATAAATACCGGATTTCACTCATGACCAAATCTATGCCTTATGTCAAATCATTACAAATGTGGAATAAAAAGCTGGATATAAGTTATCCGTACACTTCAATACAACTATAAAACAGTAGTGTAGATCTTGCCCAGTTCACTAATTATACTAAGACAAACTATATTAAAAACTGAATCTTATAAATCATGGAATGTGCCTTACTATATTTAGCATTACCCCGTATCTCTACCTATAAAGCTGAAAGTATGTGTGTGGGATGTATGTCCAGAAATGTTTACCCACTTCCAGAAACTTGAAATTTGGCACGCTGATAGGTCTGGTTGTACAATGTACCAAAATTTTCTTTAAACCTGAATTTTAGAGTTTTAAGTATTTTTTTAAAGAATGTAATATAAAAAAAACCACCTATGCTTACACTTACAGCTCCCAGCATGCCTTGGGCGGGACTCCCAGTGTGACTTGGGTGGGAGGTCAGATTTACTGGTCTTTGGCAGCCATTGAGAATGCATGGACAGGTGACTGCTGCATGCCTTTCACAACCCAGACTCCTAAGGTCGGTCTCAAGCAGTCAACCCAATTCCACATAAAAGGAAACAACTGACATAAATGGGCTGCGTCCATCGTGGTGCCTCCTCCTGCCCACATAACTAGATACAACAGTGTGACTTTGAAAGTCCAATCTCTGAACATGCTCACAATCACCTTGTCCTAATATAGTTGTTTTCTCAGAATCTGGGGGGAGCCTGTGTGCAGCATTTGCCGTTACGAGGGAGGGCGGGAGGAAGGGAAGGCACTATGCTCATGCCCAGAAACAGACCCGATGAAGGGGGGCAAGTTCCTGACCTGGCCCCAGCCCTTCAGTACATGCTCCTGATGGAACACTAGGTGGGCAAGAAGTGCAGGCCAAGACAGTCCCAGTGTACTGAAGTGCGCTGACAATGGTTGGGGCCCATGACATATCTATACCACGCAGGATGTAACACTATGAAAGCAGTATAGTATGTGTCATGGGCCCCAACAGTTGTTAGTGCACTTCAATACCGGTTTAAAGCAGTAGTGTGGCTTCTGCCTTTTGTATTCCACTTTCATAGTGGAATATCCTGCTTGGTGTAGATGAGCCCACTCTCTCAATCCTAACTCAACTCCCACTTTCCTGACCTCTCACTAATTGTCTTTGTTCTCCTTCTGCCTGACTTTCTCTAACTGCTACTAACCCCACCCACTATTCCATTGTACCCTCAGCTGTCAATCATTCCTCCATTCACTCTTCTGCTTCAGTGGTATAATCAGGCTTTTACATAAAAATCATAAACTTTATTTAGTAATTCCTGTGCCTGTTTTGGAATGTTGTGGTTTATTTATAACCGGAACCTCGGCAGCAAGTCTCTCATTGGGCAACTCAGGCACCGTGGCAAAAGGCATGCAGGGAGTTGTAGTTTTCATTTTTTGTGGGCACAAGGAAAATAATGGCAGCAGCTTCTTCCTCAGGCCCAAGTAGGCCCAACAAAGGGGGCAAGTGCCCTGGCCGGCCCCTGAGCTTCAGTACAGCCTCCTGCTGGAACACCTAGTGGGCTAGAAGCATAGCCAATGCAGGCACAGGCCTTTGACCTGGCCACCCTCAGAGGCTTCCCAGTACTTGCCAAGAGCCCTGAGCAGAAGACGGTCAAGCAGGCCATGGAGAGTGGGAGCTTCAAGGCAGCCTTGGCCTGTGTCGGGGGGTGGGGAGAGAGAGAGAGAGAGAGATGAATTTAATTTGTTTTAAAGTTACCTCACAGGCCTAGCACCAACCCACTACTTTAAGATGATTACCTTGCAAGCACCTGAGCAGCTAGTTAATTATAAAACAAACCAACATCAGCCACACCTTTTACACATGTTTTTCAGTGCAAGGCTCAGAGTTGGAGAAAGTCTCTTTGAATTCAGTAGGACTTACTTCTGAGTAGATGTGTATAAGACCAACTTGTAAAGTTCACAAAAATGCTCATTGCAAAACAACGAATGTTATAATTATAAATACCTCTGTATGAATAAATGTCTACCAGAAAATATCATTGTGAGCAAATATAATTGACTGAACATAGAAAAAGGTTGAGGGAATTCAGCAAATTGCTGCAAACATACTATGGACACTCTTTTTAGTGCATTAAAAGAGGCAACTTATTGAAACCCTTTAAAAACCCTTTACACTTACCAGGAATTTAATTTGTTGCATTATTCTAGGAAGACAACATCTCTCAAGAGTGGTATTTTTCAGTACCATTTTGAGGCTTCATTCTCTCTCTCTCTCTCTCTCTCTCTCTCTCTTTTTTCATTTCAACAGATGAACAAAAAATAAGAACCAGTTGGGGAAATGTTCTGTCCAGAAACATTGTCTATTCAGTGTCATCGTTTTGATCCCTGAAGCCCCATACTAAGAATTGGACTGCATTTTATACTTATGACAGAAAAAACAGACTGGCTCCTTCTCTTAAAAACTTTGAAGGTTTCTTGACATCTGCTTGCAAACAAACAAAAGACATAGATGGAAACAGAGTCACCGGCTGGCTCATTTGTTTCTCTCTCTAGTGCAGGGGTAGTGAACCTTTTCCAGCCTCAGGGACAAATGCAGTTTTGGAATATGAGTCAACAGTGTGAAGAAAGCAAATGCTATTTTGGGCTGCATTAATAGAAGTATAGCTTCCAAATTGCATGAAGTTCTGGTTCCCCTTTATTCAGCACTGGTTAGGCCTCATCTTGAGTATTGTGTCCAGTTCTTGGCACCACACTTCAAGAAGGATGCAGACAAGCTGGAGGGGGTTCAGAGGAGGGCAACCAGGATGATCAGGGGTCTGGAAACAAAGCCATATGAGGAGAGATAGAAAGAACCGGGCATGTTTAGCCTGGAGAAGAAAAGACTGAGGAGAGACATGATAACACTCATCAAATATTTGAAAGGTTGTCACACAGAAGAGGGCCAGGATCTTTTCTCGAACACCCCCATGGAATAATGGGCTCAAGTTTTAGGAAGCCAGAGTCCAGCTGGACATCAGGGAAAACTACCTGACTGTTTGAGCAGTATGACAGTTACCTAGGGAGGTCATGGGCTTTCCCACACTCAAGGGATTCAAGATGCAGCTGGACAGCTACCTGTCAGGTATGCTTTAACCTGGATTCCTGCATTGAGCAGAGGTTTGGACTCGATGGCCTTTTCTAGTGGTTAATCTTTCCAAGTAGCTGAGACAGAGAGGAGTGGGAAATCTTTGCCCCCATTATTATTGTTATCATCATCATCATCATCATCATCATCATCATCATCTTTCTTTACTGCCCCATAGCTGAAGCTCTCTAGATGGTTTACAAGCCAACAGCATCTCCATCCCTATTGAGTTTTACTTCAGATTCTGCCAGCTTTCCTTGCTTACAGGGAGGGAGCCAGAAAAGAATCTCCAGGCAACTTCTCCCATGCTAATTTGAAGCTTGGCACTGGCAGAACTACTATATTTCCAAAGAAGAAAAATGCAAGAAAATAATACTCCTGGTCCATTGTGACAATGATCCTGGGTGATCTTGATTATTTTTGGCATTATTGTTTTAAATAGGTTTAATCTCATCACTCTGGTATCAGGTTCAAAGATAAGCCGAGCATGAACCTGTTGTATCAATATTCTGGCTGGATTCACCATCCAAAAGCTGTTGTGCTTATAACATCTATCTTCATTCATAGTGACTTCTTCTCTGACAGTTGTTCCTTCTCAGTCCCTATGGGACCCTCCTCCCACCCCAAAACACATACGTTCAGTTCCATGACTGGGATCTAAAGCTGAAATCATTTGACTGGCTCTTTTGCCTTTACAGTCTTCATATCTCTAAGCACAGCTCACTGTTCTCTCTCTCTCTCTCTCAAAAAAAATTCCCTTTTAATCTTAGTTACTTACATAAGCATTGGCCCTTTCTGAACGTGGAGGTACTGTTCTCCACTTACCCTGGGGAATCCCTGGAAAGGCTCTCGCAAATTCACTGAGACCGTTTTGTTTTCTTTAAATCATTGAGCATGTGTAGTTTTCTTTTTATTTATTTACATTTATACTTAATCCCATCTCAAGGTTGTCTAGTGTCACAGAATATGAAACTATTTCTTTATTCTGACAGCTTACTTGACATACCAAAGATTTCGACTTGCACAGCTTCCTCCCATAAAACCATTCATAGCATCCTAATTATGTCTAGCACATACACTGCCAATATCTTTTACAAACAGGTAAAGCCCCATCAAATTTGCCCCATTCACTAACACCCCTTTCATCATCATCGTTATCATCATCAAAAATTACAAAAATTAACAATATTTTTCTATCACTATTACAACAAATTCTATATCTATATCTACCTATAAAGCCACACACACACATGTGTGTATGTGTGTGTGTGTGTGTGTGTGTGTGTATATATATATATATATATATATATATATATATAATGCAATAATATATAAATTATGTTAGGAGACATGAAAACACTTAAAACATACATAAAACAAGTTTATTAATGAGAACATACAACTCGCTTGTATAACGATAAGAATAACTTAAATTAAATGTCGATTCCATAACAAGAATTCATATCAGTAATAAAAGGTTTCCAAGTTTCTTCAAATGACAAACGCTGTAATTTGCCTTCCCGTAAATGAACAAAATCAATCAATTTTGTCATTAAGGCTACATGCCACGTTTTCTTTCTGCAACCATTCATTCAATGACAAAGGGTTAGGAGTTGAGACTATGCCATTTTGAGACAATTGAAATATGTTATCAAGTGCCTTACCAGATCAAAATGTTCAGGGAGTACAAAATCTTAAGTTTCTATCCTACATCAATCATTTCAAGCCCAACTAATACCTAACTCTACTCTCCAAAATCCATAAGAGACAATTCCTGTTACCTAGTGTTTTTGACCTTAATCATATAGTTTGCCCAGCACTCTCTCACATAGAAAGAATATATACACACACATCCATCCTAGAGCTTAACATCCTTGTATCTCCAAAACCAAGGATGAGAAAACTGTGGCTCATTGGCTGCATGAAGCTCCCACTGACCCCAGGTGTGGCCCTTGAACTTGTATTTTTTTTTTTTACCAAAAAAGGGGGGGAAGCATCCCTAGCAGCTACAGAACACCAAAAAGGCAAAATTCAGCTTGTTTTCCAGCTAAATTTAATTAATTAATTAATTAATTAAATTTATATACCGCCCTGAAATATACTGCCCGAAATATACTTCGGGAAGTATATTTATATACTGCCCGAAGCTCTCTGGGCAGTTTATAAAAGTTAAAAACAGTGAACTCGTTTCACATTCTGTAGCCACTCTGTAGCATCAAAAGGGCTGGATTTAGTTTGCAAACAAGTTAAATTTAAACATGGTAGTGCTCTTTGTCACAAAGGTGATTTGATTTCTCCCTTTTTTTCAGGGGGGGGGGGAGAGCACTCTGTGACCAGAAGAGGGAGATCCAGGGGGTGAAAATGGCTTCCAAGCCTCATGACGTTGCCGTCTCCTGTCCTAAGCCATCTCTCCAAACACAGCTATTCTTTGGCAATTGTCACCAGGCAACAATTTGCAGACCAACAGCTGGTTTTCAAGCTTTTGTGGGGAAGAAAGAATGATACCTACAACCATTGTTACAAACCACTACCAAACTAATGTTTTTCAGTGGTCGATTTGTATCACTGAAAGACTATAGAACAGGTTAGAATGGGGTTTGGCTTGTCAAACCTCTACATTTCAATTTTAGTTGTTCTTGTTGTTGCTACTTGCTTTTTTAGGAGGGAAAAATGACGCAATTTCCAAATTCCAACATTAAACATTTTGCAGTTATGCAGAATCATCCTGCTTCATTTGTCTCTCTTTGAAAAGGAGGGGGGGTTCTACCCTTAACAAAACGTTTGCATGTTTTACCTACAGGTACTTCTGTTCTGCATTCATCTCAAAGCTTTTCTGAAGGCATAGTCCTGCAGCAATTTTAAACTGTCACAAAAATCAACATATTGTTCTATCCCACTTCCACTCCAACCTAGAAGCAGTTCTAATGCAATATAGAGATAGAAATTGGATCCAGGAAAATGGCAGACCTTGCAGAATATACTTTTCAAACCAATTGCTTCCTGTAAAAATTAATTTGTTCATATATATATATGTCCCCTCCTGCCAGTGGTGCTATGGTGCTTGGCTAGTTTACTTATGAGTACACAATGCAGTATAATCAAACCAGGCCAGATCTACACTAAGCAGGATACAACACTTTAAAAACAGTGTGAAAACTGTTTATGTAATGTGTCCTGGGCCTGAACAGTTATCAAAACCATTATAAACCGTTATAAGCAGTAGTGTAGATCCTGCCCATATGAAAACATTTTTTTTCTGATTTATATTCAGTTCCCTATGTCTGAAAAGGGTAGCGTTAACTCTGACTTTTTGCAGGTCTTACAATCCAAAAGCCTCATTGCAATTCTATGGCTATGTCCATTACCTGTGGGCCTCCTCTAGACAGGGCTAAACAATACTCAGACCCAGCAGCAGCTGTGAAAAATGTTCAGAAAATGACACTGCAGATTTATCTTTCTGGGTGTCCTGTTATCCAATTGCCAAAACAGCAACCACTGATGAGGTGTTTGTGTGGGTGTGTGCGTGTGTATTTGTATGTATAAAGCTCTGTTTTAGCTTCCAGGGACACATGCTTTAATCACAGCTCTGAAAGCCTTACTTCTTTACACTCTCGTTTTCCCTCTTTCTAACCAGATTATTAGGCTGTGCTCGGGAAGGCCTCAATGATCGAATCCTCCTTGGCTCTTGTGAATATTAATAGCTCTGTTTATCCTGAGGGTGTGCAGTGTAGTCACTTCAAAAGAAAATTCATAACGGACAAGTCCCTTCCCCCAAAGAGGCTGTAATGTACATGAGGCACAAAGCAGATACTGAAGAAGACTGAATACATATACACAGAGGCAGATAAGGGTGGAGAGGGTCAGCGAATACAGTGATAAATGACATTGATAAATGATAAACAGACAAGACAGCCTTCTGCTTTATGGTTGGATACAGAGAGTAGTAAAAGTTAAGGTTAGAGGTGGACGGAGATAGGTTTGGGATAGACAGAAAGTAGTTACCTTTCTCATCTGTTCTCTACTACATTGGTTGTCTATTTGCTTCCAAATAGTGTGGGACCCAAATATCTGAAGGACCGCTGCCACGACACAGGCTCTGAACACCAGACCTCATGTCTGCCACCACTTCTTATGGGGCGACACAGGCTCTGAACACCAGACCTCACGTCTGCCACCACTTCTTATGGGGCGACACAGGCTCTGAACAACAGACCCGGCCGAGGCTACTCCCTGCTCAAGCCAAGCACCACCACTTGATACACCTGAGGCAAAGGATAAGAACCACCTTCCTCCAAACTATGTGGAGAAAGGGGTTTAAAATGGAGAATGGATTTTAATATGTATAATAATGCGCTGTGAGTTATATCTGCTTAGGTGAATGATTGTCAGAGTGGGTGTTAAATGTGTAAACTTAAGATAATAAATACCAAACAGACACGTGGGATTTTTGTGGTAGTTTTAAAAACAAAACAATTAAAATTTATTTTTAAAAGTTCATAAGCTTTGTTTCAAATAACATTTAAAAACCTTTTTGAAACCTTCCATACAATCCTTTCACTCTCACATTCGCGCTTTCCTTTTTCTCACACAATCACTCTTGAACTTTCTTTATTATCAGTATTGATTAATATACTTCCACTACGTGCACACCACACTCTAAAGACACCACTCACTACACTGACTCTCAAATTTCCCAGAACGTAAGTACCATAAATACAGAGAGCACTACAGACTCCAAGGGCCTTCCTAGACCTGCCGGCTTACGCCGGCAGGGAGGTGGGGCAGAGGCGCGCTAACGTTAGCGCGCCTCGCCCGGGCTTCCAGACGCACGATGCGCAGGGACGGCGGGTCCCTGCGGCGTCCGCCATTTTTTTGTTGTTGTTAAAGGGGCCGGGTGCGGCCTGAAGACTCCGGGAAGGTAAGGTGATTGTTTTTAACGGGGGGGGGGCGAAGGATGGCAGGGTGGGTGGCAAGGGGGGAGGGCGGGTGACAGAGGGAGCGCCGCGCACCGCTGCCGCCCGAAGAAGCAGGCGAGCGGCGCTTGCCCGGGCGCTCCCTCTGTCACCCGCCCTTGCCACCCACCCTGCCATCCTTCGCCCCCCCCCGCTGATGGGCACAGCGCTCCTATGAGCGCTGTGCCAGGTCCGCAGCTTTTTGCGGCTCCTTGCGAGTAAGCGAGGAGCCGCGAAAAGCCGCGGAAGTCTCCACACTTTCCCCAGCCCCGGCCTGAGGCCGGAGCTGGAGAAAAAGCGCGCCATAAGCGCATTGGCTTATGGCGCGTAAGACCAGGCCTCAGCACGGCCTATCTCCAGATTCCCCTGTGCGTCATCTGGACGCACAGCAGGGAAGCCGGGTCAGAAGGCGCGCTAAGGCCTCGTCTAGGAAGGCCCCAAGAGTACCTAACAAGTCTCCCTGAAAGGTTCTCTCCTGAAAAGAACAAGAACAAGAACTCTCAATCCCCTCAGTCATTCCCTTATATATGTCACTCCTCCCCCCTCCCAAGACATTCTAACTCCGCCCACTCAGGCCAACATTCTACAAACCACAGACTTACAAACCGCAGACATACATTTGGAATTGACTTGTGGGGTGTAACGCCACAACCGCCTCCATACGACCCTGCCTGTGTCTTAAGGTCTTCAGAGGAGGCTCTTCTTCTTGTACCTTTGTTAGGGGAGGTCTGCTATGTGGTACCGAGAGAGAGCACCTTCTCTGTTGTGGTGCCTCAACTTTGCTCTGCTTCCCTCACTGGAGTACAAGTGGCAGCAACATTACAATCAAATCAAAACTGATTTATTTGCCCATACATTATAACACTGGCATATGGTTTAGTCTGCCTCACTTGTTTTTAGTGGCCTTTGGATGGCTTTATGAAGATTGCTTTACCGTTTTATGATGTTGTGTCATTGTGATTAGTTTTATTCCTGCTTATTGTATACTGCCCCAGTATCTTTGAAGATGTAGGGCAGTCTAAAAAAAATTTTTTTTAGCAAATCAATCCATAAATCTACCTAGGAATAGTATTGGTTGGTAGGGCAACAGAGGATGCCTATTGCTTTCATAACCTGCTTGTATGCTTCCAAGAGACATGTGGCTAGACAATGTTGAAAATAGGATGCTGACCTAGATAAACCTTCTTTTGATCTAGAAAAGCTATTTTTACTTTCTTATTTGCCTTTATTTTTGTTTTTTATGAACACAGTATTAAATTGGCTTCTGGGTAATTTGTGCAGGGCTATTGTTCGAAGTGCTATCCAACCTGATCCAGTGGGATGTTAGGAGGAGAAGTTGAAACAAATTGCTGAGTGACATGCAAATGTCTTTAGGATTTTTTCAGGACTAATCTGAGCCTCCTCACATCCATCTTTTCTTCTGTACAATGCCCCAGGAATCTTCCAGTCCCACTATGATAGTGTGGTGGGAGGTGTGATTCCTAGCTGCTCAATATAGATCCTCCCCTTTTTCTCCTTTTAGAAAAGAAGTACAATGGATGAAATAACTTAGAATAACTTGCAATCCTATGTTCATAAGTATCCCCACAATGCACACATCAAATCACTTGTATTATCCCTTCCAATGGACGGCACAGAATTTCCTCTCCACCCCCACTCCCGTTGTCCTCATTGAAAGCAATGGTCCAGCAAAGGTGCCAGGGTGGGTGGGTGAAGAGACTGTACACAGGCCGAATTATTTTTACACTCTCTTCTAAGTGTTCTTCACAAGGAGTTGAAGTTGGACAAGAAAAAGAAATTTCTCAAGAAATATTAATTCAGAGCATACTGATAGGTAATCCTTCTGTGATATCGAGATGAAGTGAGGAAAGAAAGAAAAAGGCATGTAGATTGAAAGTTAATTAAGGATAAAGCATATGTGACATTCGAAACATTAGGAAGGGGGGAAAGGTAAGATTATAAGCATAATTGAGAACAACGCAAAGACAGCAAAAAAATGAAAGTAAGTTTACACTCAACATTAATAAAACATTTTTCATGTCCATATGGTGCAAGAACCTAATAAATGAGAAAGTGAGGCCTCCAGGAGTTAGCCCGGATAATTTATTGACAGCAGAAGCAGCCCTTAATAAATTATTAACAGAATTATTTGCCTCATTGGGCACAGGGGAGCATGAGGGACAGATGCCAGAATCAGAGACTCATTTGCCCTGGATGTTACAGGGAGAACAGTAAGCATAAACTTGGAACTTCAGTCAATGCAGCTTTTCTCACCCCTGTAAAACTGAATGAGAGGCGAGGGTTAATTAAAAAATGATGATAGCCCCACTTTGGACCTGAAGGTGCATAGCCCAAAATTCATTAAAGTAGGGGTCAGCTCTAAGCAGGTGACATTCACCACACCTTGGAGCAATAGATGACATAAATTAATGACACACCAAATGGAGGAGTACTCTTCATTGCCTTCAACCAACTGCTATTTGATTTCAATGAATGGCCCCCAAATTTTAATGTCAAGAGAAAGAGGGAATAATCGCTCAGTCCATGACCAGAATTTGCCCACTTGCACCTCCCAAACATAAGTACAATCTGTGATCAAAGCTCATTCATTCCCATTCACAGGAGGGGGAGGGGGATGAGTTTGAAAAATATGTACATTCGAAAAATATTCATGAAAAATGTGTGCTTTTTAAAAAGTGCTTAGAAATATACTGTGATTAATAGGAAACTATTGCATGTGTTTAAATACATGCCCAAGTACTTCAAGATTTTCACACCAAAAGAAGAGGGGAAAGTTCATAAGATAGCTAGTGAGGTATAGTGCATCCATGTTCTAGTCCTCACTGGGCCATGAAGCTCACCGGGTGACTCTCAGCCTACCTACCTCACTGGGTTGTTGTGAGGACAAAATGGAGAAGAGGAGAACCATGTAAGCCACCTTGGGTTACTTAGAAGAGGAGAAATGGCAGGCCAGAAATGTAATCATCACAATCATTATCATCTGATGTGGACATGAGTCAGGCTGAGCTTTGCGGAGAACCTCAGAGAACCTCAATGAGCTCAAGTTGGCTGATTGGCACATCTCTACTTGAGACTGCAAATAACTCTAATAGAGATAATCGCTACCTTCTTTCACATGTCTGGATAGCAGCTGTTATTGAGGGCATTACAAGATCACCACTGAATGGCAACTAAGGGGCACTATACTTTTACCTGCTACCATTACTTGGCAGTGGTAAGTGGTGGCTCAGGAAGCAATGTGCAGACATGTATGGTGTTTCATATGCCATCCCTTGCCTATGTCACCAGTTGGCAGGCATCAGTAAGGATGTGGTCCTTCCTTCTTGGTTCCAGTTCAATGGCAACTGTTACTTACAACCCACCACCACTCCACCTCACCGGCTGCTGCTGCACCTGGAGCTTTACTGTACACTATGCAATGATTGATCTAGTTCTAAAATCACTTGAGTAAGCCTTCTGGAAGTTAAAGATATGCAACACAGTATATGCTAGGATGAAGTGTGCAAACACAGATTTTATACATACTTGTAATTAAAGATTACAAAGAAAAATGTGTTGGATGTGCTGCAATTGAATTCCTAATTCCGCAGGGATTTAAATAAGCTAAGCAAGCCAGTCCGTTGCAAACCACTACCTGGGGAATTGCATAGCAGGGTTAAGAGAACAAATGCACAATAAATGAAATAAATCTGAATTCGACCAGGGCTGTTCCTGGCTTGTCTCATCTTGAGATGCTCTCCTCAGTGAATCAATCTCCATCGGAGTAGTTTTGCCTGATGAGGATAATTATGATATTAGATCAGACAGCCAAGCTCAGAAGCACTAAATCATTAATTCAGAGAGATATAATCTTTTATATGCCTATCAATATCTTGGCATTGCTATGTACAGACATGCACATGCAGAATACATAAGACAGAAGTGGCTAAAATAAATAACTTTGCTGAAGGGTGAACACACGGCTCATGCTGGTGGAGCAAAGCCCTGGTAAAAAGCATGTGTGCATGATTATTGTCAACAGGGGAAAATAAACTGATCCCACCCTCTCGTGTTGATTTCTACTATATCCATCTTTCTTTGTGACTATGGGTTGGATCCAGACCCAGTCATGTGTAGAGTAGACCCACTGAAATCCATTACATTTAAATTAGCCATGATTTAATTAAATCTCATTCGTTTCAATAGATCTACTTTAAGCATGGCTGAGTCTGGATCCAACCCTATATGTTTTAGGGCTGGGGATAAGTGACTAGGAGCACTTTGCAACATTTTCATCCATCTCAAAAGTGGAGTGTTCTGATTCAGCAAAATTGCCGGGGGGGAGGGGGTTAAGAGAAGCAAATTGAAACCATTATGTTCCCAGAAAGCCTTATTCTGACTTCTGATGTGCATTTTGGGAATTCAAAATGGCAGCTACCATAGGGTGACCATATGAAAAGGAGGACAGGGCTCCTGTATCTTTAACAGTTGCATAGAAAAGGGAATTTCAGCAGGTGTCATTTGTATATATGGAGACCCTATTGAAATTCCCTCTTCATCACCACAGTTAAAGCTGCAGGAGCTATACTAGAGTGCAAAAGCAAGGAAAACCCCGTAGGGGAGTAAAAAATAGCCAAAGGCAAGGGCGGAACCAAGTAATCTTCAACAATAATATTAGTAAAAGTTTTATTAAAGTGCCAGGTGCCTACACGTTTCGAACGCGGTTGCGTTCTTCCTCAGGGCTTTATAACGTTTGTGGCACCTGGCACTTTAATAAAACTTTTATTAAAGTTTTATTATGATACACTGGGTGCAGTGATGCACATAAAGCAAGCTCTCCCTTAGAGACATTTCCCCAAAAAACCTGTGAGGTGGGGTTTGGAGATGCGATGGCAGGAGCAGCGCAAGTGGGCACTGCCCTGCTCCTCCCCTCCACACAGTGACAATTGCATGGAAGGGAATTCCCAAGTGGGTCTAGGCTAATGTACCTCACAGCTTAACACTTGCACATTCCACCCAAAGAAATTAGGATCCATGATTAGCTTGGGAGATCTGGGCATTGCTGGTGATGGGTGGTTCCTGGTCCTCCAGTTCTTCCTCTGAGGAAGAGTCTTCCACTGGGGGCTTTTCATGTGCATTAAAAATCCAGAGTGGCTCAGAAGACGAATATGATAAAACACCTTAAAACAATCAGTAAAGCAAAAAAATTCCTTAACTTAAGTGGGCTGGCTGACAACCCTAGCGGTCAGGAAATGCTTGGTCAAACAAATGTGTCTTAAGTTGTTGATGGAAACACTCCACACCAGGTAGTGTCAATAGGCCTACACGATGGTGAGCAAGACTTCAGTCTCAGAACAGACAGACCAGGGTGGCCTGTGTGGGAGAAGTTGGTCTCTCAGGCAGCCTGGTGGTCCTGAGCTGTTTAGGGCCTCAGTCACTCTCTCTCTCTCTCACACACACACACACATACACACACACACACACACACACACACACACACACACACACACACACACACACAAATAGTTTATCTGTAAGCTTTGTTTAAATATCTGAGTTATCGTTCTTACATTTTCCCATAACAACAACAGTTTAAAAACTGCATGGCCCTTGCGAGCTGGCATGAAAAGGGCTTGGTGCCAGGAATCTGAGAGCATTAGATGATATTAAGCTATTTGAAGTGCACTCCTATGCATGTTTAGACAGAAAAAGTCCTACAACTCCCAGCATCCCCCTGGCCATGCTGGGAGGAGTTGTAGGGCTTTTTCCTGTCTAAACATGCATAGGACTGCACCTTTAGGCTACAATCTTACAGTTATTATTAATTAGTTATAGGAAGGTATTATTCCAGTTTTCACAGCTCATAGTTTAGGATTAGATCAAGAGCTTCCTTAAGTAAATGGAATACATACACACAACTGTAATGCCCCAAAGGCAACATGCTGTGATGTACCACTAATACCTAGATCAAGAACATTAAATTGATCCTTTTTCTATACAGCTTTATTTCTAGCTTTATTGCTCAATTTGTCACCCTCTGGGAGCAAGATTCATCAGTGTTCTACACCACGGTGTATTACTTTATCAATGAACAAAAAACCTACGGTTTATAAAACAACGTTAAGGCCGTACAGTTTCCCACCAAGCACCAAAAAGCGGGGAAATTGGGAGTTAAGGCTCGCCAGCCTTAACGCCACATCCTCCCTAAGGAGGCAGAAAGTACCAGTGAAATTCTCATTCTGCCAAAGCAGATAAACCATGAGGACAGGATGGAGAATAGGATATGCAGAGGTGACTGTGGGGTTGTGGAAAACTGATGACGAACAACTTAGAGCCACCTACTTCTTTTTTTGTTTAGAGCAGCCCTTCCCCAACCTGGTGCCCTCCAAAGGTGTTGGACTGCAACGATCTATCATTGCAAGTCAGTATGTCCCATGGTCAGGAATGCTGGGACAGCAGGATGGGGAACGTAGGGCGGCGCCTCCAGGCAAGCCCCCCCCCTACCCCACCCCGCTTACCTGCTCTGTCACCGTTGGGCCCGGGCTTGAACTGAGCGCCCTGGTGCACCTGGAAGCAAGGCCACACTTGCAGCCTTGCTTCTGGGTGGACCCAGGGGCTCAATTCAAGTCAGGGCCAGCCGATGACAGAGCAGGTAAGAACACACACCCCACACACACCTGGCCCCTTACCTGGACCTGCTGCCACCGCTGCACAAAGTGTGGCAGCTCCAGCCAACCCCCCTCCTGCCTGGCCCCTTACCTGGAGCTGCCACTGCACAAACTGTTGCAGTGGCAGCTCCAGGCAAGCCCACCCCAGCCCACCCCACTTACCTTCTCCGTCATGGCCTGACCCGTGCTTGAATCAAGCCCCTGAGTCCAACCAGAAGCAAGGCTGCAGATGCGGACTTGCTTCCGGGTGGACCAGTGCACTCGATTCAAGCTGGGGCCCAGCAACAACGGAGCAGGTAAGTGGGGTGGGCTGGGGTGGGGGCTTGCCTGGAGCCGTTGCTGCAGTTTGCACAGCAGTGGCAGTGGGTCTAGGTAAGGGCCCAGGCAGGAGGGGGGTGCTTACCTGCTCCGTCGTCCCCGGGCCCAGGCTTGAATTGAGTTTCCTGATGGACCAGGGTGCTCAGTTCAAGCCCGGGCCCAGTGACGATGGAACACGTAAGTGGGTTGGGGCTTACCTGGCAGCAGGGCCAGGCAGGATGGGGTGGGGTTTCTTACCTGCTCCATCGTTGCAGTCCAACACCTTTGGAGGGCACCAGGTTGGGGAAGGGCTGCTCTAAACAAAAAAAGAAGTAGGTGGCTCTAAGTTGTTCGTCATCAGTTTTCCACAACCCCACAGTCACCTCTGCATATCCTATTCTCCATCCTGTCCTCATGGTTTATCTGCTTTGGCAGAATGAGAATTTCACTGGTACTTTCTGCCTCCTTAGGGAGGATGTGGCGTTAAGGCTGGCGAGCCTTAACTCCCAATTTCCCCGCTTTTTGGTGCTTGGTGGGAAACTGTACGGCCTTAACGTTGTTTTATAAACCGTAGGTTTTTTGTTCATTGAATTTCATGGCTTTTTGTAAAGGATGACGAAAGCCCTGCCCTCTTTTAAATGCGGTCACTGTAGTATGGCTCCTGCAGTTTTCACTGTTGTGATGAAAAGGAGATTTCACCAGGTTCTCCATATATACAAATGACACCTGGTGAAATTCCCTTTTCATCACAACAGTGCAAGCTGAATGAATCCATGGGTACGTAAATCCTACAATCCTATGCAAGGTTAGACATAAAATCCTACAATCCTATGTATATACCCACGGATTCATAGACCCACTGACATCGGAGTCACCAGCCCCACCTTGTGACCATATGCAAAGGAGTACAGGGCTCCTGCCTCTTTTACAGTTGCATAGAAAACGGAATTTCAGCAGGTGTCACTTGTATTCATACAGCACCAAGTGAAATTCCCTCTTCATCACAGCAGTGAAAGCTGCAGGAGCTGTACTAGAGTGACTCCATTTAAAAGGGGCAAGGCTCCTGCAGCTTTAACTGTTGTGACGAAGAGGGGATTTCACCAGGTTCTCCATATATACAAATGATATCTGCTGAAATTTATATTTATAAATATAACTGTAAAAAATTTATATTTTTTACTTAATTAACATTAAAGAATGCACAATGCACCATTGTGCATTCTTTAATGTTAATTAAGTAAAAAATATTTTTTTCTCCTGCACCTTTAACTGGTGTGATGAAGAGGGAACTTCACCAGGTTCCCCTCTGCTGAAATTCCCTTTTCTATGCAACTGTTAAAGATACAGGAGCCCTGTGCTCCTTTTCATATGGTCAAAGGGGCAGGGGGCTGGTGACTCCGATGTCGGTGGGGCTATGAATCTGTGGGTACATAAATCCTACAATCCTATGCAAGGTTAGACATAAAATCCTACAATTCTATGCAAATACCCACAGATTCATAGACCCACTGACATCGGAGTCACCAGCCCCACCTTGTGACCATATGCAAAGGAGTACAGGGCTCCTGTATTTTTAATAGTTGCATAGAAAAGGGAATTTCAGCAGGTGTCATTTGTATGCATGTAGCACCTGGTGAAATTCTCTCTTCATCACAATGTTTAAAGTCACAGGAGCCTTGCCTCTTTTGTATCTGGTCAAGATGGCAGGGTTCCTGCAGCTTTAACTGTTGTGACGAAGAGGGGATTTCACCAGGTTCTCCATATATACAAATGACACCTGCTGAAATCCCCTTTTCTAGGCAACTGTTAAAAATGCAGGAGCCCTGTTTTCCTTTTCATGTGGCTAGGGAGACCATATGCAAAAGAGTACAGGGCTCCTGTATCTTTAATAGTTGCATAGAAAAGGGAATTTCAGCAGCTGTCATTTGTATGCATGTAGCACCTGGTGAAATTCTCTCTTCATCACAACATTTAAAGTCGTAGGAGCCTTGCCTCTTTTGTATCTGGTCAAGATGGCAGGGTTCCCGCAACTTTAACTGTTGTGACGAAGAGGGAATTTCACCAGGTTCTCCATATATACAAATGACACCTGCTGAAATCCCCTTTTCTAGGCAACTGTTAAAAATGCAGGAGCCCTGTTTTCCTTTTCATGTGGCTAGGGAGACCATATGCAAAAGAGTACAGGGCTCCTGTATCTTTAACAGTTGCATAGAAAAGGGAATTTCAGCAGAGGGGAACCTGGTGAAGTTCCCTCTTCATCACACCAGTTAAAGGTGCAGGAGAAAAATATATTTTTTACTTAATTAACATTAAAGAATGCACAATGGTGCATTGTGCATTCTTTAATGTTAATTAAGTAAAAAATATAAATTTTTTACAGTTATATTTATAAATATAAATTTCAGCAGATATCATTTGTATATATGGAGAACCTGGTGAAATCCCCTCTTCGTCACAACAGTTAAAGCTGCAGGAACCCTGCCATCTTGACCAGATACAAAAGAGGCAAGGCTCCTGCGACTTTAAATGTTGTGATGAAGAGAGAATTTCACCAGGTGCTACATGCATACAAATGACACCTGCTGAAATTCCCTTTTCTATGCAACTATTAAGCATACAGGAGCCCTGTACTCTTTTGCATATGGCCTCCCTAGCCACATGAAAAGGAAGACAGGGCTCCTGCATTTTTAACAGTTGCCTAGAAAAGGGGATTTCAGCAGGTGTCATTTGTATATATGGAGAACCTGGTGAAATTCCCTCTTCGTCACAACAGTTAAAGCTGCAGGAACCCTGCCATCTTGACCAGATACAAAAGAGGCAAGGCTCCTGTGACTTTAAACATTGTGATGAAGAGAGAATTTCACCAGGTGCTACATGCATACAAATGACACCTGCTGAAATTCCCTTTTCTATGCAACTATTAAAAATATAGGAGCCCTGTACTCCTTTGCATATGGTCACAAGGTGGGGCTGGTGACTCCGATGTCAGTGGGTCTATGAATCTGTGGGTATTTGCATAGAATTGTAGGATTTTATGTCTAACCTTGCATAGGATTGTAGGATTTATGTACCCACAGATTCATAGCCCCACCGACATCGGAGTCACCAGCCCCCTGCCCCTGTGACCATATGAAAAGGAGCACAGGGCTCCTGTATCTTTAACAGTTGCATAGAAAAGGGAATTTCAGCAGAGGGGAACCTGGTGAAGTTCCCTCTTCATCACACCAGTTAAAGGTGCAGGAGAAAAAAATATTTTTTACTTAATTAACATTAAAGAATGCACAATGGTGCATTGTGCATTCTTTAATGTTAATTAAGTAAAAAATATAATTTTTTTACAGTTATATTTATAAATATAAATTTCAGCAGATATCATTTGTATATATGGAGAACCTGGTGAAATCCCCTCTTCGTCACAACAGTTAAAGCTGCAGGAACCCTGCCATCTTGACCAGATACAAAAGAGGCAAGGCTCCTGCGACTTTAAATGTTGTGATGAAGAGAGAATTTCACCAGGTGCTACATGCATACAAATGACAGCTGCTGAAATTCCCTTTTCTATGCAACTATTAAAGATACAGGAGCCCTGTACTCTTTTGCATATGGTCTCCCTAGCCACATGAAAAGGAAAACAGGGCTCCTGCATTTTTAACAGTTGCCTAGAAAAGGGGATTTCAGCAGGTGTCATTTGTATATATGGAGAACCTGGTGAAATCCCCTCTTCGTCACAACAGTTAAAGCTGCAGGAACCCTGCCATCTTGACCAGATACAAAAGAGGCAAGGCTCCTGTGACTTTAAACATTGTGATGAAGAGAGAATTTCACCAGGTGCTACATGCATACAAATGACACCTGCTGAAATTCCCTTTTCTATGCAACTATTAAAAATACAGGAGCCCTGTACTCCTTTGCATATGGTCACAAGGTGGGGCTGGTGACTCCGATGTCAGTGGGTCTATGAATCTGTGGGTATTTGCATAGAATTGTAGGATTTTATGTCTAACCTTGCATAGGATTGCAGGATTTATGTACCCACAGATTCATAGCCCCACCGACATCGGAGTCACCAGCCCCCTGCCCCTGTGACCATATGAAAAGGAGCACAGGGCTCCTGTATTTTTAATAGTTGCATAGAAAAGGGAATTTCAGCAGGTGTCATTTGTATGCATGTAGCACCTGGTGAAATTCTCTCTTCATCACAATGTTTAAAGTCACAGGAGCCTTGCCTCTTTTGTATCTGGTCAAGATGGCAGGGTTCCTGCAGCTTTAACTGTTGTGACGAAGAGGGAATTTCACCAGGTTCTCCATATATACAAATGACACCTGCTGAAATCCCCTTTTCTAGGCAACTGTTAAAAATGCAGGAGCCCTGTCTTCCTTTTCATGTGGCTAGGGAGGCCATATGCAAAAGAGTACAGGGCTCCTGTTTGCTTAATAGTTGCATAGAAAAGGGAATTTCAGCAGGTGTCATTTGTATGCATGTAGCACCTGGTGAAATTCTCTCTTCAACACAACATTTAAAGTCGCAGGAGCCTTGCCTCTTTTGTACCTGGTCAAGATAGCAGGGTTCCTGCAGCTTTAACTGTTGTGAGGAAGAGGGGATTTCACCAGGTTCTCCACACCCCCCACCCACACACACACTCCACACACACCCACACCCCACCCACCCACACACACACCTCCACCCACACACACCACACCCCCCCCCCACCCACACCCACACATCCACCCCCCCACACCCCACCCCCCCCACACCCCCCACACACACCCCCACACCCACACCCCACACACCCACCCACACCCACACCCACCCCACCCACACACACCCACACACCCCACACCCACACCCACACCCACACACCCCACCCACACCCACACACACACCCACACCCACACCCACACCCCCCACCCACACACACCACCCACCCACCCACCCACCTCCACCCACACACACACTCCACACACACACACACCCCACACCTCCCCAACCCCCACACCCCCCCCACACACACCCCACCCCCCACACACCCCCACACACACTCCACCCCACCCACCCACCCACCCACACACACACACACAACACCCCCCCACACACCCCCACACACACTCCACACCCACACACCCACACCCACACCACACACACACACACCACACACACCACCCCCCACACCCCCCACCCACACACACACTCCACCCACACACACACCCCACCCACACACACACACACCTCCACCCACACCCCCCCCACACCCCACACCCCCACATCCCCCACCCACACCCACACCCACACCCCCCCACACACACCTCCACCCACACACCCCACACACCTCCCCACCCCCCCCACCCCCCCACACCCCCCCACACCCCCCCCACACACACTCCACCCCCCACCCACCCACCCACACACAACACCCCCAACACCCCCCCACACCCCCCACACACACACTCCACACACACACACACCCACACCCCACCCACACACACCACCCACACCCCACACCCACACCCCACACCCACACACACACTCCACACACACACACACCCCACCCACCCACACACACACCTCCACCCACACACACCACACACACCACCCCCCACATCCCCCACCCACACCCACACATCCACCCCCCCACACCCCACCCCACCCCACACACCCACACCCCACACCCACACCCCACACACCCACCCACACCCACCCACACACGCCACACACCCACCCCCACACCCCACCCACCCACCCACCCCACCCACACCCCACCCACCCACACACACACTCCACACACACACACCCCACCCACACACACACCTCCACCCACACACACCACACACCCCACCCCCCCACATCCCCCACACACCCACACATCCACCCCCCCACACCCCACCCCACCCCACACACACCTCCACCCACACACACACACCCCACACACCTCCCCACCCACACACACACACCCCACACACCTCCCCACCCACACACACACACTCCACCCCCCACACACACACACTCCACCCCCCACACACACACAACACCCCCAACACCCCCCCCCACACACACACACACACGCGCGCGCGCGCGGCCGTGGGAGAGGAAGGACTTCCCTTACCTTCCTCTTGCTGCTCTGGTGGGGAAATGGGCTTCCCTGCCGGAAACAGAAGTGACGTCACTTCTGTTTCCGGCAGGGAAGCCCATTTCCCCACCAGAGCAGCAAGAGGAAGGTAAGGGAAGTCCTTCCTCTCCCACGGCGCGCGCGCGCGCAGCGCGCGCGTGTGTGTGTGTGTGTGTGTGTGTGTGTGTGTGAGTGAGTGAGTGAGTGAGTGATTGACTCCCTAGCCTCCGGCCGCTGCCGCGGTTGGCAGCAGCAGAGACCAGGGAATCAATCTCTCTCTCTCTCTCTCTCTCACACACACACACACACACCAGCGGCGCGGCTCTTCCCTGTCCTCGCCGCCGCAGTTCGAGCTGCGGCGAGGCTAGGGAAGGTCCCCCCGCACCCCCACCCCAGCGACGCGGGGCCCCCTCTCCTCCCCCCCCTCCGCCCAAGTCGACTGCAGCCCGGGGTTTCAAGTGAGCGCCCGGCTTGCTTTCGGGTGCAGCCGGGCGCTCAATTGAAACCCCGGGCTGCAGCCGACGGACAAGGTGAAACCGGGGGGTGGGGGGCGACTTCCCCCCCCCGATTTCCCCCCCCCGCTACGCCTGGGCCCGCCGCTGCACGAATGCAGCAGCGGCTCCAGGCAAGCTCCCCTAACCCCACTTACCTGGCCCATCGCGCTCTCCCTGCTCTCCGTTTCCCTCTGGGGATTCTGGTGCTCACGCGCATGCGTGAGCTTATCAGATTCCCCATTGAGAAACATGGGGATTTTAAAAATTAATTAAAAATTGATGGAACGGTCTTTTGAAAAAAGAAAGGCCATTCCATCAATCGGATGGATAGGGGAATTTAATCCTGTTTTTGGATTCCACCGGGAGGCTTCCCCTTTTGCGCTACGAGTGCGCAAAAAAAAAGTCGCCACCCCCCGAGAAAAACAAAGCAGATTGTGACGGACAGAGTTTCTCTCCCTTTTTCTCCTTTAAACTCCCACCCAGACCTCAATATTTCAGGAATCTCCCTGAAACGCGCAGGGAATGTAAAGCCAGCATTTCTTTCTGGCAGTACCCGCGTTTCAGAAAGATTCCTGAAATATTTTTCATTTTAGGGTCCTAGGTTCCCCTCCCCCCCCCCCCGCTAAATAAATATAATGGTGGAATGCTCAACTTACTCATCAGCCTTAACAACAGGAATCACTACAGTGATTCCTGTAATATGGTAGAAGTGGCCAAAGACACCTTTCTGTTATAAGCCATCTGCCCAATTTTCCTTATTGATGAAAGCATTAAACATGATTGTGCAAATCATGAATCACACAATAGATCAATGAGTTTCAGTTGAATTTTAAGATGCCTTTTAATAATGTGCTGCTTTTAATAATGTATTCGTTTTAAATGTTTTAATTATATGTATTTTATGGCATTTGCATTTATGATGTACCCTGCCTCAATCCAGAGGGAGAGGCGGGTAACTATTATTATTATTATTATTATTATTATTATTATTATTATCTGATTTAACAACCTGTGAAATCATAATCGTGTAGGAAGAGAGCAATGCTTGAAGTACCCGGGTTCAGAGGGACTCTCAGTCCCTTTACTTTTTGTGATGTTCCCTTAAATTACAGTTTTAAAAGGGTACACAGGGGTTGGCCAAAATTGGGGACTCAGTGGTAGGGGTTATGGATCCTCCTACCTTTTCTCACATAATGTGAGCCTTGGAAGGGAGGAAGCAGGCACCCATTTTAGATCCCATTAATAAGCTTCACAAAGCAATTAGACCCCCGCCCAACTGCTTCAAGTTGGAGGAAGCAGCCAGGCTCTCCTCCATTTTATCCTGGATGCTCCTTTGGCTATTTTAGCTTGAAGGAAAAAGACCGATGCCTTGCTAACTGTTGTCATAGGGGAGCGAATGGCAGTCTCCTTGACCATCATGTTTGTTTGTTTGTTTGTTTTTACCAACAATGCACCCTGAACAACAATATGCCATAACCCTTGTCCTGGTATAGTTTTAAAAACAGGAGGAGAAAGAAACATTCCTATCACTGCTGCTATTTTTATTTGAGTAGAAGAGTGAGTAGAAGAGAACACTGAGAGAGAAGCTGTGTTCATTCACATTGTTTTCTTGTTTAGAATAACTTAACTGTGGGATATATAGACTCAGCAGGGTTAAGAAAGTGGGTCAGCAAACCAAAAAGGAAGGGTTAAAATATGCTCAGAGCCAATGGTATATTTTACTGTGCTTTGCTAGGCAGTTAGACTAGATGAGCTTTGAGTCCCTTCCATCTCTGTGATTCTATAAATGTCAAAAATGTTGACTGTGGCATCTCCACCTTTCCTCAGTGAGAATTCCCTTCCTCTAAGGCCTTTCTCACCCCCTAGCAGTCTTCTCACACACATACTGGATTTCACTGCCAACAGGACCTTTAAAGACTAGCCTTTTCCGGCAGGCCTATCCAGATCAATGTAAAATCAAGAATTTTTAAGATGTATTGATTCTGTACTAATGTTGTTCCCCGCCTCGATCCAAATGGAGAGGCGGGTAAGAAATAAATAAAATTATTATTATTATTATTATTATTATTATTGGCACATGCCCAACCCTTTACACAGTCCTCCATCTGTGAGGACACACAGGTTTTACTGTATAATCTGGTACTGTTTCCTTTATTAACTCCTTATGTAGCCAAAAGCAGAAGGCATAGGATTTTACAAACAAAGAAAGCTTTATTAATTACAATAAAAAGTGGTTGAATAATTAACAAGTAAATCTTAATGACCCTATCAATATCTGTTCTTCCATATACTATCTCAATCTCAATCACTACCCAATCACCACTGACTTTATTTATTTATTTATTTATTTATTTATTTATTTATTTCATTTATATACTACCCCATAGCCGAAGCTCTCTGGGTGGTTTACAGTGCTAAAATCCTAACTCTGATCTAAACCCTTATACATTACTTCCCTTTCTCTGATCTAAGCCCTCTCACATCAACTCCCTGTCCCATCTCATCTTATCTCATCCCTGTCCGTGTCTCAGGCACAGCACCCAGTATAAATAGCACGTATACACTTCAGCCCCATACAAATCCACTATTCTCTCCCTAGGGATATTTACCAAACCATAGCTCTATAAGAAGAATACACATACATAAACGCAATATGTACAGATGTGTAACATCGCATTGAAAATCCTGGTGAATTTTGTGGCTGCCATCCCTCACTTTGACATTCAGCACAATCCACTGGGATGTTCAACATTCACCACATTTCAGGCATGTAACATATGTGAGTTGATAAGTGTTAAATGCGTTTCTGATGGGAACTAAATGAATTAATAGATTAATTATAAAAGTGCTGCAGAAATAACAATATTAAACAACAATGATATATGAGAAACTGACCCTTGTTTCAAAATCTTCACAGTATTATCTAATATCTTTGACGCTTCTTCTGTCTCCCCTTACCAAACCCTTATTTCTCTTACTCCTTCGAGCTCTACCAGCAAATCATTCCAAAGCTGTTTGAAGGCATGACCTCCTTCTCCCCGTAATTGTCAGCAAAGCCACTGAGCAATCTCATAAAAGATAACTCAGAACACAGCAACATTTCCAGTTCTATTCTCCCCCTTTCCATTAAAAATAATGCATCCAAGTTGTGCTATGTCTGTATGTCATTCAATAATGAAAAGTGGTTAGAAGCTGTGACTTTCTCAATCAGCAACCTTAAGGCTCAGGAAATTGACAAGTTTTTTTTTTAAAAAAAAGTTCTAATTTGCCACAGCAATTTCCCTTCCCTCTTAAAAGTTGCTAATATTAGGAAAGTATTTGTTTGAGAGTGTCTGTACGCCGAATGTTCAAGGATTTTTATTTATCCATGCTCTTTTATCAAGTTAAACCTTTTTTGACAAATCACAAGGCAAATTTGCAAGAAGAAGGAGAAGGAGGTGGTGGTGATCTTTTAGGATGCAACTCTCTGCATGTTTAGACAGGAAAAGTTCTACAATTTACGTATCCCCTTGCCCATGGCTGAGAATTGAAGGACCTTTTATGTCTAAACATGCATAGGGTTGCACGTTTACATTTTTAATGTAGAGATACTGGCAAAACCCCAGGGCTTGGGACTGGATCCAAGCTTCATGATGTTCACCTCTAAAGAGAGGAGAGCATTAGAAGGCCCCTGATTCCTTCTCTGGTTCGAATTAAAAAGCAAGCAACTTCCTAAATAAAATTGACTAGGAAAATAAGCTGACCAATTTATGTTTTACTTTATATTATTATTATTAATAATAATAATAATAATAATAATAATAATAATTTCTTTTCTCACTCATGGCAGTTTTTCTAGATGGACATGATGGGCTTTGCCAGGACATTCTGTCTTTTACTGATTCAGGAATTTCCTGACACTTCAGCATGTTTTAAGTGTGACTGCTTTCCAGATGTTGGTGTGGATGTTCTTGTTGTTGTTGTTGTTGTTGTATGATGATGATGATGTGAGGTGAGGGGAAATAGCTTGCATTATTTTCTTAGCCAATCTAATATAGGTTTTATGGGAGTAAGATTTAAAGTTTCAGGTTTCTACAGTTTCCGAGGAATATACACAGCCTTTAGCAAATCCTTAAAGGGCTAAGCTTGGAAAAGTTTTGTCCTGAAACAGGCAGCTTCTACAACATATGTCTTGCTCAGGGACTACATTGCTCTACAACAGAACTGCATCCTTATCCATAAAGGGCTGCTTTAAAGGATTGCACAGTACAGTGGAACCAAAATAAAAAAAATTAAAAGCCTTCTCCACTGTAATGACGGAACAAAGTAGAAGTTGGAGGTAAGAGCCACAAATTTATTATCTAACCAGGACCTGTAACAAACATGAGCATGAGGTTACATTATGAAACCTGTGTGTGCACCTGATTAATATAGGAGGCAGCTGGGGTAGATCACAGCCATTTCCTCTTTGACCAACACCACCCTGGCTCTGGGAACCGAATCAAGCAAATTGTTAATCTGTACCTTTCATTGCTCACTTGTCTTAAAGGTGAGCCAAGGTAGGGCTGTCTGCTCCCCATGCCCAGCTGGTCAACCCCATCCAAAGGAACTCCCCCCCCCCCCCCCAGCATCTTCTAAAGCTGGTTGGCAATGAGAGGGTGGTTAGGAGTGTGCCCTTCTGGGTGCTCTCCAAGGTAGTTATTCTTATCTTCTGAAGTGCACAGACTACCTTCCAATTTTGGCCATTAAGACAAGCCAGTTAGCCAAAGCCCCATTCCCAGATTAATTAACAGTGCAGAGCAACCAATAAAATAAAATAAAATAAAATGGTGATCCTCTTTTGCCAATCAAAAGACCTATTGCACTTGAAGCAAGAGATAAATCCAAGACAGATAATCCATACCCATGAGCTTGACTGTGTTTCTTTGTCTCTGAAAAGATCCATCTTGATACAGTCCTCCAAGAGATCCCAGGGCATCTCAAGGAAGCTATTGTTGTATTTGAAATTGACCAATACAGATTAGATAATTTGGGGAGGGACGAGAGTTCAGTGGTAGGGCTCAGATTTTGCATGCTGAAAATCGCATGTGAAAAAGATCAGGTAGAAGGTAATGGTAAAGACCTCTATCAGAGACCTTAGAGAATCACTCAAAATAGGCAATTCTGGGTTGGATAGACAAATAGTCTGACCTGGTCCAACATATCTTCTTTTTACCTCTGCTCAATGCAAAGATCAGGAGAAACAAGTTAGACACAACCTTGTAAATTCTGCAGGAATATTGAGGGGTTGAGGGGCATCAATCTCTGTGATGGGAAGGCCATTGCCATAGACTTCACAACTTGAAATATCATCAGCTGCCAGATACTAATTTGGACCTGTAGCATATGTAAAAGTTGCTAAGTGAGACTTTCTGTAACAGGACTAAACCAAAAGTCTGTGAATTTTGATTGTGTCATGCCTCTTCATCAAGGTAAAACCTTTTGTCAAATCAGTAGGTAAGTGATGCAAAAAATAGATTTTTCCAAGCTCTTTTATGAAAGTAGTTTTAGATCCTCAGGGCCATGCACTCTCTGAGGAATTTAGGCTGCCTAGGTAATATGCTCAACCAAGTTCTTAAAGAGAAATTTTTGGAAAGTTCACCATCCTCATGGCAATTAGATGTCCCTGCAACAATTTAAGTCAGAAATCTCAAAAAATCCCACTCTCACACACAAGATTCTCTAACAGAGCCTTCGCAAAGGATGGCATTTCATTCCTTCTGAGCCTACTGGCATGGTCCATCTTGCTTGACAGTAAGGATAACAATGGGCAAAATGTTGACTTGGAAAGACTTGGCTCGATGCAAGAGTAAAATGAGAAACCCTGATAATTCTGCCATCTTTGGATTTTACGAAAGCTTCCTTTCACACTTCATGCCTTGGTTTTCCCATGTTGACGATTGTGATTGCTAAATTAATCTTGCTAAGTGAATGAAATAAATGGCTTTGCAACGCCAGGCTGTGGCTTCATCAAGTAGACAGTGAATTAATGGGGAAACTGATATGTATGTTGTTCCTTTCTGATTAACAAGGATTTATGCTGCAAGACAAGCATCACTAATTTGGATCATATATGGGGCTTCTATATATCTACCCTTTCTTATGTTGCATTTGCACTCTGATTATGATTTTTCTCTTAATCTTCCTTCATAATTTTTTTTATAAGCAACTGTTCACAATTATCTACTTTAAATATGACCTGCCTCAGTAAGTAATGAAATGGCTGAAACTGACCTTCCTCCCCATTTACCCTTCAGTAGTTGGGCCAGAGGGTACCACTGCCAGCACACCCTGTTTTCCCTGGTAGTTGAATCCAGGACAAACTATCATGCATATAATCAGGCAATAGAATCCAGGACAAACTATCATGCATATAATCAAACACAGTGTAGTTATGCATGATAGACTTACTTATTCTCAACCTTGGACCATGGTGCTTTAAACCCAATCCCTCTGGGTTCCCACTACACTCCTTAGATACTGCCTGCTGGCTTCCTTGGTCTGTAGCTGACTCCCAGCTCCCTTCCTTAGCACCCTGTTGGCTTCTCACTACCCTCCCTACTGCTCACCAACACATTGGCCTGCAGCCATACAATATCTTTATTCCTTAAGAATGCCTGTGGACCCAAGTGGAGCCCAAGCCACTCTGGGGAAATGAACGTGCTGGCAGCCGGAAGTCAGAGCTTCACACTGAAGCAATTCCAGATGCCAGGAAGATTTTTTTTAAAATTGGGTGCAATAATAATAATAATAATAATAATAATAATAATAATAATCTTTTAAATATCAGGAGGAATATGGTGCTCAGGAAAGCTTCCAGAAGAGTTGTCAGAAGTGTAGCGGCATCTGCGGGTGCCATGTTGCCAACACCAGGAATATATAAGGTATCGGTTTTCTTTGGAAATGTGCAGAATATATTTCATGATTCAGATATGATGTCTAGCATCCGATTCTGATTTTGAATAATGTCTGAGATGGCCCAGGTCTTCATTGCAAAGCATTTTGCGAGCAAACGATAACTAATAGGAATGGCTGGCAGCAACCCTGGTAACGCACTACTCAGTATGAGAAGGCCCAGATTACCAAGGTCTTTTTATATAGGTTGCACCCCACCCATTCCCTGGCTACATTTTGGGATTTGGCTTGGCAAATTCCCCACCCTTTAAAACACACACACAAAGTAATTTGATTAATTCAGACAGGGTCCAAAGTGGATCTAGCTGCCTTGCTAACCATATCGCTTAGTGCCTGACATTCCTATGAGCCCTGAAACCCTTTTCTCTGATTACAACTACTGCTGTGATAAGGAACAGAGGGTCTCTCTTTCTCGGGCCTTAACTAGACCTAAGGTTTATCCCAGGATCATCCCGGGGTCATGTAAATGACACACAGGATATCCCAGGAGCAGGCAGGGACGACTCCGGGACGATCCCAGGACAAACCTTAGGTCTAGCTAAGGCCTCGGTCTCTCTCTCTCTCACTCACTCACTCTCTTTTCTTCCCATTGCTTAAGGCATTGTATGGAAGTGTCCCAGAGACCCTGGGAAATTTAATTCTGCCAGTGTACCCACAGGAATCCTGATACCTACATTTCCCAGGGTCCCGTGTCCCTAGCATAGTTATTGGATTCTCACATAAGAATCTAACTCCAGATAGTCACCCATAGCCTTAGAAATTGAAAGATCCATTGAATTCTTAGACTATTATTACCTTCTTAAATCCTTCCAATCAAAGCAGTGTGGTTATAAAGAAAGGTTGTAGCAGCATGTGAGTTAGTAACAGGAGATGCTATTCCTATTTACCTCCTGAGAGGATCCGGGCAAGTTGCTTATCTGTTCTCTCTGCAGTGTCAAAAGCTCTACTACTGGTATTCCTAATTAGTCTTCCTGTGCTATTGCAGGTCTGTTTCTTAAAGACATTATCCTTCATCCTATCATTTAGTTCCTGCAGTTTTGATGCTGGCTGTGCATGCAGGCATAATTATGTGCAAGTTGTTGGTTGCTAGTGGACCTAGAAATCTGGCTGCCTCATATTTGAGCAAATCCTAGCTATTAGATAACTACATGTCAGCCTTTCTACTTGAAAGCAGAATATTTGCAATTATTTATTGATACAAAGAGGCTGGCTGCTGTTTAAATCAAATCACTGGCTCCTTGCTCAAATCCCCATCTCTCAGAGATTTCCCATAAAAATCTACACTTGCACCTGCTTTTAAAAAATAAAAATAAAGTCAAGGAAGACATGGAAGACCACATTTAAGCTCTATTAGGCTGTTTTTTTAATGGCCAGTGAAGTGAAGCAAAGCTCAGAGCAGTCAAAGCAAACGCTTGATTAAAATGGCTGCCAGTATTCTTGATAATTTTAAAATTACTATATTTGCAGACAAATGATATAATGCGCTAGCTGGCAAATTATATACTCCTCTGTCGTATTCCTCCTTTTAATTAGTAGGGTATAAAATCCAGCTAAGAATATTTTACAGTAGAGGTGAAATCATCATGGCTTTTTATAAAAACACAAAGCCTATTCAGACATTCAAAAACTGTGGATAATGGAAGTGTGGAAGGAGAAGTGGGATTACTCCCACTCTCTTCCTTTAAGTCTTCCGTATATTGATCTGAAGATATAAATAAAGTCTATGCATATATAACTTGTACATGTGCAGCTTCTGTGTGTATAAGTTCGTAGTATCTAGTATCCATAGTTTTGAAAATCTGAACATAGCTTATTAAGAAAGCAGTCCTTTGATGCCTGGGCAAGCGTCCCAGGGCCCATAGGTCAGTTTGGAAAAAACCCTCTGTGATTAGATGCAGGGCTCTGACCTCGGAATGAAGAGCTGAAGATGCGACCCTAGATATCTCCTCCTAGCAGTGGAGAGGACCATGATGGCTTCCTCCCTGAGGTAGGAAAAGCAACCTCATAGGAGGAGGAGGAAATGGGGCCTTCTGCTGGGCGGGGAAGGACACCAGAGAAGCCATGATATGGTTTATCCTGAGCCTCCTCCAATCTCCTTCTTTACCTCTCTGAAGTGCCCTTGCTAGGTGGGCAATTTCAGCCCATCTAGGGAAAATTACCCAAGACAGAGGATGGGGAGAAGATAATGTCCACCACTCTTCCCACCCTGTTGGCTTCAGCCAGGCAGGGCACAAAAGATCCTCCCATTTTTTTCCAAGCAGTGAAGGCACAATCAATAGGACTGCAACCTAAAAAGAGTAATGTGGAGACTAAAAGTCAGGTAATTCTGCCCCATGCAATGTAGGCTCTTCTATATTTCACTTCATTAATAAATGACAAATCTGTTTTATGCATAATTTATGATTGGAAATCTACTCATGTGATCTCTGGATCCAAACATTTATTAATTCACTACTTTTAGAAGTGTTAAAAATCGAAGAGTAGATCTGAGAGCCAGTGTGGTGTAGTGGCTAGTTGGAAGATCCAGGTTCTAATCCCCACGCAGCGATGAAGTTCACTGGGTGAACGCAGCCTCTCAACCCAAACTACATCACAGGGTTGTTGTGAGGATAAAATGGACAGGAGGAGGACTATAAATGCAATCAATCAATCAATCAATCAATATGCAAAAATAGGTCTGTCCCTAATTTATTGAATGTGTACCCCTCATTTTAAACAAAGACCTCATGAAGGCCTTACTGTAGAAATACTTAAACTGAGTAGAGATTTGCTCTGGTGAACACATTTTTTTTCCAATGAGCTCACATTCCTGCCACTAAATATCCCATTTTCTTTCCTGAATCCCCAATGCTGGCAAACATAAGAAAGACTGTCGCGCACCATGTCCTCTAATGCACTTACTGACAACTGCATTGGAGTTATTCTGTCTTCTACATCTATTGTTGCTTACACTGGGAGGAGTCACAGAGAAACAATGACTCTTCTGGAAAACTAACTGCGTATGTTGGAGGTCCAACTCACACTTCCTGACCCAGCGTACTCATTGTTTTGCATCCATATGCACAGATATTTGGCTGGATACTAAGTGGCAACTTAAATGCACTTAAAGGCTCCTCTTGGCTCAACCTGGAATCAGCTCAGTAATTATGAACTTCTTCAGCATTTATACTCACATGAGAAGCAACCCTGAAGACAGCTGCCATTTCAGTTTTGGTAAATCATAGATGGGCGGATCTGTCCATTTTGCTTCTCTCACATTCTTTCTCTTATGGATATGAACAACTATATGAATTTTGGTTAATTCTTATAAAAAATGAAGCAAACCAAAATTCTCACCCATCTGAACCACCCAGCTTCGGTAGGTACAGCTATTCTTAGGTGTTAAAGATGAGAGGAAAAGAGATGGCAACTCTTAATTCAATGCTACCAAGATTTAAACCTAGACTTTTAAGAGTGCTAAACATTAAAAAAAATCCAGGGTTTGGATGACCAAATCTACCAGTTTTGATTTCTCCCGCATTCAGATTTTTAAAATCTCACATGCTTTCTCTCACAAATATGAAGAACATCATGAATTTTGGTAAATTCTTATCTAATTTGAACTGAAACTAAATTTTCACCCATTCCTACTGTATATTTGGGTAGGCTGCATTTCAGTGAATATAATTCATTATCTCTGTGAAGAATGTAGGAATTAATAAATAGTGTCAAATACATTGTAAAAGAAAGAAAAAAGAGGTGAGTTTAGAAAACCATTGTTTTCTGGTTTGTTCCTTCACTCAGCCCAATATGTTGGATAGGGCTGACATTGATCTGTAATGACAATTAAAACAACAATAGCCAATTGTGAAAATAGATTCACTTATACATTATGGATAGTAAAAGATGAACTGGCAGAAATTAACAATAATAACACATTTCAGATGTATGAACTAGCAGTTGCAAAAATTCATTAATAAAATAGAAACATCAAATAACCTATGAAAAGTTAATGAAAAAACTGTCAGTCCCTTTATATTTCATATGTGACTATGATTTTATTACCTAGATATTGCTTTGTCTTTAGGACTTGAAGACCCTAGCTAATTGTGACAAAAGAAACAGCAAAGGAACAATGATTCTCCTTAATTAATTAATTTTAGCAACTGCTAGTTCATGAATTTGTAATTCTGAAATGTGCCATTTTAGTTCATTATTACCAGTCTATCTTTATATCCATACTGTTGATATTCAATATAACTTCTATGCTGCTGACCTATGATTTTACTGCACTTTACCTGATCTTTCACCTTCTTCTTTTTCCCGTTTTTACACTTTCTCACTGAATAAGTGCCCACTTTATCCCCATACCGCAGGAGGCAAAAATGTGGATATAAACAGAGCCATAACCTTATGTATTAACAAGATCTGCAATGAGCTGTAACTGTTATTCCCCCACACCCACTACGTAACCACAGAGATATATACTACAGGCATTCCTAAGGCATGTCACCATCTTTGATTGGGAGACGCCATCCCAGCTCCAAGTCCACTGGTTTACCCCCACCTGCTTTCAGGGAACAGGGTATCTGGTGAGCTGTATCTTTCACCCTTATCCATTACTGTATGCATCAACCCAGGTACTATGATTTCCACCTCTCTACAGGGTTGGTGGTAGGGGAAAAGGGGTAAAATGTGGAGGCACCACTCCAGCCTGCCTGGACCCCTGATCCAGGTGGGCTGAAAGCAGAGGGGGAGACCACTGAGAAACTTATAAAATAAGAATTAGGATTTATTTGACAAGGAAGGGGAGAGGGTGGAAAGACGCCAAATGAACAAGCAATTTAAAGTAAGTCTCTAAACAATAAAGGGGAGGGAAGGGAGTCCAATAGTGATATGTTCCATAAAGGTAGGTTGTTTCTTAAAACCTGTCTGTAGCTGTGCAGTCCAGGAGTCAGAAGAAATTGTAGGCTTTAGTTATTGACCACTGATTATACAGTTGCTGCTGTCTGATGCTGGGGGTAGGGAAGAAATTTGCCACAGCTGTAGTCCTCTTTCCTGGTCTTTATTCAGCCTCCTCAGGGCCTTTCTTTCTGTCTGTCTTTCCCTCGTCACAGTTTCTTCAGAACCTCTCTTCTCAATCTCTGCCTTTTATCTCCTCACAGTGTCCTCAGAATCAATTTGGGGTTTTAAAATATGATCTTCCAAATACAACTGACTTCCTGAAGATGACTATAGTTTATGTCTACTATCCTAAAAAGTACATGCACCTAGCATTGTAAGCATAGCCTTCTTGAAACATTATGAAATTCAGTTAACAACAACAACATTTCAGTTTAACAGCTTGTGTTAAAAGCTTTCCATGTTCTCTCAAGCTACAAAATGCTGGAAAATTACAGCTGTTAAGGGCCACACTCTTAACAGATGTGTTGTTTAGAAAATGTGCATATGGTATGGTATCCTATGCTGTGGTTAGTTCCAGGTTCACCACTACCTTGGAGCTGAATGCTGTAGCAGCACAACGCTGGACCTAAGACTGAGGTTTTTTACAAGACGTCTCATATATAAAACCAAAAGCTTGTTGTTGATGTTTTTGTTAATTGAATTTCTAACAAATTGGGTTTATTTTTATTTATTTATATCAGCTGATATGCCCAGCATTGCTTGGGTCCGTGAACAGTGTTTGTAACATGCCACTGCTAAGGAGTCACATAGAGGATAAAGCAATTTTCAATATCTCCTGCTGAAGAAATTATTATTATTATTATTATTATTTACATTTATATACCGCCCCAAAACCAAAGCTCTCTGGGCGGTTTACAAAGTTATAAACAGTGAACATTAAAAAGAAATATACAAAATTTAAAAACATAAAAACATAAAATGCATACAAAAACAGACAATATCCATTTAAAAACAACTATTCTGGGGTCAGTTAAAAAAAAAACTCAGCGTATGCTGTTAAATGCCTGGGAGAAGAGAAAAGTCTTGACCTGGCGCCGAAAAGATAACAATGTTGGCGTCAGGCTCAGAACATGCACAGCCTTCCCCAATGTCACAGAGAAATAGAGCTGGGTGTAACAAAACCAAGCAGCAGTACATTTCTATGGGGCGGATTAGCAAAAGCATGAGGTGTTAGAGTAAATAACAGAAAAGACCCATATACCTTTCAATATGCACCCCACTCCGCCATCCATGATTATAGTGCCTTGGTTACCTTCCTTGATCTTTTTTTTTTTTCATTTGGCATAACATTTGACACATGATATGTTCTGATGCTCTGGCAGGCTACTATTTATTAGCAATTTGTATTCTTATGTACATTTTTTATTTGCTTTACACACTGTAATGGCCTCCTAATTACATCCTTTCTCTCAGATAACTGAAGAGTTTTTAGAAAGAGGTCATCACCTCCTTGTGAACTGTGATTTAATTTGCCACCTACAACTTGATAGAGATAATAACAATGGCAATTTACAAGAGCCGGTGGGAAAGGGCACATGATCGCTGGAACATCTTGAAAATAGTGTTGAATCTTCTTTGATGGAACTGGAATACTGAAAGATTCTTTACTCATAAGTTAACTTAATCATATAAACCTTAACTACTTCCTAACTTCACAGACTCAGGCCAAAATAAACATGATGCAGAAGAGATGTGAATGGGTTTCTCAATGTTGTTGGGTGCTTTTTTTTTTTTCTGAAACCAGCTGGTGCAGGGTGGTGGTGGTAGTGGCATCTAAACCTCTCTCCTCACACCATGATCCCAATGTCATAAATGTAATAATACATATTGATCCCAATCAAAATGCACTCCCTGCACCTTCTGTGAACCACACAGGAATACATACAGCCTCCTTCCTTCCAGCCCCCACTGCCCCACCACATCTGGTTTTAAACCACGATGCAATGAAATTAAGAACAATCTACTGCAGTTTCTAGGAATAGTCACAAAAATCTTCACCCTCTGCAAAAGCTCTAAGTCATTTTTGAAGGTTGGCAGATGGCATGCTTATATGAGGTAGCTGATGGTCCTTCCATCTTTTTTTACAGTTTTTTTTTAAAAAAATACAACATCTGTGCAGATTTTCATTGAAGGTGGCAAGGCTTTCAGCAAAGCATCTCAGCTGTGTTTCTTGGGGGATAGGTCAGAAGAATGCTCCTGGGGATGGAAAAGAATTCTCAGCCACCTCATATATCACTGAGATATTATTATTATTATTATTATTAATAATAATAATAATAATTAATTAATTACATTTATATCCTGCCTGTCTTCCTCCAAGGAACCCAAGGCAGTGTACATAATCATCATCCTCTCCATTTTTATCCTCACAACAACAACTCTGTGAGGTAGGTTGGGCTGAGAGTGCAGTCTGCGTCTGGCCCAAAGTCACCTAGTGGGTTTCCATGGCCGACTGGGGACTAGAATCCAGATCTCCTGAATCCCAGTCCAACACTTTAGCCACTACACCACACTGGCTCTCTTATGTAGCTTGGCCATGGTGTTGCTGCTGTTCATAACCTCAACACTGGTTTACTGCAATGTGCTTTATGTGGGACAGCCTTCAAGGCTGAGTTGGAAGCTGCAGCTAGTGCAGAATGCAGCTGCCTGGCTGTTGTCAGGTGCTACTTCCATATCAGCATGTAACACCTCTGCTGAAGGTGCTGCACTGGTTGCTCATCTGCTAGGTTTGAGGTTCTGGTACTAGCCTATAAAGCCCTGAACAAGTTGGGACCAGGATTTATTTTTATTATTTATTGCATTTCTATACTGCCAAATAGCCAAAGCTCCCCAGGATAAACGATTCTGTCCTATTAGTGAGGTCTTCTGAAGAGTCACTCCTTGTTGTCCCACATGCATTAGAGATCCACTTGGAAACCACTAGGAGTAAGGCCTTCAGTGTGCTGGTTCCCACCCTGCGTAATGCTCCTCCAACTGAGATCAGGCATGCGCCTATGTTGCTTGGTTTCAGGCATATGCTGAAGACTTTTCTTTACAGGCAAGCATTTCCTTGCTAATGACGCCTGGTTTTGTGCTTCCAAAACATGTATTATATTTAGAATATTGCACTACTGAAATCACTGGCCAAGTGAAAACTATTTTTCCTGAAACACAGAATGCAAGAACAGGAATGTAAACTTGAAAATGTACCATTTACTTTTCTTCAACATTGGTAGCATAAAATCCTACCACAGATGCATTTTTCATTCCAGAATTTACACAGATGTAGACCTACAATATATTCCCTCAGGGACATTGTCACTTACAGGGTACTAATTCATGCTTCTCCACCCCCACCCCCTTTTCAGCATTTATAGTTTAAATCTGGAGTTAGTATTTATAGTTTTCTCTCTATATACAAAAATCTCCTGGGACAAAAAAACATCCCAAAGAGTCTATTGATTTTTGCCATAAGGGTCCTTTTTTGTCCCAGCCAATGTTGATGTATTGAAGTAAAAAAAATCCCATGTGGTTTTTCCAACAAAAACTGACTTTAGTGCTTTTCTTCTGGCATAACATACATTATTTTGTTCTGGGACATTTTGCTACCTTGAGATCTATTGAAATTTGTATTTGGGTAGTATAATGTCCCAAAAAGCCATTCAAGTAATGCCAGTTCTACACCTTGCTTCCAATCATTGTGATTCCTCATGGTAGCACTATATCCCCATTGCGCATTTATATCTCGTAGGACACACAATGACATTTGTTTCAGAGTTTTGGATAATGTAGAATAAAAAAAAGGAAATAACACTATGAACGCAGTATATGGATTGTGCCCCAACAGTTATCAGTGTACTTCAATACTGCTATAAAGCATTAGTGTAAATCTAGCCCAAGTTTCCCTGTACCTGTTTTAAAAATGCAAATATACAACTTCTGAGACCACAAAAACATTGTTATTGTGTTACTTTCATTGATGTCATATTTCTAATTGGGAGGAAAATACAGACACAGAATTAGTGGCTCCATATGAAATTGAGGGGGGAAATAGCAACAGCAAATTCTTCATAAGGCGTGATGGTAGAAACCTGAAAAAGTGCCAGTTGTGGAATTGAAATTTGCAGGTGGTTTATTAAGCATGCAGGTACTCAGTCCTAAAGGAATCCTTTATCTAGTGACGTATAATATCATCTGAATTTTGTTATGCACATTTCCACCATTTGATATTCCTCAACTGCTGATTAATGGTAAATTTATGTTGGGAAGCCTCAGAGACTACTGCCACAGCTGGTATCTGGTAATTTATTTATTTTTTAAGTGACACTGTCTTGAAATGTTAGGGGAATGCTGGCGGGGTCTTTGAACCTGTGGAAATTGCACCTTTTCATAAAACTGGAGAGCCTAGGAAATGCTCGAGCTGATGCAAAAATAGAAAATATCATTGACTTCGTGTTAAGCCTGAGAAATAGTTTTATCTGGTTTGGTTCACTCCAGGAACATAATTCTTGAGAAACAGGTGTACACTCCCGTATATTTTAAGAGGAGACCTGTCAAACATGAAAACTCTTGCAGTAATATATTTTTATCAATAGGACTCCTCGGAGCATCACCATACATTAAGAACAAAGAGATGAATGTTGCTCATACAGCACACTTGAGACTCTCCAGCTGGCAGTTGGGTTCTGTGGTAGCACATATTGCAGCATTACTTAATTAACCATTCATTCGTAATGTGTGTGTTTTAAACTCTGAAAATATATACTAAATTGAAATATACAGTAATTGTTTGGTTTATGGTAACTCCCTGCAATGAGGCCCCTATAGGGTAGAGGCTAGGGGTGTGCACGGACCCCCCACTCCGCTTCACTTTAAGATCCGCCATTTTCGGATCGGCCCGCTCCACCCCGCCCCCACTCCGCCTGTGCCCACTCCGCTCCGCTCGGAGCTCCGGATCCGGATCGGAGCTCCGGTCCCCCCCATAGGGGGGGTTACCGGGCCCTGCCGCCATCGCCGCCCATGCGGCGACGGCGGCAGAGCCCGGTAAGGAGGAGGGGGGCCTTACCTGCCTCCATCCGTGGTCCGTCGCCGTCTTCAATTGAGCCCGTGGTTCCACCAGGAAGTCTGGGCCGCAAGTGGTTCCACCAGGAAGTCTGGGCTCCGCCGGCCCCCCAATCCTCTTCGCCTCCGCCTTAAGGGCAGGCGAAGCCCCCCCGCTCCGCTACTGCTTCTCCGGTCCGATTAGAAGTGGAGCACATCCCTAGTAGAGGCAGCTCTATATTTGGGGCAAATGGGGCAGTGAACCAAGCCATAGTCTGAAGACACAAGAGGCAACCACCTTGTGAAAGCTAAGCAGGTCTGGGTTTGGTCAGTGCTTGGAGAGGAGTCCACCTAGAAACGATGGAAGAAAGGTGGGTTATAAATTTAATAATAAATAAATAAATAAAATGGTTACTCAAGATGCCAGTCCTGTCTATAGCTTTCAAAGTTGTGTAAAAGAAGAGGGAATTGCAGCAAGTAGAGTGTTTCTCATCCCTGTGTGACAAGCTGTACCTGTCAAATTCCTCTTTTCTACATGCCTTTTAAGTGCATGGAATCCCTATTTCATTTGCATCTTGTCTACACCAAAAAGGCCTATCTGGAACTTCTCTATGTTCTTTTTTTGAGGCCAGATGTGAGTTCAGCCCACAAAAAGTTGTGGATATATATACTTTATGCATTGCGATGTATGTCTCTTTATACTTTATGCACTGGGTAGCTCTTCCTTGAAAAATATATTAGTCTGATTATGGAAGAGAAAAATATTCTCCTTAAGCCTTTGCACGTGATTCTTCGATGAATTCATTCATTCATCAATGCCCTCAGAGTGGATAGCAATTTAGAAGAATGAAAAATTCAAATTCAATTTTTAAAAAGTTAATACAACAACACAGCAACAGAATAAAACTCATGTTAACATTTCATAAATTGATGTTTTAAAAGGCCTTTTTTTTCTAAAAATTTTTATTGCTTTTCCACATTAATTAAACATACAAAGAAACATTACAATAAAAGATTACATCAAAACAACCACTACATACATGCTGAATAAATGTTGAAAACATATATGTTGAATAGATATTAACTATAAAATATCATACCATACATAATCATTTTTAACATAAAAGTGCACCCCCCACCTCGGGATCTATTCCTGAAAAAGGCCTGAGAAAATAAAAAAAGTTGCTTGATGTTGAAATGACAGCAAATTAGCCACAAAGCTTCGAGAGTGATTTTCATCAGAAAATGGTGCAATGGGAAAGGCTTATCCCCACACCCCTTTATCCCTGCACTGCACTGCTGATCTGGATTTCCTCTTCACCTCCCAGAGTTGCTGTTATTTGTAAAAAGAGAGAGAGATTCAAAGATGTGCTGAGCATCACATAGGCCTTAGCTAGACCTAAGGATTATCCCAGGCAAATGGAGGGGTCGTCCCTGCCTGCTCCCGGGATCACCTGTCTGTCATTTGCATGCACAGGGATGATCCCGGGACAATCCCGGGATATAGGCCTGGTCTAGCCATGGCCATAGAGTCAAACTATCTGCTTGCTTAATGCCAAGAAGTCAACTGACAGGTGTGTGTGTGTGTGTGTGTGTGTGTGCATGTGATTTCCCCCCCCCAAAAAAAAATTTCTCCAATTTTTGCTGTCGTTAATAATGAATTGGTGTTACTTAATTTTTTGAACTAACAATAGCAAATTACAGCAGCAAATAATAAAGTAGAAGCAAGGATGAGTTTCAGGGAGTGGTTTTCAGCAAGAGAAAGATGCAAGCGGAAAGGGTCCAATGCCCATGCTCCCTTACCCTTGCACTGCAGTTCAGTACTGCATCCACCCAGGGCCATTGCCAGACTATTTTGCGCCCTAGGCAAGGCGAGCTACTTGCACCCCACCCCAATTATTATTTTTGCCAACTTCAGTTTTTAAGAACAATTCATATAGCTGCCGAGCCAGCTAGTCTCTTTTCCAACATTGTAGAGCGTATGTACGTTTTTATTAGTTTGATCTTTGAGAAATTATGTTCACCACTTGCCACTGATACTGGAAGTGTGAGAAGGATCCTTAGAGCAATGGAAACATGAGGCACATTATCCAGGAGTTTTTGTTGTAGTATGAAGAGAAGTACTTCTTGTGGCGGCATAGACTTTGGAAGTCTTCGAGCTATTGCTATAAGTTCGCAACACAGATCTTCAGCATCGATATCTTTGTTTCCATTATGCATTAATGTTTTTTTCCAAATTCTTGCAGTCCTTAAGTACATCTCAGTAGATTTTTTCTTAAAGGTCAGTACTGACTTAAGATGGGATTATGCCCCTTCCATGGGTGCAAGTCAATAAATGCTATTGGGAAACTAGGCTATTGGCTTCGATGGAATGGTGTGTGTATGTGTATGTGTGTGTTGAAACAAATGAATAAAATCTTCACCTGGTTTGTACTCGTCTGTGTATTGAATGGGGTCTAATTACTGTAGTGCTCTGAAAATTTAAACTGTAAAACATATCATGGGCATTCATAGTGGAGGTGAATGAGTTTTTAAAAAACAGGGATTTGGTTTTGGGGGAAGCCTAGATGCCTTCTGGGGGTACTCCTCCTAAATTCCCTGGGACGTACAGCCAGTCCCAAGAATGCAGGTTGAGGCCACAACCCTGTACATTCTTAGCCAGCAAGGTTGGCTGAGGCATGCTGGGAATTGTAGGACTTTTTTTGGTATAAACATGCTTAGATTATGCCCTTCCCCAAGAAGTCCCATTGATCCCACCGAGGACTTACTTCCAAGTAAGCATGCTTAGGAGAGCACTCTCCATAGCGCCAAAAGAGCCTTCCTTTCTGTATCATCCACAGCCTAACTCTCTGGAGGAAGGAGAGAACGCTTCCCCGCTGGTCGTGGGAAGCCAAGTCTTTCCCTTTCTGCATGTGTCAGTCACACAGAGACAGGGAAGGGGAAGCACAGACCAAGGAGCTGTAGTGCTGCTGTTGCATGTGTCAGCCTCTGGGCTTCTCCGAGGGCAGCGTTATTGCTGCCGCCGCCGCCACCGCCACTCTTTGCTCGGTGGGAGAGGGGCAAGCACTAAGGAACCCACTTGTTGGTCTAGTGTTGCTGCTGGGTGGGGAAACAGCCATGTCAGAGGGTGGCGAGGTGGAGCAACTGGCAGCGGACCTGAGAGGGGCCGGGGAGGAGGAGGAGTGGTTCTATGGTGGTATGAATCCGTCTCCTATGCCCCAGTCCTCTCAAAAGTGTTGGTGTGTCTCTCCCGCTCTCCCCCCCCCCATTTCCTCACGTTAATTTGGGCCCTGCCAGATGGTGGGAAATGCTAGGCCTGGGATTTAGGGGTGCAGCAGCAGCAGCAGCATACCAGTTGCAGGGCTTACTTTGCGCCCCTCTGAGGTCTGCACCTTAGGCCGCCGCCTAGTTCACCTATATGGTCGCGTCAGCCCTGCATCCACCACACCACCTACATGGCATTTGCTGTTAGTTAAAAAGATGAGAAGCGTAACCATGGGATTCAAAGGCCCAATTAGGCCTCATCTACACCAAGCAGGATATAGCACTATGAAAGTGGTATGAATGTGGTATATAAAAGGCAGGAGCCACACTACTGCTTTATAGCAGCAGTGAAGTGCACTGATAGCTGTTGGGGCCTATGAACACATACCATACGTATACCGCTTTCATATCGCTATGGCCTGCTTGGTGTGGCTCCTACCTTTTATATATCGCTTTCATACTGCTTTCATAGTGCAATATCCTGCTTGGTGTAGATGAGGCCTTAGTATCAACCGTACTTTGACCCATAGAAGCCTTTTTTAAAAAAAAGGAGTTTAACTTTTCCATTGCTCTTGCTGCTTTCCCTATTAGATACTCTCTGAGGGAAATCTGGTGGAATATTATAGCACAGCTTAATAGCAAATACATCTCTTAGTATTAGGGAATAGTGATGTCTTGGCTATACTTTAAGAAGATGTAATTTAGAAAAACAGATCATAATTCAAACACCTTTTAAAAAATCTTAGCAGTCATCTTTGGAATCACAGCAAGAATTTAGTGACTGGTTCATACAGATCACACTATTAGAGTTAGTCTTGGTGATATCAAAAGTGAAAGAAACTGTGAGGGTGTTTTAAGGAAAGCACTAAGAACCTGTCAGATGCATACTTTAAAATGTGAAATGGTGACTTCAGAATGAGCTTTGAGTCCTGAAACAACTGGTGCCCCGCAGGATAATCACCAATCAGCTGGTATTATTTTGAGCTTCGGCAGTATCATTAATCATATTTAATGCTAATATTTAACACTCTGAGCTCCAGCTAGGAAATGGAGCAGATGACAAATGACCGTTTCATTTGAACAGGATTCAACTTTCTATCAGCTTTATGTAACTGTTTTGATATGGTGAAAGATGAGAAGAGATAAATGTGTCATAGTGGTGTGACTCATTTACTTCTGGATAGCTCCGACGTGGGAGTTTTACGAGATTTAAATGCTAAACCATATACTCTATTGATAAAATTTGCATACTTAACTATGAAAATGCTTTCAAAGTGATTTACTTTTAGAGACTTGGATCTAGGGGCATCAGATAGATATATTATCTATTAAGGCCTGAGGATAAGGAGGGGGAGGGGTGTCTGTCGCATGGGAGACTGGCTCTTTTAGGACCCATCAGATTCCCGTGCTGCCCCCAGTTCAGCTTATCCTTGAAAGGCAAGCTGAATGTCTGCTCCCCCAAATTTTGGGAACTTGCCAAGTTTTCTTTGTTTTCCCCTTAACCCAGAATGTGTGCACATTTTGGGTTAGGGAGCGGGGGAAAAACATTTGCCACCACAGCACAATGTTCCCTTTGTCCCTACTGGTGGCAGGGGACGGAAGGAACATTGCGCCTACCGCTGCTGCTGCTACTGCCACGTGGCAGTGGAAGAGTGGGAAGGGAACACCCCCCTCTAGCTCATCTGCTGCTGGTGTGGCAACCAACTGTTGCCCCTTTCTTTCTGCCAGGGCCAAGCCCTGCAGAGCAAGAGGGACACTGCTTGCGCGCATTGGCAGTGTTGGCGGCGAAGCAGTGGCAGTGGGACGATGAGAAGACAGCACCATGGCGGTCCTCTCTCACCCTCCTGCTGCTGTGGTTGCATCGCAGCACAAGCATTGCCACCACCCCATCATCATCATCATCATCATCACCATCACCATCACCATCCTCTCTCTCTCTCTCTCTCTCTCTCTCTCTCTCTCTCTCTCTCTCTCTCTCTCTCCTAGGATAGGCCCCAGCAGAGAGAGAGTTGTGACAGTTGCATGGCAGTACCAGTGCAGCAATGACAGTTGGAGGGTTAGAGGGGAGTCAGAAACTGGATCGGTAACTGGTTAAATAATAGAAAGCAGAGAGTAGGAATAAGTGGTCAGTTCTCCCAATGGAGGGATGCGAACAGTGGGGCCTCACATGGATCTGTACTGGGACCAATGTTTTTCAACATGTTCATAAATGATCTGGAATTCAGAGTGAGCAATGAAGTGGCCAAGTTTGCTGATAACACCAAATTATGTAGGATGGTTAAAACAAAAAGGAATTGTGAGGAGCTCCAAAAGGATCTCTCCAAACTGGGAGAATGGGCATTAAAATGGCAAATGCAGTTCAATCTAAGCAAGTGTAAAGTGATGCATATTGGAGAGAGAGAGAAATCCAGCTTCAAGTATAAGCGGATCATATCTGACATCTCAATGAAAATGTTCCTGGTGAAAATGTTGATCCAATCGAATTCCATGTTAGGCATAATTGGGAATGGAATTAAAAATAAAACTGCCAAAATCATGCTTATACAAATCTATGGTGCAACCATATTTAGAATACTGTCTACAGTTCTGGATACTGTACTTAAAAGAGGATATTGTAGAATTGGAAAAGGTGCAGAAAAGGGCAGTTAAAATTCTTGATGGGCTGGAGCAATTCCCCTATGAGGCTAGATTAAAACAGCTGGAATTATTTTGCTTGGAAAAAGGTGAGTAATGGAAGACATGATAAAGGTGTACAAAATTATTCATAGTGTGGAGAAAACAAATAGCGTCATTTTTGTGCCTTTCTCATAATACTAGAACCTGGGGTCATTCTATGAAGTTCGTTAGTGGTAGATTCAGGACAGACAGAAGAAAGAACTTCATACAATTTGAATATCTTTAAAAAGTGGATTGGACAAATTCCTGGAGGATAAATTTATCAATGGCTACTACTTCTGATGGGTATATGCTACCTCCAGTATCAGAAGCAATTGCTAGGGGATATGGGTGGAAGGAGAATGTTGGACCTGTGGGTCTCATGTAGGCAGCTGGACAGAATGCTGGAGTAGATGGAACCTTAGTCTGATCAGCATGGCTCTTATGTTCATCTTCTAGAACATGAATCTCTGGTGGCAATCACATCTGCTTCCCATTATATAAAGGGTTATTTTCCCTTCCTACGCAAATGTTATGATTAGAAACAAAAAGAGTGCTTATATTAGTCTTCACTTACCTATTAGAAGCATGTAGCAAAAGATTTAGCTTATACATTCCATACATATATCAAATTTTGTCCCCTGAGTTTGCATCCTGTCTCTTTAGTCTTCTGGGTCCTAGACTACTAAACCTCCTTTGTGTGTCCACTTGATCAACACAGAGCTACTTTTTGTCCTGTCCCATGAAGTTTCTCCCCTCTATCCCATGCATTTAGCCACTGTTTGGCAACTTCCTCGGGTCTGAACTCTCAAAGGCGGGCTGGGTTAAGGGGACAAAACTGTATAGAAGTTCATGTATACATTTTTAAACTGTATATCCTTCTATATCTAGTATTGATATATAGAAATAATCCATTAATTATTTTTGTAAAGAAAACTAGTTAGAGAAACCCGATTACTGCAAATGTATCTTAAGTTAGCTAGATCTCAGCAGGTATGAAACAGGCACTGGCATCCACAACTGCAGGGTGTTTTATAATGCAGGAGGTTATTTTCTGATGAAAATAGTCACACCATTTCCATCTAAAGTGAAGCCGTAAGAAGTACGGGTGAGATTTCTAACTGGGGAAAAATATGGCCTATCAACAGATATTCAAATCAAGTTCAGTGAGGACTTTTCCCTGATTTGGAGTATTGTAAATCTCTGGAAGTTAGTAGAAAACCTCTAGCTAGAAGATATAAATCCTTCTAAGACTCCATAAACCATGCAAAATAGACTTTTACCAGTGCAGATCTGAAGCTAAATTTACACGACTTTGAGCAGCTTAAATATAATGTATGAATATGGAGAGAATAAATTGGCCACCCTTCCAGTTAGATACCCATTCCCTTCATTTATCAATCACCATGTTAGTGTTCTCTCTTAGGCCTAACTCTCAACTGTATCTAGTTTGTACAACTTCAGACAACTGAAGGTAGGGTGGTCACATGACTGAAAGCTCCATACTAAAATATAGAAAACTAGATGTGTCAGTATGCACTGTGCTCTCTCCACTGGTGTTTCCGGGTGGATGGCTCTTCGCTCTGCCAATCCAAAGTCATTACGTAGCCGTTCCAACCTTAATAGATTTTCACCCTTGAGACTAGAAGAAATAGATAGAAGAAGCAGTGGGAAAGCACAGGAGGATTGTGAATGGATGGATGGACCACTTGAATAAAAGCTCTGTCTGGTAGCAGCCTTTCAGATAGCAATGGGTGAGACTATCATTTCAGTTTGGTTTTGATCAGGAGGTATCAAAATTCACAAAGTTGTCCATATTCAGGAGAAAAAGAACTAATATAAGAAAAAATGGAATGTGGGAAAAACTAAAACTGACAGATGTGTCATCCAGGCCCAGGATTTTGAGTGCTTGTCTCTTAAAAGTCTGGGTGTGAATCTCTGTATATTCAGCCATGTTCGTGCTGAATTAGGGTTGCCATCTCTTTTTTTCTGACAGGGTCCTCGTCTTTAACAGCTATATGGCAGGCAGATACATCATGGTTCTCTCCATGATGGGAATAGCTATGTCTATTGAATTTGGCTCATGCGGGAAATGAAAAATGTCATCACTTTCAGTTTTGGTTAGACTTTATCAAACCTGACAATGTTCTTCAAATTTGTAAGAGAAAGAACTTGAGATTTTAAAAATCTGAATGCAGGAGAAAGTGCCACATTTGCCCATCCCTACGAGTATTATCATTCTCAAGGATGGGCAATAGGTCACTTATGAGGTGCAGAAATATCACTGGAGTTTTATGTGCTAACAAGGGTGGCCCTGTAGTGTTTCTCCTATGGTTTATTTTTTTGAAATTGTTCCTGGGGATGGGTGGTGGTTGCCATTTGTTTGTCCGCTGTTCTAAGATCTAAAAATGCTTTGCCTAAGATTTTCCAAGGGCTTTCCGTTGTTGAGGAGCGGTGAAAGCGGATTTCCCCGTTCAGCCGTGACGCCTCATGATCCACACCTTCCTTAGATTTGTGGCGGAAGTTTGCGCCGGTTGTGCTGCTGCCACCTCGAGCACGGCTGCGCAGCCACACCGGCCTGATTTCCACGGGGGGGGGGGGGGGGGGTTCCGCTCACCGCACGGTTTGTGCAAGTCCGAAAGACCGCAAACAGCGTAGATCGCTTGCGCAGCCGTCAGCGATGCTGCCGCGGCACCGGCAGCAGCACCGGCACCGGCAGTGCCAGCTGAAGTGCTGCTGCTGCTGCTGCTGCTGCGTAGCAGCCCCCTCAGGCACCAGCGAGTGCCAGTGTTGAGGGTCAACATTGATACGGTCACTTCCTGATGGGGGTCGTGGCGGGTGTAATATGACCCAAGGTCAGTCGTCTGCATGGGCACTCTGTGCCTACATCTCCCATCATGCCTCTGAAGTGTCGGTGGCGATGACCGCCTCTGTGGCCTCCCCCCATCCCACGGAGCCAACCCATATCTGGGCGTAGGCATGGCAGCAGCCCAGAAACAGTTGTGCCCTCTTCCAGCCGTGTACCCACACCAACAGGCACACAGCCCTTCATGCCTGGAGCGACCCCCTCAGTCCCCGCTAGCCTTTACATCTTCGGTGCAGCGTACAGCACCACCATTATGCGGCTGCTGTGGCTGCCCACCGCGAGGAGTCACCAACTTCCCATGACTGTGGGATGCCCGCCTTTCCGAAAAGTGACCCACGCAGAGGTTGAACTAGAAAAAACAGGTGCACATCCCCCACCCATCCCCCACCCACCCCCAGCAGCACACCAGCCACTTTTCCGTTCCTCCGTTCCTGCGCAAACTGCCACTCAGTTTGCAAAAAAAGCCGCTCAGCTGCGCTGCCCCAGCTGGCGGGCTGGACGCCAATGGCGGAGGCGGCTTGACCGAAGCCGCTGGCCACTCCCCTTAGCACGCCTTTTCCTGACCAGTGCAGACCGCAGTGACCTCACATCCTCCCACACGTACTCCGAATTACCACGGGCCGGCAGGAAAAGGCGCACCAGAACTCACTTTTTTAAAGTCGGGAGAAAGAGGCTTCACCGCAGGATAACGACGGATCCTCATGAACGTCATCTGGAAGCCTCGACGCGACTGCTGAAGGTAATGCACGCTACAGCCTCGTTAGTAATGCCCAGAGTGTTTGGCCAGATCTACACCAAGCAGGATTTAACATTTTGAAAATGGTTTGAAAACTTTTTAAGGAGTGTGTCGTGGGCTCCAACAGTCGTCGATACCATTATAGACCATTTTAAAGCAGTAGTGTAGATCCTGACTTTGAATTCAAAGCTACTTGAATTCGAATAGGAAAAAAGCCACAATATGAAACTGATTAAGAATATGTGAACACAGTTTAAACTCCCCTTCATTAAAATTTAGTAAAAATATAAATGTTCAGTCTTAACAAGAAAGGAAAGGCCCTTCTCTTTGTTTACCTTCCACATATATTTAGAATCATGGCTAATGTGTAACATATTTTCAACTTAAATGCTTTTTTGTAAGAACAAATAGATATTGCCCCCTTCCAGTGGGTATGAAAAAATGTGTCATTAGTTCACACTTTGCAGCCAAAGTTGCCTTACCCCAACTAAGCTGGTCACTGAAACACAGCTTTGTACCTCCACATTTTGCGAGCAGTGTGATGTCTGAATCTTGCAATTAAGTTTTCATTACCTGACAAATAAAGGCCTGTGTACTCAGTTTTGACTGCTTTCTTTTGCAAGGGCAGGGTGGGTGGGGAAAATAATTATAGTCTGGGGTAGTGGGGAAATTCTTCAGATACTGTATTAAAACTTTTCAGAAACTCTCTGACAGCAGTGGGGATAAAGTGCACATGAAAGGGTCTTGTCGAATTCCAGAGGGAATCCATCAGGCCTAGCTTTTATTAAATTTAGCACCAACTATATTTCTTAAGGAGTTATTTTCTTCTCCAGGGATAATTTGTCAGAATCCGACAGCCTATTCTTTTCCACCCTGTTGTAAATACCCTGTGTGTTCTCCATCACTTGCCAACTAGTCCGAGGTGCATAGAGGATCATAAAAATGAGCAAAAGCCTCATTAAAGACCAAGGAACACTTGGGGTTCTTTCCCCCAACAGTATTTCACAACAGAGATTGGGGCCCTCCTTCTTATCATTTGTCACGTCAGGTCTTTTTAAATTCAGCCATCCATTTTATATAGGCTAACACTAATTCTGTGAGATGTTGACAGTCCCGATAATGTAAAATATCTGACATGGTGATATTATGAAATGTCCCAGCAATTGAAATTCATTTTCTGAAGCGAGATGGCATTGTCAGTTTTACTTTCTGAAGATTATAATAAAAGGTGCCATCTTATTCCATCAGAAAGGCCCAGAGATGCTAAACTACCTTACAGCCCCCAAGAAAAGTATGAAACAATTGGATCGCTAATGAAATGGACAGGCAAAGCCGCTTTTGGCAGCTGTGCTGAACTGGATGCTCCACCTTTCATTACTGGCTGACATTTGGTCAATGCACCCTGCTTAAAAATCTCTAGCCAGATTCTGTGCAAGTATAAAAATGGAGGCCATTGTTTATACTTCACGTCCATTTATGCAAGTTTAGAATACAGAGTGGTGATGACAATTCCAGCATTTTATCTTAACAACAATGCTGCAGTGTTTTTGTGCATTATTTGCAAATGTCAGACAATTAGAAGTGAAAAGTTTTCCTGACTTTTTTTTAACACATCCTTTCTTTAACACCTTGCAAAAGGGACATTTCTCTAAGATTCACAGTCAAAATTATATGTAGGTTTTGCTGTCAGATTTCTCTAGGGGCCTTGCTAGACCTGCCGGCTTACGCTGGCAGGGAGGCGGGGCCGAGGCACGTTACCGTTAGCGCGCCTCCCCCAGGCTTCCAGACGGCGGAGACGCAGGGAGGACGCAAGCCCTGCGGCGTCTGCCATTTTTTTTGTTTGTTTTGTTTAAAGGGGCCGCGTTTGGCCCGAAGACTCCGGGAAGGTAAGGGGTGTTTTTGTTAAAACCGGGGGGGGGGGAAGGATGGCAGGGTGAGTGGCAAGGGGGGCGGGTGACAGAGGGAGCGCCGCGCACCGCCGCCGCCGCCGCCGCGGTGCGCGGCGCTCCCTCTGTCACCCGCCCCCCCTTGCCACCCACCCTGCCATCCTTCCCCCTCCCCTCTCTTTCCCCCCCCCACCCCCAGGCCGATGGGCACAGTGCTCATACAAGCGTTGTGCCAGGCCGGTCCGCGGCTTTTCGCGGCTCCTTGCGAGTAAGCGAGGAGCCGCGAAAAGCTGCGGAAGTCTCCACACTTCCCCCAGCCCTGGCCTGAGGCCGGAGCTGGGGAAAAGGCGCGCCATAAGCACATTCGCTTATGGCGCGTTGGAGGAGGCCTCAGCGTGGCCTGCCTCCGGATTCCCCTGTGCGTCATCTGGATGCACAGCAGGGAAACCGGGTCAGAAGGCGCGCTAAGGCCTCGTCTAGTAAGGCCCTAGGTCACTAGAATGTAGCACACACTTCTTTACAAACTATGGTCTTTAGCCTATGTAAACTGCCCAGACAGCTTTGGCTATGGGGCAGTATAGAAATTTAATTAAATAATAATAATAATAATAATAATAATAATAATAATAATAATAATAATAATTTAGGTATATTTGGCATGCTATATTTCCATAGCTAAAATCCAATGTCACACAAGTGGAATTCCCCTTGTCTTTTCCCTTCTGTGCCTTCCAAATCTTTGCTGGAGGGTGCAGGGGATGGCAGGGCAAAGAAGAAAACTGTTCTGCAACCCGTTACTATTCTGCTGGTGGATGGGAACTCCTTATTTGCACTTTGAAAACACACAAAATGGTCATAGTGTGCATCTTGGTAATGTTGGAAGGGTCAGGCATGAATATGTGATGTACACCAGGCAAAGTTCCTGAGAACTTCACCACAGTTCAGTTGCACTGGACTGTTATGATGTTGTGAAGATGTGGGTCAACACCCAGTAGTTGACCACATGCCCACTCTGTTGGGGCTCCAATCCAGATACTAACTTGGATGAGGGCACTGTCAAACACTTGGGCTTAGGAGGTGACCCAGACATGGACCTCAGAAGACCAAGGATATCTCAAGGTACTTATAGAACACCAAGAGATTTTAAGCTCCAGGTTCCAAAGATATTCAGTGCAAGCACTGAGTCATTACTGACTCTTGGAGGGATGCCAGCTTTCGCTGACGTTTTCTTGGCAGGCCTTATAGCAGAGTGGTTTGCCGTTGCCTTCCCCGGCTGTTATTACCTTTTCCCCAGCTAACTGGGTACCCATTTTACCGACCTCGGGAGGATGGAAGGCTGAGTCAACCTGAGCCGTCTGCCTGAAACCAACTTCCACTGGGATCGAACTCAGGCCATGGGGAGAGTTTCAGCTGCAGAAACTGCTGCTTTCAAATGGTGAATGATCCCCCAAACTGAATGGTACTCAGGAAGTAATAGACTGGACTGCCCATGCCCCAGCCAGCTGCAGCTCTCCAAGGCTGCAGCCTTTCCAGTTTCCCAAGAAAATACAGCCCATGAAAGAAGACTTCAAGCCATAGTACAGCCTGCTTTAAGCATCCAGCTTGTTGAGGGTAGGGTTTGCACCATTATATGGCGATCAGTTTTGTTCAGGAGGTATGTAAGCAGAGGCTGGATGGCCATCTGTAAGGGAAGATGTAGTTGCATCGCAGAGCATGCATTGAGCTGGGAGCTTTACAGATGACCTCCAAGTTCCTGTCAACTCTGTGATTCAATGGGGTTGGAGTGGGTAACTTGTGGACCTCCAGATGTTGTGGACTACAATTCCTACCATCCCTCACCATTGGCTGTGCTAGCTGGGGTTGATGAAAGTTATGTGGAATGAATGAATGAAGGCCAAAAAATGTTGGCGGGCCATAACTTGACCATCCTTGCTCTATTATTATTATTATTATTATTATTATTATTATTATTATTATTTCTATACTGCCCCATAGCCAAAGTTCTCTGGGCAGTTGACAAAGATGAAAAACCATTAAAAATGCATTCTACAAAGTATAAAACATAAACAGACTGCACACACCCACAGCATATATCTAAGAACAATTTTAAACAATCAACCAAGAGCAACCATAAGGTTCTGGGTATAATGCGAAAAGCACATAAAGCCTTCTGGTACAAGGAGGGGGGAAATTATTTTTTAACCTCTCCTTCTCTAGAAATTTGAGGACATTCAGCCCTGTGACCTGAACTAATGTTGCACTTTATATCTATAGGATTATTGAGTAGTGAGTTAACACACACACACACACACACACACACACACACACACACACATCTTCCTTTACTGGTTCAGAAGAGGAGCAGGACAAGGGGAGTTTGTGCAGCCATCTTTTTGGCAGCAGGCTCTCCTCCCTTATTCTGATGTGCTTCCAATCCAATGAGGGAGAAAATTATTTGCTTATCGCTCACTGGTTCTGAAACTTCCTCCTAGAATGTAGCATGCACTCCACCTCCCAAGATGGAAGATCTGGGCTGCTGCAAGGAGCCAGCAAAAAGACCTCATAAACTCCTCACTGCAGATTGAGTGAACCAAACCTCCAACGGCCCTGACTTTACATTTTTTAAAAGTTTGATGAACGTCTAATAATAGTCTTCCTGCTATAAAACTTGCTGAAAACTGTCAAGGGCCTTAAAATATGTCATATTTAGCCAAAGGAAAGAAGCATAAATGGCCTATATTCTCCAACTCTCAATCTTCTTTGGAATATACAGTTACAGCAGGGCCAGCCTAAGACATTTTGCCACCTGAGGCAAAGGGCAAGATGGCGCCCACCCCATTCCATGTACAGAAGCAAACTGAAATGGCAATTACATTTTGTTTCCACACTGGTGACAGGACAGTGTCTTCCAGCACGCCTGAGGGTAGCAGACTAGTTTAGGAAGTGCATGACGGGCCATATGGCACATATAATTTTGTCCTCCAACTGAGGGTAATGGCCAGGGAGCTCAGGAGAAATGGTCAGAAGGCTGCCGCTGCTGCCAAACACACACAACCCCCAGTGCCCATTGACTGCTACTTGAGGCAGTTGCCTCATTCTGCCTAATAGTAGGGCTAGCCCTGAGTTACACTGGATGGAGCCAATCTTTCATTGAATTGGATTTTTTTGTACATTTGGAGGGATTACCTTCACACCCAAAAGCCAGCCTTTCTTAATTTGCAAATAAACTCTTGCACACTGCTGAGGCGCTCTTTGTCCTCTACCTGCTTGAGACACAGAAGAGTGTTCTCTTACATTTTACACTGATTGTCAGTGACATAGAGGTAGCAAAGTAATTTGTGTGAGCCACTGTGTAGTTCTCCCAGAAGACCAAAACGTGTACATGGCTTGACTCTTCATTGCCAATCACTTTGTCTCATTACTAACTTTTTTGTAAAATATTTCCACTTTGTATTAGCTTACTTGGAAGAAGAATTGTCTTCTTTAACAAAGAAAAAGAAGAAAGAAAGAATACAACTGAACATTTATATCATGAATTTTTAAACTAGGATACTGTGATCACATAGTGAATGGTATTCAGTTACCATATGATTGCATCATCAAGGTGAGAGGTATAAATTATCTATTTATGTATTTATCCATCCATCCAATTAATGTCTTTCCCAAACATCCTCAAGGCAGCTTAAAATAATAAAGATACTACAATACAATAAGACAAATCAACAAGATAAACAGCAGATCCAGCCGATAAAGCTCACAATGAAAAGGTAAAGACAGCTGGTCAAAAAGCCATTAAAAGGATTTCACATGCTATTACAGGCACAAGAGAACAGAAACAACTTCACCTGGTGCCTAAAGGAGAATAACACAGGAGCCAGGTGAACACGACTGGGGAGAGTTCCGTATTTTAAGGCACCATGACAAAAAACTTCTAAAGGGGAAACACTTGAAGTAGAACCTCTGAAGAAAATTGCAATTGACAAGTATGTATGTGTTAGAAATTGTGGTCTTTTAGAGAGCAATCCTGTGGTCCTGGTGATGCATCCCTAGAGCCATAAGATTAATTGGATACACACACATGCCCCAAGGCCTTAGATTAAGTTCTGACCTCAGAAATGTGTTGTTATTGATGTTGGTTGAAATTTCAGAACCGCCCAGAGAGCTTCAGCTGTGGGGTGGTATATAAATGTAATAAAATAAATAAATAAATAAATACTTGCCCCTCCCATCCACCATGAAGGTTCCCCCTGTAGCTCCCTGTATAAAGTCAGAACTCTGACTTCATGAGAGGGTAAAATAAGTCTTTGTGGTGTGTGGCAATGGGTGGGGACTGAGAGTATCTGGATTTGCTGGATCCAACCACCACAACCAAGATGGAGGAACAAAACGTGGCCTAAATGTATTCTCTTGCATTGCTTGCAGTAGGAGGGAATGTACTTTTTTCTAAGCACAGACAGAAAAAAGAATGGAAAACCCTACCTCTCCCTGACTTTCATCCTGTCATCAACAGCCCAGCCAGGCTTTGGGTAGATTGGAGCTTCCAACATTGAAGGCTCTGATCTGGGGGCATGGGATTGCCCTCTTAGATACATTTAATTAAAATATCGTTATCTGATGTCACTGACATGATTAATTCCAATTTTCAAGTACTACTACAATTTAGAGTGTCATATAATAAAGGGAGCCATTAATTCCTAGGTTTGGATAAATTTGGACGAATGCATATCAAAAGTGACATTTCACCACTATTGCATTTCTACGCTTTGTACAGCTCGTTTTACCTGGACGGAAGCTTCTTTACAATAGTTGCTTCTTCTCTTGACCCTTCTAAGCTTTCAGTTTCTTCATTTTAAATTTCCCTGCCTGTGCCAGCATGTCCATCTGCCAATTTCCATTTCTTCAATGTCTTCTTTCTTTCCTGCTTTTGATGGCTTTATTATTTTTGAAGCCTCAACTTCCAAATGGGGACAATCACAGGATAACTTCTTCTCATCTCTTCTACAGTTGAATATGGTGCATCAGTACCACTCAGATGAGGCTATGGGCTTTAACAGGGTTGGGGAAGGGGATACAACTTTGGGCAGAATCTAACAGGGCACTTAGGATTCCCTTCTGCCCTGCCAATTCCGTTGCACAAATTGGACCCTCCAAAGGAGATTTAGTACTTCCTAGGGAAAGCCTCGAAATGAGTGGAAATGCTCATTATGTGAGTGTCGCCAACCCGCCCTTTCCAGAAATGAGCATTTCTGCTCCTTTCAGGTTGCCCTGAAAGCACTAAATTACTATTGTGTAAGTGGTGGGGGCTGCTGGCATAATGGAATTGGTGGGGCGTAAGAGAATTGGCAAGGGCATTCTGCTTACTGTTACCATTGGTCCATAACCTTGCCCCAAATAAGGTTCAGATGCTCGTTCTTGAAAAAGTAGACCCAAGAACTTTAAGAATAATCTATAATGATCTGAGATAGTAATAGTAGTAGCAGTAACAGTAGTGGAAGAAAAAGTAGAAAGGGAGAGGAAAAGAATGAAAGTAAATGAATTCAGCAATGAAAAAAATGGATCATTTCAACATGGCTAAAAGATTATTGTGACAAGATGACTACATAACTGGCATGATGAGGCTTATAAATCAAATAAAAATCAGGTGAATATAGGGAGGCAGTTGTCTGAAAGTATGTATGTAACATTTACTGTTGACAAGTGTTATTTCAGTCCTGTTTAACGTCAGAACCTACACCAATTGCATTTTCGACACCCCAACAGGTAACCAAACAATGTACAAACAGGGAAACATCATTACAGACTAAAAAGTAAATTAAAATCCATTAAATTTGAAAAGCTAACAAAAGTTAAGAAAGGTAGCATGGCAGTTAAATGAGCATTAGAAGTTATTCTGTGAGTACAGTATCAGGAGCAAAAGAGAATGTAATGTAAGTATGAGATTAACCAAAAGAACATCAATTGTCAAAGCTGCCACAACAAATGTAGCGAGTAAGATAACAAATAGAGCTTCTAACTCATCAGCCCCCTGCATTCTACTTGCATTGTAAAGTTAAACTAAAGCATGCTAAAAATTGTTAACTCCCTCCTGAACAGTATTTGAATATAGAAAGCCAAGTAAAACAATACTAAGTTATTCTAGGCATTTGAAGAATTACATTCAAATCCAAATCTTTATTATGCAACCAAAATAGGTTTTAGCCAATGTCAGCAACAGCAGACACCTCAATGTACAATATAAAAGTGTATTATATTAGTTCGGTCACAATAATAATATATATTAATTACAGTTGTGTTAATTAATCAGGGTATAAAATATAGCGGCCCATATCCTAAACCTGGTCATTCAGTGAAAGGTATAAACTAGAATGGAAGGGGAAACCAAAGACTTGGAAATAACTCTGAATTCCATCTTCAGAAATAAAATGAAGTCTGAAACACAGAAAATATTCTAAGACCTAACTTCTGGAAGTAAAGTGTTAAAATTATTTGGAATTCTAAAGTCTAAAGAAGTCCATAGTTACTCAGTCCTTGGGTCCAGTGGTCTAGATAGGTCCTTGGGTCCAGTGGTCCAGATAGGTAAGGCAGCAAAAGAGCAAAGTGAAGCAGAAGAAGTAAAGAGCTTTCATTACTTTTCTACACTTCTTCTGGTCAAGGTGGGGGCCCCAATGAGTGAAGGGGCAACCATGTTAAATTATGGAACTCACTACCATAAGATGTAGTGATGGCCACCAATTTGGATGGCTTTAAAAGGGGGGTGGATAAATTCCTGGAGCCGAAGGCTATCAAAGTTCCTGATATTAGCTCCTGATGTTGGCTAGAATGCTGTCCATGTCAGGGGAAAGACTTCCACAGCTTGGGGCAGGCACTGTGACTAGGGCCTAATTTACACCAAGCAGGATATTGCACTATGAAAGCAGTATGAAAGCGGTATATAAAAGGCAGGATAGTGCACTTCAATACTGCTTTATAGCAGTATCGAAGTGCACTAACAACTGTTGGGGCCCATTGACACAAACCATATACCACTTCCATACCGCTATATCCTGCTTGGTGTGGTTCATGCTTTTTATATACTGCTTTCATATCCTGCTTGGTGTAGATTAGGCTTGAGTCAAGCTGCATAGATGTTTGTTTAAGATAAAGGACCTGAGCTTATGTTAGGTAGAATAAATACTGAGATTTTAACATGGCTGAGCAGACAGATACTGGGCGAATAAGAAGCCTGCTAAACATAATTACTTCAGTGCTGCCAACCATGCCTGCTAATTGGGTAACTATGAAATTTTGATAATAACTGTCTTGTTGAGTAGAATGTTACTAAGAAATATGTAGCCACTATTTCTATTAACCTTTCATTATCTTAATGGTGTTGCGTATACAGTGATGTGTCTTGCTTGTTTCATCATTGCAAAAAAATGTTACCCTCTAAGATTGTACGAGCAATACAGATTATATATTGTACCACTTTGTCTTGTCTGACTTGAGGGCAGCCTCAGAGAAGATGAACTCAATCATTCTTGATACCCAAAACAATCATGATGGTTTAATGAATCTGTATCTGATGGGGACAATCTGATGGGGAGCCAGTGTGGTGAGGTGGCTAGAGTGTTGGACTGGGAATTGGGAGATCCAGGTTCTAGTCCCCACTCAGCCAGGGATGCTCACTGGGTCAGGAATGCTGGGACAGCAGGATAGGGAATGCTGTTCTATATCCTTACCAAATACAGGGGCTGCGCAATATTTTTTTTCTCACACACATCTCGCATAGAGCAGCATGATTGATAACAGAAGGGGCGCCATTTGTTGTAGATGTAGAACCAGAGCAAGGGCTGGCACTTTCAGCTTTTGGTAAATACCCTGCCCTTCAAAGAACCAATGTTTTTTTCTTAAAATGTGTTTATACAGAATATACTGTTCACTCCCCACAATCCCTCCACAATACATCATCTCATCAGAGTGACAGAGGAACAGAAAAGGATTAATTTGAGTGTCTTGAACTCCTTTCAGATGAGATTAGTTTGCAATCCTATATCACTTGTGGGGAAGCCCTAGTAAAGTCAGCGGCACTAACTTCTGAGAAGACATGTATAGGATCCAAGTATAAACCATCCTTCTCCAGCCTAGTGATCTCCAGATGTGCTCACCATGTTATGGTGAGGACAAAAATCATTTTCATCAATAGTTTTAAAATAATCCTTACACATGAATCTATTAGGTGGTAGCTCTGCCTTTGATCTCACACTGCTGAACACGTGAGAAAAATCCTCTGCGGTCACAGCATTTGCAGCATTCCTGATCACTGTCCATGCTGACAGGGACTTTTATGAGTTGAATTCCAACACATCTAGAGATCTACATTTTGCCTGCCCTTGCTCTAGAACAGCATTCCCCGATCAGTTTTCCAGAACCCCACAGTCACCTCTGCATATGATAGCCTGCTGCCCTCCACATGTTTGAGAGTACAAGTCGCAGCATTCCTGTCCATGGGACATACTGACTTGCAATGATGGGAGTTGTAGTCCAACACCTTTGGAGGGCACCAGATTGGGGAAGGGCTGCTCTAAACAAAAAAAGATAAGTAGGTGGCCCTAAGTTGTTCGTCATCAGTTTTCCACAACCCCACAGTCACCTCTGCATATCCTATTCTCCATCCTGTCCTCATGGTTTATATCTGATTTGGGAGAATGAGAATTTCACTGGCACTTTCTACCTCCTTAGGGAGGATGTGGTGTTAAAGGCTTGTGAGCCTTAACTCACAATTTCCCTGCTTTTGGGAATTTGGTTGAAAACTGTAGAGCCTTAACGTTGTTTTGTAAACCGTAGGTTTTTTGTTTATTGATATAGTCTGAGCTGGCAAGAAGACGGTGGGTGTGGGTGTAGGTTATGATTCTGTGAAGTGAAGGGTAGAGAGAGTAAAGGAGTGATTAAGGAATTGTGTATATGATTCTGTGAGGAGAACAAAGTTAAGTTAAGGGGTAAGAATATATGAAAGAAGTGTGTGATCTATGAGTAAGATTAGGATTCTGTGAAGAGAAGTAAGAGAGTTAAAGTGAATGATTCTGTTGGAGGCAGATACTGAATAGGAAGTTTTGGTGTGGGTTTTGTGTTTGAGAATAGAATTCTATAGTGGAACCTTTAAAGAAAGAACTGATAGAAACCAATATGCTTAGAACCTTGTAACCATACGCATTTCAACTGAGGAAACCATTAAGCTTGTTCACACACTTGTGTTAATAAATTCTAATTACTTTCAGACCACTAGTGTGGTCTGTGGAGGAGTGACTGAGGAGAGAACAGTTAATGGTGGCAGCGGAATGGGTAACTGAAGGCTAGGTTGCTGGGCCTAAAAGAATAACGGCAAGACAGCAGCAGCAGCAGTAGGCCTAAACCCTCAAACACATTATTAGCATGGGGGATTGAAGTGGTCTTGGGTGCTATTTGGTGTGGATAGTCCTGTCAGGTAGCATATAGGCATCGCAGGTGAAGGCAAGGTGTCACAGGTGAGGCAGGATACCACAGGCGGTTCCATGTAGCTCTCATGACAGACCTATCCACCATGAATATGTTTAATCATTTATAAAGCCATCTTAAACTTAGGACAACTCTGCACAAAGCTGGATATTGCACTATGAAAGCAGTATTTAAAGGCAGGAGCTACACCAAGCAGGATACAGCGCTATGAAAGTGGTATAAAAGTGGTATATGGTATGTGTCAATGGGACCCAACAGTTGTCAATGTACTTCAATACTGCTATAAAGCAGTAGTGTGGCTCCTACCTTTTATATGCTGCTTTCATACCACTTTCATATTGTAATATCCTGCTTGGTGTAGATTAGCCTTAGTTGCCATTAACACATTAAGTGGCAGGGAATTAAGTCAGTTCAAGATGTGTTGTGTGGAAAAAATGACGAGGGAATATTTTCAGTTGGAAGAATATTTGTTTGGGGTGCACTCCTGCTATAAAGTCTGTGTTGTTGTCATTTTAAAAAAACAAGAAGATTTGCTCTTTTGTTTTACAAGGGAAGCTGACAAATGCAATAAAATGAAATCAGCTTTCCGGGAGCTTAATATGTGGTAGAAGCACTTTAGAAATGTTACATGGTCAAAAGGAAAAAAATAATGGGATAAAAAAACAAAGCACACTAAAGGAAAATAACAGCTGATTCTCTAAAAGCACAGCATGCTTTTTAAAGGCAGGAAGGGAGAAATAAAGGCCTAATTACCTGCCAATTGAGGCAGCAATCCTATACCTGGAGTCAGCTACATTGAACACTATGAAATTTTGAAGAATCATACACTTGAATTTATTTATTTATTTATTCATTTATATCCTGCCTGTCTTCCTCCAAGGAACCCAAGGCAGAGTACATAATCATCCTCCTCTCCATTTTTATCCTCACAACAACAACCCCGTGAGGTGGGTTGGGCTGAGAGTCTGTGACTGGCCCAAAGTCATCCAGTGGGTTTCCATGGCCGAGTGGGGACTAGAACCCAGATCTCCCGACTCCCAGTCTAACACTTTAGCCACTACACCACACTGGCTCTCACTGAATTTGGTGTGAGGCATGATGCACATGGGCAAGCGCAACATACTGTCACCACACTTCCCCAGTGAGTCTCCATCTGACATTCATCAACATGGGTTATTTGCCAGGGGACAAAATCCAGCTCACTGGAGTTCCCCAGATGTCCATGTTCCCTTAACCTTGTTTGGTGGTTTCCTAGCTTTTGCACAGTTTCTCCACCACCACCACCACGTTTGGTCAGTAGGAGCTTTAAGCTACAATATCCTGGTATTTTTTGTCTTTTTGCCCACACACCTCTTTGCCTTCAACACTGCTCACCACTGCAATGCAGCTTGAGAACTTCTCCAAAATTGAATTCCACCCGCAGGCTGAACGGGTTCCCTACCCATGAAGTAGAGCAATCAGGGCCCCTCCTGACATGTAGGAGTTCTCTGAAAAATGTGAATAGACATCTGTCAGGGATGCACAGTGACAGTGGTGGGACAGGCTAGCCCACTCCACCCCCAAACCCTTTTGCTCACTGAGTGTAATTGTTTGAGGAGACTTGGTGTGGAGGGGCTCTGTGCAATTTAGGATACCTGATTGCAGGGGAATCCCAACTGGGTGGAGTTCCCATACAGAAGCAGCTGCTTGTATGTTGAAGCTCCTTTGCAAACAATCACACCCAATGCACAGATGTATGCACCATGACAGGGAAGGGGCCAAAAGCACACACACCCATCTCCAGTCCAGTAAGGCCCTTCAATAAGTAATGTATGAATATGGCTACAGTCTCCCACTCCGTTGAAGTCTCATTTTGAATGGTGTCTGAACTGGTGAGCCCACCTCTATGAAGGCTCTTTACTTGTTCATACAGTCCTCAAGTAGCTGAGCAGTTGAGTAGAAGTAAATGTAGGATCACAAAATGACTATTATTCTAATTGAATACCATTAAACCTGACTGAGATGAGCTCCAAATAATGGCATATATTTGTATAAGAGTTCAAGGGCACAAAGCATTTCATAGCTATTGCCTCATTAATTCTCACCATTTTCCTGCAAAGAAGGGTATCTATACAATTATTCCCATCTGGATATAAGCATCTAAGGCAGAAAGCTAATGACTTGTCTAGGGATAGATCCATTATTTGAACCTGGCTGTCCTTTATGCCCAAGTGATGTGAGCTACTCACTACAACACTGCTGATATTACATTAACATGCCAAACTGAAACCTTCCGTACAAGAGTGCTGTAGCAGGAACTCTGGTCCCATTAACTTTGAATACAGATTTTTTTATTGGATGGATTTTCCTTCCCCACTCCCCACATTTTAAGATAATTTAAAATGTAACATGTAGCATGGGCTACTGCCTCTAAATATGCAATATTTGGACATTGGGTTGTTCTTAAAAGCACCTCCACCTCATCACATTTGGTTTATCCACCAAAAAGAGAAGAGAAGACATTTAGAATGGCAGTACAAAAATGGAGGTAAATATAATATACCATTCCTAACAGGTATTCCATTCGCAGTGCCTTTTCCCTGCTACCCTCTTACCTCACAATAAATCTCATTTTTAGAAATGATGTTAACAATGGGCATAAAAAGCAGACACTGCACAGGTGAGATATCAAGCGATATTCCAGCTAGAATGCGTTCTTTCTCATATCAGGGTGCTTTCAGAACAGATGTTCGTTATCCACCTTTATAGCACCAAAAAAACAGGGATAGAATTATGGCTGCACAGAACATGAAAGAATTCAGAAGCATCGTGAAGAGAGGGAAGCAAATCAGAACACAGAGGGGAAATCTATGGTTGACAGCGATTTCAGGTAGTTCCGCATTCAGAGCTGCGAACCATGGCTCTGTTTTAATGCCACTGTATTTCAAGGGCAGCTTTATTGGTGAAAGCCAGAGTGAAGGAAAAGAGAGACCAGGCTCAAAGTGTCTAATGAAGTAAACAAATCTGGGGAGATCTTCTCCTGCATACTGGAAGCTGTAAGTGAGCTTCCCTGAATTTATGCCCCTTCTTAAAAAGAGAGAGTGAGAGAGAGAGAGAGCATCATCAGATGGCGGGGGTGGGTGGGTTGCATTTCCCTACCGTCGCTTTGCCTCCTGCTCCTGTCCCACAGTAGGGATGAACAGCTTCCTCTTTCTTCCCACAAGGAAGAAAGAGGAAGCAAGCAATGACCACGTGATTAAATCAGTGAGTGTTTTTATCGTGCTGCTTCTCTGTACATAGCAGGAAATAGCAGTAAGTTTCATCACAGCCAAAGGAACTGGATTTTCCGGGGGGTGGGGGTTGTGATGGAAAAATGAGCTGACGGAACAGGAGGCCCGCGGGAGGTGGACAGCATCATGAAATGGACCCGTGAAAATCCATGAGTGGCCAGTAATGAGTGTGTGCTAAAACACTAGTGTGGTGACGCTCAGAGAGAGGGAATTCACATGCATAGAAAAACAGTACTAGGAAGTAGGCATGTGCTCCACTCCGATTAGAAGCGCAGAAGCAGGAGCGAATTGGCCTGCTCCGCCTTGCCCAGAGGCGGAGTAGAAGCGGACCGCGGACCCCTAGAAGCAAGGCGAAGAGAAGCGACCATTTTCGGAGCGATCCGGTTTCCGCGGTCCGATCCGATCGCCATCTTGAAACATTTCGCCCATCGGATTGCATTGCGGAAAAGAAAGGGGGATAACTGTGTTGTTTTTGAAGCTATCTTTCTGAAAATTCTTGTGCTTGGAGAGTCGTGGATGGGGGTCATTTTGAGACTACTCTCAGCTCTCTGCGTGCTGCGGTTCGTGTGCTAGAATTTTTTAAAAAACCGGCGGGAAAATACCTTTTCCGAAGGGCTGAGGGGCAGAGTCAACTCCCGGTCATGATCACATGATCCCAAAGTTGGAGGAGGGGATAGGCAAAACGGGTAACTTGGGATTCTGGGAACTTCTCTTTCTTAGTCTGAACGGACTTTTCCCAGTGTTTTTTAAAACAGTAGCCCCACCAAATGCACAAACACAACCTGAAATCATATACTAAGCCAATAATAAGAGATAGAAACACAGCACTGCTACCCACCCTAACTTTGGGGAACAACTGAAAAGATGTGGTGCAAGGGGATGAGCTCCCCTAGGGCATCCCATGTGGACATGCCCCCACTCTCTCCTGTACTTGGAGGGCCATTAGAGCCCTCCAAAGAGAGTAACCTGGTGGAGCAATGCCTATCATGAGTTGAAGTGAGAGTTCTACTCCTCGGCTCTCGTGGTGAAGCAATGGCTTTCATGAGTTGAACTGGCAGCTGCTTCCCCCTCCCCTGGGCACGTCCCCCTATTGCTGGTAAAAGACAGATATAGCCTTTTTAAAAAAGTTCTTCTTGTTGTTTATTCAGCAACACTGCTGCTTTTAATTCCACCCCTCCTTCGTTTATTTATTTATTTATTCCATTTTATATGCATTACTGGCTTATCCTTGGCTCACTTCCTTATGCCCCCAGAAATGTCTGTTGCCTGCCTGCCTTCCCTCCCTCCTCCCCTGCCCACCTCACAGGGATGGTTTTTGTGTGTCTGGCTTTGACTCAGGGGAGAAGTCCTTCTTGTGCTCAAGTTCCAAATCAATGTTTCAAGTGTGGAAGAAGATTCATATTTAGGTTTATCTCTACTCCCCAATTCATGCCGTGTTGGGATTTCCTTTGAAATGGGCCCATTGAGGTGGAGGAGGGTGCCAACCTGGCCACATCCACTGACAGTGTATATTCCACCTACTGCCACCCATGGCCATGTCCACCAGCAGCATGCAGCCTCTAGTCCACTACTCTTCACCAGATGTGGCCCTTGGGAGCAAAAAGAAAAGGCCCCATCACCTCAACATAAGACCACTTGTAAACAGAGGAGCTTTTTTCCCCACAGTTGTCTCTCAAAACTTGTAAACAGACTGAACCAATGATGAATCACACCAAGGGTGATCCTTTGCAAGCTTATTGCCTCTGTGTTCAATGTGGCTTAGTGCATTGGATTACATCCTTACCCTTCAAAATCCTGAGCTCTTGCTTTCACTTGCTCAAGGGTTCCGGTGCTACTCCTATAGCCTTTTGAATAGTATGGGAAGGGTCAGGTGATGGGGACCTTGTCTTCACCCTACTATGCCTTAGAGGTTGAGCAGAAGCATTAGCATACAAGCCCCAGTGAGTACACACCAGTTGTAGCCATAATGGAGTCCCAGTGCTGGTGCAATGCTGGTGATGGTCAGCGGCCTTATTCTTTTCTGGAATTTGGAGCTCATCAGCTGATCATAGGAGCTAGTACTTTAGTGCAGTCAGAAAAGGAGAAGGATTTTTCCTTCCTGGCATGAAGGACAAGATGCCTCCCCTCCTCCTTTCCACATACAGAAGCTGACAAGAAAAAGGATTCACCATCACCTGGTGAGCTGCGGGGGTGGGAGAGGAGTTGGGCCAGGAAGGCCAGCAAGGGGCCGAGGGCTAGGGAGGCCTGTCAGTGGGTGGAGAAGTGAATTGGGGGGCTCGGGAGAAAGGAAGCTGCAGAAATCTATCATGGGAATTGAAGAAGCCAACATGAGGTTTGAGAAGCCACGCAAGACAGAAAAAACAGTGTGTGAGAGAGAAAGTGAGGAAAGAAAAAAAGCCTGTGAGAAAACAGCAACAGAGGAGGGGGGAAAGTGTGCATAGAAAAAGAGAGGAAGTACACAGAATACGAGGGGATAGTGACATGCACACACATACACACATGCACATACAGAAACTCTCTCTCTCTCTCTCTCCCTCTCTCTCTCTCTCTCTCACACACACACACACGCGCACACACTATTTTAAGTTGTCTACACTTGCTTCAGAAGCCTTTTGTGATGGCACCCAGGACACATTTTCACAATTCTAAATGTGCCCATGGTACCCCAAATATTGTGGGGCAACGGCCCTACTGAGTCTGTACCACCTCCAGCCCATAATGGCTATGGCGTCCAACAAGCAGTTATATGTTATTGAGCTCCATTCAGTTTTTGAAGGCATGAAGGTTTCTGAGAACCTTCAGCACTTGGAGCTCTTGAACAGACCCCCACAAATTTATAACCAGGTAATTGCCCATTTTAAAAAATTGGAGCAGATGTCCACTAAATGAGGAAATTTCTGTTTGCCAACAGCTACTTCTGGCAGTTTGTTAGGCAGGTAATGAAAAAGAGGTTAAAAACATGAATAAAACATGAACAGAATAGTTTAAGACACTTTGATCTTCACATAGATGTGAAGAATGTATGCAAGTGTGGCAAGTTAATATTTTCAGTGCCAGGTGAAGAACTTTTTATTCACCCATGTCTTTTAAATAGTTTCTAACTCTAGTAGGTAGTTTTTTTTTTATTGTTTTAATGAACATCCCTGAGAACTTCTGTTATTGGGTAGCTATTGAAATACAATAATAAGTAAAAGGAAGGAAGGAATCCGGATTTCACACACATACAGACACCACATAGAGGGATGAGTCTGGAGATAAGAAGCCAGGAGTTCAGCTGAGAACAGAAGAAAAATGGGAAGCCTCCTCCTCTCTCACTGCCTCAGGCCTTTTCATTTCTTTATTTATTAAAGTATTTCTGCTCCATTTTTCTGTCTACTTATTGAGCCCCCCAAGGCTGCTTGCAACCATAAAAACGACATGTTGATAAAAATAAGAAACAGGTTGTTGTTTTTAAGACAACAGACTAAACATAGTATAAGCAATCAAAACATGTGGATGAGAAAAGAACATTTGAACTACTGCTCAGGATAAAAGCATACTGCCATTTTGGATTTTTTTAACCTGGCCTATGAAATCCATTAAAGAAGGCAACTAAGCAAAGTATCCAGGGTAGAAAGCTCCACAGCTGGGGATTAGGATGGCCAGTTACAAAAAAGAAGACAAAAGAGGGTGCTGATTTGCATACATTTACATATGCTAATCTATATGTATAAATGCAAATTTAGAAATAATTACAGTGTGCTTGCTCAGCCGGTTGCCCATGTGCTAACTGTTGACAATTGTTTCTAGGCCCCTGTTTTCCCACCTAATGGCTCCTTACCTTTAAACCATCAGGCCAGATCTACACCAAGCAGGATATAACACTTTGAAAGCAGTTTGAAAACTGTATATGGAGTGTGTCCTGGGCCCCAACAGCTGTCAACAGTGTTATAAACCGTTATAAAGCAGTAGTGTAGATCCTGCCTTGGACTGGACAACCCTTCAAATAGACAGCACTTTCAAACAGAGGACTGACGCCTGTAAAGTAGGCCACCCTTGCCTGGATGCCCCTACTGAGAAGACTGGGCATACCTCAGATGATGGTGGAGCACAGAGTAAGGCCTCCACCAAGGACCTGAAGGAGCAGGTAGATTAATATTTGAGGAAACAGCCCTCTAGATATTCTGGACCCAAACATTTAGGCCTTTAACCATCAGGAGCAGCACTTTGAACTGAGCTTGGAAACAACCCACAAAACAATGAAGAAGGTACAATGTTGGAATAACATGATTCAACGATGGATCATGGTTTTAATTTTTGTGAACCGCCCAGAGAGCTTCAGCTATTGGGCGGTATAGAAATGAAATGAAATGAAATAAATAAATAAATAAAAATAAATCCTAGTCAGAATTCCAGCTGTCGCATTCTGTAACAGCAGATGTTTCTGAACACACTTCAATGGCACATCACATAGACCATGTTAATCCAAACCACATGTAACAGTTGTCAGATATGACTTCTGCAGGAGAGGCTGGAGCTGCACATCAGCATTAACAAAAGCATTCCTGGTCACAGTTTTCACCTGATTAGACAGGCATACTGCTGCTTAACAGGCAGTGCAACTCCTTCTAGAATAGGCTGTACAACTAACCTTGAATAGTTTCCTCACTATTGATCTCAATAGTTGATCTGAATGAGTTGTATGAACGTGGGCTTTGTTGTGAGTGACAGTGGGCTGGAAGGCAGACATCAGGTGGAGGACCTTTCCTGTCCCAGAAATCCTTTTTCTTTCTAGCCTTTCCAGTTTACCCCCGGCCATCCATTTGCTCACAACTTCCTGTTATCCACATTTGTAAGCTCCGTGGGCTTCTTCTTCAACATGCTCAATGCACCATGGGGCCTGGGATGTACTGCACGGCGTCATACATAGCTAGCCCTGATGCCACTGCACCTCCCAGGCTGTTCATATACATATGGATGAATTTCTTGTTGCATTCTGACTGCTAAAGAGCAATTGTGAAATGACCAAGCTTGTCATGCTGCCATCAATCAGGTCTATCACACAGACAATGCTCTCTTTCAAAAGGTGGAAGTAGATGGCTTAGGCTCAGCCACCATGACCTGTCTCACCTTGGCCCACAGCATCCCAGCCACAAGAGGGGGATAAGCTATCCTTCACAGCGTTCTGCCCTGCTCTAGACCCTTCCCTTATGGGCGTCATATTCCTGTTGGCTGGGATGTACACCATAATCCAAGGATAGTAGCTGCTGCAATTAGATCTCCAGACTCTGCTTTATGGATGGACCACCAACCCAATAATAATCATTTAGAAGAGGGCCTTCATGTGTACAGAAATGCAACTCTGCTCCAGACCTCACTATTAAGGCTGGCTTTAGGATTTTTGTTAATTAAACTGATCTGCCTTTTCTTGCAATAACCTACAAAGGACAAGCATTACATTACAGTGGCTTCAATCCACAGATGTGGAAGGCACCTCCACTTGCACAAGTTGATCCCCAGTTTTCACTGATTCCCTTTCCAGAGTCTTGCACTGGGGCGGCAGCAGACTTCAGATCTGTGGGAACCACTTTGCTTTTTCTTAGAACTCCAAGACCCACTGACTGGAGCCAGATGCGAAATGGTGGTTTAAGAGGCAAAGTCAGTTATCTACTGAACTTCATAAGTCAGACACTAGAATGAGCAGCATACACCAGTTCCAATCTGCATCTGAGATCAGGGGTCCTAATTTAGCCCTAAAAATTGCTACTGTTAAATCATTGAGAATTGGAGGGACTTTGTCGTCTACTGCAAGTCACCCAGAGATGTACTAGTAGACCTTGATCTACCTTCTGCCCACTCCCACCCTTGAGCCCAAGCCATTCTGGGTCCCCCCGATGCTCAGGTGCAGATCTCCAGGGATACAGGAGGCTGCAGAGGGAAAGGGGGCAGTTTTGGGAACAGAGGTCAGATCCATTCATAAAACAGAAGTTAGGATCCAAGCATATATGCTTTCTGGGTTACCACAGTGTTATCAGGAATAGAGTAACAAAGCTAAAGTTGGTCATTTTATGATATTCAGATTCCAAATTTAATTGACACAGACATGAATCTGGGTTATTCAATCAATGGAACAAAGATTTTATTTTACACTTTTCCATATATTAGATTGGAGATTGCTGTTAATATTACTGTGACAACATTTCACACTGATAAGTAAAACCAAAAATGCATTTTGGCATTCAGACAAGTCATTACTTCCTTCAAAAAAAGAAGTTTGAATAACAACCATAGGGAAAGGTGATTAAAGCAGTGTGCTTTATTTTAAATCTCCCCTTCCCCAAAACCCAAAACACAGCCTAAGTGCATGAAATGTATCATGGGTCTGACTCTACTGATTAATTTCTTTCACTCAATAGCTTTATTTCTTGACAATATATTTTCAGCAAATCCATGACAGCTACTAATGTGGACAGGTTGCAGATAATTGGGGTACCCAATTATAGGATTTTCTATTGGGGAAAGTGCCAGCATTCCCTTTTCTTTTGGAATCTGTAACAGAAGGAATGTCACTCCATCCTTCCCTTGTACAATATGTGCAATTAAAAAAAAACCCTGCAGAATATTCTGCTAAATCCCTCCTATCTTTGAGTTGAGACCATATATGCAAATGGAACCATATTGAGGGGATTAAAAATATGTTAGAAAATTAGCTTTTTAATATATTAGATTCGATTCAGAAGGGACAATAGAATAGATAGGGTTTATGCAGCCTCAGTAAAGCCACTTCAATGTCACTAAATAGTTCAGACAAAGTTGTTCCTAGCCAAAGACATTAGAAAAAAAGCTACTTTCCTTATGAAGGCAAATCTTAATATATTCAATATAAACAGGGAGAAACATGGCTTACAAAGGGAGCCAGCCTAAAATGAGAGAAGACTCTTCAGTTGTTTGTTTGATTTTTAATGGACATTTTTCTTTTATCCCCACTATTTTACATTTTACATCACTGGTCTTCCCTGTAGCAAATATGTGAAGTGTAAAGGACACATACCCATCCTAAACTCATAGTACTAGGGAGTTGTAGCTAGACAGATCTTCTTAGCTCATGGAGCAGTGGCTCCATGATTTTGGGTGCCCTCAATGGGTCCCAGTGGTGGGACTTGCAAAAAAAGAAATCTATCATAATGCTTCTAACCCTGGCAATCCAAGCAAAGTGAGAATGTTGGCACTGGTTGGTTGGGTCCTTTGCCAATCTTAGGGCCCAAGAACACTGGCAATGTCATTACTTTCTGTAGCCGATCCCTAATCCTGAGACTTCCCAATCACAATCACAATTTGGGCTATTCAACAAAACCATCAGATAGCTGCTTGGTCTGCCTAGACATCAAGGTCTCTGATCTGGAAGCCCAAACAACTATAAGACTCTCTCTCTCTCTCTCTCTCTCTCTCTCTCTCTCTGGCTGTCCCTTCCCCTATGGGATTGAAATATGTTTTCATGTTCCTTATAGTTCTTATAAATTGGCATTTTGGGTTGTGTGTGCTCATCAATCATTCTGGTTTGATTTGAATGAATTTCAGTCATTTTCCTTTCATTGTGACCCCTTTCTGCATTTCTGCATCAACCTGAGGGACCAGTGTCAAGGGTTGTTTGATACTACCTGGAAATGGTGGGACTTGCAAGCAAAGACTTCGATCATACTGCTTCTAACCTTCTTGGCACTCCAAGCAAAGTGAGAATGCTGCCTGGTCCTAGCTGAGTCCTTTGTCGATCTTGGAGCCCAAGCACACAGTCAACTTTATTAGTTTCTGAAGCCAGACCCTAACTCTGTGTGTGTGTGTTTAAAAAATACCCATTGCATTTTCTAAGGGTGAGGAAAATAATAATTAGTGGGATCAGGGAAGGCACAGATGGATAATTTAACCGTTTCCTCTCCTGTTGCAATCTCCAAAGCAAATATAAGCTTCAGAAGCGGGATTTTCCTCGAGACGTCAGCAGGGAAGGCAAGAGTTAATTCCCACTCCATGCTCTGATCCTGTTAATTATCAGCCTCACCATTTGAATGCACTTTGCATTTTGAAATCCCTGCATGTTAGATTAAAATACGCATTTGCGTCACATGTAGTTTGGCTCTGGATTAAAGCATTAAACAATCCTTTGGGACGTATTGGTGGGGTTTGTTTGTCAGCCTCTCTGCTAGACCAAACTCTTTTAAGGACAGTGCTGTTGAGACAATATTTAAATGGGTACAGTGAATTATGTGACAGATCTGCATGAGCATGTAGCTTAGCAAAGAAAAAACAGGGACAAAAACCTACCATGTGTCAGTCTAAGCCCGGGTGCCACTGTGGGCCTAATGGCTTTGCAGCCAGAGCCTGATTCAGAGTATGAGCATGGTGATTTAGAACCCAGTCCAGTTGTGGGAACCTTGGGGCCTGCCTAGATTCCCATATGAATGCAGGCCAAAGGAGAAGGATACGCCCTGTCAGCCACAGCTGCAAGATTCAGCCTTCCGTGAGGCCTCTGATTTACAGCCTCAGTCAGATTTGAGAACTTGAGCAGGAGGAAGATTTCAGGGAAGGGGCTTAAGGTTCTAAAGAAAAGAGAAACACCCTATTTGACATAGTGCTTACTTACGGGCCAGATTCCCCTGTCAGGATAGATTCCCCCTTCAGAAGGGGAAATTTAGCACTCCACCCCCTGGATTTAAGCCAGTGAAGAGACTGAAGTGCCTTTTCTGGGAATAACATCTTAATTACCCAGAATACTTTCTTGCCTGGACTTTCCATGAATCTTGGATTCTTGTCTTTCTGGAATTCTGTTTCATTAAGACTCTGTGTGGATTCTAGCCTTAGAACTTTCTCTTAAACAAAGCAATGTGCCGATAGCTTCTGCCTAGTCTATGGCCTTAGCTAGACCTAAGGTTTATCCCGGGGTTGTCCCTGCCTGCTCTCAGGATATCCTGTGTGGCATTTACATGAACAGGGATGACCCCAGGACAATCCCAGGATAAACCTTAGGTCTAGCTAAGGCCTATATGATTTATTGGGGCGGGGCCTATAACACTGTAAGCTTTGCTGTGAGCTCTTGAAAGCTGGTCTGTGTAACCTGATCTGCTGCAAAACAAAACAAAAAACAAAAAAGAGTTTTGTCGTGTTTTGTGTTGTGTGCCAGGAGGCCACAGTGTGTCAGAAAGTCAGGCCTGACACCATGAACCAACTGGAAATGAGGTTCTCCCTTTGTAACATAGAAAAGGATGAAGACAGAATGTGGAATGGGGGTCCCTTTCTAGATCCATCCAATGCTATTTTGGGATGCATTAATAGAAGTATAGCTTCCAAATCATGCAAGGTACTGGGTCCCCTCTATTCAGCACTGGTTAAGCCTCATCTTGAGTATTGCATCCAGTTTGGGGCACCAGCTGGAAGGGCTACAGAGGAGAGCAATGAGGATGATCAGGGGTCTGGAAACAAAGCCCTATGAATTGAGTCTGAAAGAACTGGGTATGTTTAGAGAAGAGACGATTGAGGGGAGACACGATAGCACTCTTCAAGAGCTTGAAAGAGGACCAGGATTTCATCTCGATCATCCCAGAGTGCAGGACATGGAATAATGGACCCAAGTTACAGGAAGCAGATTCCAGCTGGACATCAGAAAAAACTTCCTGACTGTTAGAACAGTATGACAATGGAACTAATTGCCTAGGGAGGTCATAGTTTCTCTCACACTAGAGGCCTTCAAGAGGCAGCTGGACAGCCATCTGTCAGATATGCTTAAATGTGGATTCCTGTATTGAGCAGAGGGTTGGACTCAACAGCCTTATAGGCCATTTCCAGCTCAACTATTCTATGATTCTGTGATTTGATGCTATGTAGAGTGCACAGAGATATATTTCCGAGTTCATGCTGTATATGAGTTCTCCCATAATGGACATTATTTAGCTAATAAATGCTAGGTAATATTCTTGTTAATTAACATATTGAAATGAACATTGAGTTCTATTAACCATCCCCAGATATTTCTTTATTTTAATATGTATATAAAACCTGTTGCTTCAAGAATGACCAAACTGGCCTATGTTCTTAGTAAAGTAAAGAGGGAATAAGTCAACAGATCACCTTTAATGGCAGCCATCAGCTTTAGAGGGACGTTGGGTGTACAGAAAATCACTTCAGCTAAGAGGCTCTTTAAAATCATGTGGCAGGTGTTACAATGCAGGCGACATCGATTTGCTACCAATTACTGACAGCTAACGAGAAACATTTAATGATCTGCCTCCGTACCCACTGTGTAAAAGCAAAACACTGCTTGTGTAAAGGAGAAAAGAGCCAGCACAGTGTACATGCTCAGATCACATTTGAAAAGTAAGGTATTGTATCTAGAGATGCTGCTGGAACTATGAATTAGTTGGCTTGAATCTAGTAAATTCATAATTCTCAAATGCATAATAGCCCTAGCTCCAATCCAACAAATTTTAATATTTTTGTAATTCAAGCCAAGATTGATTATGAATTATATATTTTTTATTTTCTGTGCCTGCAGTCTGCATGGTTGGCATGGGTAAGCAGCTAGACTCTTCCATGTTTGGGCATACTCAAATGTCTGTTGCTGTAACCTTTTGATTTCCACAGGAAGTGAAAATATCTCACTTGCAATGCACATGCATGGAATGATTTACTTTGACCCTTTAGTTACTCTTTGCCAAAGGAAGCAATCAGTTTAAAAGTTTTGATTTCAACCCATACAACAGCCAATCACTTTTGAAGAAACAGACATGTTGCCATATGTTGTCACCATTTAAAGTGGAGCAAATATAGAAGAGAAAACTAAGAGTACGGGAATAATGATGCAATCCTATACACACTTACCTGGGAGTAAGTGCCATTAAAGTCAGTGGAAGCTACTTCAGAGTAGACATGAATAAGTAGGCCCTGAATGACTTCTAACAGAGATTACACAGATGAAAGACTGCATTCTGCACTTGTTTGTACATTATCATTGTACCAAAAGGCAAGGCTATTTATTTCTTTATTTACAATATTTATATACTGCTCCCCATTGAAAATTTCAGAGCGGTGTACAAGATAAAATAAAATAAAAACAGAATAAAACACTTATTTTAAAAGAAGCAAAATGTACAGTAAAGGCTTCCTAGAATAATGATGTTTTCAGGAGGTGTCAAAAGGAATACAAAGTGGGCGCCTGCCTGACCTCCAGAGGGGGGCACCACAAGGCTATGGTGACAAATAAGCCATATTTAATATATTTATTATATATGAATAACACTACATGCCACAAATGTCAACAAGGCAGTGTATAACAATTTAAATAAAACAGTAATACATAATATATAATAATAACAATAACAATAACAATTATAATAATAAACACCAGAGCATCCCTTTCCCTTTATCTTGCTTCATAGGTTATTTAACATAAGGAGTCCAGGGCAGGATCTACACTACTGCTTTAAAATGGTTTATAACAGTAGTGAAAGCTGTTGGGGCCCAGGACACACTCCCTATACTGTTTTCAAACCATTTTCAAAGCGTCATATCCGGCTTGGTGTAGATCTGGCCCAGTACTGGAGATGCAGTGCCTGTTTGGCAGCCCAAGATGTCCTGTCCCTTTTTGGCAGCCCATGGCAGCCCTTCTCTTAATGAAGCAAAGCTAGTTACTCAAAGAAAAGTTCTTTAACCATTTCACAACCCTAATAATTATCCGGATAACAAGAATCATCATTCCCTTAGTACAGATCTTTAATTATAAATCGAAATATTTCTGACCCAAATGTTCTATATCTTTAAAGCCCCAGACCCTACATTTTCTACGTATGCTATCCAGCAGAATCTGGAGCTCACTTAGTAAGGCTATGAAGAGCTATCATTGCACTGAGGAGACACAAAACTCACCATTGTGGTTCTTGAAGCAGTTATAGCACACTCAATAGCCACCATTTTCACCATCATGTTCTGCCTGTGTGAGACAACTGCAAATGGTTGGCTCATTTCTTTTAACTTTCTCATATCCCTTCATTCATTCAGTACTTCTCCTCAGCCTGTCTGCCCACTACACCCATCAGTGCTCAAGAGACAAAGCAATTCCCACCCAATTGCTTGGAGGTACAAAACAATTGGAAAGAAGAAATGTGAAGGACGAGGGGGGAACGCACAGTGAAGGTGATCCAAACATCTTGAGAAGGTTGGATGAAAAGGGACTGAGACACATCAAAAGGAATTCCAGGGAAGCTGAGAAAGCAAGGAAACATTTTCAAAAAACCCAACAACAATAAGCTCTGGGCTAATGACTGGAAAGGGAGGAACAAGAAAGGTGGGGTTTGGCTCCCCATCTTTCACAAGGGTATGCGCCATGCCATTAGATGACTGATGGAACCAGTTGTGGTTCTTCAATTGTTAACCCCACATAGCCAAAAAAAGGGGGGCAGGACAGGCTGGGACGAGAGGGTGAAGCTGTGACAGTATAGAGGACAGTGAGAGGGTGGGGAGCAGAGTGAGTGATCAAAGGATGACAGGTATTTTAGCCTGATTTACTGTTCTCATTGCTATGATTATTCCCTTATTTCTGTTTTGTGTAACCCCTTCCCCCCTTCATATGTTTTAATGTGATTTTAGACTGCAAGCCTCTAGGCAGAGTATCGCTGATTTATTTGTATATTCTGTACAGCACCAAGTACATTGTTGGTGCTATATTAGTAGTAGTAGTAATAATAATAATAATAATAATAATAATAATAATAATAATAATAATGATGATGATGATGGAGCATGAGTGCATAGGCAATGATGGTGCCACTGAAAATTAGACTGCAACCCTACACCAGCCTTGCTTAGTCTGTTGCTGCCCAAAGGTTTTGGACCAGAACTCCCAGCATTCCTGACCAGTGGCTATGCTGGCTGTTGTTAATGGGAGTTGAAGTTTTAAACTTCTGGAGGGCACCATGTTGGAGAAGGCTGCTATACACACTTGCTTGGGAGTAAGTCCCACTGAACTCAATGGGCCTTGCTCCTAAGTAGACACGTATCAGACTGCACTGCTAATTGGGTAATCATCCCCCACTTTGCCCCTATCTTCCTCTCCTTTCCCCTGTTTAGAAGTTTAGGTTATAAACTCTTCAGGACAGGAACCCATGTTCTTCTACTCTGCCATGGGTCATGCACAATGATGGTGCTGAATGTAGAAAGGAAAGGTATATGAACTGTCCCAAAGATTGAATTTTAGTTTTAGTTTTCCTTTGAAATGTTTCCTTAAGAGATATTAGTTGCTCTAACAAATTAGAACATTTTCTGTACCCTGTGAACATAACAGATAGCTCAGTTTACTGGAGACCCAAATAGATCTCTGAAAGCTGATAATGAAATTTGACAGTCAAGTCACAGTTCTTAGGAATAATATTGGGAATGTGCCATAAGTAAAACACTCTCTCTTTGTTCTCCTCTGCTTTGCTGGTCAGGGAGGGGGAAAGGATTTGCACTTTAGTTACAGCATCCTATTAATGGCACTCAAACCTGAGTCCAGATACAATGCAAACTGTGACCTATCTCACATATTCCTCATTTGCTGCATTTTTAGCTTCACATTACAGTGCTATAAACTTACTTTGCTCACACAAAAATTAACCGAGTGCAAGAGAGAAAGTTGAAACTGGGATTTGGGTTAGTTAAGTGCACTTTCTCTAGCTTTTGAATGGGGTTTTGAAACACACACAGCAATTTCCTACTGTATTAAGATGCAGGATCCTGTGAATGTTTACTCAGAAGTAAATCTCAAGCCGATTACTCCCTAGCAAGTGGAATTACAACTGGGCCAAAACAGACATTACTTCAAAGACACTGGGTTGGATCCAGGATCTACCTTCCAGAACCATTCTGTACATGAAACCTCCCTCTGCCAATTTTGGGGGATCCCTCTGCCCCACAACTCACCCCTTTCAGCCGGGCCTCTGTGTGGCATGTTCTGGGGGCAGGGGGATGCTGTAGGAACAAGAAAAAGGAAAGGCCACTTTTGCCAGCACAGTTGATCCACTTCAGATTTGGATCCAACCCATAGCTAGTAGCTACATCATAATTTTTTTCCATTTTTACTCTAGAGTAGGCACAGGAGACTTGAACTAGATGGGCAATAAAGGGGCTTTAACCCTTTCCCCTCCACTATGAGCCTGATCTGGAATGAAAGGGGTGAGCCAGTAATTTATATTGCACAATAATGATACATTTGTGTCCTTTACACTTTCTGTTCTGGCCAATCTGTTTTGAGTGTCTTCAAGCTCCATCACGACTTGTAAGAAATGCTGGCTACCGTTGCTTCTCCGTGGACACTCAGTTACTTCCTGTTTTCAAACAGGAAGTAAACAAGGTGCACAAGGGCCATTCAGTCCCTCATTATGAACACGCTGCTTCTCCCACACACAGCAGGAGAGAGCCCTTCGGTTTAAAAAATATTTTGGCATTTTTCTGGTTTTTCTTGCAGTGCAAGGAAGACCAGAAGGGGCAGAAGGTGTACAAGAGGAAGACGATGTCATGTGAGCTACCTCCAAGGAATCCGTGAGTTCCCAATAATGAACGTGTAATAAAATGCTCGTCGGATGGAGCTTTTTGTCTTTTTTTTCCCTGCCAGTAAAACATGGAAATACAATTGCAGCACAGTTATTACTGTACTCAGACTGTTGAAAAGTGGAGTAGGTGTGGTTGGAAGCTTTTGACCTGGAAGGACAATGAAAAAGAAAAGAAAACAAGAAAAAGCGTACATTATTCCTTACCATTGTCTTCCCTATAGCCAGTGAGAGGGACATGCCCCACCTATTCCATTCTGACCACGATTCTGACACCCTCTTCAGGTGACTATCTCCTTATTCAGTCAAGTCTGTACAGCTTCATGTTCCTCTTTGGACTTGGTGCCTACTTACTGCATGGGACTCTAGGAGCTTTATCACACCAGCGTTATACTGTGCAATCACTGTGAATTGCATGCAAAGGACACAGAAATTTCCCACCTTATAATCTGCTTTTATTGTGAAGTACTCTCATGCATCCTGCTTTAATTGTGCTTCAAAGCAAAAAGAATCACTCTATTTAGCCCCTGCTTTCTGAGCGTATCTTCCGAGCCGTCACTGGGGCACAGGAGGAGGATTTTAAAGAAATGCTTACATCTGTGTAAGCTTTAAAGATAAAGACAGCAAAATTAGCACATTAATAGATATTAGGGAGAGCTTTAAGCATACCAAATTTGAATTGAATTGGTTTATCCGTTGATTTTTTATGATTTTTTACATTTCCCCCCCTTCAACTCACTTCCTGGTATGCAAAGGATCGCTGCCTCCCGATAGAAAAAACAACAATGGCGAAAGCTTAGCGCTACAGGGATAATCTGAAGGAAGCAGGTAGGTGGGATGAAGCTCTAGGACTTGCGATGGCCCAACTTCTGCTGCTTTTTCTCTTTGCCTCTGTTCAGTGGAGGCTGGTGGCTCCGCTTTCAGCAGAGCTGACAATCCATGCTGGGTTTCAGTCACAACCAGCTAGAATTCTAAAGGAGCTATCCATGGTGCTGAGCCCTATCTCCAAGCGACTCCTAAATGTCCACCCAGGGAGTGGCAGGTGAAAAAAGCAGTGGCAAACAAGCCCAACGTCAGCACGTGGACAAGCATTGTCTCGCTGAGGCCCACCCGGTCTGCCACTGGCTGCCGCAGCATCCTTCCTTTCTTCTTACTTTATAGTTAGGGGGCAGCTGGAAAGGCAGGTACACAGTTACAGTTGTATATTTTGCGATTTTTACTTTTATCATCCATTCCTACGACAAAATTGTGCTTATTTCCAAGTAAATGAGATGAGTATCAGGGCAAGAGAAGCAAACTGTATTTTATTCCTGGAGTTATGGTGGTGCTATGACTTAAGGGAATTTCATATGCAAAACTGCTCAAAATATTTCTTTTTCTTTTTTAAAATCAGGTTTCTGTTGTTGTTGTTGTTGTTGTAAAAGACCAGGAGATGCAGTTGTAAAAGACCTGTAGATGCAGTTGTAAAGGATGGAAAGGGGGTGAGTGGGAGAAGAGAAACATCAATTCTGTGCTTCACAACTGTAGTAATACGCATCACCATCTAAAGCCTCCCCCCACCCCCATAAGATTGTTACGTCCAGGATCTAAAATTACTTAACTGCAGCACTAGTTATCTTCCTTTTAGTCTGCTATCTCCTGTTCTGCTTCCCGGATGCCACACCTCCAACTGACCCTGTTTCCCCCCACCCAGTCTGTGTGTGTTTCCAAGTGTTTCTGATCTCAAAGGCAATGCTTTGTAATAAGGTGGGCAGATTCTTTAACAGGAGTCAGCTAGGATGGTGAGAGTGGATCCAGCTATGACTATATGAGCCTCTACATGTGCACTTTAATACACACTCACTGATGTTTACAGTCTTTTACATAATGCTGCCAACCTCCAGGACATATCCTGTACCTTCCCCTGGTAATTTCACTTTAAAAATATCAGAGATAATGCACTAATTACAATTATCGTGGGATATCCCCAATGTGTAAAGTTGCCATTGGGCTATACCACAGCCATTAGATGGCACTGTTTCATTGAACTTTATGGAGCAGGTCAGAGTGTTTGAGCTTCTCTGCATTCGTGATTTATTGCACACTTGTGACTGGCCACTCAAGGAAGTTTGTGGGTCCTTTACATGATGTTGTCAACCTCCAGGATGTCTCCTGCACTTTCTCCCATTTATCCCACTTTGAAAAAGTCTGAAGATCAGCTGGAATAAACCTTAATGGCACAAAATTGGCAGTGTGTATATCCGCCATTGTGCTATAATTCCACCAGTAGATGGTGCTGTCTCATTGAATTTAATCATATTGCTGACGGAAAATTTTCAATTTAAAATCATGTGGTTGCCATCTAAAGGAGCATGAAGTGAATGCGGAAAGACTCCAGAAGAAGAAACCCCAGGAAGGTTGCAGAGCTTCCCCCACCTTAATGTAGAGACACCCTATGGTTCTTCATTGAGAGATGTGGAACCCTAAAAAGCTATCCTTCTTAAAGAAGAATGCCAGCTCTTTCCTGCTTTCCATTGCCTCATGAGTCTCAGGGTGCTTCTAGTATTAGCAATCAAAAGACATTATGCAGCTCTTCCATCATTCCCTCCTTATTGGCATTTCTATGGGAAGAAAAAAGATGGAGAAAGTGATGGGGAAAACACAGGAGGATTACAAATGGAATCATAGAATAGTAGAGTTAGAAGGGGCCTATAAGGCCATTGTCCAATCCCTGCAAAACAGACAACCCCTGCAAATAAAAAAAAACATGTTTGAGTCAGGTTGGTAGCACAAGAAAAACCTTGTCAGGAAGACCCATCACTTAGGCAGAAATTCAATGAAACTTTCTTCTATCAGGTTCTCTGAAATGACTCCTCAAAACCAGGCTAAACAGACAGGCCTTCCTATTTTTTCATAAATGAGTGAGGGAAGGCAACTTAGAACCCTGAATCGAGGTTTATTACATTTGCTTTTAACAGTTAAATCTTTCAGAAAAGGTCCACAAATGGGTGCACTAGCATGGAACAAGGTTTGACCATGCCTATATTATACCAATCAACTGATGCCTAGAGTCAGCACCTTAAGAAATATGTCCGTGAGGATAAAAGAAAATTATTACAAGCTTGTCTGGAGGTGGTACCTAACCCATGTGAAATTAAATAAAATAAATAAGATGAATTCAGCAATATGTTGCAGAGGTTGTCAAGAGAAAGGATCATATTTACATATGTGGTGGGAATGTGAATTTGTACAAAAATTATGGAAAATGGTGTTTAAAGAGATAAAATAAATTATAGGAATGGAGATAGAAGAGACACCTACTGTGGCATTATTATCAGTTTATGGAGAATTGAATTGTAATCAAGAAACAAAAAATTGATAACGAATTTGTTAACAGCCACAAGACTGATGATAGCCAGGAACTGGAAGATTCAAGGGGATTATCATATAGAAGATTGGTATAAAGAAATATGGGATATTGCTATTAATGATAAATTAATATGTAACATGAAAGTTAGTAGAGGAGTGATAAAAACGAATGATTTTGAAGGAATATGGAAACAGTTTTTAGAATTTGTACTATTAAAGGGGAGGGGGAAAACACCTCCAGAGGAAGTAATGAGATTTTGGAAATATGAATAAGATCCCGTGGTTGGGGAGAGCACACTATTGTTAATTATGATTATGTTAAATGGAATTAAGTTAGAACATATGTTTATTAAATTGTTTACTTTATATTATTGTGTATTATGGGGCACTGTTTTATATTGTATTGTTGTATTGTTTGGATGTTTAAAAAATAAAAATTAATTATGAGGAAGAAAAAAAAAAGCTGCTCACTGACCCTCCTCCTAAAATGGTCAGAATAGTTTAGAACTGTGAAAAACGGACCTGTCTTCTTCCTATGTCTCATTCTCTCCAAGTCTTTGTCACCACTGGCAGCAGGCTCTCAAATGCTCAAGTCTTAAAATGCTCAAGACTAAGCTAGACCTACTTGATAATCCACTGTTGAGGAGGGACCAACCCGCGCTAGAAGTAGTGCAGGCTGTCACTCCAATCCACATGTCAGATGCGACGGGCTGCAGGAAAGCCCCGTCGCGTCTGTCATTTTGTTTTTAGTGTTAAAGGGCCGGGTGCGCAGGAGCACACCAGCGGAAAAGGTAAGTCTTTAAAAAAAAAATCATGCTCCCTGCTCCCTGCTCCCCCCTCTGCCCCCCCCCCCGGCTCCAATCACCCTGCCCTCCCTGGCTCCAATCTCCATGCCCTATCCTGATGTCCGCTGCTTTTCCCCGCTACTCGCAAGTAATTGCAGTAGCCAGGAAAAGCGGCGGACCAGTCTACTTGCTTGCGGTCTTGGGCTCGGCCCGAGACCATGGGAAATACCAGGCTACAACTGTAGCCAAATACCTCGGAGTTAGGGAAGGTTACCCCACCTGACCCTGGGATCCCCTGCGCGTCATGTGGATGCACAGGGGCGAGCCCCAGGCTAAACCGTAGTCTAGCAACGACCTAAGTTTACTCGATTGTGAGATGTAGGGAGGCCATGTGTCCACTTTTACATAGAACAGAGCTCTATTTGAACAGCTTCCAGAGGACTGTCTTGTATTTGAAGGGGTGTCCAGTCCAAGTCTAGTTTAAAGATGAACAACCATCAGAAGGAAAACCTGAGCTGAGCCTTGAAGTTGCCCTTCTATAGCACCTGGATAGCAGACTGAACATGAAAGAACACATATCATCTGGTCATAGTTCTTCCACACTATTGTGGGATTTATATTCATATTTAAATGATAGCCATTCTTACTAAATTTGCAACTATATCTATGCATTATCATATGCAAAAATTATGCAAATTGTTGTCATCTTTGGCCCTCTTTTTTGATGATGGGTTTTCTCTTTTAGGGGGATTTATAGGTGGCCACCTGAAATATTTGGGCCCCAAGCATAGACATTTCCGGACACTTCTGTGGTATCTCAATCACTTTGCCATCCAGCGTTTAAGCTTTTTACAAGATTGGCATATTAAACAAGGCCATCCTTTTCCAAGTTTAGTTAATGGTTAGGGTAGATTTATTGCCAATCTGTCTGCAACATCTGCACTGCTAAATGACTTGTTAAAGAAAAAAATGTATTTTGTCTTTCTGCCAGACTTCTGGGTGACTTAAAGTTAATATCTGAAAAAAATATGTACAAGGCTGAGTTTTTCTTATTTAAATTTTAATAAAGTAAATGGAATGTTGAAAAGCAAATGTAAGTACTGAAACGAGATTTATCAGAGATATTGACTGAGATCCAGAGAGTCCCTTCTATCCAGAGGGTAGATATGCACTTTTGCCCATTCCTGATGATCTTCCCCATGCCACACTCGGGGGAATCCGCACGTTGTACAGAGATCGCTTCTAAGCGACCCCAGTGCGGCGTGAAAGCGATCATGTAACTTACCTTTGGAAGAGCCGACGAAGAAACGTCCTTCCCGCCGCCGCCGCCACCCACAGACCTCCTCACCAACCGGTGAGGAGAGCTCGGCTGAAGAAACTGCTGGGGAAGGGAGTGCAAGAGGCTCCAGTGAGAGTGTGAAGGTGAGAAAACCCTGTTGTGTGGGTGCAGTGCCATACACATAGCTCTGGTTCCAGTCCCTACTCCCCGGAGGAGAAGCAAGTTTTAGACGTTGATGAGGCCAATAACCAAATCTGCAGGTTGAGCAGATGAGGAGGTGGTACTCACCTAGGCAGCCAACACTAATTCCCAAAATGAGATCACTTTCCAAACTACAAGACTATTTTGCGCTACCCAGATGCAAAAACAAACAAACCCAAAAACCACCCTAACTTTCTTTCACCAGCCAAATTTAAACTGCTTATTTCTTGTGTGATCCCTAGGGATGGACAGATGTATCTTTTTTTCCCCTCCCACTGAGATTGTTGGATTTTTAAGCTCAAGCACATTCTGTCCTACTTCTGCATAAGCATGTGATTTATTTATGTATTTTTAAAAAGAAAGTGCATTCATATATTTCCCCTAATATCTGAATGCACTTTTTTTAAAAAAAATGTTTATCAAAATGTGTTACATTGTAATGCCATTTGTGCACACTTTCCTCAAATATACACATGTTGTGTGTACCTAACATGCACATTTGTGTGCACATTTTTCCTGAGATGAGCAGCATTACCAAGGTCACACACACACACACACACACACACACACACACAAATAAAACAAAACAAAAAACAAGGATTTCCAAACACAGCTCTGTCTTGGCTCACTTAAAGGCTTGAGAGGTGCAAACTGGCTAATAATAATAATAATAATAATAATAATAATAGAACCTTCTCACCATCAATAATAATAATAATAATAATAATAATAATGATAATAATATGTTACCCGCTTCTCCCTCTGGATCGAGGCGGGGTACAACACAAATAAAAACACCATAAAATACATACAACTAATTCAAATGTTTAAAACCAGCGCGTCATTAAAAGCAGCACACCATTAAAAAAGGCATCTTAAAATTCAACTGGGTAGGCCTGTCAGGTAGATGTGATCTGCATTCCTAGCTTTCCTGAATTTCACATTAATCAGCATTTGTTGTTAGTGGCCAACCTCCTAAGCAGAAGAGCATATGGCTCATCACTTTATTATTTTGCTTCCAAAAAGCTTCCTTTAGCATTTAAGTCTTTACATTTCATCATTTATATAGCTGTTTCAGTGTGTGCAATCACACTGAATTGCATGCTTCCTCACAACAAAACATTCATTTGACTTGCCCAAAGCTGCTCACAGCATTCACAGTTCAGCCACTATTTGGACCCTGATCTCTCAGTTCTTTCCACTGTACAATGTCTGGGAGCATTCCCCCTCCCTTCAGGAGAGGTGTGGGTTGCTATGGGATTTCTATTGGTCAGGGTGGGTCTGGTGACAGGGGGTCCCAAAAAAGGATAAAGGGCCTAGGCACCTAAGGGTCCGGTCTCTTTCCTGTGGGTGTCAGGAGTCCAGTGTGTGTGTGGTGAGTCAGAGCATCCAGGCCAGGCCGGCTGGATGGCGGAGGCTCCACGCGGCCACTGAGGGAAGGAGTCTTAGTTCGAGTGATGTAAAGTCAAGTTGGAGTGAGCAACAAGGGGTTGAGTCACAGAGTTATATGTTTGTTTTGTTTTAAGTTTAGGTTTGGGTACAATTGGGCAAGGGACCTTGCCGGAGTTACAGCTGGTGGGTGATAAAAATGGGGAGTGAGTGCGAATTCTATTAGGCTTGAGCGTGTAAAGGGGTGTGTAAATCGTTTGACTCAGCGATTCCCCAGCCGAAGAAGGGGGGGGTCTGACTCAGCCAGCCCAGACACACGCCCCTTCACTGCCACTTGTTAACCCTTTGCAGTCTAGGTTCTCAAGGAAGCATGCCACACTCCAGAAATAGGGACCAAACACTTTTATTCTTCAACTACACACTTTCAAAAGGGTCCACACATTAAGGTAAACACTTAAGAGGTTTTGGGGGAAAACATGGACAAAGGAGTGACACACTTAGGACAGCAGGGACTAATACCTTATCCTCCCCTTTTACACGCTCAAGCCTAATAGAATTCGCACTCACTCCCCACTTTTACCTTGGTACTTACTATCATTGATACTTACTTCTGAGTAAACCTGCATAGGATTAGGGCCACAGTAAAATACATTTCTTCTCTAAATCTCAGAAGGGATTTAGACATTAATATCTTAATAACACAACCTAGCCAAAGTTAAACTAATTTTAAATCCTGTTCATTTCAATGGGGCACTTAAGCATATGCTTAAATCATAGAATCATAGAATATTTATTTATTTATTTATTTATTTATTTATTTATTACATTTCTATACTGCCCAATAGCCAGAGCTCTCTGGGCGGTTCACAAAAATTAAAAACATTTAAAGTATAAAACAACAGTATAAAACCATAATATAAAATACAATATAAAAGCTCAACTAGATAAAAACAGCAGCAATCCAAAATTACAAATTTAAAACACCAAGTTAAAATTTATTTATAGACAGTTAAAATACTGGGAGAATAAAAGTTGGAAGGGGCCTATAAGGCCATCGAGTCCAACCCCCCTCCCACTGCTCAATGCAGGAATCCACCCTAAAGCATCCCTGACAGATGGTTGTCCAGCTGCCCTCTTGAATGCCTCTAGTGAGGGAGAGCCCACAACCTCCCTAGGTAATCACTGAAATCAAGGGGACTTTAAATGGTCAACATTGGCTAGACCATGTGGCCAATGCATCTATGCTTCTCCACTGAACACACCTACAATGAACTAAATCTGCAGATGATGAACTGCACTTATCAGATATCCCCAATTCCACTAGTTAATATAGTTCTGGATTGCTTCCCCCTCCCCTAAGAGAACTTTAATATTTTCTCCAAAAAACAAGCTGGTCCCATCAGAATAATCTAAGTAGAGGTGTTGCAAATTACTCACAAATGGCAACTCCAAACTGATGATGGATATATATATATATATATATATATATATATATATATATATATATATATATATAATTTATATAGCACCATCAATGTGCATGGTGCTGTACAGATTATACACAGTAAATAGCAAGACCCTGCCGCATAGGCTTACAATCTAATAAAGTTGCAGTAAACAATAAGGAGGGAAAGAGAATGCAAACAGGCACAGGGAAGTGTAAACAGGCACCAGGTAGGGTGAAGCTAACAGTATAGAGTCAGAACAAACTCAATATTTAAAAGCTATAGGGAAAAGAAAAGTTTTTAGCTGAGTTTTAAAAGCTGATTGAGTTGGTAGTTCTCAAGTGTTCTGGAAGAGCGTTCCAGGCGTATATATACTAGCTGTACCCTGCCACGTGTTGCTTTGGCTCAGTCTGGTTAAATTGAAAAGAAAGAAAAGACAAAGCGGATGTTTCTAATATGTTTAATTTCACAATGCTTGTGGATATACAATATTTTTAGTTGTTCCATTGTCTGTGTAGATATAGAGATTGTCTGGTTTGCCGACTCTAGAACACGCAACATATAATTGTCCATGTGAGAAGCAATCTGTGTCTAGATCTAAACCGCACAATTCTAAAGATTGGCCCTGAGCTTTGTTGATGGTGATTGCAAACGCCAATCGAATTGGGAATTGCAATCTCTTAAATTGAAATGGCATATCTGTTGGAATCATAGGAATGCGAGGAATGAGGACATCTTCACCTTTGAAAGGTCCTGTCAAGATTGTTCCTTCTATGACGTTGCTCAGTAAATTTTTTACTGCAAGCCGCGTGCCGTTGCAAAGTTTTGGCTGGTTGATATTTCGCAACATGATAATTGGCATGCCGATTTTCAATTGCAGTACGTGCAGTGGCATCCCTGGCAGATCGAGTGAATTCAAAAATTCTGTTGGATAATTAACCGCTTCATCTGCTTCCACAACAGTGTCGATGGACTTGTATGTGACTGCCTCGCTTTGAATGAATAATATTGTTAAGTTCGTAGACGTTTTTGTTCTTGGCCGCAAGAATAGCTCGTTCACTCAGCCAATCGTGATTCTTATAATTGGTTTGAATATTTGGAAATACTTTTTCAACCAATTCTTCTTTTGACGTCACTAAATTACAGAAGTTAGGAGGTAATAAAATTCGTCCTGAGGTTAGATCAACCGGCACCTTTCCGTTCCCAATTTCCAGCAATTGACGTGAGAATATCTCAGCTGATCGATCGTTTTGCAGCTGGACACGCATATTTGTAGTTAATTTTAACGTCTTTACGTGTCGCCACAAAGTAGAGTATTTCAGGCAAGCATTTATTTCGTCCGCTGGTGTCGATCGAGGAATTACTGGTAATGTTTGCCTGAAATCTCCTGCAAGCAATATTAATGCGTTCCCAAATGGTCTGATGTTTCCACGCAAATCTTGCAATGACCTATCAAGAGCCTCGAGTGATTTTTTGTGTGCCATTGTGCATTCATCCCAAACAATAAGTTTGCATTTTTGTAATATTTTTCCCATGCCGGATGCTTTGGAAATGTTGCATGTGGGTGTTTCAATGACTTGTATGTTTAATGGCAATTTCAAAGCGGAATGAGCAGTTCTTCCACCAGGTAGCAATGTCGCAGCTATTCCGGACGACGCAAGAGCTAAGGCTATGTCATTTTGGGATCGAATTGCTGCCAGAATCAATCTAATTAGGAACGTTTTACCAGTTCCTCCTGGCGCATCTAAGAAGAAGATTTCTCCAATCCCGTTATTGATGTTTTTCATTATTTGATCGTAAATGCGTTTTTGCTCAAGCGTTAGTTTAGGAATATTTGATTGCACATACGACAAAAGATCATCCATGTTGTAATTTTGTTCACGACGCAATTCTACATCGAATGAAGCAGCAACAGTTCGATTCGGTGATGGCATTCCCAATTGATTGAGAACTTTGTTTGAGATTTCTAAGCAGAAATCTTCAATCATTATCAACGCTTCGTTGTAGATTTCTGGTGTGATAGACATTTTCCGTCTATCACGCATGGTGAATTTGGATTCAGTGTACCACAAGGTCCATGTATCATATTTTTCGTCACAACTTCATGCAAATCCTTATCGACGTCGGCGTCTGGTATTTCAGCGCATATTACACTGTCAATTTCATTTGAAGTGATTTTGTTTTTGAGCCAGATTAGTATATGTGCGTGTGGCAATCCTCTCTTTTGCCATTCCACTGAGTACATCCAGCAGCGCACAGACCCAACCACTTCATGTTTTACCATGAAATCCATCAGCGATTTCAGCTTCTGTCTGAAAACACGTGCTGTAATGTCATGCCTATCCACCGGCGATTGGGCAGGAAGTAAGAGCTGTTGTATATCGTCCCAAGCTGGATTGCATGTGAATGTAATGAATAGGTCTGGACGGCCGTAGTGACGAACATACACAATTGCATCTTGAGCGTACTCATGCATATGACGTGGACTGCCTGTATATGAAGATGGCAAAATTGTCAGTCTTCCAACGTTAGTTGTATTATCGTCATTTACAACTGCATCTCGCAAATGAACGTATTCTTCTGAGCGAAGCTTGGTCTGATTTAAACGGATGAATATCAAACGTTCTGTTTCTATTTTTGCATACATATCTACGATGTATTGGTGAAACAATTGACGGCATTTCAAAATGTGATTGTCTTCATTTTCTCGAATCATTAATCGGTATGAATAATAGTTCATTGCGCTGCATTTCATATCTGTTTCTTCGCCACTGACTGGATTTATCATCTTAACGTTAAAGTGATATCCATCGGCACCATCCCAAAAAATGATTGGATATTGCAGGGCATCGTAGCATGAGTTTCTGCAATTTTTTTCAATTGATTGTTTTTCCGATGAATAACAATATCTTTAGGTTGAAATTGATCTCCGACTATAACAATTGCCACTTCGTCTATAGTTGGAGCATTGAATCTTCGCACATGTTCTCCAGCAGGCGTTTTGTCAGCAAGAATAACAATCTTGTGAGTATCAGATGGCATCATGTCAATTGCTGTTTTGAACAAATGTACTAAATTGTTTTTTTCGTGAAGTAGCTGTTGCAATTTTGAAACAATGGACCTTTTTATGCCGGTATAAATTCCGCAGCGTGCATTCAATTCATCATTGCCATCACCAATGAAATACATTTGTAGGAATTTATGTTGACTATCTTGAAACGGAAGGAAGGAGCCGGCTTTATGATAAATTTGTCCTTTGACTTTGAAAATTGGCATAAATGGAGCTGTGATGATTTCTGCGCCGAACGACGTCATTTGGAAGCATGAGTTGTATTTCCTGATGTTAGATAGGAAATGCTTTGATTCAGCGGTATATCCAGCAAGCAAAGTTTGTAATGGCTCTGGTGGTTCTCCAAGTTGACGCAGTTTAATTTTTCCAGCAGCACAACACATTCCTTTTGTTTCTCCATTAAATTTAAGAGCCTTGCAATAAGGACACACTTCAGTCATAGTGCCAATGAAAACATGCCGCCTCAAACTATAATCATCAGCTGGGTTGTACCGGAATGCAAGGCGATTGTAATCGTGTGATTGTTTACCACGGAGTCGTGTTTGACGCTGATGTGCTGTTTCTCGTTGACATCTTTCAGCCCCTCTCAGCCTTTCGCGTTCATTCTGTTGAGAACAAAGCAGATCTGTAGCTGTAGTACGCGATTGCCGTGCTCGCAACCGTGCATCCTCAAGTCTGGCTGAACGTTGCTTGGTTGATTCCTTGGCACGTATTTGAGCCATTTTTTTTCTTTTTTTCTCATTTGCTGAAGCCCGTTCTTCCTGAGTCTGATTTGCAATTTCTCGTCGCAGTGCGTCCGCTCCGCGAGTACGACGACCTAAGTGTGATCTTCTGCGAGGCATTATTTGGATGAATAAAGCAGTTTGTTTGGTTTTTAAAAAAGTTTTTTTTTACGTTGAGGAGGTTAGTGGGAACTCATGGCAGTTACCTTTCTTCTGAACGTGTAACTGTCACAGGTGTGACATCTATATTCACTCAGCCAATTGCAAGAGTACATGCAAATAGGAGAGGAGGCAGAGGCAGCGGATTGGCCTACTGGTTGGTGATGTCACAATGATCAGCAGGACTGGTTTTGAGGAGGCCTATTTCTTCGATTTTAAGACAAACCTTTGACCCCATAGAGAACATAGTTACATAACAACGCTCGCGTATTCGAACGCAATGCTGTGTCAAAATTTCAAAGCAATCGGTGAAGAACTTTCGGAGATATAACGACAGTAACGAACGGTCTTTTTCATTTATATATATATATATATATATATATATATATATATGAATATATGAGAGAGACAAAAAATTCCCAATGAGCTGCTGCATTTTGAACTCATAGTACAAAATATTTTCCAGAATGGAAAAAAAAAGAAAATCTAGATGAGAGCTGTCTGGAAAGCTGAGAGACTTGTACAGCCTATATTAGTGGGATTTGTTGCAGTGCAACCCTATACAGGTTTACTAAGAAGTCAGTCTCATTATGCTCCATTGGGAATTGTTCCTAGTTAAGTGTGCATATGTTGTACTGTATTTTTCAACCATTTTGGGGATATTGTTTAACAGTGAGAGAAGCACTGAGAGCTGGTATGGTGGCAGACTAGGACCACGGAGACCCAGTTTCAGATTCCCATTTGGCCATGAAACTCGCTGAGTGAGATTCATCATCTCTCAAACTAACCCTCTCAATTTGTTGTGAAGATAAAATGGGGGAGAAACATGTATTGCCTCCTTGAACTCTTGGAGGAATCTCATTATCAATCATAAAGTGGATCTAAGCCCTAAACCTCCTGAGCTCGTGCTTTATCTCGAATAGTGACTGAAATGACAAACCTGAGTCTGACTCCAAAAATATCTGCCCCAACAAACGTAGCTGGACACATACTGGATTCCATTCTTTCTACTGGTATGCAGGAAGGTGAACTGGAGGAGTTACAATCACACTCTACCTTTTGCAGGGTTGGAGGAGCAATTTTAATGGTCTGCATTTGGCAACACAGAGATCCAGATGGTTTCCTGATAGTTGCTGTGGGTATTTCCTACAGAATTGTCTGATGGTCCCATTAATTTTTTCCTGTTTAGTTTCTGAACTTATATTAATTGTTTGAGACACCATGGTACATAACTAAGCAAAGTCCAAACAGGCAAAGCGAACATTACCACAGACTCCAAAGTAAATTAAATCCTTATTTAAGAAAAATACAAAAGAAAAGAAAGAAAATTCACAAAGAAGGAGAAAATTACTGTGGTGGTTACATGAGAATAATTTGGAAACTTCTTTTTCATTACATTATTAGCAGTGAAAGAGAATGTAACATAAATTTAAGATTAACTAAAGGGATTGCATTTGACAAAGCTGGCACTGCAAATGTAGCGAGCAAATTGAGCTTCTAGCATTGTTGTTTGGATAATATGACTCCCCCTCAACACACTCCTGTACTCTACTTGCGTTTTAAAGCTAAGCGAAAACATACTAACATTTCTAACTTCCCCTTGACTTCTTCCTGCCCAATAATTGAATGTAAAAAGCTAAGCTAAAGCATTACTAAGTGCCTCTAGGCATGTGAAGAATTAAACTTGACACCTATGTAGTTAAATATAAAAGCTAAAGTAAAAAAAAAGTCTAAAAGTGAAAATTAAGTGGTCGAAATAAAAAAGTTTCTGGTGTCATTCCGCAAACTCAAATAGCACTAGTGGACCTTTGCTGCATCTATTTTGCAAGTGATTGCCAATTATGCTTGCATAAGTAGTTGTACACAATGGATTGCACATAATAGGTTGCACAAGCAAAATGTACAACTGCTTGCACAACTGTATGTTCAGTTGGATTTTTCTCTTGCGCATTGTTCAGAGCCTAATTTTTGCAAGAGCAACATCATTTGCACTAATGCAATGGATACTGCCAATGGGGTTAATTCTGGTTGCATCAGTTATATAAAAAAAGATTGCATCATTTCTAAAATCTTAAATCCATATTTCGCACACAGTTCTAGAACCTAAAATGTAATGGCACTTTAAGGGGTTAACCAAATTTGGGTTAAAAGATTAACCAAATTTGGTTCTCAGATAACTTCAAATCTGGAAATTATTCCAAGGCCTTAGCTAAACCGGGCTTTATCCTGGGGCAAACCCTGGGATCATCCCTGTGCATCCACATGTCGCACAGGGGATCCCAAGATCAGGGAGGGATGATCCCTCCCTTGCACTGGGATAGAGCCCTCCCCTTTGGGCCTGTTTTTTCCACAGTCCCGGGCTGAGCCCGAGACCACGGAACATGTGGCCCATTGGCGCGAACCCTGGAGCTGCGGGGTAGGGTGGGCGGAGTGGGAAAAGTAATTAAATTTTTAAAAACCCTTACCTTTAGCGCACGAGCATTCGTGCTCTCCTTCCTCTTTTAAAAAAATGGCGGGCAAGTCGCCTCTCCTTCTGAGGTCGTCACGCCTCACATGTAAATGGAGGAGGGATCTCGCGTTAATCACAATGCGAGATCATCCCTCCTCTGTCGCAGACTATGAGGTAGGTCTAGCTAAGGCCCAAGTCTCATATTCAGAAATAAGACAAAGTACCAACTTCAGAAAATTCTCAAAGACCTAACTTCAAAAAGTAAAAAAATTGTACGTTTTAAAAGTTTAGTCTAAAAGATCCATAATTACCCATTTCTTTTTGTGGTCCAGTGGAGATCAGAGGCAAAGCAGTCAGAGGTGAGATACCCAATGAGTGATGAGATAACCATCTTCCAATAAAAAATGGGGTGCATGGGTAAATAGACCACCCATTCACCAATCAGAAATGAGGTGTTTATCTATCCCACAAAAATTCCACATTTTACACTCAAGTGTTTTGGAATATCTTCGGCATTATCACTGATAGATTAATCTGAGACTTCCTAAAATGTTGTTAAAGGTCTACCATCTGGACACATTATCTTGATCACCATGTTTCTGGTACATCTTTTTGATCTTGTGGGTCATCTTCCTTAACACCTCTTCCAATACATTTTTCATGTTTATTGTTATGCCTTCCCAAACCAATAGACATCGAGTAAGGACATTCTTCAACATCTCTTATCATCACAGGTGCACAACATGAGATGCTTAACAAAGATGCTTTCCTCCTAGCTGCATCTGAGCCTGCATCAGTTCTTCTGTCCCATCGCTGAAATTACAGCTCACTGCGACAATGGCCTTAGCTAGACTTACCGCTAAATCCTCGACGGACGAGGGGAGATCCCGCAATGCAAGTATCACGTCATGTCACGTGAGGTGACCTCACGAAGAGAGCCATCTTGCCCACCATTTTGTTTACTTTTAAAAGGGGCCAACGTGCATGAACAATCGTGTGCAAAGGTAAGTGGGGTTGTTGTTGTTTTTTAAAAAAGGTTTCCCTGCTCCCCCCACCCTGCCCTTGATGGGCACAGCTCCCAGCTCCACGCGAGTAATCATGCGGAGCCGGGAAAAGTCACGAAAATGGGCCACACGCTCATGGTCTTGGGCTCAGGAAATAGCGGGCTTGAAGGAGTAGGCTGTATGCCGAGGCCAAGGAGCGTTGATCCCTGCCTGAGCCCAGGATCCCCTGTGAGTCATCTGGACGCACAGGGACGATCCTGGGTATTACCCCGGGATATAGCTTGGTCTACCTAAGGCCTTTGCTATTGCTCTGCAATCATTGTTTGCAAAAGGCAGTTGCATTTCTCCTTCTTCTTTCAAAGCCAGTCTTTAATGTTTTAGGCCTTAGCTAAACCTAAGGTTTATCCCGGGGTCATCCCGGGGTCATCCCTGCCTGCTCCCGGGATATCCTGTGTGTCATTTACATGAACAGGGATGACCACGGGACAATCCCGGGGAAAAACTTAGGTCTAGCTAAAGCCTTAGTCTGAGGTATTATAATGCCATAAAATTAATCAATATAGTATCAAAAATTTAGGTTCTTCTTGGCCATGGGTCAGGAGTCTAGAATATAAGTCCAGGGTCTTCTTAAATATGAGACTTTGGTCTTTTAGGGGGTCTTCTTGTAGGTCTCCCCAAAACCCTCATTCAGGCCATTCAGGCTTTCCACATAAATTAACCTTCTGCATTTTGGAGTAGCAAGATTATTCAGTGGACAGTGACAGTCCTGCTGGGGTCTTAGTCAATTGCAATCACTCCTAGACACCCTCAGCCATACCATAGAGCCATATCAGCTTCTTGGTACTCTGAGGACCAGGTGAAATAGCAAGGTTAGCAAGTCAAATGCAAATGGCAGAAAATTCCAAGCAAATATGACCGAACACTGATTAGAGCCCAGGTCCTATTTTGCATCTGTGATGGCATCTGCACAATGTTGTCCAGTAGAGCTGTTTAAAATGGCCAGGTGCCAGCTTAGGATAAGAGCAGTGGATCAGCAGTTGGAACCTTCAAAGGCCCATTTTGATCAATTTGCATTACATTTTGCAGATAAAATTGCTCAAATCCACTTCTACTTGGAAGCCACAGTTTTGGCAGAATCAGAGATGGATGTAGCCATGGCACTGTCTGCTTCTGTTGTTACAGATGAGTGTATTGACAAGCCGTTTGGAGGACTGAGGCCTACCACTTGCTCTGTAGATCCTTGCCTCTGCTGACTAACAAAGTCTGCCAGTGCTGGGTTTACAAAATGGATATCAGAAGTGATCAATGCCTAACTAATGAACAGAGTAATTCCAGAAATCCCATTGAAGGCAATAATAAACCCATTGCTGAAGAAGCCAGGTTTAGATCACTTGGCTATGGAGAATTTTCACCCGGTTTCAAAAATCTACCATTTCTGAGCAAGGTTTTGGAGTGGGTGGTGTCATGTCAGCTCCAGGCAGTTTTGGATGACACTGATTATTTATATCCATTCCAGTCTGAGTTTTGGCGTGGGTTTGGGACAAAAACTGCCTAACTCACCATTCTGAATTACTTATGCCAGGGTAGATGGGTAGAGTGTGACCCTATTGGTTCTCTTGGACCTTTCAGCAGCTTTTGACCATGGTATTCTTCTGGATCATCTCTCTTGGATTGGACTTTGGGACCTGGTGTTGCAGTGACTCCAATCCTTCTTGGAGATGGAGACAGAACCAGAATGTGGAGCAGGGGGATTTTCGTTTCACTCTTTGGCCATTGACATTTTGGGTGCCTCAAGGTTCTGTCCTGTCCCCCATGCTTTTCAACGTCCACATGAAGCTGCTAGGAAGTCATTTGGAGATTTGGGCTGAAGTATTATCAATATGCAGATAACAAGGAAGATCTGCCTCTCTTTTCTACCATCTAATCCCAGGAAAGCAGTGGAGCCACCAAATAAATCAAAAATAAAATGACTTTTCAGACATATTTTTGAAGGAATTGGCAATTCATGTGATTTTTTTCATTTGTTGCTGTTTTGTAATGATATTGGCCTAATTTGCACCAAGCAGGATATTGCGCTATGAAAGTGGTATATAAAAGGCAGGAGCCACACTACCGCTTTATAGTGTTATTGAAGTGCACTGACAACTGTTGGGGGCCATTGACACATACCACATACTGCTTTCATGGAGCTATTTCCTGCTTGCTGTGGCTCCTGCCTTTTATATACTGCTTTCATACCGCTTTCATATTGCAATACTCTGCATGGTGTAGATTAGGCCACTGTAATAGAGGCTGGAGGATATCATGAACATAAATCTGCATCACTTAATGTCCTAGTTAATTAATGACAGTATACATTTTTGTAAACTGATGAGATCTAAGTCATGGCAGACATAAGCAACATAATTTACATTTTGTCCTCAGGACTGTGGGGAGAAGAACTTTTGGATGAAGAATATTGCTTATAGTACGAAAGCTTAGGACTGCTTGTGGCATCTTTAAAAAAAAAAAAACGTTGAAAGTAAAACAGCAACAGCCATTTTGGCACAGCTCTGCTTTAAACTGCATCACATAACAACATTGTTTAAATCAACCAGTTGTCGCTTTAAAGAACAGCAAAGAGAGCTGTATGCTGGAATACCTAGAGCCTATCTTTTCTTGGCAGCTGCAAATAACCAGGTTTTAATAAAGTGTGTGTTTAATAAACACACACACACACACACAAATATTACCAACCTACTTACAATCAGATGTACTATATGTTCTTGTACACACACACACACACACACACACACACACAAATAATATATATCCATTTAACATTGAAGCTACTGATGAAAGCAGAAGCTGAAACGATTACCACTAAATATATTTTGAAATTACTCTGTTGTTATATATACCTGGTTACAATCAGATGTATTGGATATTCTTGGATTTTAATATTTAAAGCCCTAAAGCTATTTCATTTACTCTGCTCTCAAGGAGAAATAATAACAAGATGTTGCATTATTTGCTATCCTGCTGCTTCTGCTTGTTATTACAGAAATGTGATTGCTGCAGTCATTACTATTTGTGAATAGATGGCAGGAAGCCTTGTTGCTTTGTTTATATATGTTGATGTGGGAGGTATGCATTTGCCTTATCACATAATGTCAGACTTTGTTAGCACAGGCTTGTGAGACAGCTCTCAGATTAGAATTCTTGGACGTATATGGTTTGCTTTTTGTAGGATTATGTGATGGTTATGCAGAAGGCACACCTTTGACTTAAGTAATATGAGTCTTGGTTAGCCAAAGTTTGGGAGATGATATAGTCTGGGACCTCATTACGAATGCCTTGGGGAAGCAAATCTCAACATGTAGACTGAGGCCAGATCTACATTAAGCAGGATATTCCACTCTGAAAGTGGTATGAAAGCGGTATACAAAAGGCAGGAGCCACGCTACAGCTTTATAGCAGTATTGAAGTGCACTGACAACTGTTGGGGCCCATTGACGCATACCATATACCACTTTCATACCGCTATATCTTACTTGGGGTGGCTCCTGCCTTTTATATGCCACTTTCATAGTGCTAGATCTTGCTTGGTATAGAACTGGCCTGAGTTGTTTTCTCTATACCATTACAAAATGGCCAAACAAAAGGCAAGCTTAGACAGTCTGGGGTGGAATGGACAAAAGAGTTTGGTCTGTGAAGCGGACACTTGCACTTAAACACAGCTCACCATGTGAGCACTTACTCAGACTTCAGTTTCCTATAATGAGGGCACTGGAGACTTGCGGGGTTTCTTTTATGAATGTTTATTTACACTGTGTTCAGGATCAAGGCCTACGACAACCAAACTCCAAGCAAAACCTGCTTCCTCTCAGCTGCCTAGCAGATCTCCTCTTTCATTTGTCTCTGATTCAACCTTCCCCAGATTCATTTCCTCCTATCTTCTCAGGCCTTGTGGAACAAAAGGGTAACCCATTTAGGAATTACAATGTGTGAGTGGAGGGAATCCTGAATCTCTTTTGCTCAGAGACATTGAGTTGTAAGGTAGTCCTGGAGGTCATTCAGACTGACCACAAACACATAACAGCAGCATTACATGGAGTCAGTCCATTAGCCGTAGCTTAGTGGTAGAAAACATGATTTTCATATAGAAGGTCTCAGGTTTGATCCCTGGCACTTTCAAGTAGGGCAGGAAAAAGGTCCTGCTTGAAACCAAGGAGAAACACTGCCAGCCAGTGTTAACAATACTGGGCTAGATAGACCAAGGGTTTGACTTCCTATGTTCCTATATTCTTACATTCTTTTGTAACTCAGTATTGACTGTACTAACTGGCAGCTAAAGTTTGTCTCTAGGATATGAGGCAGATGTCCTTTCTAGTCCTATCTGGAGATGCCAAGGATTGAACCATGAAAAGTTCTAACGCACATTGGCAACGTATGAGATGTGGGGTAGAAGTGGGGAGAGATGTTGTAAAATGAAAAGTATGCACCAATCACTACATTAATTTCATAAATTCTCTGAGTTATACTGGAAGCGAGAAGGAATGGAAGGTCAAAGTAAAGCCAAACCACAGAGCACCGTCAGAAAGAAAAATTCAGTCTTTCCTAGTTTGTCCTTAGCCTGGATGCTTTAACATGTTGGAATCACACTGGAATAACAGGATTCAGAAAAAGATCAGAACCTAAGCCAATAAAATGAAGGTAGATTGAAGATCTCTCACACTGATGGTGTAGCTGTTTGTGTGATATGCTGATATATGCTATGGTGTATCATAGTGGCTATAATCCTTTACTATAAGTCATGACATTCATAATCTGAATCGTTCCTCTAGCATGAAATCACTAACCTTAGGCAACCTATTTTGTCTAAGCCTTTGGCCTTAGTGGCAAAATAAGGCTATTAATACTGGTGTTAAGATAAATTAGGTGAAGTGCTTTGAACACTCTAAAGTGCTATATACAAGCTAAGATGTGCTAATTAACTGGTTCATTTGACATACACCGTTTCTAAGTGGCTTCCCATAAAATAAAACTACTGAAGTCACCCAGTTCCTGAAATTTTGAGAATGCATTCACAAACTGAGAATAAAAGAAGTTATTCTAACTGTATAATGGAAATCATCGGAACCCTCTAGAGAACCATGTTCATGTATTTATTCATTTGAGTCAATGATATCAATCCTTTCCAAAGTATCCAAGAAATGATGAAAAAATGACAATTGTAATCTATCACATATTTTAAAAACCTACTGTAAAACATATTGGGATAAAAATCCAAGACCAAGTGTAAAAACAGTATAAAGCAAGCCATAAAAAGCCACCTAAAAGCAAAATATTTTCAAAGCTCATATAACAACAACAACAACAAGCAGTTTAATGAACCTCCCTGGATTTAGAATCCCACAACTGCAGTGTCACTACTAAAAAGGACCTGTCCCTGGTATCTGCCAATAACATCCTTGCTAATGATGGGTCAGAAAACATAGCCTTGGATGCTGATCTCAGGGCTTAGGCAGGTTCATGTGGATCTTCAGGTAATCTGGCCTTTGGTCATTTAAATTTTTAACAGTCAATACCAGAACTTTCAATTGAACCCAGAAAATAATTTGTAACCAATGTAATGTGGATGAATATAATGTATGCTGAATGGCTTGCCAATAGGGATGTGCTCCGTTTCTAATCGGACTGGCGAATTAGAAGCGGAGCGGGGGGCTTTGCCTGCCCTTAAGGATTGGGGGGCCGGCGGAGTGTGGCGAAGAGGATCGAGGTGAAGGCGGATCCTTTGCCTCGATCCGGAGCTCCGCTGGAAAGGTAAGTGGGGTTTACCGGGCCCTGCCGCTGTCGCTGTCGCCCATGCGGCAACAGCGGCAGGGCCCAGTAAACCCCCCCCCTCCCTTACCTGCGTCCATCCGCGGTCCGTCAGCTTCTTCAATTGCAGCCCAGACTTCCTGGTTGAACCGCGGGCTCAATTGAAGAAGCCGACGGACCGCGGACGGAGGCAGGTAAGGCCCCCCTCCCCCTTGATCCCTTACCAGGCTCTGCCGCCGTCGCTGCACGGGCAGCAACGGCGGCAGGGCCTGGTAACCCCCCCGCCCTCCTCTCCCGGCCTTACCTGGCGCCACTCCCCTCCACTGTGGAGCTCCGATTCTGAGCCGGAGCTCCGCGGCGAAGAGGAGTGGAGTATGGGCGGAGCGGCGCAGAGCGGGCCGATCCAAAATTTTCGGATAGGCCTGCGGGACGGAGCGGGGGGTCCGTGCACACCCCTACTTGCCAATGCCATGTCCACAGCCATGGCATAGTTCTCTGCCACTTGCATACATTAATTGCACATTCATGTGTTCATTTCTACCTCCAGCCCCTAGTCTGATTTGAATATAGAAGCTGTCCTCTAAAAATATCTAAAAATATTTGGAATGGATTAATCTGTGTGTTTCATGTAAAATTCTTGTTTTTTTCCAAGCAGAAGTTCATTCCATCCTGTTTCTGTATCTTTTTGTGATTTTTTTTTAAAGTTTGCCAAAAGTTTGTATTCATGAAAATATTTGTATGCATTTTCATCTAATATACACATTTTTGCAAGCACTCCTAATATATGACTTTGGGTATGCTATTTCCCGTAATGTATCCTGATTTCTATGCATTTTTTTGATGTGAGAAGTGCATCACAACACTTGGTAAAGTGTGAAAACTGAAGGATAATTGCCTTCGTGTTCACATATTAGTTCAGGACATGCACATTAAGTTGGTTCATTAAAAAAAAATGAAACCAAACATCCCTAGAAAATATACACATTCTGTCAAAGTATTCAACAGGTGGAGACTGTGGCCATAGCTAGACCTAAACCTGTTCATCTAGGGCAGGATCTACACTACTGCTTTACAATGGTTTATAACAGTAGTGACAACTGTTGGGGCCCAGGATACACTCCATATACAGTTTTCAAACCATTTTTAAAGTGTCATATCCTGCTTGGTGTAGATCTGGTCTAGGTGACACAGGGGATCCAGTGCTCAGGCAGGGGTGAACCCTGGATGATCTCAGGATAAACTTTAGGTCTAGCTGTGGCCTGTGAGACAGCATTACAGGATATTATCTAACTTTCCAAGTTATTTGTGAAGTTATAGCCATGAAGGGCTGGTTTCTGGTTGGAAGAACGACACTAACATTGCAGGATCAGCCAGCCTTCTTGGCATCCTGGTAATTGTTACTAGCATTTCATTTTAGTCAAAGGGGTAAGGTTAAGCATTTGCTAATATGGTTTGCTCCTGAAAAACCTCTCAATGGCAATGCAGGTAGGGATTGCCAGTGGGATGTAGTGCTTAGAGTGTTCAACCAGAACTTGGGAGATCTGGGTTCTAGTCCAAATTCAGACATGAAAGGGTGGCTTTGGGTCAGTCGTTGACTTTCGGGGTTGTTATGACTGTGGACTAGAATGGAGAGGAGGAGGATCATGTATGCCACCTTGGGCTCCTTAGTTAAAAGAGTGGGATATAAATGTAACAAAATAATAATAATAATAATAATAATAATAATAATAATAATAATAATGCATTAGAGTATGTTCAAAGAGGAAAAATCTGGCCCCTTATAGCAGGGACAGAAGAAGACACCCAACAAACCCCAAACTCCAGAGCTAAATAGTTTATTTCTATTGATACAGTCCTCTTCTCCGGCTACAAAATATATATGCATATTGAGTGTTGCCATTTGTGCACAAGAATACTAAACACGTCCCTCTTTCCCTTCAAGGTGAAGTGTTGCATAGAAAGACAGAGACATAGCGATTGTCACCGCTTTTCACACAGGTGCCACATTTGTTCAGAGAAGAACATTTATTGGCACTCTGTTGAGTGGGTTTTATACGATGGTATAAATATGTCAATTAGTATTTCATTTAGCATCTGTGACTAATGCTGCCCACGCTGAGAAGTTATAGCGTGTGAGTTTCTTGCCAGAGGGTATGTTTTTGTTTCTTTATTATTCAAATATAACGCCAGTGGAAAATTTCAATAGCAGGGGATAGGACAGAAAATTACAGGGTTTGTTTCTAATAGAAGATTGAGGATTGGTTAAAAGCCTTTAAGTGGGAGCTTGAGCCTTGATTCTCTTTCCAGTATGGAATTCTACATCCCACACTGGTTTTTATTTTTATTTTTATCCACCCCAGCAATCTTCTGTCTGTGGGCTTTAATGCTCAAAAGTTTACAAAAAAATATTTCTCCCAAATTTGGCAGTACTTATATGGAGTCCAGAAATATGCTGCTTTACATAGTACCCATCCAGTTCACCGTATAAGTCCTGTGTAAGTACGATCACAGTATTCATGATAATAGTTACATAAACCAATGTGCAGTTAGCATAGCTAGATCTTATTAAAATCAGTAAGTACTTTTAACTTATAGTCGATTTAAACGTTCAGTCACTGAGAGAATACAATGCTTTGGCTCTCGCACAGTGCAGCACATCAGCTTTTACATGAGGAACCACTGTGCAAGCATTACTACAAGAACAATGCACAAGACCTTATATACCAGAGGGAAAAGTTCCATGTAGAAGTCAATTAAATGTTAGCATATAAAACTAGACTCAAAGTAAAGTTGGAATGGCAAAATGTGCTGATATACTAACTAACATGAAATATAGAAAAAGAACATTAACCCAGCTAAAACTGAATTGGGAATAAAAACTCTAATAAAATGTTTAAGGCTTTGCGTATTTATATTTTGTTCAGAATACTAGGCTCTGCTCAAAAATGCACATGGGTGTGATAAGGAGACAATTGTAAAAATAAGATAGAAAAAACAAACTTTAATAACATTCAGAAGATGCAGCAACAAAACCTACAGTAGCCCGCTTTCTTTCATTTAGGGATGGAGGAATCTGTTAATTTCAATTGCTCTCAGTTTCTCATTTTTCCATTTTTAGGTTGGGTTCATCCCAAACTTCCAGCATTTTTGTGCATATTTTTCCTAATATCTTTATTTTTCTATGCAACTTTTCCTAATATAATGAATTTAAAATATTTTTCACTCATATGTGCATTTTCCTTTAATATACATATTGTAGCGTGCATTTTTTTAAATTGGAGAATTCCAGTATAAAATTCTGAGGTGAGGATTTTGAAGGATGACTGACTTGTGGTTGTGGAATTGGTTCAAAAGTGCAAAATTAGATCACATTAAAATGTGGACCAAAAATTTCTCCACCATTCCTAGTTTCATGGAGTTAAATACATGGGCAGAGTCAATGCTATCCTTTAACCCATCCACACAATTTGTTAGGGTAGCATTATTTTTTTATTTATTTATTTATTAAATTTATATACCGCTCCATAGCCAAAGCTCTCTGGGCAGTTTACAAAAGTTAAAAAACAGTGGACCGTAAGAAGTATACAAAATTTTAAACCATCAAAAAATATAAAAACAACAGTATACATTAAAACTGCAGTAGTAGAACAAAGCCTGAGACAGTGAGCAACCCAACATGGCCTGAAACTAAGGGCTTCTCTAAATGAGCTATTTAGAGCATGCTCATTTCTGGCCGCTCATGGAAGTTTCCGGGTCAATTAAACAATGCTGTAAACAAACAGGACGTCTCCCATGGCTGCCCTATCCCCTTATTCCGTTGTAAAATAGATCAGGAAGAAGCTGGAATAAACCCTTAATGGTGTGAAATTAGCAGTGCGTAAAGCTGGCATTGCGCTATGAAGTTGCCGAGAAAGGACTTTAAATGGAAAGAGAAGGGGGTAAAATTATTATTATTATTATTATTATTATTATTATTATTATTATTATTATTATTTATTTATTTATATAGCACCATCAATGTACATGGTGCTGTGACACCTGCAACAAAGGGAGGCAGATCTGATCCCCATGTGCTCAACAGGGTTTGCTCCCAAGTGTCAAGGGTTATAAACTTACAGCACAGTCTTACTCAGAAGTAAGTCCTGGCTTTCCTGGGGGCTGCGAGGAAACAGATGCAAACAAGACACACACCCCTCCTTTGCACATGTGCCAGGGAGGGAGGGAATCGCTTCCTCAATTCAACCAACTGTGCCTGCCATTTAAAGGGAGCAGCAAGATCTTCTGCTTTAGCGCCCCCTCCTCCCGTATAATCCAACTCATATCAATCGTGCCAAAGAATCAGAAAGCACAACAGTGCCAGGTAAAAAATGGGATTTCCCTTAATGTAGAGATGCCCTAAATATTCTTCTTGTTCTACCACATCTAAAAATGGCTGCCAGAATCTTGGAAATGTTCTAGACTGTTTAACATGTGATGATATGGCCCAGAGTGTAGTTCTTGCACATGCTATGTGAATTCAATATAAGGAGACAGTTGGCAGCTCATGCTACATGGCTGCATTGGTTCTTATATGTGGTGTGACCTCATTCTAAAGCTACTTCGCAGCACTACAGCCATCTAAAAGTAGTTCCTATGAAATTACATTTATGCAAATGAATAAAATTCAGCCCACCACATTTACAAAGACAGTTTGCATATTTCTCATCTCTTCTTTTGGTCTCAGAATTATTAAGACACACCCAAATACTGCTATGTTTTGCAAGACTTTTTGGTTTTAAAACACATTGCATAATAAATATATGTCTTCTAATTTTCATTATTACATTCAAGCCAGTAGAGGGCAGAAGCTGTTAAATCACATTATTCTATAAAAAAATGCTATGAGACTTTATAGCTATGTAGAATTCTTGGGGTGGGGGGAATAAACATTTTTCACTGGAAAATTCCATGGAATTTGACTACAGTGCTACAAAACTGGTAACCCTACCCACCCCAAAAGTTATTTCAATAATTTCCCATGTTTATAACTAAATTACTGATTCACTTGGTAGTTGTTAAGGAATGTACTATCATAAAAGAGTTGTTTGGACTTTGAGACTGAGTTAAGAAAAGCCAATAAATAAATGTTAATGAGGCCAATTAGAGTAAAAACAATTACATTTGTTATTTCAAAGCTATAAAGCACCCGAGGGCTTCTCTTTTAAATAATGGTTATTGGAAGTGCTCAGTGGAAGTACTTCTTAGCATTCAAAAGTAAAAAATCATGACATTTATTTAATCAGAAAAGAAGATAGTTTATCAAAGTGAGCGACCTGAGCCTTCCCAAGCAGAAGTTGTTACTAAAGCTGACTGCCTTTATGTGTGGCCTTTCTCATGGATCGTGCATTCTCAATAAACTTCTCAAAGAAAATCTAACATCAAATAAATCTGAACAATTGATTTGCCATAAATAATGTCTTAGAAGTGAGTAACGCAGCATTATTGCTGTCGTTTTGGTGATGATAATTATGACAATATTTGAGAACTCTGGGGCCACCATTTTAAGATTTGCCAGTATCTGCTTCATTTTGTATGTTTCATATAAGTCCCATTCAAGTATTATGTACCTGTGAGTATGGAATACATAAAGGGATGATTCAACATGTGCAGGCTAGCACCACCCCTTGATGATATGGGCACTGGCAATGTACCCTAGCTAATGCACAATCAGTGATAGAAGTGGGGTTGGGAAATCTTTTCAGTTACAATTTCCAATCCTGTGGCGGGACCTCTATCACCTAGGCATCTAGATAACAATCATCACATATCACCTGGGTAGTGTGGTTGGTACATGCAACAACCCGTCCAGGGGACAAGGATAGCCCATTTATGCATTTGGTATCCTTCAGTACTGAACATATGAATAGAGCTGTAACATGTACTACTCCCTCCTAAACAACACTCCAATTATGCATATGTGTTAGGGCTGTCACATATGTGACAGAGAGAAATCCTAGGCTCAGCAGACAGCATTGGGGGAGGGAAGATAGGATTGTTCGGTTTCCTGGCTCTGACGTTGGAGCTGCCCTCTGTCCTCCCCCTCATAGCCAGAGCCGGCTACCTTGCCATGCTGGTTACCTCTCCGTGCTCAGAAAACAGAACAAGAGATGGGGAAAGGGGGCATTTTTAGGGGCTAGGAGGGGAGGAGACTGGGGTGGATGCATTATGCTATTTTTATGGCTGCCCCAGTCTCCTTCCCTTCCCTTCCAAATCACTGCTGCTAGACAGGCAAAATTGCCCATCTAACAGAAATGCAGGGTGGCTGAACCATGGAGCCATCGCTGTCATCCTGACCTGCATTGGATGCTCAGCAGTCTCCAAGTTCAGAGGCTGCCAACTATCTGCATAGGATTACATCCTTAGTTAATTAATCATATGGATTTACTTAATTAGCAGAGTAATGATTTACATAAATTTGCATACGGATATTAAAAATATTCTGAAGTGAAAAACATACATTCTTTGTTCTTAAATTATATGCACAAGGCTGTGGCTTAATGGTATATATACTTTTCATGCCGGAGGTCTCCAGGTTTGATCCCCGGCTTCTCCAGGTAGGGCAGGAAAAACTCCTGCGAGAAATCCTGGAGAGCCGCTGCCAGTCAGTGTCAACAATATTGAGATAAATGAGCAAGGATCTGACTTGGTATAAGGCAACTACCTATATTTTTATGTGTCATAGGAGGCATCGTCTTAAAAGAGGCACTCCTACCTTTGTGAGATTAAAAAAGGCCTTTTTAAACATGACGTTTGCCATCTGAAGTACTTCTATTTAAAAATATTTTTGTAAAAGTATTAATCCGCAGCATATTTTTAGATGACTAAAGGTGTTTGAAATTCATTAATCTAATTGATTAAGCAATTAAAACTGCAATCCTATACACACTTACTTAAGAGGCAGTCCCATTGAAATCAACTAAGATTTTAACCTCAAGTAGATGTGCAGTAGTATCACACTGTTGCAGCCCTTGGATTAGTGAATGAATCCAAGCTTATGGAGTTTGCAATTCTAGCGTGAGGTCATTTTTGTCTTAAGATGTTGCAAACACAATCTAATTTTCAGGATGTACTTTCCTCACATTTTAAAGTCCCTGATACACTAAGGCCATTTCTACACCTGCCCTTTTCCCCAGGATCGTACCTGGATCATTCCTGTGCATCCAAATGCCACACAGGGGATCCCAGGAGCAGGCAGGGGCAATCCCTCCATTTTACTAGGATAACCCTTAGGTGTAGAAAGGGCCTAAGTAAAATACAAATAAAGCAGCTAAAATTATTTCAAAGAAACGTTAATCTAGCAGATAGTCATGGTTAACTTCTTGGATTTAAACCAGTCTAGTGCACTGATGTCATAGGATTATGTGGAATTAAATCAAAGTATTCAACTTTAACTGCATTGTGCAACTAATGAGCACCTCGTGTCAAAAGAAGAATGGTACATGACTCTCCAGCTATCCCTATCATACAAATTAAACATTTCCCTCCTTGCATGTTTGCAGTTGAAGCAGATGTAATTCAATTGGTTTTGATGACGTTTCACCAACAGGAGACCAGAGCTACAAAGGGTAAATTGGCCTCACTGGGCCAAAATTGACGAAAATAACACCTCCACTGCATTTTATTAGCATGTTATGCTGTTTACTCTCACTAAGCTTTTAAAGGACACCAAATGCGATGATTAAGGACTTAATTGCCAGTGTAAAACAACTAAGTAATTAACATGAAGAGAAGAATGCAAAGTAGCACATGCTTTCATTAAATACAGAATAAGTACAGCAACAGTTTGGTGGTCCGTCCCCCACCCCATTTGTAAGACATTGTCTGCAAACTTTCAGACATAATTTGGTGCTGTTTCAGGGAACATAGAACATAATAATTAATGTTATTAGATTTATTCTAGTGATGAACCTCAAGATGCTATCATCTTACAAGTGGTGGTATAGGGCCCACCTGGACCTTGAATCTGGCTTGTTCAGTTCAGATGCTGAATAGGTTTGGCCCACTCTGTTACTTCCCAGTTTTTGGGCAGAACATGGGGAGGACAGTTTGTCCCTGCTTTGACCCACTGGAACACTGTAACCCATTGCTATATGAAGATGAAGAGGTACAATGGATTTACTGAAGAACCTTCAGATGTTTACTGATGAAAGTGGTTACTGTTTAATAGGTATCATTAATAATAAATAACTTGATTGGCTGAGCTGATTAACTGATGTCCTCAATACCCATTTTCCTCAATGACTACAGATTTTCATAAATCACATACACATGATTAATTGTAAATATTGCATAACTGTACAGAATATCTACAGTTAGATCAAAGAGAATCTTTATTTCATTCATCTTTGTTAATATGATCTCATTGATTGAGGCATTAAAGAGGCAGCTGGACAACCATCTGTCAGGGATCTTTTAAGGTAGATTCCTGCATTGAGCAGGGGGTTGGATTCGATGGCCTTATAGGCCACTTCCAACTCTACTATTCTATGATTCTATAATCAGAAATAATTTGCTTTATTTGTTTTTATTTTATAATTTATAGTTCTGGTTACATAGATCAAGTATTATAGCACATATATACACTCAGTGTCAATACAAATACACGTTCCTGTCTGGGTTTAATGTTATTTAACATTAGCTAATTTAGGATACCCAGGAAATTAGTCTATACAGAGGATTAGACAGCAAATTGTTAAATAATGAACTAATAACCCATCTACTACTGGTAGCTAGATGGTTGATAGCCAAGCATTGGAAAGATGGCAAAGGGCTCCGTATTGATAATTGATACTAAACGGTATGGCAGATTGTTCTTTTAGAAGAATTGACCCAAAAATTGAGGAAAGTGTGAGGACATGTAAGTGAAGGCAAATTTGAGGGGGTATGGAGGAAATTCATTGATTTTGTGAATAAAGAAGAGGATGGGAGAACACCTCCATCGGCATATATAGGGTTACGGAGAGTATAGAAATAATTTGCTTTCTAGAACAAAATTTCCACATATCATGACTTTACTATATTATAGTTGTTACTTAATTTTTAAAAAACAGAATTGAAGAGGGAGATTTGAGTGGTGGGGTCGTTTATGTATAACAAACCCAGTTATTTATATGCAACATTTTTGAGTCAAGTGAATTTATATCTAATCACCTAGAAAATAGCCTGTTGGTAGTGTTTGCACCCTGTTTTCCTCCCTTGTGATGGAAAGTATTCTACATTATTTTATTTTATTATTATTATTTTGTTATTTATCCTCTCAGTGCTGACCTATATGTTTAGGGGGGAAAACACTAATCCAGATAGCACACTAGATTCAGTAGATAGTGAAATACCTCAGTAAGGGCACTCATTTAGTACACAAAGTAATGAAAGAGAGAATTGTGTTACAAATGATGAAGCAATTGCTGTATTAGATTGTGGAGAAACACACAAATGAACAACGAGTAGCTAATACTGAAAAAAGAAGAAGTGCAGTTCCATAGATAATGAAAATTGCAGTTAGAAACCCTTGAAAAAGAACTGATAAGTATAAAATGGATCATATTTGAATGCCTAATACCTGCTGATGTCCAGATTAAACATTCATAACCAGGGTTAAAATTACACAGTTTGTTAATAAAGAGATGCTGAAATAGAAGTAGCAAAGGCCATAAAAAACTCATCAGTGGTAGTTCTGTCATCAGTCACTTATCTCTGATATCCAAATGGCCAAGAAAAAAAAAATCAAAAGATAGTGCTATCAGCCTCGCTCCTCTCATAGTCCCCTGATTGCTTTTAAATTTCCATCTAACAGCCCATGAAATCATTCCACCATTTTCATTTATTTTTTTGTGTGCGATTTCATGGTGTCGTATATCAGTTTTCAGCATATAGCCTTCCTGGCATCTTCTTTCTGTAACAAATTCTACTGCACATTATTCTGACCTTTTCATTTATTTTTATGGTAGTCCTTCTGTCCTGATCTATGATCTGTCTCCAGGAGGGACATTCTTTCTGGTTTTGCTCTCTTGGGTTGGTACTTGTTTGGTACCTCTAATCACACAGAAACCTGATTGTCTTTGGCCAGGACTCTCATTTACCCAGATTCTGGACTAGCTGCTGAAGCATGATAGCAGTCACCTTATTGTGTGACTGGACATTATAGATAACTGAGAATCTAGATTTATAGATTTTATTCAGACATTGTGTTTAAAATTATTTGTTGAAGTCACCCTTGGTACAACAACTAGAGCCCAGGTTCTTGTTAGAAAGATACAGAGCTTAGACCATGCTAGGGTATGAAGTGTCCTCCATCGGAGGGTAGCCTGGCCAGCTTATAGGGCTTATTCTCAACCACTAGCATTTGCTGATCAAGCACCCAAATCTATTTCCCAGTACCTGGCTGTTCTGGGGGAGAAAGACTCACTTCATGATCAGCTGGCCTGTCTGGGCTTGTTCTTGTAGATGTCACAGTGGACATTCATAGTAAGTCCTGTGTCAGGTGCTGGGGCTGCCTTCTTGGTGTCTCTCCCAGCCACACTTGATCTTCTTACACTGACAGCCAAAACAACATGGTGTTTCTCATGCTAATAGCAATGAGGTTTTGTTTTTAAAAAGGAACACTCACACATCTGGATTGAGATCGCATCTTGGGAGAGTTTAAACACTCTGCCCATACCATGGTTCTAATCTATATCCCCCAGCTGTTATCTGCATTTATGCCAATGGTTTCCCTCCCAATCCAGATTAGATCACAATATTGGAGAACAGGCTAAGACCGTTCCCTCGCTACACAATCTTGATCCAGATCAATCCCCCCCATCTACTATTTACTTTTTAAAAGCCATTACTTTTTAAAAGCAAGTGCTCATCACTCGAATAATGTCACCTCTAGATTGGGTGCCTGTTAAGGAAGGGCCTGTTTGAATGGCATCCTGCATGTCAGTTTCTTCCGTTTCATCACCAAGCATCTGGGCTCTCTTACTAGCTGCAGCTGTCCTCCACTCACCTGGCTTCCCTTCTCTCTAGATGGATGGCTTTATAAATGGCTCCTAGGCTAAACAGAGAGGGGTGTGTACTAACATCAGTGGCACCACCTCATTTCCAAAATGGCTATGCAAGCATCTCGTTGGGCTGACCAAGCCATGGAGGAACTGCAAGCAATATTACTCCCAACTGCCATGAAAAGAACTGAAAAGATCAGAATAATGTGCAGCAGAATTTGTTACAGAAAGATGTAACAAGGTGAATTGCTTAAAATAGTTCTTCAAAGCCAACCTTCACATATTCACACTGGGTTAGGCATCTAAAGTAGGCATGACTAGTTAAATTAATACTGTAATGACCATCTGTATCCTTTACAAGGACATTCAATTCCTTGCCCCTTTATAAAATTTAACCCTTTTAGAAAACCAATTAAGTTTATTTTCTTTGACCACAGATATAACATATAGCACAAAATTATTAACATATTCAGAAAAAAGGAATGATTCAAATAATGTCTGCAAAACCAATTACAATATTAAAAATGTTAATATTAATATGCACATCACAATATACTTCTCAACATCATTAGGCAACTACGCCCTTGGTCCCATATCTAGAGGAAGTCAAAGCAAAATTTGCCACATGGCTATTGATACATGGGTGTTTATCAGACAACAAAAGAAAGAGCTGTTCACAAATGACACACTTACATTGGCAATTCAAATTTTTTTTAACAGAAATATATATTGTTCACTGACATTGGGTGTTCTATTTAGAGTTGTGGACTTCTGGGCTTTAATACGCTTATGATAAGGAAAAATGTTTAGCTAAACTTACAGAAGTAGCATTTCCAGATTACTACAGCACTGTGGCAAAAGTCTTCTCTGCCACAAGCATTTTTAGCCTATGCAGTGCTGTTTACACTGTGCCTTTGATACAGAAAAACCAAAGTTGGCCTCTTATTTATCTGTTTCAATGTTTTCCCCAAACAAGCCCCCAATACAGTTACCAAATTGTCAATATTTAAGCTGCTTCAAAACTGCACGTATCTGTCACCATGTTAGACATCCTGATTTTTTTTAAACCCTTATTTGCTGTTCAAGTGGAAAGAAGCTGGGGAAGGTGAGAAATATAAGCTGGTACAGGCAGGATTGACCCTGCTTGGGGCCTAAACAAACTCTAGGAGTTGGGTTGAATAATTGGTGAAGGGAACATGTGGTGGCCAATGCAGGATCAGAATTAGAACTAGAATTTTCCATACTTTTTCTTTCCCTTCCTTTCTTCCTCTGCTTGGTCTTCAGAAAGTCGAAGCTAATCTTACACTGACATCAGGAGGTCCTGACCAGACCTTCTCAATTATGGCATTCCACTAATGGAATACCGTCCTCAAAGAGGTTCACCTGGGGCCTACATTACTATCTTTTCTGTGCCAAGCAAAGACTTTTATTTCTCCCAGGCATTTCAGAGACCTAGTTCTAGATGCTTTATTGATTCCTGGGCTGTTTGTTGTTTTGAATCACATTGTATTTTATTATTTAAATATTTGTATTTACTTTATATTTTTAGGGAGCAATCATATGTCCTGTGAGCTCACAGACAGGGCTCCAGGAAACCATGCTCCCCAACTATCTCCCTTCCCCTTCTCCTCATAGCCAGCACAGAAAGAACCACAGCAGCTACCTCTCCACACTCCCAAAATAGAGGTGGTTCCTGGGGGCTGGGGTGGGTGGGGAGAGGAGACTGAGGATGTTGGGTTACAAGCTATCCCCAGAATCCTTCCCTCCACCTCAAAACCTTCACTAGATGGGCAAAATTGTCTGTCTAACTAAAATATAGGGAGGCTGGAGAGCAGAGGCAAAGATTGGCTCGATGCTGCAGCCACGCTGCACTAGATACTCAGCAGTCTCTGCGTACAGAGGCTGACACCTGTCTTCACAGGATGGGATTTTATTTATTTATTTATTTATTTATTTATTTATTATATTTCTATACTACCCAATAACTGAAGCTCTCATCCTTTAGTCTTTTTATTGTTTGCAATCTGCACAGAGAACATTGGCTATTGGGCAGATTTAAATCAATCAATAAGGTCCCATGCGGGTAAGGTGGCTGTTGCTAATGAGAGAAATGGTGAACTAGATTAATACACAGCCCAATTCTGTGCTTTAGTACAATGAAAACAAATATGTTTTGGTAGCAGAAAGAGAATGGCATTGTCATTATGGAAGGAAAGAAATGGTTAGGTGAAAAGAGGCAAGTGAAAATTGATGGTCAGCCCCCAAGAGAAAACAAAAGCATGTATTTACCAGTTTTTCAATGTAAAAATACCATAGCATCTGTCATGTTGTTGTCAGATGAGATGTTTCTCCCAGTATTCTAATGAATATAATCATTATTTGATAGAAGTAAATATTTTTTTAAATCTCCCCTGCTAAACTGATATCTTCTGGATTATGACAAAAGAAGAATCATTTGGGACTCAGGCACTCAAGTAATTTAGATTCAGCTCAATGCACAAAGTTATATCTGGTGTGTGTGTGTGTGTGTGTGTGTGTGTGTGTGTGAGAGAGAGAGAGAGAGAGAGAGAGAGAGAGAGAGAGAGAGAGAGAGATTAACTTTGGTCTTACCAAATTGTAAAATGAGTAAGCTTCATAAGCCCCATGTTTCAATGTGGCCGAACACATCAGTTTGCATCTTCCATACAGGATGTGTTGTAAATCATAGATGTTGTTTATTTACCTCATGTTTACTTTAATCTCAGAATCGTTAATTAAAAGATGGCAGTAACAGCATCTCCTCTTGGATTATTTTTAAGGTACATCTACAGTGACAGTTGAATGACAAGTAGGTTAAAAAAACGCTTTAGAGCATTTCAGTTAAATGGAATCAGTTATTAACTATTGGTAAGAACATCCAGAATTCCCAAAGCTTGATCAAGACGTAGCTCTGCAAATTGCTTTACAAAGAAAACTGAGAACATCTCTTGCATCCTCAAAGAGTATCCATAAAATAACCGTCTGTGTGTGTGTGTGTGTGTGTGTGTGTGTGTGTGTATGTGTAAAATAGATGACTCTCTCTCTCTCTCTCTCCCTCACCAGCAGGAGCAATGAAAAGAAAATGAAAAAACCCAAACAACAAACCCTCTAGAAACATTTTTTTTAAAAAAAGAAAGAAACTGTGCTAATGAAGGGCCCCACTGCTGAGAAACTGTTGGAGAATTTCTCGTAGAGAAATTTGATGGAATGGTCCCTCCATTTTCTCTGTTCCCAAATAGGATGGAAAATTTCAAGCAACACAACTGTATTTCACTCCAGGACACCCCAGTAGTGATATTGTCACTGGCCACAGTATAGTGCCAGAGCACTTTCCTACCATCTTTGAAAATGGGTTGGGAGTTATTTCAGACAGCTTAACTGCTCCCCCACAACCTTGAAACCTAATATTATGTCATGAGCATAGACATCAAGTTTCAATACTCTATCTTGATACTCAAGGGAAATATCTTCTTTCAAGGGATATAAGAAGCAGTGCCTGGAAACAGCTTTGTGGATTGCATCCTATTTGAATTTAGAATTATGTCCTGAAAGCATTTCTCAAATTCCATTTACACTAGTTCAATGGGAAAGAGAGATATCAAATTACAAATAAATAAATAAATAAATAAGCTAGAAAACTTTGAGTACCTGTGTTTAAGCTGAGACCTCACTTGACTTGACTAAAAAGTAATTGGTCTTTTGTTTGCTTACATATAGTGTTTTCTGAAATGCTGATGATGTAATGCCTTTTGAATGCCTTTTGAGTACAGGTGAAAACATCAGCCCCTTTCTGAAGGGCAGATATTGCCAACAACTACAAATGGAACAATCATGTTTAAGAGCAAAAGAGGCTGAATAAGAAGTAGGGAGAAGAACCAAGGGAATTTGGCTTTCGAACACAATAAAAACAATCATATAAATATCAAATAAATATCAAAGAAAAGCAAAAACTTGTTCTAACTTTAAAACTGGTTAAGGAAAAGTGGGGGCAAAGGGTCAATCTGAATCTGTATACTTGCTTATACTACCACCAAATGAACATCCCTTGGGGGAAATAAGGGCTCAAGGCAGGTGAGCATCCAAGAGGTACACAAAAAGGGAGAGAAATCTCAGGAGGCTAAAGAAAGTTTTACTATACAAAGGGAATGAAAGGAACCTCTCGTGCAAGCACAGAGTCATTACTGCCTCTTGGAGGGACTCCAGCTTTCGTTTGCCCTTCCCCAGCCATTATTACCTTTTCCCCAGCTAACTGGATACTCATTTTACCGACCTCAGGAGGATGGAAGGCTGAGTTGACCCGAGCTGGCTGCCTGAAACCAGCTTCCACTGGGATCGAACTCAGGCCGTGGAGAGAGTTTCAGCTGCAGAAACTGCAGCCTCTTGCATTTTGGCCTGTTGTTTTCTACCCCCTGAAGAAGGCCTAAAAAACAACAGGCTGAAACATGTCGGACTTTTGCATAATAAACCTTTCTATAGCATCCTGAGACTTCTCTCCTTTTTTGTGTACACTGGGGGAAGTGAGCAGTGGATGCTTCAGGATCCTGTATGGATAGCAGGTGTGAGTATGCCCCCTCTCATGCATTCACTGAACACATGGGATAGGAATCTACATATTCCCCCCCCCCCATCAAACACACAAAAACCTAACCCATTAACAGGGTTGTTGTGTTGTAAGGATAAAATGGAATAACTTCCAATACACTGCTTTTTAGAAGATAAATAATACTAAGGTAATAAATAATATATAGGAGACAACTTTTCCCCACAAGATCTCATCCCTGATTTCTGAGGCTAAGCAGGTGATCGGACAAGGCCTTTCCAACTGTGACACCCAAATTGTGGAACTCCCTCTCTAGGCAATCAGATATGTCAATCTGTTACAATCATTACAGACACCAGATGAAATCTGTACTCTTCTCTTAGACCTTAAATGGCATGTGACTATTTTCTATTATCTCATCATAACCTTTTAGTTGGAATTGATTGTATTGTTGTTCACACTTTTTACTTTTATGTCCTGTATTTTTGTTATTATTCATTTACTGGATGTTTGTTTTATTTGTTGTTATTAGTCATCTTGAGGCATTACCTAGAAGGCAGGATATGTGGAGAGGATTAAATAAAAATAATATTCTCACCACACCATTTTTATTAGTTATGTGGACAAATAAATGACCACTACCCATCTGCTGAATATAATAGACCATAACCTATGAAGGAGAAGTCCCCAGTGTGGTAGAAAAAGGCGTTTGGATGATTTCTCTCTGGTCTGTTCAGATTACTGAGATTCACTAAAAAAAACCAAACTCTTTAAATAGCGGTTGTTATAATGGAATCTTCTGGTGCACCTTAATTACCACAGTACTTGCTATAATGCTGTACTGTGAACATTAGAAGCCAGACTCTATAAAAAAAATCTTTATCCAGCTCCCACACCGAAGAGACACTTATGAAATTGGCACTTTCTCTCTTGGGCTTGTAGCCCAGAAATTGGTTGGAGCTTTTATTTAATCCCCAAAGTGAGAATACTTTCTTTCTGTATGTGTGTGCACACGTGCATATCTATGCACATTTGTGTGTGATTTCAACTTTTCAGTTTACTTAGTTTTTAAAAAGTAGTAAGTTGAAGAATGAAAACTCAAGCAGGCAGTGTGTTCTTCCCACTACATGAGCAAATGTTTTCTGTCTTGGTATATAACTTCTGCTTATTGCATTGGCTAAGGCAGGAGGCTTATTTATTGGACTGGTGAATTCTAACAAAGCTCACATGGCTGTGGCTACAGACTTGCAATTGCATTAAATCCCTCCCAAGACTAATCAGCTTTTCTCAGAACATGCAAGGCAAAATGTAGTGGCAGCCACCTTATTTTCTTCACAGCTTGAATTTCTCTTCGTATTTTCCAGAAGGACCATGCTTGCTCCCCATTTTTAAAACCTTTCTTTTCTACTTCCCCATATCTCTTCAACTGACTCCAAATAAATATCCTCTCAAAATTCAGGGAACAAATCACAGGCTACAAAACTCAGGAATGCCTCACTAGACAGTTTCTATGGAAATAATGGCTCATAGGATTGCATACAATAGAGTAGTGCTAGTACTAAATCCAAAACATACCAAATTCCCCTCTTCCCTGGGCATGGCATATTATTCAGTCCATGGGAGGGTCTAGCATTGGGCCTTTGGGGGTGCTTCCAGAAGAGGCTTGTATCATGACATCACCCTCAAATTTGTCATGAAATTTTCTGAGGCAGAGGAAAGGGCAGACATTGTCTTGGATCACATGTAATGGCAACCCATTGGTTTAAAATCTGATGGGCTGTCATGCATGAGTGGGTGCACAGCCTACAGCATGCCCACCTCCTCCCTTTTATGGGAAACCCATGATCAGGTCCTTTGTAGGTTGTGGATTGTGATGTGCAGACCCAGACCACTGGGTAGTTTAGAGGCTAAAGAACCCAGTGGTTAACCAATGGTTTGTGTTTTATCCCCTAAACAACCCAGCAGTCCAGGTTTGCATGCCATTCCCCACAACCTATGAAAGAGCTAGTGTGGGTTGTGAGGTAAAAGGGGAAGAGGTGGGTGCACTGCAGGCAACATGCCTGTTGTTGCATGACTACCCATCATTTTTTAAACTGATTGGTAATCATCATGTGTGAACAGGGCCATTGTCATCTACCATTTATAACCCAGCTCTTCTTCCATCTTTTTTCTTACCACAGAAAATCCATCAAGGAGAAATGGCCAGAATAGCTGCATAATACCTTTGTATTGGTAACCCTAAGAATCCTCTTCATTTTAAATGTCTTGATTTTGAGCTTGTTGGTTTACAATATATCGCACTGCAGCTGGAGGGTGGAAGAATGTAGGTCATGTTATTAATAACAAATGTTTGAACTCTTTATTACTACTAGAAATGTAATATGCTTAGTAAACTTATGTTATTTTCACCAAAAAGACATTGGTGAGAGTCAAAACAAACACATCATAAGTAGAGTTATCATTGAATCTGCCCTGACATGATATTTAGCACATATTTGGTCAAGACATTTGTAGGAATTTTGCAGAAAATGAAAACAATTTCCATGAAATTAGGTGTGTGTCTGTCTGTCTGTCTGTGGGAGATTGTACATCTCTGATCACAGAGATGTAGTGTATTGATATTATTGGTTTGATTGATCTGAGGGATAATTCACACAGGCTGTTGGCTGGCTGAATGGATCTGAGTTGAGTTCCAGCGATGGATAGAGAGGCAGTTGTATGAGTGCTTCATCATATGCTCAGCTTGCATTTCAAGCCCACAGAGTGCCTTTGCAATGACATGATGGTAAAGGTAGCGTTGGAAGTTGATGTGACCCAAGTCAGTCTGGATTCATTCCTCCTGTAAACTCAGATGATCATACCAATCTGGCCAAGACTGCAAGCTTATGATTTCACATAGGCTGAAGCCATTAATGAGAAGTGATGGCTTAATAACCGGAGAAGTTAATGTTTTGTAGGTTATGCTGCTTCTCTCCAGGTTTATATTCCCTCTTTAGAGATACAAAATGAACCTGGAGCTGATATGTTGCACACTGGTGACTGCAGCAAGCCAGGCAGATTGGTTTCTATAACTGTGCACAGTAAAAGGATGTGAGAGAGTTCCTTTCAACTCCCTGGCTTTAGCCCAAGCCAAAGGCTTCTTCAAGTAAGCAAGCTGTTGTGTGACTGCTGAAATGGAAGATTATTTATTTAAAACAGTGCCTCTTCTCTCTCTGCCCCCCCTTCCCCAGCATTCAGAGAGCAATCAGTGCTAAAGGGAAGGATGGCAAAGCTCACCATCTCCAAATTGAAAAGCAACCCAAGGAATAGAGAAATGCCCTGCAGCTCATCCTAGACTGTGAATGACAATAAATAACTGGCTAAGGGGATGTTATTGAAAGGTGAAAGGAAAGAGCAGGACAGGTTGCCTCTCTTTTGAAGTGCTTCCTCTTGCATCAGTCTGAAGATATTGCTCTGGATACAGAAGAAAACCCCTTCCTCTGGCTACTGCTCCCCTGGGAGTCCAGGTGATCTCTAGCATGCCTGCAAGGATGTGAAGAGGGGAGGGAAAGGATGAGACAAATTAATTTGGCAAAAGCTGAGTGGACAGCTGCTCTTCTGCAAGAAAAGTGGTCAATCAGGTTGCCCAGCCAGAATGTAAAAATATATAGGGACACATCTGTGCATCTGCTTAATGGACCAGTACCATTACCTGGGAAATATGTGTGTGTGTAGGGGGTGCATTAAGTTACATCCCTGTATAAGGGACTTTGGAACTCTTCCTAGAAGCCTAATCTTATCTGTGTTTAACTGTCAGTATATCCCACTAGAATCAACTAAGGTTGCAATCCTATGCACATTGAAACCAAAATGCCTTATTTCTGAGTAAGTGCAATCCTTTGTTCAGGATTGCACTGTAAGTATGCTGAGGATTGCAGCCTAGGTGGGCTGTAGTCTCAGAATTTCCCTCATTCCTTGGTTAATCTCAGCTATTAGGGTGTGTGTGTGTGTGTGTGTGTGTGTGCATGTGTACACACACATACATGAATGTGGTTTCTATTAGGGAGGCTTGAGTCCAGCAGCTACTTCACATTTTAGATATTAAAAGAAGCTATCTCACAGGTTCCATGGCTAGTACTGGAAAAGGGTGGCAATAGTTGGAAATAAGGTCTAGTGAGTCCAAGGGGACTTAACTTTAATTGTTGCCTGGCAGTGGAGGTGCCAGGGGTGGGTGGGTAGAAGAGATATTTGGAAGAGCACAGTAGGCGCAAAGGGCATATCTGAGGGAAGGAATGGGGTGAGCATATGAAAAGTCCCTTTCCTTCAAATCAACTACCGGGCTCCCACCAAATGAGGAAGAAGAGCACTCCCCTTCCCTGACTATGGGGTTCGAATAACGATAATTGAATAAATAAGTTTGGAGAAAGACTAGCGCCCGGACAGTTCCTCTACAGCTTCCAGTGGAGGCCGGTGGCTCCGATATTAGTGGGGCTGTAAATCCGCTCTAGGTGTCAGCCCTGAACCCATTTGAGGAGTAGGGCTCAGAGCCTTGGATCGCTCCTTTAGAATCCTGACAGGTTCTGTCTGCAACCCAGGGTGGATTCACAGCCCCGCAGACGTCGGAGCCACCAGCCTCCACTGAGAGCCCTCCTGTGCCCTTGCGAGAGAGTGGGAACCGCGTTCACCAGAAGTCGCCTCCCGCTCCCTCATTGACAAGGTGACACCTTGAGGTATGTGTGTGTGTGTGGGGGGGGGAAGCACGCGCCGAGGCGGGGCTGGGGTGGGGGGGCTGCTAAAGGGCGGAAAGAGCGAGGGGGAGAAGGCGTGGATGTGGATGTGCGGTGGTGGCGCGCGCGGGCGCGTGAATGAATCTGCGCGCATGAATCCTCCTCCGCCCGCGCGCGTTTGATGAGCCCGCTCCGTGTCCTCTCGTCTCCGCCCCTCCCCTCCATCCCCATCGCTGTGTCTGCGAGCGCGGCGCTGTCGGCTCCAGAAGAGGCGGCCGGCGCTGCAGGAGGAGCCGCAGGAGGATTATAGACTCGAGGCTGCTCCTTGGGAAAATAACGCAACCGACGAAAAAGAGGCGCCCCGCCGGAGAGCAGGTGGGTGGCTGAGGCAGAAGGAGGCGGCAGGGCAGAGTTGCTGCGGTCGTGGTGGTGGTGGTGGTGGTGGGACGCAGAGGACAGGGACGGGGGAGCAGGGCGAGGCGAGGCGAGGCGAGGCAAACTTTTCTGAAGGGAGGGGGGGCGACCCCTAGTGGGGTCGCAGCCGGGTCTGTGCCTGTGCTCTTTGCGCGCGCGTTGTTTTCGGCCGCTTCTGAGGTGGGTTTGGGCTGGTTTGTGTCTGGACCGAAGGAGAATTTAAGGGGTCACGATTATAAACCGCCTCTATTGGTTTTATGTAAACTTTGGGAGCGAAGTTTTTTTTTGGGGGGTGGGGTGGGGTTGGGAGGTGTTAATGCCTGTTCTGGCTGTTTTATTCATTCCTTCGTTCATTCTCGATATTTCTATACATCGTCCAAGGTTGAAAATATGGGAAAACTGCGAAACGTTATAGACGGGGCGCTGCTCTTTGGCAAGGCGATGGGGGTCAATTTTTCGCATCCCTGCATCTTTTTCGGCTTGTTTTTATTATTATTATTATTATTATTATTGCCAAGATAATCTACGAATGTACATTTGCTTTTTTAAAAAAAAAAGTGGTGGAGGTGAGAGGGGAAGGTTACATCTTTTCTCTTCTCTGGCATTCGCAGCATCCTTTCAGCTTTGCCAAGAAGAAATGAAGTCTACAGATTCCTTTCAACAATCTTGCTTTGGGGGGGGGGGGGGAGGCTCCAGGGGTTGTTCTCTGAGGCAGTATCTGAAAGCAGTTTTGCTTGCTCCTGCTATTTCTTCTTTTTTCACCCTTACTCTTGCTTCATTTTGTAAGAATAAATACATTGTAAAATAATATTAATATCAATAATAATAACTTCTTCAAAGCCTCTATGTTGCCTGGATGGGGCAATAAGCATAGAACAGAAGTATGCTCCTAAGAGAATAGGGTACCTAAGGTCAGATATCATGTGCATAAAAATAAGAGAGGCTTGTGGCGTCTTAAAGACTAACTGCAATCCTTTACATGCTTATTCAGTCACATTGAATTCAGTGGGGTTTACTCCCAGGAAAGTGTGTATAAAATTGCAGTGCAGTAGATTTATTGTGGCATAAGTTTTTGTGGACTTAGAATCCACTTCATCAGACGCATGAATGTTATGCTGTGTATAGAATTCCTGCCTAATACATATATTTTGTGGTCATAGAGCCCACTTCATCAGATGCATGAAGTATTATCCTGTTGCAAACAATCTGGCTGAAAGGCCATACAATGCATGGGGTACGCTCTGAGCTTTCATAGAACATATAAGTGTTAATACGAAAAGTGGAGAAGTTAGTAATGTGACGCCAAGATATACTGAGGGGGTATAAACAACCAGGGTGGGGTGGGGTGGTGGATCTCGATGGATTTCATGTAGCAAAGGAGATGAAGGCAGAATTATACGTGTAATTTCACCCAGGGTTATCTTACTCCCATTGAATTTAACATTGCACTAACAGGAAAAAAAATCTCTGCTGAAGTGTTGATACTATAAATTATTATTTTAGAGTGCTGCCAGTGACTCACAGCCTCTGCATTGCTCAGGGGATTGTATTTTTAAGCTACCTATGAGACAACCGTATTCTCCGTGTGTATGTTTTTAATCTCTATGTTCAATTGTCAGCTTGCAATGCTTTACGTATTTACCAAAATCTAAAAAGCCTGACTTGTACAGCTAGGAGAAAACATCACTACTTTCTCCTATCGTCTTCTTTAGCAGCATGAGTAATGAAAGATGTTAATGCTGCTCTGTTTGACTGAACATCTCCTTTTGCTCTAACTTTTGTGAGCACTAGGGGTCAGATGCTTTCTGCTAGTGATTAAAAAAACCTTTTATTGAGTGTCACTTTATTTGTAAACTGAAGTGTTTGTTTTATACAGTCCAATTAGAAGGGTGACAATAATGTAGTCTTCTTTTCTAACACTTCTATCAACAGTGCTACTTGAGAGAAAACTTGCTTTGCTTCACTTTTTAAAAAGCAACAACAACCCATGGATCACCTTTAGAAATACAGAACTTCATGTCTTGTACAATTTGTTAGCTTTCTTTAAGAGATTACAGAGAAATAATTGCAGTTATAATGTCACTCTTACTGGATCAAGCAGGTCATCCTGCTCACCCATCCAGAGCTATTTATTTATTTATTACATTTTTTATACCACCCAATAGCTGAAGCTCTCTGGGCAGTTCACAAAAATTAAAACCATGAAGAGCATACTAAAACAACCAACAATCTAAAAACACAAATACAAAATACAATATAAAAAGCACAACCAGGAGCTATTCTCCACGATGTATTCCTTAATACACTGGCAATTCCATGCTTGGCAATTTCAATGTTAATTTTATTTGCCTATCCATTCCTTTGTATTTTGCGCTGTAATATATTGATTAATCATTTCATTGGATCTTTATTGGATCATTTTTATTGGATCATTTGACACAGTGGTTAATGCATTTGACAGACACATTCCTGGTTTGGCCACAGCTGACTTTCAGTGTCATTTAAGTTGCAACCTTATATTCATTTATCTGGGAGTAAAACCCATTGAACTTGACGGGACTTACATCTCAGTAGAAATGTACAGGGTTGCACTGAAAGGCTTCATAGACACTTACCTTGGATTAAGTCCAATTGAACTAAATAGGACTTCATTCATAATAGTCATGTTTAGCCATAACAGACATATATGGGTTCATATCCACTGACTTGATCATAGACATAGTATCATTACATCTTGCTTTCTGCGAAAGTGATAAAGCATATCGTTTGCATGCAGAAAGTCTCAAGTTCAGTTCCTTCCCTAAAAGAGTTTCAGATCGGCTGGGGGAAACCCCACTGCCTGTCAAGAGTAGACAGAATTGAACTGGATGGCCCAATGATCTGATTATGTACATGGCAGCTTCTTGTGTACCCAGATGGTCACAAAAAACAATGGATACCTTGTTCTGTATTCAGGTAGGTTTGTAGTTTAATCCCTTTCAGCAGCATGTGATAATACTGCCAAATGCAGTGCAAGCTGTGTTATCCAATTTTGAGGGCTGTGGTTGAAGTTTTATAGGCACTTTGGAAACTTGTTATAAAAGAAATTTGATTTCTGACTGAGACTCTCACATGCAGAGCTTCAGACTAGAGTGGCTTTTTTAATAGACAAAGCTATAAAAAAGAAATAAAGATTTATAACAAGAGGTTCTATCTGACTTTTACAGCAATACAAATAACATTTCCTGGATGCATGCAGACAGGTGTGGAAATATATTCATTATAAACAAGGCTTGGCTTCAGAAGCATTTGAAGCAGATGCTTCAAAGAGAGTGTTTGACAGAATTATTTAACAGAACCTTGTAATATTAACTGCAAAAGTGCTGATAAATTCTGGGTCTTTTAAAGATTTCGTCTATTGATAATTTTTGGACACAATTTGGCTTAGCATTTTTCCCTAGGGTGAAGTATGCAGATAGATACTTCAGCAGTTTTAGGTCTATGGTTATTTCATTTACAAAGCATAATCATTATTCAGAAACCTGTGGGTTCAAAATATTGTAACTTTATGATATTTTCATTGGACATTATGTCTTTATACGACACAAACATATCAAGTGTCCAGTACAACCTGGCATCAAGTGGTACTGGGCACTGAAATTCCTGTTGGATAAAATTCTGTGGGGTGACATCCAACATAGTGTGAGCAGACCTCTGCTTGCACAAAAGGATGTTCCCATCCTGTCCTCCCACCTGCAGATCCCATAAAACCTTATTCCAGGGTGTCCCCAAGTTCTTTGGAGCAGATTTGCTTGGGTGTGGGGGGGGCAGGGGGGTGGAATCCACTCTACTAATGGATGCCATCCCATAGATGGACAGGCACAATTAGATTTCAAAGGATTCAGCATCCTGAAAATATTAGCTGCATTTTTTTCCTAAAGCAACGTTCTTGTCCTTATGCCTGACCATGTGGGCAGTACTTGATGAAATCTTATATCTGAAGTGAGAGGGAATGAAGCTGAATAGAACTTCCAGTAGTCAGGACCTGTGTGCAGCTCTATGCCTCTTCCCATGTTAAGCAGAACATGAATAAATCACATACAGTATTTATTTCATTTCATTTATATCCCACCTTTCTTCCCAAGAATAATGCTCAGTGCAAAGGTAGTCAAAGTTTCTTAGCCCTAAGCTACACCAAGCAGGATATTGCACTCTGAAAACTGGTATGAAAGCGGTATATAAAAGGCAGGATCCACACTACTGCTTTATAGCAGTATTGAAGTTCACTGACAACTGCTGGGGCCCATTGACACATACCATATATGTGCTTTCATACCACTATATCCTGCTTGGTCTGGCTCCTGCCTTTTATATACCACTTTCATAGTGCAATATCCTGCTTGGTGTAGATTGAGCCCCAGATTGCATAGTTTTATTGCTGATTATATTCAGACCTGATCATAAATCTGTAAGAGATACAATAGCCTCATACTATATATCAGATACAATAGTCTCATGCTATATATTCTCCCAAGGTGAGAATATTTTATTTACAATATTACTTTTATTCTTTTAAATATCTTATTTAAAAGATTACTTTAAAAGGCATTTAATTTTATGTTTTTAATTTATGGAAAGTTATTGATAATGAAAGCAATGCTTGTCATACTGATGTCAGGACAAACTCGCATTGAATTGTAATAAAATTTTTTATGAAAATAAAACCGTGTGTCATACTTGTATATATGAGTTTTCTGTGTTGTTGGCTTGTATATGGAGATTTCAGCAGTTTTACATTTTTCCAAAGCCACTTTACATTAATTGTTTAAAATGAAATGGGTGTGCTAGCATTGTATGTATGCATATGTCTTCTGTACTGTCTGGACAGCCATAATGAAGTGAGTTGTTCAAAAAAGCAGTATTTGAGAGAAAGCCAACAGGTTATGGTTGGCATGTTTTGCAAGTGAATGCAAAAGTTTGTAATGCAGGACCAAAGACCTGTTTACATGGCCTGCAGTGTTAGAGTGGAAATAAAGCATTTTCTTGCCTGTTAATATTTAAAAGAGATGACTTGATTCGCATGACACAACAGTCCACCATCGGTTAATGTACCCATGGCGGCAGTCGCTCCATGGGCACCATTTCTGTGTTGTGCAAACGGTGGCAGGGCTTGTTTGAGGGCTAGACAACTCTCAGAAACATGGGATGTTCTAGAGTTGAGTGTTATCTAACCCTCAAACAGCCTCTGCTGTGTGGGTGTGCACAACATGACAACCCATGGCAAGAGAGCATATTGCATATATTTCATAGTAGTTTTTCCAGTGTTTCTCCAAATTTCTAACTTTTCTGTTGGGAAAATTGAAATAAAGCCCTGAAAATAATCTGGGGAAAATGGTGTTCTGCAGCATTTTTTGGGGTGTGTGTGCATGGGTGTGTGTTTATCAGGCCTTCAGATCACTAGGGCCTGCAGTGTAGCCTGCAGCTCTAGAGATAAATACTAAACACTGCCTCCAGCCACTGAAAAAGAATGTGGCTTGGAAATAGTTGACATAATAGTAAAATGGCAGTAATGGAGAGCTTTTCAAGTGTGGTACTTCAGACAACTGGTCCATGGATATCAGGGTTCCCTAAACACATCCTAAAGCATATTTTAAAAATTGAACATTATTCAGTACTACTTTCAGTTTTGTGGTTAACTGGAGTAAAGTGAGACTTGAGTCAATCGTTCCTAACGATAACACTTGATGGCACTCTCAGCAAGAATATCTCTATATCTAACCAATTATGCAGGGCATGACGACAGCTTTTGAGCCAAGTAATGAATGCAATATGTGGTTGCTGGAAGTACCTGCAGGTAAAAAGCTAGTATTACCACCACCTGTACCTATTGTATTTAAATGATTGCCCTTCTCTCGTTTTTAAAAGACCAACAGCAAATGAAACCACAACATAAATAACAATAATTTTAGAAGAAGTGTCAATTATGAGACGTGTCCTGGTATTACCTTAAACAATGTGATTTATCTCTCTTTATTTCAGAACTTCTTTTATACATTTTTATACCACCCTTCAATCAAAAGTTTCCAGGTTGGTTTACAAGAAAAATAAATCAGCAGTGAATCAGTATAAAATAAATCAGTATAAATTTTGACTTACAAGCAGGTATTTGCCTGGTATTAAAATGATAGCAGAGTAGGCATCAGATGAGCCTTTCTGGAAAGAAAATCCACAGGCAGGGCACCACTACTGAGGTCTGTTTCCCAGATCACCACCTGATGGCACATGGAAAAAGAGCATCTATCAATCATCTCAACATATGGGCAGGTTGATATAGGAGCATTCCTGTAGGTATCCAGTTCCCATGCTGTGCAGGGTTTTACAAGTAAACACTGTTATGATTAATCATCTTTAGGATTAACTAGGGGGCGCCACTAGGTGTTAAAAAAATCACCTTTCTTTATGTACAGAATAGGGTAGTAATAATATCAATAATATCAATCCTTATTGTGAAAAAGGCTATAGCTAAAAGCAATCATACCTCATCCACATATTTTATTTATTTATTTATTTATTACATTTTTATACCGCCCAATAGCCGAAGCTCTCTGGGCTGTTCAGAGTGATCAAGTCCAGCTGTTGGGGATGGGTGGGATGGAAGAATCACCCAGCTTTCCTATTTTGTCTCCTGGCAGAATCCTAGGCATTCTTTCTACTCAACCAAACCATTATACTTGATACGAAACAGACCTCATATCTCAAAACAAACTGAACTAATCTGACCTTAAAAGTAACAATATCAACACTTTGAACTGTGCTTGCAAGCAATTTGGCAACCAGTGCAGTTCATTAAGTACTAGTGCAATCTGCTTTCTACAGCCAGTCCCAATTAGTAACCTGACAGCGGTATCTTTAACTAGCTGAAGCTTCTGGGCAGTGTACATGTAATGCATTACGGTAATCAATCATGGATATTTTTAGAGCATGGATAACAATGGCCAGGTTTTTCCATCCACAAGAAGCTGTAGCTGCCCCCACAGGGTTCAGTTCATGAAAGAGGCTGTGTGCCACTTAAGTGATTTGGGTCTCTAGTGAATTATGGTTTGAGGGCATGGCAGCCCCATATAACAGACTGAAAACCATCTCTCAGAGCAGACAGCCACCAACCCACAGCATCTCCATCTTCTCAAGATTAAGTTCCAGTTTTTTGGTTTTCATCCAGCCCATTTAGCAATCCCACTTCCTCTTTTAACTGAGATGACAATGAGAAAATGAGAAATGTTATTTATATACTGGATAATATTACCCAGCAGGTTCATGTAGATATTTAAAAGCATGTGTTTCAAAATGGCACCTGTGGTGTTTCGTAGCATAAATGCTGTGTTTTCGAGTAGAAGTCCCCTAGCAGCAACTTCTGCAATGAGACTTATAAATAGGAATGGAACTATGATGCCTTCCACTCCCGACTTATTCAGTCTTTCCAAAAGGATTTTCTGGTAAATGGTATCAAAAGCTCTGAGAGATCCAGGAGAATCCAGGGTTACTCTCCGCCTGTCTCTCACCCAGCATATGTTGATCATTAGACTGACCAAGTTTCTATGGTAAAACTTGGCCTGAATCTGGACTGAAATGGTTCTTCAACAGCTTTCCCCATACTGATACCCTTAAAATGTTTTGGACTACAACTACCAGCATTCCTGACCATTGGCTGTTCTTGGTGGGGCTGCTTGGAGTTGAAGCACAAACCATCTTGAGGGCACAGGTTGGGGAAGGCTAGGCTAGATTATGTCTCAGCAAGAAATAGTTCGAGTTGCCTGACCATTACCCACTTAAGCACCTACCTAAGAAGGGGATATTTTTATTTATTTATTTATTACATTTTTTATACCGCCCAATAGCCGAAGCTCTCTGGGCGGTTCACAAAAATTAAAACCATAATAAAACAACCAACAGGTTAAAAACACAAATACAAAATACAGTATGAAAAGCACAACCAGGATAAAACCATGCAGCAAAATTGATATAAGATTAAAATACAGAGTTAGAACAGTAAAATTTAAATTTAAGTTAAAATTAAGTGTTAAAATATGGGAGGAGGTGTTCCTTCAAATAATCTGGCCCCAAACCGTTTAGGGCTTTGAATGTCAATACCAGCACTTTGAATTGGGCCCGGACCTGGACTGGCAGCCAATGAAGTTGTAAAAGGACTGGCGTAAGGTGATCTTGCCGGCCAGTCCCTGTTAGTAAACAGGCTGCCCTGTTTTGTACCAGCTGAAGTTTCCAGACCTTTTTCAAAGGCAGCCCCACGTATAACGCATTGCAGTAATCCAAACGAGAGGTTATCAGAGCATGGATAACTGTAGCTAGGCTATCTCTGTCCAGATAAGGGCATAATTGGTATATCAACCTAAGCTGATAAAAGGTGCTCTTTGCCACTGAGTTCACCTGTGCCTCAAGTGACAGTTCTGGATCCATGAGCACCCCCAAACTACGGACCCGATCCTTTAGGGAGAGTGCAACCCTGTCCAGGACAGAGCAAACTTCACCTCACCAGACAGATGAACCACCCACTAATAGTACCTCTGCCCTGTCTGGATTGAGTCTCAGTTTATTAGCCCTCATCCAGTCCATTACTGTGCCTAGGCACTGGTTCAGAACAGTGCATGGTTGCAATCTGTGAGGACTATAAAAGCTTATTTTTAGGAGTGACCTCATGACTGCCTCTTTCAAGACATGATTTATCGAAGACTAGGTGGTAGAGTCTGAACATGTATTCTACATACTTTAAACACACACACCAAAAACCTAAACTGGCTCCTTGTATCCTTAGATCCCTAATATTTTAAAACATCCTGCACCTGCACTGCTGAGAGCCCTATGTCATAATGTTGGTTATATTACATAGCTGTTCATTCTGAAGTAGCTACATTAAAAAAGAAAAGAAAATGACCTTAAAAATCTACATTACTTTTATGACAATTACAGTTGATGATGATGCATCATTTGTGTAAAAAGGTTATATTAACTAGTATTCTGTATTTAAAAATCAATTATTCTGTTCTTCTACTTGATTACTTTCCCCCTTTTTTGTTATTTTGAATTGTTTCTCATCTCCAAACAAAGTCCCATGAGAGATTGTTACTCTTTCCCCCAGTGCTTGAAAATAATTTGCAAGTGGACAGAGGACATGAATTTATAAAACTCCTTTCTAACCTTAGGTCAGATTTTCCCATTTGTTTTGTGGTTACAAAATGAATGGAAAAGATAGGGTTTAAGAGTAGGAGGAAAACAAATTGCGCTGAATTCAATTGTTCAGTATTTTTCTATTTCCAAAGAACATCGTGGCTCCTGATTGCTACCTTGTGGGTTGAAGTTGGTTGGAGCAACAGTCTAATATGGATTCTGTAAGAACAGGGAAATGCTTTCAATTTGCATTTCTTTATGTGTTTGCTTGACAGACATGTTTGACTGACTGGAGTCATCTCCCTCTTGTTTTATATCTGAGGAGGAGAGTCCCAAATCTAGCTAGTGGAATTTATTGTTGGATATGGTCCCTTCATTATGCCTTGTTCCATAATCTGTGGTTTAGATCCTTCCATATAACCACCTTTATCTTGTTATTTCCAAGTTACTTAGCCAAAAGTTGAGCTAGTAACAGCTATAGCATTTGTTTCACTTTATAAATTGCCAGTTGCATGTGACGCCCATACTGTGAAGTACCTGGGGGAAATTGGTGCATGCATATCCTGACAAGACCTGCTACACCATCCATGCCATTACTCAGCCCTTCCAATGGCTTACAATGAAACTATGAAGTTGCTCCAAGAAATGTTTAGAAACATCAGATGTTTTTTGAACTTCCAGATCAAAATTCCAGGCCCCTGAAACTGGGGGCAAGATTTGGGGGAGAACTGTGGCGTTACACCCCACAAGTCAATTCCAAATGTATGTCTTCAGTTTGTAAGTCTGTGGTTTGTAGAATGTTGGCCTGAGTGGGCGGAGTTAGAATGTCTTGGGAGGGGGGAGGAGTGATATATATAAGGGAATGACTGAGGGGATTGAGAGTTCTTGTTCTTTTCAGGAAAGCTTTTCAGGGAGACTTGTTAGATACTCTTAGAGTCTGTAGTGCTCTCTGTGTTTATGGTACTTAAATTCTGGGAAATTTGAGGGTCAGTGTAGTGCGTGGTGTCTTTAGAGTGTGGTGTGGAAGTATATTAATCAATACTGATAATAAAGAAAGTTCAAGAGTGATTGTGTGAGAAAAAGGAAAGCGCGAATGTGAGAGTGACAGGATTGTAAGGAAGGTTTCAAAAAGGTTTTTAAATGTTGTTATTTGAAACAAAGCTTATGAACTTTTAAAAATAAATTTTGATTGTTTGTTTTAAACTACCACAAAAAGCCCACGTCTGTTTGGCATTTATCATCTTAAGTTTACACATATAACACCCACTCTGACAATCATTTACCTAAGCAGATATAACTCACAGCGCATTATTATATATATTAAAATCCTTCTCCATTTTAAACCCCTTTCTCCACATAGTTTGGAGGAAGGTGGGCTTTATCCCTTGCCTCAGGCGTATCAAGCGGTGGTGCTTGGCTTGAGCAGGGAGTAGCCTCGGCCGGGTCTAGTGTTCAGAGCCTGTGTCACCCCATAAGAAGTGGTGGCAGACGTGAGGTCTGGTGTTCAGAGCCTGTGTTGTGGCAAGAACCCCCTGAAATTATGTGACAGATTTTGTGGGGTTGATTTCTTGTCCCCATCTTCTTTAAATCAAACTAAAATTGTATCAGCAGTGGCAGAAATATTAGCGCTCTTGATGGCAATAGCTAGTGGTCCATTTTTAATTTATTTTTACCAGGATGCCTCCTTAGTATGATGAGTCATCTGAGGTGGTGTCATTTGGGACTGCAATGCACTCAATGTGGGGGGTGCCCTTAAGGCTTCTCCAGAAGCTGGAGCTAGTGCAGAAAGCAGCATGTAACTGCTTTGTTGAGGGAACTGCACTGGTTGCCTATTTGCTACCAGGCAAGATTTAAGTTTTTGGTACTAGTTACAAAGCCCTAAACAACTTGTGACCAGGATACCTGACAGAGTGTAATCTCCCTTACCAACCTGCCTGGTTACTAAGATCATTAGAGGGCATGCTCCTGGTGTTTTTACCTATGGACCTATGGCCTGGTTGGAGTCCACCAGAAAGAGAGACTTCAGTGTGGTAGCCCCTTCTCTTTTGAACTCCCTGCCCCTGGAGGTCAGGCAGATTTCAACACTGTGCTACTTCCAGCACATCATGAAAACAGCTCTTTCCCAGGAAGGATTCCTCACCTGACCAGCCACCATTTTTATTGGTGTTCTGTTTTAAATTGAACAATTTTAATTTGATGTTTTTAATCTTTTTACTGTTTTATTACTATGTCCACTGCTCTGGAATCTATTTTAGATATGGTATATAAATATTGTAAATAAATAATAAAATAGTTTTTAAAATCCTCCTAAAATTCGTGTATTTTGCAAGATAAATTGGGGTTGCAAATGAGATGATCCTGAAACTTATTGAAGCTGATTGGAGTCTGGCGTGCATGTGCAGTAGAATGAGGTAGAAGAGGCTTAATGTCGTAGAATGGACTGTGTCATTTCAGATAGTGAGTGTGACAATGACATTTTCAAGTGCTTCCATATTTTTTTAAAAGGGGGAAGCTGCAGTTAGAAAACTAGAACATCAGGGAGTTGCCCTGTATACAACCTTTTTTTGGTGAAGTGCTATTTTTTTAATTGTGTAAAGCTAATAAAAATGGTATCTGCAGTCTGAAGTAGTGCATGCTACCCTACCACTCTTGGGATTCTACCATGTCATTTTGCTGCATATGTAGATTATGCCCCAGGCACCTGAAACAAGGGGGCTGCCTTCACAGTGTTGAGTTGGTGCTGCTCTGCCGCCAAACCCCACAGTGTCGCTGGTGCCGGGTGGCAGTGTACAATCTCCACTGAGGGAGGCAGCACAAGCTTTCCGGCAGTCATTAGGCTTGCCAGGCCAGACCCCTCCTGTGGCTTCCAGGGAGCAATGGGAGGTTGCCTTCCTCCCTGGGATGCCCCCGGACCAGCACTGGAGCGAGGACAGATGGCGGAAGAGCTGCACTGACTTTGCTCAGGCAGGAAAAGTTAGGGTAAGTCCCTGACTGTTCTGCTGTGGATCTTTGCATCTTTGTTCCGGGGTGGCTTCGAATTGGCGGCTGCATCCTATAACCGATGCATTGTAGATTCGGAGCCACCCCGGGTCTTCCAGAACATATAGTCTGCCCCAAGGATTGATAAGAAGATCGTAAGTGCCAGTGAGAGTGCATGCAGGTTCAGGCATGGAAATACTTTCCTCAGATAGTCAGGACCTAGATTGTTTTAAGGCCTTAAAGATTCAAAGCAGCACTTTCAATTTACCATTGGCAGTACATGGATTGTTCTTTCTCCCGACTGTCTTTTAATCCTGTTTATATGTATCTTAAGACCAATTCACACGAATGTGTTCCACATTTTTTTCACATGTGAGAGGAATTTGGAACCTGCAGGTGTGGTTAATCTACTAGGCATTTGTTTTCCATTTGTTAGCAAATAGCACACATTTTCTAGCATGCCAGGGGGGGAAAGACCTCTTTGATTTAGAAAGTTTTTTGAACTAATTTAGATATGGAAGAGCTAAAGCTATACAATGGATATTTCTAATAATTTCTTCTTGTACATCCCCATAAAATCCTGTCTTTTTTTGTCTTATATTATTTGATTGTTAAAAACCTCTAACATGCAAACAGTGACTTCAGATAGCTGCAAATATTCCGTGTAGACATCTATTACAATGAAATGTTTCTTTAAAAATTAATATGAAGTAACTGAGTTCGTTCTTTGCAGTTTTACATAATTGGGTCTCTATTTATGGTTATAGCGTCAGTTTTCTTGACTGTGATTAATATAAAATAAATAAGCTAAGAGTATCAGGACACTGTAACAGGTATCATTTGTATATATGTAGAACTTGGTGAAATTCCCTCTTCATTACAACAGTTAAAGCTGCAGGAGCTATACTAGAGTGACCAGATTTAAAAGAGGGCAGGGCACCTGCAGCTTTAACTGGTGTGATGAAGAGGAAATTTCACCAAGTTCTACATATATACAAATGACACCTGCTGAAATTCTCTTTTCAATACAACTGTTAAAGATACAGGAGCCCTGTCCTCCTTTTCATATGGTCACCCTAGAAGAGATAATTTCCCCATTTATCCCTGAGTCAGTGTGCTGCCCACACTATTTTTAGAATGCTGTGTGCATGTAAAATGCCCTTCATTTACAGCACATTATTTTTTAAAAAAAGCTTTGTAAAATTCTTACATTAAGTTGGGTTGATTTTTTAATGACTTTTCTGAGCATATTCAGATAAATACTTAGTTAATTTGCAGTAAGGCTAATTTATAAAGATCACAAAACAATGTCATTTGTGGAATCATTTCTACAACCGCCTGCACACTTGGAAAGAAGTTGTTCAGTTCTGAGTAAATGGGCTTGGGCTGCAAGATTTTTAGAGCCATACGCAGTTTTTAAATAATTTAGGCTGCACCCTATACTTTTTTGCCTTGCAATATCTGAATAGACACGTGTAAGATTGCACTGTTAAGAACTTTATTATTATGAACATTAGAGGATTCATGTATTTAAGTCCCTTATTTAAGGTCAATGTATATGTATATAAGAACAGTTCCAGGAATTTATGGTGATAAACTCTAACTGAGAAGTACATTTTTGCTTCTGCAGCTCTTCTGAAATTGCATTATCATGCTAGTAATTTTGAAATCTTGTTTCAGTCCAACAGAGCTTGACATTCAAAAGATGTTTTATGGCTACATATATTTATCTCTTCTGTGGTATTAAAATATAATCAATCTCAAGTTTTTATAGTTGTAGATTTCTTCTGCAATAAATCAGGGAAGACAATCAAGACGCTTTGCAGACCTTGATTTAGTCTAAAGTGCTGGCAGTATAGTAGTGCTTTACGCTGGAGGTGAAAGAAGTCATTGATGGCTTGACTTGTGTAAATGAATCTAGAGAAGCTATTATGGTAAACATTGCTTAGCTTACAAGACACTGATTTCTTTAATCTTTTGGCAGTAAACCTCATGGTGCCCAGTGTTGAAGGAATTATTTTTCCATAACTCAGCGAAGCATGTCAATTTAGTTGCACGCAAAATGCCAAATTACTATATTTTTATTTTATTTAGTTTTGACCAATTAACTGTAACAGGTCCCCAGAAATTTTGCATGGAATGTTTTCTCCAAAGACTAATAATCTCAATCTCTGACCCTCATACTTCATTTCTTTCTGGATACTTTTACACCCTCCCTTCCATTAATTGGATGTTTTAATTTCAGCTGACTAATGTATCATAATTTGAATGTAAACAGTTTGCTTGTAGTCACACTTCATCCATCTGCATGGTCCTAAAGGTGCTTAAATACTCCTTAATGTGTATTGCTTTATGTTTCAGTTGATATTAAGTGATTAAGAAAACCTGCCAATTTAAAACCAGAATTAAGGCTATCTCTGGTTCCAGCTCTGCAAAACTAGGAAACTAGAAACTGATGCCTTAACAGATGAACCCTGTGATCACTAATTGTTTCAAAGATAGGTTTCTTGCAAATGAGGAATGCAGTATTATATAAAAATAAAACTTTTATTGCCTCAAACAAACATTGCTTCTAACTAACTTCTCTCCAGCCCTGACTAACTCTTGAGAGTGCTGAGTCACTGACTGCTGTGTCACCTCCTGATTGGGCGAGTATTCCTTCAATCAAAGTCTGTGTCCCTGACTTCCTGTGTGTCTCACTTAGTTCTACCTATTGATACACTAATGATGTCGTGCAATGTCACAAATTATGTTTGCTTACAACTTCCCTCTCCCATGTATCCTTACTTTTCCTTAGTCTTTGAGGCCAAAAGTGCCTCCATCCAGCAAAGATACCCCATGTTTTCCTGGTTCTATATTGTCTTTACTGTTTTGCTAGAGGAATACAGAGGAATTAATGCCTGTTTGCTGCTTACATCAGTAGCTGGCAGGATAGGTTAAACAGTACACTGTCAGAATGCTGGTGAGAGAACTGCAGATCACAACACATGTGCAATTATTCACATGTAACAGAGTATACATCTGTTCATGCAGCAGATTCTGGATGATAGCACAGGGTGCTTTTCCCCATTGAAGAATATATTAACTGAAAGAATATTTGACAGAATAACCCTTGCATTGCCGCTGTATCCAAGTGTCTTCATTAACAAATATTAAAAATAAGGAATTGGTTTTTTTTTAATTCAAGTAATTACTCATTAAAATATTGCTAACTACATGTAAATAGGTCCTTGCATGTTTAGTGGGGCTTCCACAGGATTGTGCCATCTGGAATAGTTGCTAGTTCTGCCTAAACAATAGTAAATATAAGTAGCCCGTGTGTGTGTGTGTGTGTGTGTGTACAATATTATTTATTTATATATATATATATATATATATATATATATATATATATATATATATATTAACTTCCAGAAATACCATGATAAAACTTTGAAAAATTGAATAAAAATAAACAAAATAGTTGACAAGAATGTATTTAATAATGATGGAAAAGGTGACCATATGACTGGATTTGTCCAGGTTTTGATGACAAATCCAGGAGGGATTTTTCTAATCTTCCCCAGCCAAAGAGCAGCTCTAATGGGAATTAACAAAAATGCTTATAAATCCGTCATTTTTAAAGATAAAGACATGAAACTTGGCACGATGGTAGCTCTTAGGTAGGGCTTTAGTCATACCAAATTTGAAACAGATCCGTTCATCCATTGATTTTTAAGGATTTTTTTTAAAAAATTGAGGTTTTAAAATTATTATTTTTTAAATCGTCATTTTTAAAGATAAAGAGCTGAAAGTTGGCACCATGATAGCTTTTAGGTAGAGCTTTATCCATACCAAATTTGAAACAGATCTGTTCATCCATTGATTTTTAGGATTTTTTTAAAATTTGAGGATTTAAAATTATTATTTTTAAAAATGTTATTTTTAAAGATAAAGAGAGGAAACTTGGCACCATGATTGCTCCTAACAAGGACTTTAGCTATGACAAGTTTGAAACAGATCTGTTCATCCATTGAGTTTTAGGATTTTTTTTAAAAAAAAGGTTTTTTTTTTTTAAAAAATGACGTTTTTAAAGATAAAGGGCTGAAAATTGGCACCATGATAGCTCTTAAGAAGAGATTTAGCCATGCCAAGTTTGAATCAGTTCTGTTCATTCATTGTTTTTTATGATTCTTTTCAAAGTTCAAAGTCTTAAAATTATTGTGTTTTAAAACTGCTGGAGCCATATCCTTCAAACTCAGGTTGTCAAACCTCCTCTTTGGGGTGTTGCACATTGAGCAGTTTCAGCCCTTGGCATTAAGGGGATCTCCAGTCTTTAGGTAAGAAGTCCTGGGCAAGCAGGGCACCTTTCCTGTTGCAGATTTGGTGTGCAGTCAGGTACCTGGAGCTCAGCAGAGGCAAGGCATCCACAAATCAAAATGTGGGAAAGGAGAGGTCAGTCAAAGCAGCCCACAGGGCAAAACAGAATGGGCCAGAGGCCTTTTTCTCAAAGTTTCACATCATGGGCGATGAAGGGTCATATTTAGAGAAAAACTCTCATGACCAACAGTAAGGTGCCAGTTGAGAGAGAGGCTCGCTTCTTTGCAGATGCCCTGTTGTTGCAAATGTTGGAACCTGGCATATCATTGCTTTGCTTCGCTACCACTTCCCTTTCACTTCCCTTTGTACACTTGTGAGCTAGGCTCTGACTACACTGCTGGGATGCAATGCAGAACATTTGAAGTGCATACCAGAGAAAAATAGATAGATTTGTGGCTTTGGCTGGCTGGTATATCTCTTAGAGACAGAGTTAGACTGAAGACACAACTCAGAGATGGCTGTAGCTGAGCCCTGAGAGGCTGCTGTACCACACAGAGCCTTTTTAAGAGTGTCTCAGAGTCCAGTTTTGGTGCAGGCAGAGGCAGCTGGTGGTGGAGTTTTTTTAAAAAAACAAGAGTCACCAGATGCAACCCAAGCTCTACGCTGTTGCCCTACCCTCAACCACAGGGTACAAGTGCACAGCCTGGCTGGACCGTTGGGAGACTTTGGCAGAGAGAGAGGGGGTGGGAGATTATTTGAGGCTGGAAATGTTGGCAGGCTGTCATAAGGCAGAGAGAGGCTGAAGGCAATCCAGATGCACCTGTAGCTTGGCCCTGAGGCTGGCTTGCCACGCAGAGTGTTTTAAGAGTGCATCAAAGTTGTGCAGGAGGAGAGGAGGTGGAGGTGGCTGGTGGCAGAGGTTTTTAAACTATTGGGCAAAAGGCGGGAAATAATAATAAGAATGTAAGAGTCACCAGACATGACCAAGCAATAACCTGCAATAAGCAATATCCCAAGCCACAAGTGTGCAGCCTAGCTGGACCATTGGGAGACTTTGGGGGGGGGGAGAGAGAGAGAGAGAGATTGTTTGAGGCTGGAGGCTTTGATTTGTCTGCAATGACTTAGAGTGAGAGACAACAGAGGCTGCACAGACAACCCAGAGACATCTATTGTAACTTAGCCCCATGGTGCTGGCGTGAAACACAGGACATTAGGAAGAGGGTCTCAGAGTCGCATGTTTGTGCAGGAAATAGACAGGAGCTCTAAGTCTGGATGTGCGAAGTGGTGCCAACACACAAGCCTTGAGAAGCTAATGTCTATAAGTGAGAAGTGTGAATGGGCAAAGTAGTGTTCGCTGCCACAACACCCACCCTAATGTTAGTGTAGAGAAACTTGTGACAATTATACACAAGCTTTTTTTAAAAATTGAAATTTAAAGAAGCCATCCATCCGGCCAGCCAGTAGCAAACCCCAACAACAGCAGCTTGCAATGAGTGAAGATACAGTCAGAAAAGATATTTGAGGGAAGGGGAGAATGTAACACACAGAATAAAGCAAAAGCTTCATAGTACAGCAAAACCTACAAAAGTAGAAGTGAGTGAAGTTAATTTCAGATACATTGAATTTCTCACTTGTTCTTTATTTCAGTGATTTTAATGTTAAGATGTTATGTAGAACAGATTTGTCTTAAATGTGTGCTGTCAAATCAGACATGTGACCAAGGCTATGCTTGGGTGGGCACGCCCCCTTGGTGCTGGACACGCCCCCTTGGGGGCCGACCATGTGGTCCTCCTTTTTGGTTTCCAAAATATGGTCACCCTAGGAAAGAGGGAATGAAGCAACTGGAATAAATCAGATAACTATATGATTTAAAGTAACTCTCTCTCTCTCTCTCTCTCTCTCTCTCTCTCTCTCTCTCTCTCTCTCTCTCTCTCACACACACACACACACACACACACACACACACACACACACACGCAATAGGAGGGGATTTTTCTGCTCAGCTGCCCTGGGCTGGAATACACTTGTAGGCCTCAGCCTGTCACTCTCTGACTTCAAAGCTGCTGATGAATGGTGTGCGAGGGTAATTGGCTATATAGCTCTCTCTCTCCTTCTCTCTTCCATTGACTTCTCTAGCTGCTGCTTTTTTATTTATTCACTCTCCCCATGGTCTCCCCAGTCATTTTCCTCTGTCAAGTCTTCAGCTCGTGCTCAGAATCACCTCATAAAAATCTTATCTGAATCTGATGTAACATTTCCTCATACTCCGAAATAGTTATGCTCCTGGCATTCTACATAGGAGGAAAGGGTTACAGCCCCCTAAGCCATCCCCCCCCCCATGTTAGGGTCCCAATTCTTGCAGCAAACTGTAGTATGGACATAGGCAGTGCCCGTAGAATCACCCTCTGAAACCATTGCAGTGCACATAGAATCTGAAACCATTGGAATACTAGCAGCATTCTAGCTTCAGAATGAAACTGAGCGTGTACAAGGTAACTTTGTTAGCAGTTGCCGCCACAGGCTTTAATAGGACAGGGAAGCCTTAATAGTTTCGGAACTACTGTTCAGAACTTAACCAAACCAATAAGGTACATCAGCAGTATTCATGAAAATTTGACAGAAATATATGATATGCCTGTTCAGTGATTGGAGTAAGAGGGGTAAATGTATCAGTTTCCTGCACTATTTAACTTGATGTGTTTCTGTCAATTCAAATTGTCTCGGTTGGAACTTTGACGCAATTGTAGACAACATCAAATAGATCCTTGTTGCCAAGTTTTACATTAGATATCCAACAACGCATTGTGATCACAGATGTAGGAATGGGCGAATTGGTCTATTTCCAGTATGTGTCACTTTTGTATGTGTTTACTCATATTTTAATTCTGTTCCACTTCCATCAGGAATATTAATGGTTTATTTAAAAAAAAAAAAAACCACACAAAAAGTCACATTTGAAAATGTATTTTTCAAATGTATTTTGTCTCAAAATGTGCACTTTCAAATGTATTTTGATAAACTGTTGGGAACCGCATTGCTACATTTGGAGAAGTATGATATCTGGTAGATAGCTAAATTTGGATCTTCACATTAGTCTAACATATGTGGATCGAGACAATTTGTATTCAAATTAGCAAAAATCAAATTCCTCATGTGTCCTTACAGTGATGTAAACACCATTTTTTTTGGTGATGCATAAATGATGGTGAATTTCTTTAAGTTTACCTGAAATTTTGAGAATAATCCGTATTACAGTATTTGAGAAAACAGTAAGTCTATTTCTAGACTGATCTTTGGGTTTATGCCACCCCGCCGCCTTTAAAGAAACACCTTCCTGTAATCTTCTATGTCCATTGTTTTGAAGCTTTGGGCTGTATCCAATCAGTCCCTTGAGCTGGCAGTGCAGTTCTGCTGGCCCCAGTGTATGCATAGCCCCTACTGCTGGTGGCCATGATGACTTCTGGGACCAAGCACCAAAATGAGTGGAAATGCTCATTTCTGGAAAGGGTGTGACCTGCCCCTGATTTCCTCATGCCATGGCATAGATCATGGCAATGTTTTGGAAATCCAGCCACTCTTGATTGATTTCTTAATTTTGGACTGCTATGAAACACTGGGGGCTATCCTCACAAGTTATTTTATGCTTTTCTATAGCTTCCAGAATCAATTATAGTGTTGTAGAAGAAACTCAGTTTCTTTTTTTATAAACTACTTTCAATGCTTTAAGTATTAAAATAATGCAAAACTTTCAAGTATCTTTCTACTAGGAAGTATTTTTCATTGGCAGGAAAACCCTGCAGTTCCTCAAATACTAACAGCTTTCTTCTGTGGACCCGCCTATCCTAAGACTTCAAGGAGCATTGCACATAAAAACAGAAAGGTAGGAAAGGTGACAAAAAGCACTATACATTGGAACAGCTGGTGCTCTTTTACTTCTTCTAGTTCTGCCAGCCATACTTGGCAAAAGGACAAGGGAAGGGTACTCAAGCAAGAGGGAAACTATTCCAGTGGCAGCTAACTTAAGCTTGACTTTTTGACTTCAGTTTGTCTTTCTGATTGCTCAGGGACCTAGATTTGCAGTTCTCTACTTGCAGAGCACTTTCTTGGGATTTGCTCCTGTGGTCTGCACAAGGAGACCATCTCTAGAGTGCATCTTTCACAATGGCTTTTAGGTCAATTTCATAATTTCTATGGTACTGACTGCAAGCAAATTGACCTTTCTCACTGATGGTTTTACAGAGGTGCTTGAATTCAGAGTTCAAAAGCTGTTATTCTTGGGAAAGAAGATAATTTTTAGGTGTATTTTATCGTGAACTGGAGTTTTATTTTGCTTCATGCAAATTTTTCTTTTCTTTTTTGCATTATGTTCAGTATGTGTGGGAGGCCACTTGAATGGCTTCTGTAGTAAACACAACTTAAAAGAGGATGTTGTGTTTTTCTGATTTTTTTTGTTAAGCAACACACCACAACTCTACATTAATGCAATAAATGGCTTAGTGATGCAGAATCTGTGCAAACCTAGAAGTGCTTCTATCTTAATTTTGTGGTAGTTAAAACAAAATAATTAAAATTTATTTTAAAAGTTCACAAGCTTTGTTTCAAAATAAAACATTTAAAACCCTTTTTGAAACCTCTCATCCAATCCTTTCACCCATTCACATACACACTTTCCTGTCACACACACATTCACTCTTGAATTTTATTATCAGTATTGTTTATTTTACACAAACTGTCTATCTGCACACCCCACTCAAAAGATACCACTCTCTATACTGAACCTCAAACTCTCCAGAACCCAAGTACTCTACACACAGAGAGCTACAGTACTAAAGGCTAAAGACCCTAAGGCCATAGCTAGACCTAAGGTTTATCCCTTGATCATCCAGACCTGTTCATCTAGGTGACACATAGGGGATCCAGTGCTCAGGCAGGGGCGAACCCTGGATTACCCCAGGATAAACCTTAGGTCTAGCTGTGGCCTAAGAGTACCTAAAAGTCCCCTTTCAATCCCCTCAGTCATTCCCTTATATATCACTCCTCCCCACTCCTAAGACATTCTAACTCCACCCACTCAGGTCAACATTCTGAGCACCACAGACTTACCAATTTCAGACATGCATTAGGGAACTGACTTGTGGGGTGTAACACCACACTCCTCTCCTCTTGTCAGCCAACCTGCTGGTTTGGACAACATATTAGGCAATGGAGGGGGGAAGAGGCAACTGACCATTCGTTATTTTTCTGTTGCCGCTTCCCCCCCCCCCCCCCGGTCGCATGGCTGAAAGTCCTGGCATCCTTCTGGGCTGCTGATTCTCCTCCCTGCCTCAGTCCTCCCAGCCCTATGCCATCATGCATTGAAAGTTCTGCCGGCTGTACAGGAATGATGAGGGTGCTTTTGGCTGCTCCTGCTAGAGAACTCTATGACCTTCTGGAATAGTGCAGTCGATGGGGGAGATTACACAACGGAGCCCGCCACACAACATTTTAATCAATAGGTCTCCGGATAAGCATAGAAGCAGCCTATTGTTTCCCCTCCATTGTTTAAATCGATAAAGTAACGTACTGTGAGTTGTTTGACCATCGTGTGTCATCCCACCACGACACAATAATCAACACAATGGATGGTTGTCTCTCCACCCCACCCACCCCTGTTGATTGTTGTGTTGTCCGAAGCAGGCCAGTGTTTGGTTGAACTTTCTGGCAAGCTCTGAGCTCAGCAGGGGAAGTGTAAGAGCAAGAGGGGAAGCAAAACTTTTATTCTCCTCCTGAAGCATGCATGCAAGTTGTTCTGTGTGCCTACTTGTATTGTTTTTGAAACATACTATATTTTGCTCCAGAAAGTTGTATTCCTCTCTTGAATGTGTGAACAAACCAAAAGTTGAAATGAGTTCATTTGTTATGCTAGTCTTCTTGATCATGTAAACAGATCCTCAGTGACTGAAATCTAGCAATTGCTCAATGGCAGCAGGCTTTGGAAAGTAGGTTGGAGTTTGCAGAAGTTACCAAATCCAGTTGTACTCTAAATCATACCTTTCCTGTACTCAGATAAGACTGTAGGAAATATATTTTTGTCTTAACATTAAAAGTAGCTTAATCAGTTGGTTATTTAATATGTGGCCTGTGTTGAAAGGATAAATATTTGAAGAAGTTAAAATAATGTAATGATTATGTAATCATGAAAAGGTACTGCGTAGGTACATTTGCTATGTATGGGTTATTTTTGAGGTATTGGATCTGCTGCAGGCAGTGGGAGGCATGCCGTGGGCTCTTTAGGAAACATTCTAATGTTTTTGTACATGAATTGACTTTTTTAAAAAAGTAATCTGGCATCAAATTCATTTAGTCCCCATCTGTTCCAATTTCTGCCTTTGTTGACTAAATATGGCAAGAACATGGCATTGTACAGATTCATGAATGTGAGCCAACATATCTTTGGGTTAAAGAAGATGTATTTTCTAATGTTTATTTCTTGCATTTTTTTTTATAAAAACGGTTAATTCTACATGAACTGCAGAAAAGTATCTGAATTGTAGATTGCATTCTGGACAAATATTTAAGGATATATATCTAACATATATTTATCATTCAATTTGTGGAGTTCTTAACCCAGATTTCAAAGTGACAGTAGCTGTGAACAGGGCTGATGTCAGTATATAGCAACCTTGAGCAGCTGCCAGCATCACTGGGATGATTCTGATGCAGCTGAAATCTCTCTTTCTTCGTTGCTAATGGCACGGTGGAGGGGGGAACAGCCCTGGAGTGGATCACTTGGGGGTGAAAGAGATTTTAATAGCTGCTGAGATGCATGTTTCCCTAACAACTTGTTCGAGATTGCTGGAGGTGTGGGGCAATTAAAGGCTCTTTCACTCTCCAGAGATCCCAATCTTGCCAAGATTTCTGGGGGAACAGCCATCTCACAGGGTGGGTAGGAAACGTGTGTGTGTCCCTGTGTGTGCGGCCCCCAGCCTCTCATCCAGCACCATGTTTGGGAAGAAAATAACTCACATTCAAAGAAAGAAGGTGTGGATTTTTAGGCTTTGGCTAATAGGTGATGTTGACCTGATTTGGATGACACCACAGACCATTGTGGATTAATTAATCCTCAAAGGGCTGCAGCGCATGTCATCTGCCATTATGAATATGCAACCCCTGACTTGTCAGAGCTTTTTGTGTCGTGTGAACCCAGCTGGGGTTATTTGAGGGTTAAACAACCCCGGCATAATTCTAGAACAGACTGTGGGTTATGCAAGAGTTGTTTAACTCTGTAATAACCCTTCCCGGCTAGGTTCGCTTGACATCACAAGCCATGGCAGCCCCCAGTTGGAGGTTGCATATTCATAATGGTGATGGCATATGCTGTAGCCCCTCAGGGTTAATTAACCCAAGATGAGCTGTTACATCCTCTGAACTGGCCCAAATACTTATCAAGTAATTGTAAATGTGCTCTGCTGTCTGAGCAATTTGTTGTTTTTCTTTTTTATATTAAGGAGACCTTATTGATAGGGTGGGCGTCGCTCTGAAAGAAGTGCCTGGCTGGGAACAAATTGTACTGTGTGAATGAATGATTGCATGGGGAAGTTGAAAATAAATAAGCATAAATAATGTGTTCCAACTCTTGAGGTGTATTTATTTATTTACAGTCCACAGCAAATGAAAGTTCAAGTCTATGAAAACCTTCACAGTACTTTTCATGGCAAGTCCTTAGCAATGCAAAGTTCCAGTTAGGAGAGTTCACATGCAGAGTGCCCCCAGATGCCAAGATGATGATGGATCCAAATAAGGAGTGGTTTTAGGCATTGCGGATGAGATGTTCCTAGCAAAAGCTCCTTGCCTGTGCATCAGTTTAAAAAGGGAGGTGTACGCTTTTGGCACATGCCGTCCCTGGGTAGGACACTGCGATATGTGGCTCCCCATGTGTTCCCAGGGACATGCATGTCCCATCCCTGGGTGGGTCAGGGCGCTGTGATTGGCAGAAAGATTTCTCCTGCAGTTTGACGTTACACATCAAGACATGGGAGACATCCTTCGCCTCCTTCTACATTATCCAGTACGATATGGGGTCAGGGGGATGGTGGGAGAGCTCTTTCAATCCCCCCAACTCCATATCCACATGGATAGCAGGGTGAGGTGGCAGAAACATCTCTCCTGCTTCTGACAGCTGCAGAAGAGATCCTTGTGCCGCCGCCTGCCCCTTCTCCACAAAGAACGGGTGGGCAGCAGTGCAAGGATCTCTCTTGCAGCTGTTATGAGCAGGAGAGATACTTGAATGTCCCATCCCTGTTCACCACAAGAGAAGTGGGGTGGAAGTATCTCCTGCTCGTGACAGCTGCAGGATAGATCCTTGTGCTGCTGCCCACCTGTTCTTTGTGGAGAAGGGGCAGGTTGCGATGGCACAAGGAACTCTCCTGCAGCTGTCAGATGCAGGAGAGATGCTTCCACCACCCAGCCCCCACTATCAATTTGGATATGGGGTCGGGGGGGGGATGGAAGGAGGTCTCCTGCCATTCCCCTGACCCCATATCAAACTGGATGTCTCCCTCAGCTTGACAGTGCCCCATCCCATCCAGGGATGGCACATCCCATGAGAATCCCCTTCGTGCCAGGTCCTGACGGGGGTGGGGGCTGGTACAAAAGGGGTTTTATGGGAACCAGTGCCCCTATTTGGTGGGGGAGGATAGAGAAGGGTGGGTGGGCAATAGTCAGCATGTGTTAATAGTCAACTCCAAAGATTACTATTTAGGGGGTACTCCCAAAACAACATGATAATAGTCATCTGTGGAATTGACATGTTGACTATCGTGTCATCTGAACATGGCCAGTGTAAATAATCTATTTAGTTTTAAATTAGCTTGATTTACTGGTCAGATTTGCACCATTGTTCAGGAAATATATGAAAAAAGTTTCACTGGGAAGCTTGATTTAAATATTTGATTTAAATTCACCCTTTTTCTTGCAGATTTAAGTAATTTAAATCCTTGATTTAAATCAACCCACCTTCCCATCTCTATTTCTTGTTGAAGTGAATTCCATAAAAGAGTGCTTTAAAAAACAGTATTTCCTTCTTCTTTTTTCTTTTTTTTTGTCCTTACCCTTCTACCAATCATCATGTTTTGGTGAAGTAGAGACAATTGCTGCTGCTAAGATAATTCATTAGGTGAAACCTCTGGTTGCCATGGCCTTGCAATACAGGGGCAGGCCCCTGCCCTCACCTTTCTGCACTAGGAAGTGATGGTGGAGGCATCTGTACGGGAAGGAGTACTGAAGCCAACATCATACAGACCACAGTAGCTGCATGGAGTGATGCAGTTTTCTGACCTTCCAGATATTGACAACTGTATCCTTGCATGGCATTGGCTTTGGCACCTCAGCCTCCTGGTGCAAAAGGTAAGGAAGGGAAGACCCTCCCGATTTTGCTGGGCTATAGCTGTTGGCACTTGTATTTAATAAGAATAAGAATAATATATTTATTTCTTACCTGCCTCTCCCTCTGCATCGAGGCAGGGTACAACACAAATACAAAACACCATAAAATATATATAATTGAATAAAAATAAATAAAACTAATATATTATTAAAAGGCAGCACATTATTAAAAGGCATCTTAATAATAATAATAAACTAAATGAGAAAGGTATTTGTTTTCTTTTTACTTTTAAAAAGAGTTTCTGTGACAAGGATTATTAATTTTTGCTACAGGGGCATGTCTTTCTGTGCTGGATTATGGAAAAAATACAAATGGTTGTGGGGACTATGAGTTTATATAATCACTAATGTAACACTTCCCCAGTCTTGATGTGATAGATGTTAACATTTTCCATGTATAATTGTCCTGATTATTTTTTTATTGATAAGAAACATACAATGTATCCAAGTTATATTTAGGTGTTTTGTTTTTTTAAAAAAAATGCAACTCTGCCTCAGCAAAATAGCTTAAAAATTATTTACTGTCCTTTTTCAGCATGACGTAGACATTGAGAACTTTTAAACTTCATCCCTCAAACTTTTATTTTGTAATGACTTTAAAAAAAGTCATTACTTTTTTAAAAGGGGAATGCAGGTGAGAGTTTAATAACTTAGTAACGTGTGCTATAAATAGTAATTTACATAAAAATATTGAGTTGTGATAGAGGGAGAAAAGAAGTAATCCACAGCTTTAGTCCCAAATCCCAGGGAAATCATTATCATTTACCAAGTAGAAAATTGAAGTAATTTTAAAAGTGTACAATATGTGATTTGTGTGTCAATTGTGATGAGAACAGGCATTGTTACTTCCTTTCCCACATCTTTTCCTAACAGAAAATGACACAGAACTTTATTCTCAAAATAAGATTGTAGTTAGTTTTTACTCCAGGTGTCAAATTTGTCAGAAGAATACATGAAACCTGGTACTGCAATTATGCTTGTTTCTTTCTTCAACCGGCAAGGTCTTTCACCTCTTGTCACTCGTTTGCCTTATTTCAAGAGTTGGCTCTAATTAAGGATGCTAGTGAAGTTCTTGCGAGTGGAGAAGGAAGTTCTAGAAATAAAGCATGGACACCAGAGCTTGGGATAAACTAGGGCCTCTTTATTTAAACAGGGAAATTCTCCCCTCCACGGATCTGTGCGTGAACATGCAGGAATCTAGCTCATTTGTCTTCGGACAACTAGCCTGCCCATCAGGGCGAGCAGCTCAGTTGAACACAGGGTTTGGGTGACCCAGCCCCCTTTTCAACTACACTTGAGTGTTCGGTGAGACTGACCTGCGTCATCCCCACTCAGGGCTGCATAGCTCCGAGTAGATGAGACAAGAAGGTCCCCAAAGGCAAACCATATCCTAACATGAAAGCTGCACAGCCCCCAAGGAGCAGGACCTCTGGATTGCCAATCACTAAAAGGTGCCAGAGTGCTCACTGTCCCTATTCTCACTTCCCAATATTCCCGCACAACCCGCCACAGGAGGGAGCCAAGCTTCGGCTTCAGCTCCCTTCCCCCACCTGTTCTGGAAGAATTCCAAAAGGCCCACACACAGACTCTGCAGGAAAATATCATTCCCTGCATCGGAGAGGTGAACTCTGTCTGCCCTGTATAGATCCCTTCTGGAAATAATGATATCAGGATGGGGGATAGCTACTCCCTGCTGATTCTATAGGAAAAGCCTAATTTCCCTATTATTTTAACTGCCCTATTTAAACTGCAGGCATTCCACCCTTCCATCATTGACATATAGGGAGCATGTTTGACCACATTATCCATGTGTCAGGCCACTGGCTCCAGACAAATTCAAAATCTGCTTTAGCTTGTAGGATTATGGCCTTCCCTTTCAGAAGGACCATGTCATTCCTGCCTAAGTGCAGCACCAACACCTTTGGTGGCCCTTGCACAGAACTAGATCTGAACAACATATGAAGGAGACCACCCCAGCACAAGCCGTGCCTGCCCAAACACTAGATGGAGGCTGATGGACTGAGACCCAGCTGTGTGCCAGATGCTGCTTGCGTTGCTCTGTAGCTGGCGCAGAACACCATACTGTGTTCACAGGTGAGGACCCTCACGGGCGTTGCTCTCCTCCAAACATCTGTAGAAAAAACGCAACTATTTACAATCCAACACTGAGTGCTTATTTGCGAGCATAAGCCTTGAAGGCATCCGACCGCCATCTCCCTATGGCTCGTATATTGGTGTCACCCATTCATGTAGCTGCCGCTGCTGAGGCAATGCCAATCCTAAATGAATGCGTTCCGAATTGGTAATTTCCTAAACCCATTGCTTGCAAAGCCTTTTTTTGCGACAGTCCAAAACTGATATCTAGATGGAAGAGGAACCCAGGTTCATTTTTCCTTAGGGCTAAGTAGGCAGGCGTTCAAGGCTGTCAAAGGGCAAATTTCTTTAAGCAAAGCCACTGTTAGCATTGTGAAGGTGCCCCTACCTCTCTGGTCAGTCCTGGCTGGGTGGGGATCGGGCTTCCTGAGTTATTCTCAGAGAACAACTTCAGAGTCTTTTAAAACCCTGTGCTAACCAAGAGGCAAGCTTTTGAAGTTTCTAAATTCATATCCCACTCTGATTAAATTCTATCAGGAGAAAGACTGCCAGATTACCTAGGGTGACCATATGACCAGATTTGCCCAGATTTGTCCGGGTTTTGATGACAAATCCAGGAGGGGGAGGGGAAATCCGGATTCCCCCCCCCCACCAGAGAGCAGCTCTAATGGGAATTAACAAAAATGCTTATAACTCCATCATTTTTTAAGATAAAGACATGAAATTTGGCACGATGGTAGCTCTTAGCAAGGGCTTTAGTCATACCAAATTTGAAACAGATCCGTTCAAACATTGATTTTTTTAAGGATTTTTTTTAAAAATTCAGGTTTTAAAATTATTATTTTTAAAATTGTCATTTTTAAAGATAAAGAGATGAAACATTGCACCATGATAGGATTTAGGTAGAGCTTGACCCAAACCAAATTTGAAACAGATCTGTTCATCCATTAATTTTTAGGAATTTTTTATAATTTGAGGATTTAATTTTTTTAAAAAAAATATTATTTTTAAAGATAAAGAGATGAAACTTGGCACCATGATTGCTCTTAACAAAGACTTTAGCTATGCAAAGTTTGAAACAGATCTGTCCATCCATTGAGTTTTAGGATTTTTTAAAAAAGTTTGAGGTTTTAAAATTATTTTTTAAAAATGACGTTTTTAAAAGATAAAGGGCTGAAAGTTGGCTCCGTGATAGCTCTTAAGGAGAGATTTAGCCATGCCAGGTTTGAATCAGATCTGTTCATCCATTGTTTTTTTAGGATTTTTTTAAAAGTTCAAAGTTTTAAAATTATTGTGTTTTAAAACTGCTGGAGCTATATCCTTCAAACTCAGGTTGTCAAACCTCCTCTCTGGGGTTTTGCATAGTGAACAGTTTCAGCTCTTGGCATTAAGGGGATCTCCAGTCTTTAGGTAAACTGCTACAACACCCACCCTAATGTTAGAGTAGAGAAACTTGTGATAATTATACACAAGCTTTTTAAAAAAAATTAAATTAAAAAAAGCCAGCCATCCAGCCGGCCAGTAGCAAACCCTGTTAACAACAACAGCAGCTTGCAATGAGTGAAGATACAGTCAGAAAAGATATTTGAGGGAAGGGGAGACTGTATCACACAAAGCATAGCAAAAGCTTCAAAGTTCAGCAAAACCTACAAAAGTAGGAGTGAGTGAAGTTAATTTCAGATACATTGAATCTCTCACTTGTTCTGTATTTCAGTGATTTTAAGATTTAGATGCTATGTAGAACAGAGTTGTCTTAAATGTGTGCTATAAAATCAGACGTGACCAAGGCTATGTTCGGGTGGGCATGCCCCCTTGGTGCTGGACACGCCCCCTTGGGGGCCAACCATGTTGTCCTCCTTTTTGGTTTACAAAATATGGTCACCCTACTGGTGACAAATGATTTACCTTGCCTGGGCAAAGCCTTTGTCAGCCAGGAATTGTTGGGGTGGGGTGGAGGGGTTGTAGGATGAAGCTGGCATTCCTTGGCTGTTGAATGAACACAAGATTCCTAAAACTGGACCTACACAATACAATAGAGCTAAGAGATTTCAAGGTGCTGGTTTTATGGGTGTGTAGGCCAAATCTGAGGGTGAGAAGATGAAAGCCAACTGGGAAAAGATTGCCAACTTCCCTATGTTCAGATCTGGTCCCACCACAACATTCTTTGCCAGCTTCCATAAGAACTAGTTGAGCTATTAGTTTTTATTGATATGAGAAAAAGGCTTTCAAGATGGGGAAAAATTATGCACAAAGAAAAATTACCCAACCTCTTCCTGTTTTTTAAACAGGCAAAACTTTTTTTTGACCTAATCCAAGGGAAGATATGGGTAGTCATCCATCTCTAGTTCTAATGGCAATGACTCCTTAACATTGCCAAAAGTGTTTCCTTCTGTGAGGCATAGTGAAAAATTAATGACCTCATTAGTTATGTTTGGATTCTGCTTCTCTCTTCCTCTCTCTCTCTCTCTCTCTCTCTCTGTGTGTGTGTGTGTGCTATTTTTATTCTGAGAGTATTTTGAGCATCAGAATAATAGGGTAGTTTCTTTTCCTGCCTCTTGCATTTCATTTTACTTGCTATACACTGTCTCAGTGTTTGAAATTACAATGGGAGGAAAACCTTTCAAGACAGATGGGAGTTTGTGGAATAAAATATAGGTTCTGAAATGGAAGTATACATACCATATACTTGCATTCGAGAATTTAGTGTGATGGTTTATTCAGGTCTCATTTTTCCAATCATTCCCCACCACAATGGTTTTTAAAGTATTAGATGCTGAGGTTTAATAGTGACTATCATGGTAAATATGTTTGGATATATTTAGGTTTACTATTTTTGGTCCTGATGTCTAATGTCTTTAGTTAGATTTACTAAGAAAACCAAAATACTTTTCTATGACTTCCTGGATATGAGAATCAGATAATTCTCCTAATTTGCCTATTTATTTATTTATTTATTTATTTATTAAAACATTTGTATCCTGCCCTATTATCACTGACATCTCAGGACAGCATACAGATAAAATCAGAACAATATCAACATAAATAATTTACAGAGCTAAGAATGTATTAAATTATTCACAAATTTAAACTGATACAATAAACCAATTTAAACTGTGTAACCGTGGAGAATTTAGCCCTTGAAGGCTGTGATAAAAAGTCATGTTTAACTTGGTGCTGAAATGAAGCCATTGTCGGTGCCAGTCAGGCCTCCCAGGGGAGGGTATTCCACAAGCAGGGTGCCACAACTGTTGTAGAGATGTATTCTTTGGTTTCATAATTTCATATATACTCATTTCAACTAGTGATACTTTTTGGCTATTAAAGCTCTGCAGGGTTAGTAGTTCTCTCTTGGTGTGCACATGTCTGCCATTTTTAATGTATATATTGATGTTTATGTATCTACCAGCTAGATAGAAATCATAGTGAGGTGGCGGATTCTCAGGCTTTGACTTTGTAGAAGAAAGGAATTCCATACTTTAGGCATAATCACAGAGAATTCTTTGTAGATGTATAAGGTGTCTAAACTTGATAAGAAGGAATAGGGCAATCCTGATTAGTAAAACAGTGGTTATTGCAATGGGACATGTCCCATGAGTCTATTAGAATGTGTTTTATTGGAGCAGGTGACTTGATTTGCACGATCGGCCCCATTGCTTCCCCCCACCCACCCCCAAAATGGTGGCCACGATGTTGTGCTTCCTCCTTGGACGCAGTGGGGTTGACTTCTGAATAAACATGCATAGCAAGGGTGCTTTCTGGTCATTTGAGACATAAATGAATTCCCAGGTAAACAGGCATAGGATTGCAATGCATGAATACCAACACATTCTTGCTAGGGTTCTCTCTCTTATTACTTGGGCTTCATAAAATAAAGAAGAATATGGAGTTTGAGCTACTAAAGTGTTACTGATGCAGCTTGAGACATTTGTTTTCTTCCTTCTGGTATTAACAGACATACAATAAATGTCTTATCAAGAGGTTAACAACTTGATACATTTAAAAGTCTCACCATGCCATGATTTGAATGAGAGGATTTTATAAGCCCAGTTTGTCTTTGTGATGATAACATGCTCATCACATTAAGCCTAGAATTCCAGCTTGTAAACCTCCCAGAGATCTTCAACTATGGGGCAGTATAGAAATATAATAAATAAATAAATAACTTTCAATATACGTGCACATGTAAATATGCACGTGACCATGTTTGAATTTGAGCACCATAGGATAGGTTCAAAACAATGATGATGGGTGCAATTAATATAGCCCTGTGCTCCTTTTAACTGTAGAGGATGAGTTTCTAGGTTTATGAAAAATACAAGACGCATAGCAATTGCATATTCTCAATTCCATATTGCATTTTATCTTTCCTGTTTCCTTACTAGCATCTTGGTAATTTAATGGGACCATGTACTAACCCCATAATCTCTGCATACTAATGTTAAAATATCTTTTAAATCATATAAGCTATATACCTCACATGAGCTAATCCTTCTGTGAAACTGTGTCCCTAAACAATATGAATCACTTTGTCATGTAAGATTAATTTAGGCAATAATTATTAATATAGCATATGCTGATTTCATATAATCTTTTCTGTGCTTTGGCGATTCTAGCTCTGCAATGTTAGATTTTCTTTTTTTTTAAGCACATTTCTGAAAACATTAAGACTATGAAGACAAAATCTGCATTGATAATAAAGGAGCTATGCATTACTAAGGCCATAGCTAGACCTAAGGTTTATCCCTGGATCATCCAGGAGTCAAACCTGTTCATTTAGGTGACACACAGGGGATCCAGTGCTCAGGCAGGGGCGAACCCTGGATGATCCCAGGATAAACCTTAGGTCAAGCTGTGGCCTATATATGCCCAGGATAAATTGTGAGTTATAAATGTGCTTCACTTATCACTAATGTATTTTTGTCTGGTAGAAAGACAATATTTTGTGGATTGGCAGACCTACTTTTGTGCTAGGTGTTGGAAGATAGTTTAAATCCCAGATCTGTCATTAGGTTGGGTACCTATGCATACTTAATTATTTCTTATTATTTGTTAGATTTATATCCTTCCAAGGAACCCAAGCTAATGTACAGGAGGTTAGGTTGAGAGTAAGGGCTTTGCTAGACCTACCGGGTGTTCCGTGTTTGAGGAGCGGTGAAACCGGATTTTCCCGTTCAGGTGTGACGCTTCATGATCCACACCTTCTTTGGATTAGCACGGTATTGGAGAGGGCTGGTTGCGGAAGTTTGCTCCGTTTGTGCTGCTGGCGCCTCGAGCACGGGTTGGCAGCCACACCAGGCTGATTTCCGTGGTGTTTTTTTTCGCTCGCCGCACGGTTTGCGCAAGTCCGAAAGACCGCAAACAGCGTAAATCGCTAGCGCAGCCGTCAGCGCTGCCGCCGCTGCCAGCACCGGCGGCAGTGGCGGCAGTGGCAGCTGAAGTGCTGCTGCTGCTGCTGCTGCATACCACCCCCCTCAGGCTGGGCAGAGGGGAGCCAGTTGGCATCGGTGGATGGCTCACAGGGGGCACAGCCAGCGAGTGCCACTGTTGAGGGTCAACATTGATGCTGTCACTTCCTGATGGGGGTCGTGGCAGGTGTAATGTGACCCGAGGTCAGTCTTCTGCATGGGCACTCTGTGCCTACATCTCCCATCATGCCTCAAGTGTCGGTGGCCATGACCGCCTCTGTGCCAAGCAGAGAGAACGGGGCTCGTCACTTTCCGCACCACCGGAGGTCTGAAACTTCCGTCAACAGCCTACCCCCGTCGCTGCCCCCCCTAGCAAATGCAGTCGGAAGGACAGGGGAGTGTATTGAGACATTTTTAAGGGCCTCCAGGGCAGGTCCCCCCCTGGGCTGATGGTACCTTCACCTGCTGCCGCGTGGCCGCTGGAAGATGGCCAGCCACCCTCGCTTGTTGCCCTCTTCCAGCCGCATACCCACACCAACAGGCAGACAGCCCTTCATGCCTGTACCGTCCCCCTCAGTCCCCGCTGGCCTTTACATCTTCCGCGCAGCATAAAGCACCGCCATTATTCGGCTGCTGTGCCTGCCCACCGCAAGGAGTCACCAACTTCCCATTACTTCCCATTACCCCCAGCAGCTCACAAGCAACTTTTCCGGTCCTCCGTTCGTGCGCAAACTGTAACTGTTGGAATAATAAAAAAAAGCCGCTCCGCTCCGCTGCCCCAGCTGGTGGACTGGGCGCAAATGGCGGAGGCGGCTTGACCGAAGCCGCTGGCTACTCCCCTTAGCATGCCTTTTCCTGCCCAGTGCGGACCGCAGTGACCTCACATCCTCCCACACCTCCACCTCCCGACTCCAAATTAGCGCGCCCTGGCAGGAAAAGGCGCGCTTAAACTCACTTTTAAAAAGACGGGATAAGGAGGCTTCACCACAGGATGACGACGGATCCTGGTGAACGTCATCTGGATCTGTCGACACGACTACGGTAGGTAACGCGCGCTACAGCCCCTTCTAGTAACGCCCTAAGTGATTTTCCCAAAGTCACCCTGGTGAGCTTTACGGCCAAGTGGAGACTAGAACCTGGGTCTCCCAAGTCCCACTCTCAGTCCAACCTACTTCACAGGGTTGTTGTTGTGAGGATAAAATGGAGAGGAGGAGGATTATGTACACTGCCTTGGGTTCCTTAAGAGGGGAAAAAAGGCGGGATATAAATGCAATAATAAATAAACAAAGAAATACACCACACTGGCTCTCCAAATCTGTAAGCATGAAACTAATGACAACTTACTTCACTGTGTGGTTATGGGAGTGAATAAGAAAGAAGTGTTATTATGCTGTCTTTAACTACATCAAATCTTTTTTTTTTAATAAATGTTTTTTTATCTTTCCTACAAGTTTGATTGTCATGGTTTAGTGGTAATTTAAATAGCTTTTGACTGTTTTATTGTTCTGCAGCTGCATGTTCCGGATGAAGTTATACTTTCCTTATTGCCAGGTTCTGCTACAGTTGTGCTTGATTCGTACAATGGCCCATCTTGGTATTTTGTCCTATATTATGCCATCTATTATTTTAAAGTAAGGTGCTAGAAATGCAGCAGTGATGATATAATTTATTTCACAGTCACCTCACTGTTTCCTGTTAGTTAAATGCTGGATTGGGAACTGGGCATTTGGCAGATACACCTTTCATGAAGGGAGAACACCTGTTCTTTTCTTTTCCTTTTTATAATAACTGGTCTGATTTATATTTATACCCCAAATACTTCCCTCATATTATTAGAAAATATCACTTACTTGCTTTTACATTTTTACACTCCATATTTTTCAAGGCATTGCTTTCTTTATTATGCTGCTAGATAGATATAGCTAGTAAACATCTTAATGCCAGACAACAAAGATTACTAAGGCAGGCTGGCATCAGGTTGCTTGCAGTGCAAAACTCAACAAAGTTATGGATTCAGGAAGAAATGTTTTGTAAAAGTGAGGGTGAAAAGACATCTGAGATGAGAATGAATCATACAACAATAAAAAAGGGTGCATTAAATCCATGTGAACCACCCAGAGAGCTCTGGCTATTGGGTGGTATAGAAATGTAATAATAAATAAATAAATAAATATTTTTCTATAATATCCATGTCGCTCTAGCTTTTGGAACATTGGGGTGACGGTGGTGGATTGACATGACTGACATTAACAAAGGCTAATAGTAGATGGATCGAGGCAGGGTACAACACAATAATTACTATTATTATTGTTGTTAGTTGTCCCATTATTATTATTTTTATTATTATTTGTGAGTTGCCCCATAATATACATTCTATGGATGACATACAATAAGCTTAAAACAAATTAAAAACTTCAAATACATACATCCTATTCAGTAGAACTCTTCCCTCTTACAAGTGGCCAAATGCCCACAGGATTAAAGTGTGCATGATATCCTAATGTATTGGAAGTTTTGTTGCTTGCCAAGGAAACTGCTTCTGCATAGAAGCCTCCCATCTGACTCCACCCTTTTCATGAAGAGAAACCTCAGAGTTTTGAAAAACACATCATTAGATTTGTTTCCACTACTAATTGCTCTGTTTGGTAGGGAGTGAGAAAAAAAGCAGCTGATGCACCTGCTGGAGTGCTTGGGATTCCTGAATATAAGCCATTCTCCTGAACACCATAGCAAGATGGTGTATACCTCTGCTATCTTTACAGTGCTCAAAATACTGTATTCATTACAGCTCCTACACTTGGGAGTTCCCAGGTGAGAGAAATGCCTTGCCTTGGGCTGAGAAGAGACCTCAGCTGAATTCCTTCTCTTCTGTCCAAGTTCACTGAAACCTCACAGCTTCCCATGAAGTTAACATTTGACTGAGGGCTTTGCTAGACCTACTGGGTGTTCCGTCGTTGAGGAGCGGTGAAAGCGGATTTTCCTGTTCAGCTGTGACGCCTCATGATCCACACCTTCCTTAGATTTGTGGCGGAAGTTTGCGCCTCTTGTGCTGCTGCCGCCTCGAGCATGGCTGCGCAGCCACACCGGCCTGATTTCCGCGGGGGGGGGGGGTTTCCGCTCGCCGCACGGTTTGCGCAAGTCCGAAAGACCGCAAACAGCGTAGATCGCTTGCGCAGCCGTCAGCGATGCCGCGGCGGCAGTGGCAGCTGAAGTGCTGCTGCTGCTGCTGCGTACCAGCCCCCTCAGGCACCAGCGAGTGCCGGTGTTGAGGGTCAACATTGATGCGGTCACTTCCTGATGGGGGTCGTAGCGGGTGTAATATGACCCGAGGTCAGTCGTCTGCATGGGCACTCTGTGCCTACATCTCCCATCATGCCTCTGAAGTGTCGGTGGCGATGACCGCCTCTGTGGCCTCCCCCCCATCCCACGGAGCCAACCCACATCTGGGCGTAGGCATGGCAGCAGCCCAGAAACAGCTGTGCCCTCTTCCAGCCGCGTACCCACACCAACAGGCACACAGCCCTTCATGCCTGGACCGTCCCCCTCAGTCCCCGCTAGACTTTACATCTTCGGCGCAGCATACAGCACCGCCATTATGCGGCCGCTGTGGCTGCCCACCACGAGGAGTCACCAACTTCCCATTACTGTGGGATGCCCGCCTTTCCGAAAAGTGACCCACGCAGAGGTTGAAGTAGAAAAAACAGGCGTACATCCCCCACCCATCCCCCCCACAACCCCAGCAGCACACCAGCCACTTTTCCGTTCCTCCGTTCCTGCGCAAACTGTCACTGTGGGACTAATAAAAAAAAAGCCGCTCAGCTGCGCTGCCCCAGCTGGCGGACTGGGCGCAAATGGCGGAGGCGGCTTGACAGAAGCCGCTGGCCACTCCCCTTAGCACGCCTTTTCCTGCCCAGTGCGGACCGCAGTGATCTCACATCCTCCCACACCTACTCCGAATTAGCGTGGGCCGGCAGGAAAAGGCGCCCCAGAACTCACTTTTTAAAAGATGGGATAAAGAGGCTTCACCGCAGGATAACGACGGATCCTGGTGAACGTCGTCTGGAAGCCTCGACACGACTGCGGAAGGTAACGCGCGCTACAGCCTCGTCTAGTAACGCCCTGAGTGTTTATCCATGCTGTGAGTGAGGAGTGGCAGATATATTGGCTGAATGGAAGTGAGTCTCATTTGTTTCACACCAAGCACTTTCTTGCCCTATGGATCCAAGTTATAATTTACTACTTTGAATGAACATGGTGGGTTACAAAATAGACAGACATGTTGTTTGCTACCTTGCCGGTGATATCTTGGAGTGATCTACCTGTGCAAAGCAAACCAAGTTGCTTAAGGTTTCAGTTGGGATAGAAACTAGTATTTTAGGATTTAGTTAAGTTGGCACAGCAAACTAGGAATAGTTCCCCCCTTTAGCAGTACATTTTACCTCAGTTATTATTTAATGAAATAAAATTGCTGTTTGCTAAGGGCAAGCAGTGTCTATGTGCGGTCTGTTAACTTGGCACACCAGTGATTTGTCACCTCTGGCTTCTCTGTGGCAGGGTTTGACGTAATAAGATTACTGGATAATATATCATTGTTATCTAAATGTATCCTTCATTTCCTTGTCACACAGAAATATAGCAACAGTTAGTTTGTCACAGCAGTTTTTGTGAAGATGAGCCTTATACTTATTGCTAAATGTCTTTTAATTTTAGAAGTCTAAATACATTTTGTCTCAGCTGCACCATTTTAAAGAGAAGCATGAAGTGGAAAGAGTCAATTTCCTCCAGACCATCAGCTGTCACTTATCACTTTTAAGTTAGCCAACAGCTACATTAAGGAGGAAGAAAATGAACATTTGGACTGTGTCACCTGCTCTTCCATAACAAAAATTAAAAAGCTGTCATCTTTCCAATATCTGGCACAAAATCTTAAGAGAAATGCATGTCTTGTCCATCTGCCACAAGCAAGATTTAGCATTGTGCGTTAGAACAGAGGTGCAGAACTAAGTTGTTGTGGGAGTCAAAGTTACCCCCCACCAGGCCCTGTAAAGGACAGATGCCCATTGACATCATTACCCCACTTTCCAGGCATTTCGCCTTTTTCCGTGCTGTTTGCATGACTCTCTCAGCATGGAGAAAGGAACTCAGCCAGTGCTAGGAGTAGAAGACTGAGGACTTGGCTTTGCATGGTATAATGTCATCCCAGTGGGTGGGTGTGTGCACCTTTTGCTGCACAAAGCAATTTAGTTGGTCTCTGGAAGAACAACCACTCTTCTTCTGTTATTATTACTACTACTACTACTACTACTTTAAAAAAACTATTTAGAGAATGGGTCATAGAATCATAAAAGTCCAACTCCTTGCTCAATGTAGGAATCTAATTTAAAACATCCCTGACAGATGGCTGTCCAGATTTTGCTTGAATACGTCCAGCAATGGAGAGCCCACCACCTCTCTAGGCAGTTGGTTCCATTGTATGACTACTCTGACCATTAAGATGTTTTTCCTGATATTCATCCAAAATCTGCCTTCCTGTAATTTGATCCCATTATTTGGTGTCCTACAGATCTGGATGATACAGAATAGGTCCCTTGATGTACAAGTGCAAAGAAGAGGTTGGTTCAAAACCACTTTTTTGAACTGTCCCAACACTCAAATGCCAAATCACATGTTTTCCAAGAAACCACACCAAAACACCCATTTCACATAAGGCAAGCTGGTGATGTGCTCTCTCAAACACACAGACAGGTAAAACAACCAAGCACATCACATATACACAAACCATCTGGCAACCCTTCCTCCCCACCTCCTATAAAAACCAAAGCAATGCACACCCAACAAGAAAGATTGTGGAAAACACACACAGCATAGACAAAACATCCCCTTGACCCCCAATACCCTCTCTTGTCCACCAGGATGCTCCCTACCACCCAGCTGATCGTATGAGGGCCCAGAAGCATTCTTGGAAATAAAGTTGGAGGTGGATACTTTTCTTTGTAGCATGCCAGCCTCCCAGTTATTTTTTTATTTATTTAAGTGTATTTTAATCTCCCCACTCCACTTGAAATCAAGAGGCAGGGATAGTGGCAAGTACCAAAGAAATTCTCTGTAGACCATGTTGACATCCCCAGATTTAGAGGCATCCAGTTTCTGAAATATCTATCTTGATTAACATTACCCATGTGTGGTATTGGAACACCTTGAATGAGGAGCTTACAGGTCCCCAAATAGTGTCTTTTGACAACTGTTGGGGCCCAGGACACACTGCATATACAGTTTTCAAAACGTTTTCAAAGTGCTTTAAAGCGCTTTAAAAGCAGTAGTGTAGATGGTTTTAAGAAAAGACATGTAAACCCCATCTTAGACATCTCTGGCCTGGTTAGGATATAACAATTAATGGCTAAATCATGATTTATCAGACAGAGAGTGAGCCTTATTCCTGTACACTAACCCTTCCTTTGTCTCTCACGGTATCCTGGTTTATAAGCTGCATTTAGACCATAGTCTCTTCCCCATTTGAATGCCATGGAAACCATGGGTTAACAAACCATGATATTTTCCTCAAAGCCATGAGAGGAAGAGGGGAGGGGAGGGGATGGGCAATGAGGGAGTGTGCCGGTATATGACTTCTTCTTGGTTTGACCATACTGAGATTATTATGTCCAAATTGGGCCTCTGCAAAGCATATATTTCTATTCCAAATGTTGTGTCAAGAAATTGATTTTTGAATCTTCAGTCTTAGTTTAATCTGGTTGACTGCCTATGCGCTGTAAGTTTCTCTCCATGTTTTCAATTTCAGCTCTTGGCTTCTTGCAGGCAGAAAACTACATCTAATCTTGTATTGATTTAAAAGTTATCAGGAAATTAATTTCAGCAATACTTTCAGAAACATTATCCTCCCTGTGTATTCCCAGTGGATAGGTTCATGAGGAGTTTTTAAAAATATAATGACTATTCTTTTCAAAGAGATAAAAAGATCACATGTGTGTTGCTGTGCTTTGACCATATAAAACTGGAATTCATTGTTCATTAAGGGAATGGAAATAATTATGCATCTATCCAGAAAGCTCTTTAAAAAGAAAACTTCAGAATAATTTTTAATACACGCTGGAGACCAGGCCCCTGAACATCTTCATCATTATTACTATTATTATTATTATTACTACAATGGATGCAAGCTTTAAATAATGTGCTGAATCCTGTTCACCAAGTTCATAAAAGTCTTCATCACCGGTGAAAGAGGTAGTTGTTTTTCTGCCTTTTTCAGGAGAGGAAAATGTTGTTCAGGAGGGATGAATTTGTGTGTGTTGTTTTTTCAGGGAGGGGGACTTTTGGTTCATGGGCAGATGGGTGCTTTGGTGCTTACCTTGACATTATATGTTTGCCAAAAGGTATTCTTTTTTGAAACTTAAAAAAAAAAGTCCTCACACCATTCTGATGTGTGCAGCAGCTTTCCTGAAAAGCCCATCAAAGGATGCTATGATGTAACAGAAAGGTTGTCATGATGTAACATTCCAGGAAGTGTCTCAGCTGGGGAGGCTGCAGTGCACTGGAAAGCAATGCAAAGATTAAAAACAAAAGTTATATCCCAGGCAATTTCATAATGTTAATTATTAATGTAAGCGCCAAATCCCACAATTTTTTTTTCAAATTTCCACTGCGTCTTCCTAATTGGGGTAGGGGATAGTCCTTCCTGCATATAGTTGAGAGAAAAACCTACCAAAATTATCAGAAGAAGACTAGCTTTAATTAGTAGCCCTGGGTGGGTAACCCCAACCTTGGGGCTGGCTAATCTCCCATGATATGCCCAGGGCCAAATAGCATGAGAGGGGGCCCTCTCCTTGCCTTCTGAAAGCCCTGAACGTTCTCTAAAGCCCACCCCCGATGTCATTGGAGTCCCTTTCTTTGTGCAGTGAGAGGCATTGAGTCATTGCCCTGTGCCCCCTTCACACAGAAAATGACTTTTTTTCAGTGCACAAAAAGGTACAGAAGCAATTGCCCCAACCCTCCCTGTGCACAGAGAATGAGAAGAATGAGAAATCTTTTCCCTTACCAACACTAGAGAAATTTCATTTATTTATTTTATTTGTAGCCCACCTTTCTACCAAAAAAGTACTTAAGGTGGCTTACAGAAACAATTAAAATGGATGCCTTTTTTTAAATGGTGTGCTGCTTTTAATGATGCACTGGTTTTAAATGTTTGAATTAGTTTTATATATTTTATGGTGTTTTTATTTGTGTTGTACCCCGCCTCGATCCAGAGGGAGAGGCGGGTAACAATTAAAATTATTATTATTATTATTATTATTATTATTATTATTATTATTAAAACAATACATTGGAAGACAATAACAACATAATAATTAGAGAAATAAATATTAAAACCAGCACTCAACCCAATGGACCCACTTAAAAGCTAAATACCCTCTTAAATAAAGCAGTCTTTGCCTGCTAGCATAAGGTCAGCAGAGAGGGAGTAAACCTAGCTTCCCTTGGGAGAAAGTTTCACAGCCAGGGAGCAGCTATCAAAAAAGTTCCCTCTCAGGTCATTACCAAATATGCCTCCAAAAGTGGCAGTTTTGAAAGGCTGTATTCACTGTGGTAAAAGCCATGGTTTAAGGTGTCTTCTGAACATGGCCTGGCTTTCTGACTTAACCACCATGGTTAAAGCCATGGTTTAATGTGTCTTCTGAACGGGCCCATAGACTTGGATGCCACGAGCATACAGGTGGCACCAAACTCCAAAACTCCAGATAATCTCTCCCAGAATTTAATGGATATGTTAAAAGACAGCCTTTCCATAGTAATGCCAAGGGAAATCCATTCTTTTACCTTATTGTGATGGGAGATAAGATTGGAGTTTCACTTGTCAGCACAAGCCTTTCCTAGCACTGAAAGGGAAAACCCACACTTACATTTCATCAGTGATCAGAGACAAGAGCACAAAACACTAGACAAAGCCTGCCTTTCTCTACCACTGACAAGAGAAATCCAACTCACTGATTGGTGATAAGAACAGGGTTTCACCACTTGAGAAAGTCAGCCTGTTTCAGTACTTTTGGGGTGCTATTTTGGCTATGCTATGTTATTGTTAGCAATGGGTGAAAATTTTGTTTCAATTTCATTATGACAAAAAAAAAACACAACCAAAAATTATACAGTTCTCCATATTTGGGACAAAAAGAACTTGAATTAAAAAATTTGAATGTGGAAGATACAAAATTGACAGATTTATTCATCCAGAGCAAGGGCTTTGATTGCTTCGTTCATAAGCATTTGTAATATATCTCATTGAAGGTTCTTTAAGTCATCCCAACTCTCTGCACAAGTTTGACCTCAGCAGGCTGCTGTCTTGCGGTATGTCTACACCAAAGAATGTAGAGGGAAGGAAGGGGGGGCGATCACGGACCTATCTGCTTCCACGATCCTCCCCCAGCATCTAGAAGGCTGCGTGGTGTCCCAGAAGGGAATAGGGGCATTGCAGCCACCGTTCCCCCCCCCCCCCGGAAGAGGAGCTGCATGCATGGCGAAAAAGATAAGTTTAAAAAAACACACCCATGCGAAATGCATGGCGAAATTGCTGTCACCACTGAAGGGCACTGAGTCTCCCCAAACAGCTCCATGCCCAGTCCCGCTACTTGCAATGAGGAAGGGAGAAGCTGGGATGGGCACCCACACCTCCCACGGTTCTTGGGATGGTCCCAGGACTGCAGGGGAAATTGGGATAACTGGGCAACCAGTTATCCTGTGAAAATGGAGGGGTCATCCCTGCTTGCCCCCAGGATCCTCTGTGTATCATTTGGATGCACAGGGACGATCTAGGGACGACCCCGGGAAAAACGGCTGGTGTAGACATGCCCTTGGTAAACTGAGCTTTTGGGATTTGTGATAGTTCTTAAATAATGTTTATTAAAAATAAATCTTCTTTGTTTTAATCTCTCAAATTGCTCTCATTTTTAGGCTATTATACTAAAATGTTACTTTTCATTATTTAAGTTAATCAGCCTGAAATTAATCAAATCTTTACAACCACAAAATATGCTGATTAAGGCAAGCTCAAAGACAGAGACCGAAAAATAATAAAGAACTGCATGGAAAAGTACGATAAAGTTTCTGCTATTTCACTTTAAATTTGGGTCATTCCACACAGCTCTCATGTTTAATATTTCATGTAATCTTATATAATTACATAGAGTGGGAAAGTGTGTAATTTTCTTGCCTTGTAGATGGAGGATTTTAATCTTTTTTACATTATACCATGGACTTAATTCTATGGATCTACACATATTGATTTATGGCAACTAACTCAAGGAGAGTCGAAGAATGATGTTGTGCACGTCTTTTCCTCCCCTGCCCCTCTCAGTATTTCAAAGCCTTATGGTTTAATTTGTGTAGCTCCAAATAAATCTTCTCCAGTCTACTTCTTGACTTTGTGCTACTGAGAAAAACATAGTGTTTATAACAGGATCATACAACCTCAGGCCTGGGCCCCAAATCTTGCTCACCTGAACACAAGAGCATAGGAAGAGCCATGCTGGATCAGACCAAAGGTCCATCTGGCCCAGCACTCTGTTCACACAGTGGCCAACCAGCTGTCAACGAGGTACCCACAAGCAGGACATGGTGCAACAACATCTTCCCACACATGTTCCTCAGCAACTAGTGTATATAAGGTTACTGCCTCTGATACTGGAGGTAGCACATAGCCATCAGGACTAGTAGCCACTGATAGCGATTTTCTCCAGGAATTGATCCAATCCCCCTTAAAAGCCATCTAAGGGCTGAGCTACACCAGGCAGGATATTCCACTATGAAAGCGGTATATAACAGGCAGAAGCCACACTACTGCTATATAGTGATATTGAAGTGCACTGACAAATGTTGGGGCCCATTGACACATACCATATACCACTTTCATACCACTTTCATAGTGGAATATCCTGCTTGGAGTAGATGAGCCTCTAAACTCATGGCCATCAATGCTATAGAGAATTCCATAGTTTAACTATGTGCTTCCTTTTTACCTGGGTTCCTCCAAAGGCCTCTTTCCCTGGCTCCACTCTCTCTCCTCCAACCATTTATTGTTGGGTGGTTTCCTGACTTTTGTGCAGGAGAAAGTTGAAATGCCTCTCCTAATGCTTAGTTACTTGCAATAAGACCTGAGTTGAGACAGTGGGAATGTAGAGAGGTGCAATGAAAATATGTGTGGGTGGGGCAGTAATATTTTTTCTTTTCATTTTTTTTTTTTTTTTTTGAGAAATTGACTTAATCATATAATGATTAGTGTTGTTTTCACTGTTCTGGAGACACATTTTTATATACAATTATAACTCCTAACTCCACTTACAATAATCTTCCTTTTTTGGAGGCTGCAATATTTTGAATTTTTGAATTCACTGAGGCCGTTGCTAGAGGAGGGTTTAGCCCGGGCTGATACCCGGGCTCACCCCTGTGTGTCCAGATGACGCACAGAGGATCCTGGGATCAGCCAGGCCTAAACCCTCTCTTGACACAGGATAACTGGATTCGCTTGTGCCCCAGTATTTCCGCAGCCCCAGGCTGAGCCTGGGGCTGTGGAAGGTCTACCTGGTTCCGCGGCTTTTCCCATCTACACAGCTTACTCGTGAGTAGCTGGGAAAAGCTGCACACTGGGCACAGCGCGCCATAGGAGCGCTGAGCCCATTGTGCGGGGGGGGGAATCGCAGGGGGGAGAGATGGGGCTGGGGGGGGAATTGAGGACCCGGCAGGAGAGATGAGGGGGAAGAGTGGAGCCAGGGTGGGGAGATTGCAGCCGGGGGGGATCGGAGTTTGCGGCCGGGGGGGCGGAGGGGACATCGGACATGGCGAGCAGGGGGGCGTGCAAGCGAGCGAATGAGGGGCATGCGTGCGTGCGAGCAGGGACGGATAGGCGAGCGGGGGGGTTAGCGAGCGTATGGGGGATCGACGGGTGAGCAAGTGAGCGGAGCAGATGGGCAAGCTAGTGGGGGGGTGAGTGGGCGGGGGGCATCAGACATTGGGGAAATCGGGGGCAGGGGAGCAGGGACCCCTTTTTTTTTTTTAAAGACTTACCTTATCATTGGTGCGCTCCTGCGCACATGGCCCCTTTAAGTTTTTTTTAAAAAATGGCCGACGCGACGGGACTTTCCCTTATGCCATCGCATGTCATGTGTAGACTGGGACGACGGCCCGCACTAGCTACAGCACGGCCTCGCCCCTACTCCCCACCAGATTAACAGGTAGGTCTAGCAAGGCCCTGAGTGCTCAATGTAGAGCAATCATAGTTTGGGAAACTATATATATATATTTGTTAGCTATTCCCATGAGACTGAGGCCGTAGCTAGACCTAAGGTTTAACCCAGGATCATCCCAGGTTTGTCCCTGCCTGAGCGCTGGATGCCCTGTGTGGCACTTAACAGGTTTGATCCCAGGACAATCCTGGGATAAACCTTAGGTATAGTGAACATTTATAGTTCACTTTGGTCATGTTTAGACTAAACGTGCTGTCCCTTAATTGTTAGCAATGTTTTCCAGGTCCCTAATGGAAATGTTGAACATCTCATTTTAGAAAGAGGCTGCAATGCTACACCCACTTATGTGGGAGTAAGCCCCATGGAACTCCAAGGTAAATGGGAATAGCATTGCAGCTTAAGTGGGTTCAGAAGTGTTACTATCCCACAAACAAATTAAATACTAGCACACACTGAATATTTGTGTCATTTTATGGGATAAGTATTCCACAGGATACTTTTCATTTCTTTTCACCTATGTGGACTTTTCATCTATGTGGACGACTCACACACGCACAGAGAGAATGTTACATTATAGTTAATATAATGTTACCATCAGAGTCTTCCACACACAAATACACACAGAGAGGGAGAGAACAGCAAGTACAGCAAATACAGCAGGTTTTGCAAAAGGCAAGTACATTTTCCACTTATTTCAGTGATATTCTCTAGATGTTTCTTTACTTATTGATATGTTATGAGCTGTTAAAATACAATTGTGCAGTTATCAGTAACACTAAAATACTTTAAAACATTTTCAAAAAAAAATGAGGGTCAAAAGCACTCCTAAAGAAACAAGGGAAGAAAACTGTAGTGACACAGTGTATGGATCAGGCCTTTAGTTACTATCTACATGTGGCAATTGTGACAAAACTACAAATCTTTTGTACTTGTTGAGCAATGTATTTATAAGGCAGTTTACAATATGAGCAAAAATGATGTACTTTGGATCCAACAAGCTTACATTTAAAATGTCAACATTGTGGGGTGAGAAAGGATAGGAAGAGATGGAGAGGCTAGTGGTTAAGTTAATGCTATGCTGTAGGAATAATTGTCCCACATTTTCTGAATCTTGTATAAACTCTGCCCTGATTTAGATACAGTGAAATTTTAAAAATGTACTAGGGCAGTGACTAGTGCCTGACTCCCACCTCAGGCTCATATTATTCTTTTCAATGAGATTCTACACTTGGGAAATCACATTTAGAAATGAGAAGATTTCAGGTTGCAGAATTATGGATAATATAGCCCCTTTTAAAATTATGATGAAGTGTGAGCTCCTGATAAATTGCTTTAGGTAACCCTGTGAGCCAGGTCAGTGTAAAATGATGATGATGATGATGATGATGATGATGGTAAATTCAAATTATTCCTTTTCCAAGAAAAGAAAGGCCTAATAGCTACACCAAGCAGGATATTTTGTGAACCACCCAGGGAGCTCTGGCTATTGGGCGGTATAGAAATGTAATAAATAAATAAATAAATAAATAAATAAATAAATAAATAAATAAATAAATAAATAATGCACTTTGAAAGCAGTATTTAAAAGGCAGGAGCCACACCAAGCAGGATATAGTGGTATGAAAGCAGTATATGGTATGTTTCAATGGGCCCCAACAGTTGTCAGTGCACTTCAATACTGCTATAAAGCAATAGTGTTGCTCCTGCCTTTTATATACCTACGATGACCATATTTTGGAAACCAAAAAGAAGGACAACAAATGAACAGATCTCTTTCAAATTTGGCATGGCTAAATCCCTACTAAAGAGCTATCATGGTGCCAAGTTTCATCTCTTTATGAGTTTCATCTCATGACATTTTTAAAAATAATAATTTTAAAACCACATTTTTAAAAACAACAACAACACCTAAACAATCAATGGATGGACGGATCTGCTTCAAATTCAGCATGGCTAAAGCCTTGCCTAAGAGCTATCATCATGCTAAGTTTCATCTTTATCTTTAAAAATAACAGAGATATAAGCATTTTTGTTAATTCCCATTAAAGCAGAGCTGCCTTTTGGCTGTGAAGGATGGGAAAAATTCAGATTTTTCTTCAAATTTCATAATGCTCCCCCTTCCCGGATTTGTTACCAAAAATCCTGACAAATCCAGGTTTTCCCTGTAATATTGTCACCCTAAATACTGCTTTCATATCACTTTCATAGTGCAATTTCCTGCTTGGTGTAGATTAGACCAGAGTCAGTCTGAAGGAAGTAGGATGTGGAGGAAAGGGTCACAAATGAACTTTTAGCTAGGGGATATTGTATGTGATACAAACAAGATGTGTGTGTTTTTCCAATTAGGAATTTCTAACCAAACTGTCCTGTGCCATATGGTGCAAACTGAACATGCCCTGGAGGCAGCAGAGAAGAGTGGAAGTAGATTAGCAAATGTTTGATGTAGCATAGTCAGGGTGAGGCATTGCTGAGACCCAAGACAGGCCCAGTAGAGATCTTGAGAAATTTATTTATTATTGTATTGATTAATACTCTTTGTATAATAAAATATCTAAGTGGAGACACTGCCTCAGTATTTTTTCTCCAAAACTGTACAAAGAAAAATAAACAAATGTTATAATCTTTCACCTTTCTCTTCTTCTTTTGACTTTACCATTCACCTTGAGATTGCCTGTGTACTGCAGAGATCCCAGCTGAGCTAGGTTTCTGAATCAGCCACAGGCAGCTCCACAACTATTACCTGCTAAGGCTTCTTTCTAATAAACAATGCAGAGCAAAATTCTAATGAGACCCCCAAGGAACTAGAGTGTCTAATAATCTCTTTCTCTCTTTGCCCTCTTTTTTTTTTGGTGGATGTGGTGGGTAAACATTATTTTGCCTAGCATGCAAATAGCATTCACCATCATACACTATATATCAGAAATCAGCCAGATCTACTTTAATAATTGACTAAAGTGTTAGTTAGTTCTGGATTTAATTCATAGGATATTATGCCAGTTAATGTCTTGGGTTAGGTTCACTAACTCTTATGCAACCGTTTATCTATTACAGCCACTTACAGATCAACATTTAATGTAGGAGCAATATTTCATGTGCATTTTCATCAGTGTAGAAAAGCCACCTTCCCTTTTTTTCCTGAAGATTTGACAGGATTTTGAAGAAAGGAAGTTTAAAGTGCAAAATGAGCTAGTTAATTGGCTTGTCCTTGTGAATGATGTAGAAATTATTGTCTTCATTTTCGTTGGCTTTGTCATTTTTGTATACACAAATCTATTTGGCCACATAGTATAGTATCTCATCACTTTCACTAGTGATCTCTGATTCACTGGCACCATTGTAGGAAGAAGAAAGAAGCCAATAAAAATGGCCTCAAATCAATAACAACAGGTGGAGCAATGTGGCAGTGAATCTCAATGAAAAATGTGACAACTTAGGGTTTAACTTTTCTACACAATTTTAATCCTCTGTATCTGTTTTCAGTTTCATGACAGAATTGCTATCCGAGCACTACACAAAGGACATTTCCTTTCCTGCTTTTCTGGTACTTAACCTCTAGGTGTTGCTATGGTATAGTGGAACAGTGCAATTATACAAGTGGGGAAAGCATTTTCTTTCAGTTTCACAATAATACCACATTTCCCCTGCTCTTTAAAAACAATGTAGAAAGTGCTGTTTAAAAACAGATGTGAAACTGGAGAGTCTAAAGAACCTGTAAACAAATATTAGTAGGGAATGGTGAGCATATAATAAATACCTCCTGTAGAAAAGCTCGATATCTGATTAACCCATCCTGCTGATGGATCTGCCCCCATCATGATGTAGAAAGACTTGATTTTGTTTTAAATGGAAGTTGCAGACTAGTGATATAGTGGTAAATTTTGAAGTAAAAGTATTCATCACAACAGTTCCCATAGCTATATCCACAAGGAGAATCCATAAATGCAGGCAACTGTGTTGATTCAAATCTACAAACCAATTCTAGCAGTTTTCATCTCCACCAGAAACAAGTAGGTCTTCTTAAATCTCCAGTGAATTGTCCATTAAAGATCAAGCCACCCAAAAATAGTTTTCATTACAACAGGGACATCACACAGCATTATATTGTTCCTGGGAAAATCCATTTCCCCCTTTCGCTACTGTGAGGATTACATGTATACTTAAAGGGAACAGGGAAGTATGATGTCATTGTCCTGCAGCAGACTTCAGAAAACTAACCATCATCATTCTCTTCAATAGTAGGAGACAAATGGAAAATCTCTTGTGCTTATGATAAAATAGAGTGGGACATGATAAACCTTACACACTTATTGTAGTACAGTTTACTTTGTTCAGAAATATAGAAAATGAAAAAAGTCAAAATTTACCTCTGGAGAGACTAGAAAATATAACTCTATTTAAATCTCTACTGCATATACACTGATATTTCTATTACATTTTTATAAACTCTGTATAAAATAATAATAATAATAATAATAATAATAATAATAATAATAATAATAATAATAATTTTATTTGTTGCCCGCCTCTCCCTCTGGATTGAGGCGGGGCACAACACAAATGCAAACATCTTATAACTAATTAAAACATTTAAAACCAGTACATCACTAAAAGCAGAACATCATTAAAAGGCAAATTTAAAATTCAACTGGGTAGTCCTGCCAGAAGAGATCAGTCTTTATGGCTTTCTTAAATTCTGGAAGACTATTAAGTTAACGAATCTCTCCCGGCAAGCCATTCCACAAACTGGGAGCAGCAGAAGAAAAGGGAAAGGAAGTATATTAAAGTTCAAGCAAGTCACTTAGCAATTTTAAGCAAGAATACATTTAGTGGCTAGAATGAGAAGGAAATAATAAATATGAAATGATACTGCAGATGACATGAAATTATATGTGTAAATGAGAGAGCTTGTGGATGGATTTAGCAGTAAACATAAAACAAACCATGAATGTCTCTATAAACAGGAAATGGTATGGATGATCAAAATCAAACAGTTATGTGAGGAGTACAAATTAATTTAGCAGAAATACTTTAACATTAAAGACTCTTAGGCTTTAGCTAGACCTACCTGCTATCCCGCGACGGAGGAGGGAAGATCTCACATTGTATTTAACGCGAGATCCCTCCTCTGTCTACAAGTGACATGCGACGACCTCAGCAGGAGAGGGGTCACGTCCGCCATTAAAAAAATTTTTTTTTAAAGGATCAACAGTGTACAAATGCTTGTGCACTAAAGGTAAGTCCTTTTTAAAAATTAAATTATTTTCCCCACTCCCCCCACCCTACCCCCGATGGGTGCACCTCTCCTGAGGAGCGCTGCACCCAGTGCATAGCTCCCGGCTCCTCATGAGGAATCGGGCGGAGCCAGGTCAACCCGCAGCACCTGGCCACATGTTCCGCGGAAAAATGGGGGCCAAAGGGGAGGGAGAGATCCCAGGACAAGGGAGGGATCATCCCTCCTTGATCCCGGATCCCCTGTGCATCATGTAGACGTACAGGGATGATCCCAGGGTTCCCCCCATGATAAAGCCCCATCTAGCTAAGGCTTTAGACTGCAGTCCTATACCCATTTACCTGGGTGTAAGCCCCAATGAACTCATTCAGACTTACTTCTTAGTACACACACGTAGGATTGTAATGTTGGTGCCTGTAATCTTCATAGATGTGAAAAAGCAGTATAGTTATTGAAATAGCAAATCATCTCTTGATAGATGTACCAAGAACTTGTTGGTTACATGGCCACAATTGTGCTAGTAATGAATTAAAGGATCTGGCTTTCAGTGTAGTAATTAATTATTGGATCTGGCTTTCAATATGTGTCCATCTTTTCTTGTTGTGTAAGATGTAAAAAAAAAGGGGGGGGACGATACATGTACTTTAAAATAGTTTTGCAGAGGAAATTGATAGAACATAAGAGCCATACTGGATCACACCGAGGATCCATCTAGTCCAGCACTCTATTCACACAGCAGCCAACCAAGCTATCCATGGGAAACCCATAAGCAGGATATGAATACAACTCCCACCCATGTTCCCCAGCGATTGGTGCGCATAAGCATACTGCCTCTGATATTGGAAGTAGCATAGCCATTGGGACTAGTAGCCACTGATAGCCTTTTGCTCCAGGGATTTATCTAACCCCCTCTAAAGCCATCCAGATTGGTGGCCATCACTACGTTTTTAGGCAGTGAATTCCATAGTTTAACTATGCACTGTGTGAAAGTTCTGAAGGTAAATTCTTCTGCTTAGGAATGCTGTCGCAAGGTAAGCTCGGCTGGAACCCACATAACTATCTTCTATACTTTTCTGTTCTCCCAGGCTTTTAATGTATTTCTGTATTTTAAGTATTTCCGTTCTAGCTTTTTAGCTCCCATGATGTAATTTTACCTTTTATACCGGATGGTCATTCTAGTTTTATCTTTGTATTATATTTTATGCTGTTTTACTGCTTTTTATATTGTGGAGTGTTTGTATTAAGATTTCATTTCTGTGTTTTTGTGTTATTATTATGTTTTATATTGTATAACACCTAGATAAATTTATTTATGAGTCAGTCAGTAAAAGAAATAGGTGCAGCTTGTCAAAACAGGGATGAAAAACATGCACCTGTTGAAATCTGTTTTTCTGCACAACCATTAAAGAGAAAGGATATTTACATCTTATGACCTTTCTTTCTCTTTCTTCTTCTGATCACTTAAAAAAGCCCAAGACACAAAATTAACACAAAATTTATATTTATTTATTTATTTATTGCACTTATATACCGCTCCCATAGCCAGGGCTCTCTGGGCGGTTTACAGAAATTCTAAAATTAAGATAAAAATGAGTATACAAAATTTAAAATTCTAAAACACAAAAGGAAGTTACAGTATCATAATTTCTGTGACTCAGGTTTTGTTGACTTATCAGCCAGTTGGGGAACCTGAAAGCTCCATCTGACGAGCGTTTTATTGCATGCTCATTACTGGGCACTCACGGAGTTTGCTCAGGTCCCTCACATGACGTCGTCTACCTCCCACACGCCTTCCGCTCCTTCTGGCCTTCCTTGCGCAACAAAAAAACCCCTCATTAAGTCCGATGTTTTTTTAAACTTGGAATTGCTGCTCTCTCCTGCTGTGTGCAGGAGAAGCAGCGCCATTAGAACAGTGGACTCTATGGACCTCGTGCTCATTGGGTACTTCCTCTTTTGAAAGAGGAAGTAACTTGAGGAAAAACACGGGCGGAGAAGTGAGGCAGGGAGCGTGCTAACCCCTGGTGTGATGGAGCTTTGAATCACAGTTGAAGATCAGCTGTACAAAATTGAACAAAAACTGTTAAAATGAGATGCACCCTAAAATAGGATATCTAAGTGTTTTGCTGTGCTTTGTACAATATGAAAGCTCTGCATTTTTTGCTTTAAATGCCCCTCACTCCCTTAAAATAAGCAATGGCAGTACCTAGAAATATATGACAAACTGCACGTCACCCGGATATTGAAAGCACCCATTACAGATGAAATTGCAAAGTTGTATGCTTCGACAGAAATTAAAAGAGAAGAAAGATTAATTAGGAAAGAGAGCATTAGCTCAAGAAAGATTTTTCCAAGCAAATTGAACTGTAGCTCTCAATGGGCAAAAGTACCCAGAAGAAACATGTAAACCGCAGCCACCATTTGTTAAAAGACAAAAAGACAAGTACTATTCTCCCTCAAGGACAGTGCCAGAATAATAGCTAGACAATAATATTACAGGGGAAATCCCATAGTGGATAGGAGAGGTTTTGTCTTGACAGTTCTGTAATAACATGTTTGGACAAAGCAGAAACCTTCAGGAGTGAAAAGTTCCTGCAGAAGCTAGGCTAAAGAAATGAGGTTCGACAAATCTACAGCCTGGTAGCACCAGACCTAGAGCCTTTCCAAATGATTGAGGGAACATGACTTTTATTTTTATTGTTACACTTGCATTATCTTATCTAGGCCCAGCAGCATGATATCCTGTCTTCATGCAATAGAGCTCAGAGAAACAGAAAAAGAGAGACTTCTGTCCGTCATTTTAAAAAAGCAGTAAGAGAAAATGTGAACTGTGCAACCTGAAGTGCTCATATAATGGTAGTGCTCTGTGAATGAGCCTGGGTAAGCTAGAGAGTGATTTAATTTAGCATGTTTTCTACATGCAGGTAAAACAAAGCTTAAAAAAAAGGAAAGGACAGTACCCCTTGTTAAATTTTTATCCCAATGCACTGCAGGCATCTGAACTGAGCTATTTGAAGAGGGAAATTAAAGCACCCTTCATGTGATTTAAGTGTTATGTTCTGTAGACATTTTTATTGGAATACTTGTAAAAAACAACGACTAAAAACCATAGCATGTATTTCCGATTTAAATGTAAGAAAGAAACAAAAGTACTGAAAACTATTGACACTTTAATTTAGCCCGCCCCACCTTGGTGCCCTCCAGATATTGTGGATTACAACCCTCAAATCCTTCAGTCAGCATGGCTTGCTGGGGATTTTGGGAGTTGTAGTCCAGCACATCTGGAGGCCACCAGGTTGGGTAAGTCGAACTGAATGATATGCTAATAACTTTTAATCTATTTCAACAGAGTTCAACACCATTCCACTATGATTTTGGGGGCACCATCACTTTCGCTGTTACTACTTAAAAAATTAATTTCATACTAAGACATATATTGTTTCAGGGACATATAGGTTTTCTCTCACATAGTTTCTAGGGACAATCACTTGAAAAACATTAATTACAACTTCGCAACTGCCAAGATTACCTAATTTGCAATTGGCGTCCCTTCATTGTGACTAATGAACTTACGAAATGGAAAAATTTCTATGGAAAAATAAAGCACTGGAAAATTTTCAGTTTTGGAAAATTTTCTGTCTCATATCACTGCTTTGATTAGCACGGGTAATTATTTTCCAGTATAACTCATAGACCAGCAACACCCTGTTCTGTAAGTGAAAACACCAAAGTAGTGCCCACACACCTTTTTGTCCTTCCCTTCCTGTGACCTTTTTTGCTGCCACCATATGGAGATCTTTCTTTTTCTGGCTGCTTCCACCAAGCTAGCCTTGGTGGAGCCTTCTCAGTGCTTAGCATGGGGAAGTACTTCTCCCTGATTAGCTACTGATCAGAAATAAGACATTTTCCCTGTGGGGCAGAGGGGGCAGAGGCAGGGGCAGAGAAGGAAGATGCCGAATGATTCAGGCCTACTTCCTTCAGAGCCTTGTCTTGCAGAGATTTATCCTGCTTACTTCTGAGTAAACATGCAGGGACTTGTGTTTTTTTCATATACTATTTAAAAGTGCTGGTAAGTGCTCTATCACACTGAGCTATGGCATACAGACATTCACAATAAACTAAAACAAAGTAGAACAGGAATCCAAGTAAAACTTGCCACAAATGGAACAGCTTCTGTCAGTGGAAAGGGGAAGCAGGAGATTCCTCTTCCTACTTGCACCCCCTGGAGCACACTCCAAATCTGAACTAGAAGGTTAGAAGTCCTTCCAGAGATCCTTTCTTGGAGGATCTAGTGCCTTAGGGTGGGCATGAGGAGGAGAAAGTTCTGTCATCTAAGCATAAGTTCACTCACGCAGGGTTCAATTTTTTCCTGATTAAAAAATGAGGCAATTATTTAAACCTGAGGAAAAGATAAATGTTTTTTGCCTCCTGATAATTGATAGTAACATTTTAGAACTTCCAAAATTGCTTGGAGAGCAGTAGATAATTCATCTTCTGATGAATATTATCTGAGGTGTTGAGGATTCAAGAGAGTTGTTATCAGATGAAAAAACTTCAAATTTCTTAGTAAAAGTTTGTTTTATTTCTTCCTTTTTGGATAGAGCTAAAGAAAGCAAAAGCTCAGTTAGATTTTCATTCTGTTGTTTGAATACCTCATGAATATTTGAAGGATTCAGGTATTTCCTTCAAGTTTTATGACAGCCTCTGAAACTGTTTGTTGTTGTTGTTTATTCGTTCAGTCGTTTCCGACTCTTTGTGACTTCATGGACCAGCCCACGCCAGAGCTTTCTGTCGGCTGTCGCCACCCCCAGCTCCCCCAAGGTCAAGTCTGTCACCTCCAGAATATCATCCATCCATCTTGCCCTTGGTCGGCCCCTCTTCCTTTTGCCTTCCACTTTCCCTAGCATCAGCCTCTTCTCCAGGGTATCCTGTCTTCTCATTATGTGGCCAAAGTACTTCAGTTTTGCCTTTAATACCATTCCCTCAAGTGAGCAGTTTGGCTTTATTTCCTGGAGTATGGACTGGTTTGATCTTCTTGCAGTCCACGGCACTCTCAGGATTTTCCTCCAACACCACAGTTCAAAAGCATCTATCTTCTTTCGCTCAGCCTTCCTTATGGTCCAGCTCTCGCAGCCATAGGTTACTACGGGGAATACCATTGCTTTAACTATGCGGACCTTTGTTGTCAGTGTGGTGTCTCTGCTCTTAACTATTTTATCAAGATTTGTCATTGCTCTCCTCCCAAGAAGTAAACATCTTCTGATTTCCTGGCTGCAGTCAGCGTATGCAGTAATCTTTGCGCCCAGAAATACAAAGTCTGTCACTGCCTCCACGTTTTCTCCCTCTATTTGCCAGTTATCAATCAAGCTGGTTGCCATAATCTTGGTTTTTTTGAGGTTTAACTGCAACCCGGCTTTTGCACTTTCTTCTTTCACCTTCCAGGATGCATTGTAGACAATATGTTTCTGAATGGTCATGTACCATGTCGTCTATTGAAGCACACACTATGTGTACAGCAAACTATCCACACACTTCATATTTATTTATTTATTTATTTAAGGATTTTTATGCCGCCATTCAGCCAAAAAAGGCTCTCACGGTGGCTTACAAAAGTATTTCTTGACAGTCCCTGCCCACAGGCTTACAATCTAAAAGACATGACACAAAAGGAAAGGCGATTGGGAGGGAGGAGGAGGAGGGGGGAAAGGAAAGCAAATTCAGGCACTACAATCTTAGTTGCAAAGTTCAGCAGTTACAGTTGACAGCAGGAGGGAGGGGGCTCTCAGCTGGAGCTGGACCCAGGCATGGTGGAGAGGTGCCTGGCTGCTGCTTCCTCCCTCACTGGTGGCCTCTGCAGAGACAGTTGGTAGCAGGAGGGAGGGGGCTCTCAGCTGGAGCTGGACCCAGGCACGGTGGAGAGGTGCCTGGCTGCTGCTTCCTCCCTCACTGATGGCCTCTGCAGTGACATAGCTGAACCATGTCTAGTTCCCCCTGCAATAAAAGTGCTCTGTCATTCCCCAGCTTCTCTTGCTGCAAGTCCTTAAAAGTCTGATAATCTCCATAATTACTGTTGAATGACTTCTCAATGTCTGCGTTGCAATATGCCAATATTGTCTTCGTTGTGTTTTGCCAGAGGATTCAATCCATGAGCAAGATGGTCAGATAGTATTAAATAAGAATACTTTGTCTTACGTTAGCCATGAAACATTACGAAGGATTGTTCCTGCATTTTCAGTCTCTTTACTTTGTTAACTGTCTATCTATGTTCCTACATGACAAGAAGATTTGGTAGCAATTGGTTGCAGGAATATTAGTTCTGGTGCTGCAAATATAATACAAGTTTCCGATCTATCTGACATCAGTCAGTGATTCTGCTTGTCAAACCATTTGAATAAACATTGTTTGACTCTTGTCATACTTTCTATCAGAGAGAGAATGTGATAAGTGATAATGTTATGGATAAATTGATTTGCAACGTTCCTTCCTGTTCCTTCAGTTATGGATAGATGTGTATCATTTATAAATATAGCTCAAACTAATGTCTCGTGTGATTTTTCTTGATTTCTTTTGATATTTTGTCCGCAAAGCTTGATAAAAAGCTTTACTGGCTTGAGCAGCTATATAGGGTGGATTGCATATCTGCCGACACTACTCTGGAAAGTGAGAGCCTGCTTCTTCCCCAAGACCTGGTAGCTCAACGTTTTCATTTTCCATTTCTGGCAAATCTGTTGTTTCATTTAAGGTACCACGTTCCTGCTGTAAAAGGTGGTAAAATATTATTTTGTTTTAGCCCAGTCTGTCCTAATCTGTCAGCCAGAGAAGCAGCAGCACCAGAGAAGAAGCAGGTGATTATGCTCTCTGAGACTGGGGGTCATTCAGGCCCTTTCTACACCTAAGGGTTATCCCAGACAAATCGTCCCTGTCTATTCCCGGGATCCCCTGTGTGTCATTTGGATGTACAGGGATGATCCTGGGACGATCCTGGGGAAAAAGGCAGGTGTAGAAACAGCCACAGCCTCTGACTATGAAGCAGTACTCCTTTCTTCCTTTGGGAATGGACCCATGGTCCTCTCCCCCGAGGGCCCACATTACCCTAGGTCTCCTAATATAGATGGTTCCATGACTTCATAAGCCTCTAGGAGCTCCACCTCCTTTGCAGTGGAGGATTCCTCCAGCAGGGGCATGGCAGCCTGGCTGCTAATACACCCTTCTTTGAAAAAGTACTAAAGAGAGTGATGGTGACTCAGCTCCAGGCACCCTTGGAGGAAACTAATTTTCCACTTCAGTCTGAGTTCAGACCTGATTTAAGTATTGAATTGGTTACACTGGTGGGTGAGCTTTATTAGCCGAGAGATAAGCAGAGTGCAAACCCGTTACTCTTGTTTAATCTCTCAGCATCATTTGATACTAATGACCATGATATTAATTTGGACCATCTCCATGTGTTGATGTAGAGGACATTGCTTTACAGTGGTTCTGCTCTTACTTGCAGGGCTAATTGCAGTGGGTTGCATTGGCTGATTACTTTTCAGCCCTCTGGCACTTGTGCCATCTTGTCCCCAATGCTATTCAGCATCAATATGAAGCCATTGAGACTGGTCAATGGGAAATTTGGACCTCTATTTCTCTGTTACATCTGAATCAGGAGAGGCTATGCAGGGTCCACTGGCTGGATGCAGTGGTGGCATGGATGGGCGTCAGTAAACTGAGACTGATAAAATGGAAGGCCTGTGAGTAAGTCTGGGACTTAGGCAATTTGCTTCTTCTGGATGAGGTTGCACTTCCTCTGTCAGAGCAGGTTGGGGATATTCACAGAACCATAGTTGTCTCTGGAAGCCCAAGAGGCTGCAGTGAAAATAAACTCTCTTTTTTACCAGCTTTAGCTAGTATAGCTGCTACTGCCAGAAATGGCTTAGCCACAGTAACCCATACAGTAGTAACTTCACATATAGACTACTGTAATGTGCTCTGGTGTTGTCCTTGTGCATGGTCTAGAACATGGTTCTCAACCTTTTTTGCTCCATTCCCCCCTTTCACCATTGTTCAGAATATAATTCCCCCTTCCCAAGATAGTCTAACTCAAAAGGTGCATTCCAAATAATATGCATATAATATTGAAAATCTTTTATTTTTGTTCTATATTAGTACATATACATTTATTTGGATTATTTTTATAGTAGAGTTTTACAAATTTAATAGCAATAGAAAATGTTGATAGATTTTAATTTAAAACTTGAATAAAATTAGTTTTTTTTAAATATTCAGAACTAATTACTTTTTGTGAACCGCCCAGAGAGCTTCAGCTATTGGGTGGTATAAAAATGTAATAAATAAATAAATAAAAATTACTTAACAGACTAAACTTTACTGAAGTTATTGAAGCATTCTTCAATGAACAAAAAGTTCAATAGCATGGCCCCTTTTACATTCTCAGCTCCCATGCTTTGCATTGCCCCTTTAAATGGGAAGATTGAAACTTCTAGGATTGCGAGGGAGGGACGAGGGGAAAGAGAGCAAAGGTCTAGCTTTTGCAGACTTTTTTTATTTGTTTCAGTTTTGGATTATTTGTCATACCTGTCATTTTGATTTTTTGTTTGTCTGTTTTCTGATGGCCGCTGGTTATGTTTTAGTTATATTGTGTATTTTTATTTCTGTTTTTAGATTATGGTTTTAATCTTGTACACCACCTAGATACGTTTATATGACAGGTGGTATAGAAATATTTAAAAAATAAAAAAAATAAAAATAAATGCTATAGGGGAAAGAGGATAGATTTCCCCACTTTTAGGTAGGGTGACCATCTGAAAAGGAGGACAAGGCTCCTGTATCTTTAACAATTGCATAGAGAAGGGAATTTCAGCAGGTGTCATTTGTATATACAGGGAACCTGGTGAAATTTCCTCTTCATCACAACAGGTAAAGCTGCAGGTGCCCTGCCCTCTTTTAAATCTGGTCACTCTAGTATAGCTCCTGCACATTTAACTGTTGTGATGAAGACGGAATTTCATCAGGTTCTCCGTATATACAAATGACACCTGTTGAAATTCCCTTTTCTACACAACTGCTAAAGACACAGGAGCCCTGTCCTCCTTTTCATATGGTCACCCTACGTTTTAGGGAGTGAACAGATTGAAAGTAAAGTTCATTAAAAGATAGCTGAAGACAGGAACAACTAGGAAGCAAGGCAAGAAATAAAAACTCCACAAATATATGGCAGCGCTGAGGACATGTACCACGTGTCTGGGGATCAAAGAGCTCTGGCTATTATCTGCAGTTGTTTCTTATGAAGTTGCTTCTTATGTGATTTCTCTGTGGAGTTAGGCCTAAGCTTAGGAAAGGTTGAGTAGGTCTGTTGATGGAATTATGTGTGCATTTTAAAACTCTGTTTTTGCTTGACTGAATCATTGTTGTACAGGGGAAATTGTTTTATGCCATTGTATGCCTTTTTTCAGATTAAAGAATGAATTTGCATACCTAGATTACTTTCCTGTTTTACCAGTGTGCTGCTGAACACGTCACTAAATTTCCAGAACAGATTAAATAATGGTTAGAATATTCTGCTTGGTTCAAAACTCATTGTAACCTCAATTAGACGGCCTTAAGTCGTACGTCCAGCTTTGCACCATTTTCTAAATTTGAGATCGATTCCTCATGAATATCTTGGACAGCCATTTGGAAATAGTGATAGAGTAGATTCTGGAGCACACTGATTCTGTATATTGAAAGAATAGTCCTCCCAAAGCCATAAGATTATTTGATTGCTAACCGGCATGGTATGTGATACTCTAATAGAAATGTCAGGTTTTTACAGAGCCTGAGCTGAAGAGAGAATAATTTTGATAGTTTTGTCAATCTGTCAGTCTATCTTTATTGAGAGTTCATGTGACAAGAAACTTGCTTTTCATGCTGTGAATACTATGATTAAATTATTTGTGTATTCATTTTTTTTTTACAGATTAAAGGTTCTGGACAACTAAGTGTACTGTTCCTTTGTGGCTGGACAAGAACTTCTAACTTTAGGCTGCTGAAGATGTTGTTACTATGGAAACAGATGTTCCTGCTTTTCTTTGTTGGCTGCCTTGGAGGTAAGGATATACGTTAATCTATAATTTCTAAATTAGAACAGCAGCCAAGTCATTTCTTTCAAAATAAAATGTTGAAATAGTAAAGCTAAACACTTCAGTCCATTAAAAGTAAGTATATATTCTAAACTTTAAACATTAATGGTGTATTAAAACAGCTTAATTTCTCCTGTGTTTGGTTATTACATGCAGCTGCACATTTCAAAGTAAAAAATGGCATGTTTGTAAGGGAGAGGCAGTCCTTAAAAAACACAACAGCAACAACAACAGTGTTCCATTAAAAACTGGTTTCTGTACTGCTCTCCAATAGGTCCATCTATGAATTTTGAGAATTCCTAACCATAAGCAGTAGGGCTGTGCTCCGCTTCTCCTCGGACCAGAGAAGGCGGAGGCGAAGAGGATCGAGGGAGAAGCGGAGCGTCGCGGAGCGGATCAAGGTGAAGGTGGATCCTTTGCCTCGATCCGGAGCTCCGCAAAAAAGGTAAGGGGGTTTACTTGGCCCTGCCACTGCTGCCGCCACCCATGCGGCAACAGTGGCAGAGCCGGGTAAGGGGGCAGGGGGGAGAGGGGTCTTACCTGGTCCGTCGCAAGCGGGGCCTACAGTTCCTGGTTTAGCCGCGGGCTCTAGTAAAGCTGGTGACGGGCCGGGACAGACGCGGGTAAGGGTGAGGAGGGAGGGGGGCCTTACCTGGCGCTGCCCCCCGCCACTGTGGAGCTCCGATTCAGAGCCAGAGCTCCGCAGTGGAGCAGAGTGGACCCTAGGCAGATCAAGGCGGGGCGGAGCGGGCCCGATCCGCAATTTGCAGATCGGGAGCAGAGCGGATCAGGGGGTCCGTGCACAGCCCTAATAAGCAGAGCTGGAACAAACTATATTGTTGAGTTCACTACCATGTTGTTGTTTGTAAAACATGTATGAAATGAGGAGCCAATGTGGTTTGTTACACATATCTTACATAGCTACATCCAGACAAAGTTATTCTTAGTATTGTTTGCGGTCATCACAAATAACACAAGTTTTAATAATGCTACTGCCCATAACTTGAATTACCATTGCACAAATAAAACACTAAGTTATGCATTCAGTTCAACAGTGAAAGGAGATGAAAGGTATTTTCTCAGTCATTGAAAGCTGAATTCAAATTCTGAAAGGCATCTTTGACCTTAGCTAGACCTACCTAATAGTCCGCGACAGAGAAGGGACGATCTCGCATTGTGATTAACATGAGATCCCTCCTCCATTGACACATGAGGTGCGACGACCTCGGGAAGAGAGGCGTCGTGCCTGCCAGTTTTTTTCTTAAAGAGGAAGGCGTGCACGAACGCTCGTGTGCTAAAGGTAAGGGTATTTTAAAAATTTAATTACTTTTCCTGCTCCCCCCACCCTAACCCTGATTGGCACAGCACTCCTGGGGAGCGCTGTGCCATGCACGGCTCCCAGCTCCACACGAGTAATTGCGCAGAGTGGGGTCAAACCATGGCAACGGGCCACATGTTCCATGGTCTCAGGCTCAACCCAGGACCGTGGAAAAAGCGGGCCCAAAGGGGAGGGCTCTATCCCGGGGCAAGGGAGGGATCATCCCTCCCTGATCCCACGATCTCCTGTGCATCATGTGGATGCACAGGGACGATCCCAGGGTTCGCCCCATGATAAAGCCCGGTCTAGCTAAGGCCATATTTACATTACATTCACAAGAAGGTACCTGTCCTTCAGCTGCTTAAAACACTGATCAGAAGAATGTGAAATACAATACTAATAAAAATGCAGTTTAATTCCAAAAGCAGTTTAATTTATGCTTCCATAAATTAAAAGCAGTTTAATTTATTTGGGTTATTAAGATGAACTTTCTTTGAACTTCATCTTCAACAGCTCAGTGACTGGGTTCACCATTGCTTAAATAGTCAACCACTGCTTAAATAGTCAAATGTTGACTATTGCATCGTCCGGCAAGCCTTTTCCATACCACGGTTGGTTATTTCCCCAAAATAATCAACACAACTAATCAACGGTGTGCAGAGCTGACAATCTGCACAAGCATTGATTATTGCGTCGTGTGGTGGGCTCCGTTGACTATTTCACATGCCTGCAGAGTCGTGTCCCTGGGTGAGCTGCCGCAGCTGGTGTCTCCCCACGTACTTCCTAAGATATGCACATCCCATCCCTGGGCGGGGCACTGAGAATGGGGCACAATCATTGATTTTGACCTTTTATACTGTTAGTTTTACTCTCCCCTGTGCCTGTTTGGTACATTCCCTTCCCTTTCTTATTGTTTTATTATGATTTTATTAGAATGTAAGCCTATGCGGTAGGGTTTTGATATTTTATTGTTTTACTCTGTACAGCACCATGTATACTGATGGTGCTATATAAATAAATAAATAAATAATCATGTCTCCTGTAGCTGTCAAGATGTCAAGGGTTTTAATATATAGATGAGCAATGTGCAAATTATTTTATAACTGTGGACCTATATTCCAACTTTTAAACAGTTTGTCTTGGCACAATTAAATAATATAGATACACTTCTGCTATGCTTCTGATGATGAGAAGAGAGCTTTAATACTGTGGGTTAGGCAATTTAATATAAGCTTTTACCAAGATGGCTGCAGGAAAAATGGTTTGGTCTTTCATGCAACTCTGTTCTGTTCAAAAGCAAATGTATGAATCTCATTCCGTTTTTGCTCTTCATTCCACTTTGACAGATATGCCCTTCAGGACTGCTTGCTATGACTAACCTTACTGTATATTTATACCTTGTCTCCCAGGGGTTTGGGAGTTCCTAGGTTTGTCTTTGTTCATTGAATGAGTAAAGTGGGCTATAGTTTTTCCATGTAGTTACACCTGGGAACTTCAGCAACCTATGTGCTTCTTTGTGTTTAGTGGAGTGACAAGGAATGAGACAGAGTAACTCTTATGTTTCACACATTCTTCAGCCCCCAATTATTCTATCTGTTTGTTCTAATTGTTCTAATAACAGTTCTTAATCCCAAAGGGGGGATAACGTTATGAATTATACAACATATGTTATGGGGTGCTGAAATCTTTGAGAAACAAAAGAAAATACAAGTTCGCAGAACTTTCCTCTCAATCACTGGGAAAGTCCATTGAAATATAGGAGAGGGACTACTTAGAAAGTTAGGATATAAGCTCTGGATTTGTCTGTGGCAAAGACATTGGAGATCAGCCTTCCCAACCTGGTGCCCTCCAGATATTTTGGCCTATAACTCCTAGCGTTTCCTAACCATTGGTCAGGCTGGCTGGGTGTGATGGGAATTGAAGTCCAAAATACCTGCAGGGCACAAAGTTGGGGAAGGCTGCTCTAGATTTGTTGAATAATTGATTTGCTCCCTTTGGGTGTGATTTCATAAACTTCCTTTCTTGCAGGTCTTTTAAATATTAACAGTCAAGGCAGCTTTCCCTGACTTCAGTTCACATTAGCCCTAAATAGCATGGTCAATGGTCAGGAATCCTGGGAGTTGTAGTACAAAACAACTGGAGGGCACCAGGTTGGGGAAAGCTATAGTTTTATTAATATGTATGTTCTCCAAATTTTATGTAATGAAGATACTTTCTTACAAAATTTCTTTTAGTCTCAAATAGGAATAGTTTCAAGAAGAAAAATAGCTTGTTCTAAAACATAAAAGGAACTGCTCCAAACAGAAGATCTATCTTGGGGCATGTCTAGATGGGGTGAAATCCTGGGGATCGTCCCTGTGTGTCCACATGACACACAGGGATCACGGGAGCAGGGGGGGATGTTCTCTGCATTTCCCCGGGATATGACCCTACACATTTTTTGCGGTTTTCCCCACGGTCCCAGGATGATCCCGAAACCGTATGACGTGTGGGCAGCCATCCTGGTATAGTCCTGGCTCCTCACGAGTAAACGTGAGGAGCCGGGAACCGGGCACAGGGCATGGAGCTCTTCAAGCGCTCCAGGCTCATCATGGGTGGGGGGAGCAGGGTCAGGGCTTTTTTAAAAAAAAACACTTACCTTTGCACTGGAGTGCTGGTGCGCTCCAACTCCTGTTTCTTTTTTTAAAAAATGGTGGGCGCAATGTCCTCTTCCTCCTGGGACATCGCGCGTCGCGTATAGATGAGGGGGATGATCTCGGGATCATAAAATTGCGAGTTCACTCCCCTCCACCCCTCTCGTCTAGCCATGGCCTTGGTTTCTGGAGCAAAATCTTAGAAACAGTTTATAAACTGAGAAACTGTGATTCGATGAGAAGGCACTGAGAAATACATACCTCAGCTGGCATTTAAGAATAATCTGTGTTGGTGCTAGTACGTACTTGCCCTAAGATATGAGATTAGACATTAGAATGACATTTGGAATACCTTGATTCTGCCTCTAAAAATGTAACAGAGACTTTGCTCTAGCTGCGTTTGTAGTCACCCATCTAGAATGTAGGAAAAGCATTACTCCATAGCCAAGTTAATTATTTTGCGTAAAGACAATCTCACTGTCGATAAAACCTTGTGAAATTAAAACAGCATCTGTATTTCCTTTTCATTCTGCTTTCAAGAGTTTGGGTATTTATATTCTTAGCCCAGAGGTCATTGGCCTATTTTCGCTGTGTTGCTTGTTGTTGCTGCCCCTAGCACTGTCGGACCTGAACACTCTTGGTTCCTAGGAATTATTGCAATCATAGCTCATTGCTGCAGTAATTACTTACAGGGTGGGACCTGATTTGGCTTGCAGCTGATACCTCAGTTTCCATCTGGGTGTTACTAAAAGTTTTTTTGAAGATAAACATGGAACAGTTATTTTCCTTTTTCCTTTTAAAAATAAAATAATATTCCCCCTAAAATTGTTTATCGAATAAAAAAGAAAAAAGAAAGAAAGAATTCAAATCATAATGCAGTAGCCAGCAAAGCATATAAAGAGCCCAGTGGGTTGGATCCTGACTATGCTAGTTGACTTTAGTTCCCATTACAATCAATAAAAATTACATTAGACTAATTTGCCCATTTAGTTAAACCTAAGTTCAATGTCACTTAACAAGTAAAAACAGATTGCTGAAAATGTGTACTGTGAGCATCTCCATACACCACAAGGTCCATTAATTAATAATAACACAACTGAAAGACGAACATGTTTTTCAAACTTCCCCTTTCCTTGTATTGTTGGGAAAACTTTTCTTTTTATTCTGAGAATTCAATAACCTCATTCAAGTCAAGAGAGCCCACCATGGCTTAATTTTCCTGGTGTGTGTGTTGCATTGTGTTGCATTGTGCCAGGTTTTTGCATAGCGCCCATGCTGCCCAGCTTGCCGTGACTTGTTGTGTCACGCAAACCCCGGCAGCAGGGGTTATTTAAAGGTTGGATAACCTTAGATAACCCTAAAACAAGCCTTGGGTTATCTAAGGGTTGTATAACCCTCAAATAAGCCCTACTTCCTTGGTTCACATGACATACAAAAAGGTTGTCTGCATGTGCCCATACAACTCAACAGCCCCCACAGCTAAATTAAGCCACAGTGGGATGTCATAACATGCAAACAGGCCCAATGTGTGAGAAAAGGTGAATCAAGTGTTGCTAAATGGGTGATATTTCTTTTACGATTAACAACAACAACAACAAGAACAACAACAATAATAATATATTACCCGCCTCTCCCTCTAGATTGAGGCGGGAAACAACATAGAATACAAAAATATTATTAAAATACATAGAACTGATTAAAACATATAAAACTAATACATTATTAAAATAACAACCAGACATCTTAAAATTCGACTGGGTAGGTCTGCTGGAAGAGATCAGTCTTTATTGCTTTTTATATTCAGAAAGACTGTTAAGTTGCCGGATCTCTCCCAGCAGGTCTTTCCACACTGTGGAAGTGGCAGAAGAGAAGGTCCTCTGGGTAACAGTTAATCTAGTTTTTGCTGGCTGAAGTAAATTCTTCCCAGAAGACCTGAGTGTGTGGGGCAGATTGTACGAGAGAAGGCGATCCCGCAGGTAACCTGGACCCAAACCATGTAGACCGTTAAAGGTAATAACCAACCCTTCATACGTCGCCAAGAAACTAATTGGCAGCCAGTATAGTGATTTTAAAGCTGGTGTAATATGTTCACCCCTAGATGTACTGGTGACTAACCTGGCAATTAAGCTTCCCAAACCTAACATTTTAATTTATGCATTATCATTAGTTCCCATATAAATTTATCCATTCCTTCCTTACAATTATTAAATATAATCCTGTAAAGTTTTTCTGACATGCCATAGTGATATAATTTAAACTTTGTTTCATAATCTAGTACACATTCTTGAAATTTTCTTAAGCACTTTAACAGGCGCAACAGCAGAACATTAACTATAAATATTTATGTGAATTAAAATAGAATTATAAGATTCTTGGCATTGAAAGTAAACAGGGCAATTCACAATAAGGAGCAATAGCCAGATTTCATACAAACTGTGCTGTCTAAGCAGGTTTGGGTTTTTTTAAAGGGCTGTCATTTAAACACACACTGATGTGTTTAGGCCACATTTTCCCATTGGATATTAATCTTGTTTTTCATTAGGCACTGTTTCTTATGTAAATTCAAGCAGTGTAAGAATGCCTCTCCTGTAATAAATCACATCTTGGTTTAGTAACAATGTGCAAATTATTTATAGTGTAGTAAATGAATTTGCTCCCTGTAACTGGGGAGCAAATTTGTATGCTGTCTGAGGCAGTTCTTCTGGATATGGCCATGGCCACATACTGAAAGCTATACAGTATGAATTAACTGCTCTTTGACCATCCTATTCAAATGATGTAGTCAGTGTGATCAAAGAAGGATAATGGTTACTTTGCCATATTTCAGAGAATAATTCTGAATAAAACATGGTATGTTTCAGATTATGTAGGACATAATATGTAGGACATACTATAAGGGCATGATTGTGTATGTTGTGTATGTAGCTTTGGGTTGTTAATACTTTTGTATGACTTGCCCCTTTATTTGAAAATCTTGGTTGTTATCTAGAGGTGGGGTAGTTGTCTATTACTCCTAATGTTTGCTTCTCAGATGATGCCATCTCCTTTCCCTACACTATTTGCAGATTTGACATAAGAACTTTCTTGTTTAGGGAAAATGAAAGGAAATAACACATGTGTAATAGTGAGCATCTTCTTTATCCAGCAACCCTGCCAGATCCTCAGAATGTCCGGGGAACTTCCAAGTGACATAGATGAGAGAGTTTCCTGGGCACAGTTCAAAATGGACTCACCTAAAATTTCACCACCACCCTGGATGAGGAGCAAGGGACATAACCCTTGATAGATACTATATACAGCACTAAAATACAGTGAGACCATCTAAATAGTTCTTTCAAATAATTCCATGGTGTCCAAATGCTAATCCTCTGAGCTGTCAGGGTAGCATTATCTAGGGACAGAGCCTTTGGATAAAGGCAGGAAGTTTTAATCCATCTATTGAGGGGCTTCATGCCTCCAAATAATATATGCAATAAATTGTACCTTCGTTCTTTTTGGATAATCTTTTAAAGCAGTATACTTAAGTTGTTGTTGTGTTGTTATTGTTGTTGTTGTCTGTACATAATAGTAATTTTCAAAATTCAGAACAAGCTGCATGGCAATTTATTCTAGCTGTGTTATTCAGAATATTTAGTGAGGTAGAAGCAGTTTTCCAGAACTGCTGTTCTTCTAATATACTAATTGAACTCTAGAGAGAGGATATGGCAGATCAAAATGCATAAGAATGGCTTAGTGATAAAAACACAAGTGTATATAACCCAGCAATAATAGTAGGATTTATATTACTTGGGAGTTTAAATAATGGAGTATGTAAGTTGGGACAAAGAGAGAGGAAGATTCCACAGTAGTGCTAGAACTCTTGCTTGAAAATCATGTCTCCAGTGTGAGAGAAACTGTCCTGTTCTATCTGCTTCAAAGATATTTTAGACTTGCATTGTTAAGTAATTTGTCTCAGTAGAAACTATATTCCTAATTTTCTGGACAAAAGTTTATTTCCCCCTCTTTTTGGAACCAAGCCATACTTCAAGAGATAACACAACCTGGACCATGTAAACTGTAAATAGAATCTATGCATTGAATCAGCCATATTTGTTAATATATGTCTTAATCTGATTCGCCTTGGTAAGAAATGTGCAATTTACAGTGACTAATATAATGTCAAAAGAATGAGCCCCTAGTATTTTAGATACAAGATATTTAATTTGAAGAATATTATGCCTCTTAGAGATGGTAATTTTTAGTTAATACTTTTTGCAAATTATTGTTACAAATTATTCATTGACAAAAACACTCTGGATTATTAATTCATTGTCAGTCTGAATAAAATTAAAGTATGGCTTCTAGGAAACTGATATTTTCTGGGGGGATAACTGTTCAGGACTTTTTCCCTGGCAATTTCTCTAAAAGATTGTCTTAACCTTTATGAAAAATATAAATGGAGATAAATGCTTTTGGGAGTATTTTGCTACCTGAGACCACATATAAATGTATATTGTGGTTGTAAGATGTCTTCCAAACAGAACCAGAAGAAGTGCATTTGATTTTCCTTACTTGTATCATGGAGCAACATTGGGGTACTTTTTTTTTTTGGTCCCAGGCTCCTTTTTGCTTTCAGCAAGAAAACTCTGTATGAGCATTCAAAATTTGCTTTCCTTGATTAGTTTTTATTGGTTGGAAAAGAACTAATCCAACACATTACACTGGCTGTGTCAAACCTAGGTTCAGTGTCACTGTGGGCCCTACAGTTTTGGAATCTGAATCCGAATCAGACTTAGAGCAGCATGGCTTAGATCCTTGTCCAATCATGAGAATCTCAGGGACTGAGAATCTACCTCTGGCTGGCTTCCCATCTGATCACAGGCCGAAGGAGGTTGATACTCCCTATCAGCCCTAGCTGCAAGATACAGTCTTGAATCATACCTCTGATTTACAACCTGAGAAATCTTCTTTGGGAACTGAACAGAACGAGAACTCTGCAGAGGAGGGGAGCTTCGGTGGTGTCACCCAGGAGTCATCAAATGAAAAGAGTGGAACAGAGACATCCCCTCAGTTATAGCGATCGTTTGCAGGCCAGATTCCACTGTCAAGATTGATGGTCAGTTGTGGGGCTTTAGCAGCCCATCTCCTGTATTTAAGCTGGTGTACAGGCTGAAGTGTGTTTTCTGAGAACAATGTCTTAAATGCCCAAAATGTTTTCTTGCCTGGGCTTATTGTGAACCTTCTGCCCTTTCTACACCTAAGGATTATCCCAGGCAAATGGAGGGATCGTACTGCCTGCTCCTGGGATCCCTTGTGTGTCATTTGGATGAACAGGGATCATCCTGGGATGATCCCAGGAAAAAAAGGCAGGTGTAGAAACAGTCTTGGACTCTTGACTTGAACCCTTTACCATTAAGCCTCTGTCTGTGAATTTATTGTTGGACTATAACTGTGACTTTGTGTGACTTCTAGCCTTGAGACTTTCTCTTGAGCCAAGCAGTGTGCCAATATCCTTCTGCTTACGCTATCGGATTTATTGAGGCTGTAACCAGGTTCACTCTGCTACAAACTCTGGAAAGCTGGGTCTGTATTACCTAATCTACTACAATCAAGAGATACGTTGAATTCATTGACTTGCCTGTATGACTTGCCAGGGGGTGTCAGAAAGCCTGGCCCTACAGGCTGGGACAAAAATATGCTTAAACTAATGATTCAGTGCACTGGGACATATGTAACTGTGGTTCTTCCCAACCTTGCCCTCAGCAATCCTTTCGTCTATATCTTCCTTCAGCTGCTATGATGAGCAGTATGTTGTAGTGTTTTTAGACATGTTCTTGCAGGACTGCAGGTCCCCTACAACACACTCTGTAGGGGTGCAGAAAGCAAAGGGAACCAGGAAGAAGAGAAGGAAAGCAAGAACAGCAGGACATTCTAATAACTGTTTCAGTAATAAAGAAGTTAATACAACTCACTGTCTAAAGATATCTTCAAAAGAGACACAACAATTTGGCAACAAAGATGGGATCTGGAAACATTGCAACAGCATGGCTCATTCAGGTCTTGCTGATCTACAACTTCATAACATGATAAGTTATAGAGGGATGTTTTGCATTTTATGAAAATGCCACCGAATTGGGCAAGGAGGATGATACTATTAGAAGGACAAGAGGGCTACACTGTCTGAGAGTTCCAGTACAACAGATTTTTCCCCAGTTTGCCAGGAGAAAAAGATACCTTTGTACAAGCTAAAGCTGCCTTAGGTAAGTTTTTCACTCCACATAAAAATGTTATGATTGAACAGTTTGAATTGGCACATAAAATACAAGTCCCCGTTGAATCTATATGTTAATGCACTTAGGAATTAGCTGCATCATGTGTATATGGAACATCAGAAGCAGATATGATTTGGGATCATGGGGAAGGAAAACATTTATGTGATAAATATCTATAGCAGGATGAGCTGAATTAGGTAAGGCAGCTACTATGGCCAGACTGTATGAAAGGGCTCAAGAAGAAAGGTCACTGTGAAGGGAGGAACTAGAAAACAGAATTACCAAAGATTTTAATGGTGTATTGATCTAAGAACATAAGAGTGAAACTGGATCAGACCAAGGACTTTGATAGACCTACATTAAAATCCGGGCGTGTGGAGGGTCGAGCCTGCGCTGCAACTAGCATGGGCTGTCACTCTAATCCACACTTCAGATGCGACGGGCTAAAGGAAAGCCCCGTCGAATCCGCCACTTATTTTATTTTTAAAGGGCCGGGTGTGCAGGAGCGTACGAGCACCAAAGGTAAGTGTTTTGGTTTTTTTTAAAAAAAATAAAAAGGTTTCCCTGCTCCCCCCGATGTCCCCCCTGCCCCTGATGTCCCCCTCTGGCCGCGATCTCCTCCCCTGGCCGCAATCTCTCCCCCTGCCCCGTGCATGGCTTCTCCTGGCTACGCATGAGTAAGCCGCGTAGCTGAGAAAAGCCGTGGAACAGGCTAGACTTTCCTCGGTCCCGGGCTCAGCCCAGGACTTCGGAAATACTGGGCCAAAAGTGGAGCCCGTTAACCCGGGGCAAGGGAGGGTTGACCCCTGCCTCACCCTGGGATCCCCTGTGCATCATCTGGACACCAGGGGTGAGCTTGGGTATCAGCCCGGGCTAAACCCTGGTCTAGCAAAGCCCCAAGAGTCCATCTAGTCCAGCACTCTGTTCACACAGTAGCCAACGAGCTATATGGACCCACAAGCAGGACATGGTGCAATAGTACTTTCCCACCTATATTCCCCAGCAACTGGTGTTTATAGGCTTACTGCTCTGTGCAGGATCTACTCTGCACGGATCTTCAAAAGAAACCTTTGCTTGACGATTCCCCGCCCCCCCATGTGATATTCACACTAAACTTCCTGGACCTTGTGATTTAGACAAGTAGATGGTATTTCTGCTAGAAATCACCAGCAGTACCAGGACAAGATGAAATAATATGTCAATTACAAACATAATAAGACTAAAGAATGTATCTTAAGAGTTGGGGATTTAGTCTACATTGCTAACAGTATTGCAGGTGAGAAACATCCAACAACATAAAGACATATAGAGTATGCTATGTAATTCTTAGGAGTAGATCAGATAATTCCTTTGAACTTGTTAATACTGAAAATGGGAGTGTTGCAATTAGGAAAGTTAAGAAACTGAAAGGTTCCATCTCAGCTAGAATGCTGAAGCCTCTCATGACTCTGGGCCAATTACAACTGCAGCTCAGGATGCTGAGGAATCCAGTGAGAACAGCAATGACAAAATAGTAGAAGGATCTACTCAAGAAAAGTCTACTAGAAATGCTTGAGCTGTTTGGAGACCTTCCAGATTTAACGTCATGGTTATGTAGGCTTTTGTGAATCTAGTACATTTAAATAAGCATGCATTTTAGAAAAATATTTCTAAATATTTCTAAAGGGTAGAAGAGCTGGTTCCACCCAAGAAAATATTTCCCATCCAAGAAGAATATTTCTTGGGTGGAAGAGCTGGTTAGGTTTATTGATTTTGCTTTCATCTAACAAAGAGAGGGGTGTAATGTAGTGTCTTTATAGAAACTCCTGAACTACTACAGTTCCAGGCAGTCTTTGTTGGGCAGAGGGAGGCAATATGATGCCTGATGGCAATAATGCGCCCCAGTCTCCTTTCCTGGCACCCACCAAACTACCGTACACCTCCCACTTTAAAAAATAACAATAATTAATTTGCTTAATGGCAAGTGGAGGTGCTGTGAAATAGGTTTCTATTGGTGCGGGAAACTGTAGGTTCAAAGGAGTTCTTCAGTGTGTTGGGGCTCAGACCCCACCTCTGCTTTGTACTCAGTCTTTTGTGCAAGTTACTTGTTCTTTGCCATGCCTCTCATGGCAGCCATTTTGTGATGAGGCCCAGAACAGTTTATCAAATTGCCACATGTGCCCATAGCCCAAAAGGGTTGCCTTCCCTTTCTGTAGGGGATGCAAAAAGTAAAGGGAACCTTGAAATAGAGATGGAGATAAGAAAAAACTGGTTAGAAGAACTGTTTCAGTTACCCTACTATCAGGTAGGACCCAGTAAACAGGACCAGCAGGAATAGTCAGTGGTGATTGGCAAATAGATGCTTAATACTTCCTCGTTGGTAGTAAGAACATAAGAAGTGCCCTGATGCTGGATCAGACTGTGGGTCCATCTAGTCCAGCACTGTATTCACACAGTGGTCATCAAGCTGTCGACCATGGAAATATTATACAAAAAAGGCCAACCACTGCAGAATGATGAGTGTGGATGGGATGTTGCTGTGCTTTTAAAATGAATGCATAATTTTAAACATTCCCCAGCCTGAAGCAATAACAGTGTATTTCAAGATTGGCCTGACCTTTTGTGATGTGATCAGCTCAATTCCGGAGAAATGGAAGTATTGCTGGTCTTTGCTTATAAACTTTGACCTCTTTTATGTTCTAACAGATGAACTTATTTCAAATTAGCTTTGCTGATGCTTTATTTTCTGTCCTGAATTGCTTTTGGGTTGTCATTTAAATCTTAATAGCTTTTCAAAGGGAGGATAAAAAGGGTTCCCTGACTTGCGAGATGGAAAGAGTTTTTGACACTTGCTTATTTTGTTTTAAATAAAACCTTGAAAGCACAGTCTCTGGGACAAGTGGGAAAGTGCCACTTGAGCCTGCAAAGTTACAACATGCAGAGGTGACTAATGGGTTTTACAAGACCAATACGTCAGATGTTTCTCTTCCTTTCACTTGTTCAGTTGATTATGTTTCATTGCAGTTACTAAGTTGCAGCCCAAACAAAAAAGTAAACCTCATGCAGACTTAACTGGGATCATGGGCACCACCATTCTTTCATGACAGTTGTTTGACTTGATAACTTAGAATCATAAGTTTTAACATGCCTTACAATCTTTAAAATATATATTTTATTTTTAACATTTGGGCAGGTGCATGTGTTAAGAAAGGGATCTAGTAACATCTTACATGCATTTGCTGGCAGGGAAATGGGAACCTGAGTGGTCTTTTGTGGGTATGAGTGAATAAACCAGAGTCGAATATACTTTTGCATTCAAATTGGTGATGAGCTTGTTGATGATGGGCTTGTTGGCTGCAAAACTGTCGTAGAAAAACAATTCCAATAAAGGAACAAGCAGGCATCCATTACATTTCCAGTTCTTTCTGAGGGCAAAACTTGAACACATTGCAGTTGTGTTTTATGGTCTTAATTGTGCACCACCCAGAAACCCCCCGGCTAATGGGCAGATTAAAAATGTAATAATAAATAAATAAATTCACAGACATTACAAGCTTCATCCCACGTACCTGCTTCCCTCAGATTATCCCCGTAGCGCTAAGCTTTCGCGGTTGTTGTTGTTTTTGCTACCGGGCGACAGCGATCCTTTGCATACCAGGAAGTGAGTTTAAGGGGGGAAATGTAAAAAATCATAAAAAATCAATGGATAACCCAATTCAATTCAAATTTGGTTTGCTTAAAGCGTTCCCTAATATCTATTCCTGTGCCAATTTTTGGTGTCTTTATCTTTAAAGCTTATGCAGATGTAAGCATTTCTTTAAAATCCTCATCCTGTGCCCCAGTGGCGGCTTGGAAGATACGCTCAGAAAGCAGGGGCTAAATACGGTGAATCTTTTTGCTTTATTGCACAATTAAGGCAGGATGCATGGGAGTATTTCACAATCAAAGCAGATTATAAGGTGGAAAACTTCTGAATCCTTTGCATGCAATTCGCAGTGATTGCACAGTATGTATAGCTCTACATACAGACATTTCCTTAAATTACAAGAGTGTTGCATAAGTAGTGTGAGCATGGAAACTTAGACTTTAGCTATGAAGGATTGCAGAAAAGTACAGTGCCTAACGTCTGCATTCTGCAAACATATATATTTTGCTTCCTCAGTTGACCAATTGTATTGTGTGTTTAGCGGTGCCTGATTAGAACGGTGAAGTGGAATAGAAAGGATTGTATCTCATTTTCTGCCTGTTGGGTCACTTAAACATTTTCAAAATATCTCTGGGTAATCCAGAAGTATATATTGGGTTCTAAAATAAAACAAAATGTTGTTACGTAAGGATTGCCAGCAATCATGTAGGACATATTCATTAACACCCAGACTGTGGAATGCCCTCCCCCTGGACGCCCAGTTGGCACCAACACTGATTTTATTTCGACGCCAAGTAAAAACATGGCTTTTTAACAAAGCCTTTGATGGTTAAACTCACTGGCACATCGTTTTAACTGTTTTAATTGCTTTTACAGCTTTTAAATTGTATATTGTTTTAACTTGTTCATGGTTTAATTTGTTTCTAACTGTGCATATGTATTGTTTTATACTGTATGCTTTTATCTGTATGTTGCTCTGAGATCTTAATGGTATAGGGCGGGATATAAATGTTTTAAATAAATAATAGATAACTAACAAACACACGAATATGAGAGACATTAATTAAGAGTGATTCTTTATAAGAGATTACAAACTAAGGCCAAACTAGATATGTGTATGTTTGCTAAACTTCGCTAAACAGAGTGCAATGGGGATGAGAGCAAAACCTTCCTTACCTCCCTATCATTCCTGTGTGCTACTGTTTGAAGACCTCACCTCCTCCCAGTTGTCTCACTTATGGTATTACAGCTGGATCAGGAGGTGGGGAGAGATCAAAATAGTGGAGACATGGGCTGCAACAAGGCAAGCTGTGCCAGTGTGAGTAGTTAGGGAAATCTGGCCAGCCATAGTGGCTTGTTTCAGCTGCTGTGATTGTGCAAACTGGGCCTTTATGTGATGGCTGCATAGGGTGACCGTATGGAAAGGAGGACAGGGCTCCTGAACCTTTAACAGTTGTGTTGAAAAGGGAATTTCAGCAGGTGTCATTTGTATGCATGCAGCACCTGGTGAAATCCCCTCTTCATCACAACAGTTAAAGGTGCAGGTGCCCTGTCCTCTTTTAAATCTGGGCACTCTAGTATAGCTCCTGCAGCTTTAACTGTTGTGATGAAGAGGGGATTTCACCAGGTTCTCCATATATACAAATGACACCTGCTGAAATTCCCTTTTCTATGCAACTGTTAAAGATACAGGAGCCCTGTCCTCCTTTACATATGGTCACCCTATGGCTGCACAGCAGTTCATTTAAACCCAACTGCCCCAGTTTAAATAGCAAAGGAATCTACGGACAGGAAGTGTTGAATCTCTCTTCGTCTGTGTTTAGGTCCCCACAGATTTTGCAAGACTTTGGGAGGAGAGGCTTCAAGGTTTTGGTAAACTCTGACATGGATGAGATGTATAAGTTCCTTTTGTTCTCAAAATTGAACATTACCTTCCCAAGTGCTTACATTTGATTAAGGCAGACTTGTTTTTTAATCCATGTGTAGTTTCAGTCCTGGTCATCTGTAACTGTTACATGAACACAGGAAATGCAGGAGAAGGAATATTGACAGCTCAAAGCACCAGCATCAGGGCTGGCATCAGGGCTGGGAGGACATGCTGCTGGTCTTACTTTTCTCCCACCATTGCCACCCTTTTCCTCTCCTCTCCCCTCCCTTGGTACTCAATGCCTTGATGCTCGGAAGATTACTTCCTTGGAGTGAAGTATTGGTAGGGAGGTGGCTCTGGAGACTCCCTGTGCCTTGGAAACACAGGCAGTCTTCAAGGCCATGCCATCCAGAATGCCTCACTCTGAGTAAGGACCCCATCAGAGTGAGATATTTGGGCTGGGTGAATTCTCTGCAGAGCTGCACCAGCTACTTTCCTGCTGTACCATTTGCCACAGCAGACAAGCAACTGGCAGGACTTCCCAGAATGTGCTCCCATCCAGTGCGTCACTCTGAGGAATCATCAGAGAAAGGCATCAGACAGGTGGCTTTCGAGGCATGGGGCATGGAGAACCCCACAGAGTGAGGCTTCATCCCGCTGGTCCAGAGAGCCTCACCATTTGCTCCCTTGCTGCAGCATTTGCCATAGCAGTCGACTGGCTGGTCTGGCTCTCTGATGACCCTTCCCTTAGATAGGTCTTCAGGGTGAAGTATAGGCTGGAAGGTGGCAGTTGTTCCAGAGAACCATGCCAGTTGCTGATGCACCAAAGTAGCAGCCAGCAGGCCTCTCCAGAGCACCAGCCTACCAGACTGAGGCCTAGGGTGCTCCTCCCTGATGGTGTAAGAGGAGTGTGCAGCCCTCCTTAGAGTAGGTGGGGGCATGTGATCTGCCGTCCTTCTGGATCTGGCACCTGAAGGGGGATTCTCCCTTTATCATGGGAGGTCTGATCAAGACCAGCATCTTCTGTTCATTACTAGCACTTACCAGTTTTAGAATGCATATCCCAAATTAAATTATGTTAACAATGTCTCCCCCGCCATCCCCTCATTTTTATTTAAAAACAAAACAAAACACAGCAAGGACTAGCTAGTAGATAGTCTTAAAATCCTTTAGTGCCTTTAATCATTTTTCAAATCCTCATTTCCTGATGTGATGGCATCAATTATAACCTGGGTGAATGAGTTCCAAAGGTTAATTTATTGTATTATTATAACACCATGGTTTGTCATAGGTCTTTAATATATTGCTTTCTCATTTTGATATAATCTTTTAGAGATTTAATTGTTTATTAACTTACTTTGAACGAAATAGTATATAAAAAAATCTCACTTCAACTAATATTTTAGTGGTACAAAGTGCTATAAAGCCATTATGTAGCAGGTGAGAAGACGAACAGATTACTCAAACTTGCAGTTTGTTGTATTACTGAGAAAAGTGTTGATCTTGTGAAAACAGAAATTCACATTATTGATCTTGCAAAACACACTCATAATTCAATTGCATAGAATATCTGAACAGTCTATGATGTTAAAGACATAATATTAGTGCAGTTACTGATTATGGGAGCTCTGAGAACAATCCCTGAGGAATCTTGCCTTTTACAGCTGCCAGTAATGTTGCTTTTGAACAGCACTGTGGGCTAGATCCATTGCTATCGCAGTGGGACTTTTACTCATGCAACATCATTTCTTCATCCTCTCCACCCCCTGCAGCCCCCACCACCTGCCACAAATCTGCTCCGGGGGGGGGGCAACTATCTGTAGCTGATATGGAGGGTGCGTGCAGAGCTAAATGGGAGAGGGGAAATTTATTTATTTATTTATTTATTACATTTTTATACCGCCCAATAGCCGAAGCCCTCTGGGCGGTTCTGTTCTGCCAGTGGTTCCCCTTCTGTTGGCAAAATGGCACCATTGGATCCAACACAATGCATCTGTTTTGTTAAATAGCACACCCGATGCATGAGCAGGAGTGGGGGGGGTTTTGCATGGCAACTAAACAGCCCACGTATTCTGTGATGGAGGTATGTGAGAGAGTGTGCTAAAAAAGAGGTTTTGCCGCCTCTGGTAAATAGTGAATTGAAATCATTGAGCTGTGATTTCACGAGGTTACACTTAATACTGCTGGAATCTGTTAAAATGAATTTCAGATTTATAAATGGCTCTGGCAAAGTTACCTAGGCTGAGGAGAAGATAACATTGGATGAACTAGACCTGTAGTCATTGAGAAGTTGTGGTTCCAGACTGGGATGCTTCTTAGAGAGTTACACACCTTCTTGAGCTCAGCAAGGGGCTCCCCATGCTGATTTTTTGTCATGCCGGTAGTGTGGTTTTTCCAGCAAGGCTTTACTTGACAGGGAAGTGTAGAAGAAGCTGGGATCTGTGTGGAAAAATAACCTGATGACATAAAACTCTGGGCTAGAGTAATCCTATACAGAATGAGGAGCCTTTAACACTGACATAGTATTCTCAAGAGCATGGTACAGAGTTTAGTCCGACAGTGGATTTTTTTATGACTCTGATCATATTAAATGAGTTGGGGTTGGCCCCACGTAAAGCCATCAGATTGTATATTTTAAGATACAGAAAGGTGATCAAATGGTACCAGTTTCAGCCATGTACCGTATGATGTAATTAACTCTCCCCTTTTTGGAGGGGTCAGAAAGTTAGTAAAACTCAGCAAAGTCATTTGGATTGGACAGTCTAGAATTATATGCACTGTTCCCCAACAGAAGCTGATTGTTTCATCCATGTACCTTATGACATAATGATTGGCCCCTTAAAGGGGGTTGCCAAATGCCCTAGCAGTTGTACATAAGACTGGCAGTTTTGAAGATGCCACAGCTTTTGTAAGATGTCCAATTAGTCAGACTTTTTGTGTACCTTATGATGTAAGTATTTTGACATCAGCTCTTGGACTATATGAAGACCAAACTTTCTGGTAAAAGTCAGTATGAATGAATGAGAACTGGAATATAGCTTGTAAGTAGAGATAGATACCAGAAAAAATATAAAGGGAGTGGTAATAGTGTCTCCTAGGAGGAGAAGCTGTTTCTGCTAGAAGTGATGGAAAATATGTTTAGAAGCTTATTCTGTAATTAAATTTAGAAGCAGAAACATGTCAACGCAGCAAAATCTGTTCAATTGGTTTATCGTTTTCATCAAGCAAAGGAAAATCTGTTGCCTAACACTCAATACTAGCGTATATTTCTACATCTGCAGCTAAATAGTTGGTAATGACTGAAAAATAATCAAGCTTATTTTTATTTCATCGACAATCCAAACTCTTGAATGAAGAGTAGGGTGCTCCACACAGCAACTGGTTGCATAGCGTGGAATCACTGCAGCACACCACTATGGTGGTGAAAATTACAGAGAGGGAATTACGTGCTTGTATCTCATTTTGAAAGTTAAGTATGGGAAATTACATTTGTAAAATGACATGAATAGGACATGTTGTTTGCTTGGTTTGCCAATTTTGCAGTTTTGACAATGGCATTATAGCTAACAAGTGGTTTTATTTAACCATGACTTTGAATCTATTAGTGAAATAGCATCTGTTAGCAGAATGGGTTTCCCTACCACCTGCACCCCCAAATAAGAACATAAGAAGAGCCATACTGGGTCAGATCAAGGGTCCATCTGGTCCAACATTCTGTTGCTAGACCAGGCTATTGTTGGGGGAAATAAGTAGGTTGTACAAATTCCTCCATGCAGATACCCGGAATCGTCCCTGTGCATCCAGATAACACACAGGGGATCCTGGGCTCAGGCAGGGATCAACCCTCCTTGGTCCCGGGATATAGCCCTACACCTTTGGGCCCACTTTTTCCCGTGGTCTCAGGCTGAGCCTGAGACCACGAGAATGTGGCCCATTTTTGCAGCTTTTCCTGGCTCCCAGAGCCGGGAGCCGCACACAGGGCACAGCGCTCCCCAGGAGTGCTGCGCCCATCGGGGGCAGGGTGGGGGGAGCGGGGAAACCCATGTTTGTTGGTTTTTTAAAAAAACCACTTACCTTTGTGCACGATCGTTCGTGCGCGTTGTCCCCTTTAAAAGTAAAAAAAGGAGGGCACGACAGCTCTCTTTGTGAGGTCGCCTCACCTTACCTGTAAACAAGGGTGACATCCCGCGATACTTGCATCGTGGGGTCTCCCTTCGTCCATCACGGATTTACCAGTAGGTCTAGCAAAGGCCATATTTGAGTTCTTTAAGGAATCTTGGATGGATACCATCTAGAGCTAGTAACTTATTTGTCAATAAGGTTGAGAACTTCATCTTTTGTCACTACTGTTCGCCTTGGTTTCTCAGACTCCCTTCCTAAAAACATCAGTTCTGGCATAGGTAGTAAAGATGGATAAAAGAATCCATTCACTTCTCTGCAATCTCCTTATTGTCTAGTAGTAATTTAACTCTGTTATCATCCAACTTTATAACTGCCTCTGTAGCTTGTTTCCTGCTTCTGAGACATTTAAAGAATTCTTTACCAGGGCTTCAGCTTTCGGATTCTTTGCGGGATTAAGATTGGATTCTTTACACATGCTTTTTTCTGGGTGTGTGTGTGTGTGTATTTTTCTACCTTTCTACATTTTTCATTATACTGTCACTGGATGGTGCCCTGGTATATCAGAATTGAGCAATTACACAATTATATAACATCATTAAGAAAAATAATGCAATTTCCTTGATCTTTTTTCTGGGATTTCATTTGTCTGCAAGTTCTATATGTTGCACTATACAGCCTCTAGATGGTGTATAGTGGTATAGTGGACCTGTGGTATAGTGGAATTGCAGGAATACAGAAACCATTGGAGCCCCATTAAAATTAAATACTACAATTTCCTCCTTACGAAAAAAGTCACGATAATTATCGGAAAGCATGGGAGAGCCCCTAGAAATCAACAGCTCTTGTGTAGAGAAGCCCTTGATCTTAAAGACAATTAATTCTCTATGCAATTGGAATTGTTAGAACAGGAGAACATGTTTCCAAAGTGGTGCCTTTGTGTAGCTGTGTGAATTCCCTTCTAATCATTTTAAAGGGCATTTCTCTCTCTCTCTCTCTCTCTCTTTCTTTCTTTCTTTCTTTTTGTAGTATGAGTTGCTGGCTGCTGGGGACTCAAAAGACTGCTCCACATCTGGTGATCCCTTGACTCCACCCCCTGGTGACCCTTCTTTTCACCCCCCATCCTAGCTCTAGCGGGCATGAGCCTCCACTGCTACGGGTCATTTATATATCCCCTCCCTCACCCCATATAGAGAACATTTCTGTTTAAATAAATGAGTTTCAGAAAATTCAAGTATTTAAAACAGTGGTTCCCAAAGTGGGCGGTACCGCCACCTTGGAGGCGGTGGAATTGCATAGGGGGCATTAAGAGGGAAGGGGGTGACAGGGGGCACTAAGAGGCAAAGGGGCGGCAGAGGGGCACTCGAGGTGGTCTTTTCCAAGAAGCACCTCTCCAGAAGGTCTTAAAACCCAGGGACATTTTTAATTTTTATGGGAGAAGGTAGTTTGGTCCCAAGCCATATAGGGGAAGAATCCACACATGTATTCATACCATTTAAGAAGAGTCCTTTTAACGGTGAATTGAAATGTTTCAAAAGCACCAAAATGCTAATGAAGAAACATACGCTGCTTGGTGTGCCCCGCCATGTCGGCTGCAAAACAGAGGCGTTCGCTCTCTTTTCCCTCCCTCCCTTGGCAAGCCTGCAGCGGGTGCTTCAGATTTTGAATATATATTCAATTAATTGTTACTGTTTTGAATGTTATTATTATCTTCCTTAGTGGGTTGTTGAAAACCGCTATTCTGAATAATAATTTTTATAGTGTAGGGTAGGGTGCACTGGGCATGAGTTTGTGGAATCAAGGGGGCGGTTACCTGAAAAAGTTTGGGAACCACTGATTTAAAACATGCAGTTGATAAAGAAAACATTCCTGTAGTTATATCTAAATTGATCATCATCAGTTGCACCTCTGTACTCTACAGCCACAAGAAGAACATAAACAATAAAAGGAGAAATCATATTAGTGATTTCAAAGGTATAGATGAAGAGAGGTTTTATAGTGATGATTAATGCAGTCTTTTCAGTAAAGTGCACAATACCTTTATTGGTTTTCACCTTCTGAACATTCAAGGTATTACATAATAATAGAATGACAGTTGGATGATTTTTCTCTTCATGAGTAAATAAAGGTATTGATCTTTCTTTCTGTACTGAATTTAGTGTAAAATTCTTTCCAGAGAACAAAGGAGAAGACTGAATCACATAAACTTCAATATCTTGGTACTGATGTTTCTGTGAAAAAAGGACAAGATTGAGCCGTACAAATAATCTTCAAAAGTAAATGTTGTTGTCGTTGTTGATCTAAAATAGTTTGGAGTCTCTTTTTAAAAATCAAGTAAAAGAGACACTGTGCTGCACAGATAACAGTCCATAATGCCCCACCTGTGATAAAAAAAGAGTAACAAAACACCACTGATTGATTACTTAGTTACTCAGTATCATCCCCAAAAATGTTGTGTAAATTCCATTTGTGAAATTACACTTGTTTATTAAGAAAGTTTTGGAAAGTAGCAAAATAATTTGTAATATTGGAAGGACAGGATGCAAGCATGAGGTATGTATTTCAAAGCTCAAAAGATTGAGTCCACAGATTGCACAGTTCACACTTGCCTCTGACAATTCCTCTTTTCAAAGATGGGGAGATTTGCTGGACACAAACATACATGCACATTGAAATAAGTGCAAAAGATATAATTTTCACATGCTTCTCAGACCTATTTCATCTACTTAAAAATGCATTGGGGTTAATTGGGTTTCCATATGACTACCATGGTTGGCGCTACATGAATAAGACTTGTATTTGCATGCTCCTTCTAGCTTGTTTTGAGTTAGTTGGAAACCATAGCTTGCCATTACATCCAAACAATCAAAATATGGTTTCCATAAACTGTATTTTGCCCAGTTCTGATGTAAACCATAATTTGCTGTTAGGACCCATATGTAAAGGAGAGAATTAGAGCATGCAACAGAGCAGAAAGTGGAAGAATGGGGTGATACTACAAAGCATTTCAGAAACAAACACCTGATTAAATCTTTTTCTCTGTGAGGTTTAACTGTGGGTTAAAATATCTTTTGTCTATTTTATTTGCAGTACAGTAAATTCAGATTTAATCTCCACTAGATTGAGTGTAGCAGAACATGTAACATGAACGTGCCAGCCAGTAGATGCAACCTGGATCCCTGGCTATTAAAATCCAAACAGACAGTGGATTATTGGGTCTGATACCTCTTCAACCTTTTCTGGTTTTGAATTTTTCTTCATAACCTTCATATTTTTTCTTCGTAACAGATCTTAAACTTAACAGAAAAGACACAACCTGAGCATTAGTTTAATTTAGAAGTAATTCAGAATAGCATAGAGACATTCGCCTACTGTTGTATTTCCAAACTCTTGAAGAAAATATACCTACTAGAGACTAAATTGTAGAAGACTCTCTTTGAAAAGTTTTGCCATCAAACTTTTAATATGCACAATGTGTCAATCTTTTAAAGTTATGAAGAAATGCCACACTGCTGTTTTAAAATCAAAAGCCATTCATTTCTTTTATAGTGAGCTTTCTAATTAACTACTTTTGTCTTCACTATTACTTTTACTGGAAGTAATGCAAATAGAAACAGCCCTCCAGAGATAAATGCCTTGAATTTGCATATTTAATTTTTTCTTTGAAAACATAACAAATTAAGTCTCAGCAGTAATTGCCAGAGAAAGATGAGCAAGAGGTTTTATTACAGTAAAAGTGACAGATTATCTGGGCCACCCCTCCCCAATTTCTCTCCAAAACATGTCATTCTTCTCTCAGTTGCATGACCTGTAGGGCTTGGTTCTTTATGTCGGTCAAGAGATTTATTAGTACTGATAAAGAGAACTGACCAAAGCTAAACTTTGTTTTGAAATTGGTAATTCATCTGGCACATGATATTTGTTCTTAGGTGCAGAACATCCATATTTATTTATTTATTTATTTATTTATTTGGTATACCTGTGTATTTAACCGGTCTACTTATTTTTAATATCTAGATGGAAGGCAGGTACAACATGGTCCCCTCCATACTCAGAATAGCTACTCAGAATTTGGCTGGTGCAAACGAGTTTTTTGTTTGTTTGTTTGTTTGTTTCAGTTTGGTTGCAACAACCCTTTGTTGGGAAACTCGGTCCACATGTGGTGTAGATGTATGCTTTCTTCACACTGCCAAGGAGTAGGCCTGTAAATGAGATCTAACTTGTGTTTGGTCAGAATCAATCTGAACCTTTTACCAAGGCTGCTCTACCCATTTCCCACTCATTTCATCACCCCTAGTTCCCCAGATATGAGGGGGCATGTTTAGCTTAACTAAGTGGGAGATGGCTCTTGGAACATAGTGATGGTGTAACTGCCTGGATTTTCCCACTTGAGATGTCACCCACTTTTTGTGTATACTTGAGCCTTATCTCTCCCCACCTGTCACCCTTCCAACTCATTACATTGAGTGGGAAGTGACTGGCCAATGGGTTCAGAAAGTAATCAATGTCTCCTAGAGAGAGGGGAGGACCCATGAGTCAGTGCTTTGTCTGCTTATCAAGAAACTTACTCTGGATCCAGAAGACCTTAATCATCATGTTTCTAAAATATCTTTCTTTGGAGAAAGGTGCTTGACTGAATGGCTGCTGTACAACCCCTCATTTGGATGAGACTTGGGGCCTTCCTAGAAGAGGGTTTAGCCCGGTGCGAGGCCCGGGCTCCCTGCTGTGTATGCAAATGACGCACAGGCTCAGGCCGGGCTAAACCCTCCCTTGGCCCAGGATAACCGGATCCACTTTTGGGCCGGTTTTTCCGCAGCCCCGGGCTGAAAACAGGGCTGTAGAAAGTCTAGCAGGTTCCGTGGCTTTTCCCAGCTGCTCACTTACTCGCGAGTAGCCGGAAGAAGCTGCGCACTGGGCACAGTGCTCCATAGGAGCGCTGTGCCCATTGGGCCGGGGGCGAGGGAATCGCAGGGGGGAGTGATGGGGGCCAGGGGGAAAAGAGTGGACCCAGCAGGAGAGATGGGGGGGAAGAGTGGAGCCAGGGTGGGGAGATCGCGGCCAGGGGGGGAGAGGGGGCATCAGACCTGGCGAGTGGGCGAGCAAGCAGGCAAGGAGAGCAAGGGGGCGAGCGGGGGGGCAGACTGGCAAGTGGGAGGATGGACTGGCAAGCGGGGGGGCATCAGACGTTGTGGGGGGGAAATCGGGGGCAGGGGGAGTGGGGAACCCTTTATTTTTTAAAAAAAACCACTTACCTTATTGTTGGTGTGTTCCTGCGCACATGGCCCCTTAAAGATTTTTTTTAAATGGGCAACACGATGGGGCTTTCCTTTCCCCGTCGCATCTGACGTCTGGATAGGCGCGACGGCCCGTGCTAATTGTAGCACGGGCTCGCTGCACCTGAAGGCCAGATTCAAAGGTAGGTCTAGCAAGGCCCTGAATTTCTAGATCTATTTCAAACAGTGTTGAAGTCTGGTTTTGGCACTGAGACTGCTTTTGAGCACCCTCATGGATTACCTATACTGGGAGAAAGACGGGGATATGACCCCATTGATTGGAGTGTTCTGGGAGGGGTGTGTGTGGAAAGAAGACCTATCAGATTGTTAAAGACTTTAATGAAGTTGTTGTTAATTAAAACACACACAGAAAGGGATTGGACAATCTTCTAACCTGCCAATTTTAATCCTCTCCCTCTCTCCCCAACCCTGTAACCTTTATATTACCTCTATTATTATTATTATTAATTTATATAGCACCATCAATGTACATGGTGCTGTACAGAGTAAAACAATAAAATAGCAAGATCCTGCCGCATAGGCTTACATTCTAATAAAATCATATTAAAACAATAAGAAGGGGAAGAGAATGCACCAAACAGGCACAAAAAAAATAGTTGTGAATGAAACAACTGGGCTACAAATTGAACATTTATTTGTAACTCATTCATTTAAATTCTAATTCATTTTGACAATTAAAACTATATAATGAATGGGGTTAATATATTTCATTTTCCTTTTGTGGCTAAAGCGAATACACACCCCTTATACAATGTTGCCTTCATGGCCGCCATTTTGCAGATCCTAGAGATAATTCACTGACCACCCTTGGAAACTGGATGTTGATCTAGATGGACACCTTAAAGACTGAGAGGTAACTTCATCACCAAGGTCAGGGGAGCTATGAAAACACCATGCAAAATTGACTAAGACTTGCAGCTGCCAATGACAAATTCCTTAAAAAAAAACAACCTCTACTTACCTTTCCTGCATCCTGCCGCTTTAAAAATAAAAAAATGGCAGCCGCAACGGCTCTTCTCCAGAGCTCGTCGCAGCTCGCGTCTGAATAAGGGCAAGATCTGACGTTATTCATAATGCGAGGTCTCCCCTCCAATCCCCCGGATTCTCACTGAGGTCTAGCAAGGCCCTTTGACTCTAATCAGTTCACACAATGTGCAATTCTGAATTTCTTCAGAATTAAAGTAATGCTCAGATTGTGTCTTTCCTGTTAAATTAAAAATGTGTAAGAAAATTTCACAACCAGAAAGGAGTTGAAGAGGAATCAGACCCAATAATCCACTGTCGGTCTGGATTTTAATACCCAAAAATCAAGGGAGGACGTCCTACATGATAGCAACTTAATTTTGAAAGAGCTCCTCATTTAAGATTTTTTAAATTAACCTATAGAACAAACCCTTTATCTTTCAATGATAAAATCCCAATACCAGAAAAAGTCCCTGATAGATGATTGTTGCTTAGGCTAATTATGGTGTCTAGGGCTTCCTTATGGCAGTAAACAATTCATTATTAGTATGCTTCCATTTTAAATAAAGTCCTTGTCACCAAAGCAAAACTTGAAATTGTCAGGCTGAGTAATTTGGGAGTTGCTGGTGGAGGTTGTGTTATTTCCATCCTTCTTTGAAGTTTGTGACAAGCCAGAAAGAGGGGGAAAGGTATAAATGTAGGTTCCCTGAATTTCCCCTTAACGCAGAAGGATGCGTCTGAATTTTGCACATATTTCCATTCAGAATGCTGTCCTTCCAATATCCTCTTCAGTCCTGCTGAGACGATGTCCTAATTAACCTATGAATAAAACTTCTGGGCATGGGAGGGGGGAGAAACATTATAGAGATCCAATGACACATCTAATTAAAACTCTCAAAGGGCAGGTTCCTCTTGAGACTCTCTGAATTTTATAGGCAGAACAAATGCAGCCAATTAAGATTCTCTTCATTCAGAAAAGGCACTGAAGATAAGCTTTATGTGTCATGTTATTAAAGATCATTAAGTTCATATTTTCAGCATTGGCTTTTCAGAGTACAATAAACATTTTTTTCCTGTTGAACAACTTGCTTCAAATTGTGTAAGATCAATTTCTCAAAATGACCTGACTGTGTGTATGGAAATGATGTAACAAAGAAAAACCCATAGAGCACATATTTAGCTTACTATGCAAGTAATGCACTCAAATGTTTTTTGATACATAAAAATATTATACACACTTCTCTTCCTATGCTCTCTGTATAGCATGCATGGGCAGGTTTGAAAAAGCTGGTTTTCAGTATATGAAAGACAAAGACACAGAGAGAGAGAGAGAGAGAGGATTTCAATGTGAATAAAATCCACTCCCAGCTAATGTCTTAACAATGGAGACAACTGAAGATAACAGAGCAGAAACAGTTGCCACCAAATATAAAAGGCTGTGAATATTTCCGCTATATAGTTTCTTTTAGGTTCTTTCTCCAATAAGGTGATGCATTGAAGGAATATAAGCTTTTATTAGCTTTCATGAATTTTATTCAACAAATATCTTGAGACTGTAGGAAAACATGACTGTAATGATTTCAATTGTTGTAGATTACGTGTATTGCTGCATATACGTACATAGTGATTTGAGTGTTGGACTGCGACTCGGAAGATCTGGATTATAGTCTCCATTTGGCCATGAAGCTAACTCAGGAACTCTGGGCCAGTCTCTGACTCTCAACATAACCTACCTTTCAGGGCTTTTGTGAGCATGAAATAGAATGACCATGTAAGTCAACTTGGCTTTCTTGCAAGAAGAAAAGAGCAGGATATAAATGTATGTGTGTGTGTGTGTGCGTATATATATATATATATATATATATATATATATATATATATATATACTACAGAAAGAGTGTGCGGAGATGGCCCCATGTCATCCCCACACAGAGCCGTAAAACCCTGAGTAGATGAGGCAGGAGGATCTCCAAAGGCATACCATATCCAGACACATGAGCCATGAAACTTGCAAGGAGCAGGAGCTCTGGATATGCCAATCACCTAAAAGGTGCCAGAGTGGTCACCGTCCCTATTCTGTCATAGCAAATTCCTGCACATCCCGCTACCAGGGGGTGCCAAGCCTCAGCATAGGCACCCTACCCCAACCAATTCTGGAAAAATTCCAGCAAACTCACATACAGATCCTGCAGGAAAAATATCATTCCCTGTATTGGAAAGGTGGCGCCCATCCTCCCTATAAAGATCCACTCTGTAAGGTACAATGGCCAGGTGTGGAATGCCCCAACCTTGTCAGCCCTGTAGAGCCTGCCAAATCTGCCTGTTCACTTTCTTAACAACCCTATTTAAGCTACGGGCATCCCATCATTCGATACAATCCATGTATCTGGCCAATGTCTCCATGGTCTCAAAGTCTTCCCTAGCCTGAATAATTAGGGCCTTCCCTTTCAGAAGCCCAAGGTCATTGCCCCCCAGGTGAAGACTAAAACCTGTTGCGGGCCAAAAAGCTTTTCAGCATAAAACAATGCCTGGAGACCACCCCAGTGCATTCTTCTTCGACCAGCCCACTGGACAGAGGCCTTGTGACCAAGCCCTACCTGTGTACCAACAATTGCTCGCATTGCTCTGTGGTTGGCCCAGATGCCATGCCTCGTCAGCAGATTAGGATCCCCACAGGCCGTGGTTTCGTCCACCAATTTGTCAAGGAACACAATTATCAAATTGAATCTACAGTAACCGTACCCATCTTCCAAACAGAATGTACACTTATCTCTCTATGGCCCAGATCTTGTCATCATCTTCCAGCCCTGCTGCAGCAGCAGTGGCCTGATTCTAACAGGGCTTCTCAGCTACCATCAAAATGATACTGGATAAGGGGCAGCCCCTTCTTGAAATAAAATAGCACCCCATGTTCTTTCCCTAGTAGGACAAATTAGGGTCAAACTGCAAATGTGCATATACTCTCACTCAAGACTGAAATGAGTATTACCATGGCATCACTAGCCAGGTTCCATAAGCCTGATGTCTGAAGGGGCTTCTTGGCTACTGTATAATTGTTACCATTTAAGGGGCAGCCCTTCCTGTGATCAAAAAGAAACCCCAATTTCTTGCCGAGTGTGAAATATAAGGTCAGACTGCTCAAGGGCATTACTATGGCGCCTCAGACACTCTGGCCTGTAGTACTACTCAGTGGTTGACTGAGCATCAGAATAATTGAAGAACCCTATCAGCCCATCAGACAATGTTGCCTGCCTATCTGGCATCCTACAAAGCCATCACGAGTAGCCATTGTTAGCCTTCTCATTCAGGAATTTATCTAACCCTTCCTAATTGGTGGCTATCACTACATTTTGTGGTAGCAACTTCCACAATTTAACTATGCACTGTGTGATGAAGTACTTCCTTTTTTCTGTCCTGAATCTCCCACCAACCAACTTCATGGGATGACCCCGGGTTCTAGTATTTTGAGAAAGGGAGAAAAATGTCTCCTTATCCACATTCTCCATACCATGCATAGTTTTGTACACTTCTATCATGTCTCCCCCTACTCTCCTTTTTCCCAAGCTAACCAATCTCAGCTGTTGCAACCTTAACACACTTGAGCCCCCCCATTTTCTTTTGAGTAAGAAAAAGGATCTTAACTAGCAGTATGCTATGTGTTAAGTTAATATGTAGCTTGATCATAAAATAATACTTCTGAAAGAACTGTTTGCATATTGATAAAGAGAAAAATCACTGCCTCTGTCATGTAGTAAGTGCTTGACATTCAAAAAAGTTGTAATATTCATTTAAACAGTGTCATGTGTTAAAATTAAGTACTCTGCATCTTAATAAATAATGGGAAATGCACTTAATGTGAAGATTCATACAGATGTTTGAAGGAGATATACTATTAACAACTCAAATATTCTTTTTGTTAAATGAACTGTCACTTTTCCAGCAAAATAAATTGATTTCTTTTTCCCCTTTTTTCACAGAAAGGCTATTTTCTGATAAAAAGAAGCTAGATATGATGCATTATGGAAACCAATGTTACTATTCTGGAAGAAAGTGCTGACCTTTCTTTTTAACTGCAATGACAATATAGTAGGGTGACCATATGACTGGATTTGCCAGGATTTGTCCTTTGTTTCGATGACAAATCCGGGGGGGGGGGAATCCGGATTTTCCAAAGAGCAGCTCAAATGGGACTTAACAAAAATGCTTATAACTCCATCATTTTTTTAAGATAAAGACATGAAACGTAGCACGATGGTAGCTCTTAGGAAGGGCTTTAGTCATACCAAATTTGAAACAGATCCGTTCAGCCATTGATTTTTTAGGAATTTTTTAAAAATTGGGGTTTTAAAATTATTATTTTTAAAATCGTCATTTTTAAAGATAAAGAGATGAAACTTTGCACCATGATAGGATTTAGGTAGAGCTTTAGCCGCACCAAATTTGAAACAGATCCGTTCATCCATTGATTTTTTAGGATTTTTTAAAAAAATTGAGGTTTTAAAATTAATATTTTTAAACCGTCATTTTTAAAGATAAAGCGCTGAAACTTGGCACCATGATTGCTCTTAACAAGGACTTTAGCTATGCCAAGTTTGAAACAGATCTGTCCATCCATTGAGTTTTAGGATTTTTTTTTAAAGTTTAAGGTTTTAAAATTATTATTTTTAAATGACATTTTTTAAGATAAAGGGCAGAAAGTTGGTGCCATGATAGCTCTTAAGGAGATATTTAGCCATGCCAAGTTTGAATCAGACCTGTTCATCCATTGTTTTTTTAGGATTTTTTTTAAAAAATTCAAAGTTTTAAAATTATTGTGTTTTAAAACTGCTGGAGCCATATCCTTCAAACTCAGGTTGTCAAACCTCCTCTTCGGGGTGTTGCACATTGAGTAGTTTCAGCCCTTAGCATTAAGGGGATCTCCAGTCTTTAGTTAAGAAGTCTTGGGCAAGCAGGGCACCTTTCCTGTTGCAGATTTGGTGGGGAGTCGGGTACCTGGAGCTCAGCAGAGGTAAGGCATCCACAAATCAAAATGACATTGAATCTCTCACTTGTTCTTTATTTCAGTGATTTTAACATTAAGATGTTATGTAGAACAGATTTGTCTTAAATGTGTGCTTTAAAATCAGACATGTGACCAAGGCTATGTTCGGGTGGGCACGCCCCCTTGGTGCTGGACACGCCCCCTTGGGGGCCGACCATGTTGTCCTCCTTTTTGGTTTCCAAAATATGGTCACCCTAAATATAGTTAATTTCCCTAACAAATTATGATTCACGAAACTCATACCTTTTAGTTGGGTTTACTAAAAAACAATATTGACTCATTGGGCCTGTTCAGACAACATACTAAGCCATGGTTAGGCTGCTAACCCTTTTTCAACAAATGGTTAGTGATTATGTTTACACTGTAGTTATGTAGCCACCATGGTTAGGTATGTTTCACATGCCACACTAAGTCCTGGTTCACATGACATACTTAGGCCATCATGACCCTTCATTCAGGGAGCTCAGGACAATGTGCATATTTTTTCCTCCTCACCCCCATTTCATCTTCACAACTAACCTGTAATGTTGGTGTGGCTGAGACACATTGACTGGCCCAAGGTTATCCAGTAGACATCATGGAGGAGTGGAGATTCTTACTCAGGCCTCTACAGTCCTAGTCCAAACTTCTAATTGCTACACCACACTGGTTCTTTACACAGATATAAGAAAAAGAAGAGGGGTCCCTGCCATAAATATGGAATATATAATAGCTCCCTTCACATACACACCCTACAGTATAGGAGCCGTGTTTGCATGGTGCAGTGCCACATGCGGCATGGATGTGAAAAACCAGGTGAGGGGGACACAGCTGGCTCTGTGTGGTCTTCCTATTGACACAGGTGCAGCAGCAGTTCATACTATTCTAAAGTTGTTCCCTCTTGTAGCAGGACATGATTGCGAAGGACAATGACCCAGTATGCGGAGGTTTCAGAATAGAACATAATGTATTTATAATGGGAGCAACTGATCCTGGCGACCCTCAAGTAGCTGCTTAGACTCCAGCAGGTCCCACTATTTCCCACAATGCTTTTGAGCAATGCCATCCCTGCAGCATTTTGAGTAATTAAAATTACAGTTAAATTTAAATTCACAGCACTGCTGCTGTTGACCCCCACTGCCAGCCAGTAAGCCCACTAAAGTGTGTGTGTGTGGGGGGGGACTAACATAGGAGGGTGCCCACCATTATTTTTAGATGGCTCTTCAAACCTGGAACTGGTAAAATGCATAACTTAGAACGCTTGTTTGCATTTTAGTAGCAAATAGAAAGCTTCAACTACCAAAAGAATAACAGTAAATTGATTAGTATCATGTTTAGCAGCAGCAGCAGGAGGAGGAGGATTGAATAACAAAGTTTTTCTAGAATATTTTTTCAGGCATTATTGGTGATTATCCTGTGCGGTATAGCATACTATTATTATGATACAAAAATGAGCACTAAGTTTATTATTATGCATCTTGCATTAAAACTTCTAAAACTCACAACAGATCTAATTCTGCATTAAGCCCTCTCATGGAGAAATGTCCTCTCACCTGCAAATTAGCATCCCACACTTGAGTTCTAAGTTTTATGACTACTTAGATGTGAAGATTAGAACTCTCTTTTTTTGACAAATGTACAATGAAAATTGATAAACATCTCTATTGAATTTGGACATTTCCCCCTAAATGTTACATGCCCAGCTTTCTTTTTATTTTTATACACTTTGGTGCACAAAATAATAATTCTAATAACAGTTATATTCTTGGACCCAGATTTCCTGTGAGCTGTGAGTTCACAGGATGCTCCCACTGGAGGATGAGGGGAAGGTGATGGAAGAAGAGGGGAAAGGCAGTGATGTGCCCACTGAAAAACTGCTCCAAGGGATTGGGACTCTCTGGAACAGTGTGGGGGCTGGAGGAGAAGGGGGAATTCACGAAACTCTTCTGCCATCAGCAGGATCCTCTGCTGTTTTTTTAGTCTCTTCTGTGAATGAAGTAGTCCTTCAGTTCATGGAAGAGAAAGTCTGGAAACAACACACAGTCAAAACTAAATCTAAGATAAGTAAGAATTCATGACAAGATAGAAAAGCTACTCCCATCTACATTATAGCTTATATTCATAAAATTATGGAATAAGCTAAGTTATATCCCTCACTGTGGCTGTAGCTAGACCTAAGGTTTATCCCAGGATTGTCCTGGAGTCAAACCTGTTCATCTAAGTGCCACACAGGGCATCCAGTGCTCAGGCAGGGATGAACCCGGGATGATCCTGGGATAAACCCTAGGTCTAGCTATGGCCTTTATCTGCATTTTTTAAAAAACATGCAGTCAAAGGGAGTCCTCAGTTGTCTTGGTACTTAGGAATGCAAAAAGTGCTAAAGGAGTCTAAATCGTATACCATAGCCTCAGGCTGTGTTGATGCCCCTTTGACTATATGCTGCTCAGGAATTCTATTGACATCTGAAGCAAACCCCCCACTGAGATCAAGTCTATGGATCTCCAGTTCATGTTTTTGTTAGCCTTTTGGGAGTCTTAATATTGTTGTGTTTCAGTTTTCCTTGAGGGTTGGTTACCACAGTGCTAGCTGCACAAGTAAATAGAGTTTTAAGTTTCTTTGTGTCTGAAGTGAAAAGTAAGACTGGCCTAATTAGCAACAATCACAATGCTACAAGCACTGAGAACATGGCCTGCTGTGAAAGTAGAGTGATGCTTCCCTCAACAGGGCAGCTGAAAATACAAATTTTTTATCTTTCAGTGTGTCTTTGATGTGACTGGAAGCTTAATTTCTTTGATCCCTTTTGCTTTCCTTTACATTGAATAGGCAGAATTATACCCTTGCATGTGAGCTGCTTCTGCTGGAGAGAGAGGGAGGTGGGGGTAGAAAGCAGTTTAAAACTAAATACTAGAGGATTTTGAAAGTTTAGAATACTGTCATCTCTGACATCTATCGTTCTTGCAGTTGATTCCCTATTCTACATTTGAACACATAGCACTCAGGAAGAGCCTTCTTTGATGCATGACGATTAATCAAAGTTTGATTTAATAAATAAATAAATAAACCATGAAGAAGAAAAATCGCTTATAAAGTGTTTGTAATTACTGCATATTTTCCCAGACATTTGGGTTGTATCCAGTTATTGTGCAGAAAATGAATTTTTCCTGGCATGCTTTGTAAATTAGCCATTAAAAAAACTTCTAAAGCAGCGTTCCCCAACCTAGTGCCCCCCAGATGTTTTGGACTACAACTCCCAGAATTACTGACCATTTGCCATGCTGGAGGGGGCTGATGGAAACTGAAGAGCAAAACATTTTGAGGGCACTAGGCTGGAGAAGCCTATTCTAAAGAGTCTGAGTTCTACTTTGTCATTTCACCTAAAATGTCTAGACTTCACTATGACCACAAGCTGTACTACACTTCAGATTATACAAATTGTACCTGGCAGTGTAAAATAAAGCCCAGAGAGTGAGATTTGACAGTTCAAGATTCAATAACCTGACCCACCACAGTTTTGCTATGTAAACCTAGGTAATTTACATTACCTGCAGTTCCTTTAAAACAGGATAATTGCTCTTTGTACAATGAACGTATGGAGTTATCAGCTTTATCCAAATAGGCCAGTAGTATAGAGCCATTTGTTTAAAATAGAATGCACCTGCACCAGCCAATGCTGGGTGTCTATGGTGTGCCCCCTTATTCCCCTTCCACACCTGCATTAAGCAGGGGATTGGATTCAAAGGCCTTATAGGCCCCTTCCAGCTCTTCTATGATTCTATGGCCTTAGCTAGACCTACCTCATAGTCCACGACAGAGGAGGGAAGATCTTGCGTTGTGATTAGTGTGAGATCCCTCCTCCGTTTAGATGTGAGGCGCAACGACCTCAGGAGGAGAAGTGTCGCGCCCACCATTTTAATTTTTTTAAAGACACAGTAGCGCACGAAAGCTCGTGTGCTAAAGGTATTTTTTTTTTAATTTTAAGTACTTTTCTCGCTCCCCCCACCCTACCCCCGATGGGCAGAGCCAGGTCAAACTGTGGCAATGAGCCACACATTCTGCGGTCTCAGGCTTAGCCCGAGACTGTGGAAAAAGCGGGCCCAAAGGGGAGGGCAACATCCCGGGGCAAGGGAAGGATGATCCCTCCCTGATCCCAGGATCCCCTGTGTGTCATGTGGATGCACAGGGACGATCCTGGGGTTCACCCCGGGATTTCGCCCCGTCTAGCTAAGGCCTATGAAACTTATTCTTCAAATCTGATTATATCTTTTAAAAAAGCATGTCTGGATTAGTTTCCACCAAAACAAGTACGTTTGCACATTAATGTCATAATGTTAATTGTGGCTGCAGTGTTTACAGAAGCCATTCATTTTTACCTATTAAAACAAGTATAACACTCTGTGTTTTTACACTGGCCAGCATACATATATTAATTTTATATAGAAAATATGTTAGTGATTGTATTTTAAATAGGGCTTCTGCAGGGAAATCAAAATTCAATACTTGGCTTATGCATCCTCTGAATTGTCAGGAACGTTATTATCACATGCTTTTGACAAGATACATCGCATGCTGTGCTGTGCTTCTCTTTGTTGTTGTTTTTCCTAGAACTGTGCACTAAGGGGTCTTCATTTTTTTTAATGTAACAATTATTTTTATTTTATTTTTTTCTTTCTACAGCTCGAGGCTTTTCTTAAATAGCTGTTAACACCATGCGTTTGAGGATTATACAACCCAGCGTGTGTCAATTTAGTTTACAGAGGAGATCAGTTGGCACATAGTAGCCAACTTAAGGAATCTGTTTCGAATGGCAATAGAAAGATTTTGGATTCCTGGAGTGTTTTGTTTTGTTATGCACTTGTCTCTCACTGTGTTATCTTTCCTGGTAAGGAGAAGCTTGAATAGTTAGAAAACGAATGAATATGCAGAGAGACATCTTCCCCATCCATTGTACATAGTTGGAACATAGATGCTCCCTGCGTCCTTTTTGTTTTGCTTTTCCCCCTAAGCAAAAATAGTTACTCTGCCAGATGTAACCTTGTATACAAACACATTTACTCATCCACAGAGGGCATTCACATTGGATGTTCATGGTACATTAAAAATTTGTCAAAGACAGCCTCAGCTGTCATCTGTGTGACTTCGCCATATTCTTGATAGCCTTGCCTATAATTTTGCTTTCATTTCACAGTATTATGTCAAAACTGTATTATGACTATAATCCTCCATAGACCTGTCACATTCCCTTCTTAGGCAAAGAGGTTAATGCTACCAAATCATCTCATCAATTTGTTTTTCTGATCATTGCCACTGTTGAGCAGAGTATATAAAAAAGGAGATATGAAGTTATACGCAGGGTATTCTAGGAAAGACGTTCTTTATAGGGCAATATATTTGGTACCAGAGAAGGCCAACATACTTCAGTGACCATTTTCACTTGTATTTTGTACAGAAAGTCAACTAATTTGACATTTCTTCTTCTGTATTAGAGACTTCATTAAAAAGTCTGTTTAATCAGATAGTTTCCATAACTGTTCTAATGTAAACATAAATCCATTGCAGTCAGCAGATTGATCAATGTTGGCTTCTAAATATTTAGAGTTGAATCAGTTCTGCCATTCTGTTCCCTGAAGGGCATTTGATCTAGCAAAGCCCTCCATTAATGGAAGAGAATGGAAGGTAATTGCCACCATTTCCGACTACATACCACTACACCTTTTGTGCTGTTCTAGAGAAGCAGATTTTTAGGGGGTGCCGGGGGAATGGGGAATTGGTGAAAATCACTTTCCATTCCCTTCTGATAATGAAGGTATTACTGAATCAAACAGCCTTCCATGAACAGAAGGGCAGTATTAGATTCAACTAGGGATGAGTGAACATATAATGTTCAAGCTCATTAAAGTTCTCCAAAGTTCTCGAAGCTCGGTTCACGTGGTTCACTCTTTCTTTCTTTTTCTTTTCTTTTTTTCTTTCTTACGGCAAATACACTGACTGGAAACCTGGAGGCTTTCTTATTTGTAGAAAGAAAGTACTTAGGTTCTTCATAAATAACAACAACAATGCACTCACAGGGAGCAATCTTATGTAGGCTTTGGAGAACTCATGGGGGGCTCACCCTGTGACCTCGCTGAGTCTTGCTTGCATGGCCCCACTTCAAGGAGCTGGGTCGCACAGGCCCATGGCAAAGAGTGCTTTCAGAGGCCTCTGGAAAATGCACAATCCTCCCCCACCCCCCGGTCATGCCATTAACATTGTGGGGGAATTGTGCACTTTCTGGAAGCCCCAGAAAGTGTATTTTGCCATCCCCCCCTCCCGGCACCAATCAGGGCCTTAAAGGTCCTGATTGGCATGGGTGATGGGAGAAAATACACTATACTCTCCTGTATTAGAGTGCAGAGAAAATACACAATTGCCCAAGTCATGGAGAAACTGCATATTTTCCCCTGCTGCGTTAATGGCAACTGCCATTAATGCAGTGTGGGAAAAGGGTATGTTTCAGGGCAGACCTGTGCCCACCTGTCTGCTCTCAAAGACTCAAGCCCGTTCTAGCGCCAAGCAGGTGCAGCTGGATTTTTGATCCAATGCTAATTTTATGTCCCCTAGACAGTGTCTGGGGCAGGACATAGGATTGTTTAATTTCTTGAGCTGATAGACAGTGCTGTGAGGTGGGAGCCAGAAAACTGCACTCCCTGCCCCACCCCCCTCATAGCCAGTGTGGAGAGAACCATGCTGGCTTTCTCTCCAAAACAGAGCGTAGATAGAAAGAAAAGGAAGCATTTCCAGGGGCGGAGAGTGCAAGACACCAGACAACTGTGTTGTGCTGTTTCCAATGGCTGCCCCAGCCTCCTTCCCTCCCTGTCTGAGGTGGTGATGCTAGATGAGTGAAATTGCCCATCTATTTATTTATTTATTTATTTAATTACATTTATATACCGCCCCACAGCCGAAGCTCTCTGGGCGGTTTACAACATCTAGTAGAAACTCAGGGTGGTTGGAGCATGGAGGTGAGGATTGCCTCCATACTGCTCCCACTCTGAATAGGATTCCGATCAGCCTTCCAATCAGCCTCAGGATTGTGCCCTTAAGGAGCCATCCTATGCATATTTAGACAGAAAAAGTCCTACATCTGCTAGCATGGAATCCAACACATTTGGAGGGCACCATGTTGGGGAAGGTTTGATTTACCCATCCTGCCAGCTACTCAGTTAAGCGACTAACAGGCATGGGTCAACACAAGATTCCTTCAGCAATATGGTAAAGCTCAGTTGCTTCATAAGGCAAGACGGGACCATTGGCCATGCCATCCTTGAAAGACCAATGAAAAGTGTGGGCACATGGAGGATAAGTTGTAAGCAAGCACAATTTGTGACATTGGACATTATCATCACTGATCATGGGATACACACATCAGCCTTCGCTTCCAAGTTCCTGGCTTTGTGGAGCTTAACATGAGGTCCTTTAACCCCAGTCTTAAACTGGCAGATCTGTTTTAATCATTGAATTGTATTTGTTTTGCGTAATCCATCTTGCAGTATTTCTCTGTGAACCTCAGAGGATCTACACTACCACTTTATAATGGTATTGAAGTGCACTGACAGCTATTGGGCCCCATAAAATGACCTGTTTGTCTGTGGATTCAACGAATAAGAAGAAAATTTTAAGACATCAAAAAGAGGGGAATTTGCGAGTGTAAGCGGGAGCATGGAATAAAGACATGGAGACAGGAGTTGGGTTAACTAGGGCCTCTTTATTTAAAAAACTGGAATCCATCCCTTCCTGGATCTGCGCCTGAAAGTGCGGGAATACCTTATCTCAGGCCTCTAGCTTGTCTTAAGGGCAAGCCATTCTCGAAAGCAAGGAGCCAGAAATTCCGGCTTCTTGCTTATATGACACTTTGTAAGTGTGGGGAGACCACCCTACTACACCAACTGCCATAACGACAGTGAGTAGGTGAAGACAGGAGGGTCTCCAAAGGCATACCATATCCTGGCACTTGAGCCGCGGAGCCCCCGAGGAGCAGGCCTCCGGATATGCCGATCACCTTTTAAAAGGTGCTAGAGTGCTCACCGTCCCTGTCTAATACTCTCAATTCCCGCACATTCCCTGCCACAAATTAACCTAATTACACACCCTTCCTACTAACGCCACCAGTATGAAGTAGGCAAAAACCATAATAGGAAAAATTCTTACTTAGCCCTCCCTCCAAAGGGAGCGACTAGCTAATCCCATACTAGACACGAGGCGGGAGGGTGGGAGCTGAAATCGAAAGAGGCCGGAGCTTGGGCGCGGCGGCCCTTACATAGCCGCCGCCCAGCCCAAGCCTCACGTGTCTCTTCCACAAAGGCCACGTGAGGCGCCTTTATCTCCTGCCCCTCCCACTCGCAACGGTTTCTCTCTTTTTGTGTGTGATTAAAGAGTAAGAGAACTTATTGTTACTTATTTTTGCTGTGGAGAAAATCGGAAGCCCATTTTAAATGTATACGTGCTGTTTTTGTGATGTTTGTTTACTTGTCTGTTTTTTATGTTTGGAAATAACAACAACAACAACAACAGCCATTGGGGCCCATGCCATTTTCACCTAGAGAATGCTGGAAGTTGTAGGACTTTTTTTTTCTGCCAAAACTTGCATAGGATTGTGTCCCTGTTTGATTTTTGTATATGTAATTTTCTCCTTTTTTTGGTTGACCACTTCCCTTCTTTCTTTCACTCATTACTTCTAGTCTTTTAAAACACTTTCTTTACAGTAGAGAGGTGTTTTTTAATACAATAATTTGTTATAAATTTCTGCATTTTCTCTTTTATATTACCAATGCCTTTGACCATTGGAAACCTCCTCACTTCACATCCCTACCTTCTCTAACTGACTTCCTGCAATGTACATTGTTTTTCTGTCAGCTGTTAATACTGGCTCTTAAACTTCATTGCCATTTCCATAATTTTAGTTTATTTCTCTCTGCTTTTCAACGTAAAGTAAACATTCTTCCATAGTTTCTATTTTTCAGTTCATATAATTTCCTTGTAAACTTCCTTGCAATGTTATTGCTATGCTTCATGGGTTGAGATAGTGTTGAATTATTTTCTCATTATCTCTTATGGCTTCTTTAACTGTTTAGTCAGTTTAAATTGGTTACTATAAGTGAGCCATACTTCTAATCTGAATATTCTTGAAACCAATTTGAGTGGTTTTAAACCCATTTATTTAAATTGGTGTTCATAATTACAATAGACATGTCTTTCTTGCTATACATTCATAAAATCTTGCTATATTATAGTCACCAATTTTATCCTGTAGACATTGCATTATGATATACTTCAGTTTGTCCGATTTTATATATATTTACTCATGAACATAAAATTGTGTACAATTATATAATCTTACACTTAGGGGATTAGCCCTTCATTTTACAAGATATACCATTAGATTTAGTATTGTTATTACAAAGGGTAGTGGAATTGTGTTAACTGTTAATAAGAAGTTTCCCCCATAGAAGAAAAATGCTCGAGATAGTTATATGGGTGTGACTCTGATAATTCTCCTGGACCTTTATGTGTGTGTGTGTGTGTGTGTGTGTTATATCCACCATGGAATTCTTTTGGACCAACTGTCTGAGTTCTATTCCTACTTTATAGATTAGTTTCAGAGGGTGGTGTTGGAGACTGTGGTTCCATGGCACTTCTGCTGTGGTGTTGAAGTCATTTTTCCCCCATGGAAAAAAATGGGAATTTGGGGGGAAATTGATATATATGTGACTGCTAAACTTATGTGACTGCTTTAGCAACATGTAATGCATCACTATGACTATCACTATCACTATAGATTTTTCTTATACTGTTTTGTAGGGTAAAACCCCTTCCAATGTGGCTTACACAAAAGAATCCTTTCCATGTTTCCTCAAAATACAACCCATAGTTTTTAGTGGATCTTGCTCCCAGATCAGTATGCATAGGACTGTAGCCTCAAAATAAATATAAATGCCTTGTAATGCAATCCCATAAATTTCTACTTAGGAGTAAGCCTCATTGAGTTACAAGCAAAACTGCAAATATAATTAATATGAGAGAGATCCACCTGAGCAGAAGGATCTTTCAGACGGTCATCTAAGATGTCCAGAAAAATAAATAAAAGTTAGTAATAAAACCGACAAATGTTATAGTAAAGAAAAGAAAGTATATTATTTAGACAGAACTCAGGCCTAAGGTTTATCCCGGGGTCGTCCCGGGGTCGTCCTTGCCTGCTCCCGGGATATCCTGTGTGTCATTTACATGAACAGGGATGACCCCAGGATGATCCCGGGATAAACCTTAGGTCTAGCTAAGGCCTCAGTCGCAATATTAAATATTAGCAGTATATTTGGATATTACGTTAAACTTTCTAACTGCCTTCCCCCAACCTGGTTCCCTCCAGATTTTGGACTACAACTCTCAGGATTCCTGGCCATCAGACATATTGGTCAGGACTGATGGGAGTCCAAAATATCTGGAGGACAACAGGTTGGGAAGGCTGTTTTATAACAACACTGAAAACACTGAACTCTACAGCATACACAGGAATTATCATTCTGTCATGCTGTAGGTTGTCTTACATAAAAATCTGCATCCTATGTATTTTAAATGAGTAAAAGCATGTTACTCATTCCAGTAGAGAAAATATTTCATAGTGGTGTGGGAGGGGGGTAGTGTTCCTCCCAAATTTCAAGTTTTCCACTCACCCCAACAGCCTTCCATGTTTTACCCTGGGCCTTCACATCTCTATTTCCCTCACTGTTTAGCTTCTACAGAGAAGCGAGTGTGGTGTAGTGGCTAAAGTGTTGGACTGGGAGTCAGGAGATCCGGGTTCTAGTCCTCACTCGGCCATGGAAACCCACTGGGTACCTTTGGTGCCAGTCACAGACTCTCAGCCCAACGTACTTCACAGGGTTGTTGTGAGGATAAGATGGAGTGGAGGAGGATTATTTGGATATCAATTTAAACTTTCTAATAGTTTTTCCTAACCTGGTGCTTTTCAGATTTTGGACTACAACTCTCAGAATTCCTGACCATCAGCAATGCATAAAATGTGCATATTGGGACTTTTAAGTGTACTCAAAAATGACAATTGGGGTAAAATCCAACATAAGTCCAACTTAGAGTAGACATATTAAAATGAATCAGACATAGTTTAGTTATGACTTAAGTCCCAGTCATTTTAATGGGTTTACTCTAAGTAGAACCTAAATTGGATTTTACCCTTGGTTCAGAATACAGGTAGCTAGATTACTGACTGCAACTAGTTGGTCAGAACACATCTTGCCCATTTTAAAACAGCTCCACTATCCATTTCTGATCACAGTTCAAAGCATTGGTTTTAAGCCTTAAAGCTTTACATGGCATGGGACGTGAGAACTGTCCATCGGCTACCATGTGAGCTTGCCTGCTTGTTATTGTCAATAGAACCTCTTTTCCAGGGTCAGATGTTAGGCAGGTGAGATTAGCAAAGGGGTCTTCTTTGTAGCGGTGCTCTAACCCTGGACTTGCCTCTGCTAAACTACTTTTCATTGGCCAGAGCTGTTGATAAATTTGAACCTGCTGCTGTAGTGTTACTGTTTTACTGTTCTTTGTTCTGTTTTATATTTATTTATTTATTACATTTTTATACCGCCCAATAGCCGAAGCTCTCTGGGCGGTTCACAAAAATTAAAACCACAATAAAACAACGTGCAACCAGGATAAAACCACGCAGCAAAATTGATATAAGATTAAAATACAGAGTTAAACAGTAAAATTTAAATTTAAGTTAAAATTAAGTGTTAAAATACTGAGTGAATAAAAAGGTCTTCAGCTCGCGACGAAAGCAGTACAGTGTAGGCGCCAGGCGGACCTCTCTGGGGAACTCGTTCCACAACCGGGGTGCCACAGCGGAGAAAGCCCTCCTCCTAGTAGCCACCTGCCTCACTTCCTTTGGCAGGGGCTCACGGAGAAGGGCCCCTGTAGATGATCTTAAGGTCCGGGCAGGTACATATGGGAGGAGGCGTTCCTTCAAATAACCTGGCCCCAAACCGTTTAGGGCTTTAAATGTTATAGATTTTGTTTAGAGATTATTTTAGAGATTGGCATTTGTTTGCTGTCATTCATTTTGATTGGTATAATCCCCATGGTTGTTGCTCTTTTAATTATAAAGTCACTTTATAAAATTTAAGAAAGAAACACAAGAATAAACCAGCACCTGAGTTCAGTCGAGAAATGCACTGGCTGCTAATTTATTTGGCTACCACTGACTGTAAATATTCTTACCATTCCACATCCAGATATGTATGAAGCATAGCCTGCAATCTTAGAATTACCACAAGCTTCAAAATAACTTGGTTGTCTGTAAACCTTTTGGTAGTAAAATCCCAAGCAGATGGGAGGATGCTGTTGTACCCGTGTCCTCCTTGTCAGTTCCTGGTTGACCGCCATGTGAACAGAATGCTGGACTAGATGGACCCTTGGTCTGATCCAGCATGGCTTTCTTATGTCCTTATGTAAAAGGTTTCAAATGAAACTTTTCCAACTAGTGAATAGAACAGTAGTTGAGTTTCAGCATAAGGAAATGGACACCGATGATCAGTGGAACATATAGGCTTGGTTTGGAGGTACAAATCTCAACTTAATGAATCAAGATACACACAAGCTTGTGCCTGCACACTTCATTGTTGCTCTCTTCCTACTCTCCTTGGCTAGGGTAACCATATTTTGGAAACCAAAGAGGAGGACGACATGGCCGCCTCAAGGGGATGTGCCCACCAATGTGTCCAGCCCCCAAGGGGGCATGCCCACCCAAACATGGCCTTGGTCAATGTCTGATTTCACTGCACACAATTAAGACAAACCTGTTCTACATAACATCTTAATGTTAAAATCACTGGAATAAAGAACAAGTGAGACATTCAGTGTATCTGAAATTAACTTTACTCATTCCTACTTTTGTAGCTTTTGCTGTACTTTGAAGCTTTTGCTATACTCTGTGTGATACAGTCTCCCCTTCTCTCAAATATCTTTTCTGCCTGCAAATCCTTCACCGGATGACCATAGTCTCACCTTTCCTAACATTTAACACTCTTTCCCCATCACCTTTCTCATATCCATACTCACAGATTCATCATACTGCTACCACTGAACAAATGAAGCAGTTGACAAGTACAGAAAAATCTAGTAAAACAAACAAGCAAATAAGCATTCAGAAAGAGTAGAAACTACTGTTACTCTGCAAACATTATCCATGGAAGAAAATGGATTAAAGGCTACACCTCTTAGCTTGTTTCAACTTCAACCAGACATAACAATCAAAAACAACAAAGAAAAACATACCTCCCATACTCTGGGAGGGGCTGGGGGACATGTTCCCGGAAGTCTGGGAACATGCCATTCTAGGCCCTGCCAGCACGGGCCTTCTCCTTGGCGAGTGCAATTGCACCGACCAAAGAGAAGGCTAGATCGGTGCTGGAAGGGGCTGGGGGCTGGGACACATTCTCAGAAGTCCAGGAATCCCAGACATTTTAGCATATTTTTAGAATTTCTCATGGACCCTGGTATGCCCCCCCCTTTTCCTGGACTTCCCCAGGGAATTCCGGGCATCTGGTCACCCTATCCTTGGCATACCACAATCCAAGATCCCTGAACCATAGTTTTCTATTACATCTGAACCAGGGCCGGATCTACACTAGTCTTATAACGTTGCTAGTGTCCCTTTCTAACGTGGTTCTCTGTATCGTTTCTCTGTATCACGGGACACACTAGCGTGACTTACGTTTCACTGCAACGGAACTTCAGGGCACATTGTTCAAGTGTTTCTGTTGTTCTCCCTCTTCTGTGAGAGCTGCTGGGTTTGTTCCGCCCACTGCCTGCCTCATTCCTAGCCGGAAGGGTAACAGTCATAAGCACACACAAACCCCCTCCCAAAACACCTTAATGCAAGTCCCAGGGAATAGCCTGAATGCATAGGAGCCAGCCACTTTGCTGAAGCTAAGCAGGGCCGGGTCTGGTCAGAGTTTGAATGGGAGACCAAATTGAAAAGTTTTAGCAGCAGTCCCATTTAAGCCCTGCTGGTCATGAGTTTTGGACTTTGGACCCTTGTTAATTTTCCTGCAGGGAGCTACAGTGATCCTTTGAGCGCTCCTCAGCTCCTTTGCAAAGAGGGGGGAAATGTTAAAAAAAAAGTCATAAAAAATCAACCGATGACCCAATTTGATTCAAATTTGGTATTTGAATTACTGTGCCAAATTTGGTGTCTTTATCTATAAAGCTTACGCAGATGTCAGCATTTGTTTAAAATCCTGCTCCTGCGCCCGCAGCAGCGGCTGGGGCGAATCTTTTGCAAAAGGAGCACAATTAACGCTGGATGCATGGGACTACTTCACAATCAAAGCAGATTCTAAGGTGGAAAACTTCTGAGTCCTTTGCATGCAATTGTCAGTGATTGCACAGTAAAACGCTGGTGTGATTTATCTGCTGTATCAGATAAATTAGCAAACGGGGCAAAGGAAGGAGAACAGGAAGTGGGCGGAGCAAACCCAGCAGCTCTGAGAAAGGGAGAGGAAAATTACCGTCAGAACGAGGCACATGAATCTGTAGCCACGCTGGAACTAAGAAATAGAACCTGTAAGTACAACTCATTTGCAACGTTGGAGACCCAGGGTCACGTGACGCTATGCGTCACAGTAACCCATTCAAAACGTTAGAATAACACCAGTGTAGATTCCCACCAGGAAGTTATGTTTACCAGGTTTGTAACAGTCCAGAATCTTAAACCAACCAAGCTGGGCGTCAGCTGACTGAGTGCTCCACCTCTCCCTAACAGGTACATCTGAAGCCTGCCAGAGGCTGGGAAGGTGGGGTGTGTTTGGCTGGTGGGGGGGAAAGAAGAACAGGGACTGCTGGGGCTTCCCTCTGCAGTCTCTCCCCTCACCTGCTGGGCGTCAGCTGACTGAGTGCTCCACCTCTCCCTAACAGGTACATCTGAAGCCTGCCAGAGGCTGCGCCTCGGCGCGCGCCTCGGCGACGCGCAGAGTGCGGCGCCGAGTGCGCACTTGGCGCCGCACTTTGCGGCGCACATAGGAGATACCATACTACTGTACCTGCAAGATCTCCAACCAGCCAAACAGCAGCAAATTGTAAAATACATTTTAATTACTTTTTAATATGTGCCTGGGGAGCTCTGGGGGATACGGGGATGCCCACATAACTGTGGTCACGGGTAGGGGGAGGTATGGTGCTAGGGGAGGAACAGGCCAGATGAGGAGAAGAGGGGATAGATTCCTTACAGCTATTCCCTCTTCTGGTTCCTACCCCAACCGGATAGTTCCTGGTGGCCATATCAGCTTGCTCTCGGGTCTGGTGGTGCTGCTGCTGAACGCCAGGTCAGTCCAGAATAAAATCTCCCTCATCCATGATTTGATTGTGGATGAGGGGGCTGACCTGGTATGCATCACTGAGACCTGGGTGGGTGAACTGGGTGGGGTTGCTCTCACCCAGCTCTGCCCTCCTGGGTACTCGGTGCAGCACCAGCACAGACTCGAGGGCCGGGGAGGGGGGGTTGCCGTGGTCTATAGGAATACAATCTCCCTCTCTAGGCTTCCTGTTCAGTCGAGTGCTGGTCTGGAGTGTTTGTACTGTGTGTTGGGTACTCGAGACAGATTAGGGATTCTGCTGGTGTACCGTCCACCCCGCTGCCCAACAGTCTCCCTGCCTGAGCTGACGGAGGTTGTCTCGGACCTGGTGTTGAGGACCCCCAGGATGGTGGTTCTGGGGGATCTCAACTTCCATGCCGAGGCTGCTGTATCCGGAGCGGCTCAGGACTTCATGGCTGCCATGACAACCATGGGGCTGTCTCAACATGTCATCGGCCCAACACATGCAAAGGGACACACACTTGATCTGGTTTTCTCGACTGGACAGGAGGATGGTGATCTGGAAGTGGGGGAACTAACATCTACCCCCTTGTCATGGTCGGATCACTTCCTACTGAGGTTTAGACTCTCGGCGGCCTTTCCCCTCTGCAAGGGTGGGGGGCCTATTAAAATGGTCCGCCCCCGGAGGCTAATGGACTCCGATGGATTCCAGAGGGCTCTGGGGGATTTTCCTGCTGATATGGCCGGTGCTCCTGTCGAAGCCCAGGTCGCTCTGTGGAATGCAGAGATGACTCGGGCGGTTGACACGATCGCGCCCAAGCGTCCTCTCCCTCTGAGCAGAGCCCGGTCAGCTCCTTGGTATACATCTGAGCTGAGGGCGATGAAGCAAGAGGGGAGACGGCTAGAACGCAGGTGGAGGAAAACTCGTGCTGGGTCTGATCGAACACGGGCTAGAGCTCACTATCGAGCCTACTCTGTGGCGGTGAGGGTGGCAAAGAGGCAGCTCTTTTCCACCAGCATTGCGTCTTCTCGGTGTCGTCCGGCGGAGCTTTTCCGAGTGGTTCGTGGCCTGTTACACTCTGGGCCAGGGCGTGAGATAGTTGAACCCTCGGTAGCACGCTGTGACGAGTTTGCACGGCACTTTGAAGATAAAGTCGCTCAGATTCGTCATGAATTGGACACCACACTTAATGCAGCACCACTAGTAGAGGTGTTCAGAGCGCCGTCCGGCTCAGTTTTATTGGATGAGTTTCAGTTATTGAGGCCCGAGGATGTGGACAAGGTGCTTGGCCAAGTCCGGTCGACCACCTGTGTGCTTGACCCTTGCCCCTCGTGGCTCATTACATCAAATAAGGAGGGGATCGCCGGCTGGGTCCAGGAGGTTGTAAATGCCTCCTTGAGAGAGGGAGTGGTGCCGGCCTCTTTAAAAGAGGCGGTAATTAGACCACTCCTGAAGAAGCCTAATCTGGACCCGGAAGATGTTAACAACTACAGGCCGGTGGCTAATATCCCTTTCCTGGGCAAGGTGCTTGAGCGGGTGGTTGCAGGACAACTCCAGGCACTCTTGAATGAAACGGATTATCTAGATCCATTTCAATCGGGTTTCAGGCCTGGTTTTGGAACAGAAACTGCCTTGGTCGCCCTGTGGGATGACCTCTGTCTGTAGAGAGACAGGGGGAGTGCGACCCTGTTGGTTCTCCTGGACCTCTCAGCGGCCTTCGATACCATCGACCATGGTATCCTTCTGGATAGGTTGTCTGAGCTGGGAGTTGGAGGTACTGCGTTGCAGTGGTTCCGCTCCTACTTGGATGGCCGATTCCAGAAGGTGGTGCTGGGGGATTATTGCTCTGTGCCGTGGCTCCTAAGCCATGGGGTTCCGCAGGGCTCTATTTTATCCCCTATGCTGTTTAACATATACATGAAGCCGCTGGGGGAGGTTATCCGGAGATGTGGACTGAGGTGTCATCAATATGCGGATGACACCCAGCTCTACCTTTCCTTTTCATCAAACCCAGGTGAGGCAGTGACTGTTCTGAACCAGTGCCTGGGCACGGTAATGGACTGGATGAGGGCTAACAAACTGAGACTCAATCCAGACAAGACGGAGGTACTGTTAGCGGGTGGTTCATTTGTCCGGCGAGGTGATGTTTGCCCTGTCCTGGACGGGGTTGCACTCTCCCTAAAGGATCGGGTCCGTAGTTTGGGGGTGCTCTTCGATCCAGAACTGTCACTTGAGGCACAGGTGAACTCAGTGGCAAAGAGCACCTTTTATCAGCTTAGGCTGATATACCAACTGCGCCCTTATCTGGACAGTGATAGCCTAGCTACAGTTATCCATGCTCTGATAACCTCTCGTTTGGATTACTGCAATGCGTTATACGTGGGGCTGCCTTTGAAAACGGTCCGGAAGCTTCAGCTGGTACAAAACAGGGCAGCCCGTTTACTAACAGGGACAGGCTGGCGAGATCACATTACGCCAGTCCTTTTACAACTTCATTGGCTGCCAGTCCAGGTCCGGGCCCGATTCAAAGTGCTGGTATTGACATTTAAAGCCCTAAACGGTTTGGGGCCAGGTTATTTGAAGGAACGCCTCCTCCCATATGTACCTACCCGGACCTTAAGATCATCTACAGGGGCCCTTCTCCGTGAGCCCCTGCCAAAGGAAGTGAGGCAGGTGGCTACCAGGAGGAGGGCTTTCTCCGCTGCGGCACCCCGGTTGTGGAATGAGCTCCCCAGAGAGGTCCGCCTGGCACCTACACTGTACTGCTTTCATCGCCAGCTGAAGACCTTTTTATTCACTCAGTATTTTAACACTTAATTTTAATTTAAATTTAAATTATACTGTTTTAACTCTGTATTTTAACCTTATATCAATTTTGCTGCGTGGTTTTATCCTGGTTGTGCTTTTTATATTGTATTTTGTATTTGTATTTTTAACTTGTTGGTTGTTTTATGATGATTTTAATTTTTGTGAACCGCCCAGAGAGCTTCGGCTATTGGGCGGTATAAAAATGTAATAAATAAATAATAAATAAATAAAGCAGCAGAAAAGAAAAAAAGAAAAAGAAACAAGAACACTCATGTTTGTTTTAGATGTGCCATCTCCTTTCGTTCCTGAGGCTGAAATGAAGTATGTTCTGATGAATTTGAATAGCTTAAAAAGTAAAGTATATTGCTTCAGCTAATGTTTACCCCATGCTGTGTCTGGTCAAATACTCCTTTTCTCAACTGCTGTGATTCTACTGATGAAAGGAAAACAAGAACAACATTCATTTGTTTATTATACACTTCTGTTTTAGCTGATAATGGGCAAAGCAGTTAAGCTGGTGAATTAGGTTTGCTGTGTTTGTTTAAAGGGATTGTTGGTCCTCAAGGCCCCATGGTTAAGAAGCTTCTTTAAACAACTAACCAGCAAATGAGTCTGAAGCTGTGCAAGAAGTGTGGTGTATTGAGATACCCATCCCTGATGGATTATACAGCGGCATGTGGTACAATAGAATTTGACGTTTCCCACCACAATTTAATTCTTTTAAACCATTTTCATAATTACAAACCAATTAGAGCTGAGAAGGTAAAAATGTTACTGGTAAAGCAGACAGATTACTGTATCTGTAGAAGAAAGTTTATAGGTAGAAATCTCTGGCCTACATTGTTCAGAAGTTATTATAACTATAAACATTATTAGTTTTAATTTTAATTTAATTTTAATAATTATCATAACTTGTCAACATTTTTTGTAAGTTTGGGAAACATGTTTCATTCATAGACAACATTTAACAGATGTGTGTTCATTGTAGTCCCAAGCCAGAGGTGAGCAACTTCTGTCCCACCAAATGCTTTGGCCTTCAACTCACAACAGCCTTTGCCACCATAGCCAGGGATTGTAGATATGATAGAAGTTGTAGGCTAAAACATGTTGCCCACTCCCATCCTAAACTAATTTTTGAAGATAGTTCCAATGTTTGACATTCATTAATTTTTGTGCTGAGCATGGTGGTCTAAGTAGCTTTGATATTATGGTGATTTAAAACGTGCATATTGAATGCAACCTGCTATCTTTGCAACTTTGCAACCTGCTATCATCCATGTCATTGTTTCTTTCATACCTTCAGACTAATGAATTGGTCAGAACTTAGGCACCCACCAGAAATGTAAGCATCTTATGGTAGGAAGTTATCAATTTTGTTCATTGTAAAGTGCCATTAAATGCACATTTAATATTATTTCAGCTTTTAAAAATACCACAGGTTAATGCAAAAATGGCGCAGAATTAATAGGTTAAAACTCTTATCAGAATAAATAAATAAATTCATTCAACTAGAATTTAATTTAAACTTCTTTTGCCTTATATGTGTTTCCCTTCTCTTTTGGTTGTTGTTTTATTTGTACCTTAACCAGTTCCTTACATTCTGTCAAAACTATTCTTCTTTTTGAGCTTAAGGTTGTTGTGCTATGCTTTTAATGTTTTTCCACTTTCACCTCATTTGCTTTGGACCACTCTGCCCGCTGATAAATGCTTATCTCCATGAACCTCTGCCTTTGTAGAAAGGCCTCTTTTGTTTTTGCGGTTTTGTTTGAGCATTCAGGCATTGATTCAACTCTTTGTTTCCTTCCTTTTGTGTGCCATACCTTTTCCTCAGTTCTGTAGATTACAGGTCTGTGGGTAGGGCTTGTTGTTTTTACCAATATTTTTTTATTAGTTGTATTAGCATTAGTTTTAGAATGGTAGGTACTTTATAAATAATAAATATTATTATTAACCCCACCTCACCTCCCAAAACACCACTAAGCTTATAATTGCAGCAAGGTTTTGTGCTTTGCCTTTTGGTCTCCGCAGAATGAAAAGTATGTAAAGAAATGTTACTGTAAATAACATTTACAATCCATAATATTTATTTATGCAGAATGCTTTTCAGTAAAACGGTTTTGCCACAGTCCATTAGCATATGAAGGTATTTGTTTGTTTTTTGTGTTGCTTTCATCTAGCTTTATAAAAGTGGCTGTGCATACAGATCAGCCTCCCTATAGGCATCATATCAGATTGTTTTGTTGTTATTGTTCATAAAGACTTCATAAGCTAGTGAACACTCTAAATAGGCAGTGTCATATCTTTGTCAAATAAGGTTACCTTGTCTCTCAAATTAGTTGCATAGGTTATCTTTACATTAGTTGCAATTAAAGGATGTCACTTAGGTGCCTTGAAGGGAAGTCCTCAGAGGAGACACATTTCCATTTAAAAGGCCTCCTTATAAGAAAACAACAACAACACCCTTGTGTTCTAAATTACAGACATGGTGATTGAATGAAGGTTAGCGTGCCTCAGTTTTTATTATATTCCTGATCTTTCATTAAAGTTATATTTCAACTAGTATCACCATATATGGACTATCATGGCAGCTATAGATTCCTTGCTACTGTAAGCTAAAGAAAATAACAAATGTAGCATCTTGGATTAAAAGACCACAATTTTATTGAGAAATTTGACACACCCAGACAAAACTACCTGAGGATAGCGTGAATGGAGGTCACTAATCTAAGGCCTTAGCTAGACCTAAGGTTTATCCCGGGATCGTCCCCGGGGTCATCCCTGTTCATGTAAATGACACACAGGGGATCCCAGGAGCAGGCAGGGACAATCCCGGGACGATCCCGAGATAAACCTTAGGTCTAGCTAATTCTCCATGGTTCAGCCATCATAAGACTAGCTTGAATCACTAGCTGAAGTACCTTCTTTAGAACACAACGTCCTACTAAAAAGCTGCCACATTTGAAGTGTCCATAGTGGGGTGTGAGGTGAGTGTAAGCTGCTAAAAAATCCTGTTGATTCTCTTTTACCTTCCCAACCTGGAATAACAGGAACCCTCTTGAGCCACCCATCATGGGAAAGTACTTCATTCTTCATTTACCAAGAGAAGCCTCGTCTTGAGTTCAATCAGCCCTTTATTAACACATAACTCTGATTTCCCTTTAAATAGAGACACTGCAACTTGTTTTAAAAAATCTGAGTACTTTTTGCCACGACCATACCAACATATTTCAGCTGCAAATTCAGGAACTGGGCGGTGGCAGTGCAGTATGGGCTGCCAAATCAGCCTGACAAGCCAGAGTTCCTGGTTCCCACATAACACTAAACAATATAGAGCCAGAGCATCCCTAGGTTGTTTAGCCCTCCCACTTGCAGCTGCAGTGAGCAAAGAATGCAGTCTCACTTGCCTTCAATAACTCAGATTTGTATTGATTGATTGCATTTTTATACTGCCCAATAGCTGAAGCTCTCTGGTTGGTTTGGGGTTATTTTTTTAAAGCTGGGTTATTATGATATGTGAACTAGGCCATTTGTTTTTGTGAAAAAGGACTTTGTAAAATATGGACCAGAACAAAAGATCCTAAAACCAGAAATCTTTTTCCATTTGTTTGGAACAGTCTAGAATATGGTAGATATAGATGCTTCTCCTCTGCTCTCTGCATTATTTGTTATTTAAGTATTGGGGCTAATGCATGAGCATTTTAATGATTCATGCAGGGCACCTGCTTTGATGTTAATAAAGGCAATAAAACTACAATCCGTGGTTCTAGTTGTACTCTGCACTTGTCACTCATTTCTTTGCAATGCCCTCATGAAAACAGCCTGTTTTTCTAAGAAGGAATATGGAAACCGTAATAAAGTTTAGTTCTTGGGTTTTTCCCCATTTATGTTGCACTTTGAAAGATAAACACATTTATGCTTTCTTTTCATGCAATATAAGGTAGTGTCTTCAAGCAACTGAATTCCATTTTCTTATATTATTTTTACAACACTGGCATATGCATTCCAAGTAATCAATACTAAATTTAGTGCTAAAGGAAATGGAAAGTGGATGTATATGTTACAATGGGAAAGTAAAGAAAATTACAATTTCAGAAAGTTGAAACATATTCAGCTGCCTTCCCTCTTTGATAGTTAATTTTAAATGTTCTTCAATTTGAAAGTAGTAAAAAAGTAATACATTTCTTTCTCTTTTTCTGTCTCTTTGAAATTTCTTAGTTTCAACACTGTAGTTTCAAGCTCAGAAGTTTAATAAAAAATATCAGAAACGTTTTCCCCCTTTGGACACTCTTGCTGATAATGAAGAAGGCAAGATTGTTTTTACAACTTGAAAATTGAATTCCACTTAAATAAAATTCATCGTAAATAAAATCAAATTATAAACAAATTCAATGTACACATTTAATCATATGTTCCATCAGCAAGCCAGTGTAGTGGTTAGCATGTTGGACTGGGGTTGGGGAGATCAGGGTTCTAGTCCCTACTTGGCCATGAAACTCAGTGGGTAACTTTGGGCCAGTCACTGGCTCTCAGTCTAACCTACATCACAGGGTTGTTGTGAGGATAAAATTGAGAGGTGGACCATGTAAGCTGCCTTGGGTTCCTGGGGGGGAGGGGAGAGAAGGCATGATCTAAATGTAATAATAAAATAGATAAATGAATAAATCATTTCTCTTATGAAAATAGAAACATTTGCTTTCCGCTATGGACAAACCATTATAAGCAAACCATTTCCAATGTTTCAGGTGGCTGGTACATCTCATACAGCATTGCTAAGACTCATGGCAAAAGTGCCACCACTATCATGAACATCTTATCAACCACAAATCAACTCTAGAATTCCTACCTGGAAGCTGCAATTTCAAATTACCACTTTCGTTTAGTGTGTTTTAGGTAGCTCCCATATAATACAAATTTTAAAGTTGTATTTGTGAACATTTTTGCCTCTAGCTAAAAGTGACCATGTTTGTGTGGGTTTTGGTTTTTGGTTTTGGTGGGGCGAAGCATCAAATATGTGGAAAAGTGTTACTTCTCACCTACTGTTCAGGCACATTCCTATTGGGGCCAGAGGAAGAAGTAGTCAGATGGAACCATCAAAGCATAGTAATCCAAAGAAGTATTGGCCCAGTGATACAATGAACTATCTATGGTGTCATGAAACTGGCTAAACCATTATTTGGCATTATAGAAAGCATGTCTCTTCACTGTCTCTTTAATTTAGAATGAGGGTAATATGAAGTAGCTTGATAGGGAAAACATTACAGAGATAAAAGAAAATATTATTTTAACCTCTGAAAGCAACCCTTTCTCCTGAAACATATTCATTTCATGCAGTCCCCATAATTTCTAGAATATCAAATCTCAGCCTATACTATACTAGCAGAACTGTACCTTAACAAGAAAGGTAGCATTCTGGAGGAAAGGTGAGGATACTCTTCATTGCTATGTATAAACCTGAGATGTTCTAGTGACTGAAGTAGAGCATGGCTAGACAAGGGGGCTGGAGGGAATGATCTCACAATTTTATGATCGCGAGATCGTCCCCCTCAGTCCACACGTGGTGTGAGATGTCCCAAGAGGAAGAGGACGTCATGCCCGCCATTTCTTTTTAAAGAAACAGGGGGGGGAAACACTGCTTCAGGGGAAGAAACGCTGTTCCACCAAGGGTGAGCTATTCCACCTGCTCCCCTTCCCCCCCCACACACACACCTGGAGACTTTAAAAGCAAGGCTGGAGCTGAAGGGAGGTGCTGCTTCAGGGGGAGAAACGCTGTTCCAACCAAGCTTTCTTTTCTTTCTTTTCTTCTTATCTGGTTTATTTTGCTGTAAACTTGTATTTAGTATATTTTTGAGTATTATTGTGATGTTGTTGATTAGTATATTGTTAAATATTGTTGTAGTTCTAATTTTTGTAAACCGCCCAGCTTCGGCTATTGGGCAGTATAAAAATGCAATAAATGAATGAATGAGCTAGAGTGCACCAGTGCTCCAGTGCAAAGGTTAGTCTTTAAAAAAAAAACCCGACCCTGCTTTCCCCCACACCGTGCCCAGTTCCTGGCTCTTCACATTTACTCATGAGGAGCCGGGACTATACCGGGATGGCTGCTCACACATCCCGCGGTCTCGGGATCATCCTGGGACCACAGGAAAAACTGAGAAAAATGTGTAGTGCAGTATCCCAGGGAATTTCCTTTGCTTCATGTGGACACACAGGGATGATCCCGGGACGATCCCCAGGATATCGCCCCATCTAGACATGCCCCTAGTTTGCATGACACAGTGCAGCTTGTCATGGATTATTTAATGCGAGAGTTGTTTAACAAATTGAGTTTGTGCAACATGACAATCCCCAAGTGGGACTGAATATGCAAAACGGCGGCCACACATGCCGCAGCCTCATCACCTTGTGTTGTGCAGATTGGCCCAGTAAGAAAATGTTTAATGCCTAAGAAATAGGTACAATAGGAAGACTTCATAAGGGGGTGAGTATTCCATTCATAAGGAAATTGGATATTCTACCCAGTTATATGATTGCATCCCCTCTTTGACTCTACTAACATGCAAGGCATCATTAGGCTTGGTGCACATTAGTAACTCCCAATGACCTATGATGGGCTATTAGCTTTTGGAGATATCAAGAAGGTGACTTTCTCAGGCTTAAGTTAGAGTGTATGTGAAGTCTTCTTCACACAATGTAAAATATAAAGTGAGGTATGTAAGGGTTAAGGTAAGGTGTTTGGAAACACAAGGATTATGTAGATTAAGAAGTGGTGATGGGTTGTTGAGTGTACGCTTGATGACGAATGAAAGTTTGACTCTGAGTAATGTGTAGAATAGCACCTGGATATAAAAAATGATAACCCCAAACTATAGTTTGGCACTAGATGATAAAACAGTAGATGACGATACACCGGTGTATGAGTCTTTTTGTAGAATATCAGGTGCTTTTGCTGTAATTCTGGAATTGCCTGCATATTTATTCTGACACCTCACCCCACAAGTCCAACATTTAGGATACCCATTGATTTCAGTGGATGTGTAATATTTCATTGTGCTATTCTCCTGCAGCTTCATCTAGACATGATAGAGATGTACAAAATTATGCATGCTGTGGAGAATGTGGATAGGGAGACATTTTTCTCCCTCTCTCACAATACTAGAACCTGGGGTCATCCCATGAAGCTGATTGGTGGAAGATCCAGGACAAAGAAAAGGAAGTACTTCTTCACACTGCGCATAGTTAAATTATGGAATTCACTACTACAAGATGTAGTGATGGCCACCAATTTTGACGGCTTTAAAAGGAAAAAAAGGGATAAATTCCTGGAGGAGAAGGCTATCAATGGCTGCTAGGCCTGATGGTTATGTGCTACCTCCAGTATCCAAGACAGTAAGCCTGTGTGCATCAGTTGCTGGGGAACATGGGAGGGAGGGTGATGGTGCACCATGTCCTGCTTTGTTGGTCCCTGGTCGACCACTGGTTGGCCACTGTGTGAACAGAGTGCTGGACTAGATGGACCCTCGGTCTGATCCAGCATGGCACTTATTTTCTATCCTATTTTCTTTATGTAGAAAAGTTCCCATTGAGAACTTTTCTATTCTCCAAAGGAAACTGACTTTTTAAAGGATATCCTCTTTTAGAGAAGGGAAAGTGTGAAAAACTATTAAGTAGTTAATCTGTTTGTTTAATCCCAACTCTTTTGGTTTTGAAAAAATGGATTATTATTAACTAAGCATTATTCTTCATTAGAATTCTACTATAGTTTTTATTACCATGGGCAATATTTGACTATACTGTCTGCATTTGTTGGCTACAAGTGAAGATTTAAGTGTGGAGGGTGAGTCAGATAAACTGCAACGAACTTGAATGCCTGCAGAGTTGAACAATGCTGTCCAGAGCCACTGAGCAAGGTTCCTGGATGCAAGCAGAGTTCAGGATCACAGTTCCAGAGGTTGTAATTTAGCCGGGAGTCCAGATGCCTAGAAAGCTGGATACTCCAAACACTAAAGTGGGTATATTGTTTCCGTTGTCTTCACTGTGCTGCTCTGAGCCTTTTAAGTCCTAACCTGACACCAGGTGCTGGCAATTAGCCCCGTAGCTTCCATGCTCTGGCAGCCTGCTGATGTTGATTCCTCAATCTCAGTAACCTGCATTCAGCTGGGGTTGGACAAGCCTCATGATCCACTTCATCATTCTCTGTCCATTAAAGGGGTTACTTCCGGGTCTTGCCAGCTCTCTGGGGGTAAAGACTCTTGTTCACCTTAGAATCATAGAATCATAGATTAGCAGAGTTGGAAGGGGCCTATGAGGCCATTGAGTCCAACCCCCTGCTCAATGCAGGAATCCACCCTAAAGTATCCCTGACAGATGGTTGTCCAGATGCCTCTTAAATGCCTCTAGTGTGGGAGAGCCACTAGTCACCTTGGCCACTAGTCCCCTCCCCAGGAACCGTTGGAGCTTGCTCTTCCCCTTCGTCCTCTGATGATGAGGCTTCCGGGGAAGGCATGACATATACTTTTACCATTTAGTTTGTCAATCAATTCACCATGGGTTTTTTGGGGTGGGCAGGGGTGGAAGGGAGTGGTTTAACAAAATAAATAAATCCTAGACTAGGATACAAAGACATATGTTAGGTGTAATCAGAGCCTGGCATGCTCTGTTTTAATCCAAGAAACAGCAGGGTGAATGCCACATCACAAATTACATTTGAAAGTATACTGAGTTTGAAAAGTATTTTGGTATACAGCTTTACATATGATCCAGATACATGGTAGCGGGGAGCCACTGGCAATGGTACCAAGTATCAACATACCCAGTGGATCCACCTCCTGGTAGTTGCATATACAGTGTTCATGAGAAAGGGCTCTCCCTCTCCCCCACCCCACCTAAGAATTTGAAAGTTTTTGCCCTCAACCCTGAAATGTTGAAGAAAAAAATTTCTACCAACTTTCATCAGTTCAGTATGGTCCATCAATTAAGACAGCAGCTCTGGTTTGAATGCTGAACAGTGAACAGAACATGGGCCATAAATACACAAAGCATATCTAGAACCTTTTCCATGGGGAACTAAAGAATGATAACAGGACCACAGGTTCTATATTTCTGTACCTGCTATGGACATTTCAAATGAAATACGCTACTTTGAAGGTATTAGAACATGTTTGCTAAAATGACACACCAGACTAGTGACGGTTTGCATTTTACTAACATATTATGAAGAGCACACAGCTGTGTTATTTAGATATTCTAAAAGCTTTAAAATTACCTGAATGAGGTTGCAGGAAACCAGCAGTGGTATTATTGCATTCAACAGTTTGTCCTTTAAAATAATGAGGTATTGAAATGCCAAATCACTGTTTTTAAGTGGCTTGGATGAACATCTGTTGTTGCTTTTTTAACGTTAGAAATAAAATTACACTTCAGACAATAACTATTTTTGGTCAACCCACCATTTTCATTATGCTTTGTTATAAAGGTAGTTTACTTTAAAGTGTCCTTTGAGTGCAACATTGAGCATCTGTACCTGAGCAGCTACACTTTTAAAAATTGTAAATAAAAATACATCCCATTAAAACTGTTCTCCTTTGCAGCAATCTGAATTGACTTCTTCTGCTCCAGTGTGTAATTAATTTGGAGGAAACAATATAATTGAGTCTGTGGGAGGAGGGATGGTATGATAAACATTGGGGAATATTGGGGGAAAGTGAATATATAATGCACGTAGGGCTCAGTGCATGCAAAAGATACCAGAAGGTGTGGGTTTTTTTAGATTAGGAACCATTTTAGGCCTAATTTACACCAAGAAGGATATTGCACTATGAAAGCGGTATATAAAAGGCAGGAGTCAAGCAGGATATAGTGATATGAAACCAGAATATGGTATGGGTCAGTGGGCCCCAACAGTTGTCTGTGCACTTCAAAACTGCTATAAAGCAGTAGTGTTGCTCCTGCCTTTTATATACCACTTTCATAGTGCAATATCCTGTTTGGTGTAGATTAGGCCTTAGGCCATGGCTAGACGAGGGGGGGTGGAGGGGTATGATCTCATGATTTTATGATTGAGAGATCCCCACTTCAGTCTATGCGCAACGTCCAGGAAGGAAGAGGATGTCACACCCGCCTTTTTGTTTTTTAAAGGAGAAGAAGCGCATGAGCCCTCGTGCACAAACTATGAGGTTTTGGTTTTTTATATATATAAAATAAACCAACACCTCGCCCTCCCCCCCCACCCTTGTTTACTCACAAGGAGCCGGGACAAACCATGATGCCCAGCCACATGTTCCACGTTCTTGGGATCATCCCAAGACCGCAGAAAAAGCAAGATAGAAGGGTGTGGCGATATCCCGGAGAAAGGGAGGGATCATCCTTCCCTGCTCCCGGGATGCTCTGTGCATCATGTGGACACATAGGGACGATCCCAGGGCGATCCACGGGATATCGCCCTGTCTAGCTATGCCCTCTGTCTCTTCTCTCCTTGCCACAACCACAATAGCAGCATCCAGATAAATAAGTGGATGGATTCCCACCCATCCACTTATATATCTGGATGCTGCTATTGTGGTTGTGGCAAGGAGAGAAGCAAGGGAGAAGAGGCCATTTGTGTATTGAAGGCAAGGTTTGTGCGTTGTCTTGCATTCCAGACCAAGGATTTACCAACTTCAGCTGCATCACTAGTAACAATTGTGTTCTGTAGAAACTTTTAATACCGAATTGGTTTTGCTTCATGAATAATCTCTGAAATGAATGGGTATCTTTAAGTGCAATACATTGCTTTTAGGGCTAAGAGTATTAGAACAAAATCCTGTAGTTTTAAAGTTGCCTCTGCTGTTTTAACACATTTATTTCCTTTCTTTTGTGGGGAAAAATAGATCTTGAAAACTTGAAGACGAAAATGAGAAGCACTGTGTCTGTACGAGAAGGACAAGGAGTTGTTCTGCTGTGTGGGCCACCAACTCATTCTGAAGGTAAGAAATGGTTGGAAACGTCAGTAATCTATTCTATGGTCAATAAAAATGATGGGTAGTGAAAGATTTTAATATTTGCTATGTGAAATGTAGCAAATACTGACCTCATTTATACTATGATGTCAGATTTTTAATAATCATATTGTCCTGTACAAGTTTGAAAGCTTACATTTCACGGCAGAACATGACACTATTCATGCCTTTAGTCTTTGTGCTCTGGGTTTTATCATTTTATTTTTTGTAACATATGGCCAGCATGCTTGTAGAGGGGCAATGGGAGCTTTTTATCTCATTGCAACTAAGAGCCACAGGGGTAGTTTGGATAGAGACTACATTGGGAGGAAGAGTTAATTGCGATTTAGGGAACCAGTGCAAGTTCTTCATTGAAAAATTCAGCAACGTAACTGCAAAAAACATGAAAAGCATCATATCTAGTTTGGCCTTCAGATATATATGGCAGGAAAGTGAAACAACTGTAGTGTTCAAAGGGACTTCTATGGTCAATGCTGGAAATCTGCTACAATCCACTACTATTATTTCTGCAACATTTTAAGTTTCTTATTTTAATCCTAGCAACAGCATCAGAGCCACCAAAAATTAGAAACTGAACTGCAGTTGTGTTTCTGTTCTTTTGGGAACCCATATGGCAGCTTTCATCTAGAAATGTTGTTGTTGTTGGTTTCAGTACAATTTATATTGCCCTCTTTATTTGGATTTAAAATGCTTGCATACAATGGAGAATTGTCAATGGGAGAAAACAGTGAAGGGAAGAAATTTGCTCCCCTTTTTGCTGTACCGCTAACCCCTTTTTGATCGGAAAGTTTTTAGCTGAAGAATTTTGGTACATTCCTGCATTGGAGTGATGATCTACTATGAAAAGGGAGAAATTTGTCTTCTTTTCCCCTCCAAACCAGTAGGAAGAGGGGAGAAACTTGAGCTGAAACCAACTCTTACAACTCAGATAAAGACCACAGGCATATGTTAGATGTAACGTAACTCATTCACAGTGTGGTGTACTGGGTAAAGTGTCAGACTGGGAGTTGGGAGATCCGGGTTCTATTCCCCACTTGGCCATGGAAACCCATTGGGTGACTTTGGGCCAGTCACAGACTCTCAACCCAGCTTACCTCACAGGGTTGTTGTTGAGAGGATAACATGGAGAGGAGGAGGATTCTGTATGCTGCCTTGGGTTCCTTGGAGGAAAAAAGGCGGGATATAAATACAATAATAAATAAATAAATAAATAAATAAATAATCCTATGCATATTAGGAGCCACTGAATTTGGAAAGGCTTATTAACAAATTAGTGTGTATACAATTGCACCATTAGACTTCCTGATTGTGAACAGGTTAAACTGTTGTGCATTTTAGGACTATACAGATGTTGCTACCTGCTTCTCTGATAGAATTAAAAGATTAAAAAAATGAACCCAAAGGGTGTGGGTGTGTATGCACCCATATATAGACTGATAGAGAATAGATACGTATTGATATGACAGACATATATACTGTATACCATTTCATTCATCAATATAACAAATGCAAATGTAATGAATTTTAAGGTCTATCGAAGCTCAGAGTCTGTAAAGTATGTACTAACTTCCTGTTGTTTTTAGCACCTTAGTCAGGAGCACTTAATACATGAAAATAGTTTAAATAAATTTCTGAAGAAATAATGACTTTCAAGCATGTTAGCTTCCTTGTACTATATTAACTTCATCTATAGTGGGGCACATAAGATTTATCTCATACCACTAAGTAATAAACATAAAACCAAATGTTTTGAATTATTTAACACAAGACCAATATAAAAATATATGTACTTGTGTCACATTTTTGGAGCCAAAACAGATATGGAAACATCCTTTAAGTTTTCTGTTGCTGACATACTACCACCAGATATGTAGTAGTATCACACCAAATCACAGTCTGTTCATATTACATATTTATCAGGGAAGATAAAAGGAAGTACTTCTTCATACAGTGCATAGTTAAATTATGGAATTCTCTACTACTGATGGCCACCAATCTGGATGGCTTTAAAAAGGGGTAAAATACATTCCTGGAGGAGAAGGGTTACTAGTCCTGATAGCTATGTGCTACCTCCAGTATCAGAAGCAGTTGCTGGGGAATATGGGTTCTTACAGTCATTTATTTGCATTTAAAAAATTCTGCAAGTTGTTTACTGGGGTCAACAATGCAGCATGCACAGCAGAAGCTCACATAACAATACAGCTTCCACTCTATGAACAAAATGCACTTCCTTGTTCATGGAAATGTTATTAAATGAATTCTTATACCTGATGTATTGCTCATTTGAAAAGCCTCTTGGGTGAATGGAATTCCTCATGAAATTGTGGATGTATCCTATTGCAATTATAATGAAAATTTAATGCATATTACTTTTAAATACTGTTTACCCTTTGTTTACCCTTTGGAATTATATTCAATAAACAAAAAACCTACAGTTTACAAAACAATGTTAAGGCTCTATAGTTTTCAACCAAACTCCAAAAAGCAGGGAAATTGGTGAAACGTTTTCCATTTTATGGACGCTAGAATGACCCATCCCCAATTAGGGCCTTAACATGGTGGAATGCTCTATTCACTGATCGCCTATAACACAGGGAAACACTCCAGTGTTTCCCTGTAATAATAATTAATTGTTTTCTGTCAGTAGAATTAAGTAAAAGGTTTTGTGGGATATCTCTGATAGCGTTTTTTGCACGTTTTCTGTCACTGGAAGTTTCTATGTGATATGCCTACAATATAAGCAGTAATTTCATGTAGTTAAAGTTGGTTTTCTTAGTGTCATAATTGCTTAGGGTGACCTTTCCCATTATGATGGTTACCAGTACATTGATTTCTGCAGAGCGCCGTCTCTGTTTTATCTTTCTGAAGTGTAATACATCAGACATATGCTGATAAGGAATAATTAAGGGAACATGACCTTCTATTTTCATTGGGTATAGTTTAAATTGTCACAGGTTGTTTTATTGACAATAAGGAATTAGTCTTCCATTAGTTGTAAAGTAATTTGAATCTAAAAATAAGAGATATAAAGAGCTGCAGATGAGATCAACAGCTATTTTTCAACCCTGGTTAGCTTGATGCTTCTGGGAAAGAGATTAGTGGAACACAGAAACAACAGATTCTCCCCACTGGTCTTCATATTTTCATTGAACCTGGAGATTCCATTTGACTGTCAGCTCTATTAGCCATTGATAGAATCAAACTCCATATATTTATCTTATTTTTTAAAAAAGCCATCAAAGTCAGTGGCCACAATCTAATTTTTTTTGGCTGACCTTCTTGTCCAAACCAAAATTGTAGTTGCCAGCTCCTTCTACCTATCAGGCTATCAATGACCACCAGCCTTTACCTTAGGAAAGGCCATGTGGGGGGAGGGAACATATTTCATGGACCACTGCCAGTAGGTACACTGTGCCTTTAGGTGGCTGAGCTTCATGTGCCCTCTTTCTGCCTCGCTGTGTCCAGCCTTTCTATTGAGAAAGTCCAGATGGGACTTTCTTCTATAGAAGCTAGACATGGAATCATAGAATAGTTGAGTTGGAAGGGGCCTATAAGGCCATTGAGTCCAACCCCCTGCTCAATGCAGGAATCCACCCTAAAGCATACCTGACATTCTTCATAGACGATTGTTCTTCCTTTAGAACTCTTTGGTGTATATCATAATTCATACTGTTTCTCCACAATTTCTCTATTCTGCTTCAGTAATCCTTTAATACACTTGTCATCTGCATGTACTACACTTGAATAAGCTGTATGGCTTAGTACTTACTTCTGCTTTAAGGAACTTTTTAATTATTCTCCTATTATGCGGCAAGGGTCTTGCTATTTACTGTTTTCCTCTGTACAGCACCATGTACATTGATGGTGCTATATAAATAAATAAATAAATAATAATAATAATAATTTTAAATTAGGAATATGTTCCTCAAATTCTTTTCATACTTTTTTTGCTAACATGTATTTGTTTTACTAGAGTTCTGCTTTTATTTATTTATTTATTACATTTCTATACTGCCCAATAGCCGGAGCTCTCTGGGCCATAAGGGAGGGGTGGGGAACATGTGGCCTTCCAGATGTTGTTGGGCTACAATTTCCATAAGCTGTAGCCAGCATACCCCATTGAAAGGAATGATGGGAGTTACAGTCCAATAACATGTGGCGAGTCTAATGTTCCCCATCACTGTTTTATAGCTTCCTTGACTCAGCTCAATAAGCACACTCTAATGCTTATTTGTAGTATTGCACCATTGGATCCTATCCTGGGTACCCACCTACAGTCGTGTGAAAAAGAAAGTACACCCTCTTGCAATTGTATGATTTTACATATCAGGACATAATAACAATCATCTGTTCCTTAGCAAGTCTAAAAATTAGGTAAATACAACCTCAGATGAACAACAACACATGACATATTACACTGTCATGATTTATTTAACAGAAATAAAGCCAAAATGGAGAAACCATGTGTGAAAAAGTAAGTACACCTTATGATTCAATAGCTTGTAGAACCACCTTTAGCAGCAATAACTTGAAGTAATCATTTTCTGTATGGCTTAATCAGTCTCTCACATCGTTGTGGAGGAATTTTGGCCCACTCTTCTTTATAAGCTTCAGTTCATTAAGGTTTGAGGGCATTTGTTTATGCACAGCTCTCTTGAGGTTCCGCCACAGTATTTCAATCGGGTTGAGGTCTGGACTTTGACTGGACCATTGCAACACCTTGATTCTTTTCTTTTTCAGCCATTCTGTTGTAGATTTGCTGGTGTGCTTGGGATCATTGTCCTGTTGCATGACCCAATTTCGGCCAAGCTTTAGCTGTCGGACAGATGGCCTCACATTTGACTCTAGAATACTTTGGTATACAGAGGAGTTCATGGTTGATTCAATGACTGCAAGGTTCCCAGGTCCTGTGGCTGCAAAACAAGCCCAAATCATCATCCCTCCACCACCGTGCTTGACAGTTGGTATGAGGTGTTTCTGCTGATATGCTGTGTTTGGTTTTCACCAAATGTGGCGCTGTGCATTATGGCCAAACTTCTCCACTTTGGTCTTGTCTGTCCAAAGGACATCATTCCAGAAGTCTTGTGGTTTGTTCAGATGCAACTTTGCAAACCTAAGCCATGCTGCCACGTTCTTTTTAGAGAGAAGAGGCTTTCTCCTGGCAACCCTTCCAAACAAACCATACTTGTTCAGTCTTTTTCTAATTGTACTGTCATGAACTTTAACATTTAACATGCTCACTGAGGCCTGTAGAGTCTGAGATGTAACTCTTGGGTTTTTTGCAATTTCTCTGAGCATTGCATGGTCTGACCTTGGGGTGATTTTTCTGGGATGTCCTCTCCTGGGAAGATTGGCAACTGTCTTTAATGTTTTCCACTTTTGAATCCTCTTTCTCACTGTAGAATGATGGACTTTAAATTGTTTGGAAATGGCCTTATAACCCTTCCCAGATTGATGGGCAGCAGCAATTGCTGATGTCTTTCCTCCTTGGCATTGTGTTAACACACACCTGAATGCTCCAGACCAGCAAACTGAAAAAACTTCGACTTTTATAGAGGTGGTCATACTTGCTGATGATCAATTAATCACGGGCATTTGATTAGCAGCACCTGTCTGCTACTTAGCATCTTAATTCCTATGGAAGCAGTAAGGGTGTACTTACTTTTTCACACATGGCTTCTCCGTTTTGGCTTTATTTCTGTTAAATAAATCATGACACGGTGTAATATGTCATGTGTTGTTGTTCATCTGAGGTTGTATTTACCTAATTTTTAGATCTGCTAAGGAACAGATGGTTGTTATTATGTCCTGATATGTAAAATCACACAATTCCAAGAGGGTGTACTTTCTTTTTCACACGACTGTAAGTCTTCCATCCAAGGGTATCATATTAAAACCTGCATGGGTAAATGCCCTCCTGAGATGCTCAATATTTGCAGGTATTTGGTTTCAGAATTAAGAGAAGCTGGATGAATGCCAAATGCCAAGGGAGAGTTAGGCTAGATCTACACTACTGCCTTATAGTGGTACTGAAGTGCACAGATAACAGCTGGGGAACATTACACATTCCATATACTGCTCTCATGGTGTTATTTCCTGCTTTTTTATTCAGCACTATCCAAACTACCTCAACAAATGACACTGTGTGTCCTATGAGGTATAAATCCGCAAGCGGGGTTACCATGATGGCATTGTAATGATATGACACAATGCGTAGATTGGGCCCAGGTCTTATTTGCTGCTGCAAGTAAAAATCTGTATCTTTAATATTGCTGTATATTCAAGTTCTAGCCTTATCAAGGCCACATTAAAAAAGCAGCAAAGGAAAGAACCATAGGTTGCATACTTTGTCATCAAGCATTTTCATCTATAAATGTGCATACAGATCTAAGTCATACAATGTTAAGTAATTGAATGGAGAAACAGGAAACATTAAGTGAAACCAAAGTTTTAGAGCTAGAGACCAGACCCTGGCTTCTATAGAGTCCAGGCCTGCCTCCAGTCTCAAAATTGCAGCTACCACATATTTGGGGACACTAAAAATGCCCTTAAAAAGGTAGTTTGAACTTTTTCAACATTTCAATTGTAGGTCAGAAGCCAGATTTGAATACTCTATAGAAGTTGATCAAATGATTTGGCAGTGAAAACTTGTGAGACTAAAGGGATGTTATATTTATTATTTCAAATAAAAGAAACACAGGGTGGCATTATGATGTGCATTGTCAATAGTGTGATTCCTATGGAATGTCCAAGATCAAGAAGAATAAGGGAGGGATCCTAAATACTACATATTAAAGACAATGTTTAGTTTGACCCTCAGTTTAAATGGTTTGTGCTTTATGCCTTATTAATAGGTTAAAAACAATCTCTCTGTCTTTTAAAATATGTTACATAGTTATCTATGTGCAACAAATTGTGGCATATTATTTTGCCACACGTTCCTATAGACAGGCTGTCTAACAGTCAATCAGTTACTAATATCATATGTGCATATATTTGCATTGACTTACAACTCCCCTTTTGGAATCTGATTGTGAGATGCCAAACAGAAGGTGATACAAAAATAGTATGATATTATGGAGCTTCGCAATCCAAATAATAACACATGGCGAAAGGTGAGAATTCTTTCATCATCCGCAGATGGGATGTTACTAACAACCACACTATAAAAGTGTTTGTTCAACAGCTTGTGGAGGAAAACACCATTTAAATATGTACTTGTTTCTCCCCTTTAAAAAAAATACACCTGGAGTAAGTCTTTAGTCGTTGCAATAAGGAAGAGGTTTGTTGAAGACCCAAAGCCATATGAAGAAAGTAAAATGGCATGTATCTAATGATGGATAAACTCTCCTAAGCTTAATTTGGAAATATCAATGGTAAATGTTTTTAGGCTAAGGTTGGGCAGAAGGTGGAATGCTAGGTCTTGGGTGATTGGCAGTTGGATGGCAAGGATTTCTGATTCCCAATTCTTTAACAGTAACAACAACACAATATTTCCTCTTCCCCCAAATATACTGCTGAAATAAAGAAAGCTGGGAGCACAGTTCACTTTTGGTACACATTCCAAATTCCAAGACTCGGAATTCTTCAATTTGAAGTGTATGTCTTTTGCATCTGGCTGCAGTTGGTGGCCCTTGGGTTTCTAAGTACAACGCAAGGTAGTTCCTGCAAGCCTGAAGTCTTCCCAGTCTTATTGCAGAGGACTCTCAGAAAAAAACAAGAAATGCTTCTTTTCAAGAGTTCAAAACTGCCTTATAATGATGGTTGTACTTTATTAAATTGGTTTTAAATGCCATCTATTCTTGTCTATTTCTATCAGTTAAAGAGCCTCAAAAATATGTTGGGGAAAAGGCAACCTGGTGCCCTCCAGATATTTTGGACTAAAACTCCCATGCTGATGGAGGCTTATGGGAGTTGTGCTCCAAATATCTGGAGGACACCAGGTTGGTGTTGGTGTTTTTACTACCATATGCTATGGAGATATGTAGCAGAGCCTGCTCAAGATATTATTCCTACAGCTTCATTAGACAAGCTACTGGACTGCAAAGCATTTCGCAACTTGAAGAGATCACTGGGCTTCCCCAATAGCCCTTGGCATCTTAAAGTTTCCCATTAGGGCTGTTTGGTTAGCTTATGTAGACACCTTGGACTAACAATAGTCAACTTTAAAATCTTTGTATGTGTGCACAACCTTGTTTTTATATTACAAGCCATAGAAGAACTTTTAGGAAATTCATTTTGGTGCCAAGAATGTGCCCAGCACATTCATCTTCTGAATCAGGTAATTATGACTTTCAGCAATATCACTACTAAAAACAGTTCACAGATTAAAATGCTGGATGCAGACCATCATTTTTAAGAGGGTTGAAAGTGTTTTGATCACTTTCCAAGGTATATACACACATCTACTTCCTACTTTGCCTCGGTCTTCTCCCAAAAGCGGGTCTAGGACCCCCCTGGAAAAAGTGAAGCAGAAGTTGAGGGGGCAGGATTGCAGTTTGAGATTGATAAACAAATGGTCAAAGAACACCTAATTTCCTTGAATGAGTTTAAATCTCCAGGGCCCGATGAACTGCATCCTAGAGTAATGAAGGAGCTAGCGGAAGAACTCTCAGAACCTTTGTCTATTATCTTTGCAAAATCATGGAAGACGGGTGAGGTGCCGGACGACTGGAGGAGGGCTAACGTTGTCCCTATCTTCAAAAAGGGCAAAAAGGAGGAACCTGGGAACTACAGACCAGTCAGTCTGACATCCATCCCTGGGAAAATTCTGGAGCAGATTATAAAGAAGTCAATCTGTAAACACGTTGAAATCAATGCAGTGATTACTAGAAGCCAACATGGATTTGTCAGGAACAAATCCTGTCAGACTAATTTGATCTCATTTTTTGATAGGATAACCTCCCTTGTGGACTGTGGGAATGCTGTGGACGTCATATATCTTGACTTCAGCAAAGCTTTTGACAAAGTACCACATGACATTCTGATTAACAAACTAGCTAAAAGTGGGCTAGATGGAACAACTATTAGGTGGATTCACAGTTGGCTACAGAATCGGACTCAAAGAGTACTTATCAATGGAACCTTCTCAAACTGGGGAGAGGCAACGAGTAGGGTGCCGCAGGGCTCAGTCCTGGGCCCAGTGCTCTTCAACATTTTTATTAATGATTTGGACAAGGAGGTGCAGGGAACGCTGATCAAATTTGCAGATGACAGAAAATTGGGTGGGATAGCTAATACCCTGGAAGACAGAAACAAACTTCAAAGTGATCTTGATAGGCTGGAGTGCTGGGCTGAAAACAAAAGAATGAAATTTAATAGGGATAAATGCCAAGTTCTACATTTAGGGAATAGAAACCAAAGGCACAGTTACAAGATGGGGGACACTTGACTCAGCAATACTACAAACGAGAAAGATCTTGGAATTGTTGTAGATCGCAAGCTGAATATGAGCCAACAGTGCAATATGGCTGCAAGAAAGGCAAATGCTATTTTGGGCTGCATTAATAGAAGTATAGCTTCCAAATCACGTGAGGTACTCGTTCCTCTATATTCAGCCCTGGTTAGGCCTCATCTAGAGTATTGTGTCCAGTTCTGGGCTCCACAATTCAAGAAGGATGCAGACAAGCTGGAGCGTGTTCAGAAGAGGGCAACCAGGATGATCAGAGGTCTAGAAACAAACCCTATGAAGAGAGACTGAAAGAACTGGGCGTGTTTAGCCTGGAGAAGAGAAGATTGAGGGGAGACATGATAGCACTCTTCAAATACTTAAAAGGTTGTCACACTGAGGAGGGCCAGGATCTCTTCTCGATCCTCCCAGAGTGCAGGACACGGAATAACGGGCTCAAGTTAAAGGAAGCCAGATTCTGGCTGGACATCAGGAAAAACTTCCTGACTATAAGAGCAGTATGACAGAGGAACAAGTTACCTAGGGAGGTTGTGGGCTCTCCCACACTAGAGGCCTTCAAGAGGCAGCTGGACAAGCATCTGTCAGGGATGCTTTAGGGTGGATTCCTGCATTGAGCAGGGGGTTGGACTCGATGGCCTTGTAGGCCCCTTCCAACTCTGCTAGTCTATGATTCTATAATTCTATGATCTCTTCCCCCCCACACACACACACTATAACCTCTAGTCAAATACATTTTGTAGATTTTTGAAATGCAAAACTTGTATATGTAAAGTAAAAGTTGGATGAGTGTACAAAATATTGAAAACTGCTACCCATGCTTTGGGGAAAAAAAACCTATTTCCAATCTCCAACCAAGATACTCCTGGCTTCACATTCTCTATGATGTTTTGTTCAACTAGATGGACCCTTGGTCTGATCCAGAAGGACTCTTTTTGTATATGTAAGAAGTTACTGGATCCTTCAGGAGCCTAAGTTCATAGACTGAACTTCAACTTTCTTTTTTGTTTTCCCCTAGGACATTGGCAATTCAGTAAAACTGGCAACTCAGCCCTGAAACAGACAGTTAAAGAAGCTCTGTAGATATACTTGTGGGAACTTGCAAATCCCTCATGCATTTAACAACTAGGCTGTAAGGTTATACTAGCTCTTACAAACTTCCCTGTCAGTTTTCACCATTGTACAGTTGAGCATTGCTTCACACACTGCCCTGCCTATCACTTTTTACATTCTTTGTAACGTACATCCCAGAAGAAACCTGCCAAGTAAATAATTTCTACTACAATGAAGAGAGTCATGTCCCTTTTTGACATACAGTGCTGTTTTTGTTGAGAAGGGAGAAAAAAACCACCTCTGTATCTGGCATAGCGTTGTGGGCAGTAGCTCTGGATGGATTGATGACTGTTCATTATATACAGATATTGGAGTCCAGTATTCCTGTTAGCAGCAGTTGGGAGTAAAATTTTGTGTGTTGTTGTTCAGTTTTCTTTTCTTTTCTTAGTGTTTTGCTTTCTCTGTGTCTAAACAAGTAAATTGTGATGCACTGTTAGGGTGACCATATGAAAAGGAGGACAGGGCTCCTGTATCTTTAACAGTTGCATAGAAAAGGGAATTTCAGCAGGTGTCATTTGTATATATGGAGAATGGGTGGCTATCAATTATTGGCTATTCTTGTATTGTTTGTATTATGGCTCTCTAAGTTTTCAGGCACAGGTCTTCCACATCACCTGCTATCTGATCCTTTTTAACTGACAATGCAATAATTGAATGTGAGACTTTCTAAACAAGAAGCATGTGCACTACTGTTTCTCAGTGGCCCCTCCCCCGCAAGACATGGGGACATTAGTGCAGGAAGTATCAACTGGATAAGTTTTATTCAATGATCGTGAGGAGCCTGGATGGAACAGGGATAGCTCCCCACAACTCCCGTGGTCTCAGGACGATCCCAAGACCATTGGAAAAATCGGGCTAAAAGCTGTCCCGGTTGTCCCGGAGAAATGGAGGGATCATCCTTCCCTTCCCCCAGGATCCCCTGTGCATTATAGGGATGCACAGGGATGATCCCGGGGTGATCCCCGGGATAAGGCATGGTGTAGACATGCCCATGGTTAAGCTATTAGACAGACCTTCAACAGTATAGTTGCCAGGTGGTGACAGCTAAACTATACATTGAGATTTGATTACAGGTAACATTCAGTACCAAAGGGAAGGCACTTAGATGCCTAGCTAATGCTGATTTTCCTTGTGACCCCCCTGAGGATGCCAGGAAACAGAGAACATTAAGGACTCGCTGAGAGACCCTAAAGTATCTCACAATCCTGTTTTTTCATATAGAGAGATTTGTATTCAGGTTTTGTTGGTCTTATCTCTATTTTTAACCTGCCTTGGATTTACCTAAATTGGCAACCGACAAGATATAAATTGAACGAGTGAATCAATAAATAACTCCAATCCTCATAAACCAGTTTCTCTATTCCCAGTTTAAAGAAGTGCTTTGGCCTTTTAGTTGGGAAAGCAGTTGTGCTCCAAACATAATACTAGGCAAAACATAAGGTGCACATGAAAATTCAGAGTATACATTATTTGTATTTTAATGAGGCTGTTCACAACCTGAATGTTGCAGCCCACAAAAGACAGATTAACTTTAACAAAAGACTTAATTATGTTATATGTAAATTGTAAATTATATGTAAATTTACCCTTAGGTATATTTTATAAGTTTTATATAACTTCACATTCATAAATTGTAACATTTCTTTTAGTTAAGTAATGATCACAACTATTGTCTTTCCATAATTTAAAAAAATCATTATAGGCAGGAGGCAGTTTATAACACTTTCAACTATTTAAGCAGACACAACAGTGTTGTTAAAGAAATGTTCAAAGCCATTACATGGAAAGTTCTTGGGAGTTGATTAAAAGATCCATTTGTCACTTGAAATGGGTTATGGTTAATGGGGATGTATTTTAAAAATCGCTTCCCAAAGCAGTTTATCACTTTATGCATACTTTCAGGGTAAGACAAAAATTGATCAGAGTCATAACACTTTGAACGACATTGTTAGTCTAAAACAATTAGCCCAGAAATAAGATAAAAAGGAACTAATCCATCATATCCTCACAGCTACAGGGGGAAAGTAAATGGACTTTTTGTTCATTAGTTGAGCCCAAAAGTGTAAAAGTATTTTGTAAGAGCTTTCCATTTAGAATCCTGGCTTCACTCAAAGCAACAAGGAACATTTAACCTGTCAGCTAAGGAGCAATTTCTATTACAAGGTCACAAGTTCCATCTCTCCTTGGGATTTCTACACACACACACACACACACACACACTTTTTTCTTTTTGCACTTAGCCTGCATCTAAATGACTGCTGTGGAAGTACTGAGAACTCAGAGTCGTTAAAATACAAGAAAAAGATAATGTTGCACAAGTTTAGTTTGAAACTAACGACATAATCCTATATGTGGCAGAATAGTAAAAAGGGTGCAAATAATGGCAATTTTCTAGTTTTGAACAGATGTTTCAAAAGTGCAAAATTCCTTAATGATTTCTACTGATCTAACGGATAGAATCTTTATCTTCAGATGACTTCTTGTTTTCCTATTTGACCTATAAAGATGCTGCCTATTCTGATAAAAGAGGAAAACAAGAATGCTGGAAATATAATGAGGGAAAATGCTACAGAACCTAATGTATAAACAAGTCAAAATTGTGTTTGCAGTCCCACCAATACCGATTCTTATGTCACAAGAGCCTTTTCCCCTTCACTCAATTCCAAACTGTGTTGGTAAGGTTTGAACCTCAGATCATATGAAAGTGGGGAGACTGACACATTTGTTACCTACACTGTCAAATATGCTTGGCCACAGGGTGTTTTTTTATATACATTCCTCAGCCATATGGAGATTTTTGCTATTCCTGTGTTGAGCACTGCTAGTCCAAATGGATGACCAGACTCAGCTCACTGAATTACAGGTCATAGAGGAACTGCAGAGGCATTCCAAAATAAGAGTGATTCATATGTTTGATGTTTGAACTTTTCCTGAAATCACCAACACAACTTGCACAATTATTTGGGTCTCATCCATATAATGGTTTGTCCCTGTCATTTTGCAAATGAGTTCACTGGTAAATGAAACAAATTGATAAGTGATGCCTTTGAAAACTAAAAATGTAATATCAATGTGAGGAGGTAGTCAAACAATTTTTATTCCTATTAGCCAGTGTGGTGTAGTGGTTAGACTGTTGGACTAAGGGTCAGGAGATCTAGGTTCTTGTCTCCACTCGGCCATGGAAGCTGACTGGGAGACTTGGGCCAGTCACAGACTCTCAGCTCAACCTACCTTACAGGATTAAGGTATTGTTGTTGTGAGGATAAAATGGACAGAAGGAGGATTATGTATGGAGGAACCCATGCCACCTTGGGTTCCTTGGTGGAAAAGGTGGGCTATAAATGCTAATAATAACAACAGCCAACCACTTAATGATGAGTTCTTTAGGAGTTACAGCAATGGAGTGGGATCTGCTTTTCCATGGCTTCATCCAATGACACTGCTGTAATTTTTAAAGGCCCAGCACTGTATGGAATCAGTTGCATAGGATCACCTGGCCAGAATTGGGGATTAAGGAATGGAAGGATCTGCATAATTCCCTCACTCTTTTGTTGCTGGATCGTAAAACACTCATGGGATGAAGTAACAGGAAATGAGCTCCTACACCACCATAGCATTTAGAAGGCCTATAAGAACAAGTGTTAAAGGCAAGTTAAACACTTGTAACATTGAAGTAACACAGCTGTGTAGACATAGCACTTGATATAGTGCTAATTAATGTACATGGGTGACTTCCACCTCCAGTACTACACTAAAATTTGATTATGCCAGCCATTTGACTGGAAATTGAAACATTATGCAGAATTATCTATTTCAACTAAGAATCTACCTGCCATCCTGGGGTTAACTTTTCCACATTTTGCTGAACATTATGTAGGTAATTGCTCTCATAACTTTCATTGTTCTGGTTCTCTACAGAGGTGACATGCATTTTCATCCTCATACCAAACTGGAAAGTCACCTTTTTGGATTTTATCTGTTGAATAATTAACCTTTTATGCCAAAAAGATTAATGATTTGCATCAGTTTCAATTCAAAATGGTATTGTAAGCCTTTCAGGAGGGAAATGGATTTTCGCTCCCAGGCTCACTGTTAATTTCTGCTTGGATCACTGATATATCTAATATGAATTCCTAATGTTTTTAAGTTATTTCATATCATATCTGTATGAAGTTTGAAGATGTCCCCCCACCCCCCAAAAAAAGATAAGTGCAAAATGGTTAACTTCAAATTAAAATTCTATAATTTCTCTTCTAAACTACATTCACATAAATGAAGGCAAATAAAATCCCTTTAGAGGGTCAGGACTATTTTTCTCCTCCCTAAGATGTTTGTTAGGATAAAATGGAACAAACATCACAAATCCATATTTTTAATTAATTCCAAAATTATGATTAACCCACATCTTTATCCAAGGATGCCAGCCAGTTGGCTGCATTAGGAATTGTAAGTACTAGAAGCTGAAGCTGCATGGGGAATATATACTTCATTTATTTCATTCTGGTATTTATAAACCACCCCAGTGTTGCTAAACCACTTTTTTATTAGAAAACACCCAAAGTGGTATTAATGTGTACTTTTTATGTTGTCCTAAATTTGTGTGTCTCGTTATGTGGTACATTTTCTTTGAATCACTTTAATATTCATTCCCTGACAGTCCTTTATCCCCTTCCTAGCTGTTTTTGACACATAGAAAGAGCTGAGGCTGTATGATATAACAGCTGTGGCATAGGGCTTTAAGCTGGGAAATCAGAGTATAAGTCCATGTGTTCAGTCATGAATTGATTCTAAGATTTTGGGTTATGTTTTGCCATCTGATTTCTGCATTTGTGAAAGGGATGTATAATACTTACCTTTTCATATACTTTTATTGAGTGATGTGTCACTTGCAGATATTTAATCCTTCTTTGACCCCCCACCACCCATAATATCTGCTTTATGTATGTAGCATATGATCAGCTAAGATCCCAATTTGAAATGCAATATGTTAAAATACCCTCTATTGGATTTTGTGGAATTTACTTCAAAGTAAATGAGCTTAGGACTGAGAGTTCAGAAGATGGTATTTTCTTTATATCTCCCTACTATCAATCCAAAAGTGATAACTCAAAGTTGAGCGCTACATGAGCTTTGAGTATACATTGCCTGGATGGTGGCTCAAGGAACTGAAGAAAAACTGGATTTAGTTTAGGATCAAATGCTGAAACTCATAAAAGTCATAAGTTCAATGTGTGGGTTATCAGAGGCTGGTTTTATCTGTGTTCTTAGAAAGAAACAGTGAAAATAATCATATTTCCTCTCTTTTTCTCTCTCTCTTCCACTTGTATTTCCTAATCAAACACATATACTTCTTTAATGGTAAATCCAAGTCATACTTTGACTTTTCTTCCAGGCTGGAAATGCAGAAAGATTTCATCTCAACCCTGTTCCCAAATATATTTTGTTGTAAGTTTTAAAAAATAACTCATTAGTGTCACAATTTTTGTACTATTAATCAAGAAAACATCTGCTCGGTTTCTAATTAGGTGTTAATGAGAAAAACAAACAAGTGGGTGGATCTGTAGGCACAAGAACTGTCAAGGTTGATATTAAATTTTTTTACCCTCCTGCTGTTCATAGCTGTTCTCTAGTTAATATATATTTTCTGTAAGAATTGAATGTTCGGTTTAAATTATACTTTGCATCCATATGCCTAATAGGATGCTTTGGGGATAACCTGGTTTTGCATCTTGTGCAACATTAATGAGGGTTGAAATTGTCACCCTTCAGTTTTGAAATAGATTAGCAAAGTTACTAAAGTAGCAACATTTCCTGAATATGTCTGTGGAGGAATACTTACGGCTTTGATAGCCCACTAACCATTGCACTAACATGTTTACCAACCACTTTTGTTACGTCTGCCTATCAATTACATTCCTAAAATGAAACCTGCTGTCAGCCTTGCCATTAGTGACACACCAGATCTTCTTGATAGACTATATATGTGCACACATACACTCCAGCTAGAAGACAGAGGGAGGTAGTTCACATACAGATTCTACAGCACTCACTCTACTGTTTTACTAAACCAGCAAAACATAGCAAGGTGCTATTTTTTCTGTCAGTCTCAAGTAATTCTGCCAATTTATTATTTTACTTTCTCTTTAGTATCTGAGGCAAAACGCTTGTGTAGTTTTGGTTTACAGTGCAGCTGTGGATGTCTGGAGGAAGTGGTGGCTTGGAAAACAAACTGAAGCTCAATCCAGATTAGGTTAAATTGTTTATTTATTTATTTATTTATTACATTTTTATACCGCCCAATAGCCGAAGCTCTCTGGGCGGTTCACAAAAATTAAAACCACAGTAAAACACCCAACAGTTTAAAACACAATTACGAAATACAGTATAAAAAGCGCAACCAGGATAAAACCACACAGCAAAGTTGATATAGGATTAAAATACAGAGTTAAAACAGTAAAATTTAAATTTAAGTTAAAATTAAGTGTTAAAATACTGAGTGAATAAAAAGGTCTTCAGCTGGCGACGAAAGCAGTACAGTGTAGGCGCCAAGCGGACCTCTCTGGGGAGCTCGTTCCACAACCGGGGTGCCACAGCGGAGAAAGCCCTCCGGAGAAAGTTGTTGATGGTTAGCAGCCAAATTGATATAGATGTAGGAGAACAGATAGGGTCACATTCACCCAGTTTTGGAATATATGTGAACCTTTGCTACTTGATTAGGTAGTGACTGTAGCCTCTACTATTTTTTCTTACAGCGGGCACTATCCAGTTAGACACTAGTGCTAATGTAAATGACATTTACACTTGCATAAGCAATCTCTAGCATAACACCAATAGTATGCAGGTGTGACTGGTTTTCTGAAGACAGATTAGGTACTGTCTTATGCTCAGAATGCCAACAATTCGATCGGGTGATGGCATGCCAAAACATAAAGGCCTGTTGGCAAAAGCCATCAAAGGGGAGTCACATAATCCCAGTATACAGCTTCATTCAGAAGTGTGTCCACAGCATTCTGTTTGCAAAGGCAGCCGTACACAGAGCATGATACAGAAATCCAAATAGGATTGTTAAACTAGGAAGGTCTCATCCTGATTAATGCCTGGATGGAAGACTGACTGAAGCCGCAAATAAGTTAAGCTTCCAAAATAAGTGCAGGATGTAAATTTATTAAGTGAATCATGTATTAGCAAAAGAAAAACAATAGAAGTAATAGAAGGATTCTGAAAAGGATAATTGAGTAGTAAATGTTAAATCCCCATGTCTTCTGCTTCCAATGGCCTGAAGAACATTAAAATATGTCTAGATGAGGTGGAAGATTGTATCTCCCAGGATATTAAGAAATATTACTTCTACTGTTAATGGAAAATCAACTGAAGAACGTAATTGACAAGAGAAATTTTATTTTCCTTGAAGTAATGTCAATAGGAAAGGGAAAATATAACAAAAGAATACAACAACTTGTTTAATACACATTTAAGTGGGAAATAATACAATTTCGTTTTGTCTCTGTCAATATAAAATTAAATTCTTGCAGTGGGTTACAGAAAGAACACAGTGTTCTGTTTTCAAGAGGATCAATGAAAAATTGAGATAAATGAAAGATTAAAGCTAAAATCCTATGCACACTTACATGAATAGAGTATGCTCTTTCATTGAATAAAGTGAACTTACTTCCAAGTAAACATTCACAGGATCAGGTTGCATTTCTCTAACAGTGCAATGTTTAGTTTGGCCCTAGTTGAATAAAATTGAATGAGAGCTTTAATTCTATCACCAAATTCATGGTCATATTTTTTAAAAAATATATATTCAAGTGCCATCGAGAGAAAGTCGTTTTTCATCTAAGAATACTTATAACATTATTTATCTAGTTAGTTTAGTAACACTGTAAAATATTGCTGTGATGAATATTAGTGCTGTGCTGAAATTTTCGTTATGGAGTTTTTTGACCATTGCCTGGGAGGGAGGAGCAAAAAGAATGTTCTTCTAAATTCTTGAGCAAAAGGTGGAGAATTTCGGAGAAATTCTCTGTGGCAGGGTGGTTTAAGGCTTACCTGATGAGCTGTTGAAGAATGTTAGAAGTCATAGAATCATAGAATCATAGAATAGCAGAGTTGGAAGGGGCCTACAAGGCCATCGAGTCCAACCCCCTGCTCAATGCAGGAATCCACCCTAAAGCATCCCTGACAGATGGTTGTCCAGCTGCCTCTTGAATGCCTCTAGTGTGGGAGAGCCCACAACCTCCCTAGGTAGCTGATTCCATTGTCGCACTGCTCTAACAGTCAGGAAGTTTTTCCTGATGTCCAGCCGGAATCTGGCTTCCTTTAACTTGAGCCCGTTATTCCGTGTCCTGCACTCTGGGAGGATCGAGATGAGATCCTGGCCCTCCTCTGTGTGACAACCTTTTAAGTATTTGAAGACTGCTATCATGTCTCCCCTCAATCTTCTCTTCTCCAGGCTAAACATGCCCAGTTCTTTCAGTCTCTTTTCATAGGGCTTTGTTTCTAGACCTCTGATCATCCTCGTTGCCCTCTTCTGAACACGCTCCACCTTGTCTGCGTCCTTCTTGAATTGTGGAGCCCAGAACTGGACGCAATACTCTAGATGAGGCCTAACCAGGGCCGAATAGAGAGGAACCAGTACCTCACGTGATTTGGAAGCTATACTTCTCTTAATGCAGCCCAAAATAGCATTTGCCTTTCTTGCAGCCATATCGCACTGTTGGCTCATATTCAGCTTGTGTGTGTGTTTGTGTGTGTGTGTGTGTTTTAAGCTGTTTTACAAGGAATCCCAACCAAGCCTCCAGTATCAGCATATATAGGGTGACCATATGAAAAACGAGGACAGGGCTCCTGTACCTTTAACAGTTGCATAGAAAAGGGAATTTCAGCAGGGGCACATATACACGAAGGGTTTGCCCCGGGGTGGCTTCACGGTAGCAGCATGTCATCTACATGACGCAGCTGCCATTGCAAAGCCATACGGGGGCAAACATTGGAAACTACACTCCAAAAAAGTCTGGCACCTACCCTGACTTTTTTGGCAGTGGAGCCCATGGTGCCCCTTGATTGGTCGCCATGGGCAGCCCCACACCTCTGGAAAGTAAAAACACACACACCAAAAACTGGGGGTGGGAGGAGAGGAATGGACCGTTCCACCCCCTTTTGTTTTCTTTTTATTAAATAAAAAGGGGTGAGGAATGGGCAGCCAGAGGGAGGAGAGGTTGTTCGCCCAGTCCCTCTGCTTGTAGTTTCCTCTGGCTGCCTCGTTCCTCTCCCCCCCTTTTTATTTTCCTCATCTGTATCTACAGAGCTCCGCAGATATAGATCATATATATGTAGGAACGGCCCCATTTCTGTCCTCCCCCTCCCCCCGTTTTTAGTTTGTTACCTTTTCCAGAGGCATGGGGCTGGAAAATTCACACTTGCCTTCCTTCCTGTGCAGATGCCGGGAAGGAACACAAGTGCGGGTGCAAGGCGCCTCACGGTGCCAAAGCGGCACCTTAAATATGGGGCCCAGGGGTCATTTGTATGCATGCAGCATCTGGTGAAATTCCCTCTTCATCACAATGCAGATATAGTAGAGTGACCAGATACAAAAGAGGGCAGGGCTCCTGCAGCTTTCACTGTTGTGATGGAGAGGGGATTTCACCAGGTGCTACATGCATACAAATGACACCTGCTGAAATTCCCTTTTTTATGCAACTGTTAAAGATACCATGTCCTCCTTTTCACATGGTCACCCTATCTTAGCAGACTTTAAGTGCACTCCTGCGCAAGCCTACTCAGAAGCAAGCCCCACTGAATTCAATGGCACTTACTCCCAGGAGAGTGAACTGATGCTGGATCCCAAACACTCTGAGGACTCCAGCAGTAAAACAACACAACTTCTTGAAATAAACAAGATCTCCCTCAGTACTTTTTCTTTTAAGGAAGCCCTTGCAAAAGTATAGCTTGCCCCTATTCCAGCACAGTGAAATTTGTATTATTATTTTTTAAAGCAATGTAAGAGGACTACAGACTTATAGCTTACTCAGAAGAAAGTGTTACTGTGTTCAGTGGGATCTCAGTGCAGGCTTGGGAATGTTTAATCTATAGTGCAAGTCTACTCAGAAGTAAGTCCTATTGAGTTCAGTGGGACTTACTCTCAGGCAATCATGTCTAGTTTGTTGTCTCAACCACACACACATTCACAATTCCTAATCTGATGGTTTCATAGAATCATAGAATAGTAGAGTTGGAAGGGGCCTGTAAGGCCATCAAGTCCAACCCCCTGTTCAATGCAATCCACCATAAAGCATACCTGACAGATGACTGTCCAGCTGCTTCTTGAATGCCTCTAATGTGGGAGAGCCCACGACCTCCCTAGGTAACTTGTTCCACTGTCATACTGCTCTTATAGTCAGGAAGTTTTTCCTGATGTCCAGCCAGAATCTGGCTTCTTATAATTTGAGCCCATTAGTTCATGTCCTGCACTCTTGGCCCTCCGCTGTGGGACAACCTTTCAAGTATTTGAAGAGTGCAAAAATGTCTCCCCTCAGCATTCTCTTCTCCAGGCTAAACATGCCCAGTTCTTTCCGTCTTTCCTCATAGGGCTTTGTTTCCAGACCCCTAATCATCCTCATTGCCCTCCTCTGAACACGCTCCAGCTTGTTTGCATCCTTCTTGAAGTGTGGTGCCCAGAACTGGATGCAATACTCAAGATGAGGCCTGACCAGTGCTGAATAGAGTGTAGGGTGCTGACATGTAGAGCAACCCTCTACATGTCAGTCCCCCACATTCCCCCCACCCTACTTCACTTCCCATTTTCATATCCAGCTCATTTCCAAATGCCCTGTTGGGTTCCATTGGATCTAACCCTCTGTTGCACAAGTGGTGGTCCTGTTTGCACAATGAAGTTGGTGGGAACCAATTGAATTTGTAAGCACTCCATTGGGTTCTGCCCAATATGAAATAATTTTGCATTAATATTTGGTTTTAAATAGAGGTTTTTGTGACACTAAAGAGATTGTTAATGAGATAATCAGCAGTTGTAACTTAGGAGCCATGAATGACCTGGTTCACATGACACGTTGGGCTCATCATGGATTGTTTAGCCCAAAATAAACTACGCTGCATGTGGGCAACATTTTTACTATGCAAGCCCCACTTGGGGGTTGTCATGTCACTCAGACCCAGCCATTGAGGGTTATTTGTGGATTAAACAACCCTCACATAACCCTTTGATTGCTGTTGTTGTGCCTCAGTTTGGGATAGAGCAGGAAGGAGCCTGCGAGTGTTTGGGGAGTGGCCCTTCATAGGAACAGGCAGAAGCTAGCTGCAGCCAATGCAGCTGACCACAGTCCCTAATCACCACCATCCCAATATGAGGCAAGGCAGAGACACTGAGCACGTGCTGGAAGCAATCTGCCTGCATCGCTTGCATACCAGCTCTTTGATCTTGCCTGAACGTAATCTGACCTTGGAAAGGACTTTGACGACTCTTTGGCACATTCCTGAACCCAATATTGTTTGACACGGCTTCTGACGGATACTTTTGATATACAACCATGGACTGTCATTTCTTGACTCCTTATCTCGCAATTCTGATTTATGACAGCTGTAGGGTTATGCAGGGGTTGTTTGACCCACAAATAACCCCACTGGGGGCTGCATATTCAAAATATGTCCTGTTATGTACTATGCCTCATTGTGGGTTAAATAATCCATGGTAACTCAGCCATTTATTTATTTATTTTTATTTATTTTATTTAAGGATTTTTATGCCGCCATTCAGCCAAAAAAGGCTCTCATGGCGGCTTACAAAAGTATTTCTTGACAGTCCCTGCCCACAGGCTTACAATCTAAAAGCCATATGCAAGCCAGCCCATTAAGACAATTACTAAAAGGTTTTTGTAGTTATACATAAAAGTAAAATATAAGGGAAACAAGTGGAACCGTTGTGTCCTAAGTAATTCTTTGTCTTTAGTGTTAATATGGAACATGCCATTGAATAATACTATCCTGAAAGGGAGGTTAATGTAATTAAATGTGGCAAATTGGAGATTTCTGTCCCTGAGATCACATGTAACAATGACCAAGAGTATTTGAGGCATTGGCATATATGACTATTTATTTATTTATTTATTTATTACATTTTTATACCACCCAATAGCCAAAGCTCTCTGGGCGGTTCACAAAAATTAAAACCATGAGGAACATAATGAAACAACCAACAACCTAAAAACCCAAATACAAAATACAATATAAAAAGCACAACCAGGATAAAACCACACAGCAAAAATTGATATAGGATTAAAATACAGAATTAAAACAGCAAAATTTAAATTTAAGTTAAATTAGGTGTTAAAATACTGAGAAAATAAAAAGGTCTTCAGCTGGCGACGAAAAGAATACAGTGTAGGCACCAGGCGGGCCTCTCTGGGGAGCTCGTTCCACAGTTGGGGTGCCACAACAGAGAAAGCCCTTCTAGTAGCCACCTGCTATTGACAATAGGTCAATAGCTCTAGGCTTTAGGTTGGCTACCTATATGTAATTGTGAGAATAGCTTGTATTGAATTTATGCAAGAGATATTTTGCCTGTGTTTCCAAAATGTAATAAGCTGAATCTGCATAACCTCAATTGTGAACAAGCTTAAGAACAAGGATTAAATATACAGAAATAGCAAGGACTTTCTCCCCCCCCCCTTGTTCTTGGTGTTATATCTGTTTCCTCTGGAGAGGGTTGTCTCATTTTTTTACCAAAAATGTTTTACTTGCCAAAAGTGCAGTATATTTATGCTGAAGTAGAATATTTGCATACACACATTTCCTGAGTTTGCTGTGACTCTTTGCTGAAAATGTTGCTCAAACCTTGTTCAACTTGGATTCTATAGTTGATTAAGCATCTAAAGATTCTAAACCATTGGTGTCAGAAGTGGCTGTTTGTTGCAGTTGCTTTGGTTGGTTTGATCCAATTTTCTTTAAAGGCGTTGAAAGCAAACTGATTGTGCTGTGAAAACTACCACATCAGTTTTGTGTCTGTTTCCATCATAGCTGGTGAAGACCAGTCAAATTGACCTTGACGGACACTTGCTTTAGTATAGTTAATGCCACTTTAGATAACAGTAGGATTCTGCTCAGCTAGAATAAGGTGAGAATCGTTCCACCTTGGGTTCCTTGCAGGGGAAAAGGCAGGATATAAATGCGATAATAAATAATAAATAAAATAAAAATTATTACTAAGTATAGAAATATCTCTAAGTATAGAAATATCTCTAAGCATCTCTAAACTCTAGTCATTGTAAATAGGCTACAATTTGTTCAAATGTTGTTATTGGTTTATTTCATTGATGTGTTTTTAACTGCTTTGTTTTTATGATTGTGAAATCTTATATTTTAATCTGTTGTCTTTGGCTGCCTTAAGTATCATTCGGTGGATAAGCAGTGTGTGTGTGTGTAACAAATAAAATAGAAACTTGCTTGTTTGCAGTTGCTAACTTATTTTTTAGCTTTTATAATGGGATTACTTTATAGTTTAATAAAGAAAAATAAACATAATTGTAGAAGCCATCAGGTTTTGATTTTCTCCTTGTTAACAGATACCATAAATATTTTAATAATTTCTTTAATATGTATTTAACTTTGTTCACAATTTTACATAATGTGAATTAACCTTTCTGCCCCTCTATTTCTTTGCCAAGCAATACTAATTCTAGTCCATTAGGTTTTTTTTCTGTAGCTGCAAATAGTTTTCGAGGCACATGTGTGGATTTCAAGATTACACATGGGCAAAATTTGTGAAGGCAGAGGAAAAGGGGGGGGGGAAGCCTTTGCAAGCTATTTTAATATCTAGTCTGTTCAGTTAAATTATAATTAACTGTAATTAGTTGCTGTAAGAGCTGCAGAGACTTTTTTTTTAAAAAAAAAAAACTTTATCCTATCTGCAATACCATATGAAAAATAAACTTTATATGAGCTTAATTAAAGTCATCATATCAGCTCTCATACCCATACCCATGTTCTGGCCACAAACTGTGATCTGTAAAGCTAAATTGCAGTTATTGCAAATCTTACCAAATCTAACCACATTGCTATTCTATGTCAAATTAACTAGATGGTAATGGTATCAATCCAAGACTCAGTTATATCCCAATGAACCACTAGTGACATTTGTGTGGTACAGGTATCCTAGAAGGTAAACCTACCACATTATTAATCTTCCTATATGAACTCATTCAATCTAGCATTACTAGGATGGGATGGAACAAGATAAATGGCAACTACACTTTTCCTTTACATCTTGTAACATCTTGCTCTAAGTGTTGAGTGAACAAATTAAAAGACATGGAGTCAAAGAAACGCATGTGTGAATATTCTCTTAAAAGAAAACAAGTGTTCTAGAAAAAGCATGAGGAAGTAATTCTTGTTTTAAAGAATTGAAAAATTATGTGTGAAATTATGTTTTGTATGTATGTATTGTGGCAAATTACTCCTAATTGGTTGAATTAATGTATGGACTATTTCCCATAACTCTATACAAGCAGATAGTGTTGTGATTCATCTGCTTATCAGTTTTATTTTGATACTTTGCAACACAATAATTGAATTCTATACATATATTTTCACTTATTAATTTTCAGAACTTTCTTATGCTTGGATCTTCAATGAATACCCTTCATTTGTGCAAGAAGACAGTCGGCGATTTGTTTCTCAGGAAACTGGGCATCTCTACATAGCCAAAGTAGAACCATCTGATGTAGGAAATTACACATGTGTTGTGACCAGTACCATAACAAACACCAAAATTCTTGGCACGCCAACACCTTTAGTGCTGCGAACTGATGGTATGACTTCATGCTTATGTTGTATAGCAATGATATATGTTTTTATTATTTAAAAGTCATTGTGAGTGAAGCGGGTGAGACAATAAAGAGATGGCACAACTGTATGGATTGAAAATTGGGCCACATTTATTAATTCTGATCTGCAAAAGGGGATCACTGGCCGGCTACTCCACTATGCTGGCACTAGCTGGTCAGTGTGATCAGGTGAAACATTCTTTGCCTGCTGGATGTTGATTATGGAATTGGCACCCACCCACCCAGGATTATCCCATTTGGGGAGAGGCGGGAACATCCCCTGTCACATCTCCCCTGGTCACAAAATACTGGGTGTGTGAAGTGAGATGGCCCCATAGGCAATCCTTATCCCCCCCCCACTGGGGCTGCAAAACCCTCAGTGGGAGGCCCTCAGACATTACCTACCACCACCACCTCAGAATGATCACCATAACCCACCCCCAAACCAGCCACAGGAGGACAACAAGCCTATTGCTTAGACATTCTCCCCACACCTGCGCTGAATTTCTTCTATCAGGCCCTGCCACGACCTGATGGTATGACCTTTTCCTTGCTAGTTATCAAACCTACACTCTCTTTTTGCACCCATTAGTGAGATGCAACTTCAGAATGTGTAATACAGAAGGGTGAAGGGCTTCCTTGCAGTCTGTTGCAACAACTTGTTTTTCCTAGCAGAGCAATCTTATGGGGCAAGGAAGGAATAACACCTTGGATAGCTCATTTAAGGTTCTGACTGGTTCTGACCGAAACCCAGAATAAATTTACAGCACCACTGAAATTGGAAACGCTGGTGGAAATGTTTTATGGGCATGCTGACGAAGTTCCTGAGTGGGTGGGTGGGTTAGGGATGTGTGAATTGTCAAATCCCCAGCTTGTCAAGAAACTTGTTCTGACTTCTGTCCATATCAAATGGACAGAAGTCAGATTATTTATTTATTTATTCATTCATTTATTTATTACATTTTTATACCGCCAAATAGCCAAAGCTCTCTGGGCGGTTCACAAAAATTAAAACCATAATAAAACAACCAACAAGTTAAAAACACAAATACAAAATACAGTATAAAAAGCACAACTAGGGCAGGATCTACGCTACTGCTTTATAATGGTTTATAATGGTATTGACAACTGTTGGGGCCACTGACACCACTTTTGAGACTGCTTTCAAAATATTATATCCTGCTTGGTGTAGATCTGGCCCAGGATAAAACCACGCAGCAAAATTGATATAAGATTAAAATACAGAGTTAGAACAGTAAAAATTTAAATTTAAGTTAAAATTAAGTGTTAAAATACTGAGAGAATAAAAAGGTCTTCAGCTGGCGACACAAAGAGTGCAGTGTAGGCGCCAGGCGGACCTCTCTGGGGAGCTCATTCCACAACCGGGGTGCCACAGCGGAGAAAGCCCTCCTCCTAGTAGCCACCTGCCTCGCTTCCTTTGGCAGGGGCTCACGGAGAAGGGCCCCTGTAGATGATCTTAAGGTCCGGGCAGGTACATATAGGAGGAGGCGTTCCTTCAAATAACCTGTTTATTATACATCCATTGTGTCCATGCATGCAAAATCGGAGACAATTTCAGTGTGACATACAGAAGGTTCAAAGCTATTCTCTAATGAATTCCTATAGTATCTGGCAACCTCTAATAAAAAACAAACATTAGGCATCAGAGTCACCAGATGCAAATCTGCCCCACTGATACAGTTGTCAACCAAAGAAAGGAATAATATGCAGTGAGGAACCACCACTTCCAAGAAAAAATGGTGTAGAAACCAATGGCTATAAAAGCAGTAATCCATGCCTTTCTCATAATAGAAGCCTTGCATAGTAGCTGACCAAGGCTCTGAGATGCAGGTCTCTTTTCCTAAGGACTCTCTTCTTTTTCTGGAATAACAGGTATAATGGGGGAATATGAACCCAAAATAGAAGTTCAGTTTCCTGAAACACTTCCTGCTGCTAAAGGCTCAACTGTAAAACTGGAATGTTTTGCCCTTGGAAAGTAAGTCTGTATTAATTTGTATTAATAATGTAATAATGGGAAACACAATAATTGTGTTTCACAAAAAAAAGGATGAAGTGAAATCATTCTGAATGTGTCCTACTTCTCTCACTGTACTTCCTCAGTTGTATATAAATAAATATAAAGTAGCATTAAACTATATTATAAACTAAGCCACCTCTTACTGCCATTACAAATGTGTTAGATTATGAGTGTTACATTAAAAAGCTGATTTCTGGTGCCTTGAATAACATGTATTATGTTATATATTTAAAATGTAAATTTCATTTTATATTTATATATCTGTTCTCAGGTTTTGTTGAATATCTACCATGTAAATAATTTCTCTAATTAAAAAAACCAGATGATTATGATCATAGTAATTGTTTAAAAAGTACATAGATCAGTTACTGTTTATGCTGTTTAAAGACTGAAGCAGTGTGACTACATGTGTGATAACATCGAGGGGCTACATTAAATAGATTAACGAGAAAACAGTGAAATATGACATCATGCATTATATTAACAGAAATCTGCTGCTTATGAATGGAAAATAAAAATGGAAACTAAATATCTCCATAGACTAAAGACTAAAACATTCACATTTTAGTGATTGTAGGCATGGAGTACCTGCCCCTTCTACGTAGAATAACTATACTCAGGACTCTGTTGGTAGGTCTTCAGAAAAAGTTGGGGTGCAGGAAGCTGTACTGTGTCGATAAGGCAAGGTTCGGGTTCATCACAAGCACCATAATGCTTGCCAATCAAAAGTTCTGAATCCTCCTTCACTTTGGGGTTTGAAGAGAGCTCTGTTGTTGTTGTTGTTGTTGTTGTTGTTGTTGTTGTTTATAACATTTTATACCACCTCATAGCCGAAGCTCTCTGGGTGGTTTACAAAGATTAAAAACATTAAAAACAATATGCAAATTTTAAAAACATAAATGCACACAATATACACAGAGACAACATATATCTAAAAACAACTTTGAGCCATCAGCAAAACCATAAAAGAAATCCGGGATCAATCAAAACTCAACCCGTGCTGCCAAATGCCTTGGAAAAAGAGAAAAGTCTTGGCTTTTCTCTAGGGCCTGGCCACACAGAAATGAGATCACAAAACTTCTCACAATGTCTTAGTCACAGAAAATGAGATTCAAACCTTGGATTCCCAGATATGAGCAATGTACATACAGCAAGTATCCTAGAATTAATCAGCCCCATGATTATCTAAAAATTGCCAAATATTGTAAACTCTTTCTTATATATAACTCCTGTGATACGTTGTTGTGTTGCTTTTTTTTTTTTTTAACAAAAAAGTGTTTTTTATCTTAAAAAGCCTCAATTTCGTTTTGTTGTGGCAGCCCAGTACCTCGGATTAACTGGAGAAGAACTGATGGGATGCCATTTCCAAGCAAAGTAATGCTGAGGAAATTCAATGGCATGATTGAAATCCCCAATTTTCAACAAGAAGATGCTGGTCTTTATGAGTGCATTACTGAAAACTCCAGAGGGAGAAATGTTGCCAGGGGACGACTCACATATTATGGTAAGAAACTTCCTTAATAAAGAAATGAAATAATTGCAACTTCATGAAAAAAGAAAACTTACTGAAATTCTTTCCCCCTCTTTAAGCTAACCTTCAATCTCAGAAACTGTGGCTTTAAGTACAGTAAAGGCAGGAGCAAAGAAAGACGGCTGAAAGATGGCTGCTTAACTCTTTTCCTTCTGACTTTCCTCTATCTTTTTAGAGTGCCCCCCCAAAAAAAAAAATATACCTGAAGATAAAGATTTCACTGTCATCCTAGGCAGGATTATTCAAAAGGAAGTCACACTGTGTGTAATAATGTTTAAACACAAGTGAAAGTGCATAGGATTGCAGCCTAAGTAGCCTTTCCACTACTCAAGGTTGCATCCTTTCATGACTTCCACTACTCAAGGTTGCATCCTTCCCCCTGCCCTCTGACAGAATTTGTTTCTGCCAGCAGAGGAGCACCTCTGCCAAATTCTAACCCCTTCCAGCAGGCAATATAAGAGGGATAGATCGGTTTCCTAAGTCCTAATCTACACCAAGCAGAATATTGCACTATGAAAGCGGTATATAAAAGGCAGGAGCCACACCAAGCAGGATGTAGCAGGATGAAAGTAGCATATGGTATGCGTCAATGGACCCCAACAGTTGTCAGGGCACTTAGAGCAGTAGTGTGGCTCCTGCCTTTTATATACCGCTTTCATAGTGTAATATCCTGCTTGGTGTAGATTAGGCCTTAGATTGGATCAAGACCTCAACACTCTGATTGTGGCGGTAGAATTTTTGAATTCTCATATAAGGCAATATTGACAATGCTGTATGAAAAAATAGAGCAAATTAATTAGCTGCTGCAACTGAATACTTAGCTATGTGCAGATGGTATTTTATTTCTTTGTTGCAAAGGTCGCAGTTTCCCAGTAGCCACACAAGCTGGCTATAGCATGCTGTGGCTGGAAGCCATTCTTTGTGGTTGTTTTATTTAATAGTCTGATTTCTAAAAAAAAACTTTGTGAATTTTAAAAGCATGTTGCTTTCCTTTGCTTTTTTTTTTAAGTCATCATTGCTTTGAAAGAAGTTAATATACGAGAAAATGTAATATGTTGTAGATGGCAAACAGCAAGAGAGTCTCCTGTGTATTTTAAAGTATGCACCCACTGAATGCCAACAAAGCATATTGCTACTTCCTTAATATAAACTGTTTACAAGCTAAGTGGTAACTGATATATTTTGTAAAAGATCACTCCCCAATAAATATAATTTTCTTTAAGTGGCAGCTTAAAGAATGTTTTACTTCCTATTGGAAATAGTTTATATTGCATATAGGAGGCAAAAAGAAAGCAACAAAGAATATTTTCATCATTGCTCTGTGAAGGAATATAATACTACAGGAATATAGAATATAGTTCCGTGTTCTCTAAATTAAAAAAAATAACAATTAAGACAAATAGGTTGAGAAACTAAAAACCATCCCCACCCACAGTTGCCATTACATGGATAAAAATACAATGGCCCCATTCAGAAGACACCTTAAACCATGGCTTTAACCATGGTGAATAAGTCTTTTTGCCTTATTCACCATGGTTAAAGCCATGGTTTAAGGTGTCTTCTGAACGGGTCCAATGTGGTACAATGAAACGCCTTAGCTAGATGGGCCGAAATCCTGGGGCAATCCCAGGGATCATAGAATCATAGAATCATAGAATAGCAGAGTTGGAAGGGGCCTACAAGGCCATCGAGTCCAACCCCCTGCTCAATGCAGGAATCCACCCTAAAGCATCCCTGACAGATGCTTGTCCAGCTGCCTCTTGAAGGCCTCTAGTGTGGGAGAGCCCACAACCTCCCTAGGTAACTGATTCCACCGTCGCACTGCTCTAACAGTCAGGAAGTTTTTCCTGATGTCCTGCTGGAATCTGGCTTCCTTTAACTTGAGCCCGTTATTCCGTGTCCTGCACTCTGGGAGGATCGAGAAGAGATCCTGGCCCTCCTCTGTGTGACAACCTTTTAAGTATTTGAAGAGTGCTATCATGTCTCCCCTCAATCTTCTCTTCTCCAGGATAAACATGCCCAGTTCTTTCAGTCTCTCTTCATAGGGCTTTGTTCCCAGACCCCTGATCATCCTGGTTGCCCTCCTCTGAACACGCTCCAGCTTGTCTGCGTCCTTCTTGAATTGTGGAGCCCAGAACTGGACGCAATACTCTAGATGAGTCCTAACCAGGGTCGAATAGAGAGGAACCAGTACCTCACGTGATTTGGAAGCTATACTTCTATTAATGCAGCCCAAAATAGCATTTGCCTTTCTTGCAGCCATATCGCACTGTTGGCTCATATTCAGCTTGCAATCTACAACAATTCCAAGATCCTTCTTGTTTTTAGTATTGCTGAGCCACGTATCCCCCATCTTGTAACTGTGCCTTTGGTTTCTATTTCCTAAATGTAGAACTTGGCATTTATCCCTATTAAATTTCATCCTGTTGTTTTTAGCCCAGCACTCCAGCCTATCAAGATCACTTTGAAGTTTGTTTCTGTCTTCCAGGGTATTAGCTATCCCACCCAATTTTGTGTCATCTGCAAATTTGATCAGCGTTCCCTGCACCTCCTCATCCAAATCATTAATAAAAATGTTGAAGAGCACTGGGCCCAGGACTGAGCCCTGCGGTACCCCACTCGTTGCCTCTCCCTAGTTTGAGAAGGTTCCATTGATAAGTACTCTTTGAGTCCAATTCTGTAGCCAACTGTGAATCCACCTAATAGTTGTGCCATCTAGCCCACTTTTAGCTAGTTTGTTAATCAAAATATCATGTGGTACTTTGTCAAAAGCTTTGCTGAAGTCAAGATATATGACATCCACAGCATTCCCACGGTCCACAAGGGAGGTTACCCTATCAAAAAATGAGATCAAATTTGTCTTACAGGACTTGTTCTTGACAAATCCATGTTGGCTTCTAGTGATCACCGCATTGATTTCAAGGTGTTTACAGATTGACTTCTTTATAATCTGCTCCAGAATTTTTCCAGGGATGGATGTCATACTGACTGGTCTGTAGTTCCCAGGTTCCTCCTTTTTGCCCTTTTTGAAGATAGGGACAGCCCTCCTAACGTGTGTCCACATGACGCACAGGGGATCCCGGGAACAGGGAGAGATGATCCCTCCCTTGCCCTAGGATCTCACCCTACCCTTTAGGCTTGTTTTTTCCATGGTCTCATGCTGAGCCCGAGACTGTGGAATGTGTGGCCGGGCACCGCGGTTTGTCCTAGCTCCTCGTGGTTCCTCATGAGGAGCAGGGACCTCCACAGGAGCTCTGCGCCCATCAGGGGTGGGGTGAGGGGAGAGGGGAAAGTAATTTTTTTAAAAATATATTTACCTTTTGGGCACAAGCGTTTGTGCGCTGCTGTCCCTTTAAAAACAAAAACAAAATGGTGGGTGCAACACCTCTCCATCTGAAGTCATTGTGTGCCGCGTGTGAACTGAGGGGGAAATCTCGCATTAAAAAAATCACGAGGTTTTCACCCCTCTGTCCCACTAGACCACTAGGTGTAGCTAAGGCCTCAGATAAAATACATTAAAAAATAAGGAAAACACACACAAAATACACAAAAAAACAACAGCTTTACCTTTTGTTCAATTCAATGTAAAGCTTTTTGTAAGGTAAATCATAAGCTTACTATAAAGTGGCCAAGGCTTCACTATCATATATGCACACATAGGCCACAGTTAGTAAAGCACTCCTAATTTTGTGAATAGAAACTATTAACATTATAATGAGCACCACAAACGTTGCCAGCATACAACGCTACCGTCTTTGTGAGTGTCCTTAACACAGTAAAAATGAGGGAATAAAAAAAAGGCATACATAGAATATATAATAAATAATTTTGATCATGTAATATTTAGAACGTCTGTCCATTCCGTTTACTGTCCCTAGCATTGAAAATAATACTACTCATCCTAAGGTAAGAAACCAATGAGTAAAAATACAGCCTCATATTTTAAAGTCCCCCAACAATTTTGATAGTTCATCCAAGACTTGTTGTTAAAGTAATGCAGAATTTACTTTATTGGTCCTCCACTATAATCCATGTCACAGGATTAACCAGTTTTTTTTAATCTTTTCCTGCTTTGACATTTACTTTGGCGATACATGTAGAATACTAACCTGTTTATATTTAGAAACGGTATACTTATAATTAGGTTTTCCCATCTCTTTCTCTATACTGGGAGATTTTCTTAATGCTTTTCCATAATTGAGGATGATATCGCCTTGTGACTCAAAATATTAACTTGTCACAATGTGAGATATCACAGCTCAGAAATCTTCTGAGTAAGCTAAACCATTTGCAAATTTATCTTCCAGAAAAATGGCAATGTCAACTTTTCTGAACTTCTGGTAAGAAGTTATTATGAGAAGCAGTACCTGTCATATTTAAAGCCTTCAAATATTCTCTATCTCCCACAAATCACCAACAAAAAGGTCTGTTTTTTGTTCTTTACTGGAAATAACTTTCTGTGAATTAGGAATCAACCTACAAAACAGAAAGTAAATTGTTCAAATCTAGACTTAAAATGACCTTAAAAGCATTTAATGACAGCACAGATCTCTACAATGTAATACAGATCCTAAATCCCTCAATGAAATGATACCAGATGCAACATCTACTGAAAAGATAATAAGGGTCTTAAATCTCATGGATTGATGATCACGGAGAGATGATCATCAGTCCAATAAAAAAGATACTGAAGGGCTTGAATTATATTCATAATTATATGGACAAATACTTTTCATATACATGTACTCAAGTACAGATACCAAGTTCAAAACTATACATCCCTCCAGAAATGTGGGCATAAATCTTTCTCCTCTGTGATGGAAGGAGTCATCCCCAATGGAACAACCTGTTTCCATTGGATAACACCCCTTTTGTCAGAAGGGAATCATTGGATCCAGCCCATTAAAAGCAACAATAAAGGAAGTAGGACCAGACACCAACAGGAATCAAGACCTACTTTAAAATACATTTAAAACCAATGTTAAAAACATCAAACTCCATTAAAAGCTGATGCAAATAGCAGGGTTTTCAGTTGGCATCTAAAAGCTACCAGAGAAGTTGCTGATTAAATGGAAAGTTGAAAGACCTGCCACAATCAAGGCACCACAATTATATTCTTGCAATACTAGTGGAGTGAAATGTAGCTGATATGTATTTCCTTGTTCCCATCACCATATACTACTTTGTAGTACCGTTATCATCATTTTAGAGGTTAATTTTGGAAAGCACTGAAGCGTGAGGTTAACTTTAAGTATGTGGTTAATTACCCCTGATTCCACAGGGACTTGACCACATATGAATGTTTTATTGAATAAGCATTATGGGTGATTAACTTTAAATACTACAAGACCATTGGATAACTGGCCCTATTTCCCTGTTATTGCCAAATGCTGTACACAAAACAATGGCAAGTAATGTATACATAATTTTATATATAATATTTGTAGCTTAACTATTCCAATACAATTTCAAAATTGTTAATTAAAACAGAGAGTCTACAACAAATATTCTTGGCTCTTTTGCACTATCACGAAGATCAAACTAATCCTATTATTGCTTAACGTACACTCTGATACCAAATTAGGAAGAGGTTTGCTTTTATCCCATTTTTAATTTTTTTTTTAATGGCATTCACTGCTTTTGATTTCTCTTCATCTTCGGTTCAACTGAGAGCATGGATTTAAGTTGCATTTAACAGTTTAATTAGGATATTCCAGTTTGGAGAGCTAGGGTTCTAGTTCTAGTTGTGTGATGGTGGTGAACTATTGAAAGTAGTTTAAAAGGATCTGGAAACTATTGACAATGAATCAGCAAAGACAAAACATATTCAATGTGAGGAGGGACTGAAAGAATTGGGCATGTTTAGCCTGGAGAAGAAAAGATTGAAGGGAGACATGATAGAACTCTTCAAATACTTGAAAGGTTGTCACACAGAAGAGGGCCAGGACTTCTTCTCAATTGTTCCAGAGTGCAGGACACAGAATAATGGGCTCAAGTTACAGGAAGACAGATTCCAGCTGGACATCAGGAAAAATTTCCTGACTGTTAGAGCAGTACGACAATGCAACCAGTTACCTAGGGAGGTTGTGGGCTCTCCCACACTAGAGGCATTCAAGAGGCAGCTGGACAGCCATCTGTCAGGGATACTTTAGGATGGATTTCTGCACTTAGCAGGGGGTTGGACTCAATTGCTTTGTAGGCCCTTTCCAACTCTACTATTCTATGATTCTATGCAAAATTTGAGAAAAGCCCTGTCATGTAAAGGCTATCAGGACATATCAGGATCTGAACCTAAAGTATCTTGGTCTGTAAACCACTCACAATCCTCTAGATTGCTCTACTAGGCCCTACTACTCCTATTTCCATAAAGTCCCCATTAATTTCTAACCTGGCATGTCTATAAATATTTCCAGGTCAAGCTGGGGCCCTTGGCTGAGCAACAATCCAGTTGTTTCCTGCTCTATATTTCCAGTCCCTGCTTCCAGACTTTTTTGCCCTTTCTGATTCTGGCTCTGCCATTATACAACTTGCTTTGAGTGAACTAACACCTGATTAGCTATTTTTATCCCACACCTCAGCCAAAAAGGCTCCTGGAGCAGCTTACAATTGATCAGTAAAGAAGACAGTCCCTGCCCTCAGGCTTAAATTCTAAAAAAGACACGAAACACAAGAAAAAGGGAATGGAGAGGAGAGAGGGAGAAAAGAAAAAGAAATTAAGGTGACTGTTCAGGCTGGTGGGAAGGCCCTGCTCCCCCCACCCCACTCTCATCTCCCAATGGAGGGGCAGACCAACAGCTCCTTCTTCTTCCCCACAGGGTCAAGATGACATTTAGCACTGTGTGTGTGTGTGTCCAACTGAAGCAAGCTGTGATGGTCTCTGCCTGCTCCTGTCTCCCTTGCTTCTTATTCCCCACAGGGTCAAGATGACAGTTAGCTGAGGGGAGGGTGCAACTGAACATTTAGAGAGAGGATCCATACAAGAAGATGTGAAACTGACCAAGGTGGAAAATTCGATCTCAGTGGAAAAGACCAAAATTCAGTACAAATCAACAAATAGGTCCAATGATATAAAGCAAGATCCTGAAAGCCAAACCTACCTTCATTAATTGGAAGTTGGATCTTTTTAAAGGATATTTGTGGCAGGAGGGACACACACACCCCGAATAAAAATTATGAAGCAAAGCATTGAGTAGGCTTTGTCTTACATAGATGACATGTTCATGTCTTTAAGGTGGGACTCAAACTTATGGTTCCTGTTGATCAGTGAATTGTCTTTTCCCACTGAGCTACTGAACAAATCACATCACTGTGTAGTGTATAGTTCCTGTTATAGCTTCCATTCTTGTTAGAAGTATTGTCTGTATGTAGCCATTGTTCCTACAGTAGGACATGAATCCTTCTCCTGGAAAGCTTCTATTTTTTTCATGCAGGCCTTCTACCTGCAGTACTGTGTAGTCTTTTTATAGCATCTTACGTATATGCTGTAAGTGCATATTTTGTCTAATGGATTGGATGATATCATGGGATGATTTGATCATCACTATGCGGGACTGTTGGGTGGGGTTTTTTGCATGAATAACGTGGGGGTGTCAGCAGTACAGAACGTCGCGATTACCAAGGATGTAGTGCCAATGTCTGTCAGTGTTGTTTTCGATAGCTTTTATTTCTGCAGTTAGTGTTGTGTTAATGGATGTGTGTTGTATCGTTATTATCTTATGTGGACATTAGGCCTGGCATAGTAGCCACCAATGCAGGGACCATAGCATCAACATGCTCATCTCAATTGTACATAATAGCACTTTGCGACTAGAACAAATTGTCAGAGTCTTTAGTTCGTCCTCTGCTTGAATGACTTAAACATATCTAAGCTCAATAAAGTGAAGAGGCAAGAAATTATTTTGGAGAGTGAGGCGATTTCATGGCTGCACTGTTTTCTTTTTATAGAACCTTTCCTTCTGAGTGCTTATGTACCAGTGAGGCATGACATCAAAATTAGCACCTACCACCATAATGTTAGAACTGTTAGCAGGGCTGAGTGAATACAATGTGACATTAACGTATCATTTAAGGGACATTTTTTGAGTCCAGAAAATTCCCGGCGTTTAGAGTCAGTCAACTGCTTCACTAACTTGTTTCTGTTTTTTTCCAGCTTGAAAAACAAGGCTTTTCTTTATTAAACCTTTTATTTTACTTTTACTTTCTTTTAAAGCAAAACCTCACTGGGTTCAACTGATAAAGGATTTTGAAGCTGCCGTGGAGGACAACTTATATTGGGAGTGCAGGGCAAGTGGCAAACCAAAGCCATCCTACAGGTGGTTGAGAGATGGAGAACCTCTAATATTAGAGGTAATGGTGTTTTTTCGTTGGTTTGCTGGCTGGCTGGATGTTCTTTTAAATGAGTTTTTGCTCAAGTAACATTTGTAGCTCCTAGACTCCATACAAGTAATGAACTTTTGCACAAATAACATTAGTAGCCCATAGACTCCATACGAGTAATTCGGAAGGAACTGACTTTTCATAATGATCTACCTGAAATAGCTTCTGTGGTTAAATATTTGCCAAGCAAAAATGTAATTAACTATAGAAGTTATACTTAATGTAAGTTCTGTTTTGGGGGAGCTGAACTAAACAGCAGTGCAAATTATGACTTGTTTGGTTTACATGGGATTTCATCATGGGTTAATTAACTGTCATGGGGCTGATACATGTGCCATCCACCATTATGAAGACCCCACTGAAGGTTGCCATAGTGTGGCATATTCTGCAGACCTGGCCAGGGAGGGTTATTTGAGGGTTAAACAGCCCTAGAACAGACCATCAGTTATGCAAGGGTTATTTATTTAACCATCAAATAACCCTCCCTGGCTGAGTTTATGTGACACAACAAGCAACCCTGGTCATGGGTTGCTTATTCATAATGATGGATAGCATGTACAGCAGCCCCTTAATTAACCCAGGATGGGCTCTCATGTTGTCCAAACTGGCCTTATGTGATGTGATATAATATACTTCCATTATATCTATCTGTTTTTAAAACTACTGGCAAAATATTACACAGCAGTTGATTAGCCATCCTACAAATAGAATGCTCCCAGTCTTCAAAGCTGTTATTTCATTGTGGGTTATCTTAAAGACGGCTTGCCTCCCTCCCTCATAAGTAATAATTTCTGCATTATTTGTAAAATAAATAATAATAATAATAATGATGATGATGATGATGATGATGATGATGATGCAACTCAAAAGGAGAGATTGCACATAAATGTGCAGTTGAAAAAGCAACAAGAAGCTGGGAAGTGGTTTTGGCACCTCATAGATATCAAGAGTCCTCTGTCAGGTGCTGTTCTGGAACCTCTTAGGGTGCCAGATGCTGTCTGGGGTAGTGTGCAGGTTTCCCTCTAGTTTCCCTCTTGGTCTTTGTTCTTTTTTAAACTTAATTTACAAAGGGAAGCCATAGTTTGGTGGACATGCAGAAGAGCAGTCTGAAAGTGAAGCCTCAAATTGTCCTGGCAGTGTACCCTCATTTCCAGGAACAGTGTATTGAAGGGGGGGAAAGGATGGCTTGCCTTTCCATAGAACATTCCTAGAAAGGACAATACATCATCATGTAACACCATTAGGGGCATTTTAGGCTTCACTTTTACCAGCAACTTCATTCTGTTCCTTTCCCATAAGTTGATCCCAAGCAAGATGTGGGATAGGCAGAATGAGTGAAGAACACACTGGGGATTAGGGGGAAGGGATTCAAGGTAATGGTGGTTAAGTAAATAAAGTTAAATGGAGCTCTAGTATTAACGAGATGCAAGTTATTGCCCTGATCATAAGGGAGGGAGGCATGTCAAGGGATTTCTGGTGGCATACAGAGTTTACTCTACAATGCATAGGAAGGTAATTGAGCTGCAACATGTTGGCTGTTTTCCCTTCCCTCTCCTTTTTCAACTTCAGAAGTTAAACTTCTTATCCAAAGTCATAGTGCAGCTGGCATAATTCACCAGGGCTCAAGCCTGGAACTGGGTGGTATTCTGTTAGCAGTGGTGTTTTGGCAAAATGAAGGATTGTTGGGTTTTATTAAAGTGCAGCAAATGAGATACATACAGAATGAGACAGACAGAAACAGAGAGAGAGCGAGAGAGAGCTCTGTATTTGTTATTATAGAAGGAGGAGGAGGAAATGTATTGTTCTTACTGACCATGGTGATGGTCGAAGTTCACTGTGACTGGGGTTCTGTAAGCAGTTAGACAGTCGAAGGAAGTGAGCATTTAAGACATTTGGAAGCTGGGGCTTGAGGGTCAGGGAAGAAGTCTTTGTCTATTCTGGTTTGGTTGCTTATTTGGTTTGTGAGGATGATAAAAAGTTGTTACTGTCATATAAAAGGGAAAATAAGCATGTTGTTATATATACATGCATCCTGAATGGTTGGAGTCAGTTCCCACGTGATTAGAAGTGACCGTTTTCACAGCAGCAACCTTGGTATCCTTGAGGGTACAGGGTAACAGAACAACATTCCTCAATTAGTGGCAGTGGGCTGGTATTTTTCAACTCTAGATCCTCAATTCTGTGAAATGTAATTTTAATAATTATTTCTACATTTGCACCTAGACACATAAATTAGTATGTGCAAATTCTAACATTTTTGGAGATGCATAAGTGGTCACTCCTTTATGAAATCGATAAAAGCAGTAGATGAGAAAGGCAGGGGGAAGGTAGAAGGGCACCAATTTAGTAAACAAACAGCAACAATGAAAATAATCAATCTTACTGAAGTAGCTGTTTTCTCATTTTTGGTATCCTTAAATTACTCTGATAATTATAATTTTCTTCAGAGTACTTGTGCACTTTTCTCATGGTATCCACTACAATACCTAGATGATTTAAGTAACATTGCAAGAATAGGATTTGTAATAGATTTAATACAATTATGATTACATGTACCACTGAGGTGAGATTGAGTGAAATTGACATCGAGTTTTTCTTAATAATCTTATCAGGAAATAGAAGTTTATTAAGTAAACTTGCATAGTTTTACAGTTAGTAGTCTGATTTGCAACTTAGGTCAGGTTTTCACTGAGGTAATTAAAGTCTTGGCTGTACCAATTAGTATGGCAATTGGGAGCTGAACGAATGCAGTCCCCCAAAACCAAAAGAATATAGTGTGCTAGGATGAAGGCTGGGCTTTAACCTTTCTCTGGGACATCTAATTGTCTGTGTGGTAAGACTGCTTTGCGTGAAAGAGCATTCAATAATGTAAACACAGATGTACTACCACAATAAGAACTAGACCTCAGTTTCTTCACCAAAACACATAGCGCTCCAAGCTGTGATTGTGGGCGTCCAAATGGCAAATGCCGTTCAATGTAAGCAAGTGTAAGGTGATGCATGTTGGGGCAAAAAAACCCAACTTCAAGTATGACCTAATTGGATCTGAGCTGGCAGTGACTGAACAAGAGAGAGATCTTGGGATTGTGGTGGACAGCTTGATGAAAATGTCCACCCATTGTGCTGCCGCTGTAAAGAAGGCAAACTCCATGTTAGGCATTATAAGAAAAGGAATTGAGAATAAAACGGCCAGCATCATGCTGCCCTTATACAAGTCTATGGTGCGACCACACTTAGAGTACTGTGTACAGTTCTGGTCACCACACCTAAAAAAGGATATTATAGACCTGGAAAAAGTGCAGAAACAGGAAATTAAAATGATTAAGGGGCTGGAGCATCTCCCCTACAAGGGAAGGTTACATCAACTGGGATTGTTGAACATGGAAAAAGGGGGCTAAGAGGAGACATGATAGAGGTGTACAAAATTATGCATGGTATGGAGAATGTGGACAGGGAAACATTTTTCTCCCTGTCTCAAAATACTAGAACCCGGGGTCATCCCACGAAGCTGATTGGTGGGAGATCGAGGACAAATAAAAGGAAGTACTTCTTCACACAGCGCTGCTTCTTCTTCTTCTTCTTCTTTTTCTTCTTCTTCTTATTATTATTAATTACATTTATATACCGCCCCACAGCCGAAGCTCTCTGGGCGGTTTACAAAAGTTAAAAACAGTGAACATTAAAAAGAAATATACAAAATTTAAAACCATAAAAAGCATAAAATACAAACAAAAGCAAGAGTTAAATTATGGAACTCACTACCAAAAGATGCAGTGATGGCCACCAATCTGGATGGCTTTAAAAGTGGGTTGGAGAAATTCCTGGAGGTGAAGGCTATCAATGGCTAGGTGGACCCGCGGTCTGATCCAGCATGGCACTTCTTTTGTTCTTAGGTCCTTAGGTTCTTATAGTGCTGGCTTCTTGGGTAAGACTCCCTCAATGCCCCCCTCCTTCAGTGAGTCTACTTTCTCACTGCCATCACTCCTCATCCTCTTTCTCATCACTGCTACCGGTTGCTCGTTGGATAGAAAGTGAGTAAGTAGGCAGTGGCATCTCATCACCAATGTTGTCTGTGCCAGAGCGAGAGGCATATGGACAGCTAAGTTGCAAGGGTGAGGAGAAGGCGCAATTCCAGGGAGGTCTTGTTAGTGAGCCCGTTCTTGTTCTGCTTGGGTGAGTCCACTCAGCAGATGCCCAACCATGCCTAACCTTGACGCTGGCCCTGAACACACAACACCCAGTTGCAGGAGTCGTATTCTGAGTTGCCATTTTGAGGAAGCAGATGTAATTTTTCTTTCCCCCCCCCCCAAAAAAAAATACTTTGTAAAAGCAGGCATGCTTGTAAGCACCAAAATTAAAGTGAGTTGATCCCAGGATTGTTAGGAATATAGACCACATTGACAATCAAATCCAACTCAATTTTCTCAGAATTTGAAAGAGGATTTTCAAGGCTGATGTTCCAGTTTAAGGGTTTTATCTGCTGGATAGTAATATAAAGCTCTGTATCTCATAAAAACATTATTATATTATTCACTTTGGTCAGAGCATGCCAGAAACTCCACCATTGACTTAGTAATCAGTTAAGCTGTGTTTAAACTCTTCAAATGAGATTTTATGAAGGCATGGGGTATAGTTGCACTGCCAAAATATCCCCCTTTGTCTGTTTTATCAGTCATTTAAAGGGTGTATATATTTGTAACTTTTTTGCTTTTACTGTCCAGGGAAGAATACAAATTGAAAATGGGGCTTTGATCATAACAAACCTAAACTTGACAGATTCTGGCATATACCAGTGTGTAGCAGAAAATAAGCATGGCACAATATATTCCAGTGCTGATCTCAGAGTTGTAGGTAAGTCTAAACTTTCCTGCTGTTGTTGTTGTTGTTGTTGTTAAATAGATATTTTCCTATGCTGCAGTATCTGTCATATTTTTCCCATCTGCCTTAAAAATGTGGCAATTTTTTTTTTTTAAAAAAATGAAATTTAGCACAGCAAGGAACTTTTAATCTGCATTGCTGAATCGTTTACTCACCTGCAGCTGGAGGATGTGCTATGGGGGTGGGGGGAGAAGCAGCTGCCGCCTGGTGTGTTTTACAGCCCAATCATTCACTGCTTTAAAAAGAAGACACCAAGATAAATTATTAATTAGGGGGAGAGCAGAGACAAAGGCTTGGATGCAGGCCCAGAGATTAAAACTAATCACACGATCTGGAAGCAACATTGGCTCAGCACATTACTCAGTAGCACTGACCTTCTGCATCAGGTCCCTGGTATTCCTGGGAGAGCAATGTCATGGAAAAGCAATCAGGTGGGTTCCTGTGACCTCTTCCTTGATTATGGACACAGAGGCCAGTCATTTAGTCATGCAGGTGATGCCACCTTGCCTTTTAAAAACAAATGGCAAACACTTATCAGAGCTTCTGGGGAATTCACAGGCAAGCATCCTTTCTCATTGATAAGGCTAGGTGAGAGAAACATGAAGAACGGCTTTAACTGGGTTTTTAAATGAACAGCATCTCCTGTTGTTGAACAGCGCAGAGGTAGGAGTCACAACGAAATAACCACCCAGACCAGCAACTCTAATGAATGGGGTGAGCAGTATTCAGAATATGGGCTATATCTGGTCAATTTAAGTGTCATTCCACTCCTCACCAGTAACTCAATCTGCCCAATACTACCCCATTGTATTGAGGGAGTGTATGGAGAAGCTGAGTTGAGACTTCTGGCGATCTGCGAAAATTAGTAATATATGTCCTGTAATTCATGCATTACCTACCTCATCTAAATGGAATGGAACGTTCTATTTCTGCATTTTCTGCTGACAGCCTGTGCCAATAAATTTGTATAGATCTATAATGGTGAACAAACCTGAGCCACAAGTTAAACGCAAGTTCAGTTTACGTGGCAACATTTTGCATGATCCTTTGCATGTTCTTTGAATCTGTTATAAACTGTGTGTTGCCAGACAGCACTCTTCTGCCTTTATTTTGTGTCTCCTCACATGCGACGACTCAAAAAGTTCCATGTTGTCTGAAAAGCTTGGCTAGTTTGGATTTAGCAAACTAGGACAAAGTGTAGTTGGAAGTCCCCCAAACCCTTTACTGGAATGGGCGAGGGAATATCTCCACCAGGAACATATCTAGGCCTGAGAGCACAGGGCTCCAGCCCACAAGTATTCCCCAGAGCCTGAAGTGTCCATTGGTGGCAATGGAAGGCTTGTTTTTCCACAGCTTAATTGCCGCTCAGGGGTTGATTGTCAAGGGGATTGAAATTAGAGAATAAAGGATTAACTGCCCTCCCCACATGCTCCAAGGTCCTGCCCCACTGCATGGTAGTTAAGCTTAGAAAAAATATTCTCCTTGGTATCAATATTTTTTTCTAACCTTAGCTGCCATGCCACAGGGTGTGTGGGGATATCCAGAGGGAGAGTTGGAAGGGGTCTATAAGGCCATCGAGTCCAACCCCCTGCTCAATGCAGGAATCCACCTTAAAGCATACCTGACAGATGACTGTCCCGCTGTCTCTTGAATGTCTCGAGTGTGGGAATGCCCACAACCTCCCTAGATAACTGGTTCCACAACAATGGAACCAGTTACTTAGAGAGGTTGTGGATCACAGCTGGGGAAGAAAACGTGCCTGTGTACTGTGCCCCCTCCCCACAAACTTACCTCCACAGGGCAATTAAACCCTTCAATTGATACCAATGAAAAGATCAGCCCCAAATCTTTTACGTGCCTAGCAATCCCCCTAGTCTCCACTCTCAATATACTTGCATGAGACTTCCTGAAATCATTAAATGTTCAAACTTGCTCTGGCAGTGGTGCAGCTGGATCTGGATCCTGGGGGTGAAATTCAGGTTCCTGGTGCCCAGCACCCACCCACCCTCATGACCAACCAGATAATTCCAGGTGATGTGGGCAGTGGAGCCCAGACCAAGACTCAGCATTTGAGATGGCATGGGCATACTTCTGTCCCACCAGGGCTGACACCATGGAGAAACAGGCTGGGGATGTGCATGATTACAAATGCTTATTTCATTACTTTCACTGTAAAAATCCATTATCCCTTTCTACAACAAAATGGTGCTTATTCCCAAGTAAATGTTCAGCACAAGGCAGCCAGAAGCTGATGATGGTGCTATGATTTAAGTAAATTTAAAATGCAAAACAGCAACACTTAGAGGGGTTTTTTAAACTAGGTTTGGCAACCTTTTTTTTTCTCTCTCTCTCTAACATAGCAGGATTGTTATTATTATTATTATTTATTTATTTATATAGCACCATCTATGTACATGGTGCTGTACAGAGTAAAACAGTAAATAGCAAGACCCTGCCGCATAGGCTTACATTCTATTAAAATCATAGTAAAGCGATAAGGAGGGGAAGAGAATGCAAACAGGCACAGGGTAGGGTAAACAGGCACAAGGTAGGGTAGAAGCAGTTGAAAGCATGGAATGATGGTTGAGATGGGTGGGGTGAGGGGGAAATAGTTTTGTGCTTTAGAACTGAAGTAATGCACATGGCCATCTAAAGTGTATGTGTGTAGGGGTGGGGGACATAAAACAATTTAAGCCCAGGGTCTAAAATTACCTAGCTGCATCACTGTCATCTGGTTCCTATTTTATTATAGTAACACTGTATCATCTGCCAGTTGTCTATGGAGAGCCCTAAGATTTCAAGTGCTTTGTGCAAGATGTACATTAAAACTCACCTAAAGTCTAGATCTCCTCTTTTGTTAAACAGGAAAAGTCAATCATCTTTCTTTTGTGTACCTGTGAATAACCATTCCAGAAGCACCCTACTCTTTTGTGACTCTTTGTAATCAAAGGCTATAATGGCCTTAGGACCCCTGAACTTTCTGAATCTTTATCAATGAGTTCTACCTGAGTAATTATTTGTATGTTCTGAACATTTCAGTTTTAAAATCTTTGTTTTAACTTTGGGATTACTTTCAATTTTCTTTACTGTTGTATTGAGGATGTTCTTTATTTTATGCATGTATGTTTCATTTTGTATTTAAATTGTTTTTATACACTTACTGGGCAGTATGCAGCGTGATATGAGTGCTAATGAAAATTAATTTATTTTATTTATTTATTTTATTACATTTATATACCGCCCCACAGCCGAAGCCGGAGGTTTACAACAAATGATTTCACGTTGCGCTAGCATAAGGGACTTCTGGTGCAACACCAACAACATTTGCTGGCACAACAGTCCCCCCCACTCCCCAGGGAATCCTATCGGATCAGCTAATTCTATTGGTGTTGCATTAGAGGGCCTTTATGCTAGCACAATGTAATTTACTTTAGTGCTCATGGTGTAGTGGATACTGCTCGTTTGTTGTAAGCTGCCCAGCAAATGGACTGGCATTCAAATATTATAAATAAATAAATAAATTTCCAAATGTGTTGCCAGGGCCAGACACTCTATCCAAGTAACCTTCTGGAACTCCCAGTGGGTGCTATTGTTCTAGCACTGTACCCCAGGTGATTCCAGAGGTTTTGCTAGAATAAATTCAGCCTGACTGACCATGGATTGCTGTCTTTGGGTGCTCTTTTTCTGCACTCCTACTATGAGAAGTCTTTTTACCTTATTTTAGATGTGTTGCTGATGCCAGGGATCCCCTCTTCTCTCCATCTGTTCTTGACAGAACATAAGCAAGGATATAATTTCTCTCTCTCTGGACATTTCCACCTTTCACCTCTTTTATTCCCTTCCAAAGCTAAACAGATCAACACACAGGCTCTGTAGATGGCACCTGTTTTGCTACTCATCCCTCTCTGGGATAGCCTTCACAGTTAACTATTAAAATCTTGTTTTGTTTTGTTTTCTGGAAACACCATTTCTAAACTCATCTCTGTAACTTCCTTGAATACCTGACAATGGAATTCCACAATCCAGAATATGACCCAATGTTACTAGTGCTGAGCTGTGCATCTGGGCTGCTCTACTGAACAGATGGCAGACCATCTTCCAGAAGAATAGAGCCAGGTTGCAGTGAGAAACAATTCCCCCAGCACATTTGATCTAATTTGTCCCAATAATTTGTGTTCCAGAAGGGACTATTCTCGGAACACAGTGAATTAGTTTTCATATGTAAAGAGATAAGTGTTTGTGAGCCAACATGGTAATGTGCTTCATCATGAACACCAATCACAGTTCAGCATCTTCTTCCTCAAGTAAAGTTTATTTATTTATTTATTTATTTATTACATTTTATACCGCCCAGTAGCCGAAGCTCTCTGGGCAGTTCACAAAAAGTTCTGGAATTAGTGTTTGTAACAAAACATTTAGGACCCTTTCCAGTACTACAATGAACATCATTGAATTGGAACCACTATAATGTATCCCTCCCCTCCAGGCCCTATACCGGCAAACTAAAATAAGACTGCAGGGAGGCATCAGAAGATACTCAGTGAAACTGCATCCCTTTGTGCTATGAATTATATGAATCGGCCCTTAAATCAAATTGTATTCCTAAAAGCCCATAAAGTAAAGCCAATGCCTCTGGGTTCCATTTGCTGGGAAGCACCAGCAGAAGACTATTGCTCTCATGTCATGTTTTGGGGCTTCCCATAAGTACTTGGTTGCTCATTGTAAGAAACAGGAGTTGGACTAGATAGGCCTTTGGTCTGATCCAGCAGGAGTCTTGTTATGTTCAGTGAACTGACAATAAATAAATTCCAGCTGAATTAAGTGGCATTCAGTGTGCTATTTCTGTTTCAGTTCTATATGAGCTGAACTGGGAGTTTCAAAATCTTCAGTGGTTAAAAGGAAAGAGAAAAAAATAGCAGGAATTGAGGAACCTGCAGAGGACATGATGAAGAAGTTGTGTTTCATCGTTAATATGCCTTCTTTTTCTGCTAGCTTCTGCTCCTGATTTCTCTAAAAATCCAATGAAGAAACTGGTTCAGCTTCTAATGGGCAGCACAGCTCATTTTGAGTGCAAGCCAAAAGCTTCTCCTAAAGCAACGACTATTTGGAAAAAGGGAGGTGAGCTGCTCCAAGAAAATGAAAGGTATTACGTGAATTGTGAATGTTTTCATATTGTAAATTAACTATTATTTTCATTTTCTGTACTGAAAAAGGAATCATAACATGCAATGTTTATCTCTTTAAAAAAAAGAAAAGAAAAAAGCAGGAGAAATAAGCAGGGGAAAGAATCCCCCCCTCCTGCTTCCTTCATTTATTTATTTATCTACCAGCCATTAGATGAAGCTCTTTAGGTAATTGACAAGAAAAACTTTAAACTACAAAATACAATAATAAAGTAAAACATAAGTTTAAAACAGAATTAAATCACAGTAGTAACCAATATATAAGCCATCAGCAGTGCAGAGTTCTAAAGTGCACTAACATTTTTTTAAAAAACTAAAGTACTAAAAATGCCTGGGGAGAAAAAAATCATCTTTACTAGGTGCCAAGTGAACCTCTTTGGTGTAGGGGCATTCTACAATGGGAGGGAAGGGTCCCACCTGCCTCACTTCATTCAGCTGGGACACCCAAATAATGGCTTCTGAGCATGATCTTCAAGGGATATATGTAAAGAGATCATCCTTCAGTTAACCTGCCCTCAAGCTGTTTAGGGCTTTGTAAATACCAGCACTTTGAATTTGGCCTGGAAATGGACTGGCAGCCAAGGCAGATCATAAAGCACTGGTGTAATATTATGTCAACAGTCCTTTTGCCCTACTTTGGACCAGCGGAATATTCCAGACCGTTTTCAAAAGCCACCCCATATATAATGCATTGCAGCAACTCAAACGAGAGGTTAGCAAGCCATGGATAACTGTAGCTAGGCTATCACTGTCCAGGTGTGGTTATGGTTGGTATATCAGTCTAAGCGGATAAAAGGTGTTCCATGTCACTGAGGCCGCCTGTGCCTATAGTGACAGTGCTGGATCTAAGAGAACTGCCAAACCATGAACCTGATCCGCAGGGAAAGTGAAATACCCTCCAGAGGAGGTTGAATATAACTCGTTCAACAGGATTAAGGAATCCTGGGGCGTCACCTCAGGGTTGAAATGCCTGCCACAGGCCCACATCAGTATGAGCCCACATCAGTATAGATTCCTACTACCCCAATCAACATGATCCCAGCATGCAGGGGTGGGACTAGACAGCATTTGACTGCCTGATGACTTGATCCTAGCTCTATGCTGCACCAAACACTCTGAGTTGTAGTAAATAAAGGTTGGGGCTATTTTTATATCATTCCAGCATAGCTATGTTATCGCTCCCCATCTCCACCCCTCTCCTTGCTGCCTGCCCAAGATTCATGCATTAAATCAGCTTATGCAAAAGTGATTGGGCTTCTTTTTTCCCTTTTGGATTTACCAGAATAATATCCAAGAACATTATAACTTCTCCCTCTCCCTCTCCCTCTCCCTCTCTCTCTCTCTCTCTCCCTCTCCCTCTCCCCCTTTATACTGGGCCTTTTTCTAATTATATAGTTAATCAGAAGTAGTTGTGTCAGGCTGTGCAGTAAGAGGTGTTGCAGCACTTCAGTTATTTCCTACACAACACCCTGGCCTAATCTACACCTGGAGGCCTTCCAGAAGTGCAGAGGGATGATCATGGGGTTTTGCGCTTCCAGGATCGTCCCTCAGGGGCCACATGCCTGCAAGTTTTCTCGGAAGCAAAGGAATCATAAGGCACCATTCCAGGGCACCATTTATTTACTTTTTACAAGCAGAGACATTTGCGCAACAGTGTGGGTGCAATCCTGCACGAAGGTATAATTGGTGTGTTGTTGTTTTTTAAAAAATACAAAGTCGGCGCTGGAAGGCACCAAGAGCCATGATACACATGGAGAAAATGCTCTCCCCCTCACCCCCAATGCCCACAGACTCACCCCACATAGTTCCTTGCCTGTTTCCTGAGCCTCGCGGGGAAGAGGGAGGGCCGCAGGAGGGAGAGCAACACCACCCTCAGACCTCAGGACTGTCCCAAGACCGGAGAAAAAAAGTGACAAAAGCAATCCAAGATATCCTGAGAGAACTGAGTGGTTGTCCCCAGTTCAACCCGGGATCAGCTCTGCGTCCTTTGGACCCTCAAGGACACCCTCGAGTCAACCCTGGGATAAATGGTCCCTGTATTAAAAATGCATCAAATATAATGGGGAGGGGGAAGGTATTATATGTGTGTACACACAGTCACACATGTAGCAATTTAATAACATAGTAGTTGAAGATACTAGGATTACAAAAAGAACAAAAAACTTAATAGCAGAACATACCCTGAATATAACACATAGGCTGAGGCTGGAACCCTAAACATACTTAAGCTGCAATCCTATGCACACTTGTTTGTGAGTAACAAGGCTCACTTCTGAGTAGGCGTGTATAGGATTGCAGTCTTAGGAAGTAAGTCTGATTGAACTCAATGGGGTTTACTTCCAAGTAAACATGCTTAGGATTGTACCATAAATGTTTGCCGGGGCATCAAAGCATTGCTACTATTTGTTTATACAGTGCCATCAGTGCTTTGCAGAGTACATACAGTGAAGTGAAAGTGAAGCATGAGCCTAAATAATAAAAAAACCACCTATTTTTAATGGCCAATCCTTATCTATTACTTTTCTTACACGTGGCACTGTTTACCTTGCTTGACTGATATAATCTCCTGATCAAACACTGGTATGTCTTTCCGCTGGAGTCCCTTTATTTCCATGGTCTTTTCAGCTTTCTCTCTCCATGCTCTGACTTCATGCAAAGTAATCAGAAAGTCTGATATATTTAGTTTTTCGAACAAAGTTTGTGCATGTAGTGTTCTGAACTCCTCCAAATCTGAATTGTAGCAGCAGGCCAGTAAATACATACTGACTGATTTCGTATGGGAATGCATGTTCTTAACACAAATCAGAATGCACATGAGTAATGCAGTGCGGAGTAATGCAGTGTTGGCAAACAGACGGGACTTGTTTACTTATTTCAATGCACATTACATTCTGCATTCTGATCAGCTTCTGTTTTTCCCCTTTGGCTTCTTTGAGCAAGAATTGGTGTATCCAGCCATCAAGTAAGGTTTTACTCCAAATAAGTAAATCAGATAGGCAATGGAGCTATTAAGTTTTAAATTATGCATGGTGTTGAGAAAGCACATAGAGAGATGTTTTTGTCCATCTGTTATAATACTAGAATCTGGGATCATCCAGTGAAGCTATATGCAGAGAAATTCAGGACAGACAAAAGGAAGTCCTTCTTCAAACAGCACATAATTAATTTATGGGATTTGGTTCCACAAGTTATGGTGATGCCCACCAACATAGACAGCTTTAAATGGGTATTAGATAAATTCATGGGGGATAAAGCTGCTAGTGGCTACTAGTCATAAAGGCTATAGATTACCTCCAGGATCAGAGATAGTATGCCTCTGAATACCAGTGACTGGGGAAAACAGTGAGAAAGGGCTATTTCCCCCATGTCTTGTTTGTGGATTTCACAGAGACATCTAGTTGGCTGCTGTAGGAATCAGGATGATGGAATGTCTTGGGATAATTCTACAATACTCATATAGAAAGTGAACATTTCTAGACTATGTAACAAGTTTGAGCTGGTCTTAAGTTTGCAGAGTTGAGTTTCCTGAACTGTGTGTGTGTGTGTGTGTGTGTGTGTGTGTGTGTGTGTATGATGGTTCATCTACAGCTACTAGCCAAAAATATTTTTGTTGGGAATTGCAGCCCAAGCTATGTAAAGTGGAAAAGTAGATGTCTTCAGGTAATACTGCCTGGCTAATCATTTACACACATATCAACATGTGTGCATGTGCACGCACACACACACACTACACCCTATTCACAGGCTGTATGTTGTTGAGGTGTGTTCAATGAAGCCCAGGCATTTAGCTAAGGTGAAGAGATGATGTATTTGCCACTGGGAATCATCAATTTGATATGTGCCATAGTGCCATCACAAGTAATATTCTGAGAATGATAGACATGCACACAAAAGGAAGAACACACTATAGATATTCAAAATGACTGATGCTTAACAATGGGTTGCCGCCTCCTCCCGTTTTTTCAAAACACATTGTGAGGAGAGGGACCAGTGCCATAGCAAATCAGCAAATGATACAAATTCTTCTGGAAAGTCGAAGTGGTGCCAGGGGAACTAATAAAGCCAGGCAACCTGGCAGCACCTTGACAGATCAGAATCAATGCTGACAAATGCAAGGTAATGTGTGTAGGAAGGGAGAAATTGAACTACTCATGTACAGGACTGGGTTGTTATAAATTAACCTGTAACTGCTTAGACTGGGGCTTCATTTGTGCAGAGTTCAGTGGAGACATGTGCTCAGTCTGCAGCAGCAGTCAAAACAAAGTGAACTGAGGAATGAAGAATGGGATAGAAAATAATACTGGAAATCTTGCACTGTTGTTGCATAAATCGATGTTAATACTCTTAGACCCAGGATGTTGCATCCTGTCCTGAATAATCCTGGTTCAAATGTAGAAGGGAAATGTGGGATGGCAGGTAAAGATTCAAAGAATGAGAGGGGACTTCTCTGTGAACATTAGGTAGGAAGAACTGGAGTGTGGTTGATTTTGAGAGGAAGATTAATTTGATGTGAGTGTTCTATTTGGATGTGGAAATCTTGGAGTACAAAATTCTGTTCAGCTATTAAGGCTACCTACTGTGGGTTCATGGAAAAATCTCACTCTAAACCTAACCAACCAACTTTGCGTAGTTGTTGTGATGCAAAGGTTTCATGAAACTCTTTAAAAGCAAGATGGGATACAGCTATAACTAAAGTTTAAAAGTGAGACCAGTTTTCTGATAAGATTGAATTAAAAGAAAAACTTTCAAAACAAATTTTACACTGCTGGGAACAGAATGTAGGCCACAACATATGATTTTAAAGATACCACAGGAGTTATTCTCAACCCATTTAGGTGCATAATTATTCATAGTATGCTTTTTATAGCATCAGTATTCATATTCACATGTGCATCGCTGGTTGTTTTATCTGCACAGAAAATTACAATTTGTTCATACATTCTGTCTCATAGGGCACATTCAACAACACTGAGGGCTCTGTGGTTAGCTTAACCATGCTTCCCTGTGGTTAGCACTAACCACAAGACATATGGTCGCACACAACACTGTAAACCCCATCCAAGTCCGGATTTCCTTAAGCACACATTAGCCACAAAGCTGTTAGATGACCGTCTGAGTCCTCCAAAAGCTCCACCCCGTATCCAAACAGCCCTTGCTCTATAGCAGCTGGCACTTGCACCCACCATTTTAGTTCAGTTTCTGAAGTCAGCACCCATTACTGCTGTAATGCAGCCCTTAACACTTGTGATCACTATGCCCTGTGGCTGTAACGCTGGTTGCCGTTCAAGAATATTGATCCCCACACTCTCACTGGCCAGGAGATATGCCAGCAGATTTGTTTACCCAGAAGGCACCGCAGCAACATCCCGAGCTCACCGCCATTTTGGGAGTCTCTGCCACAATGCTTGATGTATTCAGCCATTTTGAAAGGAGGTGCCTTGGTCATCCAGAGCTCGTCGTCATTTGGGGAGTATGCCTGGTTTGGGGGTAATTGCGGATCACCGAGACTGGATTCTGGACAGGGTTGTATTGGAGACATGCCTTTGGGTACTAAAAAAAGGGCTGGATTCAGTACACGGCCCTTCAAACTACATGTATAGCTCAAAAAACGGGGGTGATTACCATGGGGGTGGCCGCCACTGCCATATTAGAACTGGAGCTATAAGGGGCAACAAGTGAGCCTGCTGGCTAGAGCGGCATAGGCTATTTAGGTTGCTCTATACTGTTAGCTCTTTGATTTTGGCCCTTTAACCATAGCCGCATTGCATAAGACACCTTAAGCCAAAGTTAGTGCTGTTAATCCTGCTGCAGAAGAGGGTTAGTCAAGCCAGCCACAATGTGGTTAGTGGAGGCACCTGTTTAAGGAAAACACATTGCATATGACACCTTAAATCCTGCTGCTTAACCAAAAACCCTTAACCAGCAGGGTTAACAATGTTGTCTGAACAGATCCATTGTCTTTGTCAAGTGTTTACACAGGTTCAGGTCCCATTTGTGATTAACAACTAAATAATCTTTCTCTAGGCAAAAAAAATTAGAAATATAGATATTTAGAAGTCCTTGGTATAAGTATCCTAGTGTGGAAAGTGGGTTAGAATTATTGTTTGTCTCATATGCTGACTTGCCTTTTCTAGGAATATATTTACCAGAGAAGAAAGAACCATACACTTTATTGGAATCCTGCCCTATCCATCATGGTCATATGTTCAAAATAAAACACATTGTCCCATTTTTAGAAGAATGAGCAATTCAGATTGTGGAAAACAACTTCTGAACCAAAAGGTCAAATTAAGCCCTCATTTAGCTTCTATAAAGCCATCTGCAAGTCTCTCATGGTCCAAAGTGGAATGTCTAATTGACCACTCCTAAATAGATTTACCTGGGATTAAATTGTACTGAATGCATTGTAACCTCATTTTGATATCCATAGGACAGGGGTGTATGTTACACCAGAAGTTCAATTCAATTGGATTTTTCAAGAGAGGAGGAGGAAGGTTACATATGCGGAAGCTACTCAAGAAGTGCTTCAAACCACTAATTTCACCCTGGCAGGATCTACACTACTGCTTATAACAATTTATAATAGTTATGACAACTGTTCAGGCCCAGGACACATTACATACACCGTTTTCATACCTTTTTAAAAGTGTTATATCCTGCTTGGTGTAGATCGGCCCCCTGTTTCTAGGGGCACAGCTACTCAAACAAACTACTCAAAATGTAGCTATTTTAATAAAGTGTTTGGCTAGATTTATGAACCTGTTTGAGCTTGCAGCGTTTCTTTGGATAGGAAAGAAGCCCAGAGGGAAGTTGTTTCTTGAAAATACAGCAGCTGAGTTTCTGACCTAAATCTTGCAATGGCTTATAAAATGAATGTATTAGATTAACCCAGGATTAGCTACTTAATTAAAAATGAAGTGTGTTCAAAGCAGAATAAAACTGTATATATTTTGACAGAAGTACTCTAATTCTCTACTTTGAAGTGGATGATCTGAAGGCTGGGCTGTGTGTGCCCCCTCCCCTGTTTTGGATGATGGACTGATCTCCATCTCAGCAGAAAGGCTCCCCAGCTCTGCTCTGCCTTCCCATTTCTTCATGGAGTTTAGCTGAGATAGTACTTGGACTTCTATCAGCTTCTTTCTTCATTTTTGTCTTTAGCTTCCACCCTTTCATTCCAACCCTCTCTTTTTTCTTAATTGCTATAAAGCTATGAAAGGTGTTTAAGCAACTGCTTAAAGCTATGAAAAGACCCAAGAGTACAAAGCACTGTCAACTAGGCACAAGCGGAAAAGATAAACGTAGGTGGGTTGTGTGTGTTTTTCCCAACTACTAGTTAAGTTTCTACTAAGTTATAATTAAACTTGAGTGTTGTTTGGTATTTGGACACCATAAGCAAAATATTAGAATGCTAAACCTTGTGAAGGATACTGCAAAAAAAAAACCCTGTGATGAAGTCATATCAAATTAACAAAGAGAAGAGGAAAATGAGTGTTGATGAAAACTAAAATAGTTTTGATGAGGTTCACTGGCTAGATGAGCCTTTGGTAGAATTAAAATGAAGTTACTTGCACGTAAGTTTACCTTATGGTTTGAAACTGTGAACTGGAAAATAGTATATTTGCATTTTACTTACCACTAATATCAATAGGGGATTAATTTTGCAGCCTTTCTTCTTCAGAAGGCTAGCTTAATTTACTAGGCATTTGATTGATGTATAAAAGTAGCTCCAGACTAGCTTTCCACTTATCCTGTCTATTAAAATGTTGTCAGCCGGAAAGCAATACATTTGTGTTTATTATCATATCAATAGGGACCTTATTTTGTTAGCTACTCTGAAGAAGGACCTGACAAATATACAAAGCTATTTATGAGTTACCGTGACTGTGATTTGAAAATAAGGTGATGTTTATTTTTTTTCTGTAGTCATTAGCATGTCCCCATTTATGTTCTTATATCATGTTTTGATTGCAAGCAGTTTTAGCTTCTTATTGAGTGTGTCCTGTTTGCTGACACCCACCATTTAAAAAAGGAGCAAAAATAATTAATAATCAATCTGCTACCAGCACAAAGTTTTAACGTTTTAAAAGATAGTTTGAACCTCTGAGCTGGAACTCCCCGACTGTCCCCATAGAGGAGTATGATAGACTAGTGAATGGTAGAGGCAAACTCAGAACTGGAGCATTGGCATGTAGGTATGGACAGCAGCTCTTCATTTTAGATGGTACGCCTTTGTTCTTTTCTTGGAGGCAAAGCAGAGAGAGAGGAGAAAGGAATTAGGTTTATGTGATCTATTATGTGGAGGAAATGAAGGGGAAACGATTCTGAACTTCTTTTTTTAAGGGACTGAGGCTGTTTGTTTTAAAAAGTTGGGAAGGGAGAAGGCTGGTGATGAGTGAGAAAAATGGGGTGGGTGTCATCTGGGGTAGGTGGGGAAGGGCCGAGTGGACCATTCAAACTTCCCTGATAGTTTAGTCCTTATTGAACCTGTGCTTATACTTTGCAATATGTAGACATGAATGCCCAAACTATGGCAAACAAGAGCTCTTTCCACACAGACAAAAAGGTTGTTGATTTTTTTGTTTTAACTGTAGTTTCCTGGTGCCGCTGGTGCTATTCCAGAGAATATTCCAGTCTTCAGGAGAGGATTTCAGGGAGCATGAAGGACTGTAGTGAGAAAGAGAAATTTGAAAAGCAGTGGTGCACCTATGGAACGTCATCAATGGTCCTCTGGATGCTGGGCAGTGTTCCTGTACTTTGCAGTCATAGAAACCTGGAGCACAGGGGAGCCACTTTGCTCCTTCCCCCCCCCTCATCCACCATATCAGAAAAAGAAAACTGAGCTAAAACAGTTTTCTATAACCATGGGGGCCTTTCTCTGCTCAACCTCTCCTCAGGAAAACACACATAGCTAGCTGCAATATTGCAAAAACATTTTTTGCACAACTGCAAAGCCCTCTATACAAAGTACTTAGCAGGACTGCATGAGAGTACATGCTGAATTGTACAACTACAAATGTGCGACTGAACCTGCGTGTTGAGATTATGGGCTTGCCTGCTGACAGCATACTGGGCAGTAGAGGCAAGTCTTGATTACGTGCTGGCTGCATACTGGGCAATAGAGACAACAAGTGGAGCACATTGTACTAGGCGAGCCAGGAAATGTGATTCCTGTTACCTAAGAAAATCTGGAATCAAAATCTTTTGTGGTAGTTTTGTTTTACTCATATCAGATTACAAAATCTGTCATAGAAGCTACTGTTATCTTCCTTCTCTCATTTGCCACCAGAGACTTATGGAATCCAGCAGATTCCTGAATGCTCTGGGGGAATATCCAGTAACCGCCCAGAGAGCTCTGGCTATTGGGCGGTATAGAAATGCAATAAATAAATAAATAACCAGAGCTGTCAAAGCTCTAGTCATGGTGTGGACATGATAGGTTTCTGGGCTGTTCTATGGTTTTCTGGGAAGTTTTATATGGATGTTAACATCTATAGGAAGCCATTGGGGGGTGTCATTAGTAGATTTAGGGAAGTATGTTGATGATACCCAACTATGACAGCTGAATCAGGGGAGGCTGTGAATGATCTGAACCAATGCCTGCTTGCAGTGATAGATTGCACGAGGGCCAAGAAACTGAGCCTGAATCCTGACAAGACAGGAACTCTATGGATGGGCAGTTTCCAGATACAGGAATGGGGTGGGGTGGGGTGCCTGTTCTAGATGGGATATATTTACCCCATCTCAAAGCAGATATATTTACCTTGTTTCAGAGTAAGGGGCTTGGAAAAGATCCTGGTTAGTTCCAGATGCTGGAAAACTTATGGAAGACAAATCGCAGGGGTCAGCACACCCAATGTGCAATGGATGAGCCTTACCCTGGGAAAACCTTCACGATCAAAGTTCTTTGCTTTGCAGACTTTTAGTACATTCAAAAATAGAATTTGGAATAGAGAGTCTAAAAATTAAATCTCTCCATGGACCCTTACTGCTTAGAGGAAAATAATAATCACAAAAAAGGCAAGGGAACTTGGGAAGGAGGCAAAGGAGAGACACATGTGGTGGAGGGTGTCTTTGCAAATGTGATGTTATTTCAAGCAGAAGGGAGAGATGGGAACTCTGGCCCTGGAAACATGGGCTAGGCACCAGAAAAGAAGAGGAAGCATGCGAGGAAGGATTGAAAAATGGTTATGTTTGGAGTTGTGTGACAGCGAGTCTATCCACACTAGATCCCACATTCAAAGAGTAGCCTTAGTGCCTGGACTCAAGCACAGTTATAGACTTCAAAATAAAGAATACAAAGAGACCAATGGCTCTAGTTTGGACTCAGGATGGGGTAGACAAAAGAGTCAATAGCTTGACTATGTTTCTCACCAAGGCTCTAGGTTGGACAATTTTAAAGGTAAGGTGGATTGTCTGGCTGAGATGGTGACTTGGTAATTAGGGAGGCATAGACCACTGTAACACGCTCTATGTGGGGCTACCCATCTATGTGGTTCAGAAGCTGCAGCTACTGCAGAACACAGTAGCTAGGGTGCTCACGGGGACACCTAGCTCTGCTCATATAAAACCTGTATTAAAATAACTGCAGTGGCTGACTGTTAGCTGCCAAGCCACATACAAGCTTATGCTATTATCCTACAAAGCCCTAAACAACTTGGGACCAGCATACCCAGCAGAGTGCTTTCCCTGATATATACCCAGACAACAACTGCAATCCTCAGAGGAGGTCCTGCTGGCCATTCTGAAACTAATGGAACATCGCCATGAAGAACCTTGGCGGTGGGCCTTCTCTGTGGCAGCACCCGCCTCAGGAAAACCCTCCCTCATATGGTTCGGGAGGCAGAAAACATAACATCTTTTAAACGCCTCCAGAAAACATACTTTGCCACACAGGCTTTCCTTGGATTTTAACATAGCTGGTTTTATTTTGCCTTTTTTCAAACAAACAAAAAAACTTTTAATGTTTTAAATTTATCTATACTTGTTGTATTTTATGGTTTTAATTGTGCACTGCCCAGAGAGCCTCGGCTGATGAGCAGTATAAAAATGTAATAACTAAATAAATAAATTTGCATTTAAGTGAAATCCCCTAGCTTTGCATAGTGCAGCAGGGCAACATTTTTTAAAATTTAACCAGTAAAAGCGCCCACATAGGTCAGTTAGGTGGTAGCTCATTTACTGCCATCCAGGTCTGTCATTCCTGGCAGCCTCCTGCTCTAGCAGACTTTTCAAGAAAAAAAATGAATACTTTAGCCAAGGGATTTGTTAGGGGTGGGCAACCGGGTACAGTTCCCACCAGCCTCAGCGAGCATGGTCAATGGTTAAGTATTATGGGAGTTGTAGGCTAAAACATCGGGGGGAGGGTGCACCAGCTTGCCTATCCATGTGCTAGGGTGAAACTAACAAAAATGCAATACGCAAGCTACACATGTTCATAAAGCCATCATGGCTGACCTAAGCAAATTGGGTTTGGCAACCTGATATAATGCCTTACCTTGCTTCCTAGGTAATAATTGGGAACATATTTGTCAGACTCAAGAGTTTTTTTCTCAGTTCATTGCCTGGACCTTACATAGTGAATAGCATGTTGTCCAAACAAGCTTCATACCATATTGCAGAACCTTAATCTTAGTCAAGTGTGTGTGTGTGTGTGTGTGTGTGTGTGTGTGTGTGTGTGTGGCAGCTTTAAGAAAATATATGACTTTCTTGTACAACCAAATTCAATAGCTGTCTCACAAGAGCCTTTTTATAGATCATTATTACTTTATAGGCACCTAATTTCCCACTAAGTTAATCTTCAGTCTCTTCAATACAAGTGGGCAAAGCAATGCTTCTCCCAAAATATTTTCTTTTGGCCTCTATGACTATACTATGAAATATATAGGGTGACAAGAAAAAGCAAATTACTTTTGAGAATCAATTACTTTGTAGTAAGTAACGCTTACATTTATTTTATTATGGAACGTCTTTACTCTGATTCAGTTTTATATATTTTTCCTATTGTTCTTGCATATCAAACAGATTCTAAGCAATTATTCTTTCATGGTGCTTCATTAAAGTCCCAGTGAAGCTGGAGCATTTTGTTAGAATTTATTTAGATTCATTCTGTTTAAATCCACTGTCTTTAGCTTAAATCCAGCATCCATGGGCAGTAGTTTTAAGTTGCACTGAAATATCTTTGAAAGTGGTTACCCTTTTGGATATCGTCTTAAAATGTTTTAGGAACCTTTTAATCCAAATATTCATATTAGAAGCCTGTTTCCCATGTAAGGGAGGAAGAAAGGATAGGCACTTAGAATCATAGAATAGTAGAGTAGGAAGGGGCCTATACAGGGCCAGCACTACCATTAGGCCAACTAGGCAGCCTCCTAGGGCGCAGACCTCAGAGGGGCGCAGTACTGCCCTTTAGGGGTCACAGTTTTATACAAATTAGCTGTTTTAAGAAAAAAACATAATAAAAGAAAAATATAATAGTTCAGAAACTCTTCTTGAACAGCTGAATCAAAGTTGGCAATTTTGGGGGGGAAGGTGCAAGTAGCTTGCCTTGCCTAGAGTGCAAAATAGCCTGGCCCTGGCCCTGGGCAGCCTATAAGGTCATCGAGTCCAACCCCCTGCTCAATGCAGGAATCAACCTTAAAGCATACCTAACAGATGGCTGTCCAGCTGCCTCCTGAAAGCCTCTAGTGTGGGAGAGCCCATGACCTGCCTAGGTAATTGGTTCCATTGTTGTACTGCTCTAACAGTCAGGAAGATTTTCCTGATATCCAACCGGAATCTGGTTTCCTGTAACTTGAGCCAATTATTCTGTGTCCTGCACTCTGGGATGATCGAGAAGAGATCCTGGCCCTCCTCTGTGTGACAACCTTTCAAGCACTTGAAGAGTGCTATCTGAGTGTGTGCATGTATATACCTGACATTTATTTATTTTTTGTTATTATGACCTTGGTAAGTGGCAAGGGGACACCTCAAATGCCACTTCTTCAAATGTTAAGCAGAATGAAATTATATGTTTCATCAGTGTATGTACAGTTTTCAGAGTCTGTCAGCAGTTTGCATTAAGGTCATAGTCCCATCAGGCTCTGAAATCAGAGGCAGATGACTATCTAATGCAGGGTAGCTGGAGCATGGAGGTGATTCTCACCTCTGTGCTACGGCTGCCCTGCACTTTTGGTTAAACAGGCGATTTCACCTGTCTATCAGATGAGCTTCAGAGCAGAAGGGGGGAAGCCGTACAGTGCATAGGAAACTACATAAACCAACTTTCACAGTCTCCTCCCCTTCCGTCCCCTGGGACCACCCCCTATTTGCCATCTCCATGCTCTGTTTCTGAGTGCAGAGATACAGCCAGTGTAGAGAGAACCATGCTGGCTATGCAGGGCCAGAGGAGGGGTTGGGGAGTGTGGTTTCTGGGCTCCATCTAATATCTGAATAATCAGACATAACTCTTTAAGTATGAGGCAACATTTCAGTAGAGCATTAATGGGGAGTAAAGTACACAATAATCTATCTCTTTCAGTTGTAAATTTATTGAGAGACAATACTTTTGAACCATAGCACCTTGTTATACCATGTGGATTATTTTCTCTCTTTCTCAATTTTCAAACAGTTGACTCCGTCTACAATTTTAAGCAAGAAGGGTTGGATAGCAGATATGTCAAGGTTTCTTTTCTAAATCAACTGTGCTATAGTCATTGCCTTTATAATTGGAAACATAGGTTGCTTTTTTCTTGGTTAATAAAGATTTCTTTGGTAGTATATTTTCCTGCCATTGTTTTGCTTTATGCAATTTCACACAGACTGTCTCTTAAAGACAGCCAGTTAGTTAAGAATCCATGATTCATTATTATCTCAGACACGTGCTTAACTTGCATATTGCCCAAAGTACACAACAAGTTGTTTATTTTAATTAAACAATAGGCATTGTTTTAATAAGTGTTTCCTTTTTTTTCTCTTTTTGCCAAGTCGATGTAGCTGTCAGCATTGTTTAGCACTGATGTGGCAAGGCGATAAATGTGCACCATTAGAAAATCCTAAAAAGAATTTGAGATGATAGAGAGCATTAGCTGAACAAGCTTATATAATAACCACTGCGTATAATCTTCTCTGCTTCCACTAATGTTTATAGTACTGACCAAACCACATATTGCTATAATCTGTAACACATATGGCATGTATCACTCATTCTTCAATTCCTCTTATAAGCTGCTTTTAAAGGTGCCCTTGAGGGTAAAGTCAAATCTTACAGTATACTCCAAAGCAAGGATGGCTGTCAGTCTGTGAGGCACATCTAGCACCCAAAGCAACTTTCCTGGCTTTATCAAATGCAGTTGATTTCAACCAGAAGGAAAAAGAATCACAGAGACACATTTCATATAAATTTAGGCTAGAAACAGACATAATGTAAAATTTAAAAAGTGTTCACATAGCACTGTGATTCTGCTATTTTTAGATGGTGTGTTTCTGTAGTTTTTATCCAGATCTTGTATTTTATAATTATATGTTTATATGATTTTATTATAATTACGCTGTATGAATCACCCTGAGGAGGCTGTATGGCTCTTAAAGGCAATGTGTAAATATATAAAATATAATCATCATTGCCATCTTGCCTTTGCAGCTAATCTGGCGGATAAACATAATGGCAAATTGAATAATGGGCCATAGCTAGATGGGGCGAAATCCCGGGGCGATCCCTGGGATCGTCCCTGTGTGTTCACATGACGCACAGGGGATCCTGAGATCAGGGAGGGATGATCCCTCCCTTGCCCTGGGATCTCGCCCTCCCCTTTAGGCCTGGTTTTTCTGTGGTCTTGGGCTGAGGCCGAGACCATGGAATGTGTGGCTGGGCGCTGCGGTTTGTCCCGGCTCCTTGCAAGGAGCTGGGACCCGTGCATGGGGCACAGAGCTCCTCAGGAGCACTGCGCCCAAAGGGGGTGGGGTGGGGAAAAAGTGTTAAAAACAACAACAACAACAACAACAACAACAACAACACCCACCTACCTTTTGCTCATGAGTATTCGTGCGCTGCTAACCCTTTAAAAATAAAAAATGGGCGCAACGCCTCTCCCTCTGCAGTTGTGTGCCGCATATGAACAGAAGGAGGATGTCACAATAAAACTATCATGAGATCTTCACCCCTCCATTGCGGACTAACGGGTAGGTCTAACTAAGGACATGAGCATAGCCTGTCTTTTTTTTAATCCCAGGCCATTCTCCCCACTATTTCAGACTATTGCCCATTCTCCCCACTTCAGCAACTTCATCTTCTTCTGGCTGGGAAAAGTGAAAATCCACTATGCAGCCAGATAAGAGATGACACTGCTTCCACTTCAGGGAAGTGTCAGAGAAGAAAACAAGCAGATAACCTTAAAACAGGGAAGGAAAAATGAAGAAAATAAAGGGGGGACAGAGGGTGTTAACTTTCCTGAGTTAGAACTAGAGAAGAAAGAGGAGTCCAGTAGTGATCAAGTGAAGTAGCCAGCATAGAGGAGTAAGACTTTGAGACAGTCTTCAGTGTACTGGGATGCTTGTTTTGCAGGACACTTGTGAAGGCATTCTTGTAGCATGATTACAGAATGTACAGTGTGTCCTCTTTTATATTACGTCTGTCTTTAGCTTCAGTTTATTCCAGCATGGTGTAATGGTTAGAGTGCTACACGTAGACTGGGGAAACACAAGCTCACTGGGTGACATTGGCTAGTATGACAGACCAAATCTCCCCTCAGTCCAAGCCCTTGTTCATTAGAACTGCCTCTAAACAAACATATATGTTTGTTCATGTAGGGACAACAAAATCCCAGCGCCATGACTTATACTTACAGCTGTCACCTGGAGGATGCAGGACCAGTTTCACCGAAGCTGGTGATTGTTCAGCTTGAATTTACCTCTCTAGGGATTTTCCAGCCTTATTGAAATACATTTGACTTTGAGATATTTGTCTTTTCAAGGTTAGCAAAGAGGTCAGTGAGTATGAAGAGTGGGAACAAAGAATGCATACATTTGGGGGAAAAGAGAGAGCCAGTGTTCTGTAGTGGTAAGAGTTTTGGACTGGGAAGACCCGGGTTCAAGTCCCTATTCATTGATGAAGCTCACTGGGTGATTTTGAGCCAGTCACTGACTCTAAGCCTAACCTACTTCATAGGTTGTTGGGAGGATAACATGGAAAGGAGGAGGTTTATGTATCATGCCTTGATTTCTCGGGAAGAAAAGATGGTATATAAATTTATCAAATAAAAAATTAATGCATATAAAAATTTGTGTATTTTGAAAAATGCACAACAAAACCTTCACGAATTATTATGCAGACCAAAAAATAATAATAAAATCTCTAACCGGTGTGGATATGGGATGGAACGCATTTGACAATGGAAAAACATGAGCTCAATAGAGCTTGACAGATTCACCCTTCCATACAGTCAACAGGAAAAAGGATATAACAAGCTGGGTGGTACACTTTTGTCAGTGAATTTGCAATGCCCTTTATCAACTGGGCTTTTATCTGCCAAACTCCCTGAGACAAACTATTTTTCTTCTCCCCATAATCAACCGCTGCCATACCTTCCTTTTGTCCAGACTTCAGTATGTATTGGGAGGCAGAGTTGTAAGCCTTTGCCATGCTTATAGGAGGCTTCCATCTTGGGGACTGAGTGTAGGTGAAGACAGGCTCCATTTGGTCTCATTGCAGGCAAGGCCCAGACTGTTGCATGTGATAGTAAAAAGGCAGTCAACAATGGTCTATGACATATTAACCGGCCCAGTTCTTGGATATGTTGGGGACAGAAGCATGGGAAGGTGTGTGTAGAAAAGAATGCTCTTATTTATTTTATTCATTTATATATTTATATCCTGCCTTAGTGATCAAAGCAGCTAACAATAAGAAAAATTAAGGGTAAAAGCAAAGTGTTAATTAAAATATCACATAAAAACAGAAGTAAAAACACAATAATAAAAGAAATAAACAGTACCCAACCAATTAATTATATATGATACTCACAACACCATAGCTAATATCTTCTCCATGTCCAGTAAAACATCATTAATTGGAAGAGAAACGCATTGCAGTTTACATATGACAAAGCAGTTCCAGTGTAAACATGACCACTTTCACCATTTCCCACCCCATCCAAAGATATTAATCGTATTCATTTTAGTTGAGCTGGTTACATTGACTTATCATATTTGCTTTTTTCATGGAGGTTATAGGCAGTTTTGTATCTTTAGATTAATTGCTTTACCTCATCCTGCAACACTGAACTTAAAATGATGAATTTTGAGGGTAGGAATTCTTAAATGCTGTTAATGACACAAAAATATTATAGTCTAATGTTTTCAGGTAATGTATCCTATGGTTATTCAAATCTGAAATTGTGGCATTTATTTTCCTTCCTTTTCACTAATATCTGTCCTCCCATTTTATCACATTCAAATTTAAAAAAAATCCCCTTTAGAGTTTTTTTTATAAGTGCCTATAGTTGTTTTAAACACTGTGTCTATGAGCTGGTTATTGATTAGGAGCTGGACAGTTTATCTCAGAAGACTCTTCCTTCTCCTGGCATGAAAGACAGGGCCTCTACAGGGGAAGAGCCTTCAGTGTGGTGGCCCCCATCCTATAGAATTCCCTGCCTCTGGAGGCCAGGCAGGCACCAACTTTGTATTCCTTCCGGTGCCTCCTGAAGATGTCACTGTTCCAGGAACCTCCCCTTAATGACCAGCTGTGGTTTATTTTGCACTTTGTTTCTTTTAAATATTTATTTATTTATTTATTTATTACATTTTTATACTGCCCAATAGCCGAGGCCCTCTGGGCGGTTCACAAATGTACTTTTAATGTGTTTTTATTCTGTTTTTATTCCTATTTTATTTGTCCACCGCTCTGAAATTTTGAACGGGGAGCAGTATATAAATATTATGAATAAAAATACAGACATCATATGAGGAATGGAATAGCTATTATCCAAACTGGAGTAGCTATTATCCAAATCGTTAATAAGGGTTCTGCTGTATTGCTATGTCACACAGACAAGCGGCCAAACCGGGTGCTCTGAAAATGTAGCACTGAGCTACATATCTGTTTTTGATTAAACTAATTGCTGGTGATGACTGCACAGGGAGGTTTATGTCTTTCAAAATCATGTATCCAGTGTTGAGATAGTATGCAGTTAGAATGTTGGACTGGGAGACCTAGGTTCATGTCCCCACTCAGCCATGAAGCTCCAGAGGGCTTTGGGCCAGTCACAAAGTCTCAGCTCAACCTACCTCACAGGGTTGTTGTTGTGAGGATAAAATGGAAAGGAGGAGGAACATGTATGCCATCTTGGATGCCTTGGAGGAAAAGGCGGGATATAAATGTTACAAACAAGTATGTAAATCCACCCCCACCCCTCGTTGCTGGAATATAGAGAGAGCAAAAAATCCCATTAGCACCACAGGAAAAGCCATTTAGACTCTGGCCACTCTGGGGAGCAGAGGCATAATCTTCCCCTCCCTTTGTGCAACATTTCTGATAAGGATCTCCCAGCCACGCACAGGACTGTAATTAATTATCAAAGCCAGATGCATACCTGAATACAATGCATTTTCAGAATATCTGTTTTGGCCCACAGTCTCATTGAAGTGCGGAAATGTGGGGATAAGCTTATCATGTGATGTGGCCACTTGAAGCTGCCACACAATTCAATTACTTAATTGAATTATGAGGTCAGAATATATCCCATGATTGTATTGACTCTTATGACCATTGGAGAGATTTATAAGAAAACCTATAAATGTGTATGTGGGTGTGTTTTGCAAACTTAAAGAAGTTTCAAGTTTAAAGAATATGCAAATTTCTTTCAGCAAAATTACTCTGTTTTCCCCTGCCTCTTTCATTTTTAGAATATCATTGTTAAAAGACGGAGGCCTCCGAATAGCTAATGTGAGTAAATCAGATGCTGGAAGTTATACTTGCCTGGCAGAGAACCAGTTTGGAAAAGCTAGTAGCTCAACCAGCTTATTAGTTACAGGTAATTAGATAGCTAATTGACTTTCACTTGCAGATTGTATGAATTGAGAAATTTGTGAAAGAGACATTTCAATTTTAAATTCTTGGTTTCTTTTTAAAATCTATATTCCTGTTTAGCTGGTATGAACACCACTTTATACAGGAGAATGTTTATATTCCATACAGTTTAGATTTCAGAGCATTGGATCCAGAGTATTCCTTCCACACAGTGATGCAATTTGCAGAAGGGACTGGGATCCAGTAGAGGCTCCCACTAGAAGAAGTAGGGAGCTCATTTTCCCACTTGTCCCCCCTGTCCCCCCAACATTATCTGTGTCACCTCTAACTTTGTTTGAGAGGGCCCTTTTACACTACTGATTTTTACAGAAGCCATTGTGCGCAAGATCGTTTCTGTGCACTTTTGAGAGCCCAGTATTTACAAGCAGTGGAGAGAAGTGGGCAGCTCTCAGGGGAAGCAGGCAGCTGCGGGGCACTCGCAGAACTTGCGTTGAGCCATCGAGGGAATTGCACGGCACCATTCGTATGACTGGGTGGGCAAGTGAGTGAGCTGTGTTGGCAAGGCCACAAGCGCCTGCTGCTCCCAGACCTTGGTAAATCCCTCCCTCCCTAGCATTGTATGCTGGGAGTTGTAGGATCTTTCCTTGCTTCACACTAGGGCTGTGGCGAAGCCACAAGCGCCTGCTGCTCCCACACCTTGGTAAATCCCTCCCTCCCTAGCAATGTATGCTGGGAGTTGTAGGATCTTTCCTTGCTCCACACTAGGGCTGTGAACAAAATGGTGGGTTTCACATCAAGCTGCTGCCAATGCTTCAGAATTCCAAAGCCAAAGCTTGCATAGCCCTACTTTCAAGGGCTGCAGGAGGAAGTATCACCTCCTTCCTTCTTCCACTGCAATCATCATGTGGGTGGAGTAGTTCCACTCTCAGGAACTCTGGATCCAAAATTGTGTCTCTCAGCTGTTTTCTAAGGATATTTTCTGATCATTTCCAAGGACAGCAACGTAAAACCTGTCTTGGCCCTCTTTGTCGCTGCTTGAGCCTGCATTTGCAGAGAGGAACAGGTTCAATCCTCCTGGATATGGAATTATTTTTTTCTTTAAAACCATGAAGAAGGCCTCCTTTACAAAATGGCAGGGAGTAGTAGTTCCCGCCCTTTTTTAATGGCAATGGTGGGAATTTTCCTTTTTTAAACAAGTAAAAAAAAAAAGCATAACTCCTCTTTTCATAGCACATAAGAATAAAGGGACCCTCCATATCCTCTGATTGCTGTAACGTACAGTCCTGTCTTGGACTTTTACTTTTCTCTTCAATATATTTATGTGTAAATTCCCTCACAGCACATTCCTGTTTCAAAGGCAGATTTTGCAACATTTCTGGTTTCATCAGATTCCTGAAGCGGGAATTTGTCTCTGCAATCTTATTTGCAAGATTTGCCAGGGTTAGGAATGCTTAATTAGGCTATTAGAGCTGATCCTTTTAACATATGCTCCCAGTTGGCAAGGAGTTTCCAGAATATTATCATACTGTAGTAGCTGTAAAGACTACATTGCTTGGAGATGATCTTGAGGGTTAGCCCCATTCTAGGGCACCTGAAGACTATCACTTGAAGGCTGAGGGTTCAACATTTATCGCCATTTTTCCCTGTCTTATGTGAGATATTTAACAGTCAAGTCAGATAGGTTTCTACTTATAGGCATCCAACAGCTACCTACTGAAGCTTTCTACTTAAAGAGACATCCAGCAGCCTCTTGGTGTATCTCTGAAATAAAGATAGTATAGATAGATTTCTATACTATCTGAGAAATCTGCTAAAATTGTAATGTGAGAAGTGAGATTTGACTTGATGTTAATAATTGCCCAGTTGTTGTTGTTTTAAAAAAATGTCTTCTTACAGCCTTGAAAGATGTTTGTAGTTAGGAAAATCTTTGAACAGGAAAGGTGTACTGAGAAAATCTTTGGGCAGGGAAAGTATACTAAGAGTTTGACTAAGATGCTTTCGTGTGTGTGGATTTTGTAGAAAATTATAGTTTAAAAAAAACCTGCTGAAAAGTAGGCCAGTAGCTCAAGCAGCTAATATTAACTGTGCCTGTTCTTCACAGAGCCAACTCGGATAACTCTGGCACCTTCAAATATGGATGTTACTGTAGGGGAAAGTGTAATCTTGCCCTGCCAAGTTCAGCATGATCCACTGCTGGACATAAGTTTCACATGGTACTTTAATAGTGCATTGACTGACTTCAGAAAAGATGCATCTCATTTTGAGAGAGTAGGTGGGGTAAGTTGTAAAGTATTTAATTATCTTTTGATTTATGAGCTGTAGCTATAAAATTCTAATGGTCTTCTCAAAGGAACATTATATTTCTATTAAATTTTTAGTTTGTTTATTGTTTTAAGTGTTACTGAAGTGAAGTTTTATGAATAAAATGCATTTCCTTTAAATTACTTGTGGTAGTGTGGGGTTTGCTTTATATTATTAACTGATTAAAACAACAGAAGAATTTCTGCAAAATAAAATCTATCCTTTTTTTATTAGTTGCATAAATGTACATAGGTTGATTGACTTTCCAGTAGTCTATAGACTGTGATAGGATATTTCTGTGCTGTTGACAATTCTCTCACACTATAAAGAATCCCAGGAATTATTTGAAATACTGATGTCTGGTCAAACCAGTCCCATTCAGGCCAGTATACAATCTCTTGCTTCTAAGACCCAAACTAGATATCAAAGATATCCTATGTCTATCCTGTTCAGATCTACTCATGTACATTTTTTTGATATAAAATAGACACATACACCCAAGCAGGAGCAAGCATGTGAATAACAAACAGTAACAGTGTTTGTACATACATTTACATACTGTTTGTACATACATCAGATTGGAACATCTCTTAAAACAGGCCTGCAAAATGCAGCTGTCATGCAACACCTACTCTGGCCCCACTACTCCCAACTGCTCCCCAAAATTGGGTGGGGAAAGATGTTTGTTTCCATGCTAAATTTGATCCTTTTAGGGTCATTATTATTTTTGCCCCCCAGGGAAGGAAGGGATTTGGGCTAGGGGGAAAATGTCCCCTGGACCTCCCACATTTGCCCACTTCTGTGTTAAAAGTAGGGTGCTTTAAAATTGAAAGTCTTGCTCATATGAGAAGAAAAACATGGAGCACGGTACATGTACATTAGCAATAAGGCAAGGCTAGAGGCAACAAGGGCAAAACATATCAAAAAGCAATTTCACTGTGTATAGAAGGCTTTCCACTGAAGAGCTCTTTTAAAAACGTATGTGAGATTGCAGATTTCTCAGCAAATTATTAGGGATGGCCTATGCCCACTTCAAGCATCTGTATGGGTTTTTCAAGCATTCCTTGTTAGAGATGGGTGAGAATATGTTGGGTTAAATTTACTCTTCCGGAATCTACACCCAAACTGGAATACAGTGATAACTTACTTGAATTTTGTAATGCAGTTCACAATTTATTTATTTTTAAAAAAGGCACACAAAAATTATATAATACTAAAATGTGCACACAAAAATCCACACACTTGGGAAAGGTGTGCACAAACCCACATTATATTAGAGAAAATCACTTGTGAAAAAGGTTTAGATAAGTGTATGCAAAGATGCATACATTTTAAAAAGTGAGCACAAAATGCATACAAATGTGCACAAAATATTTAGACATTTTTGTGAGAACTTTAAAAAATCAAATTCACAACATGATGTAGAAATGGGATGGAACAAACATAATGTAGGGAAATTGAGAAACTGAGTCAAGTAGAATTGACAGATTTTCTGTCCTTATTCTTTGCAAATGCAAAATATCAAGGGATTTTGCCAATGTTCTCAAGGATCTTTCTGCCAACCTAGGTGGCTTAGGTCACCTCCCCTCTCTGTTCAGTTCCCACCCACTTTTTCAAGTAAAAGGGGTGGGGAATCTTAACCTGTGGGTTGGGGAAATGAAACAGTGGGAAAAGGTAGTCCTGCCCAGCTAATGCAGTAATTGAGATGAGGCTTTTTCAGAGAACCAAAGTCACAAGACAGGTTGAACAGTACAAATGTATACAAGTATACATATAGAAATGGTCAGAAATTGTAGGTGCTGCTGGATGTATCAAGCTATTTTTCCGCAGGGGTAAAACCCCTACTTTGCATGTCATGATGGTGAATCTTCAGTTAGTGGAAGAATTAAGCATGGGTTTATCTTACTTTTCCATTATGCTACAAGCAGCTTCTGAATTACTAACAGGCTGCCTGTAAACCATTGCAGATAGCAGCATGTCAGAAAGGCTAGTATCAGCTGAAATTGTGCAGGTAATATCAGAAGTGCTTACAATGTTGTTATCTGGTTTTAATACCACCCAAACCATTGATGATTTGTGTCCCATGTGTCAGCACAGTGTTCATCATAGAAGGTGACCTTCCTGTCATTGCAACTTGTCCATGGCAACATAGAACTAATTTTGCTAGCTGAAGATGTGAATGAAATCTGTTCTACTGTGAACCGCCCAGAGATCTCTGGCTATTGGGCAGTATAGAAATGTAATAAATAAATAAATAAATACTGCCAAGTCTCCAAGAAACATTGACCGTTTGAGAGCTTGTTGTAGTAGCATTCTTGTTGTGCTTTCATGGTATCCAAGATTGATTTACACAAAATACAAAGGCTTTGGTATCACATACTTAGTGATATGATGAATGATTAATAATGGGACTCAACTTTCTTTCTCTCTCTTTCTCTCTCTCTGCTGCATGATGTTGTTTGCTGTGATTAGATTTGGCGTAGTTTTGCCTATTCAAACATGTGATCGAAGGAGCATTCAGGCTTTTATTTAAGGCAAAATTATCCTGTTTGTCAATCCCATGAGTACATTTATTCTTCAAGTGCTTAGTACAAGATTAGATTTAGTAAATAAATTGCTGCACTGAGGGGAGGGTGCAGACTAAAGATGCACTTCCCACTGTGTGTTTCTGCCTTATGGGTTGCTTTACATTGGCTCAGTTCAGACAACAAGTTTCTCAACGGTGGTTTTAGAACTCCGTGGTAGAATTGTTACACCACCGTTGAGAAATATGTTGTCTGGCAAGAAAACTCCAACCCATGGTGTGTGTTTTTAAAACACTCCATGCTGAATATCCACACTGTGCAGAAGAGAGTTCCTCCACAACTGTTGTGTTGCATGTTGTGTGGAGGACTCCATGGAGTTTTATGTTGAGTTGACTTCACTGGCTACAGAGTTCCCTGGCAAGAGCAGCAAAAAGAGGGATTGTCGCTCTAGGAGAGCTGCCAGGATTGGGGTGTTTTTTTTACAGCAGTGGCTGATGGGATACCATCAGGAGGACTGGGAGAGGAGAGAGGGTGGAGGAACTGTCAATCAAACACTTTACTCAACTCCATGGTAGCCCACAGTCACACAACAGTGGAGTTAGTACATGTTGTGTGGGCAGTACCTCCTAAAAACTCAATCGTTGAGTGTTTTCACATTTTGTTGACTAATGTGTTGTCTGAACTGAGCCAGTGCCATTTTTCACTGTATTGTGTGAATTTGTGTTGTGTCCTCTCTCTCTCTCTCTCTCTCTCTCTCTCTCTAAGTAATAATATAATATTTTGTTTGACATTTTAAATAATGGGGTTAATATATATTATCTGAAAACAAAGGTCACAGAAAATTATTTAATTGAAAGTTTCAAGTGCTACTAGCTGTGAGCATAGGGGAAATCTGTTCCTCCAGCCATTGATTTTCATGTCAGAAAAAACTTTAGGAAACTTTAAGCATATTCTTGTGTCATGGTATCTCCCCAAAGTCAAGAGGAACATAGTGTACAGAACTTTTTAATATCCCACATGAATCTCATGCAGTTCTCAATAATGTTCACTAGATTTAGTGAGTGCATGTGTTGTTGTATCAAGAAAAGTTGCCAGGTCTCAGAAAGCCCAAGTACTCTTTAAAGTGTTAGATTCCCTTGATGATTGATATGGTTTAGTGCAGATCCATCCATGATTTGAAGTATTCCCCTAAAACTAATATTTTGAGTAATCCTGAGTTGGTAATCCAGTCCCCATGAACATGTGAGGTCCTCCAAATTCTTCAACCCAGTTCCTCAAAATCTTGACAAGAACATTGGATATGAAATCCTCCTACTTGAATGAAGAGAATATCAAAGTGAAGTTTTGTAAGGTCAAGGCCATTTGTCTGCCCCAGGTGCAGAAAGGGAAGGAAAGAGCATTCTTCACTGCTTGGTCCCCAACCACTCAAAGTCCCATAGACTAGAAGCCCTTTCTTTTTTAGGTATTAGGGCCATCTCAGTTGCCTAGCCATCTAATGCCATTGCTCACCCCATAAGCTTGGATAAGAAAGGGAAAGAGGTTACAACACCCTCAGTCTCCTCGTTCTGGGTCACCTGTTTTCTGTTTCCTGAGTGAAGGAGCAGGGCTGTCTCTTAGTTGGCTCTCATAAAGAGCACATCGCAAGTCATGAACTTAGGTCTAGTTTCCAGAATTTGCAATGTACCTAAGACTTGCTAAGCCAACTGTCCTGCTTTGTTTGCAAGACACCCAGAAGCCAAGGGCTCTTGTAGGATTCTGGGTAGCTCATTAACTATGGTACAAGCCACCTTCATAGAGTTTGCACAACATGGCAATCTGTGAGAGTGAGCATAATTATGCAAATCACCCCAGCATGCATAGCGGGGAAAATAAGCCACCATGGTGCATTTACCCCTCTGTGATTGTGCAAACCTGGTCAGAGTATAATTTGACCTTTGACGGAGTTTTTTCTAAGCACTCCACAAGAGTCTTCTTACTGACTTTCCAAATCTGCCATAGGTCAAAGCAATCTGACTAAGGGCATTCCTAGACGAGGCCTTAGCGCGCCTTGAGACCCGGTTTCCCTGCTGTGCGTCCAGATGACGCACAGGGGAATCCGGGCCCAGGCCGCACTGAGGCTTCCTCTAACGCTCCATAAGCAAAGTCGCTTATGGCGCGCTTTTTTCGCAGCCCTGGCCTCAGGCCGGAGCTGCGAAACATCTACCTACTTCCGTGGCTTTTTGCGGCTACTCGCTTACTCGTGAGTAGCCGCAGAAAGCCGCGGACCTGGCACAGCGCTCATACGAGCGCTGTGCCCATCGGCCCGGGGGGGGAAGAGAGGGGCAGGGGGAAGGATGGCAAGGGGGGAGGGCGGGTGAGAGAGCGCCACGCGCCGCCGCCCGAGCAAGCAGGCGAGCGGCGCTTGCCCGGGCAATGCCGCCCCATGCCAGGCCTTGCCCGGGCAAGCGCCGCTCGCTTGCTTGCTCGGGCGGTGGCGCGTGGCGCTCTCTCACCCGCCCTCCCCCCTTGCCATCCCCCCTTGCCATCCTCCCCCCCCCCCGTTTTTTTAAAAAACCTTACCTTCTCTGGAGTCTTCGGGCCGCACGCGGCCCCTTTAAACAAACAAAATGGCGGACGCTGCAGGGCTTCCGTCGTCCCTGCGCGTCATGCGTGTGGAACCCTGGGCGCGCGCGCTAACGCCAGTGCGCTGACGCCCCACCTCCCTGCCGGCTTATACCGGCAGGTCTAGCAAGCCCTTAGTCCAGTCTGGCTGCTCACTTTCTACCATAAGGAAATTGGTCTACCTAACAATATCTGAACATTCTGGATGGGTATTCCAAATGGGTGCAACCCAAACATGTTACGGTAAAAGGAACATTTCTCCCTTTAACAATGAGACCCTGTGACCCTTATTAAAAATCCAATCTGCTGGTTTTTTGTTTTGTATTTTTTTTTTTTTTAGGAACTTATGTATCTTTGTTGTAAGAGAGGTCAGGTCATGGCTTTCATCCCTGGTGGCCTACTGATGCCTGTCTTATCTACATTTAAGGGAATCATTTTATTACTCTCCCCTTTCTCAAAATTATCCAGGGAACTTTGAACCGAACATAGCTACTAAAAATAACTTCATTTTGTTCCATTGTATTCCATTATTCCTTTCTCTCTTTCACACACACACACACACACACACACACATATACACACACAGAGAGATAAATAGGTATACATAAAACAGGCTGTTTTCCGTGACACCATTTATTTAGTGTGCTTTCAAAGATATTTTAAACTAGATTCTACTAAATGTATTTCCAGGATGTGTGTTGGTTAAAGTGTATAACCAATATTGTTGCCAGAAAATACAATTGCAATGCTAAGTTTGTGTGCCAAGAGCATATTGGCTGAAAAGGCTACATTTCTGTCTGGGAAGTTGAACTGGTACGGATGCACCAAAAAAGGACTTTCCCACTGAAAACTAAGTCTTCCAGATCAGCCCCGATTCAACTCATGGTGCTTCTGGCCCAGGTTGACCCACTTTGGATCTGGATCTGAAGCAAAATCCGGACACCTCAAAGCGAGTCAGCCATTGCAGGTTCCTGGGTGCTCACTATGGAGGTGCTCAGTGGGCACCCAAGAAAACTTGGTGGAGGCTTAACGGAAGTCTATTGGATTCTTCACTCCTGCTCCCCCTTCTCCTCCCTGCTTGCCCACAAACTAAGAGCTGCTGCCCCCACCCCCACCAGCAGGACTTACCTGACCATCCAGCAGCCATGCATCCTCAATGAGAGCTGCCATTTTAAAGGAAGATGGGAGCTCTGAAAGTTTCTACTTCTAAGGCTGCAAACTACAGTAGCCATAAAGGGCCATTTCCATAGATGTAGGAAACTACAGAACCCCCATCTTCTTTTAAAATGGTGGCTTTCATCAAGGACACGCAGCTGCAGGACAGCTCAGATAAGTCTTACGGGCAAATGATTACCATCACTCTGCGTTGGACTGAAGCATTCTGAGCCGCTTTGGGCCTGAGCCTCAGCTTGATCTGGAACCAATCTGGATTTGGACCAAAGTGGGCCAAATCAGTCCACTTCAGTTTGGATTCAGAGTTCCATCCTGAAGCAGTGCACAGCCCTACTAGATTAGACTACTGCAATGCACTCTACATTGAGTTGCCCTTAAAGACGATTCAGAAGTTTCAGCTGGTGCAAAATGCAGCAGCTAGACTGCTCACTGGAACCTCTTATAAAGACCATATAACACCAGTCTTAAAAGAATTGCATTGGCTGCCTATTTGCCTCTGGTCTGAGTTCAAAGTGTGGGCAATGACATTCAAAGTCCTAAATGGCTTGGGACTTCGGTACTTGTGGGAGCGCCTCTCCCTATATATGCCTGCCCAAGTTTTGAGATCTGTTGGAGGAGCCCTCCTCTGTGTCCCACCAACGTGAGACATACATTATGGTGGGACGTAGGAGATGGTTTTTTCTGTTGTGGCACCCTGCTTGTGGAATATCCTCCCCTTGGAGGCCTGACTGGTGCTGACACTGGCTTCATTTTGGCACTAAGTTAAAACATGGCCTTTGAGGGCTAAATCCTCCATGGTTACACATAGTTTGAATTGTTTTTAATTGTTTCTATTAGTTTTAATTTGTTGATGATTTCATACATTTTTATTTGTGTAAATTATGTATGTTGATATTGTTCTGATTTTATCTGTACACCACCCTGAGATCCCACTGATAATAGGGTGGGATAAATAAATAAATAAATAAATAAATAAATAAATAAATAAAAATCCACCTAAAGCCCAAACTTCCTTTTTTGTTAAGCCATATTTCTTTCTGCCTCTGGATGAGAAAATACCCCTAAAAGGCAGCCTATACATCTTTTAAATAAATAAATCATCCTGCTATGACCACCCTACAGTTTTGTGTGTCAAATGCCATTCAAACATATCACTCTTCTTGGCTGTCTGAACTCAGGGAGTCTCTCCCCCAAACTGATGCCAGCTAACCCGACTAGTTTTTAAAGCTTCTAGCTGGGTGCTCTTCCTTGTATTTTGAAAGCCCTAAATTCCTGGTCATTCCAGAAGAGGTATTGCTAGGATAAACTCACAGTAAATGACCCCGGACTCTTGACTTTCAATTCTCTTTTTCTGCACTCCCACTTTCAGTGGACTCCTTTTGGTAAAGATTTGCAGCTCTGGCAGAAATCTCTTCTTTATATTTTTTGTTTATTTATTTTCCCTGACATGAGGGATCCTCATGCCCCTTCCTATGTTTTGGATAAACATAAGGGAGGAAAGTTCTTTCTCTAAGGCTTTCTCCTGTCAGCTTTTCATTTCCTACAGCAATTTGCCCTCCACCCCAGCCCACTACTCAGAAGCCAAGGATATTACTGCACAACCTCTGTGTCTGGTAGCTTCCTCACTATTCATCCTTGTAACTCCTTCCAGTCTCTCGAATCAGCCTTCAGTTGCCAACTATTCAATTTCCAGTTTGATATCCTTTCTCAGTAAAACTCAATTTCTGGAAAAGCTCTCATCTCATTTCTGGTCTCCCTGAGTACCTTACATGGGCATTCTGCTACCTTAACTAAACAACATTCTGCTACCTTAACTATTCAACGGACAGCAGCCTGGGCTGCTGTTGGAAATGGTTCCTCAAGCACATTTCAGCTAAATCCCCCTCCAGTCATTTGTGTTCTGGAAGGATTTATTCCCAGAACACAAAGAAGTCATTTACAGGAATATATAGAGACATATGTCCCAAGCAAGCATATCAAAAAATATGTTATTTTCATAATCTCTTATTTTGTTGGTGAAGTTTAACTTTTTAAATTAATTAATTAATTAAATCCATGTGAGGTGCCATAGGTTGAAAGGCTCCATAATAATCCATGTGTCTGTTGGACAGCACCCTGAGGAGAACAGCCTCAACATACATCTCAGTCCCTGGAGGGATGGAACTATAAAAGAAAAGGGTCAAATTGTTGAGGGAAAACATATCTCTCACAATCACACACTGTTTATACCAGAAACAGGGAAAAAGCAAGATATGGAAATAGACAGACACCCCCAACTCCAGCCAGAAGGAACAGCAGTTAAAAATGTTATCAATTCTGGATGTTCTTCCCTGGAAATCAAAATATGACGCCAGTAATTTAGTTCTGCATCTCAGGTTCCCAGAGGATATAAACTGTGCCTGGTTTGTGTCCTCCGTAGCTTTAAAGGATGGATGGATGGCGAAAGCAGAAGGATCAATCATACTCTATGTAATCTACCAAAAAGAAAACCAGAACTGATCTCACTGCAGCCTGTCTTTTGGAGGGAGGGACTAAGACAACTTGATAGAGACTAAAGTAAAGTAAAGGGGCAAATGGAAAACCTCCTTTGCATGGCCTCACCTAATTCTTATACAGGTTATTCTTCTGGAGAATCTTGTGCCTTGGGTATTCTGCCTACAAATACATTAACAGTATATTTGTGTGCTAGTATTGTTCCAAGTCTCACATCTGTACCCACTACAGTAGTCCTTCCAAAGTTCCCATCCCCCCCACTCTTTATTGCAGTCTTGCTGCTACTTTTTACTATATCTCATTTCTGTCCCCTCTAAGTGTCATCTTCTACTCTGTGACCTCCATTACTTTTCTCTTTCACTAAAAAAATAAATAAATGCTATTGGAACTAAAGAATTTGAACACGTTATCTAGCTAACTGTATTTAATTCTTTCAATTTTGTATCCCTTTCAAAAGACTGCATCAGGAGACTTAATGATTAGGAATATCCAGCTGAAACACAGTGGAAAATATGTGTGCATGGTGAAGACAGAGGTTGATAGTGTATCATCTGCTGCAGATCTGATAGTGCGAGGTAACCATTTTCTCTTGTAACTCTACTTGCAAAGTGCTGGAAGTAATTTCTTAAAGTAAATCATGAGAATGAGTAGTTTCACTTTCCTTAGAATGCTTCATGAGAGTTTTGTTGTTTTGTCTTGTTTTAATTGTCTTGTTTTAGTTATTATCGCTTAGTAAGGAGTCCTTTACTTCAGGTTTAGCTATAATGTTAAATCAACTGTGGTGGAAGAAGCCTTCTGAATGCTTCATTCCATCCTCCCATGGTTAACACGCATCCTACTTCCTGAGCAAATTAAGGAATTGAACAGTACATCACACACATACACACACACACGCACACACACACACTTACTTTATGTGTGTTTGAGAAGGGAGGTCAAGTACAAATATAGTAACTTGTTAACAGAGGCACCAATTGCTACTGTTTCTCTAGCACTGAAGAGAATTATATAAGTACAGAAAACATTTCATGGACAACTGCCCAAAATTTTATATTTTGACAATTATGCCAGAGTAAAGCTATGCCTAAGGTTTCTCATCCTCTTTTTCAATAATTCTTGCGAGGGGCAGTGGCATGGGAATGAAAATGTCTGTGAAAGTGGCTGGGGAGGTGAAAAACTTCAAAAAATGAATTGATGGGAGACAGGAGTGTGTGCTTACCTTATTAAGTGTACGAGGTGGCCGGTGATCTTTAATCTCTCCTCTTTTAAAATGCCCTGTTCTTGCTTACAGCAGTGCATGCTTCTTTTGCAGGGAATGAAGAATTTCATGAAAGTAGGGAGGCAGGATTTGGCAAAGCATTATACAGGAGACCCTTCTTCCAAATTCACAAAATATTGAAACATTTAAAACATGACTTATTCACTTTATAATATTGAGGGAGCCAAAATAGAGGGAATAGGTTGACCATGAGCAACTTTTAGTGCCCCCATTAGGAATTTGTCAAGTTGTGGCCAGTGGATTGTATCCAATGGTGGCTTTACACTAGCAACAAATGCTTACACTTGCACAAGGTACAGCATCCAATTTTCACTAATCACCTCTATCACCTGCTGTCCTCTGCATCATATTCCATACTGTTCCAGAGAGTTCCCCAATCCTTAGGACCACCATTTTGGGGGGCACAAGAGGTTGCAATGAGTAGGGGAAATTGATGGAAATAGAATACCCTGTGTAAAAGTAAATACATTTCACTAGTGCAAAGATAGAACTGAATATTTTTCAACCACAGGAGTGATTTTGTTCGTGGTAGGACTCAGTGTCTGGAGCTTCAAGTGATGACTTGAGCATGCGAAACAGCCATCACAGATTAACGGCCACAGACATAACTTTTCAATCACCTTACTTCACTACAAACACAATATTTTTAATGAAGTCAATTCATACCTTCAGCTATGAGCTGTTAATCATTTCATCATCAAATGATGAACATTTAATATTTTAATTAATATCACAAGCTTTCGTATTCAGTCATAACTATTCTAAATACAAGAATAAAATTAAAAAGTGAAATTATTTTTTTCATGGCCATTTTCAGGCTGTTATTGCAATTTGTTTCATTTTATAGCTTGTCTTATCACAAAGTTACAGTATGGACAATTAAATGCTTTTAAAATATAAAATGTAAAACCAACCAATCACTGTATATGAAACCAAACCACAAAGAAATATATCTTGAATGTGTGTTAAACTAAATGTGGCAGTTCCAGCCATGGCTAACTATTGTGCTTTAAAGGGGCATTTCATTGGCTCTGCCTTCATGTTTATAACAACAAAAGGGGGAGTATATTTTGTAAATTGTGGAAAATCAAGATTTTCTGGAAAGCTGCAGAAAGCTGTCAGTGCTGAATTGCTGTCCAAGGTGCTGATACGGTGTTGTGCTGGGGAAAAAATGACTACGAGCAAGCATCATGACAAAAACTGCTTTAGATAACAAATTGTCAAATCAAAAAGATGTATTAGCAGATTAAGGCAGGACATCAAGGACTAAAGTAAAAGACAGTGATTTGAAAAGGTAGAGAAATTCAGTTGAAAAAAAGTCCCTGAAATAAAACCTCATCTGTTCTCTACTTGTGGAATTGCTGTTTCAGAACTTGCTTTTACAGTTATAAAGTAACCGAGCATGAGTTTAGTAAATATAAAAAATGGCACTATTACTGCATTCTAAATTGTTTTCTTCCTCCCACAGTGCTGGCAAAATAGAAATCAGCTGGTACTGTGTTTAACGATTTGTAGAATATGTGCTACATTTACAACACCCTTCCATTTTAAAATCTGATATCTTATTGCATTAGGCTCACCTGGACCACCTGAACGTGTAAAAGTCGATGAAATAACAGCTACCACAGCTCGGCTGTCTTGGTATGAGGGCTTAGATAATCACAGCCCAGTCACTGGTTATACTATACAAGCCAGGACACCATTTTCAGTGGGTTGGCAGAGAGTCACAACAGGTAACGGAAAAGTGTTTATGGCTGGACTTGAATATATTTTTACTCCTAAGGGAAGCAGGAGTTCATAACTTCCTTGAAAATATTTTGTTACAGTTCCTGATATCATTGATGGGAAAACCTTCACAGCTATTACGGTAGACCTAAACCCATGGGTTGAATATGAATTTCGTGTAGTTGCCACTAACAAAATTGGAGGTGGAGAACCTAGTTTACCCTCAGAAAAAGTAAGAACTGAAGAGGCAGGTTAGTGGGTCTTTTTGTTTGTTTCCTTGTTTCATTTTATGTACATTCAATATAACAGGTGCACAAACAGGCCTTAATAATTTTTTACCTATGTATACTCATTTGTGTGTGTATATATATATATAAATAAAAATCAAGGCATGGGTGCTTGGCACTAACAGGCTGCTAATACAAGATCGCTACTTTAACTGATTGTGTGCTCAGACAACTATGTACAATTAAAATTTTAATGCATATATTGGAAGTCTCTTCCTTATACTAAACAAAGAACTAAATAAGCCAAATTTAACAGTGGAGTGTTTGCTACGGTAATGAAATTTAGTCAGCACAGGTTTAAAAGTGCCACCTGTTCATTTTTGAAGAGGCAAAAGTTGTTCCCGTAGCATTGCTTGACAGAATGCCTTTAGCATACTCTTTTGCTGGTACGACTAATGTTTTGCTTCTGGCACCATTGAACATTCTTAGGTGAGGCGTAGCAGAGCGCATATACTGTGGACCCTCACATCCTAAGATAAGGAAAACCAATTTCAGTCACCACAGGTTGGAGATTACTAGAGAAGGTCACTAAATAGTGGTCTTTGATGTGCAGCTATGGAATATTTTAAGAGGAAAAAAATAAGCTTACATAAGAATAAGAAAATTATTCTTTTCCGTATTGTGGCTCTGCCTCATGTTTAGAAAACAGAAAGCAATGTTAATACAAGTGAAGATAAGAGTATTTCTTGCAGAAGTCAAAACAGCTATTTATTTATATCGTTTTATAAAGAGTGTGGAGAATAAAGTAGGCCTGTGCGATTATTGAACAGAACACTCAGAAGGAAATAGCTTAACAACTGTTTTTTCTTCTGAAACTCTGCCATCCACTCTGACAGCATAACTACATTGTAAGATGGTTACACAAGTTGTAAACAATATAAAGGGTTCCTTCTCTCTTTGTCGCATACATATATTCTCCCTCTTGTCTTGGAATTTGGTTTGGCAGTGTTTATCAGAAGAGTGCTGAAGAGCAGAATGACATAATTCTCCTAAGATGTGGCGATGGGTGATTCTGAGCAGGGCCATGCCAGGGGCTAAGATTTTGTGAACCGCCCAGAGAGCTTCGGCTATTGGGCGGTATAAAAATGTAATAAATAAATAAATAAATAAATAAAGCTCCCTTCACCCTATGCCTCATCCAACTCCCCACACACGCACATACACACACACCAGTTCCTGCACTGGCTCTTTATTTTTCACTTAACTATGCCTGGGCAAATTACATGACAAACATCACATCTTGTTTGGCCCTCAGCTGCCTGATTTGTGCACTAAAGAGGGATTCTCAGGGAAACAGATCAACTGATGGCGTTGTGGATATCATTAGTTATAAGGCAAGCATCACTATGGCAAATGTTAAAAAAAATCCTTCCTTTCTGCTATGTATTCTTCTCCAGATGACCTATCTCCCCGTGGAATCATGCTCTGCATGGCCTGAAAAACATGAGCGAAGTCCATGCCAAATAAATTCCATGCTAGGCAAAATTCTTGAAACCACTGAATTAATATATGCTCTGCTATACATAAGTATAATGAATGTTTTCTCTTCACAGTTCCCGAAGTACCACCATCTGAAGTAAGTGGAGGTGGTGGCAGTAGGTCTGAATTGGTCATCACGTGGGATGTAAGTGCTCTTCTTGGAATTTATTTTATCATTTGTTCATAAAATTAGCATGCCTACCTGACATAATTTTTCACTTATGTGGTACTTATAAGTGACTGGTCTGTAACCTCAAAAGTGTGCCTTTCATGGCCTCTTTCTACTTTTGACTATTTTCCGAGTTAGAATATCATCAGAACAATATTTAATTAGCATATTTGAAAGTTATTTAACTGAAGTAGTTTTCCATAGCATCTTCATTTAGGACAGCAATTAAAACAGCTGCTTAGATACTGAAAGTCATGAGTATCTTTCTAGATAAATTTATCTCCCCAGTTCATAAATAAGATATATTCCATAATATTAGCTTGTGTTTTTCTGTGAGGATACTCCACACATTGCATGTATGTAAAAAATCTAGACACGTCTAGCATGTCTTAGGCTATCTATGCACTTGAGCAGGAGAATTCTTAGCATGAGGGTACTATTCCCTGCTGAAAGAATTAAACATCCTGCCATGCAGTGGCCTACTCCAGCAACCTTTGATAGCTATGCTGATATGGGAAAGAGGCCTCATGTGCATTCTGGTGTAGCACTCCATATAGTAGAATATTTGCCTTATTTATTTATTATTTTATTTTCTGCATTTCTATACCACCCAATAGCTGAAGCTCTCTGAGCGGTTCACAGCAGGCTCCCACAATAGAGGATTCCAAGCATGTGGTGCTCCATTAAGGCTGCAATCCTAACCATAGTTTCTAAGGAGGAAGCCCTATTAAACTGAGTGTGACTTCTATCTGAGTAAACACACTTTGAAATATGAACTATTAGTCTAAAATATGAACCTTTACAGATAAAGCTAATTATGGGCATGTCTTACACCTAAGGGTGTAGAGGGAGGGAGGGGGGAGGATCATGGACTTATCTGCTTCCACGATCCTCCCCCAGCATCTTGACAGCCATGCGACATCCTGGAAGGGAAGAGGGACGTCACGGCCACCATTTTTTCCCTCTGGAATGGAGTCGGAGCACAATTGCGCTCCAGTGCATGTAAGTGTTTATTTCTTAAAAGAAGCCTTTGAAATGTCCCCCCACCCAATGGACACAGACTGCCTGTGGAGCTCCATGCCCATTTTAAGAGCCCCGCTACTTGCAGGGAGGAAGGGAGAAACCGGCAGCAGGCACCACACCTCCCACGGTCCTTGGGATGGTCCCAGGACCGAGGGGAAGATGGGGATAACTGGGCAACTAGTTATCCTGCAAAAATGGAGGGATTGTCCCTGGTTGCCCCCAGATTCCCTGTGTGTCATCTGGACACACAGGGATGATCTAGGGATGACCTCAGGGAAAAAAGTAGAGTGTAGACATGCCCTGTGATTCTGCCCTAGCTGTGTTTCAGCTCTTGAACACTCGTATTCCCCTGGTTATCATCTATATTAAGTTTGTGCTCCCTTCTTCATCCTATTGTTTCTTTTTCTCATTCCCACCTTTGTGCCTTTTCCCATTCTCATCCTTGTGTATATAGTAGCCTCTTTCTTGCCAACTGTCAAGCTGCCTCCCTTCTATCTTTCACATCCTTTCAAACAAGAGATTCCTGACTGTCTGTAATGAATGTAATCTGTTCCCTCCCTTTTCTGTTTCCCAGTATGTCATTCCTCCCTTCCAATGCACGTGTATTTGACTAAAATATTAATTTTCTGTGTAGGCTATTATTAGGCACATGTGTTACTAGATTGGGTAAGGAGAGGGACAGGACCTGTTTGGTATTCTGTATAGCACTTAGTTAATAATTGGTGCTTAATAAATGGTTGACAATGATAACTAAATACTCAGGCTTATGCTGTTCTCTGGGAACTGGCCAAGAACAGCAATCTAGTCTATGCTATAGCCTTAGGGGAAGAATGAGAACATTATGAAAATGCACTGTTATTCTAGAATAAGAGTGGTATAAATGGGTTTGGACAGACTTTGGGGGCTGAAAGGCACAAGTGCCTTCTTGGAACCTCCATGATGGCTTCATAAGAACATAAGAAGTGCCATGCTGGATCAGACCAAGGGTCCATCTAGTCCATGGATGCTCCCTGTTCAGAGACATTATACAACTCAATACCAGTTGCTGGGGAGCATCGCTGGGGAAGGCAGTTAGTTTTCTTCTTTCCTTGCTATAGGCTCCCAGAGATATCTGATTAGCCACTAGTCTTGCAGCTTCATTAATTCAGTAGTAAGACTCAGCGAGTTCCATGGGACATACTACCAAATAAGTATGCCTTGCATATTTATGCATGCATCTACTGCTGAATTCCATTGTTCCTGTTGCTAATTAAGGCCATCAGCAATCAAAAAGTTGTTCCTTGCAAAGATGATCTGACAGGCTCTTGATTGGACAATCTCATACTAGAATTTTATGTTTATAGAGGTTATTTTTATTATTTTATTATTTTTTTATTCTATTCATTTACTAATTTTTGCTTAGCCTGTTCCTGAAGAATTACAAAATGGCGAAGGATTTGGATATGTCGTTGCTTTCCGACCACTTGGCATTACAATCTGGATACAGACAGTTGTTACATCACCTGACACACCGAGATACGTCTTTAGAAATGAAAGCATCTTGCCGTTTTCACCGTATGAAGTCAAGGTTGGCGTATATAATAATAAAGGAGAAGGACCATTTAGTCCAGTGGCCACAGTGTATTCTGCTGAAGAGGGTGGGTTATTGAATAATCTCTTACATAGCTTTCATTAAGTCATTTTCCATGTAAATGAGCGGAGCCAGTATTTGCTCAGCTAGTATCAATGAAGCCATTTTAATTAGCTGGCAACTGCGTTGGGTGGGGTTTATTTTCTCCATTTCCCCCCCCCCCCCAGCAGTACTGTTTTATTTTGTTTCCTAACACAGAGCCTAGCATAGCACCTTCTGGTGTATCTGCAAGCAGCCTCTCATCTTCTGTAATTGAAGTCTCCTGGATTTCCATCCCCTGGAAAATGAGTAGTGGGAGATTGCTGGGCTATGAGGTAAAAATAAAATCCTGTGAAGATGTACTCTTTTCTATAAGTTAACATGACTGTGATAGCATGCTTTTTTACTTTCAAATCATTATTCGTTTTCAGGTTGGAAGCCAAAGCTTACTGTTAACAATCAGCTGTCCTTGTTTTGCTTCTACACAGGAAAATGAGTCATGCAAACATCTGGTGATGTATTTTTTGTCTGCCTCCCCACTCTCGTATATTTTGGTGGGGACATTGCTGAGAGGCCTACTGTTCAAAGCCAGAAAGGCAGTTTTTTTTTTGCTTCTGAACCTAGATGACCACATGTTATAGTCGCAAATAAGCTGGTCTTGGGGGAAGTATAAAAAGCCAAGTGTAAATATTCACAGATTTTGTGCAGGACTTGAGCCTTGACCTTTTTTACTGGCACCACACCAGATCAATTACTGCAAGCTTACTAACACTGCATCGAGAATTGAAATCGGCTGGCAGTTAGCTCCTGCAGTCGCTGTCTATACATGCCTGGTTACTATCTGCTGCATCTCCTGCCACTGGTCTAGCAAAGATTAAACACAATACCTCAACCTCTATTAATACAAACCCAGTTACACTGAAATATAAATACGTCTTCCTTTCTGCTTTGGGAAAGGCAGTGAAATTGTATGTGCATGATGTCTTTATGTAAACTGATGTTTAAGCCGACTACAAAAACAAGTCAGGCGCAAAATTTGATACTGGCGTTTGTAATACATAATAACAATAGAGAGTCTGTTGTGCCCATGCAGTGGCAGAAGCTGCTGAGTAACTGCAACTTTTACAGATCAAAATAAAGCTATTTCTTTGAATTTAAAACAAAAGGGAGGGTTTTTCCCCCTTCAGTGCTATTTCCTGAAAATAAAATTACATTCCGACTGTTGGAAGTAAGCAATAGGCAATGAAAGCACAGGTCTGAGTAAGCAGTAATGTCAACAATATTCTCTAAGTAGCCTACGCTTTGCACCCACTAGGTGAGATACTGGAATAATGGTGGAAAAGAACAGTCCTCACACAGAGTAAAAGCCATTGGAAATGAGACGTCAGTAAGAATAACAGGCTTGATAAGCAACCTGGTGTACTACACAGCTGTTCGAGCATACAACAGTGCGGGAGCAGGTCCTTTTAGTGCCACAGTCAATGCTACCACCAAAAAAACACGTAAGTTGGGGGGTAAGAAAGAAAATGACATAATGGGGTTTCTTTACTTGCAAGGGAAAAAAACCAGATAATTTCTAAATAAGCCAGTTCAAAAATCTGATACTGTAGCTCTATGATGCTTTGGAAGCTTATGCATGCTTTCTTACCAAAGAACTGTCAGTAAAAGACCTTTATCTATTATTATTTTTTGTCTTCCGGGAAGACAGTAACAAAACAATTTATAATGGAATATTAGGGAAGTTGTGTGATATAGAGGTAAGCAATTGGGCTTCAACATACTGAAACCAAAACATTCTCAATGCATTGGAAATAAATTCCTGCTATACTGAGAGTAATCTTATAGTAGCCAATTTGTTGTCTAAGAGCTCCTCCTCTGGGATTCTAGAGCTTTATTTCAGCCATGTGTCATTGGAGTCTGGTTCTGATGCTGAGGCTCATCTAATTTTGCTTTGCACAAGAAAATTTTAAACTGGAAACACAAATATTGTTAAAATTTATTTATTTATTTATTACATTTATATCCCACATTTTTTCCTCCAAGGAACCCAAGGCGGCATACATAATCCTCTTCCACCTCTCCATTTTATCCTCACAACAACAACCCTGTGAGGTAGGTTGGGCTGAGAGTCTGTGACTGGCCCAAAGTCACCCAGTAGGTTTCCATGGCTGAGTGGGGACTAGAACCCAGATCTCCCGACCCCCAGTCCAACACTTTAGCCACGATGCCACACTGGTTCTGCCTACCATTGTCACCCACAGTATGTCTGGGTGTGTGGGTATAAGAGGTCTTTGAATGTGCATCCTGCTCTATTCTTCCAGACATGGGTAGGTAAATGCAATATAGTAATAAAAACAGATCTCTATTTAACATTTATGTAGTAGCAGCATTATGGCAGGTGTTGCAATACGGGTGGACTCTACTGTAGAAGTTCAAGCTGTTGCTATATCAGATGCAAGATCCTCCTTGAAATGCTTCCTCCTCTCTCAGGAGATTTCACATTTTATCCTGATGGGCAAATGCCTTTGGAAGTGAACCAATTAGTTACCCCCAAAATGAAACGAAATTGGTTTATTTTCTGAGACGATCTGAGAGGCTCTGGAAATGAAGACATCCTCTCCTCTCTGCCAAATCTCAAAGCACCCTCTCCAACCTCTCCCACAGCATGTCAGCACTGCAAGAGTGGTGGTGCTTGGAACTTGGGAGTATTCCCAACAGCTACTACCATTCAGTGATCAACTCACATTAGGGTAGCCACTTATGTACTACCAAACACACACACACACACACAAAACCATGTAATAGTACATAATATTTGCATATGCTAATTTATATTATATATGCAAAAGTTAAGTGACATACTTTAAATAGAAATACAATACATGTCACCATGGTGGGAAAGACGGACTTTTACAATCTAGCATGCAGTTGTTTTGTTTAAAAGTAACACAGGAGACCGGATCCAGACTATAACCTTAGCATGGGGCAGTTGGGGGGTACATTTGTACATATTTCAGGCGGACAACAATATTTACCTAGATGTTAAGAACTAGATTCAAGCTGGCATTTTAGACAACCAACTTCATATTTTGGGCATCTGAAATATGTTCTTTGGTACTTAGAGGCCTCCAGATTCTAGCAGTCAGTGATGGTGTTACCTAACTGCATCACTGCCCCAAATTCTGCCACCTTTAACAACTTTGCTCGAAAGTGGGGTTATGGAGAACTCACAGGCTTAAACAGGATTGTTGACACTCCATCCCTGAGCAATTCATCCAGGGAAATGGGTATCATGTGAGAGAAAGACTTCAAAATGACCCTGTTCTTAAGACACACCAAGCCACGGTGGTTGAGCATTTTTAGCTAAACGTTATGGCTTAGCGTGTCTTGTAAACCATTCCTAACCATGGTGGCTACATAAACACAGTTTAAACATGCTCACAAACCATTTGCTGCAAAATATGGTTTTTTTTGCAGCCTAACCATAGCTTAGCATGTTGCCTGAACAGGACCAATATTTGTCTTTTAAAACCTCTGTTACTTTCAGCAGCACAGGTAGAGCACAACACAAAGTATCAATTCATCAGAATGTATTTCCAAGATATATGGGTAAATTTCATTTTATGTCATGTTTTCAAGAGTTTAGCCTAATTAGAACTCTTCAGGGGGATAACCATCCAATCAAGATTCATTTCTAATACTCTCAGATTCAGCATGAGTTTCATAATCCCCATCATGGTTTATTATCTCACAGTCAGCCTGTAATAATTGAGGCTATCTCTTAATTGCAACTTTCTGATGTGATGTGGAGAGATGAAAATGTAAATTTCAGTATAGATTTGGAAACTGGTGAAGATCATCCTAGAAATTAAGCAAGAAGAAGCCAGTTGTTGTAATGACCCCTGCAGCTATTTAAGTTATAATATTGCGATTCTGTAGTAATTGAAAAAGCAAATCATTTTTAGTGACCTTTGTCATTTTAATTATAATCCTAATATAATCTTGAAAACTGCATATTTAAAAGTTGAAGTAAGTCAAGGGCAATGCTACAAATTTGGCCTATTATAGGGTTTTCCCTCCTCCCTGCAGTAGGAGCCAAAGAAAATAAAAGTTGTCCTTTCACGTTTATTTTTAGGGGTGAGGGAGTCTCAATACTAAAACTGAAAAACACTTACACATAGCTGTGCAATTATGATTGTGACCTATCATTCACTGTTAATGTTTTTATTTTGTTTTATTGATTGAGCAGTGTTTTGGGAAGTAGTTGTTGTTAATTTTGTATTGAGTTTGCTTCCCTGAGATCAGCAATGCTGAAAGGTGACCTATGTATTTTTCAATAAAATAAAATAATAGTTAGCATCTTAAACTCTGATTTGACATTTAAGTCAGATTGGTCCAGGGGTTATAACCTCTATGGAACTGCATAACATTTAGCTGTGCTTGAGTGACGTATATAAACTACAGCTACCTCTTCTGTCTCTCTCTTGCTGAGCAGATGGCTAGAGGCTTCTGTGAACATTGATCAACAGTTCCTTAGTTCCAATGGAATGGCTCCCTTCATTCTTCCCCAGATTGTCTTCTACCTAAGGAGAGATTAGGGCCATATCTACACCAAGCAGGATATAACACTTTGAAAATGGTTTGAAAACAGTATATGGAATGTATCCTGGGCCCCAATAGTTGTCAGTGTGCTTCAATACCACTATAAAACAGTAGTGTAGATCCTGCTCAGGACTATTCAGGACCTGAGACTGTCTGTTTGCTAGGAACATTCTGTAAAGCCTAAGGAAGTCTTTCATACCTTATCCACCTTTTCTTGTCTCTGTTTCTTTTCTAGAAAAAAATGTGGCGGTGGTAGGGAAGGGAATCATCATCATCATCATATATTTCTTATCCGCCTCTCTGTTTGGATTGAGGCGGGGAACAACAATAAGTATAAATACATAAAATTGATTAAAAACATAGTACACATTATTAAAACATCCTAAAAACATCCTATTAACAGCCAGTCAGGTTTTGGCCAGTGAGCTAGGCCTCAATCAAGCAAGATGAAAGTTCATATCTAGGGTGACTATATGACCGGATTTGCCCAGATTTGTCTGGTTTTTTGGTGACAAATCCGGGAGGGGAAATCCAGATTTTTCTAATCTTCCCCAGCCAAAGAGCAGCTCTAATGGGAATTAACAAAAATGCTTATAACTCGGTCCTTTTTAAAGATAAAGACATGAAACTTGGCATGATAGGTAGGGCTTAGGTAGGGCTTTAGTCATACCAAACTTGAAACAGATCCGTTCATCCATTGATTTTTTAGGAATTTCTTAAAAATTGAGGTTTTAAAATTATTAATTTTAAAATTGTCATTTTTAAAGATAAAGAGATGAAACTTCGCACCACGATAGGTTTTAGGTAGAGCTTTAGCCGCACCAAATTTGAAACATATCCATTCATCCATCAATTTTTGAGGATTTTTTTAAAAATATTGAGGTTTTAAAATTATTATTTTTAAAATCATCATTTTTAAAGATAAAGAGATGAAAATTGGCACCATGATAGGATTTAGGTAGAGCTTTAGCCATACCAAATTTTAAACAGATCCATTTATCCATAGATTTTTAGGAATTTTTTAAAATTTGAGGATTTAAAAATATATTTTTTTTTAAAAAATGTTATTTTTAAAGATAAAGAGATTAAACTTGGCACCATGATTGCTCTTAACAAGGACTTTAGCTATGCCAAGTTTGAAACAGATCTGTTCATCCATTGAGTTTTAGGATTTTTAAAAAACGTTTGAGGTTTTAAAATGATTATTTTTTAAAAAATGACATTTTTAAAGATAAAGGGCTGGAAGTTGGCACCATGATAGCTCTTAAACAGAGATTTAGCCATGACAAATTTGAATCAGATCTGTTCATCCATTTTTTTAAGGATTTTTTTAAAAGTTCAAAGTTTTAAAATTATTGTGTTTTAAAACTGCTGGAGCCATATCCTTCAAACTCAGGTTGTCAAACCTTCCCTTTTGAGTGTTGCACATTGAGCAGTTTCAGCCCTTGGCATTAAGGGGATCTCCAGTCTTTAGGTAAGAAGTCCTGGGCAAGCAGGGCACCTTTCCTGTTGCAGATTTGGTGTGCAGTCAGGTACCTGGAGCTCAGCAGAGGCAAGGCATCCACAAATCAAAATGTGGGAAAGGAGAGGTCAGTCAAAGCAGCCCACAGGGCAAAACACAATGGACCAGAGGCCTTTTTCTCAAATTTCCACATCATGGGCAATGAAGGGTCATCTTTAGAGAAAAACTCTCACAATCAACAGTAAGGTGCCAGTCTTCTTTGAGGCTGCCCTGTTGTTGCGAATGTTGGAAGCTGGCATATCATTGCTTTGCTTCGCTACCACTTCCCTTCCACTTCCCTTTGTACACCTGTGAGCTAGGCTCTGACTGCACTGCTGGGATGCAATGCAGAACATTTAAAGTGCATACCAAAGAAAAATAGATAGATTTGTGGCTTTGGCTGGCTGGCATATCTCTTAGAGACAGACTGAAGACACAACTCAGAGATGGCTGTAGCTGAGCCCTGAGAAGCTGCTGTACCACACAGAGCCTTTTTAAGAGTGTCTCAGAGTCCAGTTTTGGTGCAGGCAGAGGCGGCTGGTGGTGGAGTTTTTTTAAAAAAACAAGAGTCACCAGATGCAACCAAGCTCTACGCTGTTGCCCTACCCCCAACCACAGGGTACAAGTGCACAGCCTGGCTGGACCATTGGGAGACTTTGGTAGAGAGAGAGGGGGTGGGGGATTATTTGAGGCTGGAAATGTTGGCAGGCTGTCATAAGGCAGAAAGAGGCTGAAGGCAACCCAGATGCACCTGTAGCTTGGCCCTGAGGCTGGCTTGCCATGCAGAGTGTTTTAAGAGTGCATCAAAGTTGTGCAGGAGGAGAGGAGGTGGAGGCGGCTGGTGGCAGAGGTTTTTAAAGTATTGGGCAAAAGGCGGGAAATAAAATAATAATAATAATAATAATAATAATAATAATAATAATAATGATGATGATGATGATGTAAGAGTCACCAGACATGACCAAGCAATAACCTGCAATAAGCAATATCCCAAGCCACAAGTGTGCAGCCTAGCTGGATTATTGGGAGACTTTGGGGGAGAGAGAGAGAGAGATTGTTTGAGGCTGGAGGCTTTGGTTTGTCTGCAGTGACTTAGAGTGAGAGACAACAGAGGCTGCACAGACAACCCAGAGACATCTATTGTAACTTAGCCCCATGGTGCTGGCATGAAACGCAGGGCATTAGGAAGAGGGTCTCAGAGTCACATGTTTGTGCAGGAAGTAGACAGGAGCTCTAAGTCTGGATGTGCGAAGTGGTGCCAAAACACAAGCCTTGAGAAGCTAATGTATATAAGTGAGAAGTGTGAATGGGCAAAGTAGTGTTCACTGCCACAACACCCACCCTAATGTTAGAATAGAGAAACTTGTGACAATTATATGCAAGCTTTTTTAAAAAATTGAAATTTAAAAAAACCAGCCATCTGGCCGGCCAGTAGCAAACCCTGTTAACAACAACAGCAGCTTGCAATGAGTGAAGATACAGTCAGAAGATATATTTGAGGGAAGGGGAGAATGTAACACAGAGGGTATAGCAAAAGCTTCAAAGTACAGCAAAACCTACAAAAGTAGGAGTGAGTGAAGTTAATTTCAGATACATTGAATCTCTCACTTGTTCTTTATTTCAGTGATTTTAACATTAAGATGTTATGTAGAACAGATTTTTCTTAAATGTGTGCTGTAAATCAGACATGTGACCAAGGCTATGTTCGGGTGGGCACGCCCCCTTGGTGCTGGACACGCCCCCTTGGGGGCCGACCATGTTGTCCTCCTTTTTGGTTTCCAAAATATGGTCACCCAATCTAAGCAGAACACTTTTTTTAAAAAAAATACTATACTAATTCAGAAAGACAAGCATTAGCTAAGGTATAATCCAGATGAAGTTCAGCATTTAAAATTCCAACTGATTTTTGTGAGAAAGTTAAGCACATACTTAAACGTTTTCCACTGAAATTAACAGGATTTTAGATTGGTTCACTTTGGCTGGATTGTACCCGTGATGTTTAGGTTAATACCACCAAAAGAAATAACAATCATCTTTATTCTTAGTTTATTCTGTAAGGCTTGGAAAGTTTTTTGTTTCGTTAATTTTATCTGTATTTGAGTCTTTGTTAGACACTGATTCCTAATTTTTGTGTATGACTGTTCACCAATACTTATTTACCTAGGAGAAAATCTTGTATAACAAATGACAGCATAGATCATTAGCATGCTTTGAAATCAGTGCCTGAAACAGCAAGGGATAGCCAATTATCATTTGAGCAGATACTAATATAATTATCCTGCAGTTTTAGGCGATAGTGATTTGTTATAGGAGCACTGTGCCTGAAAACCCAGTTAGGGCTGAACCCAAAATAGTGGCTTTTGTGATAGTTTCAGCCAGGGATGCTGAGGCCCTAAAGCATATCAAGATTCAGAGGCCTCATACCATAAAAATAAAGAGAGAAAGGGGTATTGGCTTATGATAGGAAGGGTAAAGAAAAATACAATTCAGCATTAGGGGGTGCTATAGTTAAACACTGTGAGATAGCCTTCTCTGAAGACCTGTATAAAAGCACTAATAAAGTAAATGGATTTGAACTCCTTTTAAACTGGCTCTAGTTTGTGCTGGTTGCCTCCAATTCCAAATGCTGTGTTGCCACACTTTCTCTATAAAAGGCAACTCTGCTGTAAGTCACACCAGACTTTCCAATAAATTTAAGCCAAAGTGATCCCATATTAGTTGTCTCCAACATATTTAGAAGCCCCTCATAATATGTGGCCATAAGCCATGGCTTACTTCGAAATCTAGCACTTGTTTCAGCAGTGTTTACAGTGACACCGCCCTTTGTTTTTTGGTTTTTTGGTTTTATTTATTTATTGGTAATTGGCCAGTCTTCACTTATTATTATTATTATTATTATTATTATTATTATTATTATTATTTATTTATATAGCACCATCAGTGTACATGGTGCTGTACAGAGTAAAACAGTAAATAGCAAGACCCTGCCGCATAGGCTTACAATCTAATAAAATCATAGTAAAACAATAAGGAGGGGAAGAGAATGCAAACAGGTACAGGGTAGGGTAAAACTAACAGTAGAAAGTAACAGTAGAAGTCTGCACAACATTGGCTCTATGGCGGCTCTGTGCTACCTCCAGTATCAGAGGCAGTAAACCTATATATACTAGTTGCTGGGGAACATGGACAAGAGGGTGCTGTTGCACTCATGTCCTGCTAGTAGGTCTTCCATCAGCAGCTGGTTGGCCACTGTATGAACAGAATACTGGACTGGATGGACCCTTAGTCTGATCCAGCATGGCTTTTTATGTTCTTATGTTCTTATTCAGGAGGCATTATCCTCTCTTTTAATTGACTTTGTTTGCCCTCAGTGACATAAGCACATAATAAATATGATTGGCATTATGATTATGGCCACAGCTAGACCTAAGGTTTATCCTGGGATCATCCAGGGTTCACCTCTGTCTGAGCACTGGATTCCCTGTATGTCACCTAGATGAACAGGTTTGACCCCTGGATGATCCAGGGATAAACCTTAGGTCTAGCTATGGCCTATGTTTACTCATTGTCATAGATCATGTGAGTAAAGCAGGCTAGCAGAAGAAGCCCTACAAAGAAAAAATTATTGCCAAACAAAGCAGCAGCCAATGGAAAACAGGGATACCAAACAGGATAAAAAGAGATAAATATTCATGCAACAGAAATGTTTTGCAGGAACCATTTCTAAATCTCTCCCTCCTCAACAATAGTTAATTTCTTCCTGAACATTGAATGCAAGATAATTCAGCACATTCTAAATGCAGGTCAATATTTCAAAAGCAGCAGGTGATAGGACTACTTCGCGCAGGGGGCGGGGGTGAGTAATCCTAACTTCCAGTAATTAAAATAATGTACAAATTCATCATATTTCGACTGTATTAAGCAGTTCACATGATAGCTTAGTTAATAAAAGTTTATTTTCATTTGATTGGGATTTTTAATTTTATTTTCTTATTTTGAAGTCGTCACACTTTGGATAATACTTCCTTACAAATTCTTGTTGGATGTGGTTCTGCCATGATTTGACTGAACCTTTAAAATGGTCTCTTTAATTTGCTGTAATTCATTGTGTTCCATAACCAGTCATTTAAGGAAGAAGAGAAAAGAGTAACTGACAATGTAAAAACAAAACAACAAAAAGAGAGAGATCATTCCTTCTAATATATCAAAAACAGACATAGGTCCCACTGTGTTTAGTGGGGTTTACTCAGTAGAAACTGTGTTTAGGATTGCAGGCTCAGTAAGTTTAAAAATAATTTTGACATATTTCTCCATATTTTCAAAAATGAATACAGTGTACAAATAATGATTCACATGTGATGACAGTCAATTACCTGGACTATTACTTGCTCCAGCATAATAAATTTCTAATGCCACTTATATTAAAATCATGTTTTCATTATATATTTCCAGCGCCCAGCCAGCCTCCAGGAAACATTGTGTGGAACGTCACAGACTCCAGGGTAGTGCTGAATTGGGAGCAGGTGCATGCAATGGAAAATGAGTCTGAAGTAATTGGCTATAAGGTGAGTACAAGCAAGGCGGCAATGATAAAGCTTAAAATTCTTGCTAGAAACAGCCAATTTTGCATAAATACCAGGAGTATTCCTTTTTACCACTGCCATAGCAGTGCCTTTTTAAAATATTCATATTATAAAATGCAATGCTAAAAAATGTGTTGTATTTAATTGCAGTAATCTGGCATAGACCTTAATATTACCATATGTCAATCAGTGTGCTCATAGTCATTGTAAGAATTGTAGAAAACCTACATCAGCAATGGTAGAAGTACATTACCGTCGAATGCTGAACATGCAGGTATCTATACCTGAACTTCCGTAGTCTACATCTATGAGGTAAAATAAAATTCAACTGCCAATCCAGTCACCATTTGCACATGGACAGGGGAGGGAAGAGGCACCATCATGTCCTTCGCCAAAATGTCTTAGGCCAGCCCTGCTCATGACCAACATTACAAATTCCCTGGACTATTGCCAGAATGACTTCTAGATTAATTATATCTTGCAAAGAGATTTATTGCAGTACATGTTGTTATAGATTGTATAAATATATAAAATGCAGCAAGAAATAGGCAGTTAAATTCCATGTCACACTAGTTGCTTACTACATGCAGCCTTTCTCTCACCATTCTTCACATTTTGTATATTATTTAACACCCCCAATCTCCTATCCCTATTTATTGCTTTCAGTGCTTGATCCAGGTAACGACAACTTTGAAATAGAACAATAATTTATAGAAGATTCCATTTCAGAGAAACTCAGTAAAATATATTATACATTTGTTGTTGTAATGTATTCTGCCATTCTACATTAAAGCTGTGATAAAAATGTTTGATTAATGTTATGTATTTTCAGGGCCTTGTAAGATATTAGGCACAATCCTGCAAAATGGCCCCCACCTACCCCCGGCTATTTTTTTTATAAAAAAGAATCTGATTTTTTTCTTCCACCTAGAAATGACATTAAATACATTACAGATGATGAAATAATATCACCAAACTCATTACATTTCTTTTTATATTGCAGGTTTTATACCGGACTAACAGTCAGAAGCATCTCAGTGTCCTGGTAACAAACAGAACATCTGCAGAACTTCTGCTCCCTTTAAATGATGACTATATTATAGAAGTGAAAGCAGCAACTGATGGTGGAGATGGCATTAGCAGTGAGCAGATTAAAGTTCCTAAACTAGCAAGTATGTTTACTGCATGGAGTTTCATCATTTCATTATAAATTAGGATAGTGGTGGGGTGTGACATTTGGTTTGCATTACAATACAAACTGACCTAATTTGCATTTCCCAAACACAATTATCCTTTGTTTTTCACACTTCTCTGAATTTTCTGATTCATTTCTCTAAAAGATGTATACAAAAATGCTTAATTAGGGAAATTGCATACAAAAGGCATATATTAAGGGAAAGTGCTTGCAAAAAATGCATTTATCATGGGAAATTGTGTACAAGGATTCATACAAATTTTTGTGCGGACTTTTTTTTTTAAAAAAAATCACAAACTAATGCAGAACAGGTTTGAATGAACTTATTCATGAAAAACTGTGAACATTATATAAAGCAAAAAGACAGATCTGGAGGGGGTGACATGGGATAGTCCTGAGGGGTGGCGATCTTATACACACCGATTCCCAAACCTCCCAGGCGTATACCATGTCAATGGTATTGAAAGCTGCTGAGAGGTCCAGAAACACCAGCAGGGACACACTCCCCCTGTCAATACTCAAGCAATACCCATACACTGCACTCAACATCTAAGGTCCTCCTCCGAGTGCCTACTCCGAGGGAAGGTTGGAGGATGGCAACAAGGGAGAGGGCCTTTTCAGTGGTGGCCCCCCAATTATGAAATGGTCTCCCCAATAAGGCTCACCTGGCGCCAACATTGTTATCTTTTCGGCACCAGGACAAGACCTTTCTCTTCTCCCAGGCATTTAACAACATATGCTAAGTTTGTTTGTTTTTTAACGGACCCCAGAACTGTTGTTTAAATGGATACTGTTGTTTTTATATTTTTGATGGTTTTAAATTTTGTATACTTTTTAATGTTCACTGTTTTTAACTTTTGTAAACCACCCAGAGAGCTTCAGCTATGGGGCGGTATATAAATTTAATAAATAAATAAATAAATCATCCACTAAGGTGACCATAGCTGTCTCAATTCCGTATCCTGCCCTGAAGACAGTTTGAAATGGGTCTAAAAAATCTGCATCATCCAAAACTGCTTGGAGTTGGAAGGCAACTGCCCTGTCATTCACCTGGCCCCAAAAACAGAAGATTTGATACTAGGCTGTAGTTACTAATGTCCCGGGGGTCCAGGGAGGGATTTCTTTTTTTAGAAGCGGCTGTACCACCGCTTCTTTTAAACATGATGGAAAGCTCCCTGAGAGATGCATTAATGATAAGTTGTAGTTGTAATCTAACTGTATCTCCTCCCTGGATGACCAGCCAAGAAGGAAAGGGATTGAGAGGGCAAGTTGCCCTCCTCACTCTTCCAAGCAGTCTGTCCACGTCCTTGGTATTCACCTGTATCTAGTGAAATCCTACTCACGGAGTTGCTGGACACTCCATTGTTAGCTTCTGCTATAATGATGGCATCTAAGTCGGCGCTTATCCGAGAGATTTTATCTGTGAAGTGATTACTAAAGGCATCACAGTGAACTACCGAAGGCTCTAAGATCGTGTGCAGGGGGCAAGATGCCTGAGTTAGAACCCTCATCACCCTGAACAGTTCTGCTGGACATGAGTTCACAGATGCAATGAGTGCAGAGAGAAAAGTTTTTTTTTCTGCACGTATTTCCACCCCATAGGAACAAAGATGTTCTATTTGTCGTGTCTTGTCGGATATAAGTTGAGTTTTCTGCCATCAATGCTCCAGTCATCGTCCTTCCTGCTTCAACTCCCTGAGATCTTCTGTATACCAGGGTGCCCGGTTAGAAGCAGGTTGGAGAAGACATTTGGGGGCAATTGTGTTGATAGTCCTAGTCAGATCTTGATTCCATCTATTGGCCAGGGCTTCTACAGGATTGTTAACGATACCAGCCATACCCTCTAAGGCTTTCTGGAATCCAAGAGGATCCATCAGCCTTTGAGGGCGGACCATCTTAATAGGTCCGCCTCCCCTACAGGGGCGGATGGTAGCCATGATATTAACCCTAACCAGAAAATGGTCTGTCCATGACAACGCAGAGGTATTTAACACCTCCGCCAACAGATCCGTCTGTTCAGAACTGAAAACAGCATCGAAGGTATGACCTGCTGAATGTGTGGGTCCAAAGACTAATTCGGATAGGCTCATGATTGTCATGGATGCCATGAACTCCCAAGCTGCACCTGACAAACTGGTCTCGAATGGGATGTTGAAGTCTCCCAGGACCAAAAGCCTGGGCGACTGACTCCAACACCCACTGCGAGTAGGCAGAAGGGTGGCCGGTACGCTAACAGAATCCCCTCGTCCTGGGTCTTCAGACTCAGGTACACACACTCGATGTGATTCAATTCCCAGACAGGGAGTCTAGTCAGGTTAAGATTATCTTTGTAAACCACAGCTACTCCACCATCCAGCCCACTTTCCCTCGCATGCTTGCTGACACAGTACCCAGCTGGCAGGGCCTGGGCCCATGTTGGGCCAATTTCATCTCCCAGCCAGAGATTTTAGTCCACCCAGAGCTTTGATGCAAAGTTCTAAGTCACTCATCTCTTCAGATCTTTTCTCATTTCATAAAAGCATGTTCATCAGGCAACTCACAATTAGAAGTAAAAATCATTTGCTTTTTCCTCACAGCAGCATACTCAAAAGGAGAGTAATGGTGTAAGCCAGACAGAATAGTATCTTGAAGGGAGGCAGATGACATGCACTAGGAGGGACAGATATTCATGAAGAATAAATTGAAGTTAATAAAAAGGAACATCACTAATGTAACAGCATGTTGAAGGCTTTGAAAGTATGAACTTTTTGTGAACCGCCCAGAGATTTTTGTGAACCGCCCAGAGAGCTTCTGCTATTGGCCGGTATAAAAATGTAATAAATAAATAAAATAAATAAATAAATAAATAAATAAACTTCATGGAAAAATTATAGGTGATTTTCGTGTTTAAAGCTGCAAGCCTATGCACACTTACCTACTTATTTCTCAGTAGATATTTATAGGTTTGTGCTGTAAGGCTGTAATCCTATACACACTTACCTGGGAGTAAGTCCCACTGAATTCATTGGGGCTTATCTTTGAGTAAACATGTATAGGGTTGCACTATAAATGTTTTATAAACTATCCTATACCCCACCATTCAGGTACAAGTGAGCCTCCATGACCTTCCACATTATTAGAGTGAGATGTAATGAAGTTCTGTGTTAAAAAAAATCATGTTAACTACTAAACCCCCACTCAGCAAATAACACCAAAATATCCTGCATTTTCCTGGGATTACTTGAAGAATAATGATAAACTGGTTTCAATAAGTTTCTCCCAGGCAGTTAACCACATATGCTGAGTTTTTAACTGACTCCAGAATAGTTGTTTTAAATGATATTGCTGTTTATATGCTTTTAAATTTTTGTATATTTGTTTCTAATGTTCACTATTTTAAACTTTTGTAATGTGCCCAGAGAGCCTCGGCTATGGGGCGGTATATAAATGTAATAAATAAATAAATATATGAGCTAGACTCATATAAAGGCCCAATTACTTTAATCTGGGATTATAGATGTTTATATACTGTATAACCTCTACAAGACATTATTGGGCAGTGCTGCTTTAGAAATTGAGTCCATATTGATTGGATGAGAGGGGGGAGAGAGAGAAAATTATGCATGTATACTCTATAGTAATGTTATAAAAAGGAAACCAATTAACATTCTTCATGTCCCTGTGCATGACAAATTGCATTCAATTGAACTAGTAAATTACCATGTAAATTAGACAGCAGCATGTGTAGAGGAATCAGCTTTAAATTTTTCAGGTTGTTTTCTTTCTCAGAATTGGAGATAGCTGAATGACTATTCCAAATATTAATTTGTTTCAGTTGTATATGGTATATAGCTTCTCAATTGTTTGTTTAAGACCAAGGGTAATAAACATATACACTAGCTGGACAACATAACATTATTAACTATATATATAAAAAAGCAAAGTCATTAATAATTTTAAAATCCTGGCAAACAATGGAACATTGTCTGCATGATAGACAATGGTAATGAGTAGACTGCAAATGAGGACTGTCCTAATGAAACAAATAGCTACACACACTCAGAGATCTCTTTTACACGTTCCTTTACCAGCATGGTACATTTCCTCTGCAAGCTAGCAACCTGTAATGGATTCTGGCCGTGTGGCTTTTCCCACCAGAGTATTTACAAATATGCATTTTATGCATTTCCCAAAGGGCTTGGTGGTATTTTGTGATATATAATTACGCTGTTGAGAGCAACTTTTACACAGACCAATATGGGAGCAATTGCAGCAGCAGTAGCGGGAAATGTCACTAAGGAAATGCATGTGGGTCAAAACTGTGGAATCAGGGGAAGCACTTCTGGGGTGCCTGGGATAGTGTGACCCCAAAGGAAGTGGGAGGATGGAGTAGAAGTGGCAGTGATTTTTCATGATTAAAAATATGTATATTTTACTCTCCAATTAATCTTCCATTTTCCCATTTGTTGCAGGTATGGATGCAAGAGGTTCTGGTGCAGCAATCTTAAACAGTCTATCCAGCTTTATGCCAATAGCACTGTTCTTTATTTTCAAAGCAGTATTGTGGTAATGCATTTTCATAGATAGGCCCGGACTAAGTGAATCATTTACTTTAAAGTGCTTTTTAAAACAACAACAACAACAGCAGATGGTGGTTATGCATGGATCTACTACTACTCTGAATTTAAACACTTTCTATGACTTCAGATATTTCATTAAAAAAAAATCATATACATATTAAACAATTCCTTCTAAAGGAATATAAAATGCCTTAAAATATAATGAACCAAAGGAGTTTTCACATTACATGCTTCAGAAATGACAAAAAATAAGAGGATGAGTATTGCAAAAAGCTTTGAGAATTTCATTTTCCGAGGAACACAGCATAATTTTAACATAGATTTCAACAGCCCAATACACACACAGATGGAAGATAAAAACAAATCCATGTTTCACCAGTATCTGATAGAAAACCTTGAATTCTTTTCTAAAATCCTCACCATGCTGACATTTATCTGGATAAACTTTCATATTTGCCTTTTGATTAATCATCTTATTTTGCATTAATTAGAGAGAATCACTTAGCGTGTTTATTGTATTGACAGTTAAACAGGTATTGGTAATAATAAACTAATAACATTTTTTTTAAAAAAAAAAAACCTAGTTCAATATCAACCTCACCTTATCCCCCAATCTACAGGAATGCTCAGTTGCTTGTGGGTTTTGCTTTTTATAAAAAACAAAAACTGTTTTAACAGTCTTGTTCTTCTTTATATTTCTTATTCCTGGTGTACTGGTAGAAAGGGGAAATCCCTCTCGATGCTGCACTGATAGAATCTCCGTAATTTCTTATTTAGGGAAAAAGCAAATATCTGCACAGCATCTCAGTTTATGTATCAAGAGACTCAGGGTTTCTTTTTTCACACTGGCATATTGAAGAGTACATTATCTTCTACTTGGCCATTCCACCTGCTTAGTCTACAGCAGGGCACAGCGCTCCTCCTTGGAATCAAAACTACACCAACTTAAACTACTTTTTTAGCAGCTTTAGAGGGCAAGTGTAACATGCCCTCTAGCCCTTAGCCCTGAGATGTTTTTCCACAGCATTTCAGGGAAATGTGAATGCTGCATCTGCGCCTTTACCCGTGTGTCAATTTGGCCTTTAAGGCCGGCATTGGCACGCACGTGTGTGTGTGTGTGTGTGTGTGTAGTGCACAATATACAGAGGCTTTGGAAATTGCACAAACCCCCACCCCCATTGTATCAATAGCCACCATCATTGATGCAGGAAGGGAAAGTGTGTGATTTCACTGGGGCCTTGTGAGCCTCTTCTGTGAGCGCACGCCGAGGCAAGTGCAGGTGAGTTTGCCCACCCCTACTTACAAGATTGTTCAGTCATACAGCATTCCCACACCCTTACCCTGACAAGAGGGCCTTTAGGAACTTGAATTTAGACTGTCTTTAATATATTAAACACCTAAAAACTATCATTACACAGCTCAGTTTGCCCTAGTTTTCTCATGCTTTCTTTGCAACCTACTAGCACCCCTCCAGTTACATTTTGCATGGCTCTCAGTGTCTAGAGATCATGTTTATCATTGAATACGTTTTTTTAAAAAAATGGATGAAGTGCCCAGAATAGAACATCACACTTTTAGGTGCAATGCACCAGAGCCTTATAGCCAGGGAATTTTATTTCCCTAAATTATATGTGGTGTGTCTGAATATGCAGCCCTAAATTGTTGCCCTTAAAGATACCACTTCTGTACTTTATGTCTTTGAATATTGGTCCTGCTGCAGTTTCTCCACCCCACTGTAGAATTTTTCTGGATGATAATCGGTTCACTGCCATTTTCTTATTTGTAAACAAAGTTTTTTCTTGGTGTAACAGGACTATTTTCAACGGGCATATAACAATTTTTACTTGGTGCATTTGATTTACTACCGTTTCAATGCTTACACAAGTAATTTCCATCCTAAAATATTAGTTGTAGACACTCACTCTCTCACACATTTCTTACTCAAGACAGGTGTCAACCATAGAACAAGACCTGTAAAAATTCAAACATTGCTCTATATTTTATTATGCATCAGATCTAAAATGATCATAATACTACAACTCTGAGACACACTCCTTTCCCAAATGTCTTGGGAAGGTCTGTATATAGTGTACATAGTAAAATAATATAAATGACTACTTCCTCTTCAACATGATGCTTCCAATTACCGATAGGTGAGAACAAACTCCTTTGTGTATTTCATATTCATACAATGACTGGTGATCTGCCATTCTCTGTTGCAAGAAAGTTCTACAACATCTTCCTGTACTGCCACATTCTCATTAACATCTTATTGAATTGAAATTTCAACTCTATTATCTCCATGAGATGTGTACAAACTACTTTGTTTCATATTGAAAAGTTTATCAATTTTTCCTTCAACTTCTAGCTGTGTGTGTATATCCTATGGTTATCTGTACGTAATTTTTTATGCTAATAAAATATTTATAACATTGGAAATTTCTGGGGTTGCATTATGTTATGATAGACTCACAGATATTTCAAAATAACTGTGTAGGTACGGATGGGTATGTTCTCTTTATGTTGGTAACAACAGCCACTCAAAGCCACACTATTTCTCTCTATTTGTCCACAAATGAGTTAAACTCGAGTGCTTTGATTTAAACCAGTGGTTTTCAAACTGCATTTCAGAAAACTGAGGGGTTCCTTGAAACCTCAATGATCCAGGGCTAGCAAAGCCCTGAATGTCAGCTTGTCAACCACACCTCATCTTCTACAACCAATCAAATGGAACACGCCTTGGCAGTGTTGAAACAATTGCTCTGGCTACTGCTCTGCTTCCAAGCACAGTTCAAGGTGCTGGTTCTTCCACACTAATTTGCAAAGATGAGCCTAAACAGCTATTCTCCAAGTTCTTTCCCACCCCGTTTGCCCACTTCTGAAGTAAGGGGCTTTTCCTGTTGTGGTACCATGGCTGTAGATTTCTGACCCAAAGGAGGCTCATGTGGCACTGACTTTTTTTTTCTTTTCCTGAAACAGGTGAAGAACTTTTCTTTGCCCAGGCCTTGAAATGCAAATTCTTCAACCTCTCTTTAAGTTAGAATTGAATTAGTTTTTAATGAGATTGCACAGGCACTGCTGTTTTAAAATGTTTTTATTCAGGCTTTGATTAAATAAGTAAATACATTCTGCAGAGGAGAGTTTCAGGTGTGTATTCTAGTTTGAGCACTCAATTCACAGGGGCACCCAGTGAAGCCCGACATACCTAGCCAAGTCTGTGCATGAAACGATGTATATGCCATCTAGAACACAAAATCTCTGCAACATGTAGGAGTTCCTGAGTAGACGTGTGGGTGCAATTGAATACATTCAACAAAACTGGCCTCTATCTAAGCACTTTCCCTTTCAAAGTAAAATGAAAAAAATTCAAACCGAGAAATCAATCTGTCTTAACAAGTTTTTAAAAATCAAGATATTACTATATATGCAGCATATAACTCAAGTGCTTTAAATATGTATTATTATACAATTAACATCCATGGAGTTTATGGAGTAAAGAATGGCTGTCACACCAGGTTGGAGTGAAATATATAAATAGAGCATGGATCCAGACTTGTCCGTCTGTGAATGGAGGGGCTCCTTCTATGATCCAGTGAAGGCTTCCTGCTAGAGGAGGAGTGGCATTTCCCCCCCCCCTATTTACTTAGTCCTTAGTGCCACTTCCTATGCTGTTCTGAAAGGTTCAGAACATGGGGCTGCAGGGAGAAGGGCTAATCAGAAAGAATGGCCACTCCACCCTCTTCTCCCTGCACATCCCAGTTCAAACCACTGGGAATACATTTCTTTTTCTGAATATCCATATTATTATTATTATTATTATTATTATTATTATTATTATTATTATTATTATTATTTAGCACCATCAATGTACATGGTGCTGTACAGAGTAAAACAGTAAATAGCAAGACCCTGCCGCATAGGCTTACATTCTAATAATCATAATAAAACAATAAGGAGGGGAAGAGAATGCAAACAGGCACAGGGTAGGGTAAACAGGCACTGGGTAGGGTAAAACTAACTATAAAGTCAGAACAAAATCAAGTTTTAAAAGCTTTAGGAAAAAGAAAAGTTTTTAGCTGAGCTTTAAAAGCTGCGGTTGAACTTGTAGTTCTCAAATGTTCTGGAAGAGCGTTCCAGGCATAAGGGGCAGCAGAAGAAAATGGACGAAGCCGAGCAAGGGAAGTAGAGACCCTTGGGCAGGCGAGAAACATGGCATCAGAGGAGCGAAGAGCACGAGCGGGACAATAGTGTGAGATGAGAGAGGAGAGATAGGAAGGAGCTAGACAGTGAAAAACTTTGTACGTCAACAGGAGAAGTTTATACTGGATTCTGAAGTGAATTGGAAGCCAATGAAGAGATTTCAGCAGTGGAGTTACATGGTCAGAGCGGCGAGCCAAGAAGATGATCTTAGCAGCAGAGTGGTGAACAGAAACCAACGGACTGATGTGAGAAGAAGGAAGGCCAGTGAGAAGAAGGTTGCAGTAGTCCAACCGAAAAATAACCAATGCATGAACAAGAGTCTTGGCAGAAGAGACAGACAAAAATGATCGAATCCTGGCAATATTATACAGGAAAAAACGACAGGATTTAGCTACTGCCTCAATATGAGGAATAAAGGAGAGCAAGGAATCAAATATAAAGCCAAGACTACGAGCTTCCTTGACTGGAGTAAGTGTAACATCATTGACAGTAAGAGAGAATGAGAGATGAGGAGAAGGTTTAGGAGGAAAAACAAGCAATTCAGTCTTTGCCATATTAAGTTTCAAACGACGATGAAGCAACCAACCTGAGATATCTGAAAGACATGCCGAGATACGATCGTGAACATCAGCAGAAAGATCCGGAGATGAAAGATATAATTGTGTATCATCGGCATACAGATGATATTGGAGGCCATGAGATTGAATAAGATTACCCAAGGGCAACATGTATAAAGAAAACAACAACGGACCAAGCACCGAGCCTTGCGGAACCCCTACTGAAAGGGGAAAAGAAGAAGACGAGCTGCCATTAGCCAACACGCTGAAAGAGCGACCCGCTAGATAGGAGGCAAACCAGTTATAGACAGAGCCACAAAATCCAAGGTCATGAAGGGAATCTAAAAGAAGATCGTGATCAACCGTGTCAAAGGCTGCAGTTAGATCAAGGAGAATAAGAACGGAATAATGGCCTTTAGACTTGGCAGTAAGAAGATCATTGGTAATCTTAGTAAGGGCTGTTTCAGTGGAATGCAAAGGACGGAATCCAGATTGAAAAGGATCCAGAGCAGAGTTACTAGAAAGAAAATCAAGACAACGAGAGTAGACCACACGCTCCAGGATCTTTGAAACAAAAGGCAACAAAGAGACAGGTCAGTAGTTAGACAGAGATAGCCTATCAAGAGTAGGTTTCTTGAGAATCGGAGAGATTGTAGCATGTTTAAAAGCAGAAGGAAATGAACCCGAGGACAGAGAAAAATTAATAATATGAAGCAAGGAAGGGAGGATAGCAGGGATAAGATTAATAAAGACGCGAGAAGGAATCGGATCACGAGAACAAGTGGAAGGCTTCGAAGAGCGCAGTATTGTAGACAGTTCATCCGCTGAGACCGAAGGAAACGCAGAGAAATTTGCAGGAGGAACTGACAGATGAGGAACAGGAACTGGAAGAGGAGCAGAGCTGGCCAGATCAGAGCGAATAGTTTGGATTTTAGCATTGAAAAAAGAGGCAAAGTTATTAGCAGACAGAGAGGCGGGGAGAGATGGTGGATTAGGCTTCAGAAGAGAATTGAAGGATGCAAAGAGCCGCTGAGGATGCCTAGCATTTGACTGGATCAACGTTGAGTAATACTGCTGTTTGGCCAATGAAATGGCAGAAGAGAAAGAGGAGAGTACAAATTTGTAATGGACAAAGTCCGCCCAGTCCCTGGTCTTACGCCAAAGGCGTTCAGCTGCCCGGGAACAAGAGCGAAGGTAGCAGAGGGAAGAGGTGAGCCACGGTTGGGGTTGAGAAGGGCGAACTATCCGAGTTGTAGATGGAGCAAGAGTATCAAGAGTTGAAGATAAGGAGGAATTAAAGAAGGAGACAGCTGAGTCCAAGGAGACAGCTGAAAAGACAGAAGGAAGGGAGGAGGCTAGAGACTGAGAAAAAGCCTCATAATTGATAGATTGCAAGTCACGACAAGAGCGAGAAGCGGGACGTGAAGGAGGAGGATTATGAGTAATATTGAAAGAAACTAGGTGATGATCTGACAACGGAAAGTGCGCAGTAGAAAAGTCCAAAACAGAGCAATTCCGAGTGACAACAAGATCCAGACAGTATCCAAGGGAATGTGTGGGTACATCAGACCAAAGCTTAAGATCATAAAAGGAAAATAATGAGTGAAATCGTAGAGCTGCAGCGTCTTGAGGGTCATCCACATGAATATTGAAGTCACCCAAAATAAGAGTAGGACAGTTATCAGAGAGGGAAAAGGACAGCCACGAATCAAAATCAGAGATAAATTTTGAGGATGAGCCTGGGGGGCGATACAGAACTGCAATCCGCAGTCACAATGGAGCAAAAAGCCTCACCACATGTACCTCAAAGGAGGAAAAACAATGTGAAGGTGGAATGCAAAGAGGCTGGAACTGGCACAAACTAGATAATAAAAGACCCACACCACCACCCCAACCCTCTGGGCGACTAGTGTGAGAGAAAGAGAGTCCTCCAAGAGAGAGGGCAGCAGAGATGGCGGTATCGTGGGCAGGGAGCCAGGTTTCAGTAAGAGCAAGGAGGTGGAGAGACCTAGAGATAAACAAGTCCTGAATGACAGGGGCCTTAGAAGCAACAGAGCGACAGTTCCATAAGGAACACGAGAAAGGCAGCTGAGAAGAGGGGAGACACCGAATAGGAACTAAGTTAGGAGAGACGAAATTGGAACGAGCCATAAGGAACAGATATGAGGAACAACCGCCCAGAGAGCTTCGGCTGGGGGGCGGTATATAAATGTAATAAAATAATAAATAAATAAATAAATAAATAAATAAATAAATAAGGAGAAAAGAATTGAGAGGAGGAAATGAGAAGATTGTGTCCTGAATCAGAACGTAGCAGCGACCGGACCGCAGCTGGGGTTTTTCCTCCGGCGTAGAAGTTCCGCTTGACCGGCTTCATGCCCACGGCAGAGAGCCTCAGGCTGAGAGCCCTTGTGCTCGCGCCTCCAGCAAACTGGAGGCTGAAAAACCTAAAAGAGGCGGAGCAGATGCTCAAATTCAAACAGACCAATCAATGTTGCTCAACAGCTTCTCTGCTGGGCTTAATTGCAGCTGCAATCTTGCAGCATAGTACTCTTCATAAGAAAGTTAATTCAAAATTTTGCCTGCACACTGGCAAAAAAAGAAGTTCCACTTCAGTATTTTCTTTTCAAATATAATCATAGGCCCTTTCTACGCCTAAGGATTATCCCAGGAAAATGGAGAGATCGTCCCTGCCTGCTCCCGGGATCCCCTGTGTGTCATTTGCATGCACAGGGATGACCCCGAGACGATCCCGGGGGGAAAAGGCAGGTGTAGAAACAGCCATATTCAGCCAACGAAGAGAACACAAACCAAACTTTTCTTCCCTTTCTTACTGCTGCATTTCCTTAAAACATTGAGACCCTTCCCTGGCTCATTTTTGTCTAATCACTGCAAAACACGTGCATTCCCAGTACCCAGAACCACATTCTCAAGCCAAATGTGAAAGAAACAAAATCCGTCCTTGGCTTTTGTGCCTTGTTATAGAATAGAATTGGGAGTCACTGGGCAACATTACTAAGAAACAACACATCCTTCATGTACTGCCAGTTGCTACCAAGCCCAGCATTTAGTCCATTAAAAGAGCCAATTATGAACCAAATGCGATTACATGGCTTCTACATGAGCACTGTGAAGCCGGTCCAAGAGCTGGGAGAAAAATGAAGTGTGCATCCAACACCCATTGACAAGTTGGCCTGATAGGAAATCTAACGGCAATCTGGATTCCAGTTTCTTCAGAACTGAACTGATTATTGAGTATAATAGCACCTTAAGCATAAGTATCTCATGGCTATTGCATGGCTAGTATTTGATGCAACAAAGCTAGATTGTGAATAGATTATAGGTGTAGACAGAGGCCCAATTCAGATGTAATGTTACCAGCTTCTTAAAACATGGTTTATAAAACTGGGAACAAGCCCTCACGCTGCTGCTTCAGCACAGAGATTCTGACCTGATTTGCACCAGTACTCCATTACATACAAAACATGGAACTCTGCTTTAATGTCACTTAGCTAACCAGGACATTATTGACCTATGTCCAAACCAGGGAAGAGAGACATTCCAAGTTTGGTGGTCTTTCTCTGCAATGAAAATAAATGTCATAAATAATGCTGTGCTAAAATTTCTCCTATGAAAATTTTGACCATTATCATTCAATTTGATGGAAAAGAAATTGCTTTTGAAGTGAAATTCATGAGAAGACATTTCGGGGAAATTTTCATGGGTTTGGCTCAGGCTTCTTGTGCTTATCTTACTTACGTGATGCCTGAGGAGTGTGTCTGTCTTTCATTGTACATTCACCTCTCTGAATGTAGCCTACTTGGCTTCCTGCGCTTCCTGCCCAGGGGAAGACTTCGGCCATAGCTAGACCTAAGGTTTATCCCTGGATCGTCCAGGGGTCAAACCTGTTCATCTAGGTGAACACACAGGGGATCCAGTGCTCAGGCAGGGGCGAACCCTGGATGATCCCAGGATAAACCTTAGGTCTAGCTGTGGCCTTCGTGAACTTATTCCTCCCATAGGGTCTTTTCAGATAGGAAGTGCAGGCAGTCTGGAAGGCTGCAGAGCAATGGTGATACATGAAGTAAAAAGAAAAATATAGACAGTACCCTCAGACACCTCACACTGATTAGTTAAGGTCAAAAACACCAATTACACAAATTTTAAAAAATCCTGGAGTTTTTCTTTTCTTACTTTCTGGAAATAAAATGACACATTTTAGAATTTTTTCCTTTTTTTTTTTTTTTTGGTGGTGGTTGGCTGCATTCTCTTCTCTCAATGCACTGGAGTGATGCTATGTATTAGGGGTTTTGCAGAGGATGCAAAATGGGGACAAGGCTGCCAACACAGTTGATGCTGTTGGCACTTGCAGTGGCAGTGCAAAAAATAAAATAAAATCCCAAAACCCTTAGAAGAGATAGAGAAAGAAGCTGTTCTACAACCCTTGCCAATAGTGTTGCCTACCTGTGGTGAATTGCTGCAGAATTTCTCCTCCCCCTGGAGAAATTCGGTGAAAGTGTCCTCCCAATTTCTCTACCAACAAATAGGGTGAACTTGAGAGGCCACTTGTGCACAGCTCTAGTCATAAGAACATAAGAAGAGCCATGCTGGATCACACCAACAGTCCAGTAGTCCGTTCACCCAGTGGCCAACCAACTGCCTGTGGGAAATCTAAAGGTAGGATATTAGTGCAATAGCCATGTTCCTCAGCAACTGCTGTACATAGACAAGCTGCCACTGATAAAAGGTAGTGTGTCACCATCATGACTATTAGTGATTAATAGTCTTATCCTCCAAGAATTTGTCTAATCCCCTTTAAAGCCATCTAAACTGGTGGTTGTCACTACATTCTGTGATAGCAAATTCGATAGTTTAACTCTGCACTTGTGGGAAACTCCTTCCTTTTATCTGCCCTGAATCTTCCACTAATGAGCTTCATGGGATGACCCTGGGTTCCAGGATTATGAGAGAGGAAGAAAAATGTCTCCCTAATCACTTTCTCCACACAAGGCATCATTTTGTACGACTCTATCTGAATGTCCCAGAAGGCAGAAAAGATGAGTTCAACCATAATTTTGAATGTACTCTGCTGTCATCCTCTGTGAAACCAGATTAGCTAAGATTCAAAACATGAGCAGAAGTCCATGGTACATATTATCTTTAGAAGCCTTAAGGGACTTCGCTTTCACTTCTAGGGGCCAGTTCACGCATTTAATGTTCATCATTTGATGTCTGCAGCATCAGATCATGACTTGTACATATAAATAGGAAGCACCAATCTAACAACATAGAACTTGCAAGATATCAGTGTTGAATAATGAGGTAATGTTTGTGATAACAGAGTGGTTGTGATACTTTACACATGAAAGGCTGGATTTCAAGCTTGTATGAACCAAGCTTATTTGTACCTTAGAGATAACATTGTCACATGAAGGAAGAGAGTGGTATTACATTTCTTGGTGATATATGCATTATTTTATATTTCATTTTCTTCCTTTTTAAAAAAAATCACCTTGTAAAATCAGCCTAGCTGTCAGAATAAATAACAATAATAAAACAGCCATAAAACAAACAATACAATTTAAAAACACAGCAGCCACAACATAATTAAAAAAGCATAAACAAAACAACAGGAAAGATGAAACCAATAAGTATAACCAAGAATATGAAACTCACTGAACTGACATTTTAAAAGGCCTGTGACTATCAAAGGTCCTTCGCCTAGTGCTGAAAAGACATGGGAATGAGTGCCTGTACAGCTTCCTTGGGGAGAACATTAATAGATGCTCTCCGCAAGATAGCGCACCACTAATGGAACACCACTAAAAAGAGGACTCTCTCACTGGGTGGGGGCACCCGGAGAAACCATGCCTGCTCACATGCATGAGCAAGTGTGTATGCTATTATGCATTTAATTTATTAATTACATTTCAATACCACCCAATAGCTGACGCTCTATTAGCTGTGGGTAATATATCTTCATTTGATGTGCTAATGTAAAAAAAAAAAAGCTGTTCCTCTTCATTGCTCAGATGAGGCAATGAGCAAAAGTTCAAAGAGGACAAAAATACTTGGAAGCCATTTGAATGCCTATTAATAGAAATACCTGTTGACTTCAGGGCTCTTGTATCTTTAAGAGCTGCATAACAGGCAGGAGTTCAACTGTTGAATATTCACCTGTGCCTGCATGTCTCTGCAAACCAAAGTCGCACTTTTAAAATTCCTGATGCAACATGTTTTAAGTGGACTGCTGTAGCAAGACACTAGAACATCTGTAGAGCGAGACTAGAAGTCAGAATATATTTGGCATATCAAATACCACACTCAGTTGTCTGCTTCTGAGCATAATCCGAAGGTTTGCCTCCCCACCTTCTTTGTTTTCCTTTTGTTTCTGCCTCAATATTTCCCCTTCACTTTCAACTCTTTAGCATGCATTCAAAGGATCATCCCAAACATGTTCTACTAATTTCTAGCAATGAACCTAATGCAGCACTGAGAAGGGGGCTGCCTTCACGGCACCGGGTGGGTGCCACCGCCCTCCTATACCCTGTGGTTTTCATCTCCTGGGGTGGTGCTGGGTAATTCCAATGCCTAGGAGGGAGCGTGGGGTTTCCAGTGGCCATCCAGGTACCAGAGCCCCAGAGTACCAGAGCCCCACCTCCATCCTCTTCCTGGTGGAAGGTGACCAATTGCCAGTTGCCTTCCACCAATTGGTCCCGGATGCCATACTGACATTGCTCCCATTGAAAAAGTCAGGGTAAGTACCCTACTTTTCCAGTGTGCAGCTTTGTGGGAAAGCCCCATGATGGTTGTAAAGCTGCATCTGCATCATATAACTGACGCGGCGCAGATCTGCAGCCACTGTGGGGTATAGACAGCCCCAAGCACTGTTTTAGTACAATAAAAAATATAGCCAATATCACTATTAAATACTGAGAGTTCATACTGATTGACAGCACAATTGTAAATCAATATTCATGATTACTTACACAATTGCTTCATGTCTCCTCAGAAGTCCCTTGAGTTCCATAGGGCTTAGTCCCAGGTATGTGGCCTAGGGCCGGATCTACACTAGTCTTATAACGTTGCTAGTGTCCCTTTGTTGCTAGTGTCCCTTTCTAACGTGGTTCTCTGTATCCGTTCTCCGTAGCTGTAACGTTACTGCAGGGCACATTGTTAAATCCTTTCGTTGTTCTCCCTCCCTCTTCTCTGAGAGCTGCTGGGTTTGCTCCGCCCACTGCCTGCCTCATTCCTAGCCAGCAGTGCAGGGCAATAGTCATAAGCACACACACAAACCCCCTCCCAAAACATCTTACTGTAGGTCCTGGGGAATAGCCTGAGTGCATAGGAGCCAGCCACTTTGCTGAAGCTAAGCAGGGTTGGGTCTGGTCAGGGTTGGGATAGGAGACCAAATTGAAAAGTTTTAGCAGCAGCTGCATTTAAGCCCTGCTGGGCATGAGTTTTGGACTTTGGACCCTTGTTAATTTTCCTGCACAGAGCTACAGCGATCCTTTGAGGGCTCCTCAGCTCCTTTGCAAAGAGGGGGGAAATGTTAAAAAAAAATTAAAAAATCAACCGATGACCCAATTTGATTCAAATTTTAAGGCAGGATGCATGGGAGTACTTCACAATAAAAGCAGATTCTAAGGTGGAAAACTTCTGAGTCCTTTGCATGCAATTGTCAGTGATTGCACAGTACAACACTGATGTGATTTATCTGCTGTAGCAGATAAGATAGCAAACGGGGCGAAGGAAGGAGAACAGGAAGTGGGCGGAGCAAACCCAGCAGCTCTGAGAAAGGGAGAGGAAAATTACCGGTAGGACGAGGCACATGAATCAGTAGCCACGCTGCAACTAAGAAATAGAACCTGTAAGTACGACTCATTTACACTGTTGGAGACCCAGGGTCACGTGATGCTGTGCGTCACAGTAACCCATTCAAAACGTTAGAATAACACCAGTGTAGATTCCCACTAGGACTGAACTCTAAATCTCAAGTTATAAATTGACAGTTGTGATAGAGCCTTAAACGGTCAAATTCAAGCTTGATTTTACAAAATTGACTGAAGGGTCTGCATTCCTGTCTATTCCCCTCTCTCTCTCTCTCTCTAAATTAGTCATGCCTAGAGTAGACCTATGGAAAACAGTGGTAGAGTTAGGCATGATAATCTCAGTGATTTGCATAAACTTGATGCTCACTCGGGAATGCATAGCCATGGGAAAGTATCATTACTACAAGCACTTCTCCTTAATAGGAACAATGTATGGAACTGTGCAGGAAAAAAGTATTACCTAGAATATAGTCAAATGGCCTAAAGGGAAAAAAGAGGTTCCATAAATCCAGACCATGGAATGAGGTGATTTCAATTTTCCCATGTTAAATTGGAAATCCAGACAGATATACATTTTAAAACAGCAACTTGTGCTGGGGAACAAGCCCTCGCAATTCCTGGAAATGACTGTTATGCCAACCCAAAACACACATTTTCTTCTTCTTTTTTGCTCTAAGCAATGGAACATGGGGGGTATGAACACTAACACCCACACATACACACACCTACAATTTATAATGCCAAGTAGTATTCCATTAAAGCAAATGGATCAGTATTTGTCAATATAGATAGGTACAGCACACTGATCCAGATGGGACCACAGAAGGAAAGATGGATTAAAGCTCTCTACAGTTCCAATCTAGACTGGGGGACCCACACTTATTCTATAGAAAAAGGGGGGGGAAGTACCTGGTAGATATAGCTTTAAATTAAGGTGTGCTTTGGCCATAAAAAAGCTCTGAACTTTACATTTTTGTCCTTTAATGTTGTCCTTTAATTAGGAGAAGGCTGAAGTGGGCACCTCCTGACTGCATCTGTGTGTATATCTTAACAACAGGCAATAAAACTAGCAGCTCTGCATGAGAGAATGCATTAATCTGACAGCTTTCAGAGTGAAATAAATAATACTGGGTAAATAAAATGAGTTAGGGGGGAAAAAATAGGCACAAAGGGATAAAGAACCTCCCTGGATTATGCTACCCAAATGGTCTCCAGTACTGAAAAACAAAACAAACAGGCACACAGAATGCAGATATTTCTGCATATACGTTGCTACTATTTGATCAAACATACATCGCTGAGTTCCTTGATTTCCACTGCACACTTACATTATGTCAGTTCATAAAGCATTTTCAGACGGGGGGAGATCGTGTTTCCCTACCGTCGCTTTGCCTCCTGCTTCTGTCCCACAGTAGGATTGAGCAGCTTCCTCTTTCTTCACACAGGGAAGGAAGAGGAAGCAAGTAGCGACCACAAGGCCCGTTCAGTGGTTGTTTCTGTACCACAGCTTCTCCTGCACACAGCAGGAAATGGAGCCAATTATTATCAGAACCATGCAGAAACATGACACATACCATATACCATACTGCTTACATAGTGCTATATCCCGCTTGGTGTAGGTCTGACCTATGTTTGGATCCATCCCAAAGCCTCCCTCCCTCTTCTGAGGTTTGTTGAAGCAAGCATGAATTATTTTATTTATTACATTTTTATACCACCCAATAGCCGAAGCTCGCTTATATAATTCTTTTATAGGGAAGCTCGGAGGATGGCAACAAGGGAGAGGGCCTTTTCAGTGGTTGCCCCCTGACTGTGGAATGATCCCCAATGAGGCTCGCCTGGGGCCAACATTGTTATCTTTTCGGCGCCAGATCAAGACTTTTCTCTTCTCCCAGGCATTATAATAGCATTTAACAATGTTAGTTTGTTTTTAATGGACCCCAGAATTGTTGTTTTTAAATCGATACTGTTGTTTTTATACTGTTTTTCATGTTTTTGATGGTTTTTAAATTTTGTATACTTAATGTTTACCATTTTTAATTGTTGCAAACTGCCCAGAGAGCTTCGGCTGTGGGGCGGTATATAAATGTAATATAAATAAATAAATAAATAAATAGTGTTTCTTTTGCATTTTCTATTCTAGGATAAGTTCCTTGATCCTATTCCTACCTCATTGAAAGCAATCTAAATGTTTGTCCTAAAACTTGTTTTGCACCAGTCTCTATGCGTGTACTGCAAAATCAAAACTGAATTGACTAAAATGTCCATTCCATTTTAAAATGTCTTGCTTCCCCTTCCTAACAACATTCAAACATGCTCACAAATTGCATGTGCCTGCAGCAAAAGAAAGTTGTAGTTCTTTACAGGAGCTTTATTCATAATAATTGATATAGTTCTAAAAGTGTTTCCAGTTCCAAAGACTTTACCAGCAGGCTCAGCTGTTACCCAAGTGACTCATTGTTATGTAAGTGTATCTTGTAATACAACAATTAATCTTTAGTTCCCATTGAACTGAATTGAGACACATGAACTTGAACTCTAAGAGTGGAGAAAACAGAATTTTGAGATAAAATAGCAGATGTCACTGAACTGAACACACAAAGAGCCATACAGATCTTCGTAATAATTGGAGACTCTCTTTCATCACTGAATTCTTAACATCTTTCACCAAGGGATCGTGGCAAGAAAAGAATAGAACTTTTCAGACTATCCCAGAAATAATGAGGCCCATTTGTGAGTACATGTCTATGTTCAGAGAAAGTTTCCTTCTGTAACATTTTACTGGAAAAGGAATAATTGGCAATTCAAGAAAGGCTGCAGTGAAACGGCAAAATAGGCCTTAATTGGTGCCTGGGTTTGCTTGTTTTCCTCTTCCTCCCTCTCTCAGTTTTCCTTTTGTGGCCTACCTTTTAGATTATAAGACTGCAGGTATGGACTGTCCTGTTTTTATTCTTAATAAGTTGCTCTGCGACTCTTTTTGGCAGAAGAGTGGGCTAAAAATATTATAAATAAATAAATCCCATCATTGTCTTTTCGCAATGTTACCACCAATATAAAGCACTGAGGATGCAATCCTAAATATGTTTACTAGGGTATAAACACACATAGTAAACATGCATAGAATTACACTGTTAGGGTTCTACTTGTGGAGAAATATGGCCCTTTGGGGCCTGATGGATCCCCAAAATGGACTTGGCTTAGCTTGTATTTGCAAGCCGAACTGCTCCATAGCCCCCCCCCCCCAAATCCAGAACCTTTACTGAGGGGTGTTGTTGTTGTTTTTGCTTTGTTTTGGTTTTGGCAGAAAATGGCAGCAGCAGTGGCGGCGGGTGGCAGCAGGAGTCTCACAAGGGGGTTGCACATAGCAGCAGCAGGTAGTGGCAAGAGTCCCTTCTGCCACTGCCTGTTGCCCACCGGCACCAGCAGCACCACCGCCACTGCTGCACTGTGGTAATTTAAGAGAGAAGCCAACTTCTCTCAGGAAGCACCAGAAACTGTCCAAAGAAGCCTGATTCAACTCAGGCTTTAAGCTTCAGCCAAGCCCAATGCACATCCCTAATTGTAACCATAGCAAAGACAGATTACTTCTATCTCTTACCCAGTACTTTTGGCTGATTGACAGAAGGGAGACCTCGGGTTAGTGAACTCAGAATTAGCATTTCTGAATCATCTAAAAATATATATTTCTAGGGTCTGAACAGCCACCCAAAACATAACCTCGACTTATGTTTTGAATATAAAAGAGTAAAAGCCTCTATTACTTTCACTCCATTACTGCAATATGAAGCTATTGGCATATCATACATCAGAAAGCCCAAGTTCAATATTTAGCTTTGTCTTCTTAGAAGGCTTTAAATAAGTCATTTTCGCTTTGATTTCCTAACCAAGAAATAACATATATAAAAAAGGTCAGCTTGCACTGCCAGCACCAGGTTTTGCAGAGGCCTCGGGTAAGACACCCTCATGGGCCCCCTCCCTCAGTGAGTCCACCTTCTCACCACCAATGGTCATCAGCTGTGACTGCTCCTCATCCTCTTTCTTATCTCTCTGCTACCACTTCCTTGCTTGACCGACTGAGACCCAGGCCACAGCTAGACCTAAGGTTCATCCTGGGATCATCCAGGGTTCGCCCCTGCCTGAGCACTGGATCCCCTGTGTGTCACCGAGATGAACAAGTTTGACCCCTGGATGATCCAGGGATAAACCTTAGGTCTAGCTATGGCCCCAGTGAGCAAGCAGGATGTGGCATCTACTACTCTTCCTTCTCACCACCATCATTGTCTGGGCCAGAGCAAAAGGCAGGTGAATGAACAGGCTGCAACGGTGATGAAAAGAAGCAACTCCAGGAGGTCTTCTCAGTGGGCCTCTGCTGGGGCGTGAGCCCTCAGCAGGTGCCTGACCATACTAACACTGGCTCTGGCAGCACCGTGTGTTGTTTTGGGGCTGCATGTTAAACCTGCTCAGTATTATAGTTCATGGATGCCTGATAATGGAACACTGTGATTGAAAGGGATGCTTTTCTGCCTTTTAGTTATGCTCCCCTTGCCTGGAAATAGCGATACATAGTAGAATACTTCTTGTAGTTCTTCTTGCTTTGCTTCTGCAATACAATATCTGCATTCCATCCACTGCAGCCGCTAAGTGCAACTTCAGTGTCATCAATAGCACACTGCAGTCTCTGCCTCAGACAGGAAATGTAGATACAGGAGAGAAGAGAAAAGAACATCTTCAACCGCTATGCAGATTCCTTGGCTTCCTCCCAAGCAATTATTCTCGCTTGAAGAAGTAACACTAACAGCACAATATTATATGTGTCTACTCAGAAGTATTTTGAGTCTACATGTTCAGTAGGGTTTACTGTATAGTATAGGATTGCTCTGAAAGGCACAGTTGATTGACTCCGGATTTAAGCTGGATTAACAGCACTGACAGAAGTGGACTTCTGCACGCCCTCCTTCCCAGGGAAGCCCTTTCATTGCCCTGAAAATGCTAGGTGGAGGGCTGGTTTGTATGCTCAAACAGCTACCATGGTTTACTTAAGCTGCAGTGGTCTGTGGCACATGCTGGTGGCCATTTTGAATATTCAAGTGTGTTGTATCATCCGAACCCAGGGCCCGTGAATTATGCGAGGGTTGTGCTCAGGGCACAGCGAGGAGACAAAACTGTGAAAACTCAATTGTTGGAACCTCAAATGGGAGGGAGCAGAATCTTAGGCCAAAGCTGTGGCTTGAATATTCACGCCCAGCCCGCCCTAGGCGGTTTATGTGCCCGGTATTGAACCTGGGGCCTTCTGCATGCGAAGCAGGTGCTCTAGCACTGAACTATGTCAGCCTTCAAGGGTGGCCCTATGTAGAGCATATCACAGCAGTGGTCAGGACAATACCCGGCCATCCACACAAATCCCTTTTTTAAAATGCCTTCGCATCTGCTACCAAACAGTAGGCAGAACCCCTATAGATGACCATTTGCCACACATTCTCATACACAACTGTATGTGATGTACAGTAAAATCCCCTTTCCCTTTGGCCACATGAGACAGATGGTAGTACAGGGCGAGCGAGCACCCTTGGGTGATTTGGCCACCGCTGCGGTCTTTCAGCCTAGGAACACAACATACCGCTTCGTGACTTTGGCCTACGATTCTGCTCCTCCCATCTGAGATTCCAGCAACTGAGTTTTCACAGTTTTGTCTACCTGCTGTGCTCTGAGCACCAGCATCTTTGCTTATGAATTTCAAGTGCCATTAAGGAAGGGGTTGAGGCTGGCTGCACCACACACTATTTCAGAGCTGTTCTTTACGTGAAAGGTTAATAGGGGATAAAAACGATGGCAGACAGGGACTTGCTTAGCATCAAATCTCATCTCCTGCTGCCCTTTTGCCCACGAGAACCGTTTTGCCACCGCTCTCCTTCCAGAAAAGAATAAGAGCCATTCATTAGGAGCATAATGTCATTATGGGAAGAATTGTTGCTAGCCAGCCGCAGTCAGGTGGTGCTTCTCCTGTAATGAAACTCTTCTACAATTATCTTCCAAAAATGATCCTATTTAAAAAGGGAGAATTATGGTAGGACAAGGCTTTTGCCCTTTGCCCAGGCTCTTTCAAAAGGAAACAGGACTGTGGAGCATTCTCCATTCCAGTGAAGAAGATGCACAGCGTTTGTGTACATGGGAGCTATTAGAGCTATTGGGAGGGGCCATATGCAAAGGAGACCAAGGCTCTTCCTTATTTAGAAGATGGGATTTACCTTTGTTTATTCTCTCTCTCTCTCTCACACACACACACACACACTAAGGAGGAAAGGTTACATCTGGGGCTGAAATGTGAGTGCGGGGAAATAATGCATGGTGTGGAGAAACTGGCTCAGGGAAAACATCTCCCTATCTCCTTTCTCCATACCATGCATAATTTTGTAAACCTCTCTCAGGTCTCCCCGTTCTCACCTTTTTTCTAAACTAGTCCCAGATGTTATAACCTCTCCTCATCCATATCACTAGAACTTGGGGTCATCCCATGAAGCTGATTGGTGGGAGACTCAGCACAGAAAAAAGGAAGCACTTCTTCACACAGTGCATACTCTAGGGTGACCATATGAAAAGGAGGACAGGGCTCCTGTATCTTTAACAGTTGTATTGAAAAGGAAATTTCAGCAGGTGTCATTTGTAGATATGGGGAATCTGGTGAAATTCCCTCTTCATCACAACAGTTAAAGGTGCAGGTACCCTGCCCTTTTTTAAATCTGGTCACTCTAGTATAGCTCCTGCATCTTTAACTGTGGTGATGAAGAGGGAATTTCACCAGGTTCTCGATATATACAAATGACACCTGCTGAAACTCCCTTTTCTATGCAACTGTTAAAGATACAGGAGCCCTGTCCTCCTTTTCATATGGTCACTCTAGCATACTCAAACTATGGAATTTGCTACTACAAGACGAAGTGATAGCCACCAATTTGGATGGCTTTGAAAGGGGGGGTAGACAAACTCATGGAGGAGCGTGTTCAGAGGAGGGCAACCAGGATGATCAGGGGTCTGGAAACAAAGCCTTATGAAGGGAGACTGAAAGAACTGGGCATGTTTAGCCTGGAGAAGAGAAGATTGAGGGGAGACATGATAGCACTCTTCAAATACTTAAAAGGTTATCACACAGAGGAGGGCCAGGATCTCTTCTCAATCCTCCCAGAGTGCAGGACACGGAATAATGGGCTCAAGTTAAAGGAAGCCAGATTCCAGCTGGACATCAGGAAAAACTTCTTGACTGTTAGAGCAGTACGACAATGGAACCAGTTACCTAGGGAGGTTGTGGGCTCTCCCACACTAGAGGCATTCAAGAGCCAGCTGGACAGGGATGCTTTAGGGTGGATTCCTGCATTGAGCAGGGGGTTGGACTCGGTGGCTTTGTAGGCCCCTTCCAACTCTGCTATTCTATGATTCTATGAAGGCTATCAATAGCTACCAGCCACGATGGTTATGTGCTACCTCCAGTATGAGAGGCAGTAAGCTTCCATATACCAGTTGTAGGGGAAGATGGGCAGGAGGGTGCTGTTGCATTCATGTCCTGCTTGTGGGTTTCCTGCAGGCAGCTGGTTGGCTATTGTGTAAACACAATCGTGGACTAGGCAGTCTGTACATTCATGCAAAAGAATCGGAAGAGGCTAAGCATGTTGTCCCTGACTGCAACCTTAACACCACAGATAAACCAAGAAAATTTGTCTCTGAATACACTCAGTCCTCGTGGCAAAATAGCTGTCCCCCATTAATGCTTGGTGAGAAGTTTTCACAGTTGTGTCAAACCTCTGGGAAGACTCCCCTTGCAGTAGGTGTCTCCACTCTATTTCGGGCAGAAATCCTCCCCCACCCCCACAGCTCACTCCATTCAGCAGGGTCACCTGATTCTCTGTGTACTATTTTCTGGGGTTTGGAGGGGCTGCTGTGGCAGGGAACCCCATTTTCATCCACACAGTTGATCCAGCTTAAATCTGGATCCAACCCCAAAATCCAAAAATGGTTTGATCATAGAAATAGAAGCAAGACCCCCCCATCGAGTCCACAGACAAGCCCATCAACCCCGTAAATTATATTGCTTCTGCAGCTGCTGTTTCCATATTCTCAATATCAATACTATACTTATAATATGCAATGTATTGTAGGAATGCTGCACTCAACAATTCTATACAGCTGTATAGAAGAATCCAGCCATAAAGGTGTGTGGGGGAATTAAAATCAATCAGTAAAAATAAACGTTGAGAGTTTTGCATAGATCAGTAATAAACACAACAACCCAGTAAGTCAGATTGTTATTGTTATCATCTATATTGCAGATAGGCAGGGGGCGGTGAAGAAAGCAAAAAATAGTGCTCGCCTAAGGCTGCTGCGTGGAAATCGTGTCAGAGGCAAGATCTGCATAAAAATTTCTGAACTCACCATTCACCCTTTTCTCTACCCTGTTGTGCTAGCTCTCCATTGCTCTGTTTATTATGCTCCCCTCCCCCGCAAAAAAAGGCTTAATTTTGCTTTCACAGCTAAATGTTGCTTTCCATCTACTCTCCCAATTAGACATTTCTCATTATATGCTAAAGCTCTGTGAATGCATTACATAGCCTTCTTTTCTGGGACCCCTTTTCAGTCTTGATGCAGATGACACCGTTTTTGAAGGCCTTTGACAGAAAACCTCTAGGACTTCTACTTAGTTCAGTCAAGAGAAGCAATCCTTGATGGCATTGACATGTTTATGGGTCGCCAAGATGTGACAGGTAGTGTTTGTGATTTTCTGAGACCAGAAGGGCATAGAAAACCAGGATGTGATTGCTTTAAGTGCTGCAAATATTCATGCTTGCATGTCTTGAGCAGGGAACTGGCAGACAGAGGCCATCTAGGCCAGACCGGACCTTGGGGCTCCAAATGGCCACCCAGAGACTGGCAGGTGATGAAGGCATCAGGACATAGAAGCAAACTCCATTTTATTCCTGCAGTCTCAATGATGCTGTGATTTAAGTGAGTTTAAAATGTAAAACTGCACATAGAGATGTTTTTGTTTCTTTTTTTCAATCAAGTTGGCAGACTATTTTTTGTTATTGTTCTAACATATCAGTATTGCAGAATTTAACTATCTGGAAATTAAGATAATTGTCTGAGACCCTCCTCCTCATAGCCCTTGCCCAAGGACACAAGGCAGGTAGCCACAAGACAAAGACCCTTTTCAGTGTTCGCACCCCATTTGTGAAATGCTCTCCCCACAGAGGCTGGCCTGGCAGCTAGGTTATGGTTTTTCTAGTGCCAGGTGAAGACATTTTTATTCTCACAGGCATTCTAAAAACTGTTGTTAGTGCTTCTAACATATTAGCCTGCTGCTGGTTTTAATTCTTTTTTCTGATGTTGTAATGGTTTTATTCATTGCTCTTGGTTTTATTCTGCACTGTTTTTAAATTTTGTTTTAATGTTTGTGCTTTCTTTTTAATGTAGTGTGCGCCACTCAGAGGACTTTGGTCATTGGATGGATTAGAAGTACAGTCTGTAAGTAAGTAATGTAGAAGCAGTTGTCATGCATGCAAGGGTAGTTGGGGAACAAAGACTAATATTAGTTGTGTGCTTCACAACACATGTAATATACATGGCCATCTAAACCTACATCCTCTTGCAGAAGATCATTAAGTCCAGGACATTACCTAGATATACATGCTTTTCCCACCCAGCCCCATCCTGTACAGAGACAGGACCAGCAGCGCGGGTCAGCATCATGCTAAGGACCACACCCAAGAAGGATGTTCCGTACCAATCCCAGGAACCTGCTCCCCATCCTCCCTGCTGTGCACCTGCCTTCCTCCCTCACGCGTCCCTTTTCCTTGTGTTTTGTGAGGCCACCTGGGACAGAGATGGTTCTAGGAGAACCCCCAAGCTATGAACCTGCTCCTTCAGAGGGAGTGCTACCCCATCCAGAACAGGTTGAACACCCACTATCTGGTCAGAAGAACCACCTACTAACAGCATCTCAGTCTTGTCTGGATTGAGTTTCAGTTTATTAGCCCTCATCTAGTCCATTGTCACAGCCAGGCACTGGTTCAGCACATCCACAGCCTCTCCTGATGAAAATGAGTTGGTGAAATAGAGTACTGATGACAATGCACTCCAAAACTCGGTTTCATGTAAATGTTACAGCTTGGGGGAGCCCCAGTGGATCCCCCATACTGGAGGATCCACTGGGCCAAGCAATGTTCCCCAAGCTCCACCTTCTGGAGCCGACCCACCAAGAGGGATCTCTCCAAAAGGGAAGCATGATCATTAAAATGGCAAATGCAGTTCATTGTAGGCAAGACTAAAATGTTGTGCATTGAGGCAAAACAACTAACTTCACATATATACTGTGCTGGCAGTGACCGACCAAGAAAGAGATCTTGGAATTGTGGTGGATAGCTGACGCAAATATCAATGCAGTGTGCAGCTTCCATGAGAAAGGCAAAAGCCGTGTTTGGATTCATTAGGAATGGAACTGAAAATAAACTTGTGTAGAGATTTTGAAACTGTGCAATTCTTTTTGAACCTTTGAAATTATTAACTTAGAGCAAACCATTGTGGAGGATGGATGGAGGATTGAACCTGGGACCTTTTTGTAACAATATTACTGAGCTACTGCTCCAATCAAACTGACAGCTTATTGCTGCTCATTTCATTTTTTAAAAGAGAGGGAAATCTCAGGAGAACAAATCATGCATCTCTACCATGGAATAAATGGTTTGGCCCTTAGAAAGCTATGATGCCCATATAGTGTCAGTCTTTGCCCACATGGAAGCATTTCCCCATATATTCACCTGAAGTTTCCTTTATAATTAAAGAGCGCATGGAGGCATGCTTTATTGTATATGAAGGACGCATATACTCTGGCAAAGAACCTGGAATTTTTATTAGCGTCACACTCATCATTTATTCATTGCGTTGCTACTGAGGCACGTTTATGCTCTTGGCAAACAAAAACTGCTCTGCAATATTATTCTTCAGCTACATAGGGGGATTTATACAGTCACTCTGATCCAGCTAGGGGCCATATGCATGTGGAAATATGCTTCCAATACATGTATCCCTAGCCGGAAGAGAAACACCCTCATGCAAATGGGTGTTTTTATGTTTATTTTATGTTACTTACTTACTTAAAGGCCACCTAATAACATTGTTCTCTGGGCAGCAGATGAAAAACAACTCAATACGTTTTTTAAAATACACTATCAAAGATCACCATTTACAACATAAAAGACACTTTTGCCAGTAGAAAGTTGACTAAAAACTTATGAATCGAAATCACGCCACTGATAAACACTAAAGAAAGCCCTCTCCCTGGTAGCTACTTGTCTCACTTCACTTAAGTGAAACCACCAGAAAATGATCTCAAGATTTGGGCTGGTACATCGGACAGAAGGTAACCTTTCAGATATCCTGGTCCCAAGCCACTAAAGGCTGAAACTTTTAATTAGATCTAGAAACACACTGGGGCAGGATCTACACTACTGCTTTATAATGGTTTGTAACAGTATTGACAACTGTTGGGGCCTAGGACACATTCCATGTTCCGTTTTCAAACCGCTTTCAAAGTGTTATATTGTGCTTGGTGTAGATCTGGCCTGGGAGTCAGTACAGCTGATAAAGCACTGGTGTAATGTAATCAAATTGCATAGCCCTAGTTAGCCCTGGTTTTTTGGATCAACTGGAATTTCCAGACTATTTCCAAAGGCAGCCTCAAACATAATGTATTGGAATGGTCTAAAGGGAGGTTACTAGACTATGGCTGATTTTGACTAGGCTATCTCCATTCAGGTAAGGCTGAAGTTGGTATATCAGCCAATGCTGATCAAAGACATTTCAAGCCACAGGAGCCTCCTGGATCTCTACTGGAAATGCTGGATCAGTAAGCACCTCCAAACTACGAACCTCAATCATAGTGACCTGAGGGTGGAAGGTCCTCTCCCTGGAGGCTAGACTGGTAACAACATTTGCTAGTTTTTGGTGCCAGGTAAAAAAAGGTCCCACTAGACCGTTTGATTAACAGTTGAATTCCATATCAGAGCAGGATTGCTGAAGGGTGGTGTATGTTGAATTTGACACAGACTGACTTTTGTGTATTTTATTGTATTTTATCATGATACTATACTGCATATTGTGACTGCCCTGGGATCATTTATGATGAAGGGTGGGATATAAAACACACACATACTTTAGGACTAAATAAATGAAATACTCCTGACCCTTAGGGCAAGAATGGGAAGCCTCCAGGCCACGAGCTAATGCAGGCGAATCTGGCCCATGGAGTTTCTCCATGCTGACCATGGAGCCCCACCCTCACAAGCCGCACCCCCTGGCCAGGAGCTTACTAGGAGCTTGGAGAGGAAGCAGGGAGAGGAATCCCCCTGTTATTTCTGATCCGTTGGATCAGACTCTGTTGGATCAAAATCAGTCTATCCATTATACCTGTGATTATCGGTATGATTTGCTTCCCTACAGGTGGCTTCACTTAGGTATTTGCATTTAATATATTATTCTTGTTGTTTTTAGAAAAATACACCCTGTTTACCCTACCCTGTGCCTGTTTGCATTCTCTTCCCCTCCTTATTGTTTTATTATGATTTTATTAGAATGTAAGCCTATGCGGCAGGGTCTTGCTATTTACTGTTTTACTCTGTACAGCACCATGTACATTGATGGTGCTATATAAATAAATTAATAATAATAATAATAATAATAATAATAATAATAATAATTTAGTAGTGAAAATTTTATATGGATTTTATTTATCATTCATTTCTATTAATGTAATTAATGTAATAAAATTATGCTTTCGGGATGGCGTTTGTTTCGTTTTACATGTACGTTTTCAAAGTATTTGTTGACAAGAAGAAAGGCTACAAAGCAAGTAATGCCACCGTCTCCTTTTTTAGATAAAAAGGAAAAAAGGAAAACCCCTAATTGCAGTGTAGAGTGAGGCGTTTCTGATGCAGAGGCAACTAGCGTAACCCTCCCCTCCCCAATCCGGATACCCATCCAGCCTCACCAATCACCTCTCTCTCACTGCAATTGTATCCCCATTGGTTTGAACAGAGATTTTTAAGAAGCCCAATTGCAGCAAGGAGCAGTGTGTGTGTGTGTGAGTGTGTGTGTGTGTGTGTGTGTGTGTGTGTGTGTGTGTGAGAGAGAGAGAGAGAGAGAGAGAGAGAGAGAGAGAGAGAGAGAGAGAGACTGAGGTTTGGGCAATCATATCACAAGATCACATGCCTGCAGTGCTGCGGCTCCACCCACTTTTATATGTGGCTTTGCCCATGGATAGCATGTGGACTCTGATGTTCTAGCCTAGAACCAATTCAGCCTTAGTGTGAAAAAGGCACCGTACCCCTCCTCTTCAGTATTACCAAGTTAGGCACCAACCAAGCTGCATTGCATGCCTTATGGGAGAAAAACTAACACACACACACACACACACTGCACATCAACCCTGGGCTATACATAGAAGCAACACTCTTCTGGGCCTTTGATGGCAATAGATGGTAATCCAGTAACTTGTTAGCTCCAGACCACCTTCATTACTGTCTGAAACCCTGGAAAGCCCTTGCTGCCAGTCAGTGTGGACAATACTGAGCTTGCCGGACCCATGGTCTGACCCAGCATAAGGCAGCTTCCTGTGTGCCTTCGTATCAGGCTTTAGTGAATGGGGCCTTTTCCCCATCCCTCTCTTGCCATTCCACTGAAGACAAATGTTCTCAACTAGGTCGGAGCAGTGCTGGAAATGTTTTTCACTTATCATGCCAATATACTTGCAAAAGGATGATTTTGTTTGTCCCTTCTACCACTCACTGTCTGCTGTTGCCTTTATCCTTCATCTTTGCTCCTCACTGCTAAGGAATTGCAAATGCATTCTTGCACCATGGGATTCGTATGACTTAAAAAGATCAGCTTCAAAGAACCCTGTGCCTGTTTACTCAAGGCAGGAATCCTTGACTTGCAGCCCAATTTGCCGATGGGCCTTAAATAATATGGCCGTTTTGAGCATTTTATTCTTTGGCTTGCCAGAATGATGTGAAAGATGTGCACTCACTGTCTCCGTAGAAAGAAAACCTGGGCTGCCCTTGGTCAGGGGTAATTGCCTATCAGCAACCCATCTCAAATAGTTTAGAAAGTGGCAAATCAGTCTGACTGTCAAGTCATATATCACTGCCTATCCCTTGGACCAGACTGATTGGAACCCAAAGAGATCTTTGTGACTCATGTTCAAAGTCCAAGATAGGGAGAAACGGCACAAAGAAATTACTTTGCCGCTTCTACGGCCCTTTGTTTTGTGACCACAGGGTAGAGTGGCAAGAATCAAAAAGAAAGAAGGGGGCAGGGCAGAAATGAGAATTAGTTTTGCTCTTCTGTAACTGAATACAGGGATCATGTCGGTTTGACTCTAGTATGGCCATCTACTCTTCTTATTAACAGCTGTTTCCAACAACAACATTGGTAAGCATTTCATCTTGATTTCTATTTTACAGGTGGAAAATGGAGCCTAAGACACTGTGCTGTGCTGTTGGGATTGGGGATTAATCTCTTGGAGTCTCTCTTCTCCAGCACTGACTACTGGCTTTACATCAGGATAAACAGAGACCCAGGGCCTTGCTAGACCTGCCGGCTTACGCCGGCAGGGAGGCAGGGCCGAGGCGCGCTAACGTTAGCGCGCCTCCCCCAGGCTACCACACGGCGGATGCGTAGGGACGTTGCGTCCCTGCGGCGTCCGCCATTTTTTATTATTATTTTAAAGGGGCCGGATGCGGCCCGAAGACGGCGGACAAGGTAAGTGTTTTATTTTTATTTTTTTTATGGGGGGGGGGCGAAGGCTGGGAGGGTGGGTGGCAGGGTGGGTGGCACGGGGGGAGGGCGGGTGCGATCGCGCCGCATGCCACCCAAGCCCGGGCAATGCCAGGCATTGCCCGGGCGGCGCACGGCGCGATCGCACCCGCCCTCCCCCCGTGCCACCCACCCTGCCACCCACCCTCCCAGCCTTCGCCCCCCCCCCCACCGATGGGCACAGCGCTCCTATGAGCGCTGTGCCAGGCAGGTCCGCGGCTTTTCGCGGCTCCTCGCGAGTAAGCGAGGAGCCGCGAAAAGCTGCAGAAGTCCCTAGACGTTCCCCAGCTCCGGCCTGAGGCCGGAGCTGGAGAAAAGGCGCGCCATAAGCGAATTCGCTTATGGTGCGTTGGAGGAGGCCTCAGCGCGGCCTGTCTCCGGATTCCCCTGTGCGTCATCTGGACGCACAGCAGGGACAGAAGGCGCGCTAAGGCCTCGTCTAGGAAGGCCCCCAGAGTCTCAAGAGCCTCGAACCCGACTCCCTGTCCACTCAAAGCACTTGCCAGAGGGTTGAAAAGGAATTTGTCAAGACATAAGGAAGAGCAGGTGGCCAGGGGCTGCCCTCAGCTTTGTGGGGCTTTGGGGCCTGGTCTCGTGAGACTTGGGGCCTTGTGAGACTTAAGGATGTTTGAGGAATTCACTTTTTGCACATTCCTGTCTGAAATGACCTGATCTGCTCCCCCAGGATTAACTGCTGAATTGGAACTTAGTTCTTGGCAGCTTAAACCTGTACAACTTTGCCGCTGATTAATTTTGTATTGTATTGTTATAGTGTTATATTTATTGTTGTTTTGATGCATTTCATGTTCGCCGCTTTGCTACCACTGTGAATGAGAAATAAATAAAACATGCATTTTGAGGGGAAAACCAGGCATTTCAATATTAATATTGAGAAAAAATAGATATTTAAATACCTATTAAGCTAGGCCTGGCATGGGGAGAGTAACATAATTTTGTACATTTGTTTTTAATGTTCTGTATTTCAATCTTTGTAAGCCACCCAGAGAGCTTTGGCTTTGGGGCGGTATATAAATGTAAATCATCATCATCATCATCATCATCATCTAGCCAGATCGCAAGAGTGTGTTCGTAGGCCAACAGCCAGGATTTTCCTACAGCCCCCAGATAGACAATCTTCGTGGAGCATCCAGCTCTTTATTCCTTGCTTCTAGAAGCATCTGTTTCATAGGGCATGGCTAAATGGGGCGAAATCCTGAGAATTGCCCTGGGATTGTCCCTGTGTGTTCACATGACACACAGGGGATCCTGGGAGTGGGGAGGAATGATCCCTCCCTTGGCCTGGGATATCGCCCTACCCTTTTAGCCCACTTTTTCCATGGTCTCGGGATGATCCCGAAACTGTGGATCATGTGGCTGGGCATTGTGGGTTGTCCCAGCTCCTTACAAGTAACCATGAGGAGCCAGGACCCAGGACCAATGGGGGTGGGGGGGGTGGGGGGAGAAGGGTTTATTATTATTATTTCTAAAATACCCTTACATTTAGCGCTGAAACGCTCCTTCTCCTTTAAAAACAAAATGGCAGCCACAACGTCCTCTTCTTCCTGGGACGTCACATGCCACATGTAGACAGAGGGGGAAATCTCACGATAACCATATCGTGAGATCCTCCTCCCTCCGCCACGCTAGACCCGGTAGGTATAGCCATGGCCACAGTTCAGAGTAGTAATTGGCAACATCAAGGGTCCCATGGGGCACTTCCAAACACTCACCTGCCCCCCTCCAGCCGCTGACGGACCACACTCTTGTTGCCATCATTCTGAGGCAAAACAACAACACTGGTTTGCCACCAAATTTCAGCAACAAACTGCTATGGAAGGATGCTATGAGAAAATGTAGCAGTTTTGGAGTGGGTGGGTGGGTTTGAGGCCATAGCAGGGGCCGCATGCGACTCATGGGTTATGTGTTGCCCACCCCTGGTTTATAAATAGTTTGTGAATTCTGGTGTTGTAATCCAACTATTTGGGTTGTATCCCAGATTATTAATAAACACGTGAACAACGATTGCATTCTTTCCTCTCAGACTAATGGCTGTCTAATGAAACCATACTGCTACAGTATGCTACAAGACTAATATGCATAATAATTGATCAGTGGGAAGCAATGGGTTTCATGGGCTCCTGTTTCACACACACACGCACACACAGATTCCTCAATGTCAAATTTACAATATGCAATCTCCATTTTAAAACAGGGCAACTTTTGTATGGAAAATCAAAGTCAGTGCTAATTCTTACTACACTTTCTTGGACCGTAGTCATTTAATCATACAGGTATCTTGCTCTGTGGCTTTGGATAGATTAATGATTTTCCAAGATTAAAAATGTAAATTATTAAAGCACTGCTTTCATCTTTGGAACAGGTAGAAAATATGTAGCATAATTTAGGATGCACACACTTTAATATGGAAGATCAGAACAAAGTCCTTGCTAGTTAGCTCTTCGTTGCCTGGTTGGATGATCGTTCCTCTTTGTATGAAATATATATTTTGCAAAGCTTACAATTCAAGGGGGAAATATTTCACAACGCAGGCCTGTTCATGTCTACTCAGGAGCAAGTCAAACTGTACTGAAAGGGGCTTACTCCTTAGGGCACAATGCTGTGCATGTTTAGACGGAAAAAAAGTCCTGCAACTCCCAGCATTCCCCAGCCAGCCATGTTGTGGGGCTTTTCTTCTGTGTAAACACACAAAGGATCGCACCCTTAGTTCCATACATGGTCTCTAACAAAAAGACAAATTGAAAGAACTTTAGATGATTAATTTATATTTTAAAGAAAAGATCAAGCTAGCAGGGCACAAATGCCATGGCACCTTTCTACCACTGACATTGTCTCCTGAACTGTAATATCCATGCTGAGTTCTGCTCCTTTGACTTGTGCCCTTGAAGCAGGCTGAAGCATCCTGCTTCAGTTGGCAGTGGGTTGGGGCGGGGTAGATGAGACAGAAACTGGCAACTGAAAAGTGCAGCAAGGCTTTCTATATTGTTAGCCCTTCTCTCTCTCTCTCTCTCTCTCTCTCTCTCTCTCTCTCTCTCTCTGTGTGTGTGTGTGTGTGTGTGCGTGCCATAGGCACTGTGCTTCAAGCAGCAGAATGACTTGGGCTGGCTAACTGGACTTGTGCTGTTGGAGTTCATGGAAACAGGTTGTAGGTCATGACTGCCAAGGGGAAGAAAGCAGTAGAACTGGGAGAGGTCGGAAAGCTCTGCCATTAGGGCACCGTAATCTAACTATCAATACAATGGAAAGGACTTGCTGATGGCATCTCAGGGAGCCAGGTTCAGATTGTAGGCCTGACCTTTAGTTGTGGAAGTCGCTACATGCAAAACCAGTGGCTCAGCCTCTACCTCTGAACTCTTTTCTGTCCTGTCTGCCTGGCAGGTACAGCTTATTTGCTACTTAAAGGTCATCTGTAATAAGGATGCCCATCCACAAAACAACAACAACACAAAAACAGACTATCTCGTGGCTTGAAGTGAAAGCAGATGACCTTTCTTTAGTGGCCCTGCCAATTCCAAACCCAAACTTCTAGGGAGAGCAAAGGATGTTTGTGCATTATTACTCTCTTGGGCCAAACCAGGCTTCACTATTCAGGTACCTAATCACAGGGAAGGCTAAGGGGGAACACTTGGAAAGCTGGTGATTTCATTGTTGCATCATCACACCCAGAAGCCTGGACCTATTAATCAAGATTTAACTGAAGTCAAGGCTTAGTCAACGAATCCCTTGCCAGTTCTATGGCTAAGCCTCAATGAAGTAAAATGATTGCAGCAAAGTCTGTTTGGCACCACTGATGAAGATGATAAATATTTATAAAGAACACTTACCGTATTTCTTCGATTGTAAGATGCCATCGATTGTAAGACGCACACTAATTTCAGTACCACCAACAGAAAAAAAACCTAAGACACACCTGAGATTCACACCCCATTTTTAGAGATGTTTATATGGGGGGGGAAGTGTGTCTTAGAATTGAAGAAATAAGAGTGTTCAAAGGTCTTCACACATATTATCTCAGCAATCTTTACATCAACCTTGTAAGAATAAGAAGTCGGAGAACAGAAGTTCCATAGGATATCATCTCCAGACAGCAGGGGTGGCCCATAGGATAAATAGTGCCCTGGGTGAGGAGTGCCTTTGGTGCCTCCACCCCCATAGTCCCTCGGTCAGTTTTCCAAGGTCACCCAGTGGATTTATGGGGCCTGGGGCAGGTGTGATATCCATCGAGAATGACATTGCTCAAAACCTTAATCTTTCAGCCATTGTGCTACAGTTTGCACAAGCCAAAGTTCAAAAAGCCACATTCTGAGCAGTGGCGGTGCATTATGCAACCCAGCAGAACTGTCACGGGTTTTACTTACAGTATATATATATATATATTTTTGCTTTGTAGCAGTTCTGATGTTTTGGTAAGCATTCCTTATTTTAGAATATCCATTATTTTTTGTCGGGGTAATCACTGAAATTAAGCGTGCTGTAAAATACAGACTCACAGTGATAGCAGAGTATACAGCGGCTCTTAACTATGAACACAGCAAAGACTAAAAATATAAGGCAGAGATTATTGTTTGTAGGGTACAAAAATAAATACTTTACTGATAGAAAATAATTAGTTATGGCAAAACAATGTACAATTCAATACTCACACATGGTCACATGATATACAGCTTACAACAGGGTTCACAGCATAGAGAGTGATGATTTAATCTGGTTACAGTGGTTCCAAACACTCTTTATATACACTTTACAGTACAAATGATGCAATCAATAATTGGCACTAATAGAAAAATTAACACTATGTCATAGTCCAATTATTCAATCAAGCCCATCTGCAAAGTTGACATTTCAGTGATTGTCTTTTGCTGACTTCACACTTTATCCAGGATTTGCAGAATCGTCCAGAAATATGGAAAAGGAAAAACAGAGTCCAGTCCAGGACTCAACATTTTTATCTTCAAAAATAATAAAAGTTATGAATAGAATGTAAGCCTATGCGGCAGGGTCTTGCTATTTACTGTTTTACTCTGTACAGCACCATGTACATTGATGGTGCTATATAAATAAATAAATAATAATAATAATAATAATAATAATAATAATAATAATAAAAAGAAAACCGGATGACCGCTTACAGATTTTTAAAATTGTTATTTATATAGTGCTTACAGCATTTACAGTATTTGAAGTGCTAAGTGCTCGGTAATGTGTAAAAGTAAAGCTGCATCCCACTGATTTTTATCTAGTGCAAATGACATCAAAGTGGAAATTGAAAAGAAACATACGTTAAAGATTGTTTTTAACTTTTGTAAACTGCCCAGAGAGCTTCAGCTATGGGGCAGTATATAAATGTAATAAATAAATAAAATATAATTGAAGGAAGATTGTTTTTCGGCCTGTGCAAGATTCAGATTTGGAATTCTGAAGCATTGGCAACCATTTTGTGTCCAACCTGCCATTTTCTGCACAGCCCAAGTCCCTAGCCTCAGTTACAGAACTACAACTCCCAGCACGCGTTGCAGCCAATCAAAGAGCAGCATTTTCTTCTCATTGGCAATAATAGACTATGCCTTTAAATGATAATGTAGCATGTCTACTAATCTTTTCTTTTTGATTGAGTGATGAGTCATTTAGAGAATAGAAGGAGAATTCTGAAGAAAGGGAGGGTGTGGCAGGGAGGCACCTTCACCTCTCCTTTCTCTCTCTCTCCCTCACTCGCTCATTTTCATCAAGAACCCATAAATTTATGAGATTCCATGAAAAGTGGGTTGTGTTCTTGTGTAGTTTGCATAAAGTGTTCAGGCGCTGCTCAATCTTAAGAGCAATGTGTAGTTTTATTAACTTTCCCTTCCTGTCCGCTAAATGACTCATCACTCAATCTAAACCAGAGGATTAGTCTGCTCTCTGATTGGCTGCAATGCATGCTAGGAGTGGTAGTCCTCTAACTGTGGCTAGGGACTAGGGCTGTGCAGAAAAGAGGGGATTGCACACAAAAATGGCCAACAATGCTTGCATAGCTCTTATCATTTTTGTATTAGCACCCAAACAACCTACAGAATCTTGAAAGAAGGGTCACAGACACTTGCTTTTTGCCACCCTAGCTCACTGCAGCCAATACATTAAAAAAAACCCATAGAATTCAGCTTGGCGCTCCTCTCAGATCGGTGTCCCAGGTATCTGCCCAAATCACCCACCCCTAAGGCGGGCCCTGGATCTCTTTCTGAAACCCTGCAGGACTGCCAGTCAGTATAGACCAGCCTTCCCAACCTGGTGCCCTCAGGTTTGGGGCTTCAACTCCCATCAGCCCCAACCAACAAGGCCACTAGACAGGAATGATGGGAGTTAAGACTCCAAAACATCTGGAGGGCACCAGGTTGGGAAAAGCTGGTGTACACTAAATTAAGCAAGGTGTTGTAAGGCAGTTTCATATGTCATTCTTGACATAAATGAGAGCTAAGCAAGAATATATCATCATAAGAGAATATCCTGCCATAAATAAGAAATAGTCTATAAAATAGCATGTAATGTTATTTTACATAATGATGGGATACTCCACCCAACATCTCCTGCACCTCAAACTCAGAAATGAGTCAATATCATAAATGAATAGATATAAATACTGCAACCCGGTTTTCTTATGAACACAAACTGAGAAGCTTACTTGAAAATATTTGCATGTGTTTAACAAATTTGCATCATCCACTTCAAACACTGCACATTTTTCCTAACCAGAAAAAGCAGGACTTCTCAGAAAGAATACAATGGAAGGGAAAATGAAAAGATTCAGCAACAGCTATTAAGGCCGCTTTAAGCCTTTACTTGGAAAAATAATTCTGTGTACCATGTCCCCCTGCTTTACGGACGAAGATTATTTCAGCTGGAGCCAATTTTTGGCAGCAAACAAAACTTCGTTGCACAAATTCTCCTGAGAAAGAGTTAGATCCAAAACACATGCAGGAGGAAGCAGTTCAGTTAAGCAAGTTCCATTGGTGGTTTGTTTGTTTGTTTGTTTGTTTGTTTGTTTGTTTGTTTTTCTGGTTAGATTCTAAAGTGAGTAAATAAGCAATTTGTACTCTGGTTTTCTGTCTTTAGGCCCTGTGCAGGCCAACATCACAGCAGAAGAAATATGAAACAGAAGATACACACACACACACACACATTAAAGAAGTACAAAAAGCAACAAAACTTTAATATTAAAAGCTTTCCAAAACAGAAAGGTTTTCTGCTTAGAGTAACATATCTCCATAGGGAGAGTATTACTGAGCTGTGGGGCTGCCACTGGAAAGTTGTTCATGTACTGCTATAGAATGCTCTGTTTATAATGATCTCAGAACCAAATACATTCATCCGTTGTTTTTAAGATCGTTCAAGGGAAGGCCATCCCTTGTTAAAGCTTGTTTCCTATTGTCTGATGCTGAGAAGTATATATCTTTTAGCACTTCCAAATTCCTTGTCAATGCTCTACAAATATGTGCTATGAAGTCTAAAAGCTTTATGGAAAACTATTCAACTACTTAATGGTTTGTTGGTGGGGTTTTAAATTGTATAGTGCTTTATTCTGTCTTTGTGTATAATGGCAATTTGCTAAGACACAATAAAGAACTCTCTATTCCGAAAGTTGCATGTGGTGGAGTTATCAGGGATTTTTTGGTAGGAGATACTATTTTATCTTGCATAGAGGATGGACATTCCTTTATTTTTAAAAGGAAAAAAACTAATTTATTTATATTTTGGCCCTGCTCCTGACTTTTACTGCACAATCCTATGCATGTCTGTTCAGAAGTAAGTCTTACAGAATTAAATGGGGCCTCCACCCAGAAAAGTCTGTAGAAGACAGCAGCTTTAATGGGCTGTACAGGATGAACACATGTTGCAGGTGAAGCTTTGAAAAACGTTATTCTCTGTAATGCATGAAGGCAACTCCTGCAATAGTTTCCTGTGTGCCTGGATTTGACTTCTGTAGGAGAAGCCACTGACATGGACATCTTGGAAATGCAACCAGTTATAGAAAGCCAGAAAAAAATGCAGGAAGCAGCAAAGCAATTATTGACATGATGCCATTTCCAAGATCTCATAGCGCTACGCAAGCCATGCAGAGGGCTCATCCATGGCCTGTGGTGAAGCTGAGCAAGGCACAAGGACAATAGGAGGATCCAACAAGTGCATACACACTGGTTGGCATAGATACATCTCTGTTCTCTAGATCAGGAATGGGCAACTTTGGGAAGAATGGGGGGGGGCATTTTGCCCTCTAAAAGGGTCCAAAAGCTTTGAAAGTAGCCACTCCAGAAACCATTTATAAAATATTTATTTTCAAATATTTGTTTATTTTCACAATTTGAGGGGTGGCAGGGGTTGCAGTGGGCTCCACATGTGGCCAGTACGTTGCACAATGCCCACCCCTGATCAAAATGTACCTTGAATGCTTTGGTGGTCATACACAGTGCATATAGGTCCACTCAGCTCAATGTACCAGTCATGTGATTTATTCAATTTTTTGTTCCAGTGTTAGTACTTTTCCTTGATATTCCTGTCTTCGCTGTGTTCTGTTTGTGTGTTTTAAAAACCATTCAGTGGAAATATCTGTTCTCAAAATACATACAAATCTGAAGAGCTAGAAAGAAAAATGCATGCTGTGCCGCATGGGATTCTCATATTTAATTTTAACTTCAGCTTCCAATCATGCATGGTTTGTTAAATGAACTAACACATGGGGTTGAAAATTACCAGGCAGGTGTCTGAAAGACTTCCGTAAGCAATTCTGCTATAGTCTAATTAGTGTTCTAATATATTTTAACAATGCCAAGTCATCGTTATTTCCTCTTCATTAACTGCTGATATACAATACATTTTTTTTATTTTAAAAAACAACACCATTTCTGCCCCCTTAAAAAATATCAAAATTGCTTGTTTTTACCCTTGGATTTAAAGGCAATGGAAATGTGATTAATGCAGATAATTTAAACTATGTGCAGAAAACAATAAAAATCAATATGCCGTATTCATTTGCAAATTGCCAGATTTTCTTATCAGCATTGATACTTGCAATATTTAGTAGACCTTTTTTGAGCACAAGCAAACAGAATCAATAATATCCCTAATAATATAATTCCTATACACGTGTAATAAGAAGATAGTCTATCTGGCCTTAGCTAGACGGGGCAAAATCCCAGGGCGATACCCAGGATTGTGTCTGTGAGTTCACATGATGCACAGGGGATCCTGGGATCAGGGAGGGATGATCCCTCCCTTGCCCTGGGATCTCGCCCTCCACTTTAGACCCAGTTTTTCCGCAGTCTCGGGTTGAGCCCGAGACCGCAGAACGTGTGGCAGGGGGCCTCATGGTTTGTCCTGGTTCTGCGCGAGGAGCCGGGGTGGGGGCAGCAGGGGAAATTATCACTTTTTAAAAAAACAACTTACCTTTTGCACACGAGTGCTAGTGCGCATCTTCTGTGTCTTTTTTTTTTAAAAAGGCAGATGTGACGTCCTCTCCTTCCGAGGCCATTGAGCGCCGCATGTAAACAGAGGGGGACCTTGCAATAAAAACATTGCGAGATCTTCACCCTTCTGTCACGCAATAACAGGTAGGTCTAGCTGAGGCCTCTGAGTTGAATGGTATTTGCTCCCAGATAAGTGTGTATAGGGCCTCATCTACACCAAGCAGGATATTGCACTATGAAAGTGGTATGAAAGTGGTATATAAAAGGCAGGAGCCACACTGCTGTTTTATAGTGGCACTGAAGTACACTAACAACTGTTGGGGGCCATGACACATCTACACCAAGCAGGATATAACACTTTGAAAGTGGTGTGAAAGCATTATATGGTATGCGTCAATGGGACCCAACAGTTGTCAGTGCACTTCAATACTGCTATAAAGCAGTGGTGTGGCTCCTGCCTTTTATATTCCACTTTCATACAGCTTTCATAGTGCAATACCCTGCTTGGTGTAGATGAGCCCTAGGACTGCCATCTAAAACTGCTATTCTATTAGAAATAGTTTCATTAACAGTGCAATCCTGCACAGAAGTAAAACCCATTGATTTCAATAGGACTTTCTCCCAGGTTATGTTTATTTTATTTATTTATTAAATTATTATTATTGAAAATTATTATTAGGCCCCCATTAAAAGTAAAACCCTTAGGAAAGCAGAAACATCACAAGCTTTTCTAAAGGAAGAATTTACTGTGTGCTTGTCACTCTCTACTGATGGTTGTTTACGGCCATTGAGCAACATTGACTAACTGCGATTGGTTTGTTTGAATTGCAGCTTCTGCTCCTCCCCTCCTTTCAGGTACTTCAGCCTCCAGTCGGCTGGAGGCGCGAGCCGAAGGGCTCTCGGCCTGTGGCTCTCTGCCGTGGGCGCGAAGCCGGTCAAGCGGAACTTCTACTCTGGAGGAAAAACCCCAGCCACGGTCTGGTCGCTGCCACTTTCTGATTCAGGATACGATCTTCTCATTGTCTCCTCTCAATTCTTTTCTCCTCATATCTGTTCCTTATGGCTCGTTCCAATCTCGTCTCTCCTAACTTAGTTCCTATCCGGTGTCTCCCCTCTTCTCTGCTGCCTTTTTCGTGTTCCTTATGGAACTGTCGCTCTCTTGCTTCTAAGGCCCCTGTCATCCAGGACTTGTTTATCTCTAGGTCTCTCCACCTCCTTGCTCTTACTGAGACCTGGCTTCCTGCCCATGATACTGCCATCTCTGCTGCCCTCTCTCTTGGAGGACTCTCTTTCTCTCACACTAGTCGCCCAGAGGGTCGGGGTGGTGGTGTGGATCTTTTATTATCTAGTTTGAGCCAGTTCCAACCTCTTTCCATTCCATCTTCACATTGCTTCTCCTCCTTTGAGGTACATGTGGTGAGGCTCTTCGCTCCATTGCGACTGCGGGTTGCAGTTCTGTACCGCCCCCCAGGCTCGTCCTCAAAATTTATCTCTGATTTTGATTCGTGGCTGTCCTTTTTCCTCTCTGATAACTGTCCTACTCTTATCTTGGGTGATTTCAATATTCATGTGGATGACCCTCAAGATGCTGCAGCTCTACGATTTCGCTCATTATCTTCCTCTTATGATCTTAAGCTTTGGTCTGATGCACCCACACATTCCCTTGGACACTGTCTGGATCTTGTTCTCACTCGGAATTGCTCTGTGTTGGACTTTTCTACTGCTCACTTTCCGTTGTCAGATCATCACCTAGTTTCTTTCAATATTACTCATAATCCTCCTCCTTCACGTCCCGCTTCTCGCTCTTGTCACAACTTGCAATCTATCAATTATGAGGCTTTCTCCCAGTCTCTAGCCTCCTCCCTTCCTTCTGTCTTTTCGGCTGTCTCCTTGGACTCAGCTGTCTCCTCCTTTAATTCCTCCTTATCTTCAACTCTTGATAATCTTGCTCCATCTACAACTCGGATAGTTCGCCCTTCTCAACCCCAACCGTGGCTCACCTCTTTCCTCCGCTACCTTCGCTCTTGTTCTCGGGCAGCTGAACGCCTTTGGCGTAAGACCAGGGACAGGGCGGACTTTGTCCATTACAAATTTGTACTCTCTTCTTTCTCTTCTGCCATTTCATTGGCCAAACAGCAGTACTACTCAACGCTAATCCAGTCAAATGCTAGGCATCCTCAGCGGCTCTTTGCGTCCTTCAATTCTCTTCTGAAGCCTAATCCGCCATCTCTCCCTGCCTCTCTGTCTGCTAATAACTTTGCCTCTTTTTTCAATGCTAAAATCCAAACTATCCGCTCTGATCTGGCCAGCTCTGCTCCTCTTTCAGTTCCTGTTCCTCATATGTCGGTTCCTCCTGCAAATTTCTCTGCGTTTCCTTCGGTCTCAGCGGATGAACTGTCTACAATACTGCGCTCTTCGAAGCCTTCCACTTGTTCTCGTGATCCGATTCCTTCTCGTGTCTTTATTAATCTTATTCCTGCTATCCTCCCTTCCTTGCTTCATATTATTAATCTTTCTCTGTCCTCTGGTTCATTTCCTTCTGCTTTTAAACATGCTACAGTCTCTCCCATTCTCAAGAAACCTACTCTTGATAGGCTATCTCTGTCTAACTACCGACCTGTCTCTTTGTTGCCGTTTGTTTCAAAGATCCTGGAGCGGGCGGTCTACTCTCGCTGTCTTGACTTTCTTTCTAGTAACTCTGCTTTGGATCCACTTCAATCTGGATTCCGTCCTCTGCATTCCACCGAAACAGCCCTTACTAAGATCACCAATGATCTCCTTACTGCCAAGTCTAAAGGCCATTATTCCGTTCTTATTCTCCTTGATCTAACTGCAGCCTTTGACACGGTTGATCATGATCTTCTTTTAGATTCCCTTCATGACCTTGGATTTTGTGGCTCTGTCTATAACTGGTTTGCCTCCTATCTAGCGGGTCGCTCTTTCAGTGTGTTGGCTAATGGCAGCTCGTCTTCCTCCTTTCCCCTTTCAGTAGGGGTTCCGCAAGGCTCGGTGCTTGGCCCGTTGTTGTTTTCCTTAAACATGTTGCCCTTGGGCAAGCTTATTCAATCTCATGGCCTCCAATATCATCTGTACGCCGATGATACACAACTATATCTGTCATCTCCGGAACTTTCTCCTGATGTTCACGATCGTATCTCGGCATGTCTTTCAGATATCTCAGCTTGGCTGCTTCATCGTCGTTTGAAACTCAATATGGCAAAGACTGAATTGCTAGTTTTTCCTCCTAAACCTTCTCCTCATCTCTCATTCTCTCTTACTGTCAATGATGTTACGCTTACTCCGGTCAAGGAAGCTCGTAGCCTTGGCTTTATATTTGACTCCTCGCTCTCCTTTATTCCTCATATTGAGGCAGTAGCTAAATCTTGTCGATTTTTCCTGTATAATATTGCCAGGATTCGATCATTTTTGTCTGTCTCTTCCGCCAAGACGCTTGTTCATGCACTGGTTATTTCACGGTTGGACTACTGCAACCTTCTTCTCTCTGGCCTTCCTTCTTCTCACATCAGTCCGTTGGTTTCTGTTCACCACTCTGCCGCAAAGATCATCTTCTTGGCTCGCCGCTCTGACCATGTTACTCCGCTTCTGAAATCTCTTCATTGGCTTCCAATTCCCTTCAGAATCCAATATAAACTTCTCCTGTTAACCTTCAAAGCTTTTCACTGTCTAGCTCCTTCCTATCTCTCCTCTCTCATCTCACACTATTGCCCCGCTCGTGCTCTTCGCTCCTCTGATGCCATGTTTCTCGCCTGCCCAAGGGCCTCTACTTCCCTTGCTCGGCTCCGTCCATTTTCGTCTGCTGCCCCTTACGCCTGGAACGCTCTTCCAGAACATTTGAGAACTACAAGTTCAATCGCAGCTTTTAAAGCTCAACTAAAAACTTTTCTTTTTCCTAAAGCTTTTAAAACTTGATGTTGTGCAGACTTTATACTGTTAGTTTTACCCTACCCTGTGCCTGCTTACCCTACCCTGTTTTACCCTACCCTGTGCCTGTTTGCATTCTCTTCCCCTCTTTATTGTTTTACTATGATTTTATTAGATTGTAAGCCTATGCGGCAGAGTCTTGCTATTTACTGTTTTACTCTGTACAGCACCATGTACATTGATGGTGCTATATAAATAAATAAATAATAATAATAATAATAATAATAATAATAATAATAATAATAGATGATGTCATGACCCTCCAGGTTTGCTTCTGTTTTTAAAGAGTACTTTCAGCACTTTTCTGGATTTTTTTTTAAAAAAGTTATAGATTTAAAAATATAACTATATACACACACACACATACATTAATTAAAATGTGCAATGTTTCAGTATGAACACAAGCTTCAGTCACAAATAAGAATATGCTAAAATACCACTTATAAGCTGAGCCAGAACAGGACAAACCTCAGTGAGGGAAAACAGATTAACAATCAGCACCTGTATTCAACAGCCAATGCAGTATTTGTTCTCACTTTATTATTATTTATTTATTTATTTATTTATATAGCACCATCAATGTACATGGTGCTGTACAGAATAAAACAACAAATAGCAAGACCCTGCCGCATAGGCTTACATTCTAATAACCAGATTGTTTTGTACAATATTCCCTAGCATTCTCCTTTGATATTCTAGTATCCAGTTTCTAGTTCCATGGAGTGCTCAGAGGCCTCTAGGCTAAGGTCAATGGAATCATTAATTATTATTTTTTACATTATTATTTATTACATTTCTATACTGTTTCAAAGCTGAAGCTCTCTGGGCAGTTCACAAAAGATAAACCCAAACAATCTGTGAAGTCCCCTATTTATTTATTACATTTGTATACTGCCCGATAGCTGAGGCTTTTTGGGTAGTTTACAATTAAAACCATAACATACAAGTCAAATTATAAAACTTTTTTTAAAAAAATATATTTAAAAAACCATATAAAACCAGAATAAGTTATAGTCCAAGATATGTTGACCAGATGGGGGACTTGATATACATATCTATAACTCTATTCAGCTTGCCTGAGCAACTGAAAGTTCTGGTCTACCTTCTTCCTTGTGGTAGAAGTCCTTGTGAATTAAACCCCCACTTGCTGTGCAAATTTGCATCAACAAGGGATTCAGGTTGGATATTATGGTTTTAGCACATCTAACCCTGATCCAAAAATTCTGTCAGCCATTCTGAATGATACCATGCTTCGGGTGAATTGGCTTTCACGACATGTTCAGGAAACTTCACTCCAGGTGTCACCTTTCAATATATTTTGCATGTTTTCTCCCGAAATTATTGTGAGGCTGTCTTTCAGGAACTCCTTGAAAATGTATAAAAAAACTGGAAAGGGAGAATTATGCATAAAGATACATGGTCAAGTTTCATTCTGTTCTCTCAGTGCTCAAGGGAGATATTACAACATGTTTTACATCAGTTCTGGCCTCCTTGAAAAGAGATGTGGCAATTGAGCCTCAAATTGAACTAGAGAGTTATATCATAAATGGACACAGCAATTTTCATTGTGATCCCTCAGTGTTCAAGGGAAATATTGCACAGAGTGTTTCAGAGCAGAACTAGGAAGGTTCATGTTCAAATCCCACCTCAGCCATGAAGCTCCCTGGGTGACTTTGGACTAGTCACTATTTCTTAGCCTAACAGGCTCACCGAGGTATTGAGGGAATAGAACCAACCATGTACACTCTCCTGACGTTTTAGAGGAAGAGTTCAAAGTAAAAATAAAATAAAATTGAATGGCCTGTTTTGCATTGAAGGTTTTCCCCACAAAATTGTTAATAATGACAATATAATGATAAATATTATGGAAGCAAGGAAAAAATGTTTTTCCTCCCCCAAAACTTACATTGAATGAACTCCTACACATTCTGAAAAACCAACATAATAGCTGAAGGAATCCAACAGCATGAGCATCTATCTTAGGTAAGTAAGTATTTGAAGACAGTGACATTGTGAATCCTGAAAAAGGGCACCATTATTGTACCAAGCTTTAAACAGGAGAGAGAGAGAGAGAGAGAGAGAGAGAGAGAGAGAGAGAGAGAGAGAGAGAGATGAAATATGGATTCTACCACCATCACTATTAGCCCTAGTGGGGTGGGGTGGGTAGGGGGATAGACAAAGGGAGGGAAGAGAGAGAGAGGGAGAGAGAGAGAGAGAGAGAGAGAGAGAGAGAGAGAGAGATGAAATATGGATTCTACCACCATCACTATTAGCCCTAGTGGGGTGGGGTGGGTAGGGGGATAGACAAAGGGAGGGAAGAGAGAGAGGGGGAGAGAGAGAGAGAGAGAGAGAGAGGCCTTTGCTAGACCAGGCTATATCCCAGGGCGATACCCGGGATCGTCCCTGTGCTTCCAGATGATGCACTGGGGATCCCGGGATCAGGCAGGGATCAACCCTCCCTGGCCCTGGGATATAGCCTACCCCTTCAAGCCTGCTTTTTCCTACGGTCTCCGGCTCAGCCCATTTTTGTGGCTTCCCCCGGCTCCACTGCGCCCATCGGGGGCAGGGTGGGGGGAGTGGGAAAATCAATTTATTTATTTTTTAAAAAAACTTACGTTCGTGCATGAGCGTTCGTGCGCATCATCCCCTTTAAAAGTTAAATTTTTTTGGCGGGCACAATGGCTCTCTTCTTGAGTCGCCTCGCCTTACGTGTAAATGAGGGCGGGATCTCATGTTACTGGCAACACGAGATCACCGCTCCTCCATCCTGGGATATCCTCTAGGTCTAGCAAAGGCCAGAGAGAGAGAGAGAGAGAGAGAACGAGAGAGCTAATTGACATGTAGTAAGGATGGAATAGAAGTCAAGTGTCAGATTTAGGTCCTTTCTACACCTAAGGGTTATCCCAGGAAAATGGAGGGATCATCCCTGCCTGCTCCCGGGACCCCCTGTGTGGCATTTGGATGCACAGGAATGATCCCGGGACGATACCAGGATATAGGGCTGGTGTAGACATGCCCTTAGATACAAGAGAAGTGAGGCTCTTGTAATGGTAATTCAACAAAGGCTTTGCTGAAGAACTTGTTGTTGGGGGCAGACAAGCAAAATACGGGTGTGCACGGACCCCCCGCTCCGCTTCTCTTCGAGATCCACGATTTGCGGATCGGGCCACTTCGCTCCACCCCCGTTCCGCACATGTCCACTCTGCTCCGCTGCGGAGCTCCGGATCCGGATCGGAGCTCCGTTTTCCCCCCCCCCCCATAGGCTTGCATTAAGCTAAAAAAGTATACAACTTTTTTTCTGTGAAAGTTAGAAACCTCAAGTTTGGCACCATGACACCTCATGGATGTATACACACGCACGCCAAGACTCAAGGCAGTCCCATCATCCCCTGATTTTTGGGGAATTTATGAAAATCCAACATCCCATTCACACCCCTTTCAATAGCTCCATCAATTTGCACATTAGAAACCTCAAACTCACCACCATGATAGCTTATCCAGTAATACACACGCACGCCCAGACTCAAGGCAGTCCCATCATTCCCTGATCTTTGGGGAATTTATGAAAATCGGGCACCCCATTTGCAGACGTGGACTGTTCTCTGACATTTGGACAGATAAAAAAAAGGGAAGTGAGCACACTCACAGATGCCATCTAGACCCACAATCATGCCAAGGTACAAGGCAATCCCATCAACCCCAGTTTTTTGGCGGGGCTTAAACCTGCAGACATCTCAATGGGGCCATTTCAAAGGAAATCCCAACATGCCATGAATTGGGGAGTAGAGATAAACCTATGAATCTTCTTCCACACTTGAAAAATGGATTTGGAACTTCCAAAAGTCTAATTGAGCGCAGGAAGGACTTCTCCCCTGAGTCAAAGCCAGGCACACACAACCTTCCTGCGAGGCGGGCAGGGGAGGAGGGAGGGAAGGCAGGCAGGCAGCAGACATTTCTGGGGGCATAAGGAAGTGAGCCAAGGATAAGCCAGTAATGCATATAAAATGGAATAAATAAATAAATAAATAAACAAACAAAGGAGGGGTGGAATTAAAAGCAGCAGTGTTGCTGAATAAACAACAACAAGAACTTTTTAAAAAAAGGCTATATCTGTCTTTTACCAGTAATAGGGGGACGTGCCCAGGGGAGGGGGAAGCAGCTGCCAATTTGACTGGTCCTAGTGACCAGTCTTTTAAGAAGCAATGCTGTCAGTTCAACTCATGAAAGCCATTGCTCCACCACAAGAGCTCTAATGAGTAAAGCTCTCACTTCAACTCATGATAGGCATTGCTCCACTGGGTTACTCTCTTTGGAGGGCTCTGATGGCCCTCCAAGTACAGGAGAGAGTGAGGGCATGTCCACATGGCATGCCCTAGGGGAGCTCATCCCCTTGCACCACATCTTTTCAGTTGTTCTCCAAAGTTAGGGTGGGTAGCAGTGCTCTCTTATTATTGGCTTAGTAGTATATTATTTCAGGTTGTATTTGTGCATTTGGTGGGGCTACTGTTTTAAAAAACTCTGGGAAAAGTCTGTTCAGACTAAGAAAGAGAAGTTCCCAGAATCCCAAGTTACCCATTTTGCCTATCCCCTCCTCCAACTTTGGGATCATGTGATCATGACCGGGAGTTGACTCTGCCCCTCAGCCCTTTGGAAAAGGTATTTTTCTCGCCGGTTTTTTAAAAAATTCTAGCACATGAACCACACCACACAGAGAGCTGAGAGTAGTCTCAAAATGACCCCCATCCACGACTCTCTAAGCACAAGAATTTTCAGAAAGATAGCTTCAAAAACAACACAGTTATCCCCCTTTCTTTTCCGCAATGCAATCCTATGGGCGAAATGTTTCAAGATGGCGATCGGATCAGACTGCGGAAAGAGGATCGCTCCGAAAATGGTCGCTTCTCTTCGCCTTGCTTCTAGGGGTCCGCGGTCCGCTTCTACTCCGCCTCTGGGCAAGGCGGAGCAAGCCAATTCGCTCCTGCTTCTACGCTTCTAATCAGAGCGGAGCACATGCCTAAAGCAAGATTCAGATGAAGAAGTGATTTGACTAATGGCCAATGGAGAGAGCTATTTTAGGCACAGGGACAAACATGGCAGATAGTACGGTTATAGTTGTGGAAAAGTCTCTGCTATATACTGATGGAACTATACAAGTAAACATACCTCCATTTTATCAATGGAGATCATGGCCTTTGCTAGATCTGTTGGAAAAACTAACGCAAGATCTCGCCCTTATTCACATGCAAGCCGCGATGAGCTCTGGAGGAGAGCCATCACAGCCGCCATTTTTTTTTAACTTTTAAAGCAGCAGCAGGGCAGGAGCCAGGAAAGGTAAGTGGGTTGTTGTTGTTGTTGTTTAAATTCTCCTTTCCCCCATCCACGATCTCCCCACCCTGGCCCTGTTCTCCTCCCCCCCCCCGTCCGTGATCTCCCCGGCCTGGCCCCATTCTCCTTCCACTCCCCATCAGCAATCTCCCCCCCTGGCCCCATTCTCCTTCCACTGTCCTCGATCTCCCCATCCTGGCCCCGTACTCCTTCCCCCCATCTGCCATGTCCAATGCCCCCCCTACCCGATTGCCCCCGCCCCCCAATCACCCACCCGCCTGATCACCCGCCTGCCATGTCCGCCCAAGCACCCGCCTGCCCAATCGCCCGCCCACCATGTCCAATGCCCCCTCTCCCCTGGCCATGATCTCCCTACCCTGGCTCTGCTCTTCCCCCCATCTCACCCGCCAGGTCCGCTCTTCCCCCCTGGCTCCCATCCCCCCCCCATGATTTCCCCCCTGGCCCAATGGGCACAGCACTGTGCCCAGTGCGCGGCTTCTCCTGGCTACTCACGAGTAAGCCGCAGAACCGGCTAGAACTTCTGCAGCCCTGGGCTCAGCCCGGGGCTGCGGAAATACTGGGCCACAACCGGTGCCGGTTATCCCAGGCCAAGGGAGGGTTTAGGCCGGTCTGACCCTGGGATTCCCTGTGCATCGTCTGGATGCACAGGGGTGAGCCCAGGTAACAGCCCAGGCTAAACCCTCGTCTGGCAATGGCCCATGATTCAATTGTCAAGTTATTTAACCTATTTTACCAATAGGTTAAATAGACTATTGTTTAATATTAGGTTAAATAATATAGTTCAAACTGCAGTTGCAGAGTGTGTTCTCTTTCCTTGTGCCCTTCAAGCCCACTCCATGATGCTCTAGCTGAATTTATGATTCAAACCATAACAATTCATCATGGCAAATCGAATAAGCAAGTGTGTAATGTAATGTTGAAGAAACGTTTGCTAGGATTTGGGCCACCTCCACTACGGCTTGCCAGCACAAAGTGCTGATGCATCAGAAATGAAGACCGAGCAATGTTTCCACTCGTTGTCTATTATTCACTCGGAAGCGTCTGACTTTCTCAAATGAGATGGTCATGGCGTCAACACAATGTATCATGAAATGCATTCAGCACAGTGCCATTTTGGCTGCATTTAGAAACTTTGCTTTCATTGTCAGGGCATGTTTGTATCTTGGCTCAGAGAAGCTCTCCAAATCCCAGGCTGCTTTCTGCCCCCACACCACGCATTAAAGCAGTTAGAAAGCATGACAACTTGATAAGACATTTTGACATACTACGGGTATTCCCAGGATTGATTTTTTATATTGAACAAACTACACCCAATTAGTTAGCTAAGTGCAAGTTGTCATTGGAGTTGCTTATGACTCTGAATTTTCATAGCCGTGTGTGTGTGTGTGTGTGTGTGTGTGTGTGTGTGTGTGTGTGAAGCAAAGCAAGCCACTAAGTGCAGTAAAGCAAGCTGCCACGTTTTGATGACTTCAGCTGTTGCCTTCCACCCAGGATCATGGGAGGTAGGGTCACGTAAACAATGTGGACCTTTCACTTGCTTTCCCCATAGTTCTTCTGTAGTGGTGAAATGTTCAGAAGAGACATGTCCCTACAAGGATAGTGATGCAAATACCTCCTAAGTCATATGCTCAAGGCAACATTCCTTGCCTCAGAACTTTAGACTGTGGAAACTAGAAAGAGATCAAGATGAAATGGATGATTCTTGTCATAAATTTCCATTTTAAAACACACACATAGAGTTTCATAAACAGCTCAGGTGATATCAAGAGAATATGACTCCGCATCGTTTCTTTGGTGCTTTGACTGCTTCCACCCATTCATGCTGGACCATCCTGGATATTTCTCTTTCTAAGATTCGAATAAACATTTGCACCTTCGTCTTCTGCTTGTTGTTTCTCTTCTTCTTCCATCCCTGGCCAACAATGCAGTCACCCCCAACCCTACAGCTTTTTGATGTGTGTGTGTGTGTGTGGTTCCTTTGGAGCAACTATTAATTTCAATGGGTTATTCATTAAGGCATTGCCTTTTTTTTAAAGCGCCCTGTAATTAAACATGTATGGAAAAGCAATTTTAAAATGAAGTCTTTCCAGAGCAGAAGTCCTGAAGACTTGGGGCCTTGCTAGACCACGGGTTAGCGCGGTGCTTGTCCCTGTGCATCCAAATGACGCACAGGGGATCCCGGCCTCAGCCAGGGCTCGAGCCGCCCTGGCACTGCGCTAACCAAAACCGCCTGAGGCCGGAACCGTGTGCGTGTGGACCAGTCCGCCGCTTTTCCTGGCTACAGCACTTACGCGAGAGTAGCTGGGAAAAGCGGTGGACGGGCCGCAGTGCTCCCGCCGCCACTGAGTCCCCGGCCTCTATATCCCCCCCCCCTGTGTCGCCGGCCTGTGATGGCCTCTGCTGCTGAGTCCCCGGCCTGTGTTGGCCTATGCCACCAAGTGCCCAGCGCGGTACATGGCAGCGCCGACCATCACAGGCCAGGGACATGGGGGGCAGGAAACAGAGGCCGGGGACATGGGGGCAGGAAACTGAGGCCGGGGACATGGGGGGGAAATTGCGGGCGAGGGACTGGACATCGCGGGGGGAAGGAGAATGGGCTGGGGGACTAGACAATGCAGGGGGCAGGGGAAAATTGCGGGTGGGGGACTGGACATCATGGGGGGAAAGGAGAACGGGCCCGGGGACTGGACATCACGGGGGGTGGGGGGGAAGAAGAACGGGCCGGGGAGGGGAGAAGGAGACTTAAAAAAAACCACTACTTACCGTACCTGTCCTGGCTCCTGCACTGCTGCTGTCTCTTTTTTTTTTTTTTAATGGCAGCCGCGACGGCTCTCCTCCAGAGCTCGTTGCAGCTCCCGTCTGAATAAGGGCAAGATCTCGCATTATTCCTAACGCGAGATCTCCCCTCCTCTCCTCCAGATTATCAGGTAGGACTAGCAAGGCCCTTGGTGATGCAGCCATTGTCTCCAAGGATTGTCCATACTGATCTATTTAACCACTAAAACATCTAGGACTTACCAATAACTATTACCAGTGACATGTGTCATACCCCTCCCCTTGTGATCCCTTCCCTGAGGCTATGGGCATGTTTGAGATGTGTAAAAGAGGGGTCTTTCCTGGTACTTCAACTCCTCCCCCGCCTTAAACATACTCACACCCAGTTCACTGTTTTCCTCACTAGGCTTGACCACTCCTTTAATACTGCTGCTACCATATAAACTTTATTTAATATCTTTGATCTCACTGAGAGACTACTTATATATAATGAAAGATGCCACACTGTATGCTGTGAAGAAAAGAATTTATAATTTGTTAATTACACATAAAATGGTAAAGAAGATTTATTTGTGTGCTCAATAAAAGCTCCAAAATTTACATCTAATTTATTCCTGGCCTAATCTAACTCCTCCCTCTATATCTATTCCCAAACAACAAACAGATTGTCCCTAAACCTCAACTGTTTTCTTGAACATACTCACCCCCATTTAAACCCTACACACTCCATGCTCTCCACCAATCATATGCCAGCATGCCAACATTCATTCTCTCTGCCCCTCCCCCCTTAACTAACTTACCATATTAACTCTACACAAAGACATAAAGAACATTACCATAAATGTACATACCAACCTGGACTATAACTTACATTACATAGCCGGACATAGCAGGCATAACTACATCTGACGTGTGCCCCTTTGCTCAGACTCTTCTCCCTTCCGGATGTGCCTGCTTCTTGGATTACGATAGGTCAAAAGGCCAAGTGGTAAATAAGGAGTATCACTGGAGGGACGTGAATAGCCTTGCAATTGGGTTCAGGCCTGTAGGCGTCTGTCTTTTACAGATGTACAGTATGTCTTTATGAGCCATTTTTTTAAAGTTCTAACTATGCTAAGCAGACAGCAATAGTATAATTCTTCAAATCCTATAATGATTCCATCAGTATAAAATCATTATCCTTGGGCACGAAGGAAGCCAATTCAATTATGATGTTGGTTGAAAACCTGAGGATGAAAAGTTGTAGTACATATTAAACTTGAGGGTGGAAAAAAATAGCACCACACATTAAAATGGTATTACAAAAAACTGGGCATCTAGGCTAACAAATGCTAATATGTTCTTTTGTTACCATCTAATTTATATGATTCATATAAGCCTGCAGCAAGAAAACACTTGTTCTAAATTTTATAAGCGCTCAAAAAACAAAAACAAAAAAACATACAGCCATGCAATGAATTGTAAAGGTATTAACATTCATGTCTAGTTGTGTTATTAAGCTGTACACATCAAATCTGGTAGTACAAGTGGGAAAATGTCATAATGAAGTAGAACAGCATTTAATCAGAAAAAAATCTAAAGGTCATCAGAGCATTATATAAAACTCATCCGTGTGTGACAGCCTTCCAAAATAAATACCCCAAAGTACGCTAAGAATAAATGTAACATGGGTGGTCCAAGCACGTATATTCGTGACAAAAGTAGCCCAGTTCTCATGCTAACACAGCTGTAGCCTTTGAAGGTCTCAGAAGGACTCCACAGCCACAAAATTATTACAGGGTACATGTGATCCTATGTATCGTAGACAATCTAACTCACCTCCCACTTGAAATGCTGGGTGTTCTCTCCTCATTAGTCAGAGGAATCAAAAGCTGTACACTGTAAATAGCTACTGATTTATTTATATTTCCCCATTTTTAACAGCAATAGTCTTACCAATCTCATACTTGGCAGCTCTTTGAGTCATTTAAATATTTCATATGAAAGTTCTGAAGATTTGGGTTTCGAGGATCCCAAGGCAGCCCTGCACAGACTGAGCAAAGGCAAACACAAACCAAGGAATGCACTCAGAATTCCATTTCACATATTTCAAACATGCATTTTTCTTTACATGCGTTCTTTCCTTTCTTCCTTCCTTTTCTTCCAAATGTTTTAAAAACATAGTTCGTGGAATTTCTAACATAGATCCAGCTTTCTTTGTTGAGGCTCAGACTATTTTAACCCCAAGACTTAAAAATAAAATCACTTTATCATAATGTGATCCTCAATTTGCTGCTGATTAGGCAGGTGAGAGTGGAGCAACATGGCCCTGCTGCTGAGAATTTTATTTATTAATTTTGCACTTTCTTCCCACTCTTTAGACAAGATGTTATCCCTGTGTTGAGTTCTCTCCCTTTTGTTCTGTAATGTACGGTGATGTCATAAGATTCTGCCCCTAGCAGTCACTGGCAGTCCCTGATGTGCCCTAGCCACAACTTGATGGAGAAATGCTGTCTGGGGGAGGTGTTGTACTACCTCCTGCCCCAAATTATGAATGCTAGTGAATTGACCTAGTTTCACTTGAGTTATAACATCCCTTAATTTGATGCAGCTATGCCTTCCAGCTGTTAGAGTTGCCAGATTGTTTTTGGCCTATCTGAGGGAAGCCACACCCCTAGGACCCCTAGAAATGGTCCCTGCCATGGTGCATCCCTGTAGCCTCCTCTGGGATGGATTGGTCTACTCCATTACCCTGAACAGGGAAGGGTCTCCCATATAACTCTGTCCCTTAAATTACAACCCACTGGCTTCGAACTGTATCAACTACAAAACTATGTGCTGATTAGAGAAGTCTGCCACCTAGTGGCTGAAGATGGTACTGTGTGTGTCAAACATTTAAATAAATTACAATTAATCAATGCATTTTAAAACTCAAAGAAACCAGAGGCACACACCACTACGATCCCCTTGGTACACTTGCAAAGTTTCAGATGTCTAGGTGTCCGGTCCTGGAACGGTTGTGCTGATAGGTAAACACATATCCCTTTTTTATTATTATATATGCTCAATGTTTTATGTTTTCGGGCACTTCTTCCCAACTATTCTCTCATGATAATGTCAAACTAGAGCAAAATGGGGGAAAGCAGATATTGTTTTGGATAGGTCCTGTAGACTAGAACATAATCATGAGGATGGTTATGCTTCTGTCTTGAGAACAGGGAGTAGTAGGGTATGGCAATTTTTAGTATTATTAGCCAGTAAATGTGCTCACTGATGGATGCTTCGCTCCGTACAGGTGTGGTTTTGATTTGCACAACCTACGATGGAATGCCTTTGCTAGTCTCTTCCACTCCAGACGCTCATTTCCCACATTTATATTTCCTGCAAGGTCAGCATGTCAAAAAGAAACAAAGAAACAAAGCACTCAGAAGACTATTGGCTTGTCTCTCTATGTTTCTTTATTTTGATAATTGTGATTAATTTACTCAATGTCAAATCGCAAACACACAGAGGAGTGAGTTGGTTCTCTCACGCACATTAGTCTGGAAAGAGCAATGGAAGACCTTAAGCTAGTCGTCATCAGTCAACATGACCTACTTCACAAGGCGACTGTTTATTTCATTTTATATTCCACCTTTTTTCCTTGAAGGAACGCAAGGAGGCATACATAATCCTCCTCCTCTCCATTTTATGAGGATAAAATGGAAAATTCCAGGTATGCTGCACTGGGCTTTCCAGAGGAAGGCTGAGATACATGTAAAATGGGCTATTTATTTCATTTTTTCCCCTCCCTTTCTCCAAGGAGCTCAGTCTGGCCAAGGTCAGCCAGTGAGCTTCATGGCTTTGGGGGAAATTGAATGTGGGTCTCAGTCCAACAGTTTAAGCCAGAGGTGGGTTACCCTTTTTTTCCTGCTGAGGACACATTCCCTCATGCATAATCTGCCAGGAGCCACATGTCAACAGTGTGCTAGCCCAAAGGCAGCAGTGAACAGGGCCAGAATCAGAAGTGTCTGGGCCACTCCCTTTTTCTGCCTCCTCTTTTTATTCCTTCCCTTCCTCTCTCTCCCTCATTCTTTCTCTTTCTTTCTGCCCCCACCTTTCTCTCTTTTTTTTCTTCCTTTCCACCCAGGGAAGGGACAGATTGCTGATGTCAGAGGTCTGATCTGAGTGCATGTGCAAGGGCAGGCAACTTAGGGTTATAGGTTGCCCACACCTGTTACAACAAGTACATCATCCTGCAACTTAGCTATGTTACAATGTAGTCTGATAAACCAGTTCTTCTGCTACCTTTTGCTCCCACACACTCTTTCTCCTGCCTTTTCGCCCAGCCACCCAACTCCATTTCTGCCTCATCCCCGACCATCATGCTCTGTTCTTCCTTCTCTTTTTTCCCTATCAGGGTTGCTTCCATGTCCTGGGCCCCTTGAGCAACTCTTTAAGAATGTATTGCCTCATTAAGGATCCCACCTTCCTTCTTTTTGCCTTCCCTTTCTCAATAATGTGGGGTTTACGCTGTGGCTCAACATAACAGACACTTGTGGCTCAACATAACAGTTTACTAGTAAATCAAAACAAGCAAATTACAGTTAAAGATAATAGAGCTGAGTGATACAAAGGCATTAAAAGAAAAAATAGTTGCAAAATGCAAGTTCCCCTACCCTAGCTGCACTTAAACTTCCCCAAGCTGCTTCTTCACTGTGCCCACATCTTTTCTGGTTCTCTCTTCCTGGCTGGCTCTCTCATCTCGTTTTATACCCTCTTTCCCCAAAACAGAAGGTACTGTTTCAGCCTTGAAGAAATGAAACTTAACTGGAGAAATGAAACTGAACCAGGGAAATGAATCTTAGCTGGAGAAATGAAAATACTCCTCTCAGGGAAACCCCCTCCCAACATAAAAACCCAGGCCTCTAGGCCTGACTTTATTACCTTGCTCCTGTAGGCCTCAAACCTTCACACCTCCCCTGAACATGATCCCTGATCATAAACCCGGCCATTTGTTCTCCTGATTTGGGCAGTGCCTGCTCTCCAGCTCTCTGCCACATTTTGTACCTTAAAGCTGATCCAAAGGTATTTCTGCAAAACACAAATTTTCTAGAACTTATCTAAGGTTCTACTCATGAATTATACTTCTCATGAATTATGGCTCCTAAAGTAGCAAACAAACAATATTCTGATGTAATCGATACATGGAATTGAGCAGGGACAAGAAATAATGCTTATTCCATGCCATTATTATACCATATCTATATTACATCATATCCTTTCCGAGTTTAAAATGATCTATGAATTTATGAATTATGAAGAGATTTTATCATTACACAAATGAATGATCCGTATTGTTTTCAACGTTTAATTGAAAATACTAATTACTTGCACATATATAGCTGATGGTACCTTAGGAAAGTTCTGCAGAGCTATGCTGGATGGGTGGGGATAGGCTCACAAGATCATTCCTTAGTCCTGGAAGAACAGGATGTTCTGCTTGGACAGAGCCAGCCCTATTGTTAGGTAGAAAGGGGTAACTGCCTAGCTGTTGGCTGGCAGCCAACTCGCTATTCCTGAGCCTCTCCTAGCTGACCCTAACATCCTGAGCCAGCACCCCGGCAATGAGGCTTGTTTATTGGTAGCCTGAGCTGGCTGGCTGGCTGGCTGACCTAATCACCTTCTCCCAATGTTCCACAGACAGTGCCAGTGGGAAATGCCCCTGTCCAAGTCAGCAAGAATTCCAGCAGGCCTACCCAGATGAATTTTAAACCTAAGAATTTTAAGTTGTTGTGATTGTTATTTTAATATTGTATTTGTTTTATATTTTCTTTTAACCAGTTTTATGTATTATATTGTATTCAATGTTGTTCCCCGCCTCGATCCAGAGAGAGAGCCAGATGAGAAATTGTTGTTGTTATTTTTGTTGTTGTTGTTGTTGTTATTATTATTATTATTATTATTATTATTATTATTATTATTCAGAGAGGCAGTCAGGCCAGACTACAACACTCAATCAGGCATGGTGCATGCATTGCCCTGCAGGTACTGAGCATTTGGTTTGGATTTGATTTTGACTCCAATTTGCTGTGTTCACACCCCCAAACTCAAACATGAGAGCATTTGGAGGGGGGAGCTGCAGCTTGAAGGGTCATGGGTTCCCGAACATGCATTCACAGTCAGAAAATGTGCACTTTAAAAAATTACATTTTGGAAACCTATTCATTTTTATGCTTTAATCAAAGAAAAATCTTTCCTGCTCAAACAACAACAACAAAAAGAATTGATCACATAAACCAGATGACCCAAGCTCCAAAGTGAAGCACAGAGAAATGTGAGAAGCTCGATTGTTGCCAATTTTCTCATGCCTACTCTGCTAACACCATGCCCGCTGGTGCACGCTGGTTTCCTGCATAGCACCAGGAAACACTTGTTGGGCAGGGAACAACAGTTGGTGGAAGGACCCCGGAGACATGGCTAGAGAAGCCACTCCTTTCTACATGAGGCTTTTAACCTGCACCTTTACCAAATCTGCTTCTTCTGCAACCTTTGTGGCATTAAGATTGGCTCCTTTACATGTGGTACCACCCCGCCACTGGGATTTTCTTTCTTTGCCTTTCTATACTATCCATTACACAACCACTAGGTGGCACTGTGGTATACCAAAACTGAGCAAATACATGAGGCTTCCATAACGCCACTGAGAAAAATACCAGACTTTCCTCGAGTTTTTTTTTAGCGGGGGAACACCATGATAATGGTTGCAAAGCATGGGGTGGCTCTCAAAGATGGTGACAAACTGCCGTGACTGAGAAATCATGAGTGCACCAAGCCTGGTGTAGAAAGGCTCTCACATCATGCTAACTGCCAAGTGTGTAGCTGAGGCTTATCTTTTTCTTTAGTGTAAGTGTATATAGCCCAATTTAGATGCAGCTTGAATGGTTAAACTTTTCCCTACCACTATTTCCCTCACGAATCCCATCCACCCCACAGGATGGCTTAAAGGGGGGGGAGTCTGCACTGGATCAGGTGGGGGGAAATCTTTTTATTTAATACACACACACACACACACACACGAGAGAATTTCAGGGGGGAAACTCTGTGTGTGTGTGTGTGTGTGTGTGTGTGTAAGGTTTAAGCCTCCCAATGGAAATATTTCTGCTACCATTGCATATTGATTGGTGCCTCCCATAGCACTTTCAGTGAGTGACACAGTTGCCAGGGTCCCTGTGAAGGCGTCTGTCGTTGTTGCCATGTTAACTCCCCACCCCCACCCGCGCTGATACTATAATGGCACTTTTGATTTTGCTGCTAGAGAAGCACCGGGATGGACAACAACACACCGGCATTAGCCCTTGTGTAATGGTAGGGCAGCTGGTATATCTGGACTAGAGCGGAGCATCCGCCTCTTACATGGAAAACACTTCTATTGGCATCTGTAGAAGTTACTTGCCAAGTAAAATGTTTAGGACCAGGACATAAATGATCGTTCAGAAAATGAAAACATCCTTTGAAATGTTGCCTAGGTAATCATATTTCAGAATGCTCCTAACAGTTAATGGCTGCTGATTGTCCTTATTTTAAAGCTTTCTTCTCTCTCTCTCTCTCTCTGTCTCTCTCTCTCTCTCACACACACACACACTATAGGAACATTTCAAGGGGGTTGGGAGAGAAGATTTGACTGGGGCAGGTTCCCGTTCTGATCCTTACTATTTCCTTCATCTCTGCTAGAACAATGTGTTCCCGTGCTTACGTCTCTCCTCGCTCCCACTCTTTTTTTTTTTTTTAATGGTACAATTTTATCTTACAAATGTAATCTCATTGTGTAAAAAGGGAACAGAACGCTCTTCGATTGTGGCTTCTCCCCCGACTTTCTCCCATGTTCTTTATGGCAGGAAGGCAAATCCCATTACAAATCCCATACAACAAATCATGTTCCAAACATCCGAATGCTTGCAGTATATTTACCTTCATTCCCATCTTTGTTTGCCTTTGTGTGAGACACATAATAGCTTCATAAAGCAAGGGGGAAAGCAAGGGAGCCACTGCAATTTCGAGATTTCCCCGACCTGCTGACAGAAGGGGAAACGATCAAATGGAAATGCAGTAATTTCCATACTACAATAGGCCCATTCCCTGTGCAGCTCCTGTTGCCAATTGCTCTATCAGGAGGATGTAAACCCCGTGCAAATGCTGCATGCTCTTTGCAAAGCTACACCAGAGAAGTCATTTCCTCCCAGCCTGTGCAGAATAATCAGATTATGTGCTGAAACATAACAATTGATTGCTTTGTTGGGCTCACCCAGCCTTATTCAACCTAGTACTGTCCAGAGTTGTGGGAATCAACTCCCATCAGCCCCATCAGCACGGCCAATGAATCCTGGGAGTTGTAGTCCAAAACATCTGGAGGGCACCACTTTGGGGAAGGCTGGTCTAGACCAGGGGCCCCCAACCTTTCTGGACCCATGGTCCCATTTGGGAATTTAAGAAACTGCTCTGGGCACCACCATTAAAGAGACCTAATCAGTGGGTCTCTTTAATAAGGGATTGTCAAATTTGACTAATGGTTGGCATTGCCATATAGCTAATGCTTCTTTTAAACACGTTTTGGCCATGTCCAGTAGTTGGTTATTTTGGGGAGGAAGTCTTTACACTGATAAAATTTGTATTGGAACGGTATAAAATACTAGTGCAAAGCCCATGTCGCCATGGGCACTAGCAGCCTTGCTCTTTTTTGCTTCTCGGTCCCCTCACCACAGAAGAGCTTGTGAATAATGCAAATGTGGCTCAAATCCCCCTTCTGGAATTTACATGCATTTCATGTAAGTTCATTGGTATGGATATGTACAAATCTATGTACATTTTAAAATAATAAATAAATAAATAACATTTTGTGGGTGTCTGCGGGTGCCATATTGAAGACCCCTTCACAGGCGCCATAGGGGGTGCCCATGGGCACCGTGGCTCCCACGGGTGCCAAGTTGGTTAGTCTTATTCATTAAATATCATTCTACGATTTCCTGTAGATGAAGATATGGATACCCGACCTGTGATCCAATGTAAAAAGGGGTGGCTGAGGGTCTCCAAGGTTTTGACATTATTATTATTATTATTATTATTATTATTATTATTATTATTATTTGCAATATTTATATACCACTCAATTATCTAATACAGATTCCAGAGCGGTAAAAGAAAGAAGATGAAAAAAGCAAATTAAAATTGTTCAATTTAAGAATAAAGAATCCAGAAAAACAGTGGCTAGTAGAGGAAGGCTTCTTGAAACAGAGTTGTTTTTAGGTGGTGCCAAAAGCAGCCTATTGTTGGTGCCTGCCTGACCTCCAGGGACAGAGAGTTCCACAGAGAAGAGGCCACTACACTCAAGGCTCTTCTCCTGGTGGCTTCCAATCAGGCACAGGTCCACGTGGAACCACTAGGAGCATGCCGTCTGATGACCTCAGTGATCGGGTAGGATGGTAAAGGAGAAGATGCTCTCTCAGATATTAAGGAAAAGACCTAGATTTAAATCAGATATCCATGGTACAGCAGAAACTGGGTAAGATATGGCAAGCTGTTTACATGGTTATGAACATTTGAACTGAAACAACAACTTTGGGGAAAACATTTGCATTTGAACCACTCAGGATTTCTGGGCAATGAGCCAGAATAGTACATGATTCAGCATAGCAAAACACCCATGGAAGACAAGGTGCTTTGCTCTTCATCTGAAGAATACCTGTAGTATTCTTAGGAAGGTTATGGTTCTTCAAGGTCTGGTTTTACAAAACATGTTTTGTGTTAAACTAAAAAATAGGATGAAAGGGAACAATAATATGATGTGGAGGGAAAGGTTTGAAGTGTTGCTGCTATAAAGATAAGCTTAGGCTGATATACCAACTACATCTTTATCTGGACAGAGATAGCCTAGCTACAGTTATCCATGCTCTGATAACTTGTTTGAATTACTGCAATGTGTAATGGGGCTGCCTTCGAAAAATGGTCCAGAAACTTCAGCTTGTCCAAAACAGGGTAGCAAGACTGTTAACAGGGACTGCCCAATGTGATCATAGTAATCCAGTACTTTTACATCTGCACTGGCTGGCAGTCCATGTCTGCACCCAATTTAAAGTGTTGGTACTAACATCCAAAGGCCTCATTGGTTACCTGAGGGATCGGCTTCTCCATATACACCTGCCCAGACCCTAATATCAACTTCAGTGGTCTTTCTTCAGGAGCCCTTGCCAAAGGAAGTGAGATGAGTGGCTACTATAAGAGGGCCTTTTCTGCTGTGGCACCCAGGCTGTGTAATGAGCTCCCCAGAGAGGTTCACCTGGCCCTGCATTGTGCTCATTTTGGCACCAAGTGAAGACCTTTTTATTTATTTATTTTATTTCATTTGTATACTGCCCCATAGCCGAAGCTCTCTGGGCAGTTCACATAAGATAAAAACACTTAAAAACAATATACAAAAATTAAAAACCACAAAAACATGCAAAATGCACATACATTTAAAACCACTTTAAACAGACCCAGGCTGTTTATTATCCCAGGCATCGTAGTTTTTTCCAGTTTGTTTTATATCTCATATGGTATTTTACATTTTTGCACTGCTTCTGTTTGCTTATTATTTTTACATCTGTATTGTTGTTTTAAACTTTTCAATTTTTCACTGTATTGCATTGTCTTGTATGTTATGGTTTTAATGGTTGTGAACTGCCCAGAGAGCTTCGGCTATTGGGAAGTAGGAAAAAAATGTAATAAATAAGTGACTCAAAACATAAGGGACCAGATCGAAGCCCAACCAGTCTAGCATCCTGCTGGTTTCCTGCAATGGCCTCCGAAGAGCCCACAAGCCACAGGAGCGCCAACGCAAAACAACCTTCCGGTGGGGGAAGGCGCACAAGTGGCACTGCTGCACTGCCAATGGCCTCCTTCACTTCCTTTTCCAGGGTTCCCACAATCCTATTCCGAACATGTTTACGGGGGTGGAGAGGCCGCAAGAAAAACACACCCTGCACATTCATTGGGCCTACTGGTTTTTAAAAGGTTGTTTCTCATTCGATATCATTTCAAATTCTGTTTCTTGAGCTGCCTTGGATGCTGCCGGAGGTTCTCCAGCGATCATTCTGCCACTCCAGGTCCATGCAAACTATAAGAATAGCAAAGGAACACCCGGGACGGGACAAGAGTTGCCACCCACACCGGTGGCTTTGCATCCCACTTTGGACCCAGGCTGGTGTTTTGTCTCGTGAATCAATGCCGAGGAGCGGCATCTCCTAAGTCCTGCCTCTGTGATACAATCGACACCTCACCCTCCTCTCTCCCCCTCATTGGCTATTAGCCTCCAGATCAGTCAAATAGATCAGTCACCTTAAAACCTCAGCTTGTTTGTGATAAGAATTTTTTATCTTTTAACTGCTCCAAAGCCCAGATTTGTCTTGTTTGAATGTTACTCTGTTTTACTTTATCTCCTAATAGATCTGACAGTCTTCTATGGTTCTGCAGTTATTGTTCTGCATTTAAACAAGCCTCCCTTAGGAAAAGCCTTTTGATGAGTATTAGCACTCATTATTCTTAATCTGGATTTGCCCTGTCAGATTGGTGGCAGGCTGATGGAATGCCACCATAGATAACTGGAGTACAACAAACCACCATAAAGATTTCCCTTGCTCATATAACCCTTGCTTGCAAAATTTGAAAACTTTTAAAGCACCTGACTCTATCGTCTTAGACTAATACACCAACTATGTCCTTAACTGGACAGAGACGGACTACCTACAATTAACCATGCTCTGGTAAACTGTCATCTGGATTACTGTAGTCCATTGTATGTGAAGCTGCCTTCAAAAACGATCTGGAAATGGTCCAAAACAGGGCAGTGAGATTGTGAATAGGGACTGGCCAACATGATCATATTATACCAGTGTTTTTTCCATCTACCAGTGCATTTCTGGGCCCGATTCAAGGCCCTAAAAGGCTTGGGACCAGGTCCTCTGAAGGATCATCTCCTCCCATACATATTTGCCTGGACCCGAAGATTATCTCCCGCGGTCCTTCTCTAGGAGCCGCTACCAAAGGAAGTGAGGCAGGTGGCTCCCAAGAAGAGGACCTTTTCTGCTGTGGCACCCTGGTTGTGGAATGAGCTTCCCAGAGAGGCTTGCGTGGTACCAATGCTGTGCTCTTTCCCACTCCAAGTGAAGACTCTTATTTTCCCAACCATTTTATTTATTCAATTCAATTTATAACCCGCCTATATACAACGTACTCTCTATCCCGCATATAACATTTTAGTCTTTTAGCTCTGCTGTTTTAAAATTGCGTTGCTGCTAGGTTTCATTTTGGTTTGTACTCTCACACTGTAGTTTTAAACTTGTACATTTGAGATTGCATTTTACGATGTACGTTGTGGTTTTAATCATTGTGAACCACTCAGAGAGCTTCAGCTATTGGGACGTATAGAAACATAATAAATAAATATGTAGAAATACCAACTTGGAGATCATTAATTGTCCCCTCTGCCCTGCCCCCCCTCCCCACACTCGCCAGATAACAGTTAGTCTGAGTTCACAATTAACTTTCTTGTTGCAATGTCTGTGAAGATCAGCCCCGAGCCTTTCTTCTTCTCGCCCAGATGTGTTCTTGAAAGTACAGAACTGGAAACTTGTTGTGCTGGAGAGCAATGGCACAGAAGACTGGTGGGATTTTCTAAACAAGTGAGCTGCTGCTCAAGATTCACAGTTGGCTACAGAATCGGACTCAAAGAGTACTTATCAACGGAACCTTCCCAAACTGGGAAGAGCCAACGAGTGGGGTGCAGCAGGGTTCAGTCCTGGGCCCAATGCTCTTCAACATTTTTATTAATGACTAGCTGTACCCGGCCACGCGTTGCTGTGGCTCAGTCTGGTTAAATGGAAAAGAAAGAAAAGAGAAAGCGCACGTTTCTAATATGTTTAATTTCAGAATGCTTGTGGGTATACAAAATTTTTTGTTGTTCCATTGTCTGTGCAGATATAGAGATTGTCTGGTTTGCCGACTCTAGAACACGCAACATATAATTGTCCATGTGAGAACCAATCCGTGTCTAGATCTAAACCGCACAATTCTAAAGATTGGCCCTGAGCTTTGTTGATGGTGATTGCAAACACCAATCGAATTGGGAATTGCAATCTCTTAAATTGAAATGGCATATCTGTTGGAATCATAGGAATGCAAGGAATGAGGACATCTTCATCTTTGAAAGGTCCTGTCAAGATTGTTGCTTCTACGACGTTGCTTAGTAATTTTTTTACTGCAAGCCACATGCCGTTGCAAAGCTGTGGCTGGTTGATATTTCGCAACATGATAATTGACACACCGATTTTCAATTGCAGTACGTGCGGTGGCATCCCTGGCAGATCGAGTGAATTCAAAAATTCTGTTGGATAATTAACCGCTTCATCTGCTTCCACAACAGTGTCAACAGACTTGTATGTGACTACCTCGCTTTGAATGTTAGACTGAATAATATTGTTAAGTTCGTAGACGTCTTTGTTCTTGGCCGCAAGAATAGCTCGTTCACTCAGCCAATCGTGATTCTTATAATTGGTTTGAATATTGGGAAATACTTTTTGAACCAATTATTCTTTTGACGTCACTAAATTGCAGAAGTTATGAGGCAATGAAATTCGTCCTGAGGTCAGATCAACCGGCACCTTTCCGTTCCCAATTTCCAGCAATTGACGTGAGAATATCTCAGCTGATCGATCGTTTTGCAGCTGGACACGTATATTTGTAGTTAATTTTAACGTCTTTACGTGTCGCCACAAAGTACAGTATTTCAGGGAAGCATTTATTTTGTCCGCTGGTATCGATCGAGGAATTACAGGTAATGTTTGCCTGAATTCTCCTGCAAACAATATTAATGCGTTCCGAAATGGTCTGATGTTTCCACACAAATCTTGCAATGATCGATCAAGAGCCTCGAGCGATTTTTTGTGCGCCATTGTGCATTCATCCCAAACAATAAGTTTGCATTTTTGCAACACTTTCCCCATACTGGATGCTTTGGAAATGTTGCACGTGGGAGTTTCAATGAATTGCATGTTCAATGGCAATTTCAAAGCGGAATGAGCAGTTCTTCCACCAGGTAGCAGTGTCACAGCTATTCCGAACGACGCAAGAGCTAAGGCTATGTCATTTTGGGATCGAATTGCTGCCAGAATCAATGTAATTAGGAACATTTTACCAGTTCCTCCTGGCGCATCTAAGAAGATTTCTCCAACCCAGTTATTGACAGTTTGCATTATTTGATTGTAAATGCCATTTTGCTCAAGCTTTAGCTTAGGAATATTTGATTGCATATACGACAAAAGATCACCCGTGTTGTAATTTTGTTAACGACGCAATTCTACATCGAACGAAGCACACGTCATTTTGACATAACGTGAAAAAAGCAGTTAACGTTGTAGCCAGTGGATTCAGGGCTATTTGTTGCACATTTGCAGCTGTGAAATAAACGTGTTGTCCATTTTCTAGATGTACTGCTAAGTGAACAACAGCTGGACTTCGTTCATGTATGGGAAATGAAAGAATTCACCATACAGCTTCATTGCTGCTTATGTATCTTCCAGCCTGACCAGCATGTGTTGCTTTTACGTCCAACAGATGGCGCTGTTTTTCAAAAAAAGCATGTTTTTACCTGTCACAGGTGTGGTGAGGAGGTTAGTGGGTTTTGGCCCCTCTGCTAGGCCGGAATGTCCTTGCAGTTACCTTTCTTCAGAACTTGGAACTTCCATAGAAGGCCGCAGTTCCTAGAAACATCACTAGATGGGGCCAAATAGGAGAGAAGATGGAAATAGGAGAGAAGGCAGAGGCAGTGGATTGGCCTACTGGTTGGTGATGTCACAATGACTTCTCTCCTATTTGCATAAGTGGCTTGGAGGAGGCCTCTGGACTTTTATATACCCTATTTCTTCAATTCTAAGACACACTTTTGTCCCCATCTATAATATAGTTACATAAAAACACGCGTGAATTCGAATGCAATGTTGTGACAAAATTTCAAAGCAATCAGTGAAGAACTTTCGGAGATTTTAGATTAGGAACAAATGAACATTTACATTTTTATTTATATAGATAGATTTGGACAAGGAGGAGCAGGGAACGCTGATCAAATTTGCAGATGACACAAAATTGGGTGGGATAGCTAATACCCTGGAAGACAGAAACAAACTTCAAAGTGATCTTGATAGGCTGGAGTGCTGGGCTGAAAACAACAGAATGAAATTTAATAGGGATAAATGCCAAGTTCTACATTTAGGGAATAGAAACCAAATGCACAGTTACAAGATGGGGGACACTTGGCTCAACAATACAACAAACGAGAAAGATCTTGGAATTGTTGTAGATCGCAAGCTGAATATGAGCCAACAGTGCGATATGGCTGCAAGAAAGACAAATGCTATTTTGGGCTGCATTAATAGAAGTATAGCTTCCAAATCACGTGAGGTACTGGTTCCTCTCTATTCGGCCCTGTTTAGGCCTCATCTAGAGTATTGCGTCCAGTTCTGGGCTCCACAATTCAAGAAGGATGCAGACAAGCTGGAGTGTGTTCAGAGGAGGGCAACCGGGATGATCAGGGGTCTAGAAACAAAGTCCTATGAAGAGAGACTGAAAGAACTGGGCATGTTTAGCCTGGAGAAGAGAAGATTGAGGGGAGACATGATAGCACTCTTCAAATACTTAAAAGGCTGTCACACAGAGGAGGGCCAGGATCTCTTCTTGATCCTCCCAGAGTGCAGGACACGGAATAACAGGCTCAAGTTAAAGGAAACCAGATTAGGGCTGGACATCAGGAAAAACTTCATGACTGTTAGAGCAGTGCAACGGTGGAATCAGTTACCTAGGGAGGTTGTGGGCTCTCCCACACTAGAGTCATTCAAGAGGCAGGGATGCTTTAGGGTGGATTCCTGCATTGAGCAGGGGGTTGGACTCGATGGCCTTGTAGGCCCCTTCCAACTCTGTTATTCTATGATTCTATGATAAGTCATCGTTCCAGGCCGTGTGCCTGCTGTTGCGCTTCCTGTAATTACCACCTAGCCTGCAGAGGGTGGGAAAACAAGCTACCACTCACAATGGGGAATTCTATTTCATTCCTTGCTAGGGCCCGCTTGCTGTGAAGAACTGCAGAGAGGGAGGGCATGAGCCAAAAAAAAGCTTTTCGGCACTCCTGAGGTGTTTCCAGGATGAAGAGTCTGTTGTATTCACACACAACAGGTAAGTTTGAGCAGCGCATGATGAAGCCAACCTGAGAATGAGCCACCATGGGTTGGTTGTTGGCTGAACAAACCACGGTTCTGCTGACAGACAATCATGCATGCAGTGGATTGGCGTGGCTCCTTTCTCCCTCGGTCCTCCTGCCCTCTTCTGGCACATATCACAGCTGCCTTTGTAGCACAACACCTCTTGAATCCTCGTATTCCTGGTGGCCAAGAGCTCCCACCCATCTCTGATTGCTACACCGCTGTCGAATCTACAAGTTGCAAAGCACAACATCTCAGAGCCTCATATTCCCCATGGAGGGAAACTCCCTCCCTCCCTCCCTCTGCTCGCTGCCCCTTCCCTGAGGGTGTGCACGTTTACAGAACCACAATTTACATTCTGAAGTTGTATCAGTATGACAGAAACTAGTGCACTACCCTAGCATATCGATAAGCCCTCTGCACATCTAGAAATGCCACTTGTCAAATTCCCCCTCTCATAACATGTTGAAACGTCAGCCGTCAAATTCCTCCTCCACTTTGGCATTTCCCTTGGCAGCGAACTCCGAAAGGGGTGGCTGAACACAACGGCTGCTTTTCCTAAGGGTGTAATTACTGTGGTGCTTATTTCTGCGTTGCTAATTTAACTATCAATGAAGCATGTGAATAAAGAGTAAAATATGCCTTGCTGAGGTCCTGGGAATGTGTGCGCTTGCGCACTCGTGCAAGACCAAAGGGAAATTTTAAAAAACGACATGAACCCATTTGCACAATTCTTAAGGACCAAAATAATAATAACAACAACCACAATAAAGGGCTGCCAAGGCAAGAGGGACGTTGCCAAGTGTCAATGCAGTATCGGTGAAGGGGCGGACATGACAGCAGGGGAAGAAGGTGGATGGCAGCGGCACCAGGGACATCGCAAGGAGCAGCCAGCCGGGCTTTTTGTTGCTCTTTCCTGGTGGATTTCTTGCCAATTTAAACAAGCCATGCTGAAGCTATTCTGCCAGGCTTGGACGTCACAATAAGCCACCCCGAAAACAAGCCACCCTAAACAGCCCTACTACAAGGTTCACAGGGTGACCTGTATGTGAAATACAACCCACGACAGAAAGTCACACTGGATTTGGACATGAAGCTAAGCCGCCCTGCAACCGCCCATAGTGACAACCCACCATGACATGTTTTTGCCAGTGAATTTCAGTGGCAAACCATGTCTTTTAAACACTTTCTTTCTCCAGTGTGGGAAGAAAGTAGGTCTGGGGGGCGGGAGCAATGGGGTTTGGCAAGGACTGCATGCATCCCATAACCCATGTAATGTTCACCCCTGCCTCTAGATGCCACCCACCCACCTCTCTCTTCACAAAGGTGGAAAGAAAACCTGTTGCAAGCCTGTATTTAAAGCCATGCCAGGGAAATGTACATATGCTGTTCAACATCTACATGAAGCTGCTGGGAGTGGTCATTCAGGGATCTGGAGCCAAGTGCTATCAGTATGCTGATGACACACAGCTCTACCTCCCTGTGGCATCTGAATCAGGTGAGGCTGTGCGAGTCCTGGATGAGTGCCTGGACTCAGTAATGTGGAACCATCTCCCTGAAGAGGCCTGCCTGGCGCTGACACTGTCATCTTTTCGGCGCCAGGTCAAGACTCTTCTCCCAGGTATTTAGCAATCTCTAATGAGCCTGGGTCTGTTTTTTGGTTCATCATTTGTAAAATTGTTATAGTGGTTTTAAACGTATGTGCATTTTGCATGTTTTGTGATTTCTAAATTTTGTATATATTTTTAAAGTGTTTTTATCTTGTGTGAACTGCCCAGAGAGCTTCGGCTATGGGGCAGTATACAAATGCAATAAATAAATAAAGGGTTGGATGAGGGCCTATAAACTGAAGGTGAATTTTGGCAAGATGAAATCCATGTGGATGGTTGGTTTCTGAAGTCCGGGAGAGAACCTCATTGCCTGGATGGGGTTGCACTTCCTTTGAAAGATCAGGTTCCTAGCCTGGGGATATTCCTAGATCCATCACTGTCACTAGAGCCCAAATGGCTATGACAGCTCACAGTGCCTTCTACCAGCTTTCCTGGACAGAAATAGTTTGGCCACTTTGGTACAGCAACCAGTAACCTCAAGTTTGTATTACTGCAATGCATTCTATGTAGTGCTGCCCTTAAGGCTGTGAAAGCTCAAACTAGTGCAGAATGTTGTCAAGAGTTGCCCCTTTTCAGCATGCAACTCCTTCCTATTCGCTACCAGGACAGGTTTACGATTTTGGTACTTGTGTATAAAATGCTAAACAAGTTGGGTCCAGAATACCCGAGAGAGTGCCTTCTCCCTTATCGACCTGCCTGGTCACTGAGGTCATCAGAGGTCTTGCTCCTGGTGGTTCTGCATGGATCGATAGCTCGATTGGAGTCCACCCAGATAAGAGCCTTCAATGAAGAGCCTCCCTTTCTACAGAAAGGCTCTTCAGAGAAGAGCCTCCCTTTCTACGGAACTCCTTACCTCTGAAGGTTAAGCAGCTGCCGATACTGTGTCATTTCCAGGACCTCCTGAAACCATCTTTATTTCTGGAAGCCTTCCTTGACTGACCAGCCACAGTTTTTATTGGTATTCTGTTTTTAAAAATAACGGTTTTTAATATGGTGTTTTACTCTTTTATCTTCTTATCTTTTATTGTTCACCAATCTGGAATCTGTCTAGATGCAAAGCAGTATATAAATGTGGTAAATAAATAATTAAATCAAATAACCCTATTTAGCAAGCCAGTTACATTACTAACATGGGTGTAGAGCCTGAATCAGTCGCTGAAGTCTGTGCTTGGTGTCTGCTCTAAGCCAATCTCAGTGTTTAAAAATACCATCTCAGTGCTTTGGTGCAAACTTGGCTATTTCAATGTTCACCCAGATTCCATCATCATTATGACTGAGTTATATAGCAGATGCCCCAATACAAATCCTTGAAGGGCCCTACTCTTACAAGGAACGTAAGAAGAGCAAAGGGCCTATCTCATCCAGCATTCTGTTCACCCAATGCCCATGGGAAGCCCAGATGCAGGGCCCGGGCTGCTCATGTTCCCAGTATCAGGACGTACAGAGGCATACCGCCCCTGATACTGGAGTTAATGTAGAGTCATCATGTCTAGTAGCCATTGATAGTCTTTGAAGTTACCAGTTTAACTAACTTCTTACTGTACAACTGCTACGTTTCCTGAGAAGACTTAGGCCAGGAGCCCGTCTACACTTGTCTAGATGAAACATAACAAGTTGGCAGAGATGACGTCAGCAGTCACGTGATGCTGTTGTTGTTACGTTTCTTCTGACTTTTAAAACCGTTCCACTTTCTGTTAAAATCGTTTTAAAACTAACAATGTGCCCCAACCTTTCGTTGTATTCAATGCCGTCTTTCAAAGTCATGTCTCATGACCATGGTCTTTGCTTCCTGATTAGGACAAGTGAGGGCTTTTCTAGGGGAGGGAGAGCTGGCACAATGCGACGAGGGGGAGGGGGAGGGAGGGTGGTGAAAGAGGGGACAGAGGCTTAATTTTTTAAAAAAACTGCTTATCTTTCGGGGTGCATGTGGCCCCTTTAAGACGCTGCAGGGCTTCCCTCGTCCCTACGCGTCGCCCCGCTTCCCTGCCGGCTTATCCCGGCAGGTCTAGCTCAGAGTCACCAAAAGAAGGAGGTTTACTTCAGAGCCGGTATGAGCATAATGAAGAACGTTCTAAAAAAGAGTGTGCCGTGGTAAAACGATAGAAGAAAAGGTATTTCGATTGACTGGGCTCAAGTTGCATTTTGTAACGTAGCAAGGGAGGACGCAACAATGCACTTAAACAACGGTGTAATGAATAGTGTAGATCCTGCCCAGATGTACACCAAGCAGGATATAACACTTTGAAAGCAGTTTCAAAAGTGGTGTCAGAGGCCCCAACAGTTGTCAGTACCGTTATAAACCATTATAAAGTAGTAGTGTAGATCCTGCCTCGGACCCAAAAGGAAGCATTTTGAAGCTCGCTGAAGCAACAGTATCCACATGTGGCCATTGTGGCCAGATGATTGCCAACAGGGCCAATATTCTGTTTGAGTTGATAAAGGGGACCATCACTTTTCCTGAACCTTTACCTTCACCAATGGCCGCTCATGGAACCCTCTCACTGACAGAGTCAGGACCTCCATATTGAGGACCCATTTGACATATGCAGTTCTTAACCCATCATGAATACTTCCATGGAAGTCTGCTTCCGTATCCATATGGCCAAAGCAGGATGCCAAATACTTTTAGCAATTTTAAACGTTCTTTGTTGCTCTGTCTTATTGCAGATTTTCATTGGTTTCGATTCTTTTTAATTTCCTTTGTCTGGGAAAGGCTTTCAGTAGAAGTCTCCCTGCCCATTTCTTCCCCCAGGACTCTGCTTTGTAATCATGCTGGCATCTTTCTTGACTTCTGTCTTTTCTAATCCATGTCATACATGTTATTTAAGCCTCTATTATCATTCCTGAATGGATCTGAGCCTCCTAATTGCTTGTAGCTTCCTTTGAACAAATCATTTCATTTTTTGAGAATTTTCCCAATTTGAAATTAAATACGAGTCTGCTGAATTAATTTGAAAGTGCTGTAATCTCTGTTTTCAGGTCTCTCAACAACACTTAGTTTTCCACCAGAGCCTGTTGGTTTTTTCAGATGAAAGCAGGAGTCACCAAGGCTTATTGATTCATGCTCCAAGGCAGACATTCTGTCCTTTAGTCAGGCCTGTGTTTAAACAGTCTATGAGGTTCATCAGACAAACATTTTATCCCATGGTCACTACTGCCCACTTATGGATGTGCGTGCGTCCTTTAGATGATGTATTTATACAGCCTTGGCTTTGGAAATTAATATTGTGACTATGTATAACCTATGTATGTCATAGATTGATGGCCATTTTTCACTGCTAATCAACTGTTTTAATTTTGAGTGAGATATTAGCATTTATATTTTTAAAAAAAGTTATATTTCAGGATATACATAATTTTCCTTTAACACTTTCTGTTTTTGTAGTAGAAACAGTTTATTGTTGTTTGTTGCCCATGATGTTTATGACTGAAAGCTTCATCCCACATACCTGTTTCCTATGAATTATCCTTACAGCGCTAAGCTGTCACCATTGTTGCTGTTGCTGCTACCGGGCAGCAAGATCTTTTGCATACCAGGAAGTGATTTGCACTTAAGGGAGGAAATGTAAAAAAAAAACATTAAAAATCAACGGATGACCCAATCTGATTCAAATTTGGTATGCTTAAAGCTCTCCTTAATATCTATTGCTGTGCCAATTTTGATGTCTTTATCTTTAAAGCTTACGCAGATGTAAGCATTTGTTTAATTTTTCTTCAAATCCTGCTCCTGCGCCCCAGTGGCCGCTCGGATGATACGCTCGAAAACTAGTATCAAAATACGGTGAGTCTTTTGCTTTTATAGCACAATTAAAGCAGGATGCATGGGAATACTTCACAATAAAAGCAGATTATAAACTGGAAAACTTCGGAGTTCTTTGCATGCAATTCGCAGTGATTGCACAGTATAACACTGGTGTGATAAGGCTCTGATTCTGAGACCCAGATGGATTTCTGCTTTGCAATTCCACCCCCTAAAATAATTAGCATTTTGGCTCATTTAAATTGCTGCTAAGACAAATATGTTAAATACTCACAAACACTGAAAAATGTCAAATGATGGTGGCCTTTAGTGCCATTCAAGGCGGCCCCTTAAGATGGCTGTAGCTCTTCTAGAGGAAATCTACACGTCGATTCGAAGGCGCACTCCAGATGCAGACAAGCGCCCTAAAACTCCACGTGTAGACCCTGGCCTTGAGAGGCGGGAAAAGACGCCTTTTCTGTTCTCCTCAGTTCTCAACGGGGAGATTCCCAGCTGCTGTTGATCAGCTTGGGATTCTAATACTGAGTGCGCTTACACACAAGTAAATCCTGTTGAACCCAATTGGGCTTCTGAGTAGACATGTATATAGGATTGCCTTGCTCGTACTCTCTCCCTCCCTCTCTCCCTCCCTCTCTCTCTCTCTCTCACACACACACACACACTGTTCGACCATCCTGTATATAGGATTGCCTTGCTCGTCGGGGAAACTCCTTGCATTCACCCGCAACGCTGCTGCTCTGCTGTTACCGTGGAGAGACCAGGGCGTGGGAGGGGAGGCGGCGGCTGGTCGAACAGTGTGTGTGTGTGTGTGAGTTAGAGAGAGAGAGAAAGAGAGAGAGGGGGGGAGAGAGGGAGGGAGCGGCAGCACGAGCAAGGCAATCCTATATACATGTCTACTCAGAAGCCCAATTGGGTTCAACAGGATTTACTCACGTGTAAGCGTGCTCAGTATTAGAATCCCTAGCTGATCAACAGCAGCTGGGAATCTCCCCGTTGAGAACTGAGGAGAATAGAAAAGGCATCTTTTCCCGCCTCTCAAAGCCAGGGTCTACACCTGGAGCTTCGGGGCGCTTGCCTGCGTCTTCGAATCGACGTGTAGATTTCCTCCTAGTCCTAATGGAAAGTCCCTCTAATGCTGCTCTCCCCAACCTGGTACTCTCCAGATGTGTTGGAGTGCCACTCTCACAATTCTCAGCCAATGGCTGTGCTGATTCAGAATGATTGGAGTTGCAGTTGAACACATCTGGAGGGCACCAGGTTGGGGAAGGCTGCTCTAGTGGGTTGACTAATGTTTGCATTCCTGGCCAGGGAAGGAATAAAGTCTAAGACTGTCAGGGGCTCTTAGTAAGGAGCCCTGTAAGAACAAAACACCTCTTGTTATTCTTATGTGTATTCTACAATAACTGTGTGGCAATGGATGTTCTAGGAAATGTACCTATTGTGCAAAATACCATCTAGAAACGTAGTGTGTTGAGTGTATTTCTGTGTTATTCCTCCCCGCCCCCAATTCTATTTACAATTCCAAAAGTTCAAGACTCTGCACTACAGAAAATTGACTTCTGCTCTTTTAAAGAGCCTGCCAAAGCTGTTTGTGTATGTTTGGTGTGAGAGTCTACAGTTCCGAGTGCCCATTTAGGGGTGCATTGTGTTCACAGAGTGAGGTTGGGTTTCCCCCCCCCTTCTTCCATTTCATACCACAGTGCTGCTTTCAAAACTCTTCCAGATTTCAAACGTTACTCTGAATGTGATGCATGGTGGGGGTGCTGAGCTGACAATGCTGTTGCTGGTTGCATGCACATCTCATGGAAGTACTTCTGTGGATCACAGCCCTGATCCAGTATTATCATACAGAACAAGGCACACAGAACTTAAGCTATTTTTTTCTGATTCAGCTCTACAATGTAGATTGAAATATGCTTCCTATCCACATCTAGGGATGGGGAAGAAATTGTATACTTTCAAACCAAACTGAAACTCAGTTATCCTTTGTAATTTGCCCTTCTCCTAATTTTACAATGCAGCTCTCCAATTATTTATTTATTTATTTATTCATTACATTTTTATGCCACCCAATAGCCAAAGCTCTTGATGTTTTAAGTGTACATCAAAGAAAGTGAACATTAAAGTATGCATATTGGCCAAATAATGTTCAGAAATGAACTCTATTAGGAAAATTTGCATGTGTGTATCAGGCAAGACTGAATACAAAAATGCATGAATTAGGAATCCCAATGTTTGGGATTAACTGAATTTAAGTTTGAAAAAATGAGAACCCCAAATTGACAGATCCATCCATCGCAATCCACATGATGTTTTATGAATGTGGTTTACAAGGGATGGTCACATTGAATTATTGCATCTACCCAGTTCAGCAAAGTAAGTTGCTCCTGTTTTGAAACATGTGAAAACAATAAAATAGAAACTTGTGAAATTTTCGCATAGCTGGGTCCATGTGTGGGTTCTTTTCCTTTAATGGTCATGGTGGAAATCTTGAATGAAGGTCTCTACCATCCAGGGTTTTGTACTATATTAGGACACGCCAGGCCTTATAAAATCCTTAGATCCAAGTAAGTTCATCAGTCTGAACATCTCATCTCAAAGAGTAGCTACACAGTTTGCCTCACCTCCCTTTCCTTAACTGCTTGATCCAGAACCTGACCACTATGTTTTTAACCACATCATTTGCCTCTTATACCAGAACCAGATCCCTAGCTTTGGCCTGTCTGAGTTTGTCAATGTCTAACAAAATACCATTTGTGAAATGCCCCAAAGTGACAGTCAAAATGGAGGCACCATGATATGGCACTGGAATTCTCTATGTGGCACATGGGGCCAATTGCACTCTGAAGTTGTAGAAAAGCATATTTGAAAATGGCAGCTAGGTGAAGGATAGGCACTGAGGATTTCTCCACCAAAAAAAAGAGTGTAGCCCGCAATAAAATTTCCATTTTTAGCATACTTATTTAATGTGCACATCATACCTTGTGGCAATTACTGTATTAATGTATTGCCTCTTCCTTGTCCTCCTCCTCCAATTCGGTCCCAGGCTTCCTTATTCCAGGTAGATTGGAATCTGCTTTTCAACCTCATGTCCTTTTAGCATTCAAAAATTTGAGTTAATAGTATTTCTCAATACAGGGCATTACCCAGATCACACTGCCACTCACCTCTACAGATTTTCTTGCTGTAAACATATGCAAGATTATAAATGCTGAGCCAAAGACTTTTTATCATTCAATCAATGGAAATCTTTCCTTTCAGCTCAGATTACCTAGGGATTCTCTCAAGGTAAGAAGCGGTTGCTTCTCTTTTGTATGCGTACTTTAAGAAACAGCTACAGTTCTTTAATGCCCTATCAAGAATGCCAGCCACTAAAACCATACATGCCTTAAAAGTAATAATAGTAATAATAATAATTGGTTTGAAGAACCCTAAATGTCATCTAGTTTAAACACAGGTTCCAAAGCAGTATCCTCAATGCATGTGTTCCCACAACTCTGTCTTGCTGAACATATTTGTTAACCCACAAGCTGCAGCCTTCATTGCTCATTTCTGGTCTTCATTGAACCTCACTACAGACTAGATTGTATGGAGTAATTTGTTTGGGGGTGTTGGGTATGGAGGATTCTGCCAATACAAGAATTGAATGAAAAGACATTTACATTCTTCCAATCTACTCTTCAATTATTTCATAATGAATATGGGACAACAGTCTTATTTGTCCTTCAGCTTATTTGCTTTTATATACATATTCATTTGACCTACAGAACAAACTTTACATACTTGAGAGTGTGCCTCCCTCTCCAAAACGTACCAAAAATCTACCAAGATGGTTTCCATCTATCTCAAGGAACATCAGGAGTGGTGTTCTCATAAATTCCCCTGTTGCAAAATAATAGGAGGCAGTGGTTGAAATAACACAAAAGGGGTGCAAAGTGTTTTGTCTCATAAATTCCCCTGCATCAATAGAATTTATTACATTTATATCCTGCCTTTTTTCCTCTGAGGAAGCCAAGGCAGCATACATAATCCTCCTCGTCTCCATTTTATGTCCAAAACAACAACCTTGTGAGGTAGGTTGGGCTGAGGCTTTGTTACTAGCCCAAAGTCACCAGTTAGCTTCCATAGCCAAGTGGGGACTAGAACCTGGATTTCCCAACTTCCAGTCTAACACTCTAGCCACTATGCCAAATTGGCTCTGGGATTTGTTTCTATTGGAGATTCCCAGAGACTTCACTTTGGGCATCTCTGGGATGAACTGCAAAACCTTACTCTTGGAGTAGCCATAGGTTGACAGAGTAGTCCCAGTACTGGTATATTTCAAAAGAGAGTTTGTGTGTTGGAGCAAAAATAACAAAGAGTCTTTTGGTATCATAGACTAACACCATTTATTGTGTCGTACGTTTCTCATTAGTAACCTCAAAATTGGGTTACTGCAATTCGCTCTATGTGGGGCTTCACTTAAAGCTGCTCTGGAAGCTGGAGCTAATGCAGAATGCTGCAGCTTGGCTGTTGTCCACAGCTGTCCCTTTCCAGCATGCAACTCCTTTGCTCAGGGAACTGCACTGGCTGCCTATTCTCTACCGGGCCAGGTTTAAGGTTCTTGCACTACTGTACAAAGCCCTAAACAACTTGGGACCAGGATACTTGAGAGAGCGCCTTCTCCCCTACCAACCTGCCCAGTCATGGTCCTTTGAGGGCATGATCCTGGTGGTTCCACATAGACTTATCATCCGATTGTAATCCACTAGGGGAAGAGCCTTCAGTGTGGTGGCCCCCAACATTTGGAATTCCCTGCCTCTGGAGGTCAGGCAGGCACTAACTTTGTATTCCTTCCGGCGCCTCCTGAAAACATTGTTGTTCCAAGAAACCTTCCCTTAATGATCAGCCACGGTTTGTTTCTTTTAAAAATGTTCTTTTACTGTGTTTTCATTCTGTTTTTATTCTATTTTATTTTGTCCACCACTCCAAAATTTTGAATGGGGAGCGGTATATAAATATTGAAAATAAATAAATAAATAAATAAATAGTAAAGAGCCTACTTTATTGGATATCAAAGGTGAGATTTTAGCTATGATATTAATTGCTGAGTTTTTGGGGGGCTTTCCTATTGATAGTCTTTAGGATTGCTTTAATATTTTCATGTTTTTGGTTCTTAATTAGATATAACTCACCAAGTGGGCAGGACTAAAAACACACTTACCGGACTTAAGCATGTAAAGGTAAGGTTAGCAACTTGAAATCCTCATATAAAGTACACTTTGGGTGCCCCCCTCCTCATGTTAGGGGGGGAATGGGCCCCCACTCCCTGTGTTACATCCTCTATCCCGTGCCATGCCATGTTCCTCATGATGGGCAAAATGTCTGAAGCAGGAAGCCTGCTCTCTGTATATAGACTCCTTGCATGGTTTAGAGCCCTGATCCATAAAGATGCTCTCCTGCTTCAGACCTCCAATTCATGGAAGAGGCAGGTGAAAAAGCATGTGTGGGAGAATGCCTAAACTGGACTATAGCGCTAAACATATTTTTACACTACTGCAGATAGCATATGTGAAACATACACTTTAGGATTTGCTTTGTTGACAAAATGAAACCAAATGAAGTTTAAAAGCGAATTGTGCCTTTAAGAATATATGGATCACATAATAATAATAATCAAATATACATTCCGCCTGGTATTTGAGATAGGCATCCTGGGTCTGTCACCAGCTTCTGGGTTTCAGAGGTATACTGATTAGGGTGACCATATGAAAAGGAGGACAGGGCTCCAGGACCTTTGTATTGAAAAGGGAATTTCAGCAGGTGTCATTTGTAGATATGGGGAATCTGGGGAAATTTCCTCTTTATCACAGCAGTTAAAGCTGCAGGTGCCCTGCCCTCTTTTAAATCTGGTCACTCTAGTATAGCTCCTGCAGCTTTAACTGTTGTGATGAAGAGGGAATTTCACCAGGTTCTCCATATATACAAATGACACCTGCTGAAATCCCCTTTTCTATGCAACTGTTAAAGATACAGGAGCCCTGTCCTCCTTTCCATATGGTCACCCTAATACTGATACCAAATATGGAAGTTATTGCATTTCTAGCACAATCCTATACCTGCTCAGAAGCAAGTTCCACTGAGTTCAATGGTGCTTACTCCCAAGTAAGTGTGTATAGGATTGAAGCCTTAGGGATTGAGAGACCTTGATTTTGTTAAGTACTTTTAAAAATGTAATCTGTGTTGCTGGTTATCGTGGTACAATGAGTGTGCCAAGGTATTTATGTAGGAATTTCACAAGTATTTTCCCCCCCTCCCACTGATGCCAGTCACCTTTCTGGGTTAGGCCAGAACTCTTTTGAGAGAAAATAATCTCTGCCTATTCACTGTCTGAACCTTGCCCTTCACTCTCTCCCCACTTAGCGTTCTTTTAAAAACAGCAACAACTAAATAGCTCCAACTTTAAAGCCTTTCTTAATAAGAGACTGTTCTGCCTCCCAGCTCATTTCCCCTGCCATGCACCCACATTTTATCAGCCCTCAAATGATTGGTCTTTGCAGGCATCTCAAAACCCCATCATCATGGTTTGTTACTTGAAAGGAATGTTCTCCTCAAAAATAGGAAGGGTCATTCTAATCTTTCGATAAATGCCTTTGTGGTACATGGCAGAACAAATGAAAATGCAAAACCCTCAATTTGTCAAAATGAAAAACACACAACTTTTTCATCCTTAAATCAGTTGTTTTATTCTGATCATTAGTTAGTCACATTGGCCTGGTTCACACATATCACTAACCTGTGGCATGAGTTGCTGTGACCATGAACAACTGGGAAAGAGTTTATTTGGGGTTGTGAACTCTGGTTTGATACTCATGAGCCATGGGTTGTTTCAACAGACTACAGCGGTCATGGGCAAGAGCAGCAACAAACAACACCTCAGCCACTCTACATGTAACTGTTCTCTCTCAATTGCCCTTTTCTGGAACTGGCAGTAATGGCAAATTCTGCCTGGCAAAACAAGCTGGGGGAGTTTGCAGAGGTTAGCCCCACTGGCCTTGTATGCTCCTCATTCATTGGCTGATTAGAGTTACATTAGGGTGACCATATGAAAAGGAGGACAGGGCTCCTGTATCTTTAACAGTTGCATAGAAAAGGGAATTTCAGCAGGTGTCATTTGTAGATATGGAGAACCTGGTGAAATTCCCTCTTCATCACAACAGTTAAAGTGCAGGAGCTATACTAGAGTGACCAAATTTAAAAGAGGGCAGGGCACCTGCAGCTTTAACTGGTGTGATGAAGAGGAAATTTCACCAGGTTCCCCATATCTACAAATGACACCTGCTGACATTCCCTTTTCAATACAACTGTTAAAGGTACAGGAGCCCTGTCCTCCTTTTCACATTGTCACCCTAGTTACATGTATGCACTTGCTTTCTACACTATATGCACCCCATTAATAATCAGATTGGATTCACCTGCAACTCTACAGAAAAGCATAAGAAACCAGTAAAATGTTTCATTACATTAACATGTGGAGTTTTCTTAGTTCGATCTGAACTAGCAACATATGTGAAACAATTCATGGTTGGCTGCCTAAAATTCAGTCAGTAATTAGGCACAGGGAAACCAGATCCTGGCTGAGTTCAGACGACACGCTAATCAACAGTTGTCACCCATTCTGTTGCTATTATGCCCCCCACCCCTGCCGGTCGCCTGAACTCAGCCACTATCTTTGAAAGTGGCAATGCTATCAGTAGTGCTTGGCAAGCCCTCAGAGGGTAGAGGGGAATTTGGGAAGGTGGATATCAGGACAGAGCAGGAGAAGGTGGAGAGAAACAAACAACCCAGAAATTGTGAAAAGAAACGGTGCTTTGCTTCATTGTCTGCTAGAGAAACCTTGGGTAGGGCAACAAACCATGGCTTTACCATAGATTAAATAAACCATGCGTTAGCATTATGTGTGAACAACATCTCTGAGTGCCATGGGGAGAAAGGCAGGATATGAATTTAAGTAATACATAAATGCATTTTCCATCTCCCAACCATAACACGAAACAAAAGTCACTGAGTAAGCTGGAGCCATCATGGACTGAATTTCTGTGGTTTGTTTTAGTAAAACATAGTTAAGATTAACCATGGGGTTTAGATGTGATGCTAAACAGAGGAGGGAATGGGGGAGTAAATGAGCTTGAGGTTTAGCATTAAATATAAATAAAACCATTGGGTGAATGAAATCTCACTGGACCACATAGTATGCTGTGCTTCATGATTTTCAAGGGAGACGTAAGGAACCAGGCTACGCCAATCCCCATACTAAAAGTTGTTCCAAGACACACTCTGAGAAAGGGACTGAAAAGTAGAATGCCAATTGGGGAGAGTCAGGGTTGATGCTTGGGTTATATTTAGCACAACAGAAGTGATAGCTGAAAATCAATAAAATACAGTGTTGTTTATGGATATCCCTGTCCCATCCTTGAAGACTTGGATCAGAAACAGAACAAATTATATTTATTTATTTATATTTATATCCCACCCTTCCTCACAAGGAGTCTCTTTGAGACTAAAAGTAAGACCTACTTAGATTCCTGGAACTGTTTTTCAGGCCTCACCTGCACTAGTTTTAAGATATCTAGAAGTAGGAGGTACAATGACACCAGTGTTCATTTTAGTCAAAGTCCAGTCTGGCTTTCTATCTGTGTTACTTTTTCTTCTCTAGCTCCAAATAGGATGTGATGTGACTCCCTACGAAGAAGTAAAGAGTCATCTGATCTATGTGCCACATTAAGCTATTAGCATCGTTTTTAAAGTCCCCATAGATGCCTGAGTTCCTTCCAAATCTTAGTTGACAATTAAGCAGAAAGAAACTAGTGTGTCTTCCCTTCTATGTAATTAGCTGTTATTTCTGCCTTCAGGATTCAGCAATGAAGGGTTTCCCATTCTCTGCCAAACCACTGGGGACTGAAGGGTAGTTACATTTGTATTGACAGCACCCATTTCCCCTCGCTTCAGGGCTGGGACAAGCAAGGTGAAGGAGAAAGCTCCATCAGAGTTTACTTCATATCAGGAACGTAGTCTCTCCCTCTCTTTCTCTCCGTCTCTCACACACATAGACATGAGCAGTTTGTGTCTATCAGGGACTGTTCTTTTGGTCCAATGGGATGCCAATGGTTCTATAATGTCATCGTCGTCCGCTTGATAGTTGAGGTGAAATGACAAGAGCACAACAGGAGCTCTTTCTGTATCTAACTTCTTCCCACCAAAGTGTGTGTGTGTGTCCCCCTCATACTTCACCTTAGAATGTTTGTTCTCAATGTCAGACTGAGAGAAGCTACAGAAGGGACTTATGTACAGTTAGAAGAAGCCAGTTTTGTGTGTGTATTAAAAAAACCCATCCCAATGCATTAATATGGATGTTAAAACACAATTTTACCACAGCATTAAGAAATTAAAATTCGAGCAACTCACCACAGCTGACAAGCATTAGTGTTGAGTGCATTTATTTGTTCCCATGAGGGCTTTTGCTTTTAGTCATCTGTGTGAAATCCTTGCTTGTTAGGTAAAATCACTTTCATTTAGAAGCTGCACTGTTTCTGACATTTTGGAAGGGTGAATAAACAAGGTAAAATGGAGAATGGAGGAACTAAATGAAAATGTTTGAGTCGAATTGCTGTTTGCCGTCAATACCCACAGGCTCTGTGCTCTGCTGTTCTTTGTCAGTAATACATCAATTTCAATGTTTATGTCAAAGCTCTCTATAGATTACACCAGTGATTGAAAAATGACAGCACCAAAGCAAAATACATATCTGAAGGATTCATTTCATAAAGCAGTTACAAAATGCAATTGAATTATGACTCCAGAGAACCAATAGCAAAATGTCTGGTGACTCACCACTCAGACCTAGGAGCTGCTGTGCTGAGGGGGTTGGTGTAAAGGTGCTGAGCCTCTTGCGCCCTGAAGAACACAGCATCATTCTTGCTGGGCCAACAAATAAGAGATTTGGAAATAATATAGTGACTGCCATGATACCATTGCAGGGATTCAACCAAGCACAAGGGCTTTTCATGGAATAAAGTGTTCCATGCAGAGCTATAGAGCTTTATCACACCAGCGTAATACTGTGCAATCACTGCGAACTGCGTGCAAAGGACTCCGAAGTTTTCCAGCTTACAATCTGCTTTTATTGCGAAGTACTCTGAAATTTTCCAGTTTATAATCTGCTTTGACTGTGAAGTACTCCCATGCATCCTGCTTTAATTGTGCTATAAAGGGAAAAGAATCGAGGTATTTAGCTACTAGTTTTCAAGTGAATAATTTGTTGTTTTCCGACCGGCCACTGGGGGCACAGGATCTTGTTTAAAGAAAAATTAAACAAATGCTTACATCTGTGTAAGTTTTAAAGATAAAGACTTCAAAATTGGCACAGTAATAGATATTAAGGAGAGCTTTAAGCATACCAAATTTGAATTGTATTGGGTCATCCATTGATTTTTTATGATTTTTTACATTTCCCTCTTTAAACCCATTTCCTGGTGTGCAAAGGATCTTAGGAGTGCTGCCACCCGGGGTGTGATTTAGCTAACAACAATAACTGTGACAGCTTAGCGCTGTAGGGGATAATTTGAGGGAAACAGGTATGTGGGATGAAGCTAATAGGTAAGTCTTTCTTTCTTTCTTTCTTTCTTTCTTTCTTTCTCCTCATGCATTCTTCATCCACAACACAGAAAAATCAGTAAGGTTTAAAACCCCATCTGAAACACTGCATACTCAAAGAGATTAAAATAACCCCTAGTGTGTGCTTTATCTAGACATGAAAAGTTAGCAGTCACCAAAAAGGATATCTTATAGTTTCTGGGAAAGTTCCTTCCTCACTCTTTGATAAGACTCCAAAGAAACGTTCCTTTTCTATTGCTCTGGAGTTGCTGAACTGTTGTTTGGATCCGGTGATGGGATGGATGAGGATCAAAACGGAATCCTGACAAGACAGAAGCACCGTGGGTAGGTGGTTCCTAGGTCTGGAAAAGAGGTTTTTAATCAGTTCTGGATAGGGCTGCACTCCCCTTGAAGGAGAGTGTGTGCAGCTTGAGGGTGCTCCTTGATCCACTTTGTCGCTAGAGCTTCAAGTCATCCTGGTGACTCAGAGCATGTCTGGGTCAGCCTGGCCACAGAGATGGATGTTCTGGTTACCTCTAGGCTCAATGGCTGTAATGTGCCACACATTGGACCGCCCTTGAAAACGTATTGGAAGCTTCAACTGGTCCAAACTTCAGCTTCTAGAATTCTAGTTGCTTTATCTTATTACATCAGTTCTGAAGGCATTACATTGGCTCCATGTTTGCTACAGAGTCCAATTTAAGGTGCAGTTGCTTACCTTTAGAGGGTTTTGACTACCAGAACTCTCCAGGTGCTACATTCCCAACCATTTGTCTGGGAAACAAGGCATGTGGAGAGTGCACACCTAGTTTCCCAGTAGAATTGCACCTCCCGTTGCACTCTGCAGAGAAAAAAGATGCATGACACTGATTAGCAGCGTCTCTCCAGGGTTTCAGGCATTCCTTTTTATAGCCCTACCTGGAGACACCGGTGATTGAACCTGGGACCTTCTGCAGGTGTATCAAGTGGTCTACCATTGAGTTATGGCCCATCTCTATCCTGTCAATGTGCTAAAATAATCAGAGGAGGCCCTTCCCCAAGTTCCGTCATTGAGAGACATACATTATGAATTTCCAAAAGACGGGGCTTTCTCTGTGGAGGGACATCACCTCTGGAGAGTTCTCCCAAAAGAGGTACAACTGCTGCCAACTCTGTATTTTTTATTTTTTGGTACCAGGTCACATTAAGATGTTTTTTTATTTGCCCAGGAATTTTAAAGTAACTGTATTGTTTACTGGGATAGCTATGCCTCTCTATTGTATTGTATTGATTTGATTGTTGTTCTTTTTCTTTTCTTTTTTGTAAAATGCTTATGTACACTGCTCTGGGATTTCCCATGGATAAAGGGCAGTTTACAGCATTTTTAAATAAAAACAAACTAACAAATAACATTTCCCCAGGTGTAAGGCAGGCAACAATAACATGTCTCTGCTCTACAGCATGTGACACTGTTTAGACTTAGCACAACAGTATACATAGGCTCCCTTTTGCCAGGTCTGGGTACCACATTAATTATTGCTAGTTTCATTCCATAACAGTCACCATGTCTTTAAATAACCTTTTGAGTTGAAGAAAATAATTATAAAGGGAGAAATCCCATTTTGGACTCCTTGTGTTAATTAGAGCTCACCTCCATGTCTTTTGTTTAAGCTTCGGTCTCTCCATTAGATGCCTGAGAGATAACTCAGTCAGCATCCTGATGGATCAGTCACTATTCTGAAGGACTAGATGTGAAAGTCTACAATATGGTAATGACATTTGTTTCGCCCATAATGCAGAGCAGCAAAGTCATTCATTTTAAATTACTGTTCACTAACTGGTATCTCAAAAATAGCCAGAAAGTGGGCAAACACTGGTTGCATGAATCCCTCTTTAGTTGTAAGGTTGACTGGACTCACCCCAGGCAAGCAAAAGAATTGATCCATGGCTCTATAAAAATGGTAGGTCCAGTGTCACTGCATGTTAGGCTTTGAGTAGGAAAAGACTAACTCATGATATGAGACCAGTCAACTTTTCTCAATGGAAGGGCCCATTAGTCAGACAGTTTACTCCAGGGTCACCCAACCTTTTTGGGTCAGTAAGCGCATTTGGAATTTTGAGCTAATGTTGTGGGTGCTCTCACAAAATGGCTGCCATGAGGGCTTTCCCAGTAAAATGGCTGCCATGGTGAGCGTGGCCAGTCGCAAAACACAAATTTCCCTGAATGCAACTGGCGAGACTACAATAAAAGTAACTTGCTCAAGAGGTTATGCAGAATGCAGAAGTACGGTTTGATGTCCAAAACACAAAACCACCCTTTTGAATCCAAATAAAGATGGTGCTGGAGGGCAGTGCCTCACTTTGCATCATGCGTGCCTCCAAGTCAACAAACTCTTAAGAACTAAAATAAAAATCAAGAGGGGCAGGAAGCCTGGCATCCATGGGCACATTGGTGCCCACAGTTATCATGTCGGCGCCCCCAGATTTACACAACACAGGGACAGTTTAATTCCTCTAAATACTGTAGTAATATAAAAATTGAACAAAAAGTGTTGGATCTAGCCCCCCCTCTAGATTATAGGGGAGCCCCCCCACCTACTGTCTTCCCAAATTCTATGTAGCATTTTCAGGGGGCTGGAGGGGCTGCTGTCAGAAGGAAGGGGTAGGGAAGTTGATAGATGCAACGTAAATCCAACATGTATTTTTCTAGTCTAATGACACCCCTCCCCAGAATGCCATTAAAATGAATATAAGATTTCTAACTATTCAGCAATAGTACTAGTATTGGGATGTGGAATCTCTTTCTGCACCATCATTCACAGTGCAAAAATCCTAAGCATGTTTACTCAGTAGAAAGTAAGTTCTACTGAGTTCAATGGCACCAGATACTCCCTAAACATTTTCTTTAAGTTGGCGGCCTCAATCCCTAAAGGTTACATATAGTGTCGCATGAGTAGACTTCTGTTGCACAACAGCACATTCCCATACTTTCCTCTCCCTTGTGTGTCTCCAAAACCATTTCTGGAGTCCCCCCAGATGAGATTTGGGGGGCTCAGGCAGCTGCAATGGGGAATGACAATCCACTCCAGTGACAGATGCTGTTCTATCTACTGACAGACACAATTGGATACCACTCTAATTTTCTACCTTTCGAAGTAACACACATGTCTCCTTTGGAAGGTTAGTCAGCATAGTGTCAGCGCGCAGTTGTACACCCGTGTGTCATTGACCCGCAGCCTCGTCTGTTTCCTTGTGCTATTTCCATCTTTTGTGTCTTCATCTGCTTTGGAAGCTGTGTGTGAGCAGGAAAATGAACCACTTTCCACCTTCCTATTTGGGCCCGTCTGGATAATAAGGCGAGTTTTTAGATTACTGGCACCAATTTGTCTCCTGTGTGTCAGCATGTTGCTTATCATTATCATTAGCCCAAATGCAAGCCTGGTCGCTCTTTTGATGTGGGTATAACAGCGATTAGTTCAAGGCTTCTAACAGACTGGGGGTGGAGTACCTTCTGCTATGAATCATCTGTGGGCTCAGTTTGATATGTATTTGTGCCATATGCTGTGCTGGGGAGGGGGGAGGGGGAAAAGGAGGAGATATTTGATCACATCAGGGGGAAAGGGGATATTTTTTGTGGGGAAGGCAAAGCAATTTGCTTTTCCTTGAAAGATGCTTTCCGTGTAATTTGTTTGCGGATATGCAGCTCTTTGGAAATTGATGCCATGCCATGTTGTTGAGCACACATTGTGCCGAGAAAAGTGCATGAGAAAAATGGAGCTCCAATATTGTTTTGGCAGCCTCCTCTCCTTGTACCAACCAATAACATGCTGATTCCAGGAGACGGAGTGCATAAAAGTGTGTGTTTTGCACACAACTGAGTGCTTGCACATGTGTGTACACAAGTCCAGGGCAGATATTGTTGGGTGACTTTCAGTTAGGGCCTGAAGATGTGGATCATAGAATCCTAGAATAGTAGAGTTGGAAGGGGCCTACAAGGCCATCGAGTCCAACCCCCTGCTCAATGCAGGAATCCACCCTAAAGCATCCCTGACAGATGGTTGTCCAGCTGCCTCTTGAACGCCTCTAGTGTGGGAGAGGCCACAACCTCCCTAGCAACTGGTGAAGTTTAACAACCCCCTTATGGCTTATTACATCTAGTACAGAGGGGATGACCTGTGGGGTCTGGGAGGTTATAAATTCCTCTGTGCAAGGGGGAGTGGTCCAGTCTCCTTAAAGGGGGCAGAAGTGAGTCCACCTTTGAGCAAACTCTTGTTCAAATTCCTTCCTGAATAAGGTGCTCAAATGATTGCACTCTTGGATGCCCCTGGGCAATCTGGTCTTCACTGAGAAGAACTTTGTAGCTCTCCCATCTCCCTCCCTCCCTCCCTCTCTCTCTCACACACACACACAGAGAGAGAGAGAGAGAGAGAGAGAGACATGCACACATGTCCCTGCAATATCCTTGCAATTATGGCCCATTGTACATAGGGAATGGACTATTTTTCCATCCTTAAATGCAATTTGTCCCATTTCCACACTAGCTTGCGAGTTTTTTTAAAAAAAGTCCACATGAAAATTGATACCCATTTTGTGCACACATTGGCATACATATGCATTTTTGTATGAAGGTTTGCCTAATATGGCCATTTTTGCAAGCTATTTCCCTTAATATAATGTAATTTTTGCATTTTTCTAATATACATATTTTCATGCTTACCTTTCCCTAACACACACACACACACACACACACACAAACACACACATTTTGGTATAGTTTTGTGTTTTTTTAAAAATGGAAAACTGCAAGCACAATGTGAGAAAGTGTGACTATCAGAATATAACTGCTTTTCAGTTTGTGTATTAGTTTAGTTGTGTATTATTAACATGCACACCAAACTAATTTCTTCTTCCCCATCCCTTGTTGTTGTTACGTTAGGGTAGCAGGGAAATAGGCCAGGATCAAAGAGGGCTTTCAAACACAAATGTCCTTTATTGTTACATAACATGTCTGAGATAAATTTCACCTATGAGCTACTGAAGGAGCTCAAGAAGTCCAAAAAGCATGACGTTCAACCTCCTTCTACACATGACAATGCTTTATCATGAGGGGCTATGCCTAGTATTCTAGAATAATTGTAGAATATGGAATTGTCTCATATTCATTCCTTGGTATCTCCCATTGGGGCTAGGAACGAAATCCTGGAGAATTGCTTGCAGTCGCTGTAGACACAATACTCAATTAAACAGATCAATGACCTGATGTGGTAAAAGGCAGCTTCCTAGTGCTTTAACAACTGGCCTCTTTCATTGGGATTGCCCTTTAAATCCAAATAAAAAGGCTCCAGTTTGTTTTTGTTTTGAAGCAGCATCTGTTCTCTTCCCCACCCTTAGAATACAACTGCCCTTATGGCTCCCTTGAACAGCTTGACAGGGCTTCTTTCTTTTCAGATACTTTCATCTGGCAGCTCTACTGTTCTTGATGCAGTAGGATAGCGATACACATAAAAGCCTAACTTTTATGGAAAGATAGAAAGTTTGAATGCCACCTTGGCGTTTTTTTTCTTGTTTCCATTGACATAATATCTACATAGCTATATGAGGCTATGAAGCATTTGCACCCAATGAAAGCCAGAACAATTCACTGACTAATTCCAATGTTGGCCAAGCTGCTCAGCTCACACGTTGGCAAACTGGCCGAATGGCCACTCAGGCTCTTGCCACAACAATTAAGCCTTTTCTTTTCTTTTTTCCATTTTAGAGGAATTGATAGATGTTCGCCCAGCTGGAAACAGCTTTCCCTTGCTTTGAATTTTTCCATCTCAGGTGGCAGTTCCTCGATGCAGTGCAGTCCATTGTAAAAAATATTCTACTGTATATGTCATAAATTACAGAATGTGGTGGATTATATATATTTTTTAAAAAAGCTAGCCTTCTGTCATTGAAATTGAGATGCAGTTAATTTCTGTCCAGAAAGTGGCTAGCTGTTTTTAAAGCCCCTTTACTCAAAAGAGCCCTTCTGCATCATCCAAAGAGCCCATATGCCAAATGCAAAAAGAATTTGCAAGAGAGAGAGAGAGAGGAGGACACCCAAGGTCAAAGTCAGAATGTAACTGGACGCAAGCAGACTGAAGAGGATATTGTTGTGGTCATTTGCATTGCCAGTTGCTGGGGCCAAACATCAGCTCTACTCAGAACTTGTTGGAAAGGGAGCAGAGGAGAGGACCTGCTTTCCATGTGAAAAGGCCAGTTCACCGTAAGGAAATCAGTTAGCAGGCCTGAAAAAGGATACTGCTTGAGACCTACTGGGCTAGGGGGATTAGGAAGCATATCCCCGTTTGTAGGCATTTCTTACACCACAGTTAGGGCATAAACCTATGCCTGTTTAGACAGCGGGAGGGGAGTCCTGCGGCACCCTGCATGTCTGGCTGGGGAATGCTGGGAGTTGTAGGACTTTTTCTGACTAAAGCGGTATAGGATTGTGCCTTTACCTGGTTTGGGCATCATGGGGAGCTGTGATGCTAGAAACCAAGATACTTTCGCTGAAACTGGGTGCAAGAGAGGAAAAAGAAGCAGAGGAGCCAAGAAGAAGTATGTGGGCATATGTTCCAAATCAGACCTGAATCAGGCCTGAGTGTGGTTGTTAGGCTAATAATAAGTGAGCTGTTTCTATGTTTTGAAATGCAACCCTAAGCCTGTTCATTCTGAAGTCCCACTGGTTTTCATGGGATTCATGCCCTTGTAAATTTGCATAGCCTTAACATAATTTAAAATTGATTTTGATTTTTCAATAAATTGTAAGCTCATTAGAACCAATGCGAAAAAATAGGTATAGCTGCTAAACCAGCAAATAAAATATTGTGAGGTGAACGAGTTCAGAACTATAAGGCACGTTGTACATTAAGGTTGCAATCCTCTGCACACTTGCTTAGGAGACAGATCTAAAACAGTGGGGCCTACTTCAACATAAAGATGCAAAGGATCATGTTGTGCAAGTGCTCTAAAAATGGTACATATATATATATATAATTCATCGGGCTCACCCTGTTCTGTTCTTTGACATGGTTTTGTGATTTGGATATGAATCAAAGCCTCATTCTGAATGTGTTAGAATCTCCCACTATGGTGACTTCCCTTGCATGTTTCCTCAAACAGGGCAACACACAAACAAGTAGGCTGATGGCACTCTATTAGTACTTAGCAAACCTCACGGTTACCCTGCTAAAGTAAAAGATGGAAATCTATGATAGCAACACCTAAGTCAAAGTTTGGGCATGAGCACAACTGCCTTCAGGTTCTTGATGGACTCCCTTATTGTTTCCCTCTTCCTAAGGTCCATGAACAGATTATTATTATTATTATTATTATTATTATTATTATTATTATTATTATTATCATCATCATCATCATCATCATCATCATCTGTCAATTCACTTTAAATTCATGATGAGCGTTCTTTTTCGTGACACAGAGCAAGTTTAAGGTAACCATGTGAAAACAAGGACAGGGCTCCTGTATCTTTAACAGTTCTATGTATAGAAACTGGAATTTCAGGAGCTGTCATTTGTATGCATAAAGCACCTGGTGAAATTCCCTCTTTATCCCAACAGTTAAAGCTGCAGGAGCCCTGCCCTCTTTTGTAGCTGGTCAAGAGGACAGGGCTCCTGCAGCTTTAACTGTTGGGATGAAGAGGGAATTTCATCAGGTGCTGCATGTGCATACAAATGACACCTGCAGGAATGCCCTTTTCTATGCAACTGTTAAAGATACAGGAGCCCTGTCCTCCTTTCCATATGGTCACCCTATTCAAGTTTCTCTTCTGGGGAGTGAATGGAGAGAACAAAATCTGCTGGCTGCAGTTGTTTTACACTATGGGCCTGTTCAGACAATATGCTAAGCGATGGTTAGGCCACTAACCCTTTTGCAGCAAATGGTTAGTTTGTTTAAACTATGGTTATGTAGCCAGCTCGGTTAGAAATGGTTCACAAAACATGCTAAGCCATAATGTTTAGCTCAAGATATTTAACCACCATAGCTTAGCATGTTGCCTGAACAGGATCACTGAAACATAATGCCCAGGCTGGTAGGGAAGAAGGCTTTGATGTGAAATGCACTAGTTATGGGAACAGAAAGTAATGGAAATATCCTCTCTGCCCGGTTTTGTCACCAGGAGGTGGGGGCTCATTTCCAAGCAAGACTCAAATACTTTCCTCTGTTGCTGCTTTCTTTTATAGGAAATTCTTAAGAATCAATCATGAAATAGAGGCATTACCAGACCTGTATTTACTCAGGATTGTCTTACAAATTGAAGAGGCTGACTCAATTGTGTGGATGCACAAAAATTTGATTTAACTCGAATCTGCCCCATTCTCATCCCAGAATGTGAATTGGACCGCTTGCACATTCCCAGGATTATGTTCATAACCTCGGGAATATGTGAGCTTTTCCCCAAAACTTTAGGAAAATGTGCACTTTAAATATACAGATTGTAAATATACATTTTCATGACTTAGACTATGCGGGAAAAGAGCACATCTGAATGTGCACTTTTTAAAAAAATGCATACTCAAGCGTGCACTTTCCCCACTAAAACAAAAAAGTAAAATAGATAGCAAAGCAATCCAGGTTTCAAGGTGGTGCTCAGCGAACCTTGGCAATTTTGGACATTGCTGATTCTCCCACCCCTACTCAATTCATGGAGGACCATAGCATGTGGAAATAAGATTATAGTAGACCATAGCCAGATCTACACCAAGCATGATATGACACTTTGAACACGGTTTGAAAACTGTATTTGAAGTGTGTCCTGGGCCCCAACAATTGTCATTATTGTTATAAACCATTTTAAAGCAGTAGTGTAGATCCTGCCCATAACAGCCTTCTACATATCTACATTTCATCATCCCTCTTGAACCCATGTACCTGGTACATGATGTATCTTTCCATAGACCAAGTTTGAAGAACTTCATAGCAGTTGAACAGGCAGCACTAAGGACAATGAAATGGTCAGTCTGTTCACTTGGAGAGAGAGAGAGAGAGAGAGAGAGAGAGAGAGAGAGAGAGAGAGAGAGAGATGAAAGAATCTCTATAATTTCTGATCAACTGTGATGTGGGAGAGGTTAATTTGTGCTACAGCAAGTAAACTATGGATTGGACTGTTATCTCCAGAGTTACCAAAGACTGTTCTTGAATGGGGGGGGGGGCTGCATGTCAGGAAGGTATTGTTCCTTCAGCTCTATAGCTGTTTCTTTTGTTAGCAACCTGCGATGGTGTTCACCTAGCAAAGAAATATATACAGATTCTTGGTCAGCATTTTAAGAAGCCAGAACTATTTGGGGATGGACTGCACTGGCATTATTACCAGAGAACTGTACGTGTAGTGCAATGCAATTATAGATCTACTGATCCACTCACTTCAAGGTGGGGATGGGAAGGAAGGCTCTGCCTATTTGTGTGCATGCAGCCATGTACACCATTAAAGCTGCCCCTGTAGCATCAGATGTCCCATAGCAACAAAGAACTGGTGGACTGCGGTGGATGGATTCATAATATCTGCTGTAATTCTAACAACATTCTGTAAAAGATATGCCTTTTCCTAAGGATATAGCTGCTCTGCTTTGTAAATTGGCAGTGCACCAAGAATCATAAAATAACCACGCAAACTATGTGTGTCCTAGATTGCATGTGAGCAGCTTCTGAGATTGTATCTGCCAAACATAAGCCAAAGGGAAGGGAGAGTGGATGTGTCAGGGACTGAGTCTACATCAAGTGACAGTAACACACTGTCCGTGCTGGAAACCTGTCAAAACTGCTAAGGGTGAAATAAACACAAAACCAAAGATTAGTTGCTGGCATTTGCATATTTGTGGATGCTGGTCATCCTGGGAGCTGAATATATTATAAAACAAATCCCCCTAGAGCAAAGGACAGAAAATCAGCTAGTAAACAAGACAACTCTAATTATTTAACAGCAGACTCTGGAATAATTAAATGCTGGTAACCCAAGTAGCTAAAAGCCAATTATGTAACCACAGCTGCATTATCTGAATGAACAACAAGGAACTATTTATTTTCCAGTTCATCTCCCAGCACCTCTCTTAACTTCCATATGCTTAGATATCCTTATTACTGACTGTGTATTATTGTTTTTGATGATTTACTGAAATGGAGGGAACTCTGGTGACCATCTTGCTTTACAAAGGAACCAGCTGTACAGTGTCAGGACTGATGGGTGTCTGGCAGTCAGCAATGACTGCCATGTGATAGACCCCAGTTCTTCTGGACTGTTGCCAAGTTCATAAGAAGAACATAAGAAGAGCCCTGCTGGTTCTATCTATTCCAGCATCCTGTTTCCCTCAGTGGCTCACGAGATACTGGTGGGAAGGTCCCAACCAGCAATTCTTGAAAAGTCTACTTTCTCAATAATATGTGCTAATGGATGAAAATGAAGAAGGGCGCTGAGATCTGTATGAACAAAGATTTCCTTGTTTAATGAGAGACCAACTGAAAATATCCCCAATGTTTCTTTTCTTTCTTTAAATTGAAAGTAGCTTCAGGAGGCTGTTAACAGGAGAGGGATAGCAGTTATTAGTGACTAGGGATTCTCCCGTTCCAAACACACTGTTTTTCTGCTCCAAATAACATCCTTCCAAGGCTGCTTTTCATTGCATCTGCATGTAATGTCTAGTTTGGCCTTACATTTTAGCATCTCTACTACAGAGATTTGGTGGGAACCAAGACTAAGCACATCTGATGGACCATCTTTACATTTTCAGGACTAAAACAGCTCATTGTATAAAATGGCTTTATGAATACGGGTTTATGCCTTATTATTCTCTGGCAGGATCTACACTACTGCTTTAAAGCGCTTTATAACAGTTTTGACAACTGTTGGGGCCTAGGACACACTCCATATACAGTTGTCAAAACTGTTAAAAAGCGCTTTAAAACAGTAGTGTAGATCCAGCATTTATGCCATTCAAACATGGAATCTGATACTATCGCAGAATTCAGTCTACTGAGAGTCTCAGATCTGGGTCTGATCCTATAGGCAAGAGGATACTAGAAGAAGAGGGTACTTCCTATATTCAGTTCCCCACGCCATCATACAAATAGCCTATTTGGTCGGTGCTGTATGTAGGGTAGATTACAATAAGCGACTTGATTTGTCTAAGCTGATTGCACCAACCATCTGTTTGGGAAGGGAGATATTTGTAGCAACCAAACATGACAATCTTTGGATGAAGACCACTATCATTTCCCCCACTCTATAGCACTTGCTTGTGTTTGTTTACTAAATGTGTACCATATACCAGGACATACCATGAAGTTCTAAATATTTTACTGACAGTATTCTAGCTTGTACTGATGACTAGATGTAATCACTTTCTAAGTTATCTTATATGTGTTGAAACATACAGCTTTTGGGAACAGGTTTTGAATGGAGGGGGGGGGAAGGACAAACTTTAACAGCAAAGTAGATGCATGGGATCTACTTTGTTTTTTTACCAGAACTCCAAGATCCATCACCCTTTGGAACTTAACTCAGCTTGCAGTACCTAGAGTAAAAAAGGAGCTAGCGGAAGAACTCTCAGAATTACTGTCTATTATCTTTGCAAAATCATGGAAGACGGGTGAAGAGTTGGACGACAGGAAGAAGGCTAATGTTGTCCCTATCTTCAAAAAGGGCAAAAGGGAGGAACCTGGGAACTATAGACCAGTTAGTCTGACATCAATCCCTGGGGAAAATGGGAGCAGATTATAAAGAAGTCAATCTGTAAGCACCTTGAAAACAATGCAGTGATTACCAGAAGCCAGCATGGATTCGTCAAGAACAAATCCTGTCCGACTATTCTAAACTCATTTTTTTTATTATTGGTTAACCTTCCTTGGGCACTGTGGGAATGCTGTGGGCATATTCTTGTTAATATTCTAAGGCTCATGCTCCAGCATTTGTTATAGCACTGATTCACAGAAGGAGGTTTTAATAAGAACCTAAGGCCCATTCTACACCTACGGGTGTAGAGGGAGAGGAAGCGATCCCAGGCTTACCTGCTTCTGGGATTGTTGCCCTCAGTCCACATGGGCTGCACAATGTCACGGGTGTCACACCCATCATGGCCACCATTTTTTTAAAGAGAAAGAGCTGGAGCACACTTGTGCTCCAGCAAAAATTAAAGTAATTAAGGGAGTCTTGATGGCCCTGGACTCTCCCCGTCCCAGTTCCTTCCCTTTGATGACCCCCACTACTTACAGGGAAGAGGGAAGAAGCCAGGATGGGTGCCCACATTGCCTGCGGTCCTCAGGATTGTCCCAGGATCACAGGTAAAACCAGGATAACTGAGGTTTCAGTTACCCCGGGGAAATGGAGGGATTATCCCTCTCTGCTCCCGGGATCCCCTGTGCATCATTTGGATGCACAGGGATGATCCCTTGAAAAACGGATAGTGTAGAAAGGGTCTAAGAAGATCCTTTCTGCATCAGATCAAAGGCCTATTTAGTCCACTTCCCATAATGGTCCAGCAGATACTTCTGGGAAACTCACAAGTGAGACATGACAGTGGTAGCCTTCTTCTTTTGTTGCTGTTGAACAACTAATAATTCAGAGATCTTCTGCCTCTAAACCAGGGAGTAGCATGTAGCCATGACCATAGCCCTATTTAGGCATTTGAATGAATTTATGGACTTAAAGTGAGAAGGGAACAGGGGTATGTGCTCAAATCCTGCCTCCAACATCCTCATTCACACTGGCTCACTTCAATTATTTGTGTATTTCATTTGAACACTCTTGGGAAATCTCCCTGTGATTAGAAATCATGGTAATGTAGAGGGGAGGTTTGAAGTGAAACCAGTTTGTGTGGAGACATTAGGAGTGGGATTTACATACACGCTACTGCACTCTCCCCAGTTTAAGGGCATCTGTGTAGCCATTATTCTTCATGAACGTGCAGTGTTCTTGCTTCCCCAAGTTGTAAAGGGAATTGCGTAGAAAGCTAGCTTTGAGTCGGAAGGATTGGATGTGCTATAATCTTGAAATATTTATGAATACATTCATGAATATGCTTATTTAAAAGATTTCTGTCTACCATCTAAACCTTGTATGTGGCCCTTGTTGAGGGTTTTGATGTTTCACAGGAAGATGTCTAAAGGGGAAGAAACCTTGATCATACTAAGGCATTGCAATGGATTGCTCAATAGCAACCGCAACAGTGAATAAGTCTGAGACAGAAAACTTAAGCACATCCCCTGTTACATTTGTGATGGTGGCATAACATCCAGGAGATGATTTGATAATACCTAGTGATGAGAGGGATTAGCTGCCTTCAGCTTCAACACCCACAGAGCTCCCAAACTTGATGGATTTACTAGTCTAATCCTGCTTTAATATATTTCCTATTTCCTCATTTCTGATTATCTCCACTCCCTTATAAATTCTACTCTCCATATGATTACAACCCTGCTAATAAACAGTGCAGCTTTATTATTATATTGCTTTTGTTATTCTGATCATTTCAGCATTCTAAAATGTCCACTGATCCATTTGAGCACCACTCCAATACAACAACCTCAGCATGCATTGTAAGGATGACAGGGGGTGGGGAGATTAATATTGAGGCCTAATGCTCCCAAGCAGCAGATAAGGCAGTAAACCTATGTTTGGACTGTACCACTTCAAGTTGCAAATGGAGGATCACGTGACTGAATGCTTCTCCATTAAAACATGTCTTTCAAATGATTTCTGAATATATAAAACTAGCTATGAAGGTGGCAGCCAACAGAAAGCTCTGGCGTGGGCTGGTCCATGAAGTCATGAAGAGTCGGAAGCGACTGAACGAATAAACAACAATGAAGGTGAAGGGTTCTAATTTAGCTATACCTTTCTTTGTGATATGCTAGCTTTATATTTGAGGCAATTCTTTATATGGAAGATTCCCCCTAGAGCCTGAAATGGTAGAGCCTAAACACAGGTTTACTTGTGCCATGTGCAGTTTACAACAACTATGCTTCTATTTGTAGCTTGACTTTCTGTCCTATATACAACAAATATTACCATTTTTTTCCTTGTCCTTTTTGTCAGAGTTCTCTCTGTGTGTGTGTGTGTGTGTGTGTGTGTGTGTGTGTGTGTGTGTGTTAAACACAAAGTGTTAAATTAAACAACTGACATACATGTGAACTCAAGCTACGGAGATATCAGACTGCTATATTTCTAAAGTTGATTTACCTTACTAAAAAATGAAGTAGGTTTCATTCAGCAAAAGTCAAATCGTGAAAACTGCATCCTGAAAGCAGGAATCATAGGTGGTACCAGGGCAGCAAAAAGTGTAACTCCTGTCCCCCATGCCCCCAAATCAACAAAAATAGCTCCCCTACTCACAGCTGGACCCTGGCTTGCAGTTACATGATGGCCTTTTTCTGCAAACAGGAACCTTCCGTGAAGGCCTACATCTTGCTATTACAAAATCGTAACTGAATCATAAGCTGGAATTTAAAATAAGAGTTCAATTCTAACGAGGCTTGCTTGACTGTTAATTTCATCAAAACCAATAGGGTTTACTTCCAAAACAATAAGTATATGATATGAATATTAATGTGAAATATAGTTTTTGTTCCTTTCTCAGATCTAATATGTGGAACAAAGCTTGCCCACTTCCACATTTTTTCTGATTTATTTATTACATTTCTATCCTGCCCAATAACCGAAGCTGGATCACTACTGGATAAAACCTGTGAATACTGAAGAGTTTTGGAGTTATTTGGCAGGTGGAACAAAGGCAGAGACATTGTGCTAGTTCACATTATATTTCCAGCACAGATCAAACACCACAGGTCAAACTTTCATATCACCTACATCATGTCAGACACAATGCATTTGGTTAAGATAATTCACACATGCAGCCACAAATCATCAAATGTTGAATAATGAAGTGATGAAAAGTCAAGTCATGTACACACAGGTCTGCCTTCAGTGGTGCATAATGTTATTATAATGCACACCTGTGCCACTTTAAAGACTACTGATTTATTTAATGGGCTAGGGCTCTAATTCATGACATTTATGCCACACAAATATCTAATGCCTGTTAGTCACTAGACAGTTTTTGTATTTGCAGTAAAAGACTAACATCGCTACTCTTCTAGATTACAGCACACAAAGTGAGCAGAGGTCACTGCCCAAAGTGGACACTGATTTCCCAGCATCAACTGATGAAGCCTTGCCCACACTGTCAGTAGGAAGTGGGATCCATTCATGTTTTGAGATGCATTTGTGGAATACTGCACTCAGGGAAGCAACTCAGAGACTATTTTTGTGTTCTGAACTTGAATAGGGCAAACGCCTGAGATGAAGGCATGCTCCATCCCTGCCTTCTCCTCCATTGCAATTGTCAACCTCAACTCATGCAGGTCATCTGTCTGAAGAATAGACCCTCCTCTATCCATGAAGGCTTTCCACACAAGCCATGATTGCTGGGAAAACAGTGCAGATAGAAGAGGTTCTGCTCTTCAGCCATTCGCCCTCTGCAGGTAGAGGGCGATAAACACGACAAAGGAGAGGGACGGGGCTGGAGTGGTCCTTTCTTGTCATGTGTTTGTCCTTATTTAGGTTCAAAACACCTGACGAGGGCTATAGTGTGGGCTGCAATTAAGTATCCTCAACTCTAGCTCTTGCCTGACTCATTCACACTGTTGATAAGCTGGGGCAGGTGTTTTTTAACCTTCTTCCCTTCCATGACCTATAGTGATCTTAATCTTAATCTTGTGAAAACTAGCAAATTAAATAGTTATCTTTCTTAGTAAAATATAGTTTGCTCTTGACTATAGTATTAGCTTTTCACTTACTATCTAAGATTTGCTTTAAGTAAAACATATGGTGCTTCATGTAGGAGAATGTCTTCTAGTATACCTTTGGGGTGACATATATTTAAAGCCATTCATGTCCACCAGTAAGTCATGCCCTTTATTTTGGAATCATGAATCCAGCAGAAAGGGCTGGAAGAAAACAACAGGGAGACAGTATACATATCTTTCCCTGAGTAAGTGAAGTATGTTGACTACTTCTTTACGTGCTGTTTTCAGGCATAGGAGCTACTCACAGACACATTTCCATGGTTTTCAGTTGTAATGTAGGAAGTGTCTTTAGGAGGGACAATAGAAAGTGTTGCTCTTTTACCACAAGGCAAACAAGTTTACTGCCAGAGAAAGGATGATGTATAGCACTAGCCAGAGACTTCAGGATTACTGTTTAATTCTCTACTGTTTGGCAGTCTCACTGGACAACTCATTTAGTTACTCTGAGGCTGTGTTTCTGGGATACAATATAGGGATGGTCGCAGTCCCACCTCCCCCAAGACCAGCAGTGTTTTGATGGTCAACGCCTGAATCATCATCAACATTAGGCATGGTAGTTTCAAATGAATTTATGATGGGACCTCCCACTGGTAGTTCAGGTTCTGTAGTATTGTCTTGGGCTGTAGCTGCTCAAGTGTCCCCAAGGAGTCAAAACCAAGGAAAGTTCCTGGGCCAATCTACAAAGCTTTATTGCAAACAATTAACACTACTGTAACAAACTAGGCACCTTTATGGGAAACTTCCCCCTAGACAACTCTATGCAACTAAGCAAAACAATTGACCGTTCAAAGGAAAGAAAGGGGTTTTCAAATGTCCCAAGGTTCAAGGTGGAGGAGGGAGCATCGAGGCCTTCTCACGCAACCTTTCTGACTGTCTCTTTGCTGCTAATCTTGCTGAACGTGTTAACTTCCAGCGATTCCTAGCATCCAGTAATGTTTTGGAATGTTCACCCTCCCTGGAAGTTGACTCCCTGTCTCCTGAGAGCATAGGATCTGGCCTTGAGGAGACAGACTCTGGGAGGGGCGCATTCGCAGCTGGAGGCTCTCCCGTGTGAACTTCCTCCCCCACTGGCTTGGCATCTTCTGACATCCATCTGTTTCTGATGGATTCCCTGCGTCACCTGGTCCCAACACCGGAGCAGTAGGGGCATACATGACAAGTATGATGTTATGACCCACATGGGTTGGTTTTCTCTTTTGGGGATGGCTAAGTCTGGATTCACCAGAATACAGCCATGGCTAGAGAAATGGCATGGTGAAGTGTGGGGAGAAGGAAGGAGATCCTTTTGTCAAGCGAAAGGAATCTCTTGTATTCCTCAACTAAATTTTCCACAAAAGAGGGAGGAAATCTTCTGTCTAACAGGGACAGGGAGACAGATTTGGAACCCACCAGACAACAGCTTTCTTTTCAAGGGGATCTGCTGGGTTGAGTGGGGTACAGGGCTGATTTAAATGTTGGAGCCCTCATAAAGAAGCCATTGGAAATGGCTTACCTGCCCTGTGTTGGATTTGGTTTCAGAAGAATGGTGGGCAGTCAGGTGTGAATTTACCCAGAATATATGCAGTATTTAATAAAGTGATTAGTGCCATACACATTCTAATTTGGTTGAGCAGTTAGCAATTTTCATGATTTTAGAGTTGGTTCTCATAGGTATAATCACACTGTGAAGACTATGCTTTTTGCTACTAACAGATGTTAACAATGTGCAGTTGCTGTACTGTGTGTACCCCCTAGCTGAAAAAAGATGCTTCTTTCTGTAGTATAAGAAAACTATTTTTATGCCAAGAAAAGGTCCCTGTTTCTCTTTCTGGGGGTTTATGTGTGTGTCATATGACAGTCTGAACTCGACGATGAGGTGAACCCCATAAAATTCTGAGCACGTTGACCTGCTATCTGTTGTCGCCACAGAGAGGAAGGCGTGCCACCTGTTCAGATAACCAGCCCTGTGGGGTGGCATCCGTTACTTCTCTAGGAACTGGAGTGACTGAACCAAGAGTTAAGGGCTTGTTTAAGCTTTATTTGCTTTTATTCACTGCATCCATTTTCCATCAATGAAATCTATCATTCTTTCACACAAGTGGACTCGAGTCATGTTAGCATCCTTGAACCTGGTTAGTGTGGGTCCTCCTGGCTGGACCAGGCCCAGATTTAAGACATGTCCACACTCCATATAGTGATGGGCGCAGTGTATTAAAGTCTTTTACCCTTACAGTCCAATTGTATGCAGTGTTGTCTATACCAGTATCATACTGTGGTGGCCACAGGCATATCTTGGCATAAGGGAAGCCATGTTGGTACTGGAGTTGAACTGTTCATGAAAAAAATATTGTGCCCAGTGTAGAAATAATACTCACTTTGAAACAGCTGACTATTAAGCAAGTCCCTCTTGAGGATAGACAGGAAAGAGCTAGCCTAAACACAGAAACCTGTGGTCGACTAAGGGCATTACTAGACGAGGCTGTAGCGTGCGTTACCTTCCGCAGTCGTGTTGAGGCTTCCAGATGACGTTCACCAGGATCCGTCGTTATCCTGCGGTGAAGCCTCATTATCCTGTCTTTAAAAAAGTGAGTTCTAGTGCGCCTTTTCCTGCCAGCCCGCACTAATTCGGAGTAGGTGTGGGAGGATGTGAGGTCACTGCGGTCCGCACTGGGCAGGAAAAGGCATGCTAAGGGGAGTGGCCAGCGGCTTCGGTCAAGCCGCCTCCGCCATTTGCGCCCAGTCCGCCAGCTGGGGCAGCGCAGCTGAGCGGCTTTTTTTTTTATTCCCACAGTGACAGTTTGCGCAGGAACGGAGGACCGGAAAAGTGGCTGGTGTGCTGCTGGGGGTGGGTGGGGAATGGGTGGGGGATGTGCGCCTGTTTTTTCTACTTCAACCTCTGCGTGGGTCACTTTTCAGAAAGGCGGGCATCCCACAGTCATGGGAAGTTGGTGACTCCTCGTGGTGGGCAGCCACAGCGGCCGCATAATGGCGGTGCTGTACGCTGCGCCGAAGATGTAAAGGCTAGCGGGGACTGAGGGGGACGGTCCAGGCATGAAGGGCTGTGTGCCTGTTGGTGTGGGTACGCGGCTGGAAGAGGGCACAGCTGTTTCTGGGCTGCTGCCATGCCTACGCCCAGATGTGGGTTGGCTCCGTGGTATGGGGGGAGGGCACAGAGGCGGTCATCGCCACTGACACTTCAGAGGCATGATGGGAGATGTAGGCACAGAGTGCCCATGCAGACGACTGACCTCGGGTCATATTACACCTGCCACGACCCCCATCAGGAAGTGACCGCATCAGTGTTGACCCTCAACACCGGCACTCGCTGGTGCCTGAGGGGGCTGGTACACAGCAGCAGCAGCAGCAGCAGCAGCACTTCAGCTGGCACTGCCACTGCCGGTGCCGCCACCGCCACCACCGCTGCGGCATCGCTGACGGCTGCGCAAGCGATCTACGCTGTTTGTGGTCTTTCGGACTTGCGCAAACCGTGCGGCGAGCGAAAAAAAACCCCATGGAAATCAGGCCGGTGTGGCTGCGCAACCGTGCTCGAGGCGGCAGCAGCACAACCGGCGCAAACTTCCGCCACAAATCTAAGGAAGGTGTGGATCATGAGGCGTCACGACTGAATGGGGAAATCCGCTTTCACCGCTCCTCAACGATGGAACACCCGGTAGGTCTAGCAAAGCCCTAAATTTCCTATTGAATCAACAAAGTACTTTGCACATGCTCAGTTATTTCATGTCTACGTGACCAGAACTTGCTAATAAAAGCTGGCACACCCAGCAAGTGGGCAGAAGGGTGCTCCTTGGCAGAGGTGCATTTTTCTCCATTGCAATGCGCATTCCCTTCTATCAAATAAAGGTGTGTTGGAAAATAGAAAGCATCTCTGTTGTCTGGTAGAGAATTGAGTGAGGTGGATTTTATATATACATGGTGGAATTGTGAGAAGAAGCCAATTGAATGACTGGATATTCTATACCAGAAACTTTTTCTACCCAAGGACCAAATTCCATTTTTGAGTTGCTCTTTGGGGCCACATTCCAGTGTCGGATGGGACTCGGCAAAAGGGACAGGGCTAAAATTACTCAAAATAACAGCCTATTTTAGCTTAAACTAGGGAGCCACCAAATAGTTACTGTTTTTAGAGCTCAATTGAAAACTTCTCTTTTTTCTACAGCTTTTAGAACTTGACTTTGTTCTTACTTTTACACTGTTAGTTTTATTGTCCCCTGTGCCTATCTTCCCTCTCTTATTGTTTTATTATGATTTTATTAGAACGTAAGCCTATGTGGCAGGGTGTTGCTGTTTTATTCTTTTGCTATGTACAGCACCATGCACATTGAAGGTGCTCTATAAATAATAATAATAATAATAATAATAATAATAATAATAATAATAAATATTTGGTGATTTGGAGAGAGGGGTAGAGACAGGGAAAAGACGATTTCACATAAATATTTTTAAAAAATCACTTTTAAAATATTTATTTATTTATTTATTTATTACATTTCTATACCGCCCAATAGCCGGAGCTCTCTGGGCAGTTCACAATTAAATACACGATGTTTAAATACACGTGTTTAAATACACGATTTAAACAATTACAATCACATTTAAAATATCCTAGTAAAACAATTTCAACTACAATGACAATACAAAGCACTACAAGGATCAGTAAGATGGAGCACCGATGATTCCTTTATATTTTGTATTGGGTTTTCTCAAGGATGTAGTACAAAATGAACATTTAGAATGAATAGGGAACATTTTAACAGCTGTGATATGCTTAATAGCTATAAAATGGTGGTTGACTAGTGTGCCTGCAGAAAAGGAATGGTTTAGTAAGGTGTGGCATTTTCAGAATATGTCTATTTAGAGGAAGGAAGAGAAAAGAAAGAAATTAAGGAAATGTGGAGTCTGTTTATTTCTTATACGAAACAACAATGTAAGGTGGAAATGAATATATATGGGGCCTTTTCAGTGTTAATATCAATAAGATGGCTATAAGGGGTTGGAAGATTTTATATATATATATATAGAGAGAGAGAGAGAGAGAGAGTATGTTTTGTGTAATCATCACATGTCGGTATGATGCAGGCATAAGTACAAAAAATCCAATGCACATAGGCACAATCTATACTGTGGTCCCCAAATAGTTAGATTCTATATGTGTGCATTCTGTTCAAACATTCTACCATGGTATGTATGTCTGGTGGGCTGGAACTGCTGGAGTTTGTTTGCCTTTTTAACTTACATCTCTCTGTGGAGTCTGTCATGATCTAAAAACGGAGCATGATTGAGGACCGCAGTATGAAAGCAAACTTTCTAGCAGCTGAATAGTTGAAGGGTATGTTGCAGCCTCAAATGTGACTGAAGGGAATGGCATGTCAAAGCTCTGAAGGGAAATGGCTTGTGTCAGAGGATGACACAAATGGAAAGGAAAACTTGTATGGGTTGTTGTGCATGAGTATACTAAGATCAGAAGGCCATGAAGGGCAAAATGCCATGTGCAGAGTTTGTGTCAAAAGGTTCAGCCTTGCCAACTGTAAAAGGAGTATTTTTACTCAGGTAAGCTTATGCAAAACCAGAGGAGATCCATTCATATAGCAGCGTAGAAATCTAAGGCAGTACCTGTCAGAGATGTCTAATGCTTTAACTGTCAGCAGGCAGACACTGAGTAGCATACGCTGAAATTATCATGCAGAATTAATGGCACAATCTCACTCTTGTAATAAGCAGTTTCCAACGGGTTCTTGGCTGGAGGCATTAGAGCAGGATCTTAGCACCAGGTACGGTAAAAATAGTTCACATTTGGCCAGCAGATGTGTACAACGTAAAAGTTGCATGCAGATGGAATCCTGTTCGTAGCCTAGATGTAACATGTGGTACACTTTCCAAAATTGCCTGTAACACAACTGCAGGAGTCCTGCAAAAGGCCATAGTGCCCTAAAAGCTCCTGGGGCAGAACAAAACACTTATCTTTCAGTTCCTCAATATGGATTTTCCAAAACTGGCTTACTACATAGAAGTGTAAAGGGTATTTATAGCTGAATAGGATCCAAAATGTTACTCCACCTAAACAATGTACTATAGAGCAAAATGATATAGAGCATGGATGTTTGTCCATGGGTTGGATCCAGGATCTGTCTTCCTTGAGAGGAAAGGCTCTCCTCATGGAAAGACCCTCCACCTGATTTTGGGGGACCACCTTCCCTGCACATCACCTCAGGGTCTCCAGACTCTTGTGCAGCATTTTAAGGAGGCTGGAGAGGCTCCCCTGGGAAGGAGGAGGTGGGGAAGGCCACTCCCACCAGGACAGTTGATCCAGCATAAATTTGGATCAAACCCCATATATTTAATGCCCCCCACAACATACATACCACAACTCACATGATTTGCCATAATGTGAATAAATGAATAAGATTGTTCAAGTAAGCATTTGTAATTTCGAACATAATTATTTATTTCACGAATAGTTAAGTGAATGCATGTGAATGGTTCCACATCACTTTCAGCTTCTAAAATCAATACTTGTGGTTACACACACACATACACACACACACACACTCACACTCTTATGGTTAGAATGCCTGGCCATTCTTTTTAATCTTGAAAAGGACATTGCATTCTGTGGAACAGGGGCAGCCATAATGGCAAGAAGATGTGAATATAGAATGTGGATGGATAGTTAGTGATGGAGGCTTCATAAGCTACCCAGTTCATAATGTGCTGCTAGCTTTGAAATGCACGAGAAGCCAAACAGTGAATGCTTCAACAACACCGTCAGGCTCTGGTGTTTTGATAGCACCCTTGTTCAGACAACACGATAAGCCATGCTGGTTAAGCATTTTGAACTAAACATTATGGCTTAGCATGTCATGTGAACCATTCCTAACCATGGTGGCTATATAACCATGGTTTAAACATGCTCACTAACCATTTGCTGCAAAGGGGTTAGTGGCCTAACCATGGCTTAGTGTGTTGTCTGAACAGACCCAATAACTTCCTTACCGTCATTCTCCATTGTGTAACAGAAGCTGTGAATCTCAATACCTCAAGCAAAAATAGAGATATGGAGGTGATGCTGTCACCTTCGCATAAAATTGTTTCTCTGTCTTTGTAGGTTTGCCTCCTATCTAGCGGGTCGCTCTTTTAGCGTGTTGGCTAATGGCAGCTCGTCTTCCTCTTTTCCCCTTTCAGTAGGGGTTCCGCAAGGCTCGGTGCTTGGCCCGTTGTTGTTTTCTTTATACATGTTGCCCTTGGGCAATCTTATTCAATCTCATGGCCTCCAATATCATCTGTACACCGATGATACACAATTATATCTTTCATCTCCGGAACTTTCTCCTGATGTTCACGATCGTATCTCGGCATGTCTTTCAGATATCTCAGCTTGGCTGCTGCATCGTCGTTTGAAACTTAATATGGCAAAGACTGAATTGCTTGTTTTTCCTCCTAAACCTTCTCCTCATCTCTCATTCTCTCTTACTGTCAATGATGTTACGCTTACTCCAGTCAAGGAAGCTCGTAGTCTTGGCTTTATATTTGATTCCTCGCTCTCCTTTATTCCTCATATTGAGACAGTAGCTAAATCCTGCCGTTTTTTCCTGTATAATATTGCCAGGATTCGATCATTTTTGTCTGTCTCTTCTGCCAAGACGCTTGTTCATGCACTGGTTATTTCACGGTTGGACTACTGCAACCTTCTTCTCTCTGGCCTTCCTTCCTCTCACATCAGTTCGCTGGTTTCTGTCCACCACTCTGCCACTAAGATCATCTTCCTGGCTCGCCGCTCTGACCATGTTACTCCACTTCTGAAATCTCTTCACTGGCTTCCAATTCACTTCAGAATCCAATATAAACTTCTCCTGTTGACCTTCAAAGCTTTTCATGGTCTAGCTCCTTCCTATCTCTCCTCTCTCATCTCACACTATTGCCCCGCTCGTGCTCTTTGCTCCTCTGATGCCATGTTTCTCGCCTGCCCAAGGGCCTCTACTTCCCTTGCTCGGCTTCGTCCATTTTCTTCTGCTGCCCCTTATGCCTGGAACGCTCTTCCAGAACACTTGAGATCTACAAGTTCAATCGCAGCTTTTAAAGCTCAGCTAAAAACCTTTCTCTTTCCTAAAGCTTTTAAAACTTGATGTTGTTTGGACTTTATACTGTTAGTTTTACCCTACCTTGTGCCTGTTTACCCTACTCTGTGCCTGTTTGCATTCTCTTCCCCTCCTTATTGTTTTACCATGATTTAATTAGAATGTAAGCCTAAGCGGCAGGGTCTTGCTATTTACTGTTTTACTGTTTAACTCTGTACAGCACCATGTACATTGATGATGCTATATAAATAATAATAATAATAATAATAATAATAATAATAATAATAATAAACCAAAAAGTTATTCTTTATATTTGCCTACTGAGAGAAATTTCTTTATTCACTGAACCACTGGATTACATCAGATAATGTCAAACCACTATATCAAAACACTACATCAAGGCATGGTGAGTGTGCATAATGGCTGGCTGTTATGCACATTAGCCATTCAATTCATATTACCCACTAACATATACAAATCTCCAGGTAGGAAAACTCACCTTCCACCACAGCTTCCCTGAATAGGCAACTCTCCAGGTAAGTAAACAAGCACCAGTTAATACAAGCACCAGTTATCTGTAAGAGTTAGTTAAGTCTTTTATATTATCTATATAGAAGGAAAGCTGGTTCTGGACACATTTGGAACGTCAGTGATGCTTCACTTGCTGTAGTTCATTCACCACCTAATCCCTCTTTCTTTGGGGTCTGCATCATGCTTTTGTTTCAGGGCAATTCAATGTTCATATTTCACTGGCTCTTGGTGGCTACCTCCTCCACTCGCTCCTCTGTGGTGCCCCATTTGAGTAACCCCTCCATGCTCAGGGGAAATAACTGTCAGGAGTGACCAGTTGTAAACTCTCCAGGGTTCCTCAGTAAGGTAACCTGGGTCTGCTCTGAGGTCTGTCCATGTGGAGAAGTGGCAAGAATGTCTTGGCTGCTTTGAATCTCATAGAACTCTAGACCTGTAAATAGAGGTCTGACTTCCACCTCCTCCTCCTCCTCCTCCTCCTCCTCCTCCTCCTCCTCCATTTCTTCTTTGCTTCTGGCTTGAGGTTTGACAGAGCCACATCTCCTATCTCCCAGAGCCAAAAACGTTGTCTCCTTATCTGAGTGGACAACCAGTCACTCAGGTTCCCCTCTCAAGATTCCTCCTTCCCTTCCACACTTCTCTATTCTTTGCTCTCCACGCCCCATTCAATCTTCTCCTCTAGCTCTTGTATCCTCCCCCTGTCTCACTTCACCAGCTCTCTGCTCGAACAGCCCATTCCAATTCTGTCCCTTGGCTTGGTCAGTGAGCAAGAGGAAACCCAAGAAAACAACAGAACTGGCTGCTGTCACTTGTTGCTCCAATCAGTTTTCCACAGCAATGGAGCAGGACTTCCTTCCAGCTGTGAGCCCTGACACTCCCTCACATTCTACAACACCCAGGGTGGAATAACAATAATGGAAATGAAAAATGTTAGAAAGATTGTATTTGTTGAAATAAATAAATGTTTAGTCATTGGGAACATATTAAAAAATGTCAGCTTTCATCTGAAGCTGAAACCATCAGTATCTTTAGCTTGTTCATAATGCCATTATTTTCACATTTTTGATAAAGATAAAATTTGTAAATTTCAAAATAGACTGCAATTGCACATTTTGTAAAGCAGAAAAGGTTAGAAGGAATTTGTAACTTTTTGAAAGGAGATAAAACTAAGGGTCAAGTATAAGAAAGATTGTCTACCAGGGATTGTGCTCTAAAATTTGGAAGAAACTGAGGATTCCGTTTAAGAAAATGGGGAAAAAATATTCAGAATATATGAAACGATACTATTTCATATATGAGAAACTAAGGGAGGGCTCTGCCACCAAAATTGCACTTTAGAACAGTGGAATACATTTATCCAATACTGGAAGCAAAAGAATAATTATCAAAACTTTCAAAAATATGTGTTAGAAGTTGTATAGTAAGACTAGATGGAAGGACAATTAAAGAGAATGATTATGGTCATGTTGATTAGGTAAGGTCTAATAATGTTAACTGAATTTAAATATGACTTATGATGTAAGATTTATAAAATGGAACTGTCCTCAATTATGATTTGATTAATTTGTTATAATAAATGACTTGTAAGATTATGTTTCTTGAATAGTTTTCTTTTTTTTACTTGTAAATATATTGTTTAAATAAAAGTTTATTTAAAATAATTCCTGGATTCATTTTGGGTTTAAGTGGCTGAATTTATCTCATGGTGTAATGTGCAATGACCTCAAATGATAATATCAGTTAATTAAATTCAGAATTACAGTCATCTTGTGTGGTCATTTTGCACAATTTATTAAACTAGTTCATACAGTAAATGCTGATGAAAACATGACCCCCAAAATCTCGTGAAACCAAGGTCTTTCATCCACATCCAAGTCATTTTAATCAGCCAAATCCTCCAAGTGCAGTTTCCATATTTACATTTCACATTCCACTGGATTTAATTATGTATCTACAATAGTTCTTCACTGTGATGGATAATAGCAGTGAAGCACTTTAACTATTTGTTCGTAGTGTATTTATTAAAATAACTAATATGCTAACCAGACCTACTTAATAGTTACTTTGCATAGCCGTATCTCTTTCTAAGGTTTGTAGTACCTGAACTACTTGCTGTATTTTATTTTTAATATTTTTTAAAAAGTTATGCAATATCCTGTGGGAGAAGATATTGAATGTAATCCTCTCTTTTACATTAAGTCATGGTCAAACAGAACAGAAAAAGAACCACCAAATCTCATAGTTATTATTCATGTTGTACAGTTATCTAAATTATTTATATTTTGCTTTCCAAACAATTTCCAAAACAATAAAAATGCACTTTTATATATCAAGTATAAAACACAGCAGCATTAAATCAGAAAAACAAACAAACCCAAAGCCACAATTTTAAACTGCTGAAAACAATTTAAATGCCTGGAGGCGGGCGTGGGGGCGGGTGGGGAGACGTGTTCAAGGTTTGTCTCTTCCCAGGGAGAGAGTTCCACAACTTTGGTGCCACCACAACTGAAATTTGCCCATTAAATATTTTTCTCAGGCCTGTGATATGGAAACCCATACTGGATTCACTGCCCCATGACCTGGGAACCACCAGCCTCCACTGACCTTTGCCCTCTCCCCAGTAAACTTCAGATCTAGTTAGGTCTGGACCAAGGCTTGGCATTTTGACAAATGACACCATACTACTAAGCCACCACACAGCTGTCAACCACTGCTGCTGAAGAAAGAGAGAAAAGGGGAAAGCGCAATAGACCTGGGGCCTGTCTTGATGAGGGGTTTGCCCCAGGGTAGATCCGCAGTGGCCGACGGTCATCTATATGACTCAGCCGCTGTCGTGGATCCCACACACACACCAAGGGAGTCCCCCGAAGTTCCGGGTTTAAAAAGTTGGCTATTTGCCCTGACTTTTTCCGCTTGTGGTGGGGTGATGACGGCATCTGAGATGCTTCAGGGGCATGCCCCACCCCTGATTAGTCCCATCAGCTGGACAGGGACAGGGTGCAGGCCAGCGCCCCTCTCCGGAGCTTCCCATTAAAAGAAAAATGTTTAAAATGTTTTTTTTAAAAATAAAGCCTGTCGCTGGGGTTCTGCTTCCTCGTGCTTAAGACTGCAATCCTGTACACAATTACATGGGTGCAAATCCCATTGAAGGTGATGGGCTTACTTCTGAGTAGACATGTACAGAAGTGCACTGCAAATCTCTTCCCATCTACTCCATTAGAATTTGTTTTAATTCATATTTCCCCTTTGCATTTTATTGTGGGGGGCATTTTCTCTCTCTCTCTCTCTCTCTCTCTGGATGATGACTATTAAAAATAATACACTAAAATAAACCAACAATCACTCTCACTCACCAGGGAGTAACTTGGGGGGTTACTTTTGAGTAGACTTGTGTAGGACTGCACTGTCATTGATTGACTGAGTTTTAATCATTCCTCCCCTCCTGCTTCTCCCCCCGCCCCCAAGTCCTTTTCTTCTTTTCTGCAGCAGCCCGAAGTTTATTCTCACTCTTTAGGCCATGAGAAAAACGGCTTAAGGGCAGGACTGGTTGGCCTCAGCAGGTCTGAGTGCTGGAATTAAATCAATGAGTCTGAAGACGAGAGAATGAACTCCAATTGTTTGTAGGGCAGAGGGGGAGGGGCGGCCTGCTTCCTCGCCTCCCTAAAACTGCTAAGCTTCACAGTTAAAAACAAAGTGTTGTTGTTGTTTTTTAAAAAGGAGTAAACTGGACAGGGGAGGGGGCAGTCGTGGAAGAAGGAAGGACCACTCATCGAGGAGGGTGCTTGGAGATGTGCATAAACACAAAAATGTTTTTTTAAAAAAATTCTTGGGGAAAGGGGGCACGGGGATGTGCCCCGGCGCCCATACAATGACCCACAGCATTTCACAGTGGCTCTTTCCTACAAACCCCATGCTTGCACTCCTTGCCGTGTGGATAACGGGGAAGGAGCATAAATGCGGAGGGGTGAGGGCTCGCCGCGTCCCGTCACAATACGGCCCTGGTTTGCATGCCCTGTGTGTGTTGGGTCACATGCCGGGGTATTAACAGAATTACCTCCAGGAGTATGGCTTGTCATTTCATGCAAACCCAGCCAGGGCAGCTTGTTGCTATGGAAGACAAGCCACCCAGAACCCATGGTCCTGTTAAAGTTTCCTTCAGCCAGGATTGCCAAGATCCAACTATGGAGTAGGTATAGTATGTCCTTCTAGGGCTGCAAAAGAATCATCTTCTTCATCATCATCATCATCATCATTTCTTACCCGCCTCTCCATTTTGATCAAGGCAGGGAACAACAGTAGGCAGGTAACAGAGCAGGGACAGGAAACCTTTGGGGATGAGGGAGAGGTGGGAGGAGGTGGAAGCAGTGGCACTCAGCAACTTGTTTGAGTGTTCAGAAAGTCCTTTTAAAAAGCCCTGTGTGGGTTTCTGGGTGTTTCTTTGAAACACTTTAAAACAGGGGTAGGGAATGTTTTTAGCCTGAGGGCTGAATTGAATTTCAGACAAGATTTCAGGGCCACATGCCAGTGATGGGCAGAGCCGAAATTAGGAATTCCAAAAATACCAGCATATTACAGCTTAGAGCTCTTACTGCCAGCAGCCTAGTTTTAGGAGAGGTATTTCAACTTTTTAGCATGGGGGAGAAAACTGTGGAAAGGCTGAGAAACCACCACACAATGGTCAGTTGGGAGAAAGGGAATGGGGGAAAGGGGACGTGAGCATCTGGGAAACCCAGATTAGAACTCACAGGTGGGCTGGATTTGGACCACATGACCAACCTTTCTCTCCCCTGTAATAGAGTGTCTAGGTTAGTGGAGGCTGGTGTTTCCAGTGTCAATGGTGAATCTGCTCCAGGTCTCAGTCAAAACCAGACAGAACTCTAAAGGAGCTATCCAAGGTGTGAAGAATTCCTTTACAGTTCTGTCTGGTTCTTATTGAAAGCCAGAGCGGATTCACTGCCCCACTTACATTGGAGCCATCAGCCTCCACAGATCTAGGTGGCAACGTAAGAGCTGCACCAAGATTTGGAAGGCAGTTCGTATTTTGAGCAGTGCTGTTTTCTGCAACAGCTCTACGAGCAGGCTGCGTGGAGTCTCTTTAGGATTCACATTATGGACACAAAATGTTCCGTAGAAGTGGGCCTTGATGTGACAAAGTATGAGCCATAGCTGGAGGTGATTTTCTTTTATATCACATTTTCTCCCGTACTAATTAAACGTGCTTTGAAAGACTGAGACACTTAGCTTAAAAACCGACTGAATATATAGCATTGTATGAATTAAAAGTGGTTTGGTTTTTTTTTAGCTTATTGCGGCTTACTTTCCCCCCCCCCCTATTGAATCACAATTGCAGCAGGCATCACAGCACTGGCTCTGAATGTGAAGTTCTCCTCTGAAGGTCTTAAACTACATTAAGTAATGCAGTTTAAATTCATGCCTTTTAGTTTATCTGAATGCGTATATTTCCTCATGCAGGCAAGGCGTTTGTCTCTCAATTTTTAATGAGAGACTATATGGGCTCCCTCTGGTTTATGTTTTGTCAACTTAGCTGCTTCTGTAGGCATAATGGCTTTGTAAAATCTCTGTGACTCCTGGAGGGAATCTAAAGCCTCTCTGAAAGCCCATGCATCTGGTTATTCATGTCCCCATTACGTTGCCATGTTGCTGAAAGAGGGAAGATGTACATCTAGGACCGGCAGTGCACATGTGCCAAGGTGCTTATGCTCCATTACTTCCTGCTTGTCCTCCAGAGTCGACACTGCAGTTTCAGTGTTGTCACACAGGCTGCATGGATGGCTTTGTGGTGCGTCAGCACATGGTGACTCTTCCTAAACTTCATTGTCTGGCAAAATAACAGATTCCAAGATCTCGACATCCAGCAGCCTTATGTGATTAAAAATGTAATGAAGTTTTCACATCAAAAAGATCAAGCTTGAGAAGGATATCTTCCGGTAGAGAAATCACTTTCAGATTCACAATATCTGCATGAATCTGACAATCCCAAAGAATGACATTAAATCCATCCCATCTAACAATACCCAGTGAAGCCAAGACGGAAGAGATGCTATTCATAATCAGGAAAACACAAAGAATAAAACAAAGAAGAGCAGTCCACGGCCTCTCGCAATGATGTCCCTGTTGCCTTCTCGGCATCTCCCACCATTACAAGGAAAAAGACCAGAGCAGCAAGGAGGTAGTGATATGTGCGTTGAAGCACTCTCAGTATCATATGAGAGCTTAGTAAGCCCTTAGATAAGCAAAAATTAGCTCTGTAGATCCTGGCCTGTCTTTTTCACCATTTTCTCTGAATGATCAGCATTACTGTGAGGTCTTCCAGTGGTGATTTATAGCTCGATCTTATGCCTGACTACTCAGATGTGCCATTGAGTTCACTGGGACTTACTCTCAGGTAAATGTGTACAGGACTGCAGCCTAAATATGATTTAACACAGAGTTACTGCTTTTGAAGCATGACACAAAAACAGGAGGAAACCCAGAAATAAATCTGTGACAAACAGACAGATTTGTCTATCTCTGGTATAATTCTGAAATACATCTGTGACATTTCATCTGTTGCCCTACAGTTTATCACAATTCCAAGCAAGTCTCAGAAAACTTTAGTTACTGAAGAAAAAGTAATACTTATAGAATCTGTGCTATCAATCATTTCTAAGCCAGGACCAAGAACTACTACTGATGAGGAGGAAGAGGAGACCAAGGCAAGGAGGAGAGAGGCCCAGGAGGCTGTCAGTTCAAAGAGGCCGTGTGCTTGCCATGTGCTCCTGAGTGCTAAGTCCAGGGGTGTGTCATGAGAGTTGCTGCAGGGTCTGAAAGGGTGTGGCCTGATTGCTTTCAGCAGCTGAGTGTGCAGGGAGTCTCATTCTGATTCCTGACTCTAAGCTGTGCAGAGAAGAGGAGCTGCCCCAGCTGGACTAGAAGCTACAAAAGGAAGCCAGCTCTCAGAGAGAGAGCGATCAGAGCAAGCAAACAGGAGTTTGTCAGGGGGACTTCAGCAGGGGAGATCAAGGGGGAGGTCCCTAATAAAGAAATTCTTCTCATAAGACACACTTGTATAGCAGGGGACTTTGTTGTGCACCTTCAGAGAGGACAGGACAAAGCACAGGCAATTACAATACAATCAGAAAGGAAGAGACAAAATGGAAATAGAGAATATAGACAGAAAGGAGTCTCTAGTGGTGGTGACCTGCACAGTGTGTGCAGTGTTCTGCCTTTTTTTTTAAAAAAAAGGGGGGGAAATCATCTTCTGAAAATCTATATTTAAATGTGTACTTTGATATGTTTAAACTGCCAAGAAATGTTTTGCAACATTGAGAGAAGTGTGAAATCTAGTGGGTGGTTATGTTTCAATCTGCCCATTGGTCTGAGAGGTACAGACAGGATTTTCAAAGATTGAAGTCCTCATTCTAGTTGAGGCTAGATGCTAATGACATGTTTTCCCTTGTCATCTAGTTAGGGATGCATACTTAACAGCCTTCATCTGCATTCTTAGGCCCCATAGTTGATTGGAACATAGCTAAATCCTTCAATTTTTTCTGAAGGGAAGCCTGAGTTACCTTAGTGACTAAGGTAATGCTTCATTTATTGTGGCATATGTTGCCTTATGCCACAATAAATGTGCTAGTATTTAAAGTGCCATTTCTTTCTTCTATCCATTCCTATTCTGAAATGTCATTTAGACCTTTTTGAAACAATCACAGACTATGTTCAACTGTAAGAAGGCTGCACAGTTACATATAAAATTCTCTCATCTGCTCATTCGAATCTACTCCAGCAATTTCTCCCTGCCACCCTTGATAAACAAGAAATTCATCATACTTTCTGAGTTTGAATTCACACATTTTATTTGCTTTTTATCTTGAGGGATACTTTTATAAATACTTGTTGATTCATTTAAAGGCAATAACTTAAAGTATATACTTGGGAAATTTAATAGTTTTTTTCCCCTCCTCTTCTCCAAATCGCTCCTCTAAAACCAACCGCATCTATAATTAAGGATGCTGGGGTAAAAATGAAATTAGCAAGATGTAAATGTAAATTTCTGACAGTAGATTTGTGCTAGGAGAATGTCTTTGAAATTTCTGCACAAATTTCCCCCCAGAATTTCACTTCCAGAAGGTTCCTATCTTGTACCTCCAACCTTCTATTAAAAACTTACTCAAGTTTGTAGCTTTGACAAAAAAGTTTTGCATAGGGGGAAAACTTCCAGTGAATACAAAGTATTTTTCCTTTGGTTTCCCTTCTGAATAGCTCTCACACCAAATGTAGCAATACCAAGGTCCCCATCTTGTTAGCAATGCTTACTGTAGCTTTGGGGAAAATCTCATACCCTTTGCATGATTATCATTGGAAAAGAGAGGGGGAAATGACAGAGAATTGCAGAAAGTAATAGAGATGGAGACAACTATTAAAAGTAAAAAACTCTCTCTTTGCATTTCCTTTTGTTTGCTCCCTCTGATTTCTGACAGTCACTATAGCAACAAGAACAGAGGAAATGAAGAATTGGAGAACATACACTTCACTATGACGAGTCCAATTTGTGGCCAGCTGAGCTGTGTAACAAAAATCTATGTCAAACCTAATAAGAATCTATGCTGCAACTAACTGATCAGTCTGAGCTTGTGGCATGCAGGAACTGGGATACATATGTTTGTTTGCACCATCTGTTATTACCCCTCATTAATGATAATACAATCATAGAATAGTAGAGTTGGAAGGGGCCTATAAGGTCATCAAGTCCAACCCCCTGATCATTGCACAAATCTACCTTAAAGCATCCCTGACAGATGGCTGTCCAGCTGCCTCTTCAATGCCTCTAGTGTGGGAGAGCCCACAACCTCCCTAGGCAATTGGTTCTGTTCCATTGTCATACTGCTCTAATAGTCAGGACATTTTTCCTGATGTCCAGCCTGAATCTGGCTTGCTGTAACTTGAGCCCATTATTCCATGACCTGCACTCTGGGAGGATCGAGAAGAGATCCTGGCCCTCCTCTGTGTGACAACCTTTCAAGTATTTGAAGAGTGCTATCCTGTCTCCCCTCAATCTTCTCTTCTAAAGGCCAAACATGCCCAGTTCTTTCAGATTTTTCTAATAGGGCTTTGTTTCCAGACCCCTGATCATCCTCCTTGCCTTCCTCTGAACCCCCTCCAGCTTGTTTGCATCCTTCTTGAATTGTGGTGCCCAGAACTTGACGCAATACTTGGCCTAACCAGTGCTGAATAGAGAGGAAGGAGGACCTTGCGTGATTTGGAAGCTATACTTCTATTAATGCAGCCCAAAATAGCATTTGCATTTTTTGCAGCCACATCACACTGTTGGTTTATATTCAACTTGTGATCTACAACAATTCCAAGATCCTTCTCACTTGTAGTATTGCTGAGCCAAGTATCCCCCATCTTGTAACTGTGCATTTGGTTTCTATTTCCTAGATGTAAAACATGGCATTTATCCCTATTAAATTTCATTCTGTTGTTTTCAGCCATCCTATCAAGATCACTTTGAAGTTTGTTTCTGTCTTCCGGGGTATTAGCTATCCCACCCAATTTTGTGTTGTCTGCAAATTTGATAAGCATTCGCTGCACCTCCTCATCCAAATCATTAATAAAAATGTTGAAGAGCACTGGGCCCAGGACTGAGCCCTGCAGTACCCCATTCATTACTCCTCCCCCCCAGTTTGAGAAGGTACCATTGAAAAGCACTCTTTGAATCCAATTCTGTTTTTATTTGAATATACCTGAATTCTTCACATTTGGAGGGTAACTGAAGGACAAAAGCCTCCCGTTCCATCGTGGAAATTGGTGATGACGGTGGGGTGAATATTCAAGTGGTGTATTCATGCATGCTTACTACAAGATGATGAAGGGCTGTTTTAATTTCACCTTCTCTTCCATTTCTACCTTTAAAAAGCAAGCCGTGTGTTCTTTCATACTACTTGGCAGCAGCCTGGTTATCACATGCTTTGAAAATGGGGCCATAAGGGCCCCTGGGATTGACACTATACGAGGATGTAGCATCACAGGAGGATTTGTACAGAAAAAAAAGATGGCTGCCCCCACGGAGAAAGCTCTCTTTTCTCTTTATAAATCTCCCGTGAATAGCACTAGTGCTGCTCCCAGGAGCACTTGCAGTCCCATTTCGAAGGTCGTCCTGCTGCTGAGTGGCATGACATTGTGGATAGCTTTTTGAAGTATAAATGGAAAGAGGAAATTAAAACATGACCATTTTATCTATTGTAGGTAAACATCCCTGCATCCGAAAGTCTTTTTACTTTTGTGCAAACACACACTACACCTCCACCTTCTTGGGTGACAGAGGATCTTTCTCCAGGATCTGGAGAAAGTGCATTTTGTTCCTTTTCCCTAGGATCTGGAGAAAGTGGGGAAGGGGACATTCGGATCAGATCAGCCCTAGTAAAAACGTTCAAAAGTGAAATATGCCTTTCTCTAATCAGAATAGTCCCATTCAGGTGTTCAGGCAAATGTGTGAGGGAATAAAGGGGGTAGTTTCTTTACATTCACGCCCTACATCTCTCTGCCTTATTGGGACTCTTGATAAGGCAGGGTTCACAATCATGTGGAGAGTTCCACAATCATGTGGAAATAAGAAACATTTCCTGAGGTGGGGCAGGGCGGGCACATGCAGAGATCTAGGGCATGGGGCCAGCATGCCCAGCCCCATCAGTCTACTGTCTTGAAGTCATCACTGAACACCTGAACAGGGCTAATATCATTCCATATTTCTGATGTTCAGGCTGAAGTGCCAATGTCTACAGAGCGGAAATGGCATCGCCCATGTACAAGAAAGCAGTATCACTCTCTTTAGGGTAGGGATGTCCAGATTTTGTGAAATCTGACCCACATGTGTTTTGTGGATTGTGCAATGTCATTTGCTCTGGTGTCTGTTCACATCATGTGGGAAAATACTCAGATAATTCCATAAGAAAGTTCACAATGGTTTATGTTAGTACATAACATTTAATGTATTGTCTCCCCTTCCACGCAGCCCAATCCCCTGCTTATGTCTCAGCAGAAGTGTGTGTATTTTCCTGCGAATGAATTTGTGTAATTTTCAGGAAATTTAAAAACAACAACCCACAAGTCTGCAGACTCCACATGATTTGGGAAGCCCAGTCCCCAGTGGACTCTGCAGTTCAGATTCTTAGAAATCCAAACTCATTTTAGACCATCTCGAATTTCTCCAGCATCCCTAGCTGAGGGTATCCCTGAGGTATGCAGAAGTACAGAATGGCTTTATTTCTAAAAAGCTGAATGAGTTTAAACAGAAACAGAAAGGGGGAAAGTGTGCATGCATGTGTTCAGATGGGAAGAGAGGAGGGTGAAAGGAACGGGGGGTGAATGGGGAGGTGAGGAGGCTGACCTGTGAAGTTGCCCACTCATAGCACCAGCCACATTTTGGACTATGAAAGTCAAACAACTGTGTTAGCTCTTGCCAATATGTTCATGAAGGAGGAGGAAACCAGAGGTTGGAAGAGGGAAGACGGTAGAAGAAAGTTCAGCGAGAGATGGGGAAAGAAGAGGAAGAAGAAAAAGGGCGCAGTGGAAATGAAAGCAGCAGAGAGGGGGGTAGAAAGTGGCAACAGAACATGGAGGAGAAGAAAGAAAGGAAATGTGAGTCAAAGTGTCTTCCATTGGGCTGTCTTCTACCACCTTCCAGAGCACACCAAAATGGTTTGGATCGCTCCCTTCCTCATCCATTTTGATCAGTGTTATCTACTGCCCTCTTTCCCAGCCTCTCACCTCAGCTCATCAACACTGTCCTGTTCCTGCCAGGCCAACCCAATCCTGCCTTACCAGGAGTAGCCCTGTGTGTTTAGGAATAGGAAGTTCAAGTTAGCAGGGCAACTGTCTAAAGGGAGCACAAGAAGAGATATGTTGCTTCAGCGGTGGCTTCACTGAGAATCCGTACAGCTAAAGTTGTTGCCTCACCCCTTCCAGGCTTGTCATTAGGATCTGGATACAAAGCATGTCTCTCCACCACCACTGAGTAGGGCTCAGGGATATTTGATGTGCTGTCCAAAAGGCACTGCACCTCTGGTTCTGGGCCTCTGTCCGACACTCTGACACCATCCGTGGTCCTCAGGATTATCCTGGTGGATCTGCAGTGGGTGGATAGGATACTTACCTGGCAGGGGAGACACCTTGATCATGAAGGAGGTTTTCCCAGGATGAGGCTCATCCATTTTTTTAAATGGACCCCAGAACTGTTGTTATTTAAGAGCCTCATGTGGCGCAGGGTGGTAAAGCAGCAGTTTCTGCAGCTGAAACTCTCCCCACGGCCTGAGTTCGATCCCAGAGGAAGGTGGTTTCAGGCAGCCGGCTCGGGTCGACTCAGCCTTCCATCCTCCCGAGGTCGGTAAAATGAGTACCCAGTTAGCTGGGGTAAAGGTAATAACGGCCAGGGAAGGCAACGGCAAACCACCCTGCTATAAGGCCTGCCAAGAAAACGTCAGCGAAAGCTGGCGTCCCTCCAAAAGTTAGTAATGACTCAGTGCTTGCACGAGAGGTTCCTTTCCTTTTCCTTTTATATTTTGATGGTTTAAAATTTTGTATACTTTTAATGTTCACTGTTTTTAACTTTTGTAAACTGCCCAGAGAGCTTCGGCTATGGGGTGGTATATAAATTTAATAAATAAATAAATAAATTGATTGCACTTCGGGTGTACTGACCCCTGCAATTTCCCCAAATGCAGGAAACTCCTGCACAATTTGTGGGAGAGCCAGTGTGGTGTAGTGGCTAAAGTGGGAGTCAGGAGATCCAGGTTCTAGTCCCCTCTCAGCCATGGAAACCCACTGGGTGACTTTGGGCCAGTCACAGACTCTCAGCCCAACCCACCTCACAGGGTTGTTGTTGTGAGGATCAAATGGAGAGGAGAAGGACGTACGCCACCTTGGGTTCATTGGAGGAAAAAAGGCGGGATATAAATGCAATAAATAAATAAATAAAATAGGTCTAGTCTGAGCACTTGGGTTCTTCCAATGCGACAGTTTCTTCAACTGTGATGTTCCCTGGATGGTGTTCTCAGAAGGGCTATCAATACCTTCTGATTCCCCTTGAGCCTAGCAAAACATAGATCCAGCAACAGGATCCTCCTCTTTCTCTGAATTTTCATTCAGTTCTGGAGTGGTCCTGCCAAGAAAGCAGTTTGACCCAACCATCACCCTAGAAGTGGCAGCACATCAAAACCAGCCTCCTGCCTATTTTCCTCTGCTCTCCCCTATTCTTACTTCAGCTCATTACAACTTGTAGTGTCCTGCAACAGGGGGAAGCTGGCTGAACCTTGAACTGGAGCATTCCTGCTAGAGGTGGGAACCACAGCAATATTTTGTTTCGGTTTTCAGCCATTTGTAATAGTGCCGATCAGGTGTTCATCATCGGGGAGTGCAAGAGAATGGAGTCACTCCTAGTCCCTTGTTCCCCTAAACAGCTGAGTGATGCTGTAAGTGATTATCCAATCAAGGCTATTGAATACAATCCTGACATCTGTACACAGATGTAGTTAGATCACAGCACTAATCTATGTATACTTTGAATACAACATCTTGAAATTCTAATTTGAGCAACTAAAGAAGAAGAAGAAATGTCAAGGTGAAAGAGGCAATTGTTTGCAGCAGTCCTTCTGCTTTTGACAAAGATGAGATATAAGTCATCATATATTGCTGTGACTTAGCAATTCATTTACACCATTTTACTGCTTTGGACATAACACAGACTAGTTTTGAACTTGATGAAATATTGTTATCCACATAATTCATTTTGTGCCACTTCAACAAGGTATTTGAATTTGTGGCTGCTCCCATTAGAAGCTGGAAATTGAATTGAAAATTCATGTGCAAGCTGCATGGATGCAGCAAACCTGAGCCTCTGAAAAGTGTCAATTAAATTCACCTTTCTGCTTTCAGGCATAAAAATCTGAACCAAAAGCCTTGCCAGATAAATAGTTCCCATTATCATATCAACCGACAACTACAGAAATTATTCCAGACAGAAGTTTCTAATCAGCTTCCAACCTATCTTATTAAATAGTGCAAAATTGTTGATTGGTTGAACATAAGAGTAATTTACTGCTTTCTCTTTGAAAACTTGAACCTATTAAAAATGTTATTGATTAACCGCAGCATCTTGCTGAAGAAATCTTCCTTCTGCGTTTTCTAAATGTTTCTGCCATGAAAGATATCATTTGTTATACACATGCAGCTTGATTACACACCTTGTGCACAACTGGTACATGGAGTCATGGTGAACCAAGCCAAGTCCCTTGCACCAGCCGGACATGGGAGGGGCTGCAGCTCGGCCTGCAGAATGGCCCAGCTTCAGTCCCCAGAATCTCTGGTTCAAAAGGTAGCAAATTATGGCTGCCAATCTGGATAAACTACGTATACTGGACTAGATAGATGCGAGGATTTAAGAACTCGAAATGCAAACTGCTCCCCCTCTCAAATAAGGTGGTGTCAGCTTCAGTTTGGTCCATTGTCCTTTGAGCAAGACTTGAACTGGTGCTTGGGTTCCACCTCAATGTCTTCTGCTTCCTGGTACCCCTTTGCCCTAGCCAAATACCTTCATCATGGATAAGGGGTAACAGGCTATGGACGACTCCATCCTGACAGGAGAAGCCCTACAGGGACTGTCCCTGGGTGTGCAGAGCATCATGTGAAGCTGGGGTCATAGGGCTTGACAGATGGGAGCCCTCCACTGTCTGTTAGCATCATTCCTTTCCCCAAGGTCCTTGCTATAAAAAGGGGGGAGGGGGAACAAATGCTAAATTGTGCTTTTCAAGTGTTCTGATTGTTTGTTTGTTTTAAAAACTTCTTTTGGGGGACAAGCGATAGTGGCCCCATTCAGAAGACACCTTAAACCATGGCTTTAACCACGGTGGTTTAGCCAGAAAGCCGGGCTGTGTTCAGAAGACACCTTAAACTGCCCAGGGAGCTTTGGCTATTGGGCGGTATAAAAATGCAATAAATAAATAAATAAATAAACAAACCACAGCTTTAACCATGGTGAATAAAGCAAAAAGTGGTTAAAGCCATAGTTTAAGGTGTCTTCTGAACATGGCCTGGGTTTCTGGTTTAACCACTATGGTGAAAGCTGTGGTTTAAAGTGTCTTCTGAACAGGGCCAACGTTTATTTTCTGCATTCCAGACAGGACATGTTACTTTTACTAATTATATTTACTAATTGTGTTTTTACTAATGCACAATTTAAATTAGGTTTCACACAATGCAGTCTTGATATGTTTGCTTCAGTTAGGGTGGCTACGTACGAATCCCCCAAAATGAGGGAAAGCATCTCAAAAAAAGAAAAGAAAAAAGAGAGAGAACAAATGTGAACACTGATGCAATTTTGCATATGCTGTGGATGCAAATTCAGAAATAATTATTATAATTTAAATAGAAATACGTTACATCTCACCATAGTGTGGAGGACTGTGTGTTTGCCTGTTCATTACTGTCTGGATGCTCTTGGCGAACGACCTCATGGTTCAGCTCTCGCTTCCCATGATTCTTTATCTTTAAACTGTACTTGGACTGTACTGGACAACCCTTTAAATAGAGGATGCCTTCAAAATAGGGGACAGTCCCCTGGCAGCCCTTCAAACAGAGGACTGCCCTTTGTAAAAGAGGACACATGGCCATCATACTTACAACTGCATGCAGAGAGCATAATCTTAATGGGGAAAGGGGAAGTTACAGCTCTGTGCTGGGGGGGTGGGGGAATCCGATCTCCAAAGTTAGTAGCCTGCTACACTATTGGAAAGACCATATACAATTAATAGATTGGGTACGGGTTGTTTCTGCGTTGTTACCACACCCACCCACACCTCTATGCATTATCATAGGAAATCTTTGTGATATAGGCTCAGAGAAAAGACTGCCTTTTTTATTCAATAACAAGAGATTTCAAAGTCATGTCCATTCAGCAAAAGCGAATATTCTTCCTTGGATAAGTACATATGTTCAAGTCTCTATAAATAGGATGAATGGAGGGCAAAAGTATGACCTTTCAATAAGAGGTACAGATAGGAAACAAGCTGAATTGGGATTTATGCCAGGATCCTACAGTATTTGCAGGTTTAGCCTGAGGGAGGGAACCAAACTTAGCTGAGAATAAGTTTGAGAAGAACTGCAAGGATTGGCTCCCTTGTTCCTGAGATGTCATGCGACACCTTTCCATCTGTATAATAACTTCCTCATGACAGTCATTCCAGGAGGGCCCTTGAGGATATTTAGCACCGCTATGCACAGGAGCATTAGTGTTACTGACACGCTACTGAACATAAGCACTCACCATTCTGGTCTGAGCATAGCAGCGAGAATAATGATTATGTACAGCAGGAATCATGAAGAGAATGTGGACAGAATAAGTGGTATATATGAGAAGTTAACCCATAGTGCAAGTCAAAAGGTACCTCCCTCAAATAATGCTTATGGTGGAGAAGGGTAGATCTCAGAGAGAGAGGGGGGATTGTTCATATGTGATAGAAACCAAATACGATGGTGAGATCTTTGAGATGATTATGTGAGATCTATGTTTGTACTATAGCACGGTTATTAGAGCATGAAGAACTAACTACTTTGCCAGCTCCATCTACACAGTGAATGATGCATACCATTTCCTCTACTCTCTGATGCAGGTGGAAGCATGGTAACACACTCTTCACTATGTGGCTAGAGCCCAAATACCTAGAGCCTAAAGGACTATCCATTTCCATCCTGGGGAATATTGTTGTCATGTTCAGAGGAAGTGCTCTCAGTAGATATGTTTATGCATGTATATATGTATTTTATTAAAATGCTAAATAGATCCTAGGTGTTTGTTATGGCAGCAATAACTCTTCAAACCCTGTAGCTTATAGTGTGGTGGCATAATGATTATAGTGCCAGCATGCCAGACTGGGTAGGCCGTTCTTCAAATCCCCACTCAAACATGAAGCTTATTGAGCGACCTTAGGCCAGTTGCTTTCTCTCTGGCCTTAGCTAGATGGGGTTTTATCACAGGGCGAACCCCGGGATTGTCCCTGTGCGTCCACATGACGCACAGGGGATCCCAGGATCAGGGAGGGATCATCCCTCCCTTGCCCCAGGATACAGCCCTACACTTTGGGCCTGGTTTTTCCACGGTCTTGGGCTGAGCTCGAGACTGCGGAACGTGTGGCCCGCTGCCGTGGGTTGACCTGGCTTCCTCTCGTGGAGCCAGGAGCCGTGCACAGGACGCAATGCTCCTTAGGAGCACTGCACCCATCGGGGGTAGGGGGGCAGGGAAATTAAAGTATTTTTTTTTATAAAAAACATTTCAGCGCTCATGTGCTCCTGTCACTTTAAAAACAAAAAATGGCAGCCACAACACCCCTCCTCCTGAGGTCGTCGTGCCTCACATGTAAACAGAGGAGGGATCTCGCAATAATCACATCACGGGATCTCCCATCCTCCATCCTGGATTAAAAGGTAGGTCTAGCTAAGGCCTAAGTCTAAGCTATCTCACAGAGTTGTTGTCTGTGAAAGAGACAATTCAGTGAAGAAATCATGAGTTATAAATGAGGGTAATAAAAAAACAGGGCTCGCATATACAACAGGAGTTGGCAACATGTGGCCTAATTTCAAGAGTCTTCTACAAGCATTCAGTTCAGACACGTTGCAAGAGTGATTTCTCCCTTCCCTGACATCCTGCTGAGTGGAGAGGGAGAAGGGGAGAGAAGATGGTGTCAGAAAGAGAGAGAGACAAAAGGACTGACTCCACCCATTACTTGCATGTGGTCCCTGAAAGGTGACCCTTGAGGGAATGAGGCCCTCAACAGGAAAAAAAGGTTCCCAATTTCTGATGTAGAAGCTTTCACTAAGCTTCTTTTCCATTCTCTGTCTTACATAATACTAGAACCCAGAGTCCTCCATTGAAACGGATTGGTGGGAGATTCAGGACAGATAAAAGGAAGTACTTCTTTGCACACAGCACAGAGTTAACCTATGGAATTCAATTCCACAAGATGTAGTGATGGCCACCAATTTGGATGACTTTAAATGGGGATTGGATACATTCATGGAGGAAAAGGCTATCCATTACTACCAGTCCTAATGGCTAAATGCTATTTCCACTATCAGAGGCAGTAAGCCTATATACACCAGTTGTTCGGGAACATGGGTGGGAGGGTGCTCTTGCACTGTGTCCTGCTTGTAGGTCAGCTAGAAGGCAGGACTTGATGGACCTTGGTCTGATCTAGTATGTCTCTTCTTATGTTCCTTTGCACTCCTCAACTTTCCACCCACACATAACTTGGTTGAATTCTTTGCTAGTGAAAGAAATATCTGTCATGGAAGGATGGCCCTTGATGTTAGCATCTGTGGATGCATTGGGTTACCACCAATGACTGAGAACCCTGCATGGAATTGTAAAGAAAACAAACACCAAGGACACACGGCACCAGTATTACAACCTCATGAGAATGAGGTGGTTCTAAGGAGCTCTCTGTGCTATGAATGTACTACATAATTTGAATGTACTGTACTGGTAATATAAACCTTAATTAAAAGCAGCTTGTACTCATCACTAACAATTCCCATGCTGTTGTCGGTTTGATTGTTGTGAAACCTTCAGATACTCCCACTATAATTGGTTCTAAAATTACCACTATTCAGTGCATTTTAGATCTTTCAACTAGTTTCCATTCCAATAACTTCCAGACTGATGAAACACACAAATCCAAGGAGAAAAGCTGGTTCAGGTCAATGAACGTGTAAGTAAATCTTGTGCAATGAAATACTACCACAGAGCTTGCATTTGCAAAATTTCATCCTTGCCTTCAGTAAGCATTTTTTAAAACAAACAAATAAAAAAGATGTTATGCAATCATTCAGCAGTGCCAAAGGAAACACAAATTAAACATTTTGCAAAATATTTTCTTTCTCTTTATTTCATATGCTGTTTTGGGGAGGGGACACCACATTTTCTATCATCAAAAACTTTTATTTGATGGTGTCCAATTAATATGGCAACTGCCAAAACAGAATAGAATAGGGCCAAAGAGAAAACAATGTCCCATACAAAACAGCCTTGCTTATGTGAGCTGTCTGGCAAACATCCCAAACTATTCCAGTAATCTGGTGCTGAACTGAACATAAGTAATATTTGAGTAATGTTAGATTAAACAAAGAAGGGTGGAGTAACAGCACAGGAAATTCCCCAGAAGATAGCAGAAGTTTGGATAATGGAGGAATCTATGACATTTTCACTTTGAGTTTGGGATAAAGGTGTTAACGTTGTTAAATATTTTTGCTAGAGGAATTTTATATCCTGAGCCAGCTAGGACAATACACATGCAGAAGTGGGCTTCCGAAAATGTCTGAATGGCACGTGACATTTCTGGTTCCGTTTATCTTCCTTGACTTTAACTGGCAGGCAAGCACATTTAGAGCGCAATATAGGTTGGCACTCTTGGTTTCATCTTTCTATCACAGCGTTGTGGAACTGTTCTAGCCTGGCTACAGGAACACCCTCACAAGCCAGATAACATCAGTGTGTTGCAATGCACGCCCCCATCCATCCATCCATGAGAACATGTCATTTCTCACTGCTACCATCTGAAAACAATGACTTGACCACAGAAATATAGCCACTATTAGCATTATCAGACAAGTGTTTCGTAGCACACTCGTTACTGGCCACTCCTGGAAGTTCACAGGTCCTTTTGACGATGCCTTCCACCTCCTGCTCCTTCTGTTCATCTTTTCATCACAAAAGAAAGACCTGGAAAATCCTATTTTTTGGTTGTAAGAGTTATATGTGTGCCATCATCACCTCTTTAAAAAGGGATGTCTCAAAAGAGGGAGGGGGGGCAGAATTCAGCTACTACGTAATGGCGATGAGACTCAAAATACACAGAGAAGTCCCCTAGAGTGACACTGTAAGGTCGAAAAAGGGAACTTCGACAGTTCTGTGGAATTTCTCTCTTCCACAGATTTACTTTGAGCAGTGAGGAATGCATTTGGAGCTTAACACTTCTCTGCAGATTTGGAATTAAATGAGAAAAAGGTAGTTGGAATTAGCATGATCCTTCCAGAAGCTCATTGGCAATGAAAATAATAGGTTTCTGCTGCATATTCCAGAGAAGTTTAAAGTAGCTGATTACAGTAATGTGTCTTGTTTTACTTACTAGAATCTTCATTGGTCTGATCATTTTGCTGTTAAGGGATAGTATATGATAGATTTGCTAAAATCCACAACCTCTTTATGTCCAATATCCTGGAAATGAGAAGAACAAATGAAGGCACTGAGTATTTAGCATTTTTGAAAATAGGGTTTTTTCCCCCTGTCAATGCATATGTTGCAGTGGAATTCTGTTCAGTTAAACTGCTGCTAACTGGGGTTGATGCATATTCACTCTATTTTTGTGTTTAAGGCAACAATCCTAAATAAGCAAGCCTAAAATAAATCAAACAAAGTTTCTCAACATAATCCTCTTGCCTATATCAATACTTACCCCTGGTTCTCTAAATTGACCAATTGACTCTTTGACCAACCCAAACTCTAAATCCATGGCTTTTTTGTTTTGTTTATTATTCTTATATATACTCAAAAGCAGGACTTTGAACTTGCTGTGAGTCTTGCCTCTCCACCAAATTTGAAACAGCCCTCCTTATGTGAGTATGTATGCAAGTTTGTAATTTATGGATCAGCCAGTGGGTAGAACTGCTGAGATCAAGGGAACTGTGTAGTTGCAATCTATGGAGCTTATGTATTTTATGAGTGACTACAGGCAGATAGCATCAGCATCAGTTAAGTCCTGGATGGGGGAAAACCTCAGTCATCAGCCCACTGGGCAACTTTCTGGTGGTTCATATAGCCAGCCTAGGATAAAATAATCTCAAATGTATTCAAGATATCTGCATACTCAAGATAGAGATCGCCAGGCTTTTCCCCCCAAAGAAAATATTCAGCTTGTTAAAAAAAGAAGAAGAAGAAGCTAACTATTGCAACTAAGGAAATACAACAAGAAGGCGGGATCTCAATATGACACCAAAAATGATATAGGAGTTGGTGATGTGGAGCAAAATCTTGTGTTTGTATAGGAAGCTAAGATCAGCATCACATCACGTAGCAAGCAACGGCGGTAAGTCTGCATTTGGAATTCTGTGTTCAGCCCAAGCAGACACGTATTGACAAATGGAAGGGAAGATCAGCAAAGAGCAGGCAACATAATTAGTGGGCTAGAAGGATTGATTTAAGAGTTAATAATGTATCACTTGGCAAAGCAACTAAAGGGGAGGGGACCCAGTCTACAAATACTTAAGGAACATAAATGCTGAGGATGAAGGGGAATTATTTAGATGGCTGCCAGTGAGAGCTCTGGGAGGAAATGAAGAAAGAGAAAAATTACACTGAAACTCGGAAAAATATCCAAAGCCTAATCCATCTCGCTGACAAGGAGGCATTACTTTTAGAAAAAGGAGTTGCATCGCTTGTCTCTGTGCCATGAAAGCCTGGCTTAGTATAGAAAAACGTCCACTTACAGGAATGCAGGAATGTAGATGAGCCAACATTTGTGAGGGCACTTTCATGTGCAAGGCTTACATGAAGTCAGGGGAATGGAGGAAGGGTGTGGTTCCGTTGGTAGAGCACATATTCTCCAGACAGAAGGTCCCTTTTGAAAGGATCGCAGTTTGCAGAGCTGGGAAAGAGCGCAACCAGACATGCTGGAAAGCCACTGAATGATGGAGCACACAGCATGGACTAGCAATGGGGTGAAAATCCACCTGGGCCTGCAAGGGCAGCGGGCAACCCTTTCCAGCCCCTTTAGGCCCCAATAGACAAGACCAGTGGATTTTTGCCCAATCGCTGCCAAAGGAGCGCAGGTCCAGACAGAACTCAGCCATTAATGCTGTGGGGGTGGAATACGCAATTTCCCGAAAGCTGAAGAAAAGGGAGTGAGAAAATAGTGGAGGAAGAAAATATGCAATGTTCCCCCACTGTACCAATGGGGGCCTTAAAGTCCCTGTTATCAGGGCCTTTAAGGTCCCATCAGTATGGTGGTGGGGAGAAATGTGATTTCCCCAAGTCTAGGGAAATTGCGTCCCCACCCCCGTGCTGACTGTGGCCTTAACGGCCTTCTCAAAACATTGGATTAAGAGGGCCTTTAAGGCCATGATTGATGTGGAGGGGAGGCAAAGCACATTTTCTGGGCTAAGGGGCGTGCCAAGGGAATTGCACACTTTGCCAAGTGCTCAGCTATGCCGGTTCCCAGAACAGGGCTGGCCAAGCAGCGCTTGGTGAACTTGCAGGGTGAGCATCCCATGAGTTCTTTATCACCTATCATAGGGTGACCATATGAAAAGGAGGACAGGGCTCCTGTATCTTTAACAGTAATGTAGAAAAGGGAATTTCAGCAGGTGTCAATTGAAGAGGATGAAATTCCCTTTTCATCACAACAGTTAAAGCTGCAGAAGCCCTGCCCTTTTTTGTCACTCTACTATAGCTAGTGTAGCTTTAACTGTTGTGATGAAGAGGGAATTTCACCCTCTTCAATTGACACCTGCTGAAATTCCCTTTTCTACATTACTGTTAAAGATACAGGAGCCCTGTCCTCCTTTTCATATGGTCACTCTACCTATCAGGAACTAATGGCAGCTGGCGTATGATGAAATCAGTACTTATTCCAAATGCAAAGTTTACATTGGATCTCCAGTCCAATATACATTTAGCTTCTCTTCCAAATTATCTCAATAATAATAATAATAATAATAATAATAATAATAATAATAATAATAATAATAGCAAGTTGGCATTGCCTCCCTGAAATCAACCAAGGTGATTTACAGAAATCTAGAAAACCAAAATTATAAACAAAGAGGTAATAAAACCTTAAAAACTACCTTTAAAACCATAACAACAATTTGAAAAGCCAAATTAAAAGATTTTAATTACCAGTCAGTGACCCAAAATGCAGCAAAGAGGCTGGATATGCACCTCAGGAATTGAGTTTCACATGTCAAAGCCAGGATTCAGTAAGATTTGGGACCATTCAAATCCACTGTTGATAGATGCATGGGGAACATAGGGTCTAATCTGTTGCTATATTCCAGGCTTTGGAGAAATTAGCCACCCGCATGTAGTGAGGAAGAGGTTGTTTCCAGTGGTCAGATTTTAAATTTGGCATAATTCTGGGGTGGGTGGGGTGTGTCCCTATTTTTTTTAACCATCTCAGAACATGGTTAAAAAACAAAGTGCCTCTGATCTTTAAAGCTGGCTGAGCTCATATTGTACCATTGATGCCAGAAATATGCAGTCAGGGATGAACTGAAAAGTCCCAGTTGCCTCCTCTTTTCCCTTAAGATTAATCCACAGACAGAGGCAGCTAATTCCTCCCCACCACTACAGCCTGTCACTTCCTGAAGCACATGGCACCGTCACAGACTCACAAAGGAGCTGCTGGGTTTACAAGACCCACTCAGGCGCAGCAGCAGCAGGCAGCTACAGGAACAGTGTGTACACTTTCACATGGTACCAGTTGGATTCAAAGAGGTGTAACTGCTTTCTGAAGAGGTCAAAGCATTGCAATAAGCTCCATCCTTGACTTCAGTTGCTTGGCTGTACCTCACAATAAAAAGTCTAGTTTGTGTTGAATTTATTTTAGTTATTTATGATGTTTGTATGCTGCCCTATAACATAACGTTCTCTAGTCAGCTTACCAAACATAGACATAAAAACAAGTTAGATACCAAAACAGATCATAAAGCCATAAACTCTAAAGCAACATGAAACACAAGCAGAAACACTATTCCAGAATTAAAAACAGAGATTTTTAAAATTGAGAGGCCTGGAATACATGAGTTATTTGAAAGGCTGGTGAAAAGTAAATTGTTCACAGGGCATCCAGACAACTATACAGATAGTGCCAGGTAAACTTTTTGATTCACTCAGTCCTTTCCTAGACCTACCTGAAAGTCCGGCCGGGAGGAGGGGCGAGCCCACGCTGCAGCTAGCGTGGGTTGTCGCCCCAGTCTACACATCAGATGCGACGGGCTACAGGAAAGCCCCGTCGTGTCCGCCACTTTTTTGTGTCTTAAAGGGCACAGGAGCGCACCAGCGACAAAGGTACGTTTAAAAAAAAGGGTTCCCCACTCCCCCTGCCCCCACTCCCGCATCTCTCCCCAGCGCCAATCTCTTCCCCTCTCTCTCTCTCTGGCTGCGATCTCTCCCCCCCCCCCCCCGATGTCCCAATTCCAGCTCTGATCTCTCCCCGGCTGCGATCTCTCCCCCCAGATGCAATCTCTCCCCCCGATCTCCCCACCCCAGCTCCGATGGGCCCAGCACTCCTGCGGAGCATTGTGCCCTGTGCGCGGCTTCTCCCAGCTACTCGCGAGTAAGCCGCATAGCTGGGAAAAGCTGCAGAATGGGCTAAACCTTCCGCGGTCCAGCCTGGGACTGCGGAAATACTGGGCTACAAGTGGAGCCCATTACCCTGGGGCAAGGGAGGGTTGACCCCTGCCTGACACCAGGATCCCCTGTGCGTCATTTGGACGCACAGGGGCGAGCCCCGGTGTCAGCCCAGGCTAACCCGTGGTGTAGCAACAGTCCCTGTTATAGAGTTTTTCTACACAAGGCATTCATTACGCAGTCATCATTTCCTACTTGTAACAATATAAAAGAAGTACTGGATTTGGCCTGAGTGGGTTGTCTTCCTGGGAGGAACCAGGCAGTGAGGAGAGAGAGACCATAGCTAGGGTGACCAGATGCACCGGGAAACCCCGGAGACCTCCAGAAAAATGGCGGTCTCCAGGGCAACCAGGACTGGGCCCCAATTCACAGGGGAAAAGGCTGGAAGATGCGTTCCCAGACTTCCTGGAAGGAACACGTCTCCCAGCCTCCGCCCCCAGCACCAATCTAGGCTTCTCCTGCATGCTGGCACCATCGTGCCAGCGCACAGGAGAAGGCCTGCATCAGCCCTAGGGGAGGAGCTGAAAGACAGCTGGAAGACTCCCTAGAATGCGTCTCCCAGCCCCCAGCGCCAATCTAAGCAGCTCAGTTTTTGCTGCCTGCCCAGGTTAGCTAGTTAATGCATGGAATTTGAGCATAGCTAGCCTTAGGAGCTCACTAGTTTGCAGTGGTTTGCAGTTCCATTGTTCTTGCTTCCCACCCCCTGCTGTTCTCCATTGCTGGGAACATGTGCTTGCTCTCTCTCCTGCTTGAACACAAAGAAATGGACAGAAGAAACTCTCCTTTTGAAACGGTAAGCCATGCCTGTATATTATTAACATGAATACTCATGAGCAAAGCTTTTTCTTGCCTTCATGAAAATAATATTTTTTGTAGGGTTGTGCTTTGCCTCAGTCCTGAAGCCTGAATCCGAGTCAAAGAGGAACCAGACTGGGCTGCACCGGCATGAAGGAGCTGAACCACTTCGGGATGATTTGGCCCAACGTCCAGCCACTGAACCCACCTGCTCACCCGCCCTTGAGACTTACCTGAGGCCTCCACGCGCACTGGTGAGCCGCCTAGCCTCTTCTCTGGACTGCAGTAGATTTAGTGTTATAAACTACAGTGGCCAGAAATAGCCAAAGTGAACCAAAGTGAGGTGCCCCTGCCAGCAACTGGTGTGGCAACTTGGGGTGGCAATCTCCTTGTTTGGGAGGGGTGCTTGCCCACCCCGCCCACTGGCACTGCCACAAGAAGCAGCAGCAGCACAGAGAGAGAGAGAGAGAGAGATGCTATGCTACTGCCACTACTAATGGTGAGTCCCGCTCTTGGAGAATTTCTTCATTCTAGGAGAAAACTGGTGAAATTACCCTCCCCCCCACCACACACACAATTCTATGCATGCAACTAGAGTAGAAAATTTTGAGGATGCCATTTGCACACAGCTCTACAATATCTAACGAGGAACTAGATAGAAATGAATTCCAGAAAACATGACAAATTAGTATCTTTGATGCCACTGCCTTGGATTCTGCTGTAACAACAGGGCATAAGTTAGATTGTATATGAGCAATATTATCCACAAAGTGCCTTGGGAAAACAGCCCAGTGAATTGTAAATTACTCAATCTCTGACCTGTTGCAATGTAGGGCCAACGGCTGTAGCAATGTGGAAATGTAGCACTTTTCAGTGTTACTCATAGGAGGTATGTGAGACTTAAACTGGTATTAATTTCCCCACTTCTCCATCTGGGACATACTGTAAAAGTGACCTTCAACTTGTTTGTGGCAGGCAGGGATGGGGTGGGATTTACATCTAATTGAAGACAGTACCATGTGTAAAATTTACACTTGAATAGAGCATTGACAGGAGCAGCAAATGTGTTAATGACCTACCAAAAAAAAAAAAAAAAAAGGAAAAGAAAATGCCAGTAGAAAACAGGAGGTGTTAGAGAAAGATTCATAGAACCATACTGTGGCATTGGTATCTAGAAAAATGTGTGACATACTGGGATGGATTTTGACAGTAAATTGTTTTCTTAAAAGGAAAATAGATAATGGCAAATGCAGCCATACATGTGGTGCAGCATTAAATCAAAACAGCATTAAAGTGAAATGGCAGATATTAAATAGAAGGCCATGACTGAAAGATAAAACATCCACTGATAAAGAAAAGTGAAACGAGGATCTTTTAAGGGACTGTGTATGGAATAAAAGCAGGGGAACGCAGCAGTGAGAGGAGACAGCTTTGGGATTCTCAGGCCCTATCCACCTGTGTGAGGAGTGTATGGTTACAGTAACTATGGAGAGAGGAGGGTAAACCACTGCACAAAGGCCCATCACATGACCAGGAATCACGCAGTGCTACGTGGTTACTGTACTCACGCCCACTCCATAGTTACCTAGCAATCCTCCACACAATTTAACAACGCATCATAGCGTTCTCAGCTATGTTGCGTTTTTATCCCTCCGCATGACATGCTAAGCCACCATAGTTAGGCCAAAACTCTTAACTATCATGGCTTAGCATGACATCTGAACAGGCCCTCACAGAATTCAGGAAATGTACTATTGGCTGTAATGACAAAACAGTAAGTAGAGTAAATTCTTGGCATTGTGTGACTGGAAGCAAAAAGCAAGTCAGGATGAGATTTTGACTGGGGCCATAGTATGGAGGAAGTGAAGTTAACCATTTGCCCTGGTGCCAATTCCCTGACTTAAAATTGTTCCCCAAAACTTCTGTTAGCCACAGATTCCATGCCAGGCAAAAGCTGTTGATGACAGCAATATGTAGAAGCGTGTGAACTCTTGAATGTGTGAATCCACCCTTGGCTGATTCTTTTTATGGACCAACACCTTTTTGATAAGAAATGGTGAGCAGTAAAGCTTCTTTGAGCTCTTCCTTTTTTAGCTTGAAGAATTCTATTATCCCTGAAAGCTTACACACTTTGCCAACAAAGCACTAGCAGGTGCAGTAAGAAGATACTAGCTCAACTATTTTAAGTATGACAATGATTTGAGTGGCAGATTTCCCCAGAATGTGAGATATTATAGTGAAGGGAAGCTGCACTTTTGCCCTGAGAGAAATTATTCTCTGCACGCAGCAAACTGGCACAACCAGATAAAAGCACCAGTCCACTCACAGTGAACTGTATTTCCATGAAATACAGCAGAATCGAGAACAAGTACGTATATATGAAAGCTACTTTCTATACTATTACAATGCTTATTTTGAACCAATGCTTGCGTTTATAGGAACTCAATCGAATTACCACACTCTCACCTACTGTCCTTATGAAGCCCACAGAAGTAGTCAGCCACCCAAGTTTTTTTAAAAAAAAATTGTTTGAGTGAGTGAAGGCTGGCATAAGAGTGCAGGAAATGATCCACTAAATCAAAACAAAGCCCAGTTGCTGTGGATGTAAGTGAACATAAACACAATTAACTTACGTTGTCAATTAACACAAGCAACACAAGTGCTGCAGACCTTCTTACCCTTTGCTTCAGGCAGCGGTCTTGGGGAACTAGGAAAATGGACTAGATGGGCCTTTGGTCTGATCCAGTTCTCCTTGAGTCCTTATGGTTGTGTGGTGTAGTGGCTAGAGTGTTGGACTGAGAGATCTGGGTTCCAGTCCCCACTTGGCCATGGAAGCTCATTGGGTGTCTTTGGGACAGTCACAGACTCTTAGCCCAGCCTACCTCACAGAGTTGTTGTGAGAATAAAATGGAGAGGAGGAGGATTATGTACAACATTGCCTTGGGTTCCTTAAGGAGGGGGGAAAGTGGGATATAAATTTAATAAATAAAATGCTTGTGGTAGTGCCATCAATGAGCATGGCGCTGACTTTACAAAGTATAATAGGACAAGCTCGGGTCCTGAGAAGCTTATAATGTAACATTTGACACAGAGGAAACAACAGAGGAAAGGGGGCAGATGTTGAAAAAGCAAAGTTATTTGGCATGGGGTCCCTATTTAAGTTTATATAGCTCATTAAGTCACAAAGCTTCACTGTTTAGACCTTTCAACAGAGTTCATTTCCGTACGTAGCCTCTACCATTCAGACTGTAAGAGACAAATGAGACTCTAGGCATGCTTTGTAATCCTGAAATGCTCATCTCATTTGCTTTTCTTTTTGTATTCATATAATAGCTGGCATCTGTTACCATCACTGTATGTACCTAGAGAATAAGGAGGTATCAGATGAGAGTGTGTAAATGGGTTTCAGATAATTTGCAGTTCAATGTGCCTTTGGCAGAGTGTTGTACATCTTCATAGCTCTTGTCTAAGACGCTGCCTTTGCAAGTCCATCATACACATCAGTGCTGGTTTCTCTTCAACCCTCTTCATTTGTTTTGAAGGAAATTTAAGCAACTGTTACGGTTTGTTCAGAACTCCCCTACTGTCCACCCCGTAAGCTTTATCTTTTTAAGAAGAGTATGCAGAACACTTTCCAATTCCTTGCACTATTAATCTTTATAAAATGGCACATTCATTCCATTTCACAGGGAAAAAATGTATTTTTTTCCCCATCCTTATCCACAACTCTGTGTGGGTGCATGTGGGTGAGTCAGTGGGTGTAGTTACGAAGGTTTCCATGAACCCACAAGGTTTTGGGTTTGTACAGGAATATGGGTTGATAGTCTTTGGGTACAATTCTTTGTTATGAGACTCATTTATTTTGTTCTCCTCTGGATACAAAGAGTATGCTGATGTGCATGTCTGTTGCTTTGGTTGTTCTCTATGAACTGAGCTATTCAGACTCACAGTGAAGTTTGTGTCTTTGGCCCCCACCCAGGGCCCAGCTGAAATATTTTGTCAAGATAAAATTGAACCCCTCACTGAGTGTTTTATTGCATGCTTGCTGATGCTCACCCATGGCTTTTTACACATCCCTTGGACGACGTCCGCCTCTCATGCGCCTCCTGCTCCTTCTTGCCTTCTTTCTGTGACAAAACAGACCCCCAAAATCTGAGGTTTTTGGGGGGGGTTAATGGAATGTGCCACTAAATGGCCCCTGAATTGGCCACGTGGTCTTTGTTTACTTCCTCTTTCTTCTTTGGGAAGAAATAGGAAGTATTGTCAGACAGGAGCTGGGGCGGAGAAGCAATGGTAGGGAACCGTGGTTCCCTCTGCCCCAGTCTGAAGGAGCTCTGAATGCTGAATAGCATAATATTGACTTACAGAAATAAATTAGAGATTTCTGTTAAACCATTTTCTTATAGCCATGTTTAATAAGGGGGTTCAGGGGCTTAGGCCCAGGGGCCAAATCTGGCCCTTTGGTGTTCCCTAGAAGGCCCCACCCTTCCCTTGGCTCCACCCCTTGGCCCCAAGCCCTGGCCTTTTAGTGGTTTCCCAGCTTTTGTGCATTTCCCCCCAATTCTAAAAAATGGAAATGCCTCCCCTGAGGCTTAGTTCCTGGCACTAAGAGTTTAAAGCTAAAATATGCTGGCATTTTATTTTATTTTTGTCTCAGCCTCTCTTGCCTGTACTGTTGCCCATCACTAGAATGTGGCCTCTGGAAGCTTCTGTTCCGTCTGAAAGAGATTTTGAGCCGCTGCTTTAGTAGCACACTTTCTTTCTTTATTGAGTAGATTTATATAGAACTGAACATATTTTAAAAATATCTCTAAGCGGTTCACAAAATACATTATAATATACATTAAAATAAATTAAAATACATAAAAATTGCAAAAAAACATTTATATAAAACCTTTTTTAAAAAAACATCAACATTAATTAAAACAGCACTGTAACGACAAATAAATAGACTTTAGGAAAACATAACAATATTCCAGGCCAACATGGCTTAACTCCTCTACCTGAAGTCTGTATTTTGAACTGAGAGAAGGTTCACACTAAAAAGGGATGCAGCAAAAGATCTTAACATGAATACTGCAGAGCTAGTATATATATTTTTCTGAAATCGGAATATAACCATGCAATATAACAACAAAATAAAGCAGTATGTAGCTGTTGAGTCTGGGCCAAGGCAGCAGTCTGAGCTCAACCAGGGCCCTCAAGTCATGGCACAAGCCAGGAGTTGGGTGGAAGAGCAAGTCCAAACCAGAGGAGAAACCAGAAAGGCAGGAGTAAGGAGCAAGCCAGAAGTCCAGGACCAAAGAACAGCACACAGTGCCTAGTTAAACTATGGAATTCACTACCACAAGATGTAGTAATGGCCACCAATTTGGATGGCATTAAAAGAGGATTAGACAAATTCCTGGAAGAGGAGGCTATCAATAGCTACTAGTCCTGGTGACTATGTGCTATCTCTAGGAGCAGAGGCAGTATGCCTACGTACACCAGTTGCAGGGGAACATGGGTAGGAGGGAGCTGTTGCGCTCATGTCCTGTTTATGGGTTTCCCATGGGTAGCTGGCTGGCCAATGTGTGAACAGAAGGCAGGACTAGATGGACCTTGAATGTTCCGCGGATGTTCACAGTTACCAGATAATTCCAATGCAGAGCACACACCCCTCCCCCCCACACACAATTGCCATAGTGACGTGCCCAACTTTGCAGCTTGCAAATTGGGTGGTGGGGAGGGGGCATTCCACTTTAACCTTTCTCTAAAGCTCTCTTGGTCTTACAGAACTATTTTTCATGGTTATTTCTACCCTGGCCACAGAGGACTGAATCACATAATGGGGAATAGCCTCAGACATGGACACATGTATTCAATGTAGCACGTACACTTGGAGCAGAGGGTAAATTGATATCATAGAACGGTCATCACAATATTTTGCAACCATGGGCGGTGTGTGTGTGTGTGTGGAGAACTAATATAGCAATCTATCCATTCTCTCTTTCTGTCAAATTTTATAATTACAACTAAAATTCTAAACACTGATTTATTTTCCTCTTCAGATTAGCTGTGCACTGATACACTATCTCGTTTGTTGTAAAAAAAAAATCAACTTTATATAACTGCAGCCTTCTGTTGATGTAAATGCTCAAACAGCATCTTGAAGAAAGTTAATTGCAGGGTTGGGTTAAACTGCATATCTCAAATTCCTAACTTCAGAGTGACAACAATTCTTTTAGACGACCCACACTATCCTGTCAATATAGCTGCAGTGGAGGGGGGTATGAGACAGCAGATATATCAAGATATCCAGGAGATGAGAGTCCCCTCTTCCAGCAAAACTCTTGACTCAGAGTACAACTAATTTAATGCTTGAATATTTCTGTAAATCTGTACAGCCTGGGCAGCAAGCTATAGAAATATTTGATTATTCTAGCAAGTACTACTTTGGAAAAGGCAATACTGAATCTAATAAAAAAAATCTTCCAATCCTTTCTCTAACATTTTTCTTTTTCCCTTTAAAAGAGAAATATCTTAGTTTTATCACTGAAACAATAAAAATATAGGACCTGTTCAGACAACACGCTAAGCCATCATTATGCAGTTAACCCCTTTACAGCAAATGGTTAGTGAATGTGTTTAAACTGTGGTTATGCAGCCACCATGGTTAGGAATGGTTCACACAACACGATAAGCCATAATGTTTAGCGCAAAATGATTAACCACTATAGCTTAGCATGTCATCTGAACAGGGTCATAATAGAATATATAGATTGAGTTTTCAATTAAATGTGCTATCATTCTGGGAAACTAAGGAGAGGGATTTTTTTTCATAGAATCATAGAATAGAAGAGTTGGAAGTGGCCTATAAGGCCATCGACTCCAACCCCCTGCTGAATGCAGGAATCCACCTCAAAGGCATCTCTGAAAGATGGCTGTCCAGCTGCATCTTGAAGGCCTCTAGTGTGGGAGAGCCCACACTATACTTAGCAGCATAAAGTATTACATTCTATGGCCTTAGCTAGACCTAAGGTTTATCTTGGGATCATCCCAGGGCCGTCCCTGCCTGCTCCCGGGATCCCCTGTGTGTCATTTACATGAACAGGGACGACCCCGGGACGATCCTGGGATAAACCTTAGGTTTAGCTAAGGCCTTAATCAGGCTAAAAATAGTAAAAATTTCACTTGCACTTTCTGCCTCCTTAGGGAGAATGTGACGTTAAAGCTTGTGAGCCTTAACTCCCAATTTCCCTGCTTTTTGGTGCTTGGTTGAAAACTGTACAGCCTTAACATTTTTTGTAAACTGTAGGTTTTTTGTTTAATATATATATATATATATGTTTGTGGGTGGGTGGGGGAGAGAGAGGTTTATGTCAAGCGGCACAACAGCAAAGCAACAAGGCTCTGGAACCACTGTGGATGCAGTCAGTCTTAAGGGAAAATGTATAAGAAAGATAGAAAGACTAACAACAGAATATTAAGCAATATATTTTAAGCTAAACATTTCGGCATCTACCCTCATCTTCAGGCATTCCAAACTGCCACTCCTGATACCCATTTAATAGCTCAGCTACTGATGAGGATGGAAGTTGAAGCGTTTAGCTTAAGAAAATTTTTATAATACTTTGTTGTTAGTCTTTCTTTTGTGTGTGTGTGTGTGTGTGTATGTGTGTAAATGTTGCCCGCATTTGTTTGTGGGTTATATTTTTTTATTTTATCTTTTACAATATTGCTGTCACATCAGTTTTAAAGTACGTTGTGTAAGGTCTCTCGTGGATTCTCTGCTGTGGCATCCCAGTTGTGGAATGCCCTCCCCTTGGATTGGCGCCGGTTCCAGCTTCATTTCAGCACCAAGTTGAAATGTGGCTTTTTATCAAAGCCTTTGAGAGCTAAATTTGCCTAAAGCTGCACATAGTTTTAATTGTTTTTATTTCTTTTATTGCTTCCAAAGAGGCAGTATTCCTATGCATACCAGTTTGTGGAGATCATGAATGGGAGGGTACTATTCCACTCAGGTCCTTCTTGTGGGTTTCCCACAGGCAGCTGGAACAGAATGCTGGATGGAATGAAGCCTTGGTTTGATCCTTACGTTCTTGTGTTCAGGCAACTGTTCTCAATAGGATGGAGTAGAGTTCTCTTTCAGTTTGCAAGTGACCATTTTATTGTTTTCATCTTGATTTTAATTTTTCCTCTCTCTTTCTCCTCAGTTTCTACTTCAATATTACTTCTATTCCACAGAGAGCCACAAGACCCTTCAGAAGTCACCTTGTGTTGCTATTCCATGGCAAATGTTATAATATGGAGCACCAAATGAGGAGTCTCTTTATACTTTCTAAAAGCCCTCAGCAATTACTAGGCAATGAAATTGGACCTTCCGTGGAAAGCCTCACAGTACCAGAAGGCAAAAGTTGCTAGAGGTAAAAGAGGAAAAAAAGTTAAGTTGTTCTCATTAAAAACAAAATCTTGCCACAGAAACTGATGATCTCTCTGTGATTGACTGCATGGATCTGAGTAAAACTGTTAGGTCCGCCTGGCGCCTACGCTGTACCGCTTTCGTCGCCAGCTGAAGACCTTTTTATTCTCTCAGTATTTTAACACTTAATTTTAACTTAAACTTAAATTTTACTGTTTTAACTCTGTATTTTAATCTTATATCAATTTTGCTGCGTGGTTTTATCCTGGTTGTGCTTTTTATACTGTATTTTGTAATTGTGCTTTTAACGTGTTGGTTGTTTTATTGCGGTTTTAATTTTTGTGAACTGCCCAGAGAGCTTCGGCTATTGGGCGGTATAAAAATGTAATAACTAAATAATAAATAAATAAATAAATAAATAGGTCCTGTGGCAATGGGGAGGTGCATCCTTCACGTTGTTTAACAATCACGTGTTCTGTGCCTCTTCAAACCATTCTACACTCTGTGAACTTAGGAAACTTAAAACATAAGGCCTGCTGGCTAAGAACAAAGATCCATCTCATCCAATAGCCTGCATGTAGGGCAGGCATATGCCCTCTTTTACAGCGGACAGTCCTCTTTGATAGAGGAGGACCATTATCTCTTTGAAGGCCTATCTCCCTGTTCAATTCCAGTTTAAAGAACTGTTGCCTGTCATCAGGTAGCACCTGGGCAGCAGACTGAGCAGTCAGGGACAGAGTTCACTTGGTCACAGTCTTCACACTATGGGAAGATGCACTGTATTTATCTGGTTGAGCTTTTATATTGTATTTTATATTATGTTTTATACTTTGAATGTTTTTAATTTTTGTGAACCGCCCAGAGAGCTCTGGCTATTGGGCGGTACAGAAATGTAATAAATAAATAAATAAATAAATAAAAATATTGTCATTCTTTCTAATTGTCATCTCTCTATATAAATTACTTCTGAAAACTATACAAACAAGTGATGTTTGAATAGTTTTTGGTGATGATTTCCTTTTTTGGTGATGATTTCCTCCTTTTTGGCAATTCATAGATGGCTACTCTCACAGCAAGATGCCTCTGGAAAATCCACAAGCAGGACTTAAAGGCTCTGTTGTTCTTAATCAAAAGGGATTTGTTCACGAGCTTACCTGTTTCTGCTGCTCAGCAAGTCTTATTCAGTAGCATGGTGCTTATGAACATGGAGGTTTCATTTTATATTTTATTTTTGCCTGTGGGCCTTAGGGGAAAAGGACGTGCTCAGGCATCTGTGGCCCAATAGTTTCTACTCTCAGTTCAGCACTCCGCAGAAACAGGTTGTCAAGGTTCCACATTTACCTGGACCCCTTAATCAGCTCCTTAAAAATATTTTGCTTCTTTAAGAGCCATCCCTTCCATCAGATGTCAAGTTTCTACCTTTTACCTTCCCCTCTCAGTAACATGGGGTTAGGCCTTAGGCATGGTGTAAATGACACTCCAGACAACAAGATTTTAAACAACCTATTCACTATGTTATATGAACTGGCAAAATCACATAAACTAAGGGTTTTACTCAAATAGAGCTTTTAGATTCCAAAAGGCATAATGAAAATAAAAGAAGTAAAACTGCAATGTCCTCTAGCCTAGCTACACTTTAACCTGTAGGCTTTGGCCTAGAGTCTCTTCCAGCCTTCTCCTCGCTGTTCTTCTTCAGAGCTTTTCTCTGTTTCAGAGTCTCTCTCAGTGGCTCGCTGCAGCGCTCTCTGTAGTTCCCACTCTCCTGTGTACATCAGAGAGGGTATATATCTTGGGAAGGGTATAAACTAAACCCAAGCCTGGGTAGGCCTCAAACCTTCACACAGGTAAACTGATAAACAGATTACTTTGGATTAAGAAGAACAGGGCCTTTTAACCTCGACACTCAACTTCTGCAGTGTGCTGTACATGGGGCTACCATTGTACCTAGTTCGGAAACTTTAATTAGTTTAAAATATGGCAGCCAGGTTGGTCACCGGTACTTCTAGGAGTGACCATATTACCCCAATATTAAAATCACTCCACTGGTTGCCAATTAGTTTCCGGGTGAAGTATAAAGTGGTCATTACCTTTAAAGCCCTACATAATTTGGGTCCAGGTTACCTGAGGGATCGCCTTCTCCTGTACAATCCACCCCACACGCTCAGGTACTCTGGGGAGAACTTACTTCAGTCAGCCAAAACTAGGCTGACAACTGTTACCCAGAGGACCTTTTCTTCTGTCACCCCCAGACTCTGGAATGGCCTGCCGGAGGAGATTTGTCAACTTAACACTCTATCCAAGTTTAAGACAGCCATAAAGACTAATATCTTCCAGCAGGCCTACCCAGATGAATGTTAAACCATGAATTTTTAAGATCTGTTGACTGTTATTTTGATGCTGTATTGATTTTAAATGCTCTTTTAAGTAATTTTATATATCTGATTTATACTATAGAGTAGGGTCTATAGGGTCTAATAGGTTCCCGCATTTTCATATGCAGATCCAGGGAGGGATAAAGTTCCCTTTTGTAAATAAAGAGTTTATCCCAAGCTCTGGTGTTCGTGTCTTTATTCCATGCTTCCTTCTCCACTCGCAAATAACAGTTTTGGAGTGGAACACATTCCTGGGATAGTTGTTGGAACACTTCCCTTTGAAATTTTCCATAAAATGTTGGTTAGAGACCTGTTAGGTATTGTTTCTGTAGAACATTCTGTCTCAAGTTGGTGGCTTGGACACTGGGTTGGACCTGTGTCCTGTCTGTGGGTTCCTGGTTGGCAGCTGATTGGCCATTGGACTAGAGTGCTGGACTAGATGGACCCTTGATATGATCCACCATGGCTCTTCTTATGTCCTTATGAGTCATTAGTTTCTTTCTAATTCTATGTGGCTATTATTCTAAATTAGCAAAATGCCAATAAGTGTGGCTGTTGGTATGTATGCATGTGCGTATGTGGAGTACTTATAAAAAATACTGTAAAATCTTTTAGATATGTGTGTGTACATGTGTACATGGTAGTCCACCAGGGGCTACAATGTGACATTTAGAGAATTTAGTGTCAGCTATAGCAAATAGGCTTCAGTTACAATTCAATGAGTAAAAGGCTAAACATTTGAAAAATAGTTCTCTGCCTCTGGTACCTCTAATTACTCAGAAACATATCTTGGCATCTGCATAGTCCAGTCCTAGTAACTGTAGGTCACACTTGGTCACAGTAGAATGTCACAGAGAATTGACATATATTTGTATTAATTACACATATGCATGCATTAACTCACATGGTAGCTTTGTGAACTTTATAGCTTTTGTTATAATGAATGTTTCCATGTTTTCTGATTCAAAGATATATTAATCCAAACTTCAAATCATGTCTCATTAAACCTCCAGCCCTATTATTATGCAAATAATTTGTAGTACTATCTAGCTTTCTGCATGGCATGGTTTAACCTGTGTATCTTGCAGTAATATGTTTGGTTGTCAGAAAACACAGCTTGGCCTTTTTGTTCACAAACAACCTATAATTTCAAGATTGCAAAAGAGAATGACTCAATTTTGGATCATTAGTAGATGCACACATTGAATTGATTTTGAGCCATTTTCTTTTATAATTACAATCCACCAAGGAAGATACAGAAAATTACAGGAGGCATGACCAACAAATCAGATCTTTCCGTTTTGGTAGCTCTCTGAATAAAAGCAGTCTGAATTCCAACTTAATCTCAGAAGTCAAGAATTGCTGTAGATGATGCAGGCTTGTGATAAACATCTTGAATGTGGGAAATGGTGAAAATTACTTTTCCCCCACACACACCCGCCCACCTTACAGCTTTCAGTCTGCAGTCTCTCTTATTCTCTACCGATCCCCCGTCTCCTAAATTAGATAGAGGTTGGGAATGAGAGTGTTCTGATAGTTAATCACGGAATGTACTGTAATCCTTTGCAAGGCAGTTCTAACCTTCTCAATCAACAGCCTTTTCTTACTTAATTACATGAAACCCAGCACATCAAAGGAGGTGCTGTCAGATTTACATTGGAATTATTTTAAATGTTACCGCTGTAGTCATGGAGATGATATATATAAAAGGACAAAATGCCAAAAGACCTGAGAAAATGTCAGAGTTACGTTACACCCACAGCTTCTCTCTGCCTGGGAGTTCATTCCACACGTCTCCATCTCTTGTGGAAGAGGCAATATAAGTTGGCCTATTAAAATACTCAAAATAAGGCTATCCAGGCAAGCTGATTTATTGATCTTCACTTCTACACATGCCATACAAGGCTCTCCCCTCGTTGAAGAGCTCTATAGATATTAGTTAATTAATCCTCACCCCGACATGTTAAGTAGGGAAATAGCTCCAGATGTAATGCTGGATATAAAATAAAGTACCATCAGGGTACAGAAACAATCTAAATGGTTGCCTGGGACAGCAAACATCAAGGGGTGCTTTGGCATACACACACAGTTTGGCTGCTGCCTCTGGCTGCATTTCTCTTGATTGTCCCATACTAAGCTGCGAGCTGTCTCCGCTATTTGTATGAGTGCCCAGGCGGGAGTGAGCATCTTCCCTTAGTGTCTGTCCCCTTCCATCTTCAGCCTCAATGGCAGCCTTTGTGACACTGTGTGCATTTTGTGGCACAAAGGCAGAGTCAGTCAGTCCTAAAAGAGATTGCCTTTATTATTAATCCCCTCACCCTATTATTAGAGAAAGGGTGTGTGTTCCTTTTTCAGTCCTGTCTCTGTATTGTGTTTAAACGTTTACTAGCTCTCTTTAACCCTTTCCCCCACATCACACTTCTCCATTACAACCACCTTATGAAAAGGCAAAGTATAGAATAAAATGTTCCCCTCATCTCTCCCACACATACAAGCACATAATACTGTGTCCCCTTAAATATGAGCTACTCTATATTAAGCAAACATCCCGAATCCTTACCGGGCTTTCACTTCTGGAGTCTTTCCGGCTTTACGATGGGCTCCTTTAGACAGTGAACATGTGATTTTGAATTGAAAACTTCCTTTCTTGGCAATGTTCTATATGTTCAATGAAACAGTGCCATCTAGTGGCTCTATTATAGCGCTATGCCAGCATGTCACACTGCTGATATGGCACCGTTAACTTTTATTATAGCTTATCTCTGATCTTTTTGAAAGCGGAATAAAGGGGGGGAGTGCACGTGATGTTCTGGAGGTTGACAATGCCATGTAAAGGACCTGCAATCTTCCATGACTGACCAATCACGAATGTGCAATACATTGCCCATGTAGAGAACCTCTGTGAGTAAGATCTATTGGATGCAATACAAATTACTTCCAGTACTTTCAATTACTGATGATAACTTTGCTGCCTACCTGAATTATAAAGATATGTTAGTGAGAATGGCCATTTGCTAAATAGACATGGTAGGATATTGATGATAAATAGTATTTCAACTGGGTGCCTATGTTTCAAGCTTATCCAATGTGGACACATTACTCATGGGGTCCCTAACCTTTTTGGGCTGGTAAGCACATTTGGTATTTTGATAAAATGTCATGGGCACTATCACAAAATTGCTGCATTCACAAAATGTCTGTCATGGTGGCTGCAGCCAGTTACAAACCACTTTTTTCACTGTCTTATTCCGAGGAAAGGCAATTAAGATGGGGTAGCTACAAGCCAGGTATTTCACTTTGCAACCACCCAAGATAGCAACAACAACAAAACAACAAATTTAACTAAAAAAACATTTTGGGAGGGACAGGGAACCTTACTGGGCACCAAGGGATGTGTTTGTTGGTACACTGGTACCCATGAGTGTCACGCTGGAGACCCCAGAGTTATTCCAGCGCTGATTCGCAGCCACCACAGGGCTTTGAAGATGCATAGAAAGCCCCCTACAGATTCCAATGCACATGGAAAGGAAGTTTAGGAACTTCTTCAAAACTCCCGTTCCCTGGTCCATCTAGGAATATTAGGGGGGTGGGGAATTACCATTTCCCCTAATGTTCCTTGCCATGGGTAGGGGGTGAATTTCAGGGGGGTTCAGCTGGAAAGGCAAGGGATAAACCTCCCTCTTCACGTGCTGTGATCTTGATAACAATCCCACCCACCCCTGCTTTATTTTCTTAAAGGAAAAAGTGAAGACATAGATGTAGAGAGCATATTAAATGTCACATATAGTTTTTCCCTCATGCTGAGGCCTTCTGGGCTTCGCTCACTCATAAAGAGGCAATGCATAACAGCTTCCTTCTTTAAGGAACTTCTCCCTTTCATTTCCCATCCTTCCACTTCTGCTTAAGGTATAGATTGATCCTGCAAAACGCGACCGTGAGGAAATGTCTGCAATCTCATCAGCTTTGCTTATGCTTTAGTATTAGATTAGAACATGAATTTCAACATTCCTGACAGAAAGTCTTACGCTATCTGGAGTCCAACTCATGTTAAAGAACATTGAGGGAATTAAGGAACCACTGCGGTAAATGCTTTGTGCTATAAAGTTCAGTCACATTAATAATTAGAATAAATTCCCATATCTGAAGTCTAATCAGCACACAATAAATCCTCATTATCCAAGTTCCATAGAGTGCTTTCTCCATATGGCTTTGGATAAAAATAGCTTTCTGTTTGTTTGTTTGTTTGTTTGTTTGTTTTAAAATGCTACTATTTAGCTAAACAGCCGCTGATCCAAACTTTGTATATCATCAATTCCCCCACCCCTCCAACCAGGCTGTCCTTACAGCTAACTAGCTTTGCACTCTGTATGGCTTTCTGAAATACAGCAGCAATAAGTGATAACAGTACTACTTGGTGAACACAGGACTTCAAAGGGAGATCACTGCTGTGAAGTTAGTACAGAAGAATAAGGTTGCAGTTATGTGTTAGAAAAGGCTGTAAAACTGTTAATAAAGATAGTCTGTAATTTGTGGGGGAAAGGGGGAAATAAAGAGATGGCACACGTATATATGGTTCAAATTACGGGCCACAATTTATTGAAATCTGCAAAGGGAGACTGGGCGAGCCTTATTCTATGCCAGCATCTATGCTAGGCATTATAGCATGTGAAAACATTCTACCTTTGATGGATGGCATCAGACAATCGCCACCCCAGGAGGGTAGGCCTTCCTTCGTCACTTCCCTCCCACCCCACAGGTCACACAACACTGGTTGAGGTGAGTTGAGTTGGCCTCACAAGTAAGCTCTATCCCCCCACTGGAGCCTCACAGCCCTGAGTGGAAGGCCTCAGGCATCACCTGTCACCAGAATGGTGCCACAGATTGTTCACCATCCCTTTTCCTCTAATTGTGGAAATTATGGGAGGACGAAAAGCCTATTGCTTACTCATTCACCCCACACCTGCACAAAATAATTTCTCACAGACCCCATTGCAGATCAGACAGGCAAAAGATCATTGCCCACATCCGCTAAGTGGACCCCGTCCCGTCTGTATAGCTCCCTCCTTGTCTGTACTATGTCTTGATGAGAAATCATGCCATTGCCCTGCTTGAGCAATCTTGCAGCGATTTCTTTGTTAACTTTCTTGTGGGCCCTGTCCAGGGCCCGCAGGTCACAACCATCCCTCCAAACCAATCTGGGAATCAAGTTGGACCAGATAATTACCACTCCCAGCCATCTCTGCTGAATGGCACGGAAGTTATCAAAAGCCTGCCATATCAAGGCTTTTCCTTTGCACAGACCCAGGTCATTGCCCCCCAGATGTATAACCAACACCTGAGGGGGGGCTCTGCAATTGACTTTGCTGGAATAATGTGGGCAGGATAATGCTGGCACACCAGGTGAGTCCGAGCTGCATTCCGCAGCTTGACTGGGAAGCCCTCCATCTGCCCCCCAAAAACATGTTGTGCCCACAAATGAGCACACACACTAGCTTTCATACATTCCAGTGATCTAAAAGAGAGAAGTATAAGTACCATAACGATATAAACCACAGAGCCAGTGTGGTGTAGTGGCTAAAGTATTGGATTGGGAGTCATGAGATCCAGATTCTAGTCCCCACTTGGCCATGGAAACCCACTGAGTGACTTTGGACCAGTCACAGACTCTCAGCCCAGCCTACCTCACAGGGTTGTTGTTGTGAGGATAAAATGGAGAGGAGGAGGATTATGTATGCAGCCTTGGGTTTCTTGGAAGAAAGAAGGCAGGATATAAATGCAATAATAAATAAATAAATAAATAAATAAATAAATAAAATAAATCTATATTTCCCTGGCATGTCTTCAAATACAACAACATGGCTTCAAACAACAACAATAACTCCTAATGTCCAGGCAGTGGACGGACATATGAGTGGAAAGCCTTGGAGCACCATCTGTCCATGGCCTTTACTTCCAGGGATGAGAATCCCAATGCTGCCGCTGTGGAGACAGCCCAGATGCGAAAGGAATGTGTTCCAAAATGGAAGGCACCCAAACCCAATGCTTGCAGGGCCAATTTCGTGACTGCCCAAAATTGGTGCTTGGTCAGAGGTGCTCTGTGTACATGGCAGAATAATGGCTCACGATCTGACCCTTTCTGGTCCAAAAAGGCCCTTAGGGCCTTGACTGAACACAATTCTGCAACCTGAACAGGGGATAGGGAAATCCATGTGCCCAAACCTTTTTGGTTGGTCTTAGACTTCCTAACTCTGATTATCACTTCTGTAGGAGAGAAATGAACATCCTAAAAATACAAAGATCTCCCAGATGTGTCATCTTTTGATGACACCACCAGCTCGGAAATCCGCAGCACTGCAAAAAATGCCGTAAGGGCTGCTGCTGCAAGAAATAAAGCAACCTCAAATGGGGAACTGCACAATGATGGCCAGGTCCCCAGGAGGCCTACTAAAATATCTGGAGACAATGGTTGCCGCACATCCATTGTCTTGGGTAATGCTCTCACCCAACCCTGCAGGGTGCACCGCACCTGAGAAACCAATGTATTATCCTTCACACCCTTAATTTTTGACCAGAAGGATAGAGCTGACATCTTACCAGCTATAGTTTTGGCAGATAATCCCTTGCAATGAACTGACATGCAAAATGGAAGAATGTGATCTATGCGTATGGGCCTCAACTGTTGTAGTTGTGCACCTGTCCTAAAGGCGAAAAACATCCTACCTGCTTTGTCATATGCAACTCTGGTACTGGGGGCTATGGAATTCATCATGGCCTGCTCAGCTTCAGCTCACCAGTCTCCCATAGTGCCTCTGGCATGGTCTCTGGAATTGCCTGAGCCCAAGGCTCCAGCTCTCGAAATCTTTGTACCTGGTTGGGTGACAAAGCGTCTGCTATGTCAATTGCAGTTGTAAAATTGCAGGAATAAAGGATCATTTACACCTACAATTTTTTAGAATTTGCACTATTTATGGCTGCAGTTTTGCACAAATCCTGATTTCCGGAAATATCCCCAGCCCCAATTTTTTACAAATCCTGATTTGCACAAAAAGTGGGAAAAGCACGTTGAAGTGAGCCAGCTCAGGGATCTACAAGCTGGCATCTGGGGGACCAAGCTGGCAAAAATTTGCCGGCCTCTACCCCCAAACCAGATTCCCCTGACATCCCTATTCCCATTATGCCTATTCCTGCCTGGAACAGGTTTATATGCTGCCTGGCCATAGCCTGGTATTGTGAATGATTGGGCTGTGGTCCAGATAGTAGGAGAATAACCAGGGCTTCCCAGTGGGTATGATGAAAAACAGCAGGTGAGTCAGACACATATTCTTAAGCAACTAGCATGACTACAGTGGTGGCCTTGGGCTTTGGTCATCTTTGGGACGCTATGGAGCATTCTGCAAATCAAACTATCACCATGAGCCTTCTAGCTATGTGATTCTCCTGTCAATCTGTGACAGGAGATAAGCAGTTCCTCTTTTTTCAATTATCTAGCAGCCACCATGGGATTTCGTCTAAGAGAACGGTGTGTTATCAGTTTTCATAAATAAATAACAGAGGTACAACTAGGATTCCCATTCATTTGTTGCAGTTGGGATGGGGTGGCTTACCTGACCCTGTGGCAGGAGAGCTGTCTTCAGTGGCCACTCTTTGTGGCCGCCATTTTCCTCTGAGACATCCATTCCATCCCGGTGGGCAACCATTTTTGTGGTGGCTGCCATTTTCTCCCACAAAGATCCAGAATGGTGCAACAACTAGAGCACTGAGGGAAGGTAGGAAAAAGCAGCCACTACAAGGGAGCCACTGAAGTCCGTTAAAAAATGACAAATAACACAAATGGAATGAAACTGAATGTGAGTGACAATATGAATGTAATTGAAACAAATGCAATTTTGTCAAGAAAAACATGGGGTCCGTGACGCCAAAACCCAATGTCATTTTAAAAATACTCTCACACTCTTAATGATGATGAGTCCATTTCTGAGTTGTTTCTAGTTACGTGGGATCACCCAGACTGCTTTGAGACAGAGGGGTCCTAGCACTAGCAGCCAGATGGCATTGTGTAGCTCATTCACCTTTTTCTTCCTTAACAGATTTTCTGTGGTAAGAAAAAAGACTGAGGGAGCACTCCCAGAGTGGCAGCACATCAGAGGATCAGTGTGGTATAACCACTAGAGCGTTGAGTTCAGACACAAGACCGTCACGTTCAAACTTTGGCCCAATTGTGGATCACCTGCTTTCTTTCTCTCTGTTGCAGACACTCAAAGCCATTTTTGAGATCTGTGAAAGTCTCTTCTTGGAAGCAGGTAGACCAGTGAGGAGAGGATGGGAATAATTCATAGCTTTTCTACAAACGAGAAAGGCTTCCAGGATCAGGTCACTGAATAACAGAAAGACAGGACTGGGAGAGAGCAAATGGGCTTTCTAAGCTAAACTCTAGACTACCTTAAGATATCTGATACACAGAACATTCTGACAGAGGCCTGCCCAGTTTTTCCTTCAAAATCCCGAGGGAAGGACATTCCACGGTATCAGTAAGCTGCTTGATTCATTGCCAAACTGCCTTTATAATTTGACCTAAATCCGCCTTCCTTTTTTAACCCATTCCTCCTTAGTTTTTTGTACAGGGACTGGATGAACAATTTGTATCCTTCTTCTTTCTGAACAGCAACCAAAAAGGTATCAGATATAAAGGAAGCTTTTGAACTTTTTTGGCACCACACAAAAATATACACAGATTTGTATTAATTCCATGGCTTTCATTTTGGTAGAATATTTTTATAGCTGCTGTGGAAGCCAGACTAGACAATACTGTTAATGCCAAATTGAACATTTGTTGTCATTAAAAAAAAAAAAAAAAGCAACCACAAAATTGTTGAAAATCAACAAAGAAATAGAAAATAGGAAAAATCATTCTCAAATTTAGGGTGCATTGATTGAACAAAAGAATAAATATATATAGATGCTAAGAGAAAACAAATACTGAATTTAGGAAATGCTAACATTGTCTGTGGGGTGGGAAATAAAGATCCGGTGAATTAAGTTCCAAAGATAAGGTGATGTAGAATTAGGAGATAATATAAGATCCATTTGGCAGCTTTATCACAAGACAGCAGTATGCCAGAGTAGAAAGTAGATATATGAGCTCCAGCTCATAAATCACCTAATGCTGAACATACTATGTGACTTATCTACATAATGGGCCCAATGGGGGAAAGGGTTGAAAACCTTTTTCTTGCTGGTAAAGCATTCCTTTCATTCATTGGCCTCATCACCACTTTCCTTCATCCTGTTGATCATTGATAAGCAGCATTCACTTATTACCAGCATCTTGTCAGTCACAAAGGCCATCACAGCAAGCTAATAATGTGCTGTTCTGCCCGATTGGGGTTTCCTCCTCCCCCCTCACACATTGATTCTTCATGTCCAAGATAGGGAAAAGTTATTAGAAAGATTAGATAGCTGAGAGTAAAATATATCCCCTGCTTATCCCTTGTGGGTTTACTCTAGGGACAGAGTTGGCTCCGTATCCGTAGGCAATGACGGGAAGAAGAAGAAAAAAGAATCCAGCCAGAGAATTAAAATTATGACAGGCATGGAAAGGGGGCTTGGTCCCTCCCCCTCCTTAATGCAAGATTAACATCAGAATAAAAATAACCCAGCAATAATTATAAGGGTCACTGTTGCCCTGCAGCCGGAAGCATAGGGAAAATCCAAGACATCTCTAAGGCAATGGAGTTGATGCTGGGAAGGAGTGCCAATTTGGGAGCCTGGGGCCTCGGGGAGCAGACCCCAGGCTGTCAAGACGGGGGCTAGGTTGGAGTAAAGATATGGGAAGCTCAACCTTGTCCTGTTTATTTTAACCATAGCCACCATAATGAAGTATGTTTGTGGCTACGGGTTGCAAGTGATAGCATCTAGGTCCTTGCATTTGTCCAATGATGCCAACAGCCTGTGCGCCTCCTCATGTGGAATGATATGTTCAGGAGACACACAAGCACCCACCTGCACACACTTTGCACTATTTGCTGGAGGCAGCGTAATGGAGACAGGGAACAACTTGTATGGGAAGACTGCAGAATACATTAAGGTCTCAAACTCATGGTACATCAGTGATAGTTAGCATATTATTATTATTATTATTATTATTATTATTATTATTATTATTATTATTATTTACATTTATGTACCACCCCATAGCCGAAGCTCTCTGGGCGGGTTATTTATTGTTTCATTTCTTTACCACTCTCCTACCCTTTTTTGTAGAAAGTGGATAGGTGATGGGTGCCATACAACTTTATAAGGTGTAGGTACCATGTCCTGAAGCCCCTCCAAAGCAGAATACTAACCTTTCTCTTTCCCGGTATTTATTGATTAGAGCAGGACACACTGTTTATTTTCTCGCTGTAGCTTGGTCTTTCTCATCGTTGCTCATCTCTTTGCTCCACCCACTTCCTGATCTCCTGGCTTCGCCTCCCCCCCCCCATTGATTTGTTATGATTTTTTAAATGGAAATTAAACAAATGCTTACATCTGTGTAAGTTTTAAAGCTAAAGAGATCCAAATATGCACAGTGGCAGGTCTTAATGAAGGCTTTCAGTGTACCAAATTTTAATCAGATTGGGTCATCTGTTGATTTGTTATGCTTTTTTAAAACTTCCTCCATCAACCCCTTTGGAGCTTATAGTGCACTAGTTTTAGGCGCCGAAAGGAAGTATACACGCACCCAGGAAAGCAATTGGCTGACCATCGAGGCTTCAAAATTCAGTGTGACAAAACAATAACGAGGTAAGGGGGCACATAAGAAGACTTGCAATGCTATTTAAACTAGATCATCACCTAGTTTCTTTCAATATTACTCATAATCCTCCTCCTTCACGTCCCGCTTCTCGCTCTTGTCGCAACTTGCAATCTATCAATTATGAGGCTTTTTCCCAGTCTCTAGCCTCCTCCCTTCCTTCTGTCTGTTCGGCTGTCTCCTTGGACTCAGCTGTCTCCTCCTTTAATTCCTCCTTATCTTCAACTCTTGATAACCTTGCTCCATCTACAACTCGGATAGTTCGCCCTTCTCAACCCCAACCGTGGCTCACCTCTTCCCTCCGCTACCTTCGCTCTTGTTCCCGGGCAGCTGAACGCCTTTGGCGTAAGACCAGGGACAGGGCGGACTTTGTCCATTACAAATTTGTACTCTCCTCTTTCTCTTCTGCCATCTCACTGGCCAAACAGCAGTACTACTCAACGCTGATCCAGTCAAATGCTAGGCATCCTCAGCGGCTCTTTGCGTCCTTCAATTCTCTTCTGAAGCCTAATCCGCCATCTCTCCCCGCCTCTCTGTCTGCTAATAACTTTGCCTCTTTTTTCAATGCTAAAATCCAAACTATCCGCTCTGATCTGGCCAGCTCTGCTCCTCTTCCAGTTCCTGTTCCTCATCTGTCAGTTCCTCCTGCAAATTTCTCTGCATTTCCTTCGGTCTCAGCTGATGAACTGTCTACAATACTGCGCTCTTCGAAGCCTTCCACTTGTTCTCGTGATCCGATTCCTTCTCGTGTCTTTATTAATCTTATTCCTGCTATCCTCCCTTCCTTGCTTCATATTATTAATCTTTCTCTGTCCTCTGGTTCATTTCCTTCTGCTTTTAAACATGCTACAGTCTCTCCCATTCTCAAGAAACCTACTCTTGATAGGCTATCTCTGTCTAACTACTGACCTGTCTCTTTGTTGCCCTTTGTTTCAAAGATCCTGGAGCGGGCGGTCTACTCTCGCTGTCTTGACTTTCTTTCTAGTAACTCTGCGTTGGATCCACTTCAATCTGGATTCCGTCCTCTGCATTCCACCGAAACAGCCCTTACTAAGATCACCAATGATCTCCTTACTGCCAAGTCTAAAGGCCATTATTCCGTTCTTATCCTCCTTGATCTAACTGCAGCCTTTGACACGGTTGATCATGATCTTCTCTTAGATTCCCTTCATGACCTTGGATTTTGTGGCTCTGTCTATAACTGGTTTGCCTCCTATCTAGCGGGTTGCTCTTTCAGCGTGTTGGCTAATGGCAGCTCGTCTTCCTCCTTTCCCCTTTCAGTAGGGGTTCCGCAAGGCTCGGTGCTTGGCCCGTTGTTGTTTTCCTTATACATGTTGCCCTTGGGCAAGCTTATTCAATCTCATGGCCTCCAATATCATCTGTACACCGATGATACACAACTATATCTGTCATCTCCGGAACTTTCTCCTGATGTTCACGATCGTATCTCGGCATGTCTTTCAGATATCTCAGCTTGGCTGCTTCATCGTCGTTTGAAACTCAATATGGCAAAGACTGAATTGCTCGTTTTTCCTCCTAAACCTTCTCCTCATCTCTCATTCTCTCTTACTGTCAATGATGTGACGCTTACTCCGGTCAAGGAAGCTTGTAGCCTTGGCTTTATATTTGACTCCTCGCTCTCCTTTATTCCTCATATTGAGGCAGTAGCTAAATCTTGTCGATTTTTCCTGTATAATATTGCCAGGATTCGATCATTTTTGTCTGTCTCTTCCACCAAGACGCTTGTTCATGCACTGGTTATTTCACGGTTGGACTACTGCAACCTTCTTCTCTCTGGCCTTCCTTCTTCTCACATCAGTCCGTTGGTTTCTGTTCACCACTCTGCCGCAAAGATCATCTTCTTGGCTCGCCGCTCCGACCATGTTACTCCGCTTCTGAAATCTCTTCATTGGCTTCCAATTCACTTCAGAATCCAATATAAACTTCTGTTAACCTTCAAAGCTTTTCACAGTCTAGCTCCTTCCTATCTCTCCTCTCTCATCTCACACTATTGCCCCGCTCGTGCTCTTCGCTCCTCTGATGCCATGTTTCTCGCCTGCCCAAGGGCCTCTACTTCCCTTGCTCGGCTCCGTCCATTTTCTTCTGCTGCCCCTTACGCCTGGAACGCTCTTCCAGAACATTTGAGAACTACAAGTTCAATCGCAGCTTTTAAAGCTCAACTAAAAACTTTTCTTTTACCTAAAGCTTTTAAAACCTGATGTTGTGCAGACTTTATACTGTTAGTTTTACCCTACCCTGTGCCTGCTTACCCTACCCTGTGCCTGTTTGCCTTCTCTTCCCCTCCTTATTGTTTTACTATGATTTTATTAGATTGTAAGCCTATGCGGCAGAGTCTTGCTATTTACTGTTTTACTCTGTACAGCACCATGTACATTGATGGTGCTATATAAATAAATAATAATAATAATAATAATAATAATAATAATAACAACGGAAAAATACAACGGAAGAAGGAAAGTAAATACATCGATGATGAAACGTTACAAACATAGCATCATGTGACCCAATAAGTTATTGAAAGCCTTCCTTAACATTTTAAACCACAAGTGTAGATCCTGCCCAGGACAAGGATGATGTATGCTGCAAAACTGCATACCAGGCATGGTGAGTGTGAGATCAATTACTGGTGTGATGGAGCTCATTATTACAACCCCCTGAAGAAGACCTAAAAAACAAGAGGCCAAAACGTGTCAGGCTTTTGTATAATAAACCTTTCTATAGCATCTTGAGATTTCTCTCCCTTTTTTGTGGACATCTTGGATGCTCACCCACCTTGTGTCCTAGTGCCTCTTTTCCAAACCTAAATCCACCTGGAATAGGCAAAGGGTGTCCAGTATCCACTGACTCTCTGGCTGCATCAGCCAATCAATATCTTACAAGTTAGAGAGGGACGGCCAGAGGAAGAACTTGTCAGGAAGGTTTATGCTAATATGAGGTTTCCATTCCTCAAACTCATGAAAGCTGATTCAAATTACCAAGGAGGACAGCATTTCCAGCTGACATCTCTTCACCTAGGAATAAGGCTGTTTAGCTTTGGGAGATGCCAGGTGTGGACATTTTTGATTGGCTACTTGATAGACAGAGACAATACACATAGCTAGTAAGATGAACTAGCTTTGCTAACTCCCAAAACAGAGCCTGGCCCCTGTAAAATGGCAGTTATTCTGTCAAGCAAACTCAGCCCCATCTATTATTAGGCATACGGGCTGATAGCTGTTCCTAAAAGAGAACATGTTTGTACCTTCTTACTCCGAGAGTCTTCACTATTTTTATCTTAGTGTACAGGTAGCTTTCATCAGCCATTTATTATTAGGATCAAACCTGTAACCTCATCAAACCATAAAGATTTACAAATTGTACCTTTCTTGCTCTTGCAGAGATATTTGAACTTGTGGCCTTTTCAGACGAATGAAGCCAGTTGTCAAATCTGAGACAACTTCTACTATTTAATGGAAGTGTGGAAGATAGCATTTTACTTTAAGTGCCTGATTAAAAAGCCTTCCCCTTTCCATGGTTTTGTATTCTCTTATTTCACTATGCCTGTAATTTTCCTGTCTCTGAGTGGAAAAAAGAGAAATAATGACCTGGTATTTATAAAAGCATTTAAAAATTACATAATGGTCCCTTTTCTACCTGCTTCATCATCAAGCAAGCAAGAAAACCTACAAAATCATTCCTTTTAACATTGAACATCACCTCTAACATGATGATCCGTTTCCCCTGTAGAACAGTGCTGCTCTTCAAATTGCTGTTTGTTTTCTTGATAATTGCACCCACCACAGATCAAATTATCTCTATGGCTGTTCTGAAAATAAGACGATAGGAAATAAGTACTCCCCCAGTTCTATCCTCAAGAACACAGCCTGCAAACGCTTTTTGAAAAATTAACACATTTTAAAGTTCTAAAATGTAAGACTCACAATTAAGCCACATTGTGCAGACTGACAATAAAGACTTATAGCAGCATCTACTTGGTTCGCATGAAACGAGGGTGAAATTCTCTACGGTGCTTCTCATCACGGCAGCAACTACCATTTTGAATATTGGGGGCACAGCACAGCTATGCTATAGCTTCTCGTTGGCCTGGTTCAGACAACACGCTAAACCATGCTGCTTAACCACAAAATGGTTAATAGAATGCCCTAAGGTTAATGCATTCCTTTAACCATTTTGTGGTTAAGCAGCATGGTTTAGCGTGTTGTCTGAACCAGGCTAGTATGTGCAAACACAGCCGGGATGAGTTGATAAGTCACCCACAACCCATGGGCTGTTTTAAGGTTGTGGTGGCTTGTCAAACACCCAACAATCCACCCTCGCTGGGTTTGTACATAAAAGCTATGGTGCACCCTATTGCTATCCAAATATTCAATACGGTGGCTGCTATGATGAGAAACATCACAGAGAAATTTACCCATGGTCTTAGAGCTGGATCCTAAACAAGCTTACTTAGGAGGAACCACAGGTCCATAATAGATCATGTTTTGCATGCAGAAGGTTTGATCCCCATCATCTCCAGGTAATAAAGGATCTCAGGCAGCAGGGCTGAGAAGGATCCTTTGACTAAGATTATGGAGAGATGCTGCAAGTCAGTGGACATAATGCTGGGCTAGATGGATAAACAGTCTGACCTGTTTACTCAGAAGGAATTCCCACTGATACCAGAAGTGCATGTTAATAAAGGCTGCAATCTCTGTTGTTGTTGTTGTTGTTGTTGTTGTTGTTGTTGTTGTTGTTGTTATTATTATTATTATTTGTATACCGCCCCATAGCTGAAGCTCTCTGGGCAGTTCACATAAGATAAAAACACTTAAAAACAATATACAAAGATTAAAAACCACAAAAACAAGCAAAATACAAGAGACCACACTGGCTCTTATGTTCTTATGAATATTAGATAAATAACAGGGCCTTACTTACTGAATAATGTTTTGCAAAATTAGTTGCTCAGTGACCATAGATAAAACCTTCAAAAATCTTCAGGAACAGTAGCCTTTACTAAATCCAGCTTGACAAGTACATATCCTACAATGGGCTTGTCAACAGATGTTTGGCTACTATAGTGAAACAGCATTTCTAAATGTTTATATCTTCCTCATAGCAGTCAACTGTAGGACACGTCTGCAAAATACGCACCAAGATTCATTCTTCTTTCTTGCCTTGCCAATAGACGATAATTAATAAAGCCTTTATCTCATACAACCTCAATGGTTTCCCATGAATTTCATGCAAAATGTTCCATTGGATCATACATATCTTATGCTCCCAGATCTGTTACTAATGTGCTGTACTATTTATATGTCATTAGGATTCATTTAAGACCTCTGCTGTAAACCATCTTATTTCTATATTTTCAGAAAACGTTTAAGACCATCATCACAAATTTGCAAACAGCTACTAGCTGCAGTAATTGGAGGTGCTGTTTTAGTGATGCTGATGCCTACAGTCCAATTTTACTTTGCACTTGGCTTTTGGATACAGATTGCTATGACCGGAATGCAAATATGCAGGGAACCCATATACTATGTCTACCTACATCTGAAATTCCACACAAATGCAGAATTCAGCAAAATGTCGACAATTCTAATTCAACTGTTAGAATTGTGGCGTTTCATCCACTGGGATGTGCCCTTGCTTTCTTCTCACATTTACCCCTCCACGCCCCTACAATTCTGCTATGGAGGTTCCCACATTCTTCCAGATAAGATTAAGGGGTGTGCTTGGGGCTGCAAGAAGAATGAGAGAAAACCAGAGGTGTCTGATCTGCTGGCAGGTGGACACAGTTGGATACAACCCCTGGATCATTTCACTACTGAATTTTGTCTTTATGGGACAGTCTAAAGGCCTTGAATCTTTTGCGGCTTGACCTTTAGGGCAAAAGTGCAAAGTATGAGCTCTCCCCAGCCCCCCAATCTGAATTTTTGCAAGCAAATTTGCCCTACAAAATGGCCTCTTAGAGGTTTTCTCCCAACATTTATTTCAGCATTACCAGCAGCTCTATTGGAATTTTCAATAGTTGGGATTATTTATATAAAAAGAATCTTTCTAGCTGCACTTACTATTGTACAGTCATTTATTATATGACAAATATATGGGTCCTTGTTACTCTTATACTCTTTCCTATCTGTCCTATAGACAAGTCATGTCCCAAACATAGGACATGACTTGGAGCTAACAAAGAATAGATAAAAAAGATAACAATTCAGTGAAGGAGAAATAATGAGAAATTATTAATTATTATTATTATGTCATTATTCTTTAGTAAATTTATATACTCCTTATCATATTTAAAAACATCTCTAAGAGATAAATATTTATGATAAATATCTAATATTTAAAATACTTTAAAATACAACATTTTAAAAAGAAGTACTCACAATGCCATAAGTACTAAGCAAACGGGGCAGCACAATCAATCAGGATAAAGAGAAGGGTCTTTTATTGGCTCCTAAATACTTATTTCAATCTAGTGGACTTTATTCAAGTTTATATATATATTTTTTAGGCTGTACTTTGTGGTTTAATTTTTGTGAACTTCCCAGAGAGTTTCAGTTAGGTAATTAAAGTAATTCAGAAATGAAATTAATAAATAATAAATAAATAAATTCTGTCCAAGAAGATTTTACACAAGTATGATTATAATTATGGACAAGTGAGACCTGCAACAAAATGCTACACTGTGGAGTAATCCTTGTTCAGGATACTCCAGTCCACACCCCCACCATTTTCTATTTTTCCCCTCTCAACAGTGAGCCAGCTTTCTCTGTCCACTGACATGTTCAGTTCTCATTGGGCTATTTTCTTGGGGGTTTCTCCTGTTGGCACTTTTTTAAAAAAAGTTTTGTTTAGAATTCTGCAAACCTTGGGATTCTCCCAAGCCTGCTCCCTGCTTTGCCTGCATGGTGCCATTTTGTCTCTCTAAGGACTGGCACTCGGAGACTTGAGGTTGCTATTTGTATATGTAATAATAATAGCAAAATGGCTGAATGAACTATCCTGCCATAGAAGTGTGATATACCCAGGGATGAATGATACTATATATGATAGTGATGTATTGATGATATGTGTCCTTTTAAATGTGCCTGGTTTACAGATGTATACTGTATAACGTATCAGGTGGCAGAATAAGAATTGAGCTGTTCTCCCCACATTCAAAGGGCCCACTGCTTCTTGGTGTTGCCAACCTCCAGCTTGGCCAGCCGGCTAGCCCCTCGCTCCCGCTGCCTGCCCAACTTCCCACATGCCTGCCTGTCGAGCCACTGCTCCTGTCCAGCCACCCATTCATCCTCCTACCTGACCCATGATGGCCAGGTATACGCATGTGCAAGAGCCCCAGCTGAGTTGGTTGGCTGGCCAAGCAAGTTGGGTGGGAGGGAGGTGAGTGAGCGGCCACTCTCGTTCTCTTGGTCACCTGCAGAACTGAAAAATGCAGCACTTTTGCCATTGGAATGAACCCAAAATCAGTCACAAATGAGAATTGAAGCAAAGCAAACCCAGCTTTGAAGTAGGGAGTTTAAGCCATCTCAAGCATCCCTGGTTCTCCCTGCCCTAGCTGTGTATGTTTCTGTTTCAGTGTAAAAAGTGAATCTTTTCCCTCCCCTCCCCCATATGCATATATGAAGACCCAGCTGCACCTATGGGCATTGCTTTGGCTGCATAAATTCATAGCAATTGGTCATAAAGAGTGATGTCCTATATAGAGAGATATAGCTATTGCCTCCAACGGTAGATAATAATAAAGAACAACAGCATCATCTCTATAAGCTGACAACAAACATGTACTGCAAGTTCCTAATGTAAGTTTTGTCTTTTCATCTTTGCCTCAATCAATTCATTAAAGCAGTTTTTGAAAGCAGGAATATCTGTGCTATTAAAACTTCAGAAGGAAAATAAAACTGCAGGTGAAAACTCAATCCATCTTAATAATTGCCCTGCTATTTAGATGTTTGTAAATAAATGAGATAATCCTTCTTTTCATGCTTACTTGACTGATAGTAGCCAAAGGAAATTGCGATTTGGTTTGTAAATATCCTTGGCAGAAGTGACAGGGCGAAAGAAATAATGAGAGTTGCCGAGAAACAAAGCAGGCAATCCTTTTCTTTTAGGATGACCAAGAATCTCCAGCCAATGTGCTGAAAATGCTGACACAGAAGATGTTGTGAAGTCAAAAAATAGCATGTTGGCCTGCTTGATAGGGCTGAAGCTATTCCACAGCAGTGCCCCAAACTCCTTTCCAAGAGCGAGCAGAACTGTGAAGCGATCAAGCTGGCTGGATATACAAGAATGTTGCATTTCCTTTGTTTAATAGTGTCTGCTACGCACATGTAGCCAAGTCTGTGTATCCTGTTGATTCTGCCCACCCACCCGGATTTTCAATTAAACCACAATCAATTTGTTACCAAGAAGAGGTGCTGTTACACTCTTCTGTTCATGATGCTATTCATGACTGACCTGTCTTACTCCAGCGACCTAGATGTGTAGTAGGATGTTTTCAGTTTAAAAAACAAACAAAAGCAGGGCTGGAACCTCTAAGCCACAGGTCTCTGTCTGTAAATTAACGCAGGAATTATAGGACTGAATCTAGATTTATTGTAGACTCATTGAAATCAATGGGACTTAGGTTAGCCATGACTAAGCCAGATCTACACCAAGCAGGATATGACACTTTGAAAATGGCTTGAAAACTGTGTATGGAATGTGTCCTGGACATGTCTACACCATACCTGTATCTAGGAGTAGTCCTTGGATCATCCCTGTGTGTTCGCATGGTGCACAGGGGATCCTGGGTGCCACCCAAGACTAGCAAGGACTTATCCCAGGATATCAGGAACTGTGGAAAACCTGACTTTTCCGTGGTTCCAGGACCATCCCGCAGAGCGCAGCTGTGTGGCTGCTGTTCCCGGGTTTTCTTGTCCTCCTTGCGAGTTGCACTAGTGGTCCATTCCACTAGGATAGTGCCCTAATTCTGTGTCCAACCTGCCGTGACCAACCTGACAGGAATGTAGTGTGGTCAAATGCAATGAAGTTTGCAAAATCTTTTGCACAGTGAAGTGTGCTACAGAACTGATAACAACATATAATTAAACATTGAAGCTGAACTGAAGATGCAGAACTTTTCTTTCCTGGAAGGCACACAAGGTAGCTTTCCCATCATTGCTGGTTCCCCACGCCCCTCAAACTAATTTCAACATCAGTGAAGAAGAACGGGTCCTGTCACATAGCCCAATGTGGTTCTAAGGTGGCTATCCATAATTGGACTGAAACTCTCAGTGCACTGACATGTAGTTTAATAACCCCATGCACTCATATATTTAGACATCATTCCTTTGGAATCAAACCTCGTGGGGGTTGATTTTATACTGAAAGTATATACCAAGCACAGCATTCTAGTAATAAAGACTATTCTTCCTGGCTGGTGAAGATAAATCTCATGGGAGAGTTGCTTGCTATAAAGGTATGCCACAAGCAGCACAAATCATTCCATCCACCTTCTCTCACTTACATGGATAACATTTTTCTACCAGTGCTCATCTCCACCTACATGACCACTGAGGAGCCCTCTATTCTTCCTGCACAGTGCTCTTCATGCTGACTCCTGAGCAGTTCTGATTGGATGAATATCTCAGAGAGTGCTCTTGCACCAGAGAGCAATTTCCAGTCATCCGCTGGCCTTTGTGTCTAGCAGCCAAACTCTGCTATTTCTCTTGCAAGCTATCCTGAGTCTCTTTTATAACTGTCAACACTTTACCATAGTCCACTATTCTGTGTCATTTCTCTCAATCTCCTGGCATTGTGCTATTATATATAAGAAAATAAGAAGAGCCATGCTGGATTAAACCAAGGGTCCATCTAGTCCAGTATTCTGTTCACACATTGGCCAACCAGCTGCCCATGGGAAACGCATAAGCAGGACACGGGTGCAACAGCACTCTCTCACCCATGCTCCCCACAATTGGTGTATATAGGCTTAATGTCTCTGATAATGGAGGTGGCACATAGCAACCAGGACTAGTAGCCATTGATAGCCTTCTCCTCCAGGAATTTATCCAACCCCCTTTTAAAGTCATCCAAATTGGTGGCCGTCACTACATCTTGTGGTAGTGAATTCCACAGTTTAACTATGGGTTGTGTGAAGAAATGCTTTCTTTTATCTGCCCTGAATCTCCCACCAATCAACTACATGGGATAACCCCAGGTTCTAGTATTATTAGAGTAGGATGAAGATAGGTAAGTTGTTCTACATTTGGTTACTCGTGGTCTGAGTGCAAGCCCTACTGAAGCTTATATTGTTATTGTCATCCTTTTAAAACAACACAGCTGGGAAGGGTATTCCACAGACAGGAAGGGGGCATTACAAAGAAGGCTCTTTCTTGGGGCAGTGGCATTCATAGAAGAACATCCAAAGATGCTCTTAGCAATTAGGCAGGAACAGTCATGGAATCTGTGAACAAACAAAATTAAGCCAACTCGCCTCTAATCACTTGCAAAGTACATTTTCTTCACCACTAAGTAACTACATCTTGCTCACACACATAGAATTGTGGGGTAGGGTTTCAGACCAAATCAAAACACATAGCTTGCAAGTTGGGTGGGGCCTGGAACTTTTAAACAAATTAAGCATTGGTTATTGCTCTAACTGTTAGTTGGAGCTAGTAAGACAAAGACAGGAGCCACACCATGCCGGATATAATGGTATGAAAGCAGTATATGGCAGGTGTCAATGGGTCTCAACAGTTGTCAGTGCACTTCAACCCCACTATGAAGCAGTAGTGTGGCTCCTACATTTTATATACCACTTTCATACCATTTCCATAGTGCAATATCTGCTTGGTGTAGAAGAGCCCCCAGTGAATATTGTTCAGGTTTTCAGTCTGTAAAATCGGAATAAGACACTAACTCAATAGGTTCATGGTCCTTCTAGCTCTGTAGCTCATTGGTCCATCAAGTTCAGCATTGCCTACATTGACTGGCAGTGACTCTTGGGGATTTCAGACAGGAGTCATTCCCCGCCCAGCTGGAGATTCCAAGGATTGAACTGGGACCTTCAGCAAGGAAAATATATGCTCTGCCACCAAGCTACAGTCCTTTTCCCCAGCTATTGGAACATTCATGTGTGCCACTACTATATCTATTATCATTTCCTGTCTTAATCCATGCCTTACTGAAACTTCTGCAATGCATACAGATGTCTTATCCACCAACCTGGTCCAACATGCCATAAAAACGCCAAACATATGCATGCAAAGATATGCATGTTTAGAATAAATGGCAATTGAAGTGTTTCTTTGGCCATCACAAAGCTGTAAAGTTGCAGGGTCCATCGGAGACTATCTTCCAATTGCTATCACCTAAATTCTCTCTAAGAGGGAGTAATTAAAGCAATTAGTATTTTCTGGCTCAGAAATTGGCAATCGTTCAGGAAATTTTATTTTATTTATTTTAGGAATTTCTATGCTGCATTTCAAAATTAAAAAGTTATCCCAACGTGGCTTACCAACCATATTAAAACCACATTAAAGCTCCATGAAGTCTAATAAGTAGAAGAGCAGGATAATACAACAAAACAATAAAATGTCACTAAAACAATCATAGGGGGGAAATATCCAAGAACAATAACTAAATCCCCCCCCCCAAACCAAAGACAGTCTGAAACAAAACATATGTGGAGGGCCTATCTAAAAGAAAGGGCGAAATGTATTCTTTTAGGGAGGGAGTTCATAAGAACATAAGAAGAGCCATGCTGGATCAGACCAAGGGTCCATGTAGTCCAGCCTTTTGTTCACACAGTGGCCACGGGAAACCCAGAAGCAGGATAAATCAGCCCTAGTTTTGTTCCCTTTCTGCCCTTTTTTCTTAAAAGAAAAGAAAAAACATCTTCTCAAAAACTATATTTAAATGTGTACTTTTGATATGTTTAAACTGCCAAGAATGATGTTGCAACATTGAGAGAACTGTGAAATCTGGGGGATAGTTATGTTCCAATCTGCCCATTGGTCTGAGGGTTACTGCAGGAATTTGCACAGATTTAACTCCTCAAGAACCACTCGTTCTAGTTGAGGCTTCATGCTAATGACAGGGGATAAAAATCCTACAACTCCTAGCATTCCCCAGCCACCTATGCTGGTTGGGGAATGCTGGGAGTTCTAGGACTTTCCCCCCCTCCCTAAACATGCATAGGAATGCACTCTTAGATGTCCATTGTATTCCAATGTGCTAGGCTAGCAAAAAGGGGTGACAGGCATTTATAGGATACTAGCCCATAATGAATCACTCTGCATCGAAACTTATGTTCGAAACTACAAGATTAATTTAATGTGCTTGTAAGCCTCCCAGCTATGGGGAACAGTCATGTGTGCTCCTGCTGCCATTGCCACCCGTATTTTCATTTCCGACCTAAATGAAAATAGATCTACTGAAATGTTGGAGGTTACAAACTGCCTCCAGACTGTGCTGAGAAATTGCTAGAAAGCCATTATGCGAGTCAAATGTTTAACAATGAAACAAACCTTTAAACAAAGCTGTAATGCCTCACGGAACACTTACATCTGGTATGAAGGAACAGGACCGTAGCTAGAGGCTACTGAGAGAGAGAGAGAGAGAGAGAGAGAGAGAGAGAGAGAGATTGGTACCTTGAACATGAGTATGATGAGACATAAGGGAGCCTCTTGTCACCGGGGTGGGGGCATGTTCAAGGGAAGCCTGTCCCCTTTTTTCAAATGCACATTTATGTTAAATCTTAATTTGGATTGATCAGCAGTGTGTTTCTCAACACAAAAATGCAATTAATGATTCATCAGCAGGGTGCCTTTCTTGCTTCCATTAGATTCACCTTCAGCTTTTGTGCATTGTCTCCACTTATCTTTTATCACAGTATCTGTGATGATGACACAATCTTTATGTCTGCTAATAGACTTGGAAGCCAGCAGAAGAAAATGATCATTTACACCAAGGGCCTTGCTAGACCTACCGGATAATCCAGTGGGAGTCGGAGCAACGGCACGCTACAGCTAGCGCGCGCCGTTGCCCTTTTCCACATGTCAGCACGCGACGGGGCAAGAGGAAGCCCCGTCGTGTCTGCCATTTTTCCCCCTTAAAGGGCTATGTGCGCAGGAGCGCACCGCCGGAAAAGGTAAGTGCTTTTTTTAAAAAATAAAGGGTTCCCCGCTCCCCCTGATTTTTCCCCACCACAATGCCTGATGCCCCCCCGCCTGCTCGCTCGCCCGTCCTTCCCCCGTCTGCCATGCCCGTGCCTGTGCCCTTTCCCCCGTTCTTCTTCCCCTGCACCCCATCCCCTGTCCGCCGTGCCCGTGCCCTGTCCCCCGTTCTTCTTTCCCCGCTCCCCATCCCCCGTTCGCCATGCCCATGCCCGTTCTTCTCCCCCCTCTCTCTTGCCGGGTCTGGCCTTTCCCCCAGCCCCTATCTCCCCCCCCCCCCGTGATTCCCTCCCCCCAGCCCGTAAGCGAGCAGCCGGGAAAAGCCATGGACCCTGCTAGACCTTCCGCAGCCCTGGCCTCAGGCCGGGGCTGCGGAAAAGCCGGGCCATAAGTGAATCCGCTTATCCCGGGTTAAGGGAGGTCTTAGCCCGGCCTGACCCCGGAATCCCCTGTGCATCATCTGGATGCACAGGAGGGAGACTGGGCCTCACACCACGCTAAGACCTCATCTAGCAACGGCCCAAGTCAGTAAAGCTACATAGGTTACTGCAGTGTAACAGTCACTATATTCACCTACCACGTGGAAGGGACCCAAATCAAAACTGGTCCAAAACAACTTTTGGGGAGCATAACTCAGTGGGTACATAGGAGAGCTGGTCAGTGGTAGGCGGGGCCAGGAAACTACCTCTCTCTCTCTCTCTCTCTCTCTCTCACACACACACACACACACACACACACACACACACACTTACTCTCGCTTTCTGTCTATCACATGCTGTCTCACCACCACCAAGGGAATCTTGATGAGGTTTGCTTTGGATGTAACGTTAGAGCTTCCCTACCCATTCCCCTGAAATCCCATTCAAGATCTGTTCCATGCCACCCAGCTAATGGCTGATCTGCCTGGTGGCAGAGAAAGGTGGGTGGGGCACTTGTAGGCTGCATGTTGCCCACATGTGCAGTATAGGGATCATTCCACCAATTGTCTGGCTTAGTATAAAACAGTTTTCTCAGGAAAATAGAGGACACGAATGAAAGAAGACATCATCCCACCAAAGGCAAGTGGAGTGCGCTGTCATCAGTACGCTGATGACACGCAGCTCTACTGCTCCTTTTCATCCTCATCAGGTGTGGCTGTGGATGTGCTGAACCGGTGCTTGGCTGCGACAATGGACTGGATGAGGGCTAATAAACTGAAGCTCAATCCAGACAAGACTGAGATGCTGCTGGTGGGTGGTTCCTCTGATTGGATGGTGGGTGTTCAACCGGTTCTGGATGGGGTTGCACTCCCCATGAAGGAGCAGGTTCGTAGCTTGGGGGTTCTCCTAGAACCATCTTTGTCACTTGAGGCTCAGATGGCCTCGGTGGCACGGAGTGCTTTCTACCAACTTCGGTTGGTGGCCCAGCTACGCCCCTATCTGGACAGGGATAACCTAGCTTCAGTTGTCCATACTCTGGTAACTTCCAAATTAGATTACTGCAATGCCCTCTACATGGGGCTGCCTTTGAAGACAGTCCGGAAGCTGCAGCTTGTGCAAAATGCGGCGGCCAGATTGATAGCTGGAACAGGGAGGTTTGAGCACGTAACACCGATTCTGGCCCGCTTGCATTGGCTGCCTATATGTTTCCGAGCCCAATTCAAGGTGCTGGTCTTAACCTATAAAGCCCTACATGGCTTGGGACCACAATACCTGATGGAACGCCTCTCCCGACATGAACCTACCCGTACACTGCGCTCAACATCTAAGGTCCTCCTCCGAGTGCCTACTCCAAGGGAAGCTCGGAGGATGGCAACAAGGGAGAGGGCCTTTTCAGTGGTGGCCCCCCGACTGTGGAATGATCTCCCCGATGAGGCTCGCCTGGCGCCAACATTGTTATCTTTTCGGCGCCAGGTCAAGACTTTTCTCTTCTCCCAGGCATTTTTAACAGCATTTTAACAGCATTTAACAACGTTAAGTTTGTTTTTAATGGACCCCACAATTGTTGTTTTTAAATGGATACTGTTGTTTTTATACTGTTTTTATGTGTGTGTGTGTTGTTGTTGTTTTTAAATTGTATACTTTTAATGTTTACTATTTTTAAATGTTGTAAACCGCCCAGAGAGCTTCGGCTGTGGGGCGGTATATAAATGTAATTAATTAAATAAATAAATAAATAAATAAATAAGTACCATTTAAGTCAGGGGTGAGGATGCTGTGGCTCTTCAGATGTTGTTGGACTGCATCTCCCATCAATCCTCACCTTTGGCCATGCTGGTCAGAGCTGATGGATGTTGGCGTTAAAGAGGGCCATACATTCCCCACCCCTGACTTAATTGCTTAACCTAAGCTAGATCTGGCACACAGCAAGTGAGGACAGATTCATAAACTGGCACAAACACCAATGAACAGGGCCTTCTAGGACTATGTTATGGTGAAAGATAAGAATCCTATCCGTAATTACTCTGTGTATTAAACCACATCCGCCACATCATGCAGCAACAGCCTACAAATTGTTGTTCTGAATCACTGTGTGACCCAAACAGAAGCAAGGTGACCGATTCCAGAAAGGGGAGAAAGCTTAGCATTGTTAGCAGAGTGAATTCTCCGGAGGAGGCGGTTGTGAAGGGGGGAGCAGCAGGGCTTGCTTGAATTATCTAATTACTACGTTTGGAACACGAAGACATTTTTTCAGAGGTCAGATCACTATCTGTGTTTGTGTCTTGCAATGTGATTACTTGTTAAAGACGGAAGAGCAATAAAATGCTTACAGATACTAGGGAAAGGGAAAAGGAGTTAATAAACTTGACAAATTAAAAGGCCAGAATGACAGTCCACTAAGCCCTACTAGCCTACAGTTCACCTTCATTTCAATGAAACACAGAAATACTGAATTGCTCTTTTTTCTTTCTTTTATTTTTTATTCAGAAATAAACAAACACCATCAAGATTTTGTAAAATATATTTTTGCTGCAGAAAAGAAATCTTGAAAAAAATGGCGGCAGAAGAGGCTAATCACTGTGGACAACTAAACAACAGCATTGGACCTCTGACAAACTGAGGTCCTATCATACGTTTCTCAGCATGGAAAGTAGTCTTCCTGAGCTCCTTAAAACAACAGTACCTGAAGATGCCTGTAGTTTAGTAGAAAACACCTTCCTTCTCATCACAGTGAGAGTGTCCCCACTTACACAGGAAAGTACAATATTGGTACCTTGGACAGTGTTGTATTTGTGTCGTTTCCAAGCTCAGTGAATTGACTGCATTGCGTTCTGAAATACAATGAAGCCTCCAGTTTCCGACTTTTCTCTCTTCCCTTGGGCTAATACTTCCAACCTTGATGCAGGCCTGTGTTAAGATCCCTGCCAAGGATTTGTTTTTAATCTGGTTAATAAACTTTTAAAGTTACTGAATCTATGTTCAGCAATTAAAGCCCAGCACAATATGTGTATCTTCCTCTATTATTATTATTATTATTATTATTATTATTATTATTATTATTATTTATATAGCACCATCAATGTACATGGTGCTGTACAGAATAAAACAATAAAATGCATCTTCCTCTGCACTGAGGAAGATGTTAATGATTGGTCACACATTGTGGCCAGGAGCAAAGAGGTTTTGCACAGGTCTGCCTCTCTGTTGTGTATACTGGTAGAGGACCAGGTTTCAGAGATGCCCAAGGCTCCAGGTTATCCTTCAGCTGTCCACTCCCCCTCCCCCACCGGTATTCTACGGCGTTGATAATACCTCTGAAAGCAACCGGGCTTAATGAAACGTCCCGTCATAGAGCTTCCTGTTGTAGGTGGAGCAAAAGCACCTTCCCAAAATATTGATTTTGCCATTTCTCTTCCACATAAAACAACTTTTATTTTTTATTGAAAAATGCACGTAAGAACTAGATTCACCATCCCCAATTTTGGATATGTCTTTCAGCTTTGCAGACTCTCTTAATCAACTGTCAATAAAATACATTATTATTTTTATTAATTTATTTAAAAATCTTCCTATTGACCTCGTGGGGAAGGAAAGGAAAATAAATACAATTTCCATTCTGATCTATGAAGCAACCAGATCCCACTCCCTGCCTTTTCCAGTTGTTTTTATTGGCCTTGTGTCTGCAATACTAAGAAGTTGAAATTAAAGTCCAATTGTTCTTTTCGTATTGCTTTTCCATGCATTCACTTACTACATCATCCATGGGGATTCTGTATTATTGGAAACAGGAAGTCAGATATTCTTGTAGTAAGAAAGCTGGTACCCAAGAGGCAAACACTCTCTGCATCCCTGGCAACTCTTTACAAGAAATTAACGATTAAAGGAGGGGAGGAACTTGAATGTCTTGACTTAAATTCATTCCTCCTCCAATGTCAGTCATGTATTCAAGAGTATAATTATGATTTTAAATCTGGTATTTGACTAATGCCCTATTAAGGGAGGGAAGAAAATAAGGATATAGTCATTCTCTGGAATAATGTAAGTGGGTGTTCTAAAGAGCATATCAGCCTTTTTCTTTTTCTTTTTGAAAGGTACAATGGACTCGTTCTGCTTTCACACATAGGGTGCAAGCGGCACAGCTTATGAGCCTGGTGCTCCAAGAGCATTCTGGGATTAATCTGCCTGGACAATGCCAGCTACTGGGTTTGGGGGAGAAGACTTCAGGCAAGATGCCATCGGTAGGCCCAGTCCCTGAGTGGATTCATTTCCTTAGTTCTATCCCCACTTATGCTCTCCTTCTGGACCCAATTTGCACCACCAACCAGAGGGAGAGTATAAGGCAAGTGAAAGGAACTGCTTTGTCTCCTCTAGGGATGTTGCAAGAGTTTGCCTCAGTCCATGAGCCTTGGGGAAATTGTGCATACATGATTTCTCCAGCCTTGAGGAAACTGTGCATTCCCCACCACCACCAATGAGGGCCTTAAAGGCCCTATTAACACTTGTGTTAATAGGGCCTTTAAGTGTGTGTGTGGAATGCTATGGGGATAATTCGAGGGAAACGGGTACGTGGGATGAAGCTCTGAGACTAGAGTCCAAAATATCCTATGCCCTCCCAGTCTTTGTCTAGGTGCCATAGCATTGGTCCCAAAATAAATAATATAAATATATATTTATAATATATTTTAGTACTGTACAAATCCATTCAATGAATAACACATGATACCTGTACAGTATTGTTTGAATTTTGACTAAAAGGTGGCAAAGAAATAAATAATAACGTATAGCCATGTAACGTTACACAGGGCAAAATCCAAGAGGGTGCTTACGCCCCCCATGGATTCCTTTATGCTTCGCCAATTCCCTTCCGATGCACAAGCAGGTCGCACTGCTTACACAAGTGAGGTTTAGTACTTCCTAGGGGAAGCCCTGACATGAGTGTTTCTGCTCATTGCAGGTTGCCCCAGGAGCACTAAATCACTAGGACTGCTTGTGCAACGGAATTGGCAGAGCATAAAAGAATCGGTGGGGGCATAAACCACTAAAAATGATTTTGTCTTCAAACACTTCTCACTGATCCAGATCAGAAAAAGGCCCTTTTTGCCTCCTCATTGTTAACACAAACCGCTATTATTCAAGACAGGGAGTCTTCACTTCAGTTCGGTGAGCGGGAAAAAGAGCAAGGGGGAGGAAAGTATTTTCAAGGCTCAGACCCTTCGTGACTCAAATTCATTGTTATTTAAGAGGCAAGTGATAAAACACAGTCACGTCATACCAGCTTCAAGCCTAGCATTGGGATATTGAAAAGCATTGCTAATTGCTAAATCCTTCAGTTTAGGAGGGTTGATTCACATGAAGAATTGACATGCTGAGGGGGGGCAGACTGTATGCGGCCAGCATCGTGCGATTGCTTCAGCACATGTTTAGCTTAAACTTCAGCCACATTTATCTTAATCTGAGCCACACTGCATGATTCCCCTCCCCTCCAAAAAATGCTCTGTGCTGCACACCTTCACATGCTCCAGGGGATTTATTCATGAGGTTTTATTGTGGCACTCTGGATGCTTTCCCATTATAGTCAATTGAGAGATATCTGAAGCTTTATTTTTCCTGACACAAAGCTCTGTCTTGGATCTGAGGTGAAGTGAGCATTGCCCAAAGTGGCCTGAAGTGAAGTGTCCTTTTATCTGAAGCACCGAAGCTGGATTTGAAGGGGGGTTCCCCTCCTGGGCACATCCCTAAGACCAGTTGCTGAGAATGGGGAGGGGAAGCAAAAGGGAAACCCTATTTCCTTCACGTCCTGTTTGTGAACATCCAGGAAACACCTCCCTGTCTCTCACTACTTCTGGAAACAGGATGCTACATTATGTGGAACTTTGTCTGTTCCACTAGGAATGTTCTTATGGACTAGTGCAGAACTTGGCAGAGCAGGAAGAGGATAGGAACAGCATAAATACTTCTGATGTTGGAGAAGTATGGTAGGTCAGGATAAAACAACAGTAAACCATGGTGGGTTATGAGCAGAGCTTAGCAGAATAAGGATTCTGTCATGTTCAAAATTGGACTTACTGGTTGGCAGGCCTAGTACAGTCTGTGAATATCAAATAGATGCCCATTGGAGTTCATCCAATGAGGATACAATCCCTAAATTAGCAGTGGAGAAGAAAGCCTTCATGCCAAACATGCAAATATTTTGATAGGTTCTTGTGGTATAGAGATAAGGTGCTTCTTCATATGTTGGCTGCACTGAAGACAATCACCATGTGGAGGAAAATGCCACAGGGACCAATTCAAAACAGTAGCAACTGTTCATGTGTATCCTGGCTTAAAGCATATTGTAGATCCATTGAAAGCAAATGGATGACTTTAGTGGAATGTGGATTGTGCCATGGTCACTTCTGAAAACACGGCTGTTGCTTTGGTGGTTTCTATATTGAGGCAAAAAGTCTTAACATTGTTTGTGATGTGCACTGGAAAAAGCCAGTTTTATTTTAAAAAAATACAAACTTGAAAAAAATCAAAGGAAATGTCATTCTTTCTGTGCATCTTGCTCCTACATGTGCTCTAAGTAAGCAGGATAACAGTCTGTTGATGCAGATGCTTCAAAAGCAAAAATAACAAGAACAAGGAGGACAGAATAAAGGGACATTCCTTTTCAAACCTTCTCTCTCTGTCTTTGTTTTTACTTTTGTTAAACAGTATTACCAATAAAGTGTGGCATGGTGTGCCAACCCGGATGCGTAAATTACTTGTAAAGAATAACAAAAAACCTTATCTATATATCCTTACTCTCCATGGAGAAAACAACCCTTTATTTGTGCTGATCAAAATGCACAGCTTATGTTGGTAGGAGTAAATGACAAGGGTTATAGAAAACCCACAGAGAGAAAGGGAAAGGATTAATAAAGGATGTACCAAATAAAGCAAACAAGGAAAATATCAAATGATGAGATTAGTCAAAGGGAGGGGAGAAAAAATGCAGTTTGTTTGGAAAGGGATTCTCTGGTGACTTGGATAAATCATGCGGAGCTTTGTTTCCCATACAATGCAAATTTCACAAGATTTAGCAGCATGCACCTGCAGTCCTCCACAGGTCCACTGCTAGCATGAAGCTTCCACAAGGGAATGCTGTCATCTGGCCCAAAATAATATTACCTGGCTTCATAGATTATTGCCAAAAGTTGAACTAATAATTTGTCTCAGACAGTTGTTGACAGACTGGTCCCAGGGAACTGGCACAAAACAGACAAGGTGATGAGGCCTGCACTGCGCCTGTTGAAGCTCCCTCTTCTACACAACTATTAAGCTATGGAATTTTAGACCCTGGACATAAAATAATGATGAACTTATGGGAGTGGGGATTAGACAGCCATGTGCATTAGAGAACGAACAATTCTCTTCTACTCACGCTCAACTACCATTCCATGCTTTACAATGCTTCTGCATCTGTGGTACTTAAGAGTAACAATAAAGTAGTCTGCCAACTCTGATTAAAAAATAAATATATCTCTGAACATGTGCAGTTTTTCATTTTAAACTAGGTGTATCAGAGGAATCTTGCTGGGGGGTGGAGCTTGATGAGCTTTTGTCGACTTTGGTTCATCGATGGACTCTATGGCCTTGTAGGCCCCTTCCAACTCTGCTATTCTATGATTCTATGATCTTCTGCTAGCTCTCACCTGAATCGGCCTACAGCGAGTCAGGCCAGCTAGAGGATTTTCTGAGTTTTTAAATTTGCACAAATTAGAGCCACAATTTGTGCAAATTTCACACATTACAGCTGTAATGTATGCAAACTGCAGTCAGAAATTAAACAAACTGTGGGCGTAATTTACACAAATCTCTATCTGTGCAAATTACAGCTGACAAAAAGTCCCCAGTGTTCAGGGAAAACACGTGGCTCAATTCGCAAATGCAAACCAAGTCAGGCACACCACAGAACTCTGGTAACCCCACAAAGGCCCAATTTAGCAGTAATGGGATTCTCTATTTTAAACTCATTTCAATCATTGCACCTTCATGACTACAGGAATAAAGTGGAGTTTGCTTCTGCTGCCCTGATGCTTACATCACTTCCTGAGAGGTCATTTGGGGATTCCCTGAGCTGCAGGGCCCGAGGTATTGGCACCAGGATCCAGCCTTAGCTGCACCACTGTATCGAATGTTGAGTGCCAGATGGAAAACAACAACAACAGAACCCTGGGGGTAGTCACACATAGTGCAGTTATGCATGATAATTATTTTTAAACTTGGAGAGGCATGTGTCACCCTGATTTGGATCAGGACCATGGCATTCTGGGAGGGATGCTAAACCATCCCTATGGTCAATGGAGACTTTATAAAAATGCAATAAATAAATAATAAAATTAATTTAAAGAAAAAGACTTGGGTATAGTTGATTTAGGAAAAAGTCAAATGGAATTTAGGAGGAGGGCAGAGTGGAGGTTCAACCTTTTCTGGTCCTGGTCTGAACTGGGGCCACACAAGCTTGCACAAAAGTAAGGGAAATTATCACACATAGCTACGCTATGTGTAATTACCAGAAATTGTCATTTAGCCGTGGCAATAATGCCAGTATCCTGGAAGACAGGATGGTTGGCTTGCTGGAACCCTCAGTATAGGAGTACTTTATTAGGTGGTGAGAATTCATTGTCGGTCCTGCTTGTTTTAAATCATTCCAGACATACTGTATGTGAACTTTTCCAATACATTTCTCTCTCCCTAAGCATAAGCACCGGCTTCTTGTGTGATAGCTCTCTGGGTGTCCTTTAGTCTCCATTTCATTTCAACCTCAGCAGGCAGCTTCCTCACCTATTGACCAACAATTATCAGCAAGTGACACACGCTGCCAGAGCAGCTTTTGGAAACCTCTCGCAGTTGCATCGCAAGGAAGGGACTGCAGAAACAGCACGGCATGACTGCAGAGTGTCTTCCCTTCCCCTGGCACTCTGACATAAACAGAAGCACTTGGCTTAAAATGTGCGCCTGATGAGGGGAGCCTCTCCAGAGCATAACAGGGAAACAAACTGAGGGGAAGAGATTCATCCATTGAGACATATATATATATATATATATATATATATATATATATATATATATATTTGCAAGGGATGTGAATGGATAGTTCCGTAAATCTGTTTGGCTGTATGAAAAAATATATAGGGATATGCAGACTTTTACTTCTGGCTGGCTGTTAGAGACAGAATTCACATGAGGCAAGAGCACAACATTAATTGGAAGGGAACTGTTTTACCCATCAAATCTTCAATGGAAGTTTCCCTACATGGCCATCACTGGTTGTTTCCTCTGCCACCCGGCATATAGCCACAGTTCAATTGCTTTCCAGCCTACAGCCAAAGAGTAAAGCTGACCTGTAATTCTGAAGTATTTCCTGTTCCAATTCTGGAAAAAGCATAAAGAACATAAGAGCGTAAGAAGACCCATGCTAGATCTGAACAAGGGTCCATCTAGTCCAGCATTCTGGTCACACTGTGACCAATGGGAAACCCACAAGCAGGACATGAATGCAACTGTGTCCTCCTGCCCATGTCGCCCAGCAACTGGTGTACATAGGGATACCATCTATAACCCTGGAGGTAACACATAGCCATCAGGACTAGTAGCCATTGATAGCTTTATCTTCCATGAAGTGTGGTCACGGCATAGATTTATATGAAGGGAGTATGATATTAGCAGTTTTATTTTCAATTCCTTTCCTCCTTAAGCCTCACATGGAATTCAAATTTTTCACAGCTGCCGCACACTGGGTCAGCATTTTCATCAAGTTGCCCACCACAACCCAAAGAGCTCTTTCTTGGTCAGTTCTGCTAGCTCAGTTACCAGCAGCTTATACTTGAATTTGGGATTATTATTTTTTGTCCCAACTTGCATTGTTTTACACTTGCTTACATTGAACTGCATTTGCCATTGAATGTCTATTCTCTCAGTTTAGGGAGATCCTTTTGGAGCTCCTCCCAATCCTGTTTTGTTTTAACCATCCTAAATAATTTGGTGTTGTCAGCAAATTTGGCCACTTCATTGATTACTCCTAATTACTCCTAATAGCTCCGGCTATTGGGCGATATAGAAATGTAATAAATAAATAATTCCAGATCATATGTGAATAAGTTGAAAAGCATTGATCCCAATACCGATCCCTCTGGGACGCTACTGTTTACATCCCTCCATTGGGAGAATTTGCCATTTATTTCTACTCTCTGCTTAGTGTTCTTTAACCAGTTATTGATCCATAAAAGGACCTATCTGTTGTGTTCATGCCTGTTACCTCTGGCATTCACACATGCTGGATCCACGCAGGATTCCTTTTTAAAAGTGGTGTTACTTTGGCCATTCTCAAGTCCTTTGGTACACAAGCTGAACTTAGGAACATGTTAGAAGATCAGCACTTTAATATTTGAGTTTTTAAAGAACTGTAGGATGGATACAATCTAGGCCCAGTGATTTATTAACATCAAATTGTCATCACTACTATTTGCCTCAGTTCCTCAGACTCTGTTCCTGAAAACAACTGTTCAGGTACAGGTATATGTCCTATATCTTCTGCTATCTTTAGTACTTCCTTAACTCCATTGTCCTCCAATGGTCCAACTGCTTCCCTGGTTTCTTGCTTCTGATCTATTTAAAGAATTATTTGTTGTCAGCCTTGATGTTGTTAGCGATATGCTCCTCAAAATGCTTCATTTCCTCTCTTATTGTCTGTTTGCATCACCTTTGTGCAAGCTTGTGCTCCCTTTTGCTTTTCTCATTTGGGCAAGACTTCCATTTTCCTAAGGAAGCTTTCTTTTCTCTAATAGCTTCCATGGCACTGTTCATTAACCATGCTGGTGTTCTCTTAGACTTGGTTTTACCTTTCCTAGCCTGTGGTATACATTCTACCGCCCAGAGAGCTCCGGCTATTGGGCGGTATAGAAATGTAATAAATAAATAAATAAATAAAATACCTGAGCTTCTGTTATTATGGTTTTGAGTAACCTCCAAGCATTTTGAAGGGATTTAACTCCTTGACTCCCCCCTTTCAACTTCTTTTTCACTAGCTCCCTCATTTTAGAGAAGTTTCCTGTTTTGAAGTCAAATGTGACTGTGTTGGACTTCCTGGGACATTTTCGACTTAAATATAGAATTAAATTGGATATCCCTGTGGTCGCTGTTTCCAATTAGTTCAACAACATTTCTATCTCATACTGAGTCCTGGGTGACACCACTTAGGATTAAAGCCAGGGTCGCCTCCCTTCTGGTTAGTTCCATGAGCAACTGTTCCAGGGCATAATCATTTAGGTCACTGAGAAATTTAACCTCTTTGTCATGATTGGAACATTAATCTAGTCATTTGGTAGAAAACTCCTCCTATCAGCTGAATATGTGGCCTTAATTCTTGAAAAAGCCAAGTCACATGATAATCTTCAGAATCATACTAAACTCTGTCCTTTTCTTCTTGTGCTTGTTAATTTTTTTATGTCTTAATCTGTCTATATAGATTTATATACTTTCTTTTTGCTAAGGTTTACAATTTTAAAATACTAAAAGAAGCAAAGACTACAAAAAGTAGAAGGTTTGCTCAGGCCAGTTGAAAGTCTCTTCAGAAGGTGATGGCATGAGCTCCCTGGTCTGGGCTTCTTTCTTCCAGGCACAGAGGACTTAAATAGAAACAGGGACCTAAATAGCTCCAAGAAAGAAGGGAAGCAGGTAGGCAAAGCTGAGCCAACCAAGTCCCCATCGCTCCTCCACCTCAGTTGGCTCAGTGTTTCTGCATAAGGAGCTTTCATGACTGGGAAAGTCACCACGCTACAAAGCAGCAGTGAAGTGGAATCCCAGCTGTGACTGTCAATCAGGGCTGGAACTGCAGCCCTCTCTTCTCCACCTGCCTTCACGATGACAATGGTGGAGGTGGCAACCATAGTGGCCCTGCCCCCTCACTCACTCATGGCCCCCCAGTGGCACCAGCCACCACCCCTTCCCTTCCCAGCTATAGCTGCAGCAGTGGAAGCAGCATGCCATAGGCCTCGCCCTCGAAGCCTTGCTGTGTGGGGTCCTTCATCAGAGCGAGGCATTGGTAGGGAGGTAGCCCTGGAGTTCACCTGTGTCACAGGAGCGCAGATAATCACCAGGGCTCATTTTCTGTCAATGTTTCACTCTGAGAAAGGACCCCTCACTGCAAGCCATTTAGGCTGAGCTCTCTGAGAGCTATGCTGCCCACGTTGCAGCAGGTGGGGCTTCCCAGACAGTTAACTTCTGGGGGTCCTCAAAGTGAGGCATTGGAGGAGGGGTGGCATTCCAGAGAGCTGTGCCAGCTGCTCTCCTACTATGGCATGTGTCTCTGTAAGAGAGTGGCCAGCACAGCTGGCCTCCCATGGTCAGGCAAGCTGAACGCAGAGTAGGGCATCAGTATCTAGTACAGCGTTTAATAAATACAGTACATGACTAAAATAATGTCCTTTATGACTGAGGGCTCATCTGCACCAAGCAGGATATTCCACTATGAAAGTGGTGTGAAAGAGGTATATAAAATGCAGGAAACATACACTACTGCTTTATAGCAGTATTGAAGTGCACTGACAACTGTTGGGGCCCATTGACACCTACCATAAACTGTTTTCATACCACTTTCATATTATATCCTGCTTGGTGTAGATGTGTCATGTGCCCCAACAGTTGTCAGTGTACTTCATGACTACTATAAAGCAGTAGTGTAGATCCTGCAGTGCACTTCAATAACGCTATAAAGCAGTAGTGTGGCTCCTGCCTTTTATATACTGCTTTCATACCACTTTCATAATAGAATATACTGCTTGGTGTAGATGAGCCTGTAGTATTCAATAAATGTGTGTGTGTGTATTAGGGGTGTGCACGGACCCCCCGCTCCGCTTCACTTGCAGATCCGCCATTTTTCGGATCGGGCCGCTCCGCCCCGCCCCCGCTCCGCCCACTTCCGCTCCGCTCCGCCCGGAGCTCCGGATCCGGATCCAGAGCTCCGTTTCCCCCCCCCATAGGCTTGCATTGAAAGCTAAAAAATTATACAACTTTTTTTCTGTTCAAGTTAGAAACCTCATGTTTGGCACCATGACACCTCATGGGGATATACACACGCACGCCAAGTTTCAAAGCAATCCCATCATCCCCTGATTTTTGGCGAATTTTTGAAAATCGGGCACCCCACACACAACATCCCTGCGAGGTGTGTTAAAAAACACGGGGAAAAGCCCGTTCAGATGAAGAAAGAGAAGTTTCCCAGAATCCCAAGTTACCTGTTTTGCCTATGCCCTCCTCCAACTTTGGGATCATCATGACCGGGAGCTGACTCTGCCCCTCAGCCCTTTGAAAAAGGTATTTTTCCCGCCGATTTTTTTAAAACTTCTAGCCCGCGACCCGTACGATGCAGAAAGTTGAGAGTGGTCTCAAAATGACCCCCATCCACGACTCTCTGTGCACAAGAATTTTCAGAACGATAGCTTAAACCCCCCCCCCCAGTTATCCCCGATTCTTTCCCTCAATGCAATCCTATGGGCGAAAAGCCGAAAACGCAGTTTGAGCCGCGCGGTTGACCCGATTTTCACAAAAATATAGCCCGCGACCCGTACGATGCAGAAAGTTGAGAGTGGTCTCAAAATGACCCCCATCCACGACTCTCTGTGCACAAGAATTTTCAGAACGATAGCTTAAACCCCCCCCCCCAGTTATCCCCGATTCTTTCCCTCAATGCAATCCTATGGGCGAAAAGCCGAAAACGCAGTTTGAGCCGCGCGGTTGACCCGATTTTCACAAAAATATAGCCCGTGACCCGTACGATGCAGAGAGGTGAGAGTGGTCTCAAAATGACCCCCATCCACGACTCTCTGTGCACAAGAATTTTCAGAATGATAGCTTCAAAAACAACGTAGTTATGCGCGATTATTTGCCGCAATGCAATCCTATGGCGAAATGTTTTCAAGATGGCGACCGGAGCGCTCCGCCTGAACTCGGAGCTCCGAAAAATGGGCGCTTCTCTTCGCCTTGCTTCTAGGGGGTCCGCGGTCCGCTCCTACTCCGCCTCTGGGTAAGGCGGAGCAGGCCAATCCGCTACTGCTTCTACGCTCCTAATCGGAGCGGAGCACATCCCTAGTGTGTGTATATATATATATATATATATATATATATATATCCCTGGGTGCACACCCTAATGAAATGTGCTGCACATGCCTACGAATGGCATATTTCTATACTGCCCAACAGCCGAAGTTCTGTGGGCATTTCACAACCATAAAATACATGGACCACATTTGGAGCCTCCATGGGGCAAATGATGCCCATGTGTCAAAAGTTTTGCACCCTCCTATGCAGGGTTATAGCAGGAGAAGGTAATGATTTGCCAGTATTCAAAATAAAAGTTATCATGGAGCAGAAGCTATCTAGGGGGTATCCAAATGTATTGGCCTGCACTTCAGGATTGGACCAAATTCCTCAACAAATCTCTGTTCTGGCCAGTTCAAAAGTATCCTTAAGAATTTATTACCTGGATGGTGTCCAACATTTGCATGTTTCCATAGTTACAAGGAACAAATCCCTTTACTCTAAGCAATGGAGAAAGTATGTACAAATCAGTTTATGCCGCTCGTGGCCAGCCAGAACCTTAAAGACACTTCCTGTGTGGCCAGCCAGAACTTCATGACATCTTTCTATGCTGCTGCTTCCAGAACCAAAATGGATTCCTGAGCCAAGGTGTCAGGGGTATGCCATTTAAAAACACAGCTCACAATACACATCTCAGAAAGCCAGCCAGTCGCAGCCCCTCTGTAAACACGAGCTCCCTTGCCTAGGCTTCTCTTCTCTTTTAGTCTTTAAAAAAAGTAGTACATCCAAACTTTATCTTATTTGCTTTTTTGTACAACCTGAATAATAAGCCAATGCACTGCAGGTTTTCTTCCCGCTGCTGTTCTTTGTTCCTCACTGGAGTGCTGTAATGACTAACGAATTAATGCCAGCACAGAACTTAGACTTCGCCTGACGAACACAGGTATACTTGTTTTATACCATTTGAGAGAGTAACTCCTCCACAGGGTGTCAGATAAACAATGTGATATAACAGATTTTGTGAGGCGTGGTGACTGGTGTGTCTCTCAACAAAGAGTTTTGAAAGCCTGAACATCAAGGTGTAAACTACTGTCAGAAAACACGGAATGGTTATATTCAAATACCACAACACAATACCCTTTCACAAGTTCGCATCACCTGCTGTGCTTCGTTGTTCTACTAACCCCCAAAATAGTAGCTCACAACAGTGCTCTTTTCTAGCCTCAAGGACTACCTGGCTCATAGGGCTGTATAGGTTATCTGGAAGCATTAGGGAATTATGATGACAGTTGCTAAGCAACTGCTCATGTCCTTTCTTCATTCCCCCATAAGAAAGACAAGTCCTGTGGATTTCAACAGGATTTGCTCCCAGATAAATATGCATACTCACAGCTTTTGCCCCACTTTATAGAGATGTGATAGAAAACTAGTGCAAATCCCTCCACTCCACAATGCAGATCACCTTAACGTGAAGAAGGGTGGCCACTTACGCATCGTCAGGAAAGAGGACACAAGAGGGCAGTGATTTTCAAAATGTTTGGCATGTGTTAATTTAAGTGTATAGCTGAAAAATCAGAAATCATGAAAATAATTTAAATAGAAAATTTCATGTCTCCATGGCCAGATGACCTATATGCCTGCTCAATGTGTTGCTGCCCAGATGCTATCTGTTGATAAGCAACTTCAAGACATCTTTAAACCTAGTTTGGGCTGGGCAGTAGGGATGTGCTCAGCTCCGATTAGAAGTGTAGAAGCAGGAGCGAATTGGCCAGCTCCGCCTTGCCCAGAGGCGGAGTAGAAGCGGACCGCGGACCCCTAGAAGCAAGGCGAAAAGAAGCGCCCATTTTCGGAGTGATCCTCTTTCCGCGGACCGATCCGATCGCCATTTTGAAACATTTCGCCCATAGGATTGCATTGCGGAAAAGAAAAGGGGATAACTGTGTTGTTTTTGAAGCTATCTTTCTGAAACTTCTTGTGCTTAGAGAGTCGTGGATGGGGGTAATTTTGAGCCTACTCTCAGCTCTCTGCGTGGTGCGGTTCGCTTGCTAGAATTTTTTAAAAAACCGGAGGGAAAAATACCTTTTCCGAAGGGCTGAGGGGCAGAGTCAACTCCCGGTCATGATCACATGATCCCAAAGTTGGAGGAGGGGATAGGCAAAATGGGTAACTTGGGATTCTGGGAACTTCTCTTTCTTATTCTGAACGGACTTTTCCCAGTGTTTTTTAAAACAGTAGCCCCACCAAATGCACAAACACAACCTGAAATCATATACTAAGCCAATAATAAGAGAGCACTGGTACCCACCCTAATTTTGAGGAACAACTGAATAGATGTGGTGCAAGGGGATGAGCTCCCCTAGGGCATGCCATGTGGACGTGCCCTCACTCTCTCCTGTACTTGGAGGGCCATCAGAGCCCTCCAAAGAGAGTAACCCGGTGGAGCAATGCCTTTCATGAGTTGAAGTGAGAGCGTTGCTTCTTAAAAGACTGGTCACTAGGACCAGTCAAAATGGCAGATGCTTCCCCCTCCCCTGGGCACGTCCCCCTCTTACTGGTAAAAGACAGATATAGCCTTTTTTTTAAAGTTCTTCTTGTTTATTCAGCAACACTGCTGCTTTTAATTCCACCCCTCCTTCGTTTATTTATTTATTTATTTATTTATTTATTCCATTTTATATGCATTACTGGCTTATCCTTGGCTCACTTCCTTATGCCCCCAGAAATGTCTGCTGCCTGCCTGCCTTCCCTCCCTCCTCCCCTGCCTGCCTCGCAGGGATGGTTTGTGTCTGGCTTTGACTCAGGGGAGAAGTCCTTCCTGCGCTCACTTGGAGTTTTGGAAGTTCCAAATCCATTTTTCAAGTGTGGAAGAAGATTCATATTAGGTTGATGATCTCTACTCCCCAATTCATGGCATCTTGGGATTTCCTTTGAAATGGCCCCATTGAGCTGTCTGCAGGTTTAAGCCCCGCCAAAAATCAGGGGATGATGGGATTGCCTTGTACCTTGGCATGATTGTGGGTCTAGATGGCATCTGTGAGTGTGCCCACTTCCCTTTTTTTGATCTGTCCAAATGTCAGAGAACAGTCCACATCTGCAAATGGGGTGCCCGATTTTCATAAATTCCCCAAAAATCAGGGGATGATGCGACTGCCTTGAGACTTGGCATGCATGTGTATCCCTGGATAAGCTTTCATGGTAGTGAGTTTGAGGTTTCTAACGTGCAAATTGACGGAGCTATCGAAAGGGGTGTGAATGGGGTGCCCGATTTTCATAAATTCCCCAAAAATCAGGGGATGATGGGATTGCCTTGAGTCTTGGTGTGCATGTGTATCCCTGGATAAGCTGTCATGGTGGTGAGTTTGAGGTTTCTTTCTAACGTGCAAATTGTCAGAGCTATCGAAAGGGGTGTGAATGGGGTGCCCGATTTTCATAAATTCCCCAAAAATCAGGGGGTGATGGGACTGCCTTGAGTCTTGGCGTGCGTGTGTATACCTCCATGAGGTATCATGGTGCTAAACTTGAGGTTTCTAACTTTCACAGAAAAAAAGTTGTATACTTTTTTAGCTTTCAATGCAAGCCTATGGGGGGGGAAACAGACCTCCGATCCGGATCCGTAGCTCCGCAGCGGAGCAGAGCGGAGCGGACATAGGCGGAGCGAAGCGGCCCGATCCGCAAATCGTGGATCTGGAAGAGAAGCGGAGCGGGGGGTCCGTGCACACCCCTACTGGGCAGGCCTTCAGATAGAGGGCACCTTCAAATGGAGGACTGTCCTCCAACAGCACGTTAAATAGAGGACTGCCTCTGTAATGTAGGACAGTGAACTAGCTGCCCATGTGAGTCCTTAATCATTCAGAGACCCAGTAAACTTGATTTTTTTTTCTCAAAAAGTGGAAAGAAGACACATAAAATGATTCTCCTTGTTCTTGGACACTCACACAGAAGACCAGGTAGGGCTCAAACAAGATAAATATTGTGAAACATATTGGATTGACAGATAAATTAATTTTTAAAGGCTGTGATTCTGCATACAAATAATCTGCCTAACTCACGTTGAATTCAATAAGATTTAACAGCATCTGTGTTGGATTGTAGCCAAAACCTATAAAGAAAAAATGAAAAAAATGGTACCATACAATTCTCATTCCCATATGTTATAGTTTTCAGATTTTAAAAACTAGCATGTCATAGCCAAGTTCTCTTTGTTCTTGGACTACAGCAGAAAACTGAAATTATGCCAACCATATAGGATAGTATGTTGCAGCATGAGCTCCAGCTTTGGAACACTTTAGGAATGGTACACTGAGAATTTAAATCAGTATTCTGCTGGTTAAATAGGTGAATCATATGCTTGGCAGGTATGATTGTGCCATGCTAAACATGATCGCTCAAAATTAAATCCCACTATACTCAATGGGACTAACTCCTAAGTAAGTGTGACTGAAGCTTGAGTATGTATGCGTGGCAATTTTACCAGATTCACCTCTGAGCTGGGGGAAGATGGACAATAGTCCAAACATGATGGTAGGTAGTAGGCAAACTGGCTAGGTGATGACGAAGTGGGAAGCTAACAGGAACAGAGGAGCAAGATGGCTGGTTGGCATGTCAGTGACTGACATAATTTAAAGCATTAGGAATTTATGAGTTGCCTGATATCTCTCTACTTCAGGACTATCAGCTCTTATTTAACTGTATGGGAGGAGCCTCTATAGCCCTCATAGGCATACACAAGGGGTGTGCGGGGTGTGCCCATGAACACACTAATGTCTCAAGCAATAAGCACTGAATTGAGGGGGGCATTGAGTAGGGATCCAGACACAGTGGGAACAGTCCTCTGGCTGCTTGCAATAGTCCAGGACATGGGCAGCTGGGAGTGCAGACTGAGTGCCAGGACCCAGGAGACCAAAGGTGTACAAAGACTAACCCACACACAAGCTGTTTAGCATAGAGCAGTTTACTGGTATAACCACAACATGGCATAGTCCAAAGAGCAGTCCAAGGTCAGGAACAAACAAGGCATGGCAGAGACAATAGCATAGTCCAAGGTCAGGAACAAACAAGGCATCAGGATCAAGCACCACAGGAACAATGTTGCTATCACAAATGCTGGAGTCACAATGTGGGTCTTAAATAGCCCTGACTCTAGCTGCTCCCAGCTGCACTGAATTACCCTATCATGAACTGCTGCTGGCCAGGGCCTGAGTCCTGCCAGCACTCTGCAGCAGAGCAGCCCTTTGATCCTGAAAGCACTCATCACTAGTACCTGATCTTGACACTGCTCTGCTGCTGCTGCCACTCCCCAACAGCGTACTGTTGCTCCCAGCAGCAGGAGCAAAAAGGAATTGCTCTGCAGGAGCCTCTCTGCTGCGAGCCACACTTCAAAGAGGACAGGCGGAGGGCCCCTGAAGGCTAATATCACCCTGTAAGCCCTTCCTCAGACCACTGTCACCACAAAGCCCCACCCATTCTGGGACTTGAGGAGCATCTCCTCATCCCCCTCATCTACAACAGCCCTTCCACAGTCAGGCAAATCAAACATGGAGTAGAGCATCAGTGGTCTACAGTGTTTAATAAATGAATGAATCAAAATAATTTCCTTTATGATTGAGTATTCAATAAATGTGCGCCTTTAAAGATAAATAAATCCTGGTTGCACATGCTAATGAAATGTGCTGCACACGCCTATAATAGCCCTACACTTGAGGCCCTATGTGTGTTAAATGAATTGCATGCCATCATTATTACCAGAGGCTCTCTCTCTCTCTCTCTCTCTCTCTCTCTCTCTCTCTCTCTCTCTCTCTCTCTCTCTCTGTGTGTGTGTGTGTGTGTGTGTGTGTGTGTGTTTACTGATAATCCCTCAATGGATTGTTCTGAAAATTGGCAGTGTAGCAGCAGTCTCTTTGAGAATGGTTTGTGCCAATGTTGAGAAAATGGCTTATCTATTAGGGGTGTGCACGGACCCCCCGCTCCGCTTCACTTGCAGATCCGCCATTTTTCGGAGCGGGTCGCTCCGCCCCGCCCCCGCTCCGCCCACTTCCGCTCCGCTCCGCTCGGAGCTCCGGATCGGATCCGGAGCTCCGTTTTTGCCCCCCCATAGGGTTGCATTGAAAGCTAAAAAAGTAAACAACTTTTTTTCCGTTGAAGTTAGAAACCTCACGTTTGGCACCATGACACCTCATGGGCGTATACACACACACGCCAAGTTTCAAGGCAATCCCATCATCCCCTGATTTTTGGCGAATTTTTGAAAATCAGGCACCCCATTCACACCCCTTGGGATAGCTCCGTCAATTTGCATGTTAGAAACCTCAAACTCGGCACCAGGGCAGCTTATCCATGTGTCCACATGCACGCCAAGTTGCAAGCAAATCCCATCATCCCCTGATTTTTGGCGCGGCTCTACCCTCTAACGCACCTCCCATAACCCTAATTCACACCCCTTTAGATAGCTCCGTCAATTTGCACGTTAGAAACCTCAAACTCAGCACCATGATAGCTTATCCACGTGTCCACATGCACGCCAAGTTTCAAGGCAATCCCATCATCCCCTGATTTTTGGGGAATTTATGAAAATCGGGCACCCCATTCACACCCCTTGGGATAGCTCCGTCAATTTGCATGTTAGAAACCTCAAACTCGGCACCATGAGAGCTTATCCATGTGTCCACATGCACGCCAAGTTGCAAGCAAATCCCATCATCCCCTGATTTTTGGCATGGCTTAACTCACCCCAAATTGTCCCATTCTACAACTACGTCAATTTGCACGTTAGAAACCTATCCTTTGGTCCCATGACAGCTTACCCATGTGTCCCCATGGACACCAAGTTTCAAGGCAATCCCATCATCCCCTGATGTTAGGGGAACTTTTGAAATTTGAACACTCCAGTATGTCAGGGATTTAAAGTTGCAATTGCAGACAGCTCAATGGGGCCAGTTCCAAGGCAATCCCAACATGCCACGAGATAACCCTAAATCTTCTGGCACATTTGAAAAAGGGATTATTGAATTTGATAAAGTCTAAGTGAGCGCAGGAAGGACTTCTCCCCTTAGTCAAAGCAAGACACATACACCATCGCTGCAAGGCGGGAAGGGGAGAAGGGAGGGAAAGCAGGCAGGCAGCATGCATTGTAGTGCCGCAAGGATGGCTTGAGCACTAACGCATAGCAAACCAACCCATAAGTGGGCGCAAAGTGAGGCAAAGATGGCTGGTTCTTTCTTTCTAAGCCAGCAGTTACGCCTTGAGGGGCACAGAGGAGGACGATTGGGAGCAAACCAGGCACCAGGCGGGCAGAGAGGCAGGCAGAGTAGGCGAGGAGTCAGTCCTGGCAGATGCCCCACCACAGCAGCACCCCGGGGGAGGCGGGCAGGCAGGCAGGCAGGCTGCGGGCATTTCTGGGGGCACAAGGAAGTGATGGCTGGTTTCTAAGCCAGCATTGCAGTTAGTCACGCATTGCAAACGCAAACCATCCCAGCGAGTCGGTCACCGAGGAGGACAGGCTAGCAGAGGGGCAGGCAGAGTGACATGTCATAGATCTAGTATTGGGGAGGAGTCAGTCCCGGCAGATGCCCCAACACAGTAGCACCCTGGGTGGGCATTGGAAAACGCCATCTTGTGGGTCAATACTTCCCCCACCCCATGTCCTGCAGGGTTGCCTGCCTAACCCTTGTGGGGATGGGAGATGGAGAGCTTAGAGTGGCAGTGCCAGCAGCAGCCTTCGGCTTTCCCCTGGAACCAGTCGCCTTGCCCGCCTCTTTCCCCAGCAAGACCGACTGGTGCTGCCTATGAAGATGCATCTTCATGCTGCTGGTTCCATAATGCCCTGTCGATGAACCCCTGCTTAGGCTGAGTTTGCAGTGGCGACAGACAGCAAAGCGGGGATCCGCTCCCAACTCAAAGTGGTCCCACACGATGCTTGTCTTTCGTTTCCGTGGTGACACCACCAATTGCCCGCCTGAGCTCTCTGGTGTTGCCACAGAAACAGGGGTGTGGGATGAGACTGGGGAGAGAGCCTCGGCCTGCTGCTGCTCCTCCTCAGCCCCCACATCCTGGAGGCCCACCGCCTCCTCCTCCTCCTCCCCCCCCTCCACTGTGCTGAGGACCTCGTCTAGGTCCATCAGCGGGCTCGTGGGCTGAAAGGAGAATGAAGGAGTTGGGGATACTCCTCCTCCTCTAATGGCACTGCTGCCACGTGCCTCTTGCAAACGGGCACTTTTCCCATTCCCACCCTCAAAAAGAGAACGCCGGGCACAAGTTGCAGAAGAGAGTGGCTCTGCCTGCTGCTTGTCCTGCTTCTGTTTTGGAGCAGTCAGCCAAGGAGTTGCCCGTTTGAGTTTCACAGGAGGAGAGGAAGCCTGCTTACTGCTGGCAGACTGAGCCTTGCTGCTTTCAGCACGCCTGCTTCCTCTTTTCATGATGACTAACAAAATATTAATACTACTAATACTATGTATAAGGTACTACTAAGAATATGTATAAGAAGAATATAATATGTTTAAATGTAGGGAAATGGGACAAGAACAATAAAATATACTACTACTAATATGTATGAGAATATACTAATATATATATATATATATATATATATATATATACTACTAAGAATATCTACAAGAATATAATAATATGTTTTAGAATATTACTAATAAATGTAGGGAAATGGGACAAGAAATGGGACAACCACTACTATAAGAAGAACAAAATATGAATACTACTACTACTATGTATGAGAATGTATACTAATAGACTACTAAGACTATGTCAAAGAATATAATAATAATATGTTTAAGAATAGGGAAATGGTGTGCGTATGCTTTCCCCAAAATGCTCAATCTGTGGCTGCCTGTTGAACTTGACAAAAGCAGCCCACTCCGTCGAAGTTACACAGAGAAGAAAAAGAGAATCCAATTTTTTTGGTATATTTGGTATATAGAAGATAGAAGGAAACACAATCAGGATTTAAGAGAGGGGAGGGGGAAAAAGAACCAACCACTACTATAAGAAGAACAAAATATGAATACTAATATAATATGTATGAGAATATATACTAATGGACTATGTGAAAGAATATAATAAAATATGTTTAAGAATATAAATGTAGGGAAATGGGACAAAAAGTGTGTGTATGCTTTCAAAAGAAAGCTTTCACAAAAGCAGAACAGTCAGGCTTTAATACAGGGAAGGGGGGGGCAACCAACCCAACCACACACTCCAAAATTCAAAAATAAAGTTTATATTAAATCAAAGTAAGGGGAAAACACAGGGCAAACTAAGCTACAAGTCAGAAAGAAGCAAACAAACACACACACGCGCCAAACTAAACCTATCCTAATCTATCTCCAAAGTCCAAAGCAGGAGCACTAACTAACTAAGTGTTCCCTCCACGAACGCCAACCCACAAAGAGACACAAAACAGAAAGTTCTCAGGGTGGGTCTGCCTTAGTCCCCCCTCCAACGCTGGGATTGGAGGAGGATGCTTTCTGAGGAGATCAATTCTCATCAGGATTGGGAGTTGAATGTGCCTGTCATCGCTTCCAAAAAAATAAATAAATAAATAAAAAAAACCCAAACCCCGATTTTTAAAAAAATATTGCACGTGAACCACAGCACGCAGAAAGTTGAGAGTGGTCTCAAAATGACCCCCATCCACGACTCTCTGTGCACAAGAATTTTCAGAACGATAGCTTAAACCCCCCCCCCCAGTTATCCCCGATTCTTTCCCTCAATGCAATCCTATGGGCGAAAAGCCGAAACGCAGTTTGAGCCCCGCGGTTGACCCGATTTTTAAAAAAATATTGCACGTGAACCACAGCACGCAGAAAGTTGAGAGTGGTCTCAAAATGACCCCCATCCACGACTCTCTGTGCACAAGAATTTTCAGAACGATAGCTTAAACCCCCCCCCAGTTATCCCCGATTCTTTCCCTCAATGCAATCCTATGGGCGAAAAGCCGAAACGCAGTTTGAGCCCCGCGGTTGACCCGATTTTTAAAAAAATATTGCACGTGAACCACAGCACGCAGAGAGGTGAGAGTGGTCTCAAAATGACCCCCATCCACGACTCTCTGTGCACAAGAATTTCCAGAACGATAGCTTCAAAAACAACGTAGTTATGCGCGATTATTTGCCGCAATGCAATCCTATGGCGAAATGTTTTCAAGATGGCGACCGGAGCGCTCCGACTGAACTCGGAGCTCCGAAAAATGGTCGCTTCTCTTCGCCTTGCTTCTAGGGGGTCCGCGGTCCGCTCCTACTCCGCCTCTGGGTAAGGCGGAGCAGGCCAATCCGCTACTGCTTCTACGCTCCTAATCGGAGCGGAGCACATCCCTATTATCTATAGGACTTTAAAGTCTGATGAATGACCTTCAGCAGGTATTTTCTGTTTTCTTTCACACAGAATCTTCCAGGAAATAGTCTGTTGTGTCAACTCAGGCAGGTGGTCTAGTATATGTTGTGCCCAAATAGTAACAAAATGTGTTTTATTAAAAATGTGTTTATTTCCAAAACCACTCAGCCCATTTCATCCTATGGCATTCATAAGGTCTTTTCCTGGGCATTCTCAGAATGTTCCTGTGGGAAAGAGAGGTAGAATGGGAGTGAGTGGGACTGCTTACAGGAGAGACGTAAAGAGTGGGGAAGCAGGGGAGGAAGAAGTTATTGAGCCTGTTCAGATGACACACTAAGCCATAGTTAGGCTGCTAACCCTTTTGCAGCGAATGGTTAGTGAGCGTGTTTAAACCCTGGTTATGTAGCCACCATAGTTAAGAAAGCTTCACACGACATGCTAAGTCAAGGTTCACACGATACGCTAAGCCCTAATGTTTAGCTCAAAATGCTTAACCACAGTGGCTTAACATGTAGTCTGAACAGGCTCAACATGTTAGTTACGGTTAGGCAGTTAGGAGACATTGAGGTTTGGGGCAAACTGGAGCTGCAGCATTAATTCTGCTTTAAATATATCAGTTATTTATACTGTTCTTATTATGCTGCAGGGCAGGGAACCCTTTTTTTTTTGGCACAAGCAAGCATTTTGTTCCTGAGCAAGCATTTCTAAACCTGTATGCCAGTAAGAGGGTGGGACATATACAGCCATATTGTAGAACCTCAATGTTCAGGTGCAGTTTACCACTGAAAACTTGCTGGCATGGTAGACTGTGACTGAACATGGAGGTTGTTTTTCCACCTTCCTATCCTAGCTTCTCTGTTATTTTATTTATTTATTTATTTATTTATTTATTTATTTATTTTATTACATTTATATACCGCCCCACAGCCGAAGCTCTCTGGGCGGTTTACAACATTAAAAATAGTAAACATTAAAAGTATACATTTTTTTAAAAAAAAAAAAACCATAAAAACAGTATAAAAACAGTATCCATTTAAAAACAACAATTCTGGGGTCCATTAAAAACAAACTTAACGTTGTTAAATGCTGTTAAAATGCCTGGGAGAAGAGAAAAGTCTTGACCTGGCGCCGAAAAGATAACAACATTGGCGCCAGGTGAGCCTCATCGGGGAGGTAATTCAGCAGTCGGGGGGCCACCACTGAAAAGGCCCTCTCCCTTGATGCCATCCTCCAAGCTTCCCTCGGAGTAGGCACTCAGAGGAGGACCTTAGATGCTGAGCGCAGTGTACGGGTAGGTTCATGTCGGGGGAGGCGTTCCATCAGGTATTGTGGTCCCAAGCCATGTAAGGCTTTATAGGTTAAAACCAGCACCTTGAATTGGGCTTGGAAACATATAGGCAGCCAATGCAAGCGGGCCAGAATCGGTGTTACATGCTCAAATCTCCCTGTTCCAGCTATCAATCTGGCCGCTGCATTTTGCACAAGCTGCAGCTTCCGGACCGTCTTCAAAGGCTGCCCCATGTAGAGGGCATTGCAGTAATCTAATTTGGAAGTTACCAGAGTATGGACAACTGAAGCTAGATTATCCCTGTCCAGATAGGGGCGTAGCTGGGCCACCAACCGAAGTTGGTAGAAAGCACTCCGTGCCACCGAGGCCACCTGAGCCTCAAGTGACAAAGATGGTTCTAGGAGAACCCCCAAGCTACGAACCTGCTCCTTCAGGGGGAGTGCAACCCCATCCAGAACCGGTTGAACACCCACCATCCAATCAGAGGAACCACCCACCAGCAGCATCTCAGTCTTGTCTGGATTGAGCTTCAGTTTATTAGCCCTCATCCAGTCCATTGTTCAGCACATCCACAGCCCCACCTGATGAGGATGAAAAGGAGCAGTAGAGCTGCGTGTCGTCAGCGTACTGATGACAGCGCACTTCAAAACTCCGGATGACTGCACCCAACGGTTTCATGTACATGTTAAACAGCATGGGGGACAAGACCGACCCCTGCGGAACCCCATACTGAAGAGTCCACGGGGCCGAGCAATGTCCCCCAAGCACCACCTTCTGGAGCCGACCTGCTAAGTAGGAGCGGAACCACTGCAATGCAGTGCCCCCCACTCCCAGCTCAGCCAGACGTTCCAGAAGGACACCATGGTCGATGGTATCGAAAGCCGCTGAGAGATCAATGAGAATCAACAGAGTCACACTCCCCCTGTCTTTCTCCCGACATAGGTCATCATACAGGGCGACCAAGGCTGTTTCCATGCCAAAGCCAGGCCTGAAACCCGACTGAAATGGATCCAGATAATCAGTCTCATCCAAGAGTGTCTGGAGCTGGCCCGCCACCACCCGTTCAAGGACCTTGCCCAGGAATGGAACATTTGCTACCGGCCTGTAGTTACTAAGATTTTCCGGGTCCAAGGAAGTTTTCTTCAGGAGTGGTCTCACTACCGCCTCTTTCAGATGATCTGGGACCACTCCCTCTCGTAGAGAGGCATTAATCACCTCCTTGGCCCAGCCGGCTGTTCCATCCCTACTAGCTTTTATTAGCCAAGAGGGGCAAGGATCCAGTATAGAGGTGGTTGCGTGGACCTGTCCAAGCACTTTGTCCACATCCTCGAGCTGTACCAACTGAAACTTTTGGAGACTTTTTTCCTCTTGAGAGGTAAGACAACAATGACCACAATGCTAGAATGGGATGCACAATCATTATGCACAATGTGCACACCCAATGTTTGTGTGTGCACATTGAAACTTGGGGGAGCAGAACTGGAGAAGCACCCCAAGAGAGACGAGTAGAACTTCCGGACATGAGGTTGCATGGTGTCTCAACATGGAGGTTCTTTTTACTGTCTAGATGGCTGGGAGGGTGCTATTGAACTCATGTCCTGCTTGTGGGTTTCCCATAGGCAGCTGGTCTAGATGGACCCTTGGTCTGATCCAGTATGGCTGTTCTTATTTCTCAGGCCTTAGCTAAACCTAAGGTTTATCCCAGGATCGTCCCTGCCTGCTCCCTGGATCCCCTGTGTGTCATTTACATGAACAGGGATGACCCCGGGATGATCCCGGGATAAACCTTAGGTCTAGCTAAGGCCTTGGTTTCTTTCTAGTGTTGGCCTCCTGAAAATAAATAAATCTGGGACTTAGGCCATTGGTAGATGAGGGTTTAGCCCGGTGCGAGGCCCGGGCTCCCTGCTGTGTGTGCAGATGACGCACAGGGGATCCCGGGGTCAAGCCGGGCTAAACCCTCCCTTGACCCGGGATAACCGGATCCACTTATGGACCGGTTTTTCTGCAGCCCCGGACTGAGCCCGGGGCTGCAGAACATCTAATTAGTTCCGTGGCTTTTCCCGGCTGCTTGCTTACTCGCGAGTAGCCGGGAGAAGCCGCGCGCTGTGCCCATTGGGCTGGGGAGGGGGGAGATCACGGACGGGGGGCGGAGGGAGCATTGGACATGGTGAGTGGGTGAGTGAGCGGGGGACGGGCGAGCGGGGGGGGTGGACAGGTGGGCGGGGGGTGGACATGGCGAGTGGGGAGTTGACAGGCGAGCAGGGGGGTGGACATGGCGAGCAGGGGGTGGACATGGCGAGCAGGGGGTGGACATGGCGAGCAGGGGGGTTGAATGGGCGAGCAGGGGGTGGACATGGTGAGCGGGGGTGGACGAGCGAGCGAGGGGGTGAGTGGGAGGGTGAGTGGACGGACAGGCAAGTGAGGGGGCGAGCGGGGGGTATCATACATTGTGGGGGGGAAATCGGGGGCAGGGGGAGCGGGGAACCCTTTTTTAAAAAAACAACAAGGACTTACTTTTTCGTTGGTGCGCTCCTCCGCACATGGCCCTTTAAGGGTTTTTTGAAATGCATGACGCGACGGGGCTTTCCTTTCCCTGTCACATCTTACGTGTAGAAAAGGGCGACGGCCTGCGCTAGCTGTAGCGCGGCCTTGCTCCTTCTCCTCTCCGCATGAACTGGTAGGTCTAGCAAGGCCCTTAGACTCACCACTTGACCATTGACAGTGATGCAGTTCCAAGGTATTTGTGAAGATGGAACTAATGACATATCATACAATATACATATTCCCTAAATAATGCATCTGTTAAGTGTGTGGCCCTAAACAGCTGTAATTTCCTAGCATTTTGGAGCTTGAGTGAACATGGAAATCCCTTAACACAAGAAAATAAAAAGGCTTTTTGTTAATTGAATTGAAACACTTGAGGGCTTTATGAGGTAAAATGTGGTGCTCCGTTTCAGATAACAACATGTCCATAACAGCTAACCAAAGAGTCATCACAACTTTCCCTTTCTTTTTTGAAATGTTGATATGGCTGCCCTATCACAGATAAAGTAAGTTATCTAATCTGCAATGTGATCTCATCTTTATCGAGCTAACACTTTCTGACAACAACTCCCATGTTATCCTGCCTCACACAAAACACTTTGCTATTTATTCACATGGAATTACATAAAGATTTGCTAAGACAGCTACAAAAGAGAAGTAATATTAAGCGGGCACATGCATACGGGAACTATTTGCCCTCCAGACTCTAAGGGATGTAACTTCAATGGAGCCACCCCAGAGTAAAGTCTTGTGGATTCAGGCAGTCAACTTATTAAATACAAATGGAATATTGAAGGCTGCATTTGGGTTTCACAGCCTTCTTTCATAAAGCATTAAAATAATGTAAAAGATAAAATGTTGTCTCCAAAATACACTTCATGGCTGCTTCACTGAGATTATGAAAACACCAACTAAATATTAGATTAATCCCCAAGTATACACTATCCATCAAGGGCATACAGTCAGAGAAATTAATTTAATTCCTCTGGCTTTGCTTATTTCAATTTATTATTTATACCATCTCTATTCTACTTTTGTAAAACGACACAAGCCACTTAAACTAACAAAAGTTTTAAAGTATCACCATGCAACATTTCAGTAAGTACATACAAAAAAAACCTACAATATTAAAATAACATTGAAAGAACATACACAATTCTGATAAAATCCACAAATATCCAATAATGCCAGAATAAAAGAAATCAACTAACATAAAAGAGACGTCTCCTGACATTACTCTAGCATAATTCCTATTCTTACATTGATTAGGCCGGATCTACACTACTGCTTTAAAGCACTTTAAAACGCTTTATAACAATTTTGACAACTGTCTATGAAGTGTGTCCTGGGCCCCAACAGTTGTCAAAACCGTTATAAAGCGTTTTAAAGTAGTAGTGTAGATCCTGCCTATGTCCTTGTAACATGTGACCAGGTGCATAAGGTGTTGGATGCACAAATAAGACTGTTACACCGTTCCATCTACCGGTAACAGATCTGTGCCTAGTTTTGCAAGATTTGTAAGTTCCCTCTCCCGTGTGGAGGTTCTAACCTCAGTTCCAACCTGCTGTGAAAAAATCAGTTGTTGACAGATTTTTTTTATTTTAAAAATTTTATTATAGCACTTTTACTAGACAAAAAAGGGCTCTCAAGGCAGCTTACAAAAAATATTTTAAGACAGTCCCTGCCCACAAGTTTACAGTCTAAAAACAAACAAACAAACAAACAAACAACATGACACAAAAGGAAAGGGGATTGGGAGGGAGGAGGAAAAAAAGAAGCAAATTCAGGCACTAGAGTCTCAGGCCACAGCTAGACCTAAGGTTTATCCTGGGATCATCCAGGGTTCGCCCCTGCCTGAGCACTGGATCCCCTGTGTGTCACCTAAATGAACAGGTTTGACCCCTGGACGATCCAGAGATAAACCTTAGGTCTAGCTATGGCCACAGTTGCAAAGTTCAGCAGCTGCTTCCATTCCCTCTCCCTCTAATAGCCTCATAAAGATCAAGGCATGATAAAGAGGTGCCTGGCTGTTGCTTCCTTTCCTCTCTGATGGCCTCAGCAGTGACAATTGGTAGCAGGAGGGATGGGGCTCTCAGCTGGAGCTGGACCCAGGCACGATGGAGAGGTGCCTGGCTGCTGCTTCCTTTCCCTCTGATGGCCTCAGAGTTAGCATCATCAGTATCGGCTCCAATTTCTGAGGACCCTTGGGCAAGGCACCCTCAATGGGCCCCCTCCCTCAGTGAGCCTACCTTCTCACCGCCATTGTCTCCAGCTCCTATTATTCCTCACCCTCTTTCTCATTAATCCTATTATTGCTCACCCTGCTCACTTGCTTGCCTGACCGGCACAGATTCAGTGAGCAGGTAGGCAGTGGCACCTGCCACCATTGTCAAGGCCAGAGTCAGGTGAACAAACAGGTTGCAATGGTGAACAGGAGGAGCAAGTGGTTCTAGTTCGTTGGCCCTTGCCTGAGAATGGGTCCTCAGCAGGTGCCCAACCATGCCTACCCTGATGGCGGCCCAAAGCATCAACTCCCCCTTCTTCTTCTTTTTTGCTCTCGATGCAACTCCAGGTATTTGTGATGCGCTTTTGTGGGATACTATGAAAGCAGTAGTCAGAGAGCATTGAACTCAAGGAAGTAGTCCTCTTAAAAAGCAAATGGAAAGTAAGAGGAAAGAACTGCTGAGCTGTTCCTTCCTGTTTCCTGAATTCTAACAGCCATCTGAAGGGCAACCCTGCAGGCTAGTTCCACATCTGTGATGCCAAGACTAAAAAAAAAGCATCTTCTATACTCAATGGAGATGTGAAGTTAGGGCCGCCCCCTGTGTGCATCACTTTAGGCTTTTTTTACACCAAAATCCGTTTGATATTTTTGTTGCATATTCACCCAAGATCCTTTTGGAGCCCTCTTGCAGTCTGCTTGGATTCACCATCCGGAATAATTTAGCTACTTTACTGCTCACACCTGACTCCAGATCATTTATCAATATGTTAAATCACCTAAAGAAAAAGAAAAAGAAAACGGGCTGTACTGCTGTACAGCAATAAGAAAACAGGTCCTGTCTAAATGAGCTTGATTGCCTATTACATATAGGCAATAAAAATAAAGCACAAAATAATTACCAGATTCAATGACATGTTTTGCATGAGAAGAACCAAAGAAGCTATTTTTGTTTTATAAGCTTTGATATAATTTCTAAACATCTGAAGGCATGAGCCTTCATCTGTTTAAATGGGATTCCAAGTATTTTTGACAGCTTCTTCTTCTTCTTTTTTAAAGCTATTACTGGAATAATTTTTGTTAGGACAGTAGGGAACATATGCTTATTTGATCCTTATTGCAAAAACCCAGGATGCTACAATAACACTTTGCATCCTTTAAGACACAGCATTCAGGCTACAAATGATTCAAGCTGAAGCAATCTGAGTGGGAAAGGAAGACGATACATAAGCAGCACAGTATGGAACATGGTTAAGGAATCAATGTGTCACCAATCAACAGGATTGGCTTAAAGCAACAGTGTCAGAACTATCTAACAGAAGGAACTCCCCACCCCTTTATCAATATTTGGGGGGAGCAGGCAAAGAAACTAAATTTCACATTCTCTTTGCTGATTTGTACTTCAGCCTTCGCACTAGGGAGCGGGATTTTTTCTGAAAGGCGTATAGTTACATAACATTTCAATGGGCAAAAAAACAATGGCATTTTCCCCACTCTGAAAGAGGGGTGGGGAGCCAAAACCTAAGCTTGCTGGAGGTAGTTCAAACAAAATCAAGAGGGGTGGAATTACACATGGGGTTGCCACTGACGGCTGTTTGTTAAGCTGCTCCTGCTCATGTGTATCATGCAATTCAACATCCTTCATGTACTAAAAGAGCAGCTTGGATGAGCAGAAGGGCACTTGCACAGAGAGGGTCTTTGATTTCTGCTCATTCCCCTTTCTGCATTCCCATAGTGGATCCCCAAACTCTCAGGACTGGCTTTTCAGGGGTGTGCAAGGAGCTGATGGGGGATACAAGAAAAGTCCAACTGCATGAGCAGAAGATCCACCTGATTGTACCGAAAGTTTCACTTCTCATCATGGGCTATTAGTCAGCATAATGACATAATGGTAAACTGAACTAGAATTGATGGATTGGTCCAGTGGAGCATCCACAGGTCACAATGTTAGTTTGGGGTGTAGCAATTGATGCTTCGGATGATGTGCAGCTCTGCTGTTTATTCCAATGTGATTTGTTTTACTCAGCTTAAAATAACATCCAAAGGTAATGTATCTGGTTAGATGATGGCCAGTCAGGAGGCATAAGATACCAGCAATGTTTTCTTTGCAAGCCAGACCTGCTGGAATTAATGGGAATTATTCAAGAGAACAGTACAATTCCAAGGGACACTTCTTTTCATAACTTCAAGTCTATATTAGATAGCATACTTTTCAAAATAGCTAAAATCCCCTTTGATTTATTGTAGTATTAAAATAAACCCAGGAAAATGATGGCAATCATCCATTAGTTTTGGTGGGAAGGCCTAAGAGAGCCTAAGATTGGCATTTGAATTTACCATCTCTGTATGACAGTGTCACATCTGTCTAGATTACATGTGCTAAAAATTATGTGGTAGCTTACTGTCCTGTCAAATAATCACCCCAGCTCCAGAGCAGCACTCAAATGTATATATATATATATATATATATATATATATATATATATATATATATATGTTATACATTATGGATGCCTCTACATTCAGGAAACCAAATGCAGCCTTACCAGGCTTTTTCTCCTCAGGATTTTCCAAGTTCACTACGGTCTCCTTTAGACTGGGACCAAAAGCGACCATGTGATTTGTAATTGAAAGCTTCCCCTCTCGGGACTGCTCTATGAAGTTAAATGAAACAGTGCCATCTAGTGGTCCACATAATTTTAAACAGTGCATTATCTCTGAACTTTTTAAAAGCGAGATTACCAGGGGAAGGTGCAGGATTATGCGAGTAGCCAATTATGACCATGCAATAAATCTCTCCTGTAGAGAAGCTCTCAATGTATTAGCAGTAGGATCCAGAAATGTTATTATTTATTTATATATTTATTACATTTTTATACCGCCAATAGACGAAGCCCTCTGGGCGGTTCACAAAAATTATAGCCATAATAAAACAACCAACAGTCTAAAAACACAAATACAAAATACAGTATAAAAAGCACAACCAGGATAAAATCACGCAGCAGAAATCGATATAAGATTAAAATACAGAGTTAGAACAGTAAAATTTAAATTTAAGTTAAAATTAAGTGTTAAAATACTGAGAGAATAAAAAGGTCTTCAGCTGGCGACGAAGGGAGTACAGTGTAGGTGCCAGGCGGACCTCTCTGAGGAGCTCATTCCACAGCCAGGGTGCCACAACAGAGAAAGCCCTCCTCCTAGTAGCCACCTGCCTCACTTCCTTTGGCAGAGGCTCACGGAGAAGGGGCCTTGTGGATGATCTTAAGGTCCGGGCAGGTAGATATGGGCGGAGGTGTTCTTTCAAATAACCTGGCCCCAAACTGTTTAGGGCTTTGAATGTTAATACCAGCACTTTGAATTGGGCCCGGACCTGGACTGGCAGCCAATGAAGTTGTAAAAGGACTGGCGTAACGTGGTCTCGCCGGCCAGTCCATGTTAGTAAACAGGCTGCCCTGTTTTGTACCAGCTGAAGTTTCCGGACCGTTTTCAAAGGCAGCCCCACGTATAACGCATTGCAGTAATCCAAATGAGAGGTTATCAGAGCATGGATAACTGTAGCTAGGCTATCTCTGTCCAGATAAGGGCATAGTTGGTATATCAACCTAAGCTGATAAAAGGTGCTCTTTGCCACTGAGTTCACCTATGCCTCAAGTGACAGTTCTGGATCCAAGAGCACCCCCAAACTACGGACCCGATCCTTTAGGGAGAGTGCAACCCCGTCCAGGACAGGGCAAACATCACCTCGCCGGACAGATGAACCACCCACTAACAGTACCTCCGTCTTGTCTGGATTGAGTCTCAGTTTATTGGACCTCATCCAGTCCATTACCATGCCCAGGCACTGGTTCAGAACAGCCACTGCCTCACCTGGCTATGATGAAAAGGAAAGGTAGAGCTGGGTATCATCAGCATATTGATGACACCTCAGTCCACATCTCCGGATAACCTCCCCCAGCGGCTTCATGTATATGTTAAACAGCATAGGGGATAAAATAGAGCCCTGTGGAACCCCATGGCAAAGGTGCCATGGCACAGAGCAATAATCCCCCAGCACAACCTTCTTGGAAGTGAAGGTCTTAGCAACCTGTCCTGAATGATAAATAAATAGTCCTTTGGCTAAGCAGCCAGAAATATAAATCAGCAGAGTAAATCGAACCAGGCTTCTAACAGAATGAAACCACTACTACTACAGAATGTTCCAAACATGCTAATGTTTTTATACACAAGAAACCCAATCTAGAAATTTTAGCTCCACATAGCTGATAGCATCATCCTTCACTATTGTAACCCTATCTGTATCCAAGGCTCTCTCATACATCCAAAGCTGTTAATTAGCTCTGCATCCTGAGTGACCCCTGTCACTGCTACTAACTTCTTTAAAAACTGCAAGGACAAATGAAAGCTTAGCTTGCCGCTTTCCTCATGTGATCCTCTGTTATCACTATTCCAACAATACATATATTTAGGACAGTGTGCATCATTAGGACAGAAGAACATTCTCCCATCAGACTACACAGGCACAAACTATACTTTAAATTAGAAAGTGATACATTTTGCCATACGTATAATCACCAGTTCAGAAACCTCTCCTAACCATGAATGATAGGCAAAGTGAGGCAAAATAATATGAAGTACACTCACCATGTGGATTTTCTGCATTGCATGTGGAACCTGCACAACAGCTCTGCATGTTGGAGTCGGCCGTAACCACAACAGTGACCACAACAATAATATGGAACTCCTCATAGAATCATTGCCCACCCAGAAGCATAGGACCACAGTGTGTAGATGCATTCCAAATTCCCCCGCTCAATATCAGATTTATACAGGATTAATCAAACTTTGACTGTGCTGTAGAATATGGCCTTGATCATGCACACTGCTTTGTTTTTACTTCCCATTCCTGGTTCAAGATACCTTTATACCACACTAAAATATCACACAACCAAATGCACAGGGGTTGGCAACGCAGCCCTGTGGGGACGCTAGCACCCGCCAAGGGCCCAGTGTGTCCACAAGTCTGTTTTGCCCTGGAGTGGATGGAGTGATACCAGCCCATTGACTTTAATAGAGATGGAGGAAAGGATGCCCTGTGGAAAAATGGCTTGAGGGGGAAGGACTCTTGGGGCAATGTGGCCTTTGACAATGGGTCGGCTTCCCCCTCCTTCCAGTCATTTACTGGCAGGGACCCTTTTCCCTATCCCACTTCTATTAAGGTCAATGGAGCAAAATTGGCCCACTGACTTTAACATAGATGGTGATAAGAGGCGGGGAAGCTGGGGGGAGGGGGTCAGGAAAAATGAGAATCTAGACTGAGAAAGGGCAGCAAGAGAAGTGAGAATCCAGAGAAGGGGGCTGGTCCCAAGCTTTTATCACCTGCAACTTGTGATTGTGCCTAGGATACATTTCCAAAATGTCAAATGTGTTCACAGGCTCAAAAAAGCTTGCCTACCCTTGAAATAGCAGATGTGAAGATTTCCTCACAATTCCCTCTTTTGGGGGCAGAAGTAACTCTAAACAAACATGATCCAAAATTGAACCCTCCCTAACTCGGGCATCCTCCAGCTGCATTGAACTACAAATCCCAGGATCCTCAGACAGCCTGGCTGGGGAATAATACAGCTGGAGGGTGCCAGGTTGGGGAAAACTGATCTAATGAAGCACTTTGTTTAGCCACATCATTTATGGATATCACATTTATTTCTTCGCTGCACTTCTTCTTTCCTCCAGTCAATCAATTCTTCTAACAGTACATAAAGCCTAATCATTACCCCTAAGACTCCCTAGTCATTAGGCTGTGTGATGACACACAGCTCGGTGCATCTCACTTAGTGCTCTTTAAATGCGAAGATTCATGATGAACTTGAAATAAATGTGTAGTGCTTATAGTCAGTAGAAGTCAATGAGCTCAAACTATTCTCAGATAAATTGCGCAGCTAGTACCTGCACATGATGAGCTTGATGAGCACCATGAATGCAACCATTACCATCTGTTTTACTATGAGCAGCTACACTGCAATAAACACGAGACTTTCATGCTGGAAGTGTGCCAAAAGACAGAATATTCTCATATGTCACCTGCAAGGAAGATACATCTTGTATACTGAAGAATGTGTAACTAAGCTGAGTTTAATTACACACATTTTTCCTTTTTGTAAATGTTCCTGTGGATGGAATAGAGTAGACTGTTCTCTCCTTTAGTTATAGTCATTCCGCAGACTCATCAGGGAATGCTTGTGCTGACTCTAAGGTAGGCTTATATATGGTCTGGGCAAGGGCATCACTGGCAAATCCCTCAGCAAGGGACCCAGTGCCAAACCCAGGAGCACCCTTATAGTATATGTGACCTGTCTATTTAAGAGACAATCTGGGTTTTAATAGCTGGTCCCCTTCCTCCATGAATGGGTGTGTTTTTCTCCATGATAGAATTTTAGGGAAGAGGAGGAGGAGGAGGAAGAAGAAGAAGAAGAGGAGGAGGAGGAGGAGGAGGAACACTAGATCAGGCGAAGGGTCCATCTTATCCAACACTCGATGGGAAACCCACAACCAGATGTCAATGGGAATCCCACAAGCAGGACACAAAGGCAACAGCACCCACCTACCCATGTTCCCCAGCAGCTAGTGCATAGGCATACTGCCCCTGATACTGAAGGTGGAACAAAGCCATCAGGACTAGTAGCTATTGATAGCCTTCCACTCCAGGAATTCATCTAAGCCCAAAGCCATCCAAATTGGTGGCCATCACCACATCTTGTGGTAGAGAATTCCATAGTAACTATACGCTGTGTAAAGAAGTACTTCCTTTTATCTGGCCTGAATCTCCCATCAATCAGCTTCATGGGTGGACCCTGGGTTCTAGTATTATGAGAGAGACAGAGAAATGTCTCCTTATTCACATTCTCACACCATGCACAATTTTATACATTTGTAAGAATGTATAAATTAGTGAGCAAGATTTTGAATTCTCCAAAACTGTTTTCTCGTGCTAGCTGTTTAGCAAAAGAACAAAAGCCCCCACCCCTCAATAACCCCACCACCACCAAAAACAAACAAACAAACAAAACCAGGGAGAGAAAATGATGCTTCAGGGCATAATGGAAAAGACCCAAACTGCAATTTGTAAGAACCTTGCAATGTACAACAGGCATTGAACTGATTTAATTAGGTTAGCTCCTGCTAAGTATAAAACAGATTTCAAGTTGTACCAATGGCTACTGAGACAAAGAAATAGTAGCTGTTTTTCTTTGAACGTATAAAAGCCAGCATTAATTTGGATCTGCCTCTGGCACTAATTGGAATTCTCACATGCCTTGTAGAGCAGAGAGCAAAACTACAGAAAAAAGTGTGGTAGTCCTCATATTAACAAAGGTGTAGATTAATTTTAGATGATACTCTGACTAGGTATAGAATCAAAGGAAGTCAAAGAGAGTAGTGTTATGTGTGACTGGAGGGCATGTAACACACATACACACACACACACACACACCTGTGTGCCCCAGTATACACAAGGCTTCATTATTAAATGTAGAAGGTCGTCTTCTAGTTCTTGATGGGTGATTTTGGTATTAACAACCAACAAAGACACACATGATCCCTGATTTGTGGATCTGTCACCAGCAACATTGTCATTTATCTGCAGAAAATAAATGTATTTATTAATACAAAGATTTATAAACCATCTTTTGGCTGAATGGGGCCCAAAGTGGTGTTCAAAACCAACATTGAAACAACTTAAATGACAGAACAAATTAAGAACAGAGCCATTATTAAAACCTGAGCAGAGCCAACTATCAAATCAATTAAAAAAAACATTAAAAGCCAAACAAAATATAATTGCTTTTACTGACTGCCTAAAATTGAGCAGTAATGGAGCAGTCTGATATTTCTGGGGAGAGAATTCCACAATTGGGAGTTGTATCACAGAAAAGGCCTGGTCTCCACATTCTTACAAAGCTAACCATGTTTGGCAGGAAGGCACTCCTTCAGACACCCTGGCCCCAGGTCACTTAGACTTTATAGGTAAGAAGAACCAACACCTTTAAATGAGCCAGGAAAGAAATCAGAAGCCAGGGAAATTGGTCTGGAAAATGCACACCAGAGACCAATCTGGCTGCAGCATTTTGCAATAGTTGGAATTTCCAAATAAGGGCAGCCCCACATAGAGCACATTGCAGTAATCTAAATGGGAGAGGGGAGGCAGTGACTAAGGCATGTGTCACTGTGGTCAGACCCTTCATCTCCAGGAAAAGGGCACAAGTGGCACACCAGTCAAAGTTGGGCAAAGACACTCCTGGCTGCAGCAGCCACTTGAGCATCCTGGACACCAGGAGCAAGGCAGGATCCAATTGGCAAACCTGACTGCTCAGAGGGAGCACAAATACATCCAGAATGGGCCGCAGAGAGGGCCAAACTGAATGTTCTGTTGCCTTACTGACTTTACTGTAAAAGCATGCAAACCTGACCTAGCTCGGGATCATTGTGATTTGGGTGTGTGTGTTAAGCTTCCCCATTCCTGTTTTTGGCCTGGTAAAAAAGGACCATGTCTCCATTGGAATCCAATGGGAGGGGGAAAGCTCACATCTCCCCCTTCCCAAATCACCATGGTCCCAACCCGAATTGGGACGTGCATGCTTACATTCTTCTACATGTGATTAACAGAATGTTTAATTTGGCCCTCACAACCTCAGCCCTGGGAAGTGGGGTTAAAAACAAATCTATTGAATCAATGCAGACAGAGAATTTTGTGTTGAAAAGGTGGGGGTGGGATTTCAGGATAAAAATAGGATGGAGGAAGCTTAAATCCCCCCCCCCTCACGAATTGCCACAGTCCTGATCCAATTAAGGCTGCCCATACTTACACTCAAGTAAGTAAGCCAATTTAGCAGATCACCCAGATATTACTTATGATCGTCAGAGGAGGTCCTGCTCATCATCACAAGATGAACAGAATGTCATCATGAAGTACCTCGATGGTAGGCCTTCTCTGTGGCGGCACCCACCCTCTGGAAAACCCTCCCTCGTGCGGTTTGGAAGGTGGAAAATGTAGCATCCTTCAAACACTTGCTGGACATATCTTTTCAGACAAGCGTTCCCTGGACTATAACTTATTCTGGTTTTATATGACTTCTTTTTATTAAAATTAAGTTTTAAATCTTGTTTTTTGTATATTATGGTTTTAATTGTAAACTGCCCAGAGAGCCTTGGCTGTTGGGCAGTATAAATATGTAACAAATAAATAAATGAAAGTGTCAAGACCCAGGTCTCAAATGACCTCTTCCATCAGCTTCACCTAAATGTTAAGAAGCAAAAGGGTAAAAAATAGAGCCTTATGGAATTGCAAAGGTGAACAGCCAAGGGGCTGAATAATAATTCCTTAGCAGCACCTGCAGGGAACATTTTGCCAAATAGCATTGGAACAACTTCCAAGCAGTGCCCCATATTAGCCAAATATGCCCAAAAGATAGGATGTCTCACGGTACTGAACACCACTGAGTGGTCCAGCAGAACCAACAGGGCAGCATTCCTGCCTAGCTCTTAGCATAGGTCTTCTATCAAGACAATTAAGGGTGTTGGCCCATAAGAATATTATTATTATTATTATTATTATTATTATTATTATTATTATTATTTATATAGCACCATCAATGTACATGGTGCTGTACAGCGTAAAACAGTAAATAGCAAGACCCTGCCGCATAGGCTTACATTCTACTAAAATCATAGTAAAGCAATAAGGAGGGGAAGGGAATGCAAACAGGCACAGGGTAGGGTAAACAGGCACAGGGTAGGGTAAACAGGCACAGGGTAGGGTAAAATAGCAGAAGCTGACTCAAAGCCACTTGGCCCATAATGAGAGTGAGAAAGGAGCTTACTAGGATGGTTGGGAAGCAATAGGGCCATGCTTCAGCGATAGTAATACAGACCACTGAATTCTAGAGACTTAATTTATCCTTCAATAGACCCATTGAAGACTATATTACAACAGCTTTTGAATGGAAACTTCTTAAAAATAATGCCTTAAAAGGTTAATATGAGCCACACCAGTCAAAGGATCTTATCCTGAGATGAGAGATACCTGACATATTATTAAGACTTGTAGAATTTGGAAATTGCCACTACCACAGTAGGCACTATATATATATATATATATATATATATATATATATATATATATATATTCCTAACAGCCTTGTCCTAACATATTTTTATCTCTGTTTTATCTGGGACACAGACAATACTATTTATGTAGCATTTCTGGCTAGCCTGCCAACTTTTTGTGTGTGCCCCTGATAAATTCTTGTAATTTCAAGATTTAATTTTGAGCCACCCCCTCACAAAATTAATAATGTCATCTATACCCGCAGGGAATAAAGAGTAGTGGTTTTGGCAGGGAGGGGTTGGCAATATGAGTGCTATCTTTTTTCCCTCTTTGAAGCAAAAGAGGCTGTTTACAAATTGATGGTCATTGCTTTTTATTATTATTATTATTATTATTATTATTATTATATTATGTATAATGTGGAAAATATTAAATAGATCAATAGAAGAATGAAGCTGTTGCGAGTTGATCTCTGTGGAGTAAGAACAGTGTTGGGGGCTGGGGAAGGAATTATAGGGAGAAACAAATTAAATTTACACATTTCAGATAATCAGGCATGTGGTTTACCCTCTGTGGGTTCTCTAATCTAGCTTTTCTTAATTACATTCTTTGTAAGACGCATTGTTTCACTTTTCCCCCTATGGACTTCTTTTTGTTGGGAGAGTATGTAGTGTAATTACTAAGCTTCTGGCATTATTTCTGTTTTTATTATGAAATGTCAAGATTCTGAAAAGGAAAATTTCATGCACTATATAATGTCAATCATCTGTCTTTATGAGATGGAACAGCATTCGCTTTGTTCCAAACGTCGTTGTTGTTTTTTCACTGGGAGTGGAAAAGAGGCACGCTTTTCATGTAAGTCATTCCTAAAATGGAAGATTGGCCTGCTTTGCACGGGAATTGAAAACTGTAACCAGTTTTTGGAAGGCATATTTTGTGTCAGCAAAAAAAAGAAAGGGTGGGGGGAAGCAGACAAACCGTGTTAATAATGCAGTAGTGTCAGGACCCAGTAGGCAGCTATACGGTATACCCACATTTAGGTCTGGTGGATGTGGAAGTAGAAGGAGCTGGAAAGAGTGGGAAGATGGAGTCTGAGGCTATCAGATCCTGCAGAGGCAAAAGCTTTTCACGGTCTAGCTCCTTCCTATCTCTCCTCTCTCATCTCACACTATTGCCCCGCTCGTGCTCTTCGCTCCTCTGATGCCATGTTTCTCACCTGCCCAAGGGCCTCTACTTCCCTTGCTCGGCTCCGTCCATTTTCTTCTGCTGCCCCTTACGCCTGGAACGCTCTTCCAGAACATTTGAGAACTACAAGTTCAATCGCAGCTTTTAAAGCTCAACTAAAAACTTTTCTTTTTCCTAAAGCTTTTAAAACTTGATGTTGTGCAGACTTTATACTGTTAGTTTTACCCTACCCTGTGCCTGCTTACCCTACCCTGTGCCTGTTTGCATTCTCTTCCCCTCCTTATTGTTTTACTATGATTTTATTAGATTGTAAGCCCATGCGGCAGAGTCTTGCTATTTACTGTTTTACTCTGTACAGCACCATGTACATTGATTGTGCTATATAAATAAATAAATAAATAAATAAATAAATAAATAAATAAATAATAATAACAATAATAATTCTTTACAGACCAGCAATGAACCCTGAGCTGGAAGGTTGCATTTATAGGCCTCTAAGAGTAGCAGCTGGGCCTCTCTGGCTTAACAGTGGAAGAAGGATCCCTTGACTGGTGTGGCTGGTCTTCCCATAGCTCCCCTATTGCCAGGGCTGGGTGGTGGCAACCAGGCTAAGGGCTTATTCAGAAGATACCATAAACCCTGCTGGTTAAGGCTTTTGGTTAAGCAGCAGGGTTTAAGGTGCCTTGTGTTTGAATGGGCAATTGAGCTTTATAGTAGTTTTACAAAAGATCTGCTTGTGGTGGAGATGAAAACTGCTAGAAATTGTTCATTGATATGGAGCAACACTGCTGCCTGGATTTTTGGTCTCTCCTGGGGGCTTGACAATGGGGCTGTCATGATGAGCCCCTGCACTTCAACATTTACCACTAACACATCTGCGTACTACATGCCCCTATTTCCCTCTGCACCTCAGAGGACACCGAGGCTTGATCCTACACAGTCTCAGGGCCTGACTACATATTATTAATGTTGTGATAAGCAATTAGATCATTTAACAACAAGAACAACTATATTTATTTATTTATTTATTAACATTTATATGCTAAAAAGCCATCGAGGTGGTGTACAACAATTTAAAACTAACGCCTCGCAACAATAAAAACAACACTAAAAACAGTAAAGACACTAAAACATTAAAATTACAATTTCTAGAAGGCTACATTGAAGAGATGGACCTTTACACCCTTTCTAAAGGCCAAGAAAGAGGGCGCTACTTCTTGTTCTTGGGGTGCTAATTATCAGCACTGCAGTATGTGGGGAGAAGTAAAAGCGTCCCCTCCCCAGCTGCGAACTCAGTAAAAATCACACATAACATGCACACACCACAGCAATTGGCATTAGAAATAAAATGCTTGTTGATGCCAATGGCAGATTCCACACCCATTAATGTGAATTGCTGCAGGCATGGAGACATTTACTGAGATCAGGGGGAGGGCCATTGAAGAAAAGGTGTGGCGTTTCTTGCTGAGCCTGAGAGTGTTTGTCTGCCCCACCCATCTCCACAGGTACTAAAGCCTCCAGTGTGCTGGAGGCGTGGGCCTATGGTGAGAGCAAAAGGGCTCTCTGCCTGAGGCCCTCAGCAAGAAGCCGCTGCCTAGAGGCCTACTGATAAACGAAGTGACAGTCCAGAGCCCAGAGTCACTTGGAGAATCATAGCGTCGTAACTTACCTGCCATTGCCTCCCTTGTAACTGGGTGCTGAGGAGCTATATATTGCTCAGAGACCTGTTGGTGAAGAGGGAAGAAGCAAAGAGACAGCAGAGTGGCGCGACGGCTGGAGGAGCTGAATCCGGGAATGTTATTTTTAAAAGGATAGCAAATGTGCTTTGACTATTGTATGCAGTTGCATGTTTGATTGTTGTATGAAGCAGTTTTTAATTTTAATTTTAAGGGTCTAGTTTTATATTAGTTTTATGAGTTAGTTTGTATTTGAAAACTAACAGTTTTAAGCAATAGCATCTGGTGATGTGAATGAGTGTCACTGTTTGACAGCATTAGCTGGGCTGGTTAACTGACATGGTAATTACTGTATTTTCTGGCGTATAAGACTACTTTTTAACCCAGGAAAATCTTCTCAAAAGTTGGGGGTCATCTTATACGCCCAGTATAAGATGACTTTTTAACCCAGGAAGATCTTCTCAAAAGTTGGGGGTCGTCTTATACGTCCAGTATAAGATGACTTTTTAACTCAGGAAGATCTTCTCAAAAGTTGGGGGTCGTCTTATACGCCCCGTCGTCTTATACGCTGGAAAATACGGTACTAGGTGTCAGAATACTTGCACAGGGAAGTGCAGGAGGAGCGCAAAACCCACTAGGGATGTAACAAGTAGCTCAATGTGGTCTTACGTTACCACTTCTGGTGGTAGAAGGGGAAAACCAGATAGGTTTAAACAGAAGAAGAGGAGGGAGAAGGAAAGACACATTATTGGTGCAGAAGGAGATAATCAAGAGGGCCAAATAAAGGAAAAGTCATCAAGCATGCCACTAGAAACAGACAATGAATCACCACTTGCTGACTTAAGTAGCATAAATAATGACACAGTACAGGAAATTAACTTGTGTGCTGAAAACAGAAGCAATAAGACACATATTGAATGAATGAGTACCCACCAAAACCATGACGAGTGAATGAATGAGTACCCACCAAAACCATTTTTGACGGATCGCCGCCATTAGATGAATTACTAAGGAGGGAGGAGAAGATACTGGCTGAATTTCAGGAGCATGATAAGGCAATCACACAACAATTAATGGCTATGGAGGTAGACTCTCAAACTCTTCAGGGTAACCTATGAGAAGCAGAATACTCAGATGGGAATAAGGATGACGTAGATAAGACCAAAGATGACTTAATCTTTGAAACACATGCTATGTTAAGCAGGGCCAGTGCCAGACTATTTTGCACCCTAGGCAAGGCGAGCTACTTGCACACACACCCAAAATTGCCAACTTTGATTCAGCTGTTCAAGAAGAGTTTCTGAACTATTATATTTTCCTAGTTGGCTTAATGGTAGCACCGGCCTTGATGTTAAGAGACCAACGTGCCATAATAGGCACAATAATGGCTAATACACAAGTAATCTGCTCAATGATAAGTGAAGGGATATTGCAGGCAGCCCCTCCAAATGACAATGTTATAGAAGTGGCCAAACAACCAAAACAACAGAAAGAACTTTGCACTATTGAAACGCCCCAAGCTATAATTCAGCCTGAAGCAAGGAGCAAGCTAAAAGGGGAGAAGTAGAGGGGAAAGAAGTGCAAAAAATGTAAAAGGAGAGTAAGCACTCAAAATCAGAAGGAAAAGCTAAACCATATGAACAGAACAGTAAATGTTAACTTTAAAAGATGGTTCAAATTTATGGAAAACAAAGTTAAACCTTGTAAAAATAAGGAAGTAAAAGGGTTTGAAATGAGAAGAACAAAAGAGAGGGAAAACGAAATAAGTTTGGCAGAACTTACCCACAAACCAAGGCCTTAGCTAAACCTAAGGTTTATCCCAGGATCGTCCCGGGGTCCCTTGTGTGTCATTTACATGAACAGGGATGACCCCGGGATGATCCCGGGATAAACCTTAGGTCTAGCTAAGGCCCAAGACAGCAAGAAGAGGTAATAGTAATTAAAGAGGATGTAATCCCCTGCTCAAAAGTATTAAATTCTTTAGATGAAGACATTAGTGAGATCGGATTGGAATTGACAGAGCAAAGAAAACCACAGAAATTGCCATCTCCACACATTAGAAACATCACCCCCCTTTAGTATTGAAACAAACTCAGTTGGCCTTCATAAACTATCCAAAGCCATATGGCTTTGTGACACAGCTCCAACGGAATCATCATCTCATTCAACAGGCAAAAGCATCTAGGATAGATTTCTTAAAAGAAGAGGACCTTGAGAGGGTAGAATACCTTTTCTACAATTATTTGACTGCTAGAGCCCAAATAACCTTTAGAGATGATACTATAGCTGCAAAGATATATAAGATGAGGAGCTTATTCTGGCATCAGAGGATAGAAGTCACAAGAGTCTTTGGTTATTTAACACCTTACCCCCTATTTGAAGACTTGCTAAATCAAGTGAAAGGAAATCGAGCAGAGAAGGTGAGTAAGGTAGAACAGATAGTTGAAGCCAAGGACTTGATTTATCTAGAAAATATGACAGACAGTAATGGAAAAGAAAGTATCATCCAGAATTTTCCAACTAGTATTCACCCTGAAATAAACGAGGAAGGCTTAATAGAATCATATGGGAGACTTCCCCTGCTCGATAAATTAGCTATAATAGGTAGGCTTAACTCCCTTCAAGCTAGATGAAGCAAACTTTGCAAGGCAGAGTATTCAAACATTGAGAGCTTTGATGCTTGTTTCGACAAGATTTTAGACCTGGAGGCTGAGGACTCAGAAGTGGAGAAGGAGTGCAAAAAACCCTCTTTGAATCTACCAAATCAATTCATAAACTTTCAGGTCAAAGTGACATCTTACAGGAAACATGTTCTGATCATTTGGATGATGATTCTGACTATTCAGCAGTTGAAACTGGCTTTTAACTCTTTTGAGAACTGCTCAGGCTCGACCTTTAGTGAGTCTCCAATTTATCTGAATGACAGCAATCAAAACCATCTAAAATAAAACTTGCAAAATGAATAAATTGAGTCTTTTATGGTATAGCAAAGCAAGAGGAATTAAGAGAGAGGGAGGGAGGCAGAACTGACTTTGAACTGGACTGAACCTCTGGTGTTTCAGAGGGCTTTTCATTCTCTATACAGTGGTGACTTTAGCTACTTGTATAAAACATCAGAAAGGATTCCAGTCAGTTAACGTACATCCAAGGGAGATCTAGGTAATGGTTAGCATAAGACAGCCTTTTGATAAAATCAGAGGGATTTTTCTTGTATAGGTTATAAATTCACTGCTATAACGGCACTAGGAAGTAATTCTTCAAAGAAAGTTTTCTTCAAAGATTCCACTTTGCTGGAGGGCACTGTCTGAGTGTTTGTCTACCTGGGGAGGTTGGCTTTCCGAGAACTCATTCCACTGGGATATAAGAATCAGATTTGCTGCTAATTTACATTGGCTTTATCTCAATGTGGCTCCGCCGGCTACTGCTACTGGGATTTGGGAGGAATTATCAAAACTCTGGTTCACATTGCTTGTAAGAAGTTCCACAGTTCTAGTAAAGTCCAGGTTGTGAGAGCTTGTCTTGTACTTTCCCAGTGCTTAATTAATATTTTCCACTTATCCTCCGACAACAGCACTTTCCTTTCCATACTACAATAGATTAAAAAAACCTGCTGTCTTTTTCTGTACAAAACATCTTATTCTTATTAGAATTTCCATGACCTAGATGGAAAGGTTTCCCATGTCAACTTTAGCTTGACCCAAGAGGACTGTTATGTTTTTTTAATACGGCAAAGAAGTGATTGACAGCTTATGCTGTGGCTTTATAAGACTGTATTCACTATCATTCATTAAAATTAGGAATAGCTGTTTCCTACATAACATGTCACAGTCGTATGCAGGATTGTGGGAGTCCTCAACACAGGGCCTCAGTAGAACGCCCCCTTTCTCACCCTGATCCCTCTTTTCTACTTGCTTAGGTTTCTTTTACCTTTTGTGGAGGGTGTGTGTAAAGGAACCTGGAGCCCAGGGTGGGCATCAGCTATGAGAATGCTGGAGGATGGTTCTGTCAATGGTACATGCCACAATAATATTGAAAAGCTTTTAAAACAACAACAACTCAGTCTTTAGTCAATATTAGCATCACTTTTATGCCTCAAGAGTCTGAACTTCATGTGTAAAATGTAAATATGATTTTCAGCAGGACTTGAATACAAAGTTGAAATGGATATGGTACCTATCTGTTCTGACATCTTGCTGGTGGGTGTGTACCAGACCTACTTGCTCAATCTCCCTCAATAGGGCTCTCCACTCAGCCCTGAGGATCAGCAGTCCAGAATCATGAGTGAAGGCTGAGATGATATGAGAGCAGATACTGGCCTCATTCAAAAGCCATAGCCCCTGACACAGTGATCAATAAAAACACATCTGCGTGTTTTTAATGCTACGTGAAGCCTGTAACTTTTGACCTTTTGGTGTTTTTGGTTTTTTTACTGCATTGATTGGACTGCTCATGCATAGAGCAACTACCAACGTTTCACACCATAAGCAATTTACACACATTACAGCCCCCCACCCTGCGCCATAGAAGAGTCGCCATGATGTGGAAGCAATTTCCATGCCGCTGCGGGGAAAACTGAGCCAGTCTCCCATCACTTCACTTGGCGGATGTTTTCATGGTGCAGAGTTGGCCCTGCTCTGCCACCCTGCAGTATCGCTGGTGCAGGGTGGTGGGGAAGAATTCCCACTGGAAGAGTCAGTGTGGGCTTTCCGGTAGTCGTTAGGCTTACTGGACGTGTCCCTTTCCCCTCCTGTGGCTTCCAGTGGCCAATGGAGCAGTGCCAGAGTGAGGACAGATGGCAGAAAAGCTGCGCTGACCTCACTCAGGCAGGAAATGTCAGGGTAAGCCCCCAACTTTTCTGCTGTGGAACTTCGACTCTTTGACCCAGGGTGACTCCAAATCTGTGGCTGCATCATATAACTGATGCAGCGTGGATTCAGAGTCACCCCGGGGTGACTCTGAATCCAGAGTCACCCCGGGGCTTCCAAAGAGCATAGACAGCCCCCTGAAAGCTTTGAATGAGTTGAGAGGAGTCTGTGCACTTTTGATGCAGCGTGTGGAACCAAATGCCCTGATTCCCATGTAAGAGGGGGATGTGTGCATGGGGGAACCTCTAGTAACCATTTTCATGCATATACATGTATACAATGCATGGGTCTTTGTAGGGGCAGCAGCAGGGCCACCAGCATCACACCTGCACCAGGCCTCATCAACCCCCTGGGTGGCTCTGCAAAGCTGACCATGGGGGGGAGGGCACCGAAAGTACTCCTTGCCCAGGATGGTTTTGATTGCCGGGCCAGCCCTGCCTGAGCCTTGCCTGCTGCCTGCCTGCAAAAGAAAAGATTTGCCACAAGAGCCCCCACGTCTGCTTCCTCTTCTTACTGCTTCTGGCTCTTATCTCTGCAGGCTGAGACCAGCACTTCCGAAAATCTGAAAATAAAAGTCTCGTTTATAAACCTATGTTAATAAAAGCACATCAGCTTCAGACAGCCTGTAATTAATTAAAGGAAGCAGAGCATTTGGCCACCCTCAGATCTAAATGTGCCAGTGTGTGTGTGTGTGTGTGTGTGTGTGTGTATATGGGTGGGTGGAAAGCAAGTGGGTGGGTGGAAAGCAAGTCAATTTACAAAATTCTTTATCTCAGGCAACTATAATAATCTTACCTCCCAAATAACAGTCAGCAGCTGTCCCTACGAAGCCTAAATTACTCCTTTGTTTAATATTGCCTCTGCTTAAAATGGAGATTTCTAGCTGTTGCCTAGAGGATGTGTCTTGGCCTCAGCTCTATCTATGCTTCTGCTAATATAATTAGTCTGATTCACACACACACACACACACACACACACACACAAAAAAAAAACACACACACACCGTGACAGGCGAGTGGAATCTCAGGTGTGTGCTTTTTCTCATCTTAGACTGATCGCACCTCCTCCCCTCTGGCTGAGAAGGCATACTCTTCCACCAAACTCTTCCACCAAACTCCCAACCTTCCTTAATCTTTCAGGAAGCAGCAGTTTGATGCATACAAACACATAATCGTTTATAGCCATTTATCATAGCTGAAAGACCTTAGGAGTACTCTTCCAACATTTCTGGTTAGCGTGCTAATTTATTAGATATGTAATTCAGTCCTAGGAGTTCCTGAATAGTTAGAACTACACCCTATTGTGTAAGAGGGTACACATCTTAAATATTTTAAGGCCAAACTTGGAAGAGATTGTTATAGGGCTATTATTATTTTTACAACAAAATAAAACATGTGGATTTCTTAATCAAGCTTGACTTGAAAATAGAAAGGAATCAATACTGACAGAGACTAAAATGTGTTATACAACCTCTTCCCCACCCTGATTTCCCATTCCAATTTATGAATATTCTCAGAAACCATTAAAATGAAATATTGGGCCTGTTCAGACAACACGCTAAGCCATGGTTAGGCTGCTAACCCTTTTGTAGCAAATAGTTTGTGAGTGTGTTTAAACCATGGTTATGTAGCCACAGTGGTAAAGAATGGTTCACACAAAACACTAAGCCATAATATTTAGCTGACATATATGCCAAACTTAGCTAAGGAGATGTGACTATATAAATGTTATGAAATTTCCAATATTGAATAAATTTATAGTAAATTTATAGCAATATCAAGAACTTAAATGGGTAATAAGAAAATGAGCTTAATTCCATTAATTAATTAATTATTGGGGAGGGAGGTATATTATATAGAATATATAATATTACACTATTTTATCATGTTTGTGGTATGTTGAACATATGAAAATCTTTAGTGCTTAACCTCCATGGCTTAGCATGTCATCTGAACTGGATCATTAACGATCAAACAAGCTTTGTGAGAGGAGCTGATGAGTATCGAGAAAGCAGCTGGATGGAGGGAAATTCAATGCCATCCTCTCCTGCTGCAGGACTGATGAAAAACCCTCCTCTTAAGCTGTTATTTGCATTAGCAGGAAATTCCTCATTGGCAGCAATGGGAGGAAAGGGCTCCTGTGATCCTTCCCACAATGGCTTCTCATAGTATTTTCAAAACCGTGTATTTTTTAAAATTTCTTCATTGTGAATATCAACAAACAAAACAGAAAATACATCGTGAAAACGGAAAAAGAAATCCATAGATTGTGTATATAGAATTATCATCATTTCCATCGTATAAGCTGTAGAAAAAAAGGGGGGGGGAGAGAGTTATACAAAGGTTTCAAGAAAAGTAGACCAAATATCCGTATATTTATCCACTTGCAAGTTGCATCTATATAACACTCATTCGAAAGTTGATAATGTTATTAGGTCCTTGATCCATTGCATTATAGGAGGTGTGAATTTGTCCTTCCAATGTGATAATGTAAGTCTTTTGGCTGTCATAAGGGCTCTGAAGATCCATCTGCGCTGACCATGCGTTAACTTCCAAGAAACCAGTAGATAATTTAGAAGGACATGCACATTCTTCCATATTGTAGATTGTTTCAGTACAAAGTTCATCCTTCCCAAAAGGGGCCAATTACTGGGCTTTGCCAAAACATATGAGTTAAAGAAGCATTAGATGCATTACATCTCCAACAATTATGCAAGTTAGACAAACCCTTATTGAAAAGACGTTGTGGAATCCAATAGACCCAAAACAAACAAACAAATGCTAAATAAGACATAACCTAAGATCCACAGAAGCTTCAGAAACAGATGTTAGAGCAACCGTCCATTGGTTAGGCAAGATAGGATACTCATGTATGTTAAATTCAAAGAATCATTCGCCATCAAGGCTAACTTGGCCCCCAGGATAGGTTCTTCAGTATTACTGCCACATAGTTTAATCTGTTCAGAAGATCTGAGTTGTGATGCATCTCTAATCTAAATTGGAAAATTGTATATTCCCTACAACTGGAAAGAACCGAGGTTCTCTAATTGGTACCCTTCTTCTTGCAAGTGTCAGTTCTGTCAGTCTCTCTGTTTCACTCTTGCATGAAGAGCACTCCAGGTATGGCTAGTTATGTCAGAGAAATGTAAAATCTCTTCCAAGGAAATAGCTAATCCCGCAGATTATGGGGCTTGGAAATCCTGCTCACCTGGTCAGATTAAAGCATGCGTATTGTTATTGTTGGAAAAGAGCTTATATTGTGCTTCAAGGATAGTTATGTATGTAAAATTAACTACCTAAGAACATAAAAAAGTCATGCTGGATCAGACCAAATACCTATCTTGTCCAGCATTCTGTTTTCACAGTGGCCAACCAGATATTTATGGGAGGCCAACAGCACAATATGAGTCCAACAGCACCTTCCTGCCTCGTGATCTCCAGCCATTAGTAGCCTTATTCTCCAGCAACTGGTAGCCATTGATAGCCTTATTTAAAGCCATTTCAGTTGGTAGCCATTATTACATCTTATGGTAGTGAGTTCCATAGTTTAGATATGCACTGTGTGACAAAGTACATGCTACCTGGTTCTCCTTGTGTTTTTGATTGCCAAGTTAAATGTGACACCCAATCACACAATTACCCATTATTCAGTTGGTGGGGAAAGTAGGAGGAGATTTTAACCTTTGCCTCCTGCTATGGTCCCAGTCCAGATAAGGAACCCTGCACCTGCTTTTTTGCATTAGAATGAATGCTCCCATTTGCACCAATGGAAGCTTTCCTTTCAGTATAAATAGCATGTAAGGGGATATGGATCAGGACCACAATGAGGGGGGGAAATCACCCTTGCTCACCAGGGTGGCAATCCATAGGGGGGCTGGGCTTTGCCTGCTATTAACTCTTTAAAAGCTATTCGTGCAATAACCAGTGTTGTGTTTTGTATGGCTCTGAAATATGCCTGATGTTTTTTACAGGTGTCCCAAAAGCACAAACTGTGGCACAGCTTTTAACTGAATGGCCATGCTTCCAAAAGTAAAAAGTTGTTCATCCAGAGGGCCATCCAGTGTGAAATTTTTCAATGGGGAGCGGTATATAAATATTCTAAATAAATAATAAATAAATGTCAAGTTAATATTATATATGCTGCTGGCTCTCCAACCAGTAAGTGGGTGGGGGGGGGGGGGGTAGGAAAAAATAGCAATGACAAACTTACCCCAAATAGATGTATTTATTTCTTCGTAAAGTAAAACTTCCGTGTTACCTCCAACAAGACTTCTCCTTTAATTTGAGATCTCATTCTGTATACATGATGTTTTGTCCATGTGCAATATCAATCTGCATCTTGGGATCTATACTTTGGAATTGTGTAATGTATCATGTCCACACTGGTTGTTTTCATGTGACCTTTCTACATAATGTTTCTTTATTATCGCTGATTGGTATATGGAGGAGAATCGGTACATGGAGGTGTATACGATTGCTGTTTCTTTGAACAAGATTGGTTTGTGGAAAGAGTTAAAATGACATATCATCATTATCACATTTCCTCCTGAAATAAAATGGTTAAACTACCTCAACACATGTGCAGTGCAGAAAGGCTAACATTTAGATGCAGACTGTGAATGCACCGAACTATTCCAAAATTAATCATGAATTCATAAAACAGTGATCCAAGCTTGTTACAAAAGTGAGCATTACAAATGCATGAGATTTGACCAATAAGCCAACAAATTACTCAGAACCCTACGAGTTCAGGGGCTTCCGAGCATGAAGGCATTATCCCTTTATGTTCTTTTTGTTACTTATCAGTATAGTATGTATATTAATTAGTTCTGACCCAAAACCTGCCCCCTATTTTTGGGAACTTTCTCTCTCCCTGTGAAAGAGGTATTGTTTTTTATGCCTCTTTTGCAGGGAAGGGGAGGAATTCAGAGAATTATTCTCCTTGGGGAGGGGGACAGGGTTTCCACATACCTTTTTAAAGTGTAGCTGCTGCTGATTAGCCTTCTTTCTATTTTTATTTTTTTTTAGTTTTTCAACCCCCCTTCCCCAGGCATTTGGAGGAGCCCAGCAGTTCTTAGTGAATGCCTATTGGACACCATGTGACCCCACCCTTCTCCAATAAGCATTTAGGAAGAACTCCTGGGCTCCTGAAAATGCCAGGGGTGGTTTTTTAAAAAAAAAAGAAAAAGAAAGAAAGAAAGAAAGAAAGAAAGAAAGAAAGAAAGAAAGAAAGAAAGAAGGCCCCTCAACAACGGGCTACATTTAAAAAGGTATTTGGAAAACCTGTCCCTTTCCCCAAGGAGAAAATTCTCCGAAATTTTTACCTCTCTCAGAGTCTTTTGCCCAAGTTTTTGTTTTTCCTCCACCCACCCACAAAATGCCGAAAATGGAATGAAAATTTCAGCACAGCACTAATATTAATGCATCCTCCCCTCATGCATGACAGGGAAAGTACATTTGTGCTTACTGGCCTCATCTCTTCCCTCACATCCTTGTTACCTCTCCCCCGCTGCCTAAGTATTGCAGGTGGGGGAGGTCTGAAGAAGGGAGCCTGCTCTATGCATGTGACCTATTTGGAGTAAGTATGGGATAAAAATGTAAATAAATAAATAGGGTTCCACAGTTACATGGCACATGAATTCGGGTGGGGCATGGAAAATGAAGCCCCAAAAGCAATGCTGCATTAGAATCTTTCCTACTGAATTTTTGGACACCAATTCCCTTTTCCTGATCAGTAAATCTGTAGGCAAACATTTAACCACATCTTGATTAAACTTTGATACAGCTCCAGAGATCAGGCAAAACTACTTCTGAGGCCAGATCTGGTTCCTGGGCTGCAGTTGGCCATCCTTGTATTAAAGCATCTTTTGGAACGCATTTATATAAGGGCTGATGTTAAATTGCATCCCTTTGATATTAAGAGAGATGCTATATTGCGATTTCTGAAAATGCAGACTTAGATTTTGACACGCTTTTAAGATAACCTTCCATTAGTATTATTATTTTCAGTTTGTATATAGGAAGCTGATGGGAAATACCAGAGAATAAAAGAGCCTGTCATTAGTTGACATACTGTGTCTATAATTACTTACTTTGTTCCAGAAGCCATCACCATGATAAATTTGCAGTTTTCCCCATCTGCCAGGCCTGGTAATGTGGAATACATCTAACAACTGAATTTGCATATAGAAAGTATCATTGACCTTTGAATTTAAAAGGACAGAGATTTACAAGGACACCCATTCAAAACAAACTGCTTAGATTAGGAGAAGCAGGGCAGCACTGAGGAGGCATAAAGGCACTGCTTCTTCACAGGAAAATGTAACGTGAGGGTAATATGAGGCTTTATATGGAACCTGATTTATATGGAGCCTTCTCGATCACTCACACAGAGGCACATGCACATGGTCAAGTAAGCGAACCCATCAAGTTATACCCACTGAAATTCCTTCTTCTATTGAAGGTGAAGAAGCCTGTCTTCTGATCCATCTGGCCAGACCTGGGGTTAGATCCAGATTTAAGCTGGCTGTGGGAAGTGGAATTCCATGGCCCTTCTTTTCCACAGCAGCCCCTTGAGCCTCCTGAAAATGCTGAATGGGGTAAGCTGTGGTGTGCGTCAGGGTGAGAGACCCCCCAAAAAATCATGAAGAGGAACCTTCCAAGAGCATACCCATTTCTGTTGTGGAAGGTCATTTCCTCTCACAGAAGGCAGGTCCTGGATTCAAATATGTATTTATCCAAAATAAATACATATTTAATATTACACTAAAGTATTACACTAATGCCTTCAATATTATCCAGAGTTCTTTAAGGACATTTGTGTTAACCTCTTGAGGAAACCCACTGTCAGGTTTTGTTTTTTTATGTCCTGGAACCCCTGAGCAACTCTTTCAGGATCTCTGCCTCCTTAAGCATCCCACCTTCCTTCTTTTTACCTTCCCCTTCCCAATAATATGGGTTTAGGATGTAGACATGGGGTGACTGGCACTATTCCAGACACGTTAAACTCAATATTTTACTAGTAAAGTAAAACAAGCAACTTACAACTGAAGGCATTTAGTCAATAGAGCTGAGTGATACAAAGGCATTAACAGAAAATAAAAGTTGCAAAAAACACAAGTTCTTTTACCCTAGGCTTCACCTAGTTTTCTCCAAGCTGCATATTTCTACTCCTTCCTTATGTTCCAGTCGTTTCCTGCTCTGCCTGTTTGGATTGCTCTTTCCTTTTATCCCCTCTTCCCTCAAAACCTGAAAGTACTGTTTCAGTCTTGAGAACTTAACTGGAAAAATGAAACTTAACCAGGGAATGGATCTTAACCAGAGAAATGAAACTACTACTCCCAGGATACCCCCCCCCAACCGAAAAATTCCAGGCCTTTAAGCCTGCCTCTATTACCTTGCTTCTGTAGACCTCAAACCTTCACACCTAACCAACAGCAATTCATCTCAGAAGCCAGGAATGGCCCAAGATATTTTTCTGCCTGCAGCAAAGGACAAGATGGTTCCCCCACCCCCGCCATTCCATATAGCGGGGGAACTGGCTGGACTGGCAGTTGAATCTTGCATCAAAGGTGAGGAAGGGAACCTGAGGGCAGCACACTAGGTAGATGGTGGCATGTAAAGCTCTGTCCTCCAACAGAGCAGAATTGCCATGTTTCCCTGCCACTGCTGTGGTAAGGAAAGTGTGTCGGGTTTGCTGGGGTGGAGTGGGGTGGGGTGGGGGTGGCTCCTGACCCCTGAGCCAGTATCACATGCAGCACCCAAGGCCAAAAGTGTTGTGTGCACCTAAGCAGGAAACGGATTTATAGGCCCAGTCTTCTTGTTCTAGCAGACTTTTACTTTGTGAGCAATGTTTCTTTATGTTAGACCTGGAGACAGCATCCCAGAGATCATAAGATGGCTCAGAAACCCCCTTCTGACCGTGATAGCACTCTGATCTTTGAAGGGGGAGTTGGAGATCCACCCCCACCCCCCAACCTGGCCCTCCTCTGTGGAGGAGGGAGTGGAGGAGGGAGACATGATAGCACTCTTCAAATACTTAAAAGGTTGTCACACAGAGGAGGGCCAGGATCTCTTCTCTATCATCCCAGAGTGCAGGACACGGAATAGCGGGCTCAAGTTACAGGAAGCCAGATTCTGCTGGACATCAGGAACAACTTAATGACTGTTAGAGCAGTATGACAATGGAATCAGTTACCTAGGGAAGTTGTGGACTCTCCCACACTAGAGAGGGAGCTGGGCAACCATCTGTCAGGGATGCTTTAGGGTGGATTCCTGCATTGAGCAGGGGGTTGGACTCGATGGCCTTGTAGGCCCCTTCCAACTCTGCTATATTATGATTCTATGATTTTAACCCTTTCAGCCAGCATGAAGAGAACTGCACTGAGGTCAGAAAATGGACTATGGAGAGGGAGGAAAGGAAATGTTCTAATGGGTGGGGAAGGGAGGAAACCAGAGAGGCCACGATACAGTTTACCCTGAGCTTCCTCTAGCCTCCTTACCTCCCTCTCCAAAGTGCGCTTGCTGAAAAGCCCATGTACCAAAAACTTCCTAAAAGATCAGATGGTGGGGAGGCAAAGATTGCCTCCACTGCTTCTTCTGCCCTGCTTGGCTCCAGCTCTGCAGGAATCTCAGAAGCCTACGAGTTCAGGGGATTCTGAGCCTGAAGGCGCAGACCATAGGATTGCACCCTTAACTGAGTAGCCTGTGTCTCGTATTTATTATTTTTATTGCTGTTTTCATGAGATTGTGTTTTTTCTTGTTGAAGGACACCTTGTGTGATGCATTTGCACTAGAAGAGTGAGCTACATATGCATAAATTAATAAATATTTTCCAGTGAAAATTGCTGATAGTTGCCACAGTAGGAAAAGCATATGTGTGACAGAAGTTGTGATGCCCTGGCATGACAGTCATTGGGTTTCTAATATATGTGTGATGGCACAGTGGCTCCCACTATTGAGTCATTGCTGTCTTTTCTAACCCCGTCCCCCATATCATATGTGTCTGTGGAGCACAGAAGGAAACCGCATAAAAGACATAACCTAAAACCCCAAAGAGGGCCTTTTCCACAGTGGTCCCATACTTCTGGAATGTTCTGCCACTGGGGGTCCACCAGACCCTACCATTGCAGGCTTTTAGGAAAGCCCTGAAAAGCTACTATTTTACTCTGGACTTCTCCTAATTATGGGTTTTTGCAGCAGTTGTATGTGGTACGTTTTGTCTTTATGTTGCTGTTTGTTGTTTTTTAGGATGTTAGCTGCTGTTGCTCTTTCTACTGTTTTTATTAGCGTATCAGTTTTTATTATGTGAGTTTTATTGTTGTACGCTGCCTTAGGGTGGCTTCTGCCCTGAAAAGTGGCCAATATTTAATTATTATTATTATTATTATTATTATTATTAATAATAATAATAATAATAATAATAATAATGCAAAATTGAGATAGAATAACTAAGGCTGGGCTAAAATCCCCCTCCCTCAGTTTCCTGAAATTATTATTTTCCTGCCATAATGGGGGTTCATTTTCTACTGATCTCTTGGAGGGCAGGAGAAATTTCACAATATTTGGGTTGGATGGGCTGTTGCTTTAACCTTAGAGGGTAGCTGAGGATTTTCTTCTCTTTTTTTCTTGCTTTTTAAACTTAAAAAATGTAAACTTTTTTTTTTAAAAAAACTCCAAAAACAAAACCCTGCATTGCTCACAGAAAGACAAGGCTTCCTCCACAACGTCCCGCTGGCTCAACTTATTGGAATGCATCAGAAGCAATGTGATGCAATATTGTGTGATGTGGTTTCATTCTCAAGGCATTGCCACCAGCTGGAATCTATGGAGAGAACCTCATATTACTATGAGTTGTGTAGGGCTTCTTCTTTATTAGTTAAAAAAGCAAGAAAAAATTAAGAAACCCTTAGCCACCTCCTAAGATTAATAAGATAAGTGATCAACACTATCTGCCCTGTGATCTTTCAGGGCGTTCATTCCACCCAAACTCACCCAATGAGTAGTTTGGGGTGGGGAGAGAAATCAAAATGTTTGGTCCTAGTTTTACCTATTATGACCATGTAGATGTCAAAATACATTCATGTATTCATGTCTGTATGATAATCCCTTGTACATTGCTTCTGTGATACAGACGCTAAACAAAGAAATGGGATACTTTGCTGAGCAGCATATGCGTAAGCCGGTGACGCCATTTCAGCAAGCTACAGTGAAGGAAGGTGCACAATAATATGTTGATTAAAAATTCAAAGAACATGAAGAGCAAATCCTGTGAATAAGACAAATGAGGTTGGGAGGGATAAGATGAATGACACTAACAAGGGAAAGCTGTAACAAAACTGTCACAAATTTCATTGATGTGACTTCTAAAGAAAAGACAAAACAGAGCTACAAAAAGACAAATGGAGTGTGGAAAATAAATCAATAAAAAGAGCAGAACAGACCTGAAGTACAACACTATATCCAATTCTTGGCTAAGAGGATGTTCACTGGTACCAGCACTAGTAGATCTCATTAGGCATCTAAAACAAATGTTTGGGGATACTAAATTGATTTAGGGTGCAATGTTCTTAGAATGCCCAAATGACAGAGGCCTCCAAGATTCAAGGCCAGTATCCATGTTATGCCCTGCTGGGCTCTTGCCAATAGGGCAAGAAGAGCAAGAGAGGGTCCTTTAGCCTCTCTGGTCTCCAATACAACACTTTGAAAACATGTAATCCACTCTGCCTCTAAAACAATCTAACCCTCTCGATCTGCCAGGGATGGGGGCTGAGAAGCCTTTGGATCCAATTGATCCACAGCTTGTCCTCTTCCAGCCCACTGGCCCTTCCTGAGGTTGGCATCTCAACCCCAGAAAAGGGAACCGCTGTGAAGCTTTCTGTAGTATCTGGGAGGAGCTTGCAGGGTGGGAGTGGGGTTTTCACGTTCACAGCTCTGTTTTTTGGCCTTGGGGGTGGAGAGATCAGTTTCATCTTATTGACCCTCAGATACTGTCTAGGGGCCACAGGAACATGTTCTTAAGCATCCAGAAGAACTGGTTTCATAAATGGGAATATTCCATAGAATGTTAGAATGCATTAAAAAAAAATTGCACTATTGTATCCTAAACTAATTACCTTGGTATTGCTAAATAACTTCCAGATCACCCCAGAATCTCCAATAAGTGATTTTTTAAAAAACAAAGCTCCAATTCCCATTGCTGGACCAAAGTCACAGCACCAGTTCAGAAAACCAGGTGGGCGGCAGACCTGGCAGGACTCCAGAATCAATTAATTCAGTCAGTTGCCCACACATGGAGACTGAAAGAACTGGGCATGTTTAGCCTGGAGAAGAGAAGATTGAGGGGAGACATGATAGCACTCTTCAAATACTTGAAAGGTTGTAACACAGAGGAGGGCCAGGATCTCTTCTCGATCATCACAGAGTGCAGGACATGGAATAATGGGCTCAAGTTACAGGAAGCCAGATTCCGGCTGGACATCAGGAAAAACTTCCTGTTAGAGCAGTACGACAATGGAACCAGTTAACTAGGGAGGTTGTGGGCTTTCCCACACTAGAGGCATTCAAGAGGCAGCTGGACAACCATCTGTCAGGTATGCTTTAGGGTGGATTCCTGCACTGAGCAGGGGGTTGGACTCGATGGCCTTATAGGCCCCTTTCAACTCTACTATTCTATGATTCTACATCTCTGCTTTGAAAGGGCAGGACTAATGGCCGGAGGAAATCCTGAACTTCCCCTTAGCTACTGGAGATAATTGGAGATCAAGCCAGCAACTTCACTGTACAATCACCAAGGCCACAACTCACCAATATCACCCACAGTGCCCTTGGCAAAAACCTTCAGTGGCCCCTCTGCTTCAATGAGTCTACCTTCTCTGTGCCGTTGTCACCAGCTGCTCTTGCTCCTCATCCTCTTTCTCATCATTGCTACCCCTTCCTTGCCTGACAGGCAGGCAGCAAGTAGGCAGTGGGATCTCCTGCTCCTCCTCACCACCACCACCATGGTCTGACATAGAACAGGGCAATGGGAGTGAAGGCAAATTAGTAGGGAGCAGCTGGAAATGAAGAGAGGTTCTTATCTGACCCAGTTTCACCACACAAGAAAAATGTATTATATAATACAATATAGTCTTCGCTGCATAAATCCTACACATGGCATAATTAACGGACATATTTGTATCAAATGAAGAAAATCTCTGTGTGTTGGCATCATCCCCCAAGAGACAAGATGCCAATTTCCATCTCGAAGTCCTGTTTCAACTGCTGTCCTTTTGTTAACATCTGGTTCTCTCGTGTCACTAGTTTGCACACATCATTCTTGGGACTCAATGGCAGGAGTTCATCTGGAGAGTGCCGTGAATGAATTATTCATAAATGCCATCAAGACTCATAAAAAAGTTAAGGCATTAGTCGAGTGCCTCACTACAGGCACAATTTCAGCGCAGAGTATAACCCTTAACTCTTACGCCACAATGCCTTCCAAGGTAAAAAGACACTTTAAAGGGAAGTATGAGCATGCTAGATATGAGCAATCGCTTTTGCTGTAGTGCACTTTAGAGCATGATGGCATCTTTAAAAATGGCTTGTTTGCTCATTCTAAAAATGGATTGTATGCTTTAGCACAAGCATCTTTTCAAAGATGCCTGGGTAATTCTCCCAGGCGTTATGTGTGTTTTTATCATGTGAATGCACTCTGGTTGGATCTTCGCTGTGGTGACATTTGTAGAAAAGGAAACATTTCTTCAGAGGAGAGCTGTTTGCATAGCAAGCCCAACCTGCTAAAATTGTGCACACGTTTTCAGACACCTGATAATGTTACTAAGGTAAAAGCCATCAAGAAAGAAGAGGAACCCACATATACCCATGGAGATTTGTCCAAAGTTATTTTTTCGCACTCCTGTGAAAGCAGCAGAAAAATGCACCCTTCTTCTGCTCAGCACTAATTATTGGTTGTGTAATGAAATACCTTCTTTCACAGGGACTTGAGGACCTGCCCTATGAGGACAGGCTGAAGGAACTTGGGATGTTCAGTCTGGAGAAAAGGAGACTGGGGGAGAGATGTTAGCAGTGTTCAGGTACATAAAAGGGTGCCACAGGGAAGATGGTCAAGAACTATTTTCCATTGCCACAGAAATTAGGGCCCAAAATAATGGGTCCAAGTTACAACTACCTAGATTTCAATTAAATATAAGGGAAAACTTCCTGATGGTAAGATCTGTACAACAGTAGAATAGTCTACCAATGGAGGTTGTGGGTTCTCTATCTCTGGAGGTTTTTAAGAAGAGTCTAGACAGGCAACTCTCATGGATAGTTTAATTGGTTTTCCTGCACATTGCAGAAGGTTGGACTAAATGATCCTTGTGGTCCCTTCCAAGTCTACAATTCTATGATCCATCTGCCTGAATCTACTGCCAATCACTTTTATTGGATCAGGCCCAGTGTCAGCTTAGAGGGGACCTGGACAATTTGTTTACCAGTGGACATCTGCCATGGGTATCTGAAAGACTGCCTGACCTCCATGTGAAACTTTTGAGGGCCATGTTGCATGTTACCCAGCCGAGTGTTAACCCACCAGCCAAGGCTTGGTTGGTGGGAATACAGGACAGCACCTTTCTTGTGACAGCACATCGGTTATGGAATTCCTTCTCAAAGGAGGTTCTAGTAGCACCAGCCCTGAAAACATTTGTATTATACCTGAGTCCACAGACAATTCTCTTGGCATCCACCAGGCTCCTTCCCTGCCCCTCCTGATTATAGTTTTATTTCTTAAGATTTTTAAAAAATGTATTGGGTGTTTTTTTAACTGAGAGGTTGCCATGCTGCAAAATGAAGTGCTGCTCTCCAGCACCATCTTTATTTGGGTTCAAAGGAGTGGTTTTGTGTTTTGAAGGTCAGACTACTATCTCTGCCTTGTAATATGTTCTTGGGAAAGGTCCCACACACACACACTACTTTGTCTTCTGGGAAATGACTTGTTTTTTGTGACAAGCCCTGCCAACTGTGGCAGCCATTTTATGAATAAGTAATCACCCCATGGCAGCCATTTTGTGAGAGTGCTCACAACCCCTAGTCTGGAGGGTGGTGTGGTATGTGTGGAGGGTTGTGTGGCATCAGGGAGGCATCTCCACATAACCACGCACAGATTGGCTCCTTCCATACATGACTGATATGGGACTTTGCCACCATTCCGCCAATGCTCTATGATCACTGAGGCACTAAATGTTGGTGTTGCTACATTTTCTGAGTGTTCCCCCCCCCCATAGTGCTATTGTTGCTTTCTTAGTGTTTGTGCTGAGAGGGTAGAGGATCCCATGCTACACTGATGTTACATAATCATAAGATGACTGTCACAGTGGTAGGAGCACGGGGTTGCTGAAGGCTGTGTGTTTGGATTTTTAATGGCTTTTCTAATTTTATAATGAAAGATAAGCAAACTTGAATGCAGGAGAAAGTAGGGTATAAGTTTATAAATAAATAAATGTCCACAGAATATGTAGGCTATACACAGGACAGTACTGCTATTACAGTTAGCCTTATTTTGAGGATTCTTATTTTGAAGTTCCTTCTTACTTTGAGGTTCCTTCAGATTTTTATACTATCTCTGGGTTATAGGTATTTATTGTCCTATGCTGATTTTTGAGCATCTCTAGAAAAATAATAATTTCAAGTCATTTCATTATATCTGAGGATCTGAACTTCAGGCTGTTTTTAATCTTTGCTAACCTACTTGTATAATTTCACCAGTTCTTCAGTGAGGGGAAAAATTATACAGGTGAGGCTGTAGGTCTACATGATTTGTGAAAGAAGGAATGAAATCTATGGCTTCTACATTATTACACCAAAATAGCAGTGGAAAATCCATGTGCCAAAGGAAGACTTTACTTTTTCAGCCATTGCAGATTCACATCTGGGCCTCATATAAGTGGCATGTCATTAATGGGGGGTGGGGGTGGAACCCAGAAGTTCTGTCAACTGTTCAGGGCCAGCTCCAGGTTTTTGATGGCCCTTGGGCAAGGCACCCTCAATGTCCCCCCTCCATCAGTGAGCCTACCTTCTCACTGCCATTGTCACCAGCTGCTGTTGCTCCTTGTCGTTTCTCTCGTAATTGTACCACTTGCTTCCTTGAAAGGCAGAGCCAGTGAGAAAGCAGGCAATAGCATTTGCTTCTCCTTCTCACTACCACTGTTGCCTGGGATAGAGCAAGAGGCAGCTGAACAAGTGGGTTGCAATGGGGAAGAGGAGAAGTAATACCAGTGGGCTTTTGCCAGTGGCTCTTGGCAGTTACCCAACCATGCCTACTTTTGACACGACCCCTGCAACTGTTTATTTCAGAAGTGGGTGATCTACTGTGTTCATCAGGGGCAGGAATCTAAAAAACAATATACTTTATCAATAAAATTACATTGTACAAGCATTCATTATTCAGTGACTTATGCAAATAATGTAAACATCAATAACCACCTTCTAAGAGTGTCATCACACAGGGGAAAATCGAGTTTGCTTACTGTCGCTTCTCTGCCCATGTGTTTGTTCCTTGCATGTGGCCCATTCAATGGGCCGTTTTGATCGCGCTGCTTCTCCTGCACACAGCAGGAGATAGCGGCAACTTCCATGTCAAAAAATAAGTTGGACTTAATGGGGTGTTTTTTGTGGCGCAAAGAAGGCTAGAAGGGGTGGGAGGCATGCAGGATGCAGATGATGTCATGAGAGGGACCCACGAAAATCCATGAGTGCCCAGTAATGTGCATGCAATAAAATGCTTGTCTGATGGAGTTCTAAATCATAATGAAAAGGAACAATGCAAACTATATAGGGAGATGATACAATAGAAGAATACACATACACACACACACACCAACACTCAAAGGGTTCCACACAAACATGAAAATTCCATCTTTCTAGAAAATGCACCCGGTCTTAGTTTAAACATATTTAGCATTTAATTCCACGATCCATACTTGAAAGCATCTGCAGATTTTTCCCTCTGAAATTTCCTGCTTCTATCCTCATGCCCTGTTGTCATCCCTGCCCCATGGGATTACACTTCTCTATCATGGCCGCCAGTTGTTGGGTGGGACTATAACTAGAGATGAATTGGAGTCTTTATGAGGATGAGATATGAAGGTTTCCAATGGGCAAATTCTGAATTAATGGACCCCAGGATAATTATTCATTTGAATCTAGTACTATCTAGGTGCATAATATTTTATGGAGTAGTTCAAGCGAGCAAACAAACAAATAGAATGAGAAAGAAAGTGGGGAGAGATCTGCTCTAAGTAACATACAATCAAATTTTATCAATGTAGAAGAAAATAGAGGGAAGGATGGAGAGGGTGAGACAAAGGTTACATAAAAAACAGAGTGGAGAGGCCAGATCTAAGCAAATATACTGTATAGAATAATGGATACTTTATAAGAGCCAGTGTGGTGTAGTGGCTAAAGTGTTGGACTGGGAGTTGGGAGATCCAGGTTCTAGTCCCCACTCAGCCATGGAAACCCACTGGGTGACTTTGGGCCAGTCACAGACTCTCAGCGCAACCCACCTTACAGGGTTGTTGTCGTGAGGATAAAATGGAGAGGAAGAGGATTATGTACGCCGCCTTGGGTTCCTTAAGAGGAAAAAAGGTGGGATATAAATTCAATAAAAATTAAAAAATAATAATTATATTAATAATTTTAGTCTATATAGATTCACAGAGAGAAACCACTGCTTTCCTGCAGAGGGGAAACACACACAAATCCATGCTTCCATTCTACAGGCGATCAAAGAGCTTGCTTCAGCAACACAAATACAGTGGCTTATGCTCAAATACTAAGCATATGGGGGAACTGGATTAGGAATCATTACACAAACTCTTCCCTCCCACCGTTCTGTGTAGGAAATGTGGTTGATCTTCCTTAAATCTGCCTTTCGTTGGCTTTCTACCAAATGCAAAACTGAACACCTGTGCAATAGCTAAGGAGCTGTTTAAGAGCCTGTGCAGATCCATCTGGAGAGCACATCACCGGGATATTTTCTTTCCTTTGGGTGTGATGGAAGACGGCTTCATTAAAGGGAGCCCAAAACATAATTAAAGGAACAATATGTTTGCCCAGCTGACTGCCCACCCTGCAGTTTCATCATCTCTCATGCCAGTGAGGCTAAATGCTGAACTTCTTTTATTCTTTTTCTGGTTTATCCTATAATGATTAACCAATATTTATGCACTGTCAATATCTTTTCTTTTCTAGGCTGATGCAGGCTCACACACGCACATTTGGCAAATGGGAGTGAAAAAGAAGTTCTGGCATTAGTTACTGGGACAAATAATCCAATGGGTCACAAAAGGGGGATTCCTTGCACTACTAGACATGACCTTTAATTTATTCCATCCATGATTTACAGTGCAACCCTATGCATATTTATTTAGAAGTCAACTGCAACCTTCTCTCTAGGTTGCAATCCTATACTATTTACCTGAGAGAAAGCCTCATTGAACATAATAGAATTTAATTCTGAATCAATTCCCGCTCACCCCAGTTTACTTCATATATATTATTGTGCTGTCAAAGCCATTTATTCTTGGATGGGGTGAAGAAATGAGGGTGCAAGGCAGGTGAGCATCCATGATGTACACAAAAACGGGGGAAAGTCTCAGGATGCTATAGGAAAATTTTATTATACAAAAGTCCAACGCATTTCGGCCTCTTGTTTTTTTAGGTCTTTTTCAGGGGGTTGTTATAAAGTCTGCAGAATTTATTAGCAACAAAATTTGTCTTATGAAGGTGACTACTCATCCAAATATTCAAAGACTTTGGGAGTGAATCACACCTGTTGTTTGATGCCTGCAACTTGTTTTTAGCATTAAGGAGGGAAAAAATCTTATATTCTAAGATGTACAGACACAACTTCCTTTAATATAACTACAAGAGTTGAGGAATCCAGTAGCTGTTACACTCTATTCCAGAAGGAGAACTCCAGAAGGAAATGCCTATGTGTGTGTGTGTGTGTGTGTGTGTGTGTATCTTGCCTTGCTAATACTAAGTGCTTTCCTGCAGCACACATTAATTCTCTGCAAAATAATGAAGGGATAATTGCACTCAATCCTTTCTTTTCCTTTATCACTAATTGCCAAGCAAGTTCTTCAAAGCGGCTCGCTATCTCACAACTCCCACGCAGGTAAGTCAAACCGTGGCTGCCATTAAGCCTAAGCCAAGCTGACACTTACTAGGAAGAGCTGCCTTAAGACAAAGTCGTGCATTTGCCTGCCATTCGAAAGCAACCAACACCAGGCATTGTTGTCACGTCGGTTCCACCAGGCCATCACTGCTTCCTATAATTTAAGATACATTTAAAACTCTTCAATCAATTCATCAGTCATGTACTTCTATACAGCATTCCTCATGGGCATAATTCATTACTAAATACCAGTGCAAAGCTACAAAATAATAAACCAGACAAATAGATCTTCCAGATAGATGTGATTTGCTAGCACGAAGCCAGAGGGCCTAATCAGAGATGGAGCATGCCAGAGACTTGGAAAGCCGAAGAAAACGTAAACCATCCTGCAGTAGGTTCTCCAGGCACCCCCTTTGTGGTCCTCTGGGCCTCTCCATTTAAACATCTGTGTTATAACTCTGGGGTTGCTGTGGTGAGGGGTTGGTTTTGTTTGTTACCTGTACTTACTTCTTTATTTTCACTGTTTTTATAATTTAATGTATTTTATACTTAATTTTTTAAATACTGTAAGCCACCCACTTGTCAATAAACAAGTGAAATAAAGAATCGATTGACAGATAAGTGTGCATCAAGCCTGCAGAGTTTAATGGAGACTAATGAGGATTGTTAAGTCACTAAGAGCTATATTTCAGGTATTTATTTTTTGATTTATAGATGTCTCCTTTCTCCTGACTCTATATTGTGGTCCCACCATAGGTTTGTATAAAGGCAGTATGATACTGGCAGTTTTCTTCTCAATTCCTTTTACTAATAATGCCTAACATGGAGTTTGCATTCTTAGCTGCAGCTGCACACTAGGTTGACATTTTCTCATAATAAATTCCCCAGTACAATGGGCTATGGCAGCCTTCCCCAACCTGCTTCCCTTCAGGTGATTTGGACTTCAACACCCATGGCTTCCTCCTTTCCTTTTTAACCTCAAAACAACTCTGTGAGGTAGATTAGACTGAGGCCTTAGCTAGACCGGGCTTTATCAGGGGGTTAACCCCAGGATCGTCTCTGTGATTCCACATGATGCGCACGGAATCTTGGGATCAGGGAGGGATCATCCCTCCCTTGCCCCGGAATAGAGCCCTCCCCTTTGGGACCGCTTTTTCCATGGTCCCAGGCTGAGCCCAAGACATGTGGCCCATTGCCACAGTTTGATGCAATTCCACACACGGGGTGCAGCATTCCTCAGGAGCGCTGCGCCCATTGGGGTTGGGGGGGGGAGCATGAAAAGTAATTACAATTTTAAAAAAACACCTTACCTTTAGTGCATGAGCATTCATGCACTCCGTCCTCTTTAAGAAAAAAAATGACGGGCGCAACGCCTCTCCTCCTAAGGTTGTCGCGCCTCGTGTAAATGGAGGCGGGATCTCGCATTAAACACAACACGAGATCTTCCCTCCTCTGTTCTAGATTAAAAGGTAGGTTTAGCCTATGAGTCAGTGTCTGGCCCAAAGTTATGGCACTGACTTTATGGCCATCCGGGGACTTGAACCTGGATCTCTGGAGTCTCAGTCCAAACCTCTAAACATTAAACCACACTGGCTCTGTTCTTATTGAGAAGACAGTTAAAAAGCCATATGCCTGTGTCTAAAAATGAGAAGTTTGGGTGCACAGTCTGGATAAGGGCTTTGTCATTGTCTTGGAATGCCAATGCATGAATCTGGGCTGAAATGGGAGCAGTTGGGTCAATGCATGGAGCCAACGTTGCTGGCTTTTCAGCACTTGCTCAGCTCATTTGGGTCGGTTCTAGGTGCTCATGGCATGGTTTGGTTGGCCTGTTTAGGAATGGACAAATCTCCATTTGGGGTTCTCTCAGATTCTTATTTTTTCCATTCTTAAATTTGATTCGTCCCAAACATTTACATTTACATGTAAATTCATAAGCATTTGTGTGTACATTTCTCCTAATACATGTATTTTTGCCTAATATTCACATTTTTAAAAAACAATTTTCCTTATGCAATGCATTTTTAAAGTTATTTCCCCTAATATGTACTTCTTGGTATGGTTGCTTTGATTGAAGAACTCCAATGCAAATTCAAAGAAATGCAAATTTCAAAGGATAACTGTGTTTCAGTTCATATAGTGGTTCAAAAGTGCAAAATTGGGGAAGTTCAAAATTCAGATGTGAAACTGAACATGTCTCCCCCCATTCCTAGCCCTTTCCAAGACACAATTGCAAGAAGAACTATAACTTTGAAGAACTTGTTCTACTGAAGTCAATTCATGGCAGAAAGAACAGGTATGCAATGCAAGGAAGAAGTCTAAGGCCATGGCAGGAGTGACATTTCCTAATGACCCCCCCCCCAAAAAAATGACAAAGATAATTACAGGTTTTGGAACCTAGTTATTAACCTTCATATTCCCATAAACAGCTTCTTATATGGTACCTCAGTTGGCAGTCAACAAAACATGGATTGGATATCCACATCAAAACCTCTGTCCATCATTTGTCCACTTCAATATGGGTTGGTTTAGGTGATCTTCAAGATGCTTTCCAATTGGATTATTTGTCTAGGTGAGCCTTGCAAGGAGTGGTCCCCCCCACCTTGCCCTAAGGTAATTCACAACTCCAGCAAACTTCGTACACAATATATTCAGTTGGAACCTAATTAAAATGGACAAATGGCTTTTGATTCAGCAGACAAATGGCTGTTCCAAGGCACTTGAACACGGAGGAAGGTGCCTGCAATTTCAAGTCATCTAGCTGACTTTTCTGTGACCCTAATTTGCAATCAACAGCTTTGTGAATTTCTAATCACATCAGGCTCTTGCTGTGCAAGAACTGTCAGCTCGATTGCAACTGCATAAATGTGTAGCTCACCACTTTCCAGATGTTCAGCATGCTAGGAAGCAGGAAGCCCATTTCCTTACTCACGGAAACAGAGTGTGTGAAGAAAAGCATTATTATTTTTTACACAAATCTGTCACGGAATAAACATTAAGGATTTATAACTTGATAATAAAATTGTGAGTGAACACATCCATTTTAAAGAAGTTTTTAGGATTAACACAGTAGTCCCAGACCAAGCAATATTTTCAATTTGTATATCCACTAGATAGGCATTGGTGCCATACCAGATAAGTGGCAACAAACAATCCAATCGCCACCATCTTCATTTTTAATATACAGCCAGAACTTACAGTTAGGTAGGACAGGTCTTGTTTCGCTTTGGACACCCCCATGCTGGCACTGAACCTGTTCAACGACATGCTAACCCTTTTGCAACAAGTGATTAGTGAGTGTGTTTAAACCATGATTATGTAGCCATGATGGTTAGGAATGGTTCACACAACACAGTAAGCCATAATGTTTAGCTCAAAATGCTTAACCACCATGACTTAGTGTGTCATCTGAACAGGGTCACTATAAAATAAGCAATCTACACACAACTTCTTTCAAACGTATGGTGTGTTGGGGAATCACAAAGGCAAAAATAATGATGCGCAGTTTATCTTGGATGTTTGTTTCTCCTTTACGAAATGCAGCTACCAAAGCTGCAGTCTAAACTGGAATATCTGCACTGGCTTGTCAACGTGTTCTTGTTGTGCCACTGTTCTACGAAAATGTAACTTCCACAGCTGTTTTTTTTTTTTTTTTTGGCCCACCCAACAGAACAGATAAAGGTTCTATGTCCTTTCCTTTGTGGAGCAAAAAATAAGTATGTTTGTTTGTTGCCACTTGTCTGATATGGAACTGATGCCTACCACTAGTGGGTATACAAGTTGGAAATACTGCTTGGTCTGGGACTACTGTTTCAGTGTGTGTGTGTGTGTGTGTGTGTGTGTGTGTGTGTGTGTGTGTAGGGTTGGCATCAAGGGTAGGCATGGTCGGACACCTGCTGAGGGCTCACAACCCAGCAGGGCCCACTGACAAGAGATCCTTGGAATTACTCATCATCATCATGGCAATCTGCATGTTCATCTGCATCTTGGTCTGGCTGAGACAATGGTAGAGGTGAGACGGAAGAGCAGTAGATGCCACTCCATGCTCGCTCACTACCTTTCTACCTGTCAAGCAAAGAAGTGGTAGCAATGATGAGAAAGAAGATGAGAAGCAAGAGCAGCTGGTGGCGATGACACAGAGAAGGTAGCCTCTCTGAAGGAAGGCCCCCAATAAGAGTGTATTATACAAGGCCCCTCAAAAACCTGGAACCAGTACTCTGTGTGTGTGTTTATGTAAAGTTAGGGGTGGATGAACTCACCTGCATCTGACACATTGGATGCTCACCCAATCACCTTTGTCTTCCGCCCCCGCCTGCTGGACCATGTGAGCTTCTTTCAGCGCTCGACTCAGCTCAACAAGTATTCGGCAGCCATCCACCCTTGCTGCCAAAAGTGCACATCTCCCCCCTGCTGCATCAATGGCGGCCATAAAATCCCCATTTATACAAGAGAAAAGGCGTGAATGGAGCCATCATTGACCCAGCAGGGGGAAGTGCACAATTTTGGCAGTGAGGGCGGATGGCTGCTGAGCACTCGGTGGGGGCTCATGAGCTCTTGAGCGTGGGTCTGTACTTGCACCATGTGCAACGGACTGGGAGGGGGAGGGGGCAGGTGCAGGGGGTCTGTCGGATTCCTGGACTCAGTTGGGCATTCAAGAAATCCCTAAGTACTATATGTATAGTGCTAAATTAGGTTGTAGGACTGAAAGCCAGCAGCTGTGGTTTGTGAATAATTCACAATGGGTGAGGAATGGGAGTTTACCTCTTTCCTCCTCTTTATGAAAATTGCTCTTCAGAGGCTGTTGTTTGCATTGGGGAGAAATGCAATGGAAGCTCTCCTAGGGCAAGTAATGGTGGGGGTCAGGATCATGGTGGATAGGAAAGGCTAATCTCTCCCTCCCCATCTGCTGTGATAATTATTGGGGACCTACCCCAATGACTGCTATTTGCATTTTTAAAAACACATATGTTAAATTTAAGGACGCCTTTAACATCACATGTCGTGATAGGCTAGTGAGGTCCCAAGAGCAGATATGTCTGACCAAGAAATGGAAATGTAGAGGCACATCATAACAATAAGCAATCCTCTTTTTTGTATGTTTATGGAGCTTACTAAATCAATGGAGATAGCTGTGATTAGGGATAGGCTAGGAACATCCAGTAAATTGTACTACCGGTGAGCAAATTAATATTACCTCTGTTTTCCAGGCTAACAAACATAAGTTGAATCCTGAATATCATCTACATCTGTTTCCAGAGTCATGCATAATTTGCATATGCATTCAATAATTCTCAGTGTCTCAGTCACTGTCCCATTTTTCTAGCTGACAATACAAGGAGGGAAATACTTTGTATGTCAGGGATTTTCTCTAGAGAATCATGTTGCAAATCAATGTTAATCATAGTACATTCCCAAAGACTGTATTATTTGCTGCTTTCATAACACTTTCTGGGATTGATGTATCCAACAATATAGAAGATTAAATGTACAGTCATTGTTTTGTCTATGTTTATCTCTGTGTATTTATATACTTCTGAGAACAATGCAGGCAAAGTTAAGCCCCTTGAGTTCTTTTGATTTCAGTGGGAGAGATTTAAACACATCCTGTTGAAATAAATGTGACAAAAACTTCTTTAACTTTGGCTAGTGTCTTTTAACATTTACAAGCAATGCATTGAATACCCCTCTCCCAAATAAGTTCCCTGCTTTCTTCGTTAACTCTCCCTATGAATAATTCAGTTGTCATTAATTCCTTCTGTAATGTTTTGAGCCTTGATGATATTTTTGATCCTTTTATTTTCTTATATTTGATGATGAGGGTGATTTTTATCTCTGGCCTATACTATCTGCCCAAAGGTACCTAACATGTTGTACAACATCAAAATCAACGCAGGAAAAGAGAAATTATACTTATCTTGTGAGATTCATGACAGAGCCTCTTGTGACACATTTGTCCTCACCTAGGGATATTATGATGTGGGATTTTTTTGTATTTAGCTTAATTATGGATCAGCAGGTGACATCTCATATGCCATATTCCAGGAACAAATTGTCTCCAAAGAAATTTCAAATTTTCAAAATTCCTGGTATTATTAACACAGTTTTTAAATAGAGGTCTCTGAAAATAGATGTTTATTTTCATCTTTTACTTTAAAATTTTAAGCAGTTCCTACACAATTCACATTTGTATTTTATTTATTTGTTATATATATTTTATTTATTATTTTTATTTATTACACTTATATACCACCCCCATAGCCAGAGTTCTCTAGGCGGTTTACAGAAATTCTAAAATTGAGATAAAAACAAGTATACAAAATTTAAAATTTTAAAACACAGAACATACACACAAAGCATTAAAAACTGTTAAAAAACTAAACATGTGGGTGATTAAGATGTGCTGCCATATGCCTGGGCAAAGAAGAAAGTCTTAACCTGGCGCTGGAAAGATATCAGCGTTTTATTATACTTCCATGTATAATAAAATCCCTAAGCAGTTCATATATTGAACATAGAACATTGAAAAACAATACAAATTTGTTATTACAAACAAAACACATTTTAAAAGTGTTCTCCGTTTAAATTTAGGGGCATGCCTATACACACAGAGAGAGAGAGAGAGAGAGAGAGAGAGAGAGAGAGAGAGAGAGAGATTAAAGGTACAGTCCTATGCATGTTTAGACTGAAAAAAGATCAACAAATCTGTAGGGCTTTTCTGTCTAAACATGCATAGGATGTTACTGGCTGTGCTGTTAGTCACTAAACTATGTGCATTCCCACTCCACACAATAATTGCTGTGCTTGTAGCAGAGATGGACTATGTTATTTGTGGATGATATTGTATGCTGTGATGTACATAAACAAGAGTCTCGGGGTAATAGAACAGAAAGGGCTAAGAATCAATACAGAGAGGACAGAATATATTATTTGTATCAGGGAAGAGAGAGGAGAAAAGGTCTAAAGAGAAGAAATAAACCACCGTGGGAAGTGTATGAAGTTAAATGTCTTAGGTTTATGATGCAGCAGGATACAGGTATAAAGGTTAAAATCAAAGTGCAAAAGGCAGGGATTAAATAGAGGGAGTAGAAGGTTGAAGATAAAACTGAAAAGTAAAGCAGGCTGCTAAAGGTTCAGGTGTTGTTGTTAAGGGCAAACTGAGGTAATCTGGAGGAAAGAGATACATTTGATTAATTTTTTTAAAAGCATGTACTATTCTTATTTCAAGGTGTACATGGTTCTCCCCAGTACTTCTTGTATCCTCCCAACAACTTTGTGAGATAGGTTGACTATGAGATAGTGTTTGGCAATTCATGACTGAGTGGGGATTTGAACCTGGATCTACCTGGTTCTAGCCCAGCACTTTTACTATACCTTCCTGATGTCAATTTTCTTACAACCCAATCTAATGGGTTTAACAGCCTGGGCCATTACATTCCCTGGGTAACCTTCAGCTAGTCATCAACTCTCAGCGTCACCCTACCTGTTAGGCTTGTTGTGATGATAAAATGGAGGGACCTTTGGGCCTTCTCTGGCTAGAGGATGCTGGGAGTTGTAGGACAGTTTCTGTTTAAAGGTGCATCTTGCCCAATGATATTTTTGAGCTGAAGCAAAACGAAGCAAAGAAATCAATCTGAGACAAGTGTTTTGGTCTTCCATGGGGACAGATGTTGTGTCCTGTGAGAACCGATGTTTGTTTCTGAAGTCTTGAATTTTGCCTTTGATGTTTAAATGGCTTTGTATTAGTGCTGCTTACATGATACATTGCAGAATGAAATTTTCTCATCATAACTCTGACTTATTATTTTTCCTAAAGTTCCCAGCAATGATTTAAGGAGCAAAATATTTCCTTCAAAATAGGATGCCACCTGCTTCTCTCTCATAGCTCTGTTGGACTGTTTTAATCCTTAGCTAATTTCTAGTTCTCACAATTTTCCTGTCATTTTCACTTACTTGCATCATAACTACACATAAGTAGACATGTGAACAATAGTTCAATAGGCAGTTACCATTTTTCCCTTCTTTTTTATCTGATGCTCATTTTGCTGAGTTGAGGTGGAAAACCTTGCTTTTCCTGGATTTAGCTTCGAAAATATTCTAGCTTGCTTTTTTCATGTCAGCTAACTTACAGACCACTGAAAAGTCACAGCATGTTAGCCTGAATGCTTCTGTTAGAAGGCTTGTTAGAATCAAACTGATTAAAACTTAATGCAGGTTAATGTTCTATTTGCTTCTCGATGAAAAAATCTAACTTAGGAGTGTTACAGTTTACCAATAACTCTATTTTAGATAATATTTGCAAGGTACCTATTATGCAGGATGGTGCTGGAGTCATGCAAGATGCAAAGGCTTCTGAGGCAAATATTTGTCACACTATGAGGCACAGAACAGCTTGCTTTGGGGTTTTTGTTGCAACAGCAAGAAATTAGGCATGTGCTTCACTCCGATTAGAACCGGAGAATCAGAAGCGAATTGGCCTGCTCCGCCTTGCCCAGAGGCAGAGCAGAAGCGGACCACGGACCCCTAGAAGCAAGGCGAAGAGAAGCGCCCATTTTCGGAGTGATCCTCTTTCCGCGGACCGATCCGATCACCATTTTGAAACATTTCGCCCATAGGATTGCATTGCGGAAAAGAAAAGGGGATAACTGTGTTGTTTTTGAAGCTATCTTTCTGAAACTTCTTGTGCTTAGAGAGTCGTGGCTGGGGGTCATTTTGAGCCTATTCTCAGCTCTCTGCGTGGTGCGGTTCACTTGCTAGAATTTTTTAAAAAGTAGGGTAAAGGCAGGAAAAAGATTACCTTTTCGATTGCTGAGGGGCAGAGTCAACTCCCGGTCATGATCACATGATCCCAAAGTTGGAGGAAGGGATAGGCAAAACGGGTAACTTGGGAATCTGGGAACTTCTCTTTCTTAGTCTGAACGGACTTTTCCCAGTGTTTTTTAAAACAGTAGCCCCACCAAATGCACAAACACAACCTGAAATCATATACTAAGCGAATAATAAGAGATAGAAAAAACACAGCACTGCTACCCACCCTAACTTTGGGGAACAACTGAATAGATGTGGTGCAAGGGGATGAGCTCCCGTAGGGCATGTGGACGTGCCCTCACTCTCCTGTACTTGGAGGGCCATCAGAGCCCTCCAAAGAGTAACCCAGTGAAGTAATGCCTATCATGAGTTGAAGTGAGTGTTTGCTTCTTAAAGACTTGTACCTAGACAGGACCAGTCAAATTGGCTGATGCTTCCCCCTTTGGGCACATCCACCACCACCCCTCTTACTGGTAAAAGACAGATATAGCCTTTTTAAAAAAGTTCTTGTTGTTTATTCAGCAACACTGCTGCTTTTAATTCCACCCCCTTTGTTTATTTATTTATTTATTTATTCCATTTTATATGCATTACTGGCTTATCGTTGGCTCACTTCCTTATGCCCCCAGAAAATGTCTGCTGCCTTCCCTCCTTCCTCCCCTGCCCGCCTCGCAGGGATGGTTTGTGTCTGGCTTTGACTCAGGGGAGAAGTCCTTCCTGCGCTCAATTAGACTTTTGGAAGTTCCAAATCCATTTTTCAAGTGTGGAAGAAGATTCATATTTAGGTTGATCTCTACTCCCCAATTCATGGCATCTTGGGATTTCCTTTGAAATGACCCCATTGAGCTGTCTGCAGGTTTAAGCTCCGCCAAAAATCAGGGGATGATGGGATTGCCTTGTACCTTGGCATGATTGTGGGTCTAGATGGCATCTGTGAGTGTGCCCACTTCCCTTTTTTTTATCTGTCCAAATGTCAGAGAACAGTCCACGTCTGCAAATGGGGTGCCCAATTTTCATAAATTCCCCCAAAATCAGGGGATCATGGGACTGCTTTGAGTCTTGGTGTGCATGTGTATCCCTGGATAAGCTATCATGGTGGCAAGTTTGAGGTTTCTAACGTGCAAATTGACGGAGCTATCGAAAGGGGTCTGAATGGGGTGCCCGATTTTCATAAATTCCCCAAAAATCAGGGGATGATGGGATTGCCTTGAGTCTTGGAGTGCGTGTGTATACATCCATGAGGTGTCATGGTGCCAAACTTGAGGTTTCTAACTTTAACAGAAAAAAGTTGTATACTTTTTTAGCTTAATGCAAGCCTATGGGGAGGGGGGGAAACGGAGCTCCGATCCGGATCCGGAGCTCCGCAGTGGAGCGGAGCGGACATAGGCAGAGGGGGGGGAGCGAAGTGGCCCAATCCGCAAATTGCTGATCTGGAAGAGAAGCGGAGCGGGGGGGTCCGTACACACCCCTACTAGAAATGTTCTAGATGTTACACTTGTTATGGGGACAGGCATCTCTTACAACCTCCGTGACATGTCTTTAATTGGTCAATAAAAGTCAGGCCTTAGCTGGACTTAAGGTTTATCTTGGGATCATCCCTGTTCATGTAAATGACACACAGGGGATCCCGAGAGCAGGCAGGGATGACCCCGGGACAATCCCGGGATAAACCTTAGGTCTAGCTAAGGCCTCAATCTTGCCCATCACTTCAATTCTCCACTCCTGACCCATTCCAGTGGAAGCTCCAGTGGTGGAGAAACTCACTATGTGGATAATACACAATATATCTCCTTTCTTTACCATTCATATCACTCTCTTCAAAAGTTATTCTTTCTCACACTATCTGTCTTTGTTTAAATACAAAGCATCTGAGACATGTGCAAAATTATTTGAAATTATTTACCAATGAATAAATTTCTCATAATAGATGTGTCCTATTTTTCAGCAGCCACTTGTTCAGTTAGTATTCAAATGTTTTCCCTCATTGTTCGGATATTGCCATCTTTGCTTCCATGAGATAAACATAGGGACTAGTTGTGGTCCCATCACTTGAGAATGTCTACAGCATCTCTGCTCATGTCTCCATATATGTTTTGAATTTGATAAGATTTTGCTGTTTCTCCTCATCAAGTGATTGCAATTTCCCTCCCACATATCCTTCCCTGGCAGGATTATGTCAGTGGACTCCAGATATTTTGATTGCCCTACAGAAATAAGATCACATGGAGCCTTTCTGATGCAAAACATGCAGTATCAATGACAGGGATTCAAAGAAATTGTTCCCAGATTAAACCAGGGTTAGAGTTTCTTTGATTAGCACTGAAATCAGTGTGGTGAAGTGACTAGAATGTTGGACTGGGAGTCCCCACTCAGCCATGGGAGCCCACTGGGTAACTTTGGCCAGTCACAAACTCTCAGCCCAACCCACCTCACAGGGTTGTTGTTGTGAGGAGGAGGATTCTGTACATCACTTTGGGTTCCTTAAGAAGGAAGAAAGGTGGGATATAAATATAACGAAGAAGTAAATAATAAAATAAAGATCCATGGATTCCTATTCAGTTATAAAAATTAGCATGTTGATAAAAAGGATAGTCAGTCATAGAAGATTAGCAATATAGGTTCTTAGATCTATAGAAGCAAAGAAACACTGGGTAAAATACAACAGGGTGCTTATGCCTCTGCCAGTTGTTTCCCATCTTGTCAATTCCCTTCTGCAAGCAGTGGATCCCACCAATGTTGTTTTCACAAGCAGGAACCTACAGCTTACACAAAGGAGATTTAGCACGTCCTAAAGGAAGCCCCCAAATGAGCAGAAATGCTAATTTCTGGAAGGTGGCAGGTTGACAGAGCTCCCACATGTGAGTTCCGCTGAACTGCATTCTTCCAGAAATGAATGTTTCTGCTCATTTCAGGTTGCCCTGGAAGTGCTAAATGCCATTGTGCAAGCAGTGGGATCCATGTTGCACAACAGAATTGGTGAGCCATAAGAGAATCAGCGGGGGCATGCACACCCTGTTGGATTCTGCCCATGGTACTTTGGGGGCTAGATTATCAATGGTCATTGTGGAATTGGGCCTCAAAGTCTTCTTATCAGTACCACATATATTCATGATTATAATCTTCCTTGTCCGTTGTGCAAGCTGGATGTCTGAGAAATCTTTTCTGTCTGATTTTGGAGGTGAATTCCTCCAAATTGCATCATTCAGAAGTGGACACAGACCACATGCATTTTGCATTTGGACAACCTGTACATTTCCAGACTTGTGATACATTCCGCGAAACATGACAGTCTCATCTGATAAAATGCTCACATGTTAAAAGTGCACATAGAGGACTGCATACATTTCAAAAATGTGCACGACAAGTATGCCTTAATCAATGGGTAGGTGTGTACAAAAATGCATACAACTTGAAAATGTGCACAAAAATGCATGTTTAATAATACACCAACTATCCATGTAGATCTGTAATTTTTTTAAAAAAAAATCACGTAGATGAACTTGAGGTGGAAAACAGATCTAGCAGATCTGCCCTTCACCAGCCAAGTGATTTTCACAAGCTCACATCAGAAGTCCTAGCTCCTAGTAGAGTCTACACCTGGCTCTGGCATGGATGAAGCACTGGTCCAGTGGTTCATGTAATTATTCAGTAAGGGAGGAGGGATAGAAATTCTGGCTAGGCACATGCCATTTGGGGTAATACATGTTGCGTAGTCTTGATCCTCTTTGCTCTGTATAAAGTGCCCTTCACTGCGACATCTCAAGTCAGGAGTAGTGGTGTGTGTGTGTGTGTGTGTGTGTGTGTTTGTGTTATGTCAGTCCTACACCAATGTATTGCATGTTACCAAAAATCCATAAAGGTGTTTGTCCTTTCCCAAGATGGCCTGTTGTTTCCAAAATATTTTATAAGCAACACAGGACTGCCACCAAAATGGGCAAAATAGAACACGTTGCCCCAAATCCTGACATCACCTTGCTGTGTTTTCCGGCCTCTTCCATACAGAGCCAAATGTACCTAAGCATGTTTAAGGAAGCCCCAGCTAGTTCAATGGAGATCACTCCAAGGAAAATGTGCATAGGATTGTAGTTTAAGGCATGCTGATGTGGGAGTAAACCTCATTGAATTCAGTAAGAATTAGTTTACATTGGGAATTACAGTGTAATAGGATTACGCTGTAATCTATTTCCTGTCGAATCATCAATGGTAGTATATTGAGGAGATTGTGCTGCCGGGACAGAAGTAAGCAGCCCGACCAGCAGGGACAATGGTCACTCTTCTAGTTGGTAAAGGCAAAACTTCATGAACAAACTCTGAGTGCAGACACAGAACCTCCAGCTGATACAAACCTCATAAACAAAAGAAGATGCAAAAAGGCTCTTTCCAAACTCTGTCTGCTAGAAGCATTCTATACCTGCATCACCATGTTCAAGGTTTTTGTCAGCTGGAATTTGTAAAAACTCTTCTTTCGCTCCTGTTTGGTTCATGAGGGTTTGCTTTTACCAACTAGGAGAGTGGCAAGGTGCAGCCCAGCAACAGGTAAATTGTCATGGACCAGAAAAGATTTTCTCCCAAGGACTCAAAATCTACAGATATGAACTTAACAAAGCCAATTTGGTAAAAGAGATTTTGACAACATTCTGTATTTACACCTATATGTATTCATCCTTGTTATCAGACTTTGTTTAACAATATTGTGGTGAATTATATTATTGGGTTTTTTAGTTTTTGGATACCATCTGATGTGATGCCTTGTCCTATCTCATTCTGTTCCCCCCTTGTCATGATAGTTGTACTACAGCATGGCCACTAGAATCATAGAATCATAGAATAGCAGAGTTGGAAGGGGCCTACAAGGCCATCGAGTCCAACCCCCTGCTCAATGCAGGAATCCACCCTAAAGCATCCCTGACAGATGCTTGTCCAGCTGCCTCTTGAATGCCTCTAGTGTGGGAGAGCCCACAACCTCCCTAGGTAACTGATTCCATTGTTGTACTGCTCTAACAATCAGGAAGTTTTTCCTGATGTCCAGCCGGAATCTGGCTTCCTTTAACTTGAGCCCGTTATTCTGTGTCCTGCACTCTGGGAGGATTGAGAAGAGATCCTGGCCCTCCTCTGTGTGACAACCTTTTAAGTATTTGAAGAGTGCTATCATGTCTCCCCTCAATCTTCTCTTCTCCAGGCTAAACATGCCCAGTTCTTTCAGTCTCTCTTCATAGGGCTTTGTTTCCAGACCCCTGATCATCCTGGTTGCAATATCATACAATTGTGCCTTTAGTTAAATGGAACATTATTTGGAGAATTCTAAATCAGACTTAAATTAAAATACTAGGTTGCCATAAGCCACCCCCTCTGCACCATATGGTTTGTTATGAAACTGCACTGATTTATTTTAAAATGGAACATTTTGTAATCATTTCCCAAAGTCTTGGAATAACACCTTGTTATTTTTTGAATTAACAAGGTGTTAATTTCCCAAAGTCTTGGAATAACTCCTTGTTAATTGTTGAAGGCAATCTTATTTTTTAGTTACATCAGAAAAATATATTTTATTGCAATCCTAATTTGGTATTGAGACAGATTCACCCTTGCCTAGGAATATTATGATAGGGGATTGCTGCATTTAGCTAGATCATGGATCCACAGGAAATGTATCCTATGCCACATTCCAGGAATAAAGTGTCACCATGTAATTTGTAAGTTTACAAAATTCCTGGTATTAGCACACTCAATTTAAAACACAGGACCTTGAGAATAGGCAGGTGTTTTCATCTGGTAACCAATCTTAATGAGTTGCTGCATGATTCATGTTTGATGTAAGAGTATTAAACATAAACCACACAAAAATACATCATTGTTACATACAAATCACATTTTAAATTTAGGCATTGACTTTAAAGTAGTAAAATATCTCACTCAATAACATTTCTGAGTGTGTAGCAAAAAGGAGTGTGAAGCCAATGAGGATCAGTGCCACTGTCCTACTGAAGACCAGGGGTCAGTGTCCTGGAGTCCCTGGCCTTAGCTAGACAGGTTTATCCCAGGATCATCCTTGTTCATGTAAATGACACACAGGATATCCCGGGAGCAGGCAGGGACGATCCAGGGATAAACCTTAGGTCTAGCTAAGGCCCCTGTACTTTGGCTCCCAAAATTATCTCCCATCAACCTAGACAGCATAGCTAATGGTGGGGAACATCTGGAGGGCTACCCTTTTGTTCCCCATCCCTGCTCTAAAGGTATCCTGGACAAAAGTCATGTATCATTTTAAACAACAAAGCCAATCCTTCAAACTGTGTCCAGAAACGAAGAAGAACCCAATGCAGTCCTTTAAGCAGTCCAGGTGCTTCCTCTGGTTCATTCCTGTCAACTGCATTTTAAACCATTAAACCAATAGATGCTCCGTAACAGTCTGAAAAGGGAGACACACATGGAGTGTTTTACGCTTCTCCAATCTACTAGGACATGCAATACATGCCCTCTACAAGGCTGCAGACGATGTATTGACCAAAGTGCATAAAAACACTGCCAGAACATCCAGAAGCAATCAGGAGGTCAAGAAAAACCCATAAACTGCATACCTTCTCTTTTGGAAGGAGTTCAACCCCATCCATAATAAACGTCACTATCAATTCCCAGGCCACTCACCAACAATATCTTCATCTCGTCCAGTTTCAGCTTCAGTTTGTTCACCTTCATCCACTCCATTAACGATTTCAGACACTCATTCAATATTTATATCAATGATATTGTTGGATATACTCTATACCAAAAAACATAGCACAAAGGTTCCACACCTGACTTTTAAAAAAATAAAAAACTGTTGTAGCATACTATGATATCCCCCCTCTACTGATGTGAAGTTCCTAAGAAAAAACGTGCCACGCTCATCTCAGCAGACAGAAAACAGTTCAGCAATGCTACTGCTAGAAGATCAACTGACTGTCACATTTGCTTTCAATGAATAACATCAGGGTGGGGGGTTATAAGATTCATGAAAAAAAAAGGCTTAATTCAAAATTTATGAGTATCTTGAAGAGAGATGAAAGCTATGAGAACAGACATCTTGCCAATCAATCTTTCTGTCAAGAGTGAGGACCAACAAAGGATAGAGGTTCTACTTCTATGTATGGTTTACTAGATACAGCGGTTGAATGGCCTTGTAGTTTTAATCAAAGCGGGCTTGCCAGAGCACTGTTTGTTCCACATTATTTTGGTTTTGTTCCTACAAAACACATGAGCTTTTGCTGAGGCAAAAATGTATTTGCACTGCTGTGCATCAGACATAAAGCATGCCCGGTGTGCAAAAACGCTTGATCCAAAAGGTGGGGTGGAAGAGGGGACGCTGAGCTGCTAAATCTAAGCATTTGTGTTCAAAGACAGTTATCCTGGAATTTTGAAAGTGTGGTAAACCTTTGAAGGTGTTGATAGAATTGAACCAAAAGGTTAGTGGGCCAGCTGGTTGACCTTCAATATACAGAATTGTTTGTGTTTACATCACCGTCTTTATAATGAAGGATACAAGGAGAATCATACACTCAACTTAACCCCTTATGGCCATCAACATGAATAATGCGATCCATACTATGTGTACACCGTTCAATTGATTTTTCAATAAATCTATCCCCATAGTTAAAAAGTGACACCTAGGCAAGGAACATTCCACTCAAAATATTTATTAAATCTTCCTGATAGACATTTTGAGAACAACCCTGCATATGCATTTGTATAAATGCCCATATAGAATATTGTGTGTTTTTATTTCCTAGATTATGTTTACTTCTGATATATGTATGAAGAGAATTGTAAATTGTTCTGGCCACAATTTCCCCCATCCACCTTTTGGGAGCACCTTAATTTTCTGAATGATTATCCTCAATTGTGAAAAACACGATCTCTGTGTACATCCTGTACAATGGCTGATATTGGAAATAAATATTGCTGAAGATAATGTTAATTTCCTAGTTTTACACCTGTGTGTCAATTTTTGAATTTCAAATTTATAAATCCATCTTTTGATTTTCTTGGAATTTTTCATTTTGTATTAGAGCATCAATCTAACCAGTCACTGAGGACATTGGATGAAGCATTCTTTGTGCTTCCACATGGACCTGAAGCCTATTTAGAGGAAGGATGGGAGAATCAACAAGAGCTTGAATTTGAGTTCTCTGAGTTCCACCTCAAAGCTCAGTCTGCTTCAATCCCATTCCAGGATGTGAGATTTTTGTTGCTGTTTTTCAAAATGTAGATTTTTCTAATGAAGAGGCAGCTGGACAAGCATCTGTCAGGTATGCTTTAGAGTGGATTCCTGCATTGAGCAGGGGGTTAGACTCGATGGCCTTATAGGCCCCTTCGAACTCTACTATTCTATGATTCTATGATTCTATGAACCCAGTTTATGAATGCAATCACAAGCTCATAATATGCAGGCTTTGCCCAAAAAATGCATTCGCATTCATGTTTGGGGGTATGAATAGGGCAAGTTCTTCTGATGTTAAACTGAAATGAAATTCTCATCCATCGCTAGTTTAGAGTCCACTCAGAGTAGAGTTTCTAGCAGTGTGTGTGTGTGTGTGTGTGTGTGTGTGTGAATATTGGCAAAATATAACAGAAAATACATTGTGAAAACAGGGAAAAACCCATACATAAATATATAGGATTATCAACAATTTCCATCACGTTTACTGTTCATAAAAAAGGGGAGAGTTTCAAGAAAAGCAGATCAGATATCTGTGTATTTATCCACTTGCAAGTTGTGTCTATATAACACCCGTTCAAAAGCTGATAATGTTTTTAAGTCCTTGATCCATTGCATTATGTGAGAAGTGGATTTGTCCTTCCAATGTAATAGTAGTATTTTCACTGTCATAAGAGCTTTACCAGTATTAGTTGTTGTTGTTACCTCTTTTGTATTGAGATGATGATGATGGATGATGATGATTGAGATTTTTTTTTACCATAATTCACTGCTCAGGAATCTTTCTTCTTTTTTTAGATGTAGAGTGATTTATAAATTTTGCAACAACAACAAAAAATCTTCAAAACCATACTCAGCTGAGCCACAGCAGTGCTTTTAAAAGTGTACAAACAAGTAGGGGGGACTAAAGAAGTCCTCACACCACCTTATAATAGCCCCATTTGCTCAGTATTGAACATTTGCCCAGTATTCCCCATGTCTGTCTGGGGCAGGATCTACACTACTGCTTTATAGTGGTATTGAAGTGCACTGACAACTGTTGCGGCCCATGACACATCTACACCAAGCAGGATCTAACACTATGAAAGCAGTATGAAAGCAGTATATGGCATGTATACTGCAGTAGAGGAGATCCTACTTCCATATACCACTTTCATACCACTTTCATAGTGCTATAGCCTGGTTGGTGTAGATCTGGCCTGGGACATGCTGGGAGTTATAGGATCTTTGTCTGTCCAAACATGCATAGGATATCAGCCTTAGTTTGCTTTTTAAAGATATTTTGTTTATTACTGAACATAGGCGTATGCAAGGGGTGTGCTGGGTGTGCCCTGGCACACCCTAATATCTCAAGCAATAAGTGCCAAATTGAAGGGGACATTGAGCAGGCAAGGTCTACATTCTTACCATAGATATTATTACTATTATTATTAAATAGTTATTCAGCTTAACAAGCTATTTCAAAACCTATCAGAGCAGTGGTGAAATATTTTCAGTTTAACTGAACAGCTCAGAATGACTTGTAGATTAACTCCAATTTCTAATGTGGAAACATTTTTCATAGTGAAGTTTCTATTGATTTTTGTTAGCTAATATGTTGTTATGTGCCAGGTTATATTTTCTAGGCTTGGGGATATCAAACCAGAAAGATAATGATTTCCTAACTACTCTGATTGTTTCTCCTTTGATCTAGTAGATTAATGAATTGGAAATCCAAGTTGTTTAAAGAGCTTGTCTGATATTATACCAATTTTGCAAATAGTATTCAAATAAATCAGTTTTAGACTCTGTCAAAGTTTCCTCTAGAATCCAATGATGGATATGCTTGAGCTCCTACAACACATTTAGAAGTATCCAATATCATTGCACCAGGGACAAATAAAGATTTTTCTTCTTCTTTATCTACATATTTACTGTATGGATTTATCATGCCCAGCACCCACAGCCAGTTGGTACAAACTCTAAAGATGATTTTCATACCATACCAATGAAAATTATTGTTTTATCATATTTGTTAAAACATTTGTATTACACCCTATATATCACTGGGATCTTAGGGCAGCATACAGATAAAATTAGAACATAAATAATATACACATCTAAAAAAGTATTAAATTGTTAACAAATTAAAACCAGTAGAATTATTTTAAAATAATTGCTAAATAGCTGAGCAGCAGCTTTTAGGTAATTCTCTGTGTTTTATAGAACCTCCACCCACATCCACCCATACCTCACTTCTGCGAACTAAGGGTCTGCAGCAAGGCAGGCTTTCTCTTTCCTCCCTAGTCGCCTTGGTAACAGGTCTGCTGCAGGAAAGTTGTGGTCAGCTAGAATTTCTGTTTTGGTAAACAAAGCTTTTTGTTCATGCTCTTGTTGCTTCTGCCGAACTAGCAGATAAAACAGCTGACAAACCCAGCAATCCTCAGAGAAGAATATTCCTTGGCAGAGGTACGTCTTCTCTCCATTGCAATGTAAAGTCTTTTCTATCAATAAACATGTGTCGGACCGTAAGAAGCGTCTTCGTAATGTTTGGGCCACAACAATATTCATTAGAGCAAATCAAATTACACATGGTGTTAATCACGTGTGGCTTTCCACTTAACATTTTCTGTATAAACCCATGAGGGAAAAGAACAAGTAGGCCTTCAAGAGGATCCTATAGACTACTTTCTCTGCCTTGGCCTACAATTGAGTTAGGCCGCCATGGTGCAATTTGATTTTACTTATCAATTTTGCTCTTATCTTGGTTTTATTGGATGTCTTGGTTTTAAACTTTTTGCATGCTGCTTTGCTCCTTTCTGAAAGAGATGGGATGGTTTGGTGACTACTGCACTACCATCACACTTTAGGCATGTTGGATCACAGTGCTCATTCTGTTATTTTATCACCATCTCCCATGCTGCCTGTAAGTATGTGGGAAACAGGGCAGGTCATCTTATGTTAGATGTTTCTTGTGGGGATTCTCAGATCGTTGACAACATCTTTATGCATATAGCATCATAGAATAGGAGAGTTGGAAGGGACCTATAAGGCCATTGAGTCCAATCCCCTGCTCCTTGCAGGAATCCACCTTAAAGCATCCCTGACAGATGGTTGTCCAGCTGCCTCTTGAAGGCCTCTAGTGTGGGAGATCCCACATTATGTGCCCAAATTATTGGTGACAGAGGTTCTAGGAAAGGGAATGTCTATGCTGTGATCCCACAGGAAGTGGAATGGGCCATCTTCTGTTTGGAGCATGACCTCTCCCATTCTCAGAGACCTCAGTAGCCACATGGAGTCTTTGAAGACACCATGGGAGGGTGACCTATGGTGCCCAGAATGGTTCCCCCTATCTGTCTTGTAATAAGGCTGGATTTTTTAAAAAACAACAACAACCCATTATTCATTGGAATAGGAATTGCAACTTTTAGTATGTTGTTTCTTATCTTGCTAAGATTGTTGTCTCAAAAAATAATTTCTTTTGCAATTATTTTAAAGTTTGCATATATTTTTCATGAGCCCATCCCTACTATATGGCAGAGTGCAGTGGTTGCCCCAAACAGCAGATCTTGGATGGTGTGAAGGTAGCAGCATCAGTAGGCCCCTGGCTGTTGGAGGACAGTGCTGTGTGTTCCAGGCAACCTGCTGTGAAGCTTTTAAGCTAGCCTACTGTCTCAGATAAGGTAGGAGATGCTATTATCTCACCAGCGTTTTAGTAAGATTCAAACACCAGTTCAGTGGAATAAGGGGGCAAGGTACTATATTGTATTTTATGTTATGTTTAGTCATTACTGGACTAAAAAGCTAGTAAATAAGGTGCCATTCCTGGTTACCTGGGTGACAGGAAATACATTTTCCCACTTAAAATTACACACACACACACAAACACACACACACGTGTATATGAACATATAGCACTGTAATGTTGAAAACATTTAATATTATTATTATTATTATTATTATTATTATTATTTATTTATATAGCACCATCAATGTACATGGTGCTGTACAGAGTAAAACAATAAATAGCAAGACCCTGCCGCATAGGCTTACATTCTAATAAAATCATAATAAAACAATAAGGAGGGGAAGAGAATGCACCAAACAGGCAGTATAAAAGTCAGAACAAAATCAAGTTTTAAAAGCTTTAGGAAAAAGAAAAGTTTTTAGCTGAGCTTTAAAAGCTGCGATTGAACTTGTAGTTCTCAAATGTTCTGGAAGAGCGTTCCAGGCGTAAGGGGCAGCCGAAGAAAATGGACGGAGCCGAGCGAAGAGCACTAGCGAGGCAATAGTGTGAGATGAGAGAGGAGAGAGAGGAAGGAGCTAGACCGTGAAAAGCTTTGTAGGTCAACAGGAGAAGTTTATATTGGATTCTGAAGTGAATTGGAAGCCAATGAAGAGATTTCAGCAGTGGAGTAACATGGTCAGAGCGGCGAAGATGATCTTAGCAGCAGAGTGGTGAACAGAAACCAATGGACTGATGTGATATACAACAAATATACTGACAGAGCAATCCTATGCATATTTACTCAGAATTAAGTCCCACCACATACAATGAAGCTTACTTCCAGGTAAGTATGTACAGGATTGCAGCCTAAATTTTCTCTCTTCTCCCATACAATGATCTGACAGGTAAACCATGGTAAGATCAAAGATCCAGGTGGAGCATGCCACTTGTGAACAGAATCCTCTGAAAGTATTAAAGTTGGATATTTTAAAACTCACCTACCATATCTCAAATTCTTTCAAATTACCAGTTTCCATCACCACTTGCATGGAATATCACCAGGCACTGAGAAAAAACCCACCATGTACATTTACTACGATTTAGTCTATTTTATTGCTGGGATAGTGATATCAGTGGAAGAATATTCAAAAGGCAGGAGGACAAACGGAGATGAAAGAATTGAGTTTGTGACCATACCTACAGGAATGACATTCACAATGAAGCAACTTTCTATGCATCTCTGAATTCCCATGCTTTCTGTGTGTGCAGCATTCTTTCCTTTAGTATAAATTCCCAATGCACAAAAGGCTGGGAAGAAAGATAAACATGAATCAAAAGAAAGCGGTAGGTAAGAAGGAACATATTTTTTCCTCTGAATTCTAAGGCTACATCAAACATTAAGCAGCTCACTCCTTCTAATCAAGGTTCACTAAAGTTAAAAGAAGCACTCCCCCTTGATGTCCTGGGATATCATCTGTTGCAGGGCTTGGAAGTCCTCGTACGATTCTCTCTTCCATCTAATGAACAGCACTCTCTCATTCATGACTCATATTCACATTTTTTATTCCTTTGATGAATAATGGGATTACACTCAGGCCCTTCAAGTAGTTGTTTGTTTCATTCCCCCTCACACACACATGTTCAGATGGATATTCTGCATTGGACTGCAATCCTAAACATCCGTACCAGCAGGCAGTATTCATGTATGTAGAATCAGACTTAAGTTTGGAATATATATATATATATCACATCTTTTGTCCAGATTTGAAAGCATCCAACGATCAACATTTATTTTGGTAGTCTGAATGTTTTGGCAAAATATTTGCTTATGAGATGATATTTCCACAATATATGCTTTTCCCCCCTGACAAAGCAGATTACATCTGGTTCCTTTACTGGTCAGTCACCCTTGATTCTTCTCAGTTTTTGTAAATACAGCATCTACACAAAATCCCTTTGAAGCTGCCAGCTGCAGATATACAAATGCGCATAGTTTCATGCTTGATGTTTTTACTGTAGAGTAGCAGTATCATGAAAACCCCAGATTAAAAAATTCGTGATGCTTGGGATATTGGAAGTTAGCTTTTTTTTTTCCTGGTGGCATGTGATGGGAATTATTTGGTAATGATGCCTCCTGTGAAAAAGGCATTTAGCAGAGGAAAAACAAAAGGCAGAACACAATGTGTGTTTACCAGTCCCACATGCACAGGCTAGAGGGTGGGGGCTCTTCTTAAAATGCAGGTAGACTCTTAGGCCGTTTCTACACCTGCCTCTTTTCCAGGGATCATCCCTGTGCATGCAAATGACACAGGGGGTCCCGGGAGCAGGCAGGGACGATCCCTCCATTTCCTGGGATAATCCTTAGGTGTAGAAAGGGCCGTAGACAGAGAGTTTGTTCAGTCTATTTCCTTATGTTCTATAACACTGGCAGGAGAGAGAGCGAGAGAGCGAAATACTCCTCGCATCAATACAGGAGGTCAGAAAGAAAGTGGGGGAGGAAGGAGTGGAACAGGAAACCACACAATGTAGGCTGTAGAGATCCAAAGGGTAGCTATGGTCTAATCTAATCTTCCATGCATTAACTATCTAACTGCAACACTGCCCCTTTCCTGTAATTTGCAGATAAGGTTGCTGTATTCCCAATAGCATGCACATGGGGAGTCCTGGCCTCCCATGGCCTCCAAATGCAGATGAATATCACAGCTCTCCAAGCCTTTCATGCATTAACACTTGTCATAACTCAGGAAACTTACTTTACTTCATTTTACTTTATTGATTTAATTTCCCACCTTTCCACTTAAAATAATTCTCAAAGTGTGTAACAGTAATGAAATAGAGTGTATCATGATTAAAACATAACCACTTCAATTAAAACTCATCTCTTAGAAAGACACTAAAGCACAGAAACAGAAATAAGAAATAAGCAACTGTCACCAGTTAAAACCTAGGTCAGCAAACAAAACAGATTAACAGCCAAAAACTTTCCTAAATAAAAAAGGTCTTTGCCTGCCAATGGAAGAACATTGATGGTGGTGGGACAGGGGGGGAAAGTAAGGAAATAATAAGGCAGTCTTATTATTTGTAGTTCTGGTTAAGGCCCAAATACACAAGGGCTGGTTATGTTTAAGAGTACCAGCATCTATGGCCTTAGCTAGACCTACCTGATAGTCCGCGATGGAGGAGAGAAGATCTTGCATTGCGATTAATGCGAGATCCCTCCTCTGTTTACACACTAGGCACAACGACCTTAGGAAGAGAGGCGTTGCGCCCGCCATTTTTAATTTTTAAAGGAAGAGGAGTGCACAAACACTCATGCGCTAAAGGTAGGTGCTTTTTTAAAAAATAATTTCATTTCCCCACTTCCTGAGGAGCGCTGCGCCCTGTGCGTGGCTCCCGGCTCCACGCAAGTAATCAAGCAGAGCTGAGCCAAACTGCGACAATGGGCCACACATTCTGCGGCAATGGGCCACACATGCCCAAGACCGTGGAAAAACCATGCCCAAAGGGGAGGGTTCTATCCCGGGGCAAGGGAGGGATGATCCCTCCCTGATCTCGGGATCCCCTGTGCATCATGTGGACGCACAGGGACGATCCCGGGGTTCGCCCCATGATAAAGCCTGGTCTAGCTAAGGCCTATGACTCTATTGAAGCCCTAATGCTTGAATATATTTTAATACCACTTGGCTGATTTGTGTGCAGTAGCTCCACCTTTAGCTCCTTTATCTTTTAATCTTATCTTACAGATCATTGTCTGCCCCACTCAGGGCTCTGACTTTGTGTGTGTTTATGGCATAACATTAATGTATGTGTATCGTTACCTAGTCGTGGTGCTGGAGCTTGAGCACCTCAAGGATGCCATGAGCTAAACCGTGAAGGGACAGCCAAGACGGGAAGGTCATGGCAGAGAGGTCAGACTAAATACGATCCCTGGGGAAGGTAATGGCAACCCACCCCAGTACTCTTGCCATGAAAACTAAATGGATCAGTACAACCAGGGATATGTCAGTATACCATCGGAAGATAGGACCCCCAGGTCGGAAGATGGTCAAAATGCTACTGGGGAGGAACAGAGGATAAGTTCAACTAGCCCCAGACGTGATGACGCAGCTAGCTCAAAGCCAAAAGGACAGCTAGCAGCCGACGGTGCTGGTGGTGAACGACGAATCCGATGTTCTAAAGGTCAACACACCATAGGAACCTGGAATGTAAGATCTATGAGCCAGGGCAAATTGGACGTGGTTATTGGCGAGATGTCAAGATTAAATATAGATATATTGGGTGTCAGCGAACTGAAATGGACCGGAATGGGCCACTTCACTTCAGATCAGCACCAGATCTACTACTGTGGACAAGAGGATCACAGAAGAAACGGAGTAGCCTTCATAATTAATAATAAAGTGGCTAAAGCAGTGCTTGGATACAATCCAAAAAACGATAGAATGATCTCAATTCGAATTCAGGGTAAGCCATTTAACATCACAGTGATCCAAATATATGCCCCAACCACAGATGCTGAAGAAGCAGAAGTAGATCAGTTCTATGAGGATCTGCAGCAGCTACTGGATAATACACCAAAAAGAGATGTTATTTTCGTTACAGGAGATTGGAACGCTAAGGTGGGCAGTCAAATGACAGCTGGAATTACAGGTAAGCATGGTCTAGGAGAACAAAATGAAGCGGGACATAGGCTGATAGAATTCTGCCAGGACAACTCACTGTGCATAACAAACACTCTCTTCCAACAACCTAAAAGACGGCTTTATACATGGACTTCACCAGATGGCCGACACCGAAATCAGATTGACTACATCCTTTGCAGCCAAAGGTGGCGGACATCTATACAGACAGTAAAAACAAGACCTGGAGCTGACTGTAGTTCAGATCACGAACTTCTTATTGCACAATTTAGAATCAAACTAAAGAGAATAGGGAAGACCCACAGATCAGTTAGATATGAGCTCACTAATATTCCTAATGAGTATGCAGTGGAAGTGAAGAACAGATTTAAGGGACTAGATTTAGTAGATAGGGTCCTGGAAGAACTATGGACAGAAGTTCGCAACATTGTCCAAGAGGCGGCAACAAAAAACATCCCAAAGAAAAAGAAAACCAAGAAGGCAAGATGGCTGTCTGCTGAGACACTGGAAGTAGCCCAAGAAAGAAGGAAAGCAAAAGGCAACAGTGATAGGGGGAGATATGCCCAATTAAATGCAAAATTCCAGAGGTTAGCCAGAAGAGATAAGGAATTATTTTTAAACAAGCAATATGTGGAAGTGGAAGAAGACAATAGAATAGGAAGGACAAGAGACCTCTTCCAGAAAATTAGAAACATCGGAGGTAAATTCCAGGCAAAAATGGGTATGATCAAAAACAAAGATGGCAAGGACCTAACAGAAACAGAAGAGATCAAGAAAAGGTGGCAAGAATATACGGAAGATCTGTATAGGAAGGATAATAATATCGGGGATAGCTCAGACGGTGTGGTCAGTGAGTTAGAGCCAGACATCCTGAAGAGTGAGGTCGAATGGGCCTTAAGAAGCATTGCTAATAACAAGGCAGCAGGAGACGACGGTGTCCCAGCTGAACTGTTTAAAATATTGCAAGATGATGCTGTCAAGGTGATGCATGCCATATGCCAGCAAATCTGGAAAACACAAGAATGGCCATCAGACTGGAAAAAATCAACTTATATCCCCATACCAAAAAAGGGAAACACTAAAGAATGTTCCATCTATCGTACAGTGGCACTTATTTCACATGCCAGCAAGGTAATGCTCAAGATCCTGCAAGGTAGACTCCAGCAATTCATGGAGCGAGAATTGCCAGATGTGCAAGCTGGGTTTAGAAAAGGCAGAGGAACTAGAGACCAAATTGCCGATATCCGCTGGATAATGGAGAAAGCCAGGGAGTTCCAGAAAAACATCTATTTCTGTTTTATCGACTATTCTAAAGCCTTTGACTGTGTGGATCATAACAAACTGTGGCAAGTTCTTGGTGGTATGGGGATACCAAGTCATCTTGTCTGCCTCCTGAGGAATCTGTATAACGAACAAGTAGCAACGGTAAGAACAGACCACGGAACAACGGACTGGTTTAAGATTGGGAAAGGAGTACGGCAGGGTTGTATACTCTCACCTTATCTATTTAACTTGTATGCAGAACACATCATGCGACGTGCTGGGCTTGACGAATCCAAGGCTGGAGTTAAAATTGCAGGAAGAAACATTAACAACCTCAGATATGCAGATGACACCACTTTGATGGCTGAAAGCGAGGAGGAGCTGAGGAGCCTTATGACAAAGGTGAAAGAAGAAAGTGCAAAAGCTGGGTTGCAGTTAAACCTCAAAAAAACCAAGATTATGGCAACTAGCTTGATTGATAACTGGCAAATAGAGGGAGAAAACGTGGAGGCAGTGACAGATTTTGTATTTCTTGGCGCAAAGATTACTGCAGACGCTGACTGCAGCCAGGAAATCAGAAGATGTTTACTTCTTGGGAGGAGAGCAATGACAAATCTTGATAAAATAGTTAAGAGCAGAAACACCACACTGACAACAAAGGTCCACATAGTTAAAGCAATGGTATTCCCCATAGCAACCTATGGCTGCAAGAGGAAAGCTGAGCAAAGGAAGATAGATGCTTTTGAACTGTGGTCTTGGAGGAAAATTCTGAGAGTGCCGTGGACTGCAAGAAGATCAAACCAGTCCATACTCCAGGAAATAAAGCCAGACTGCTCACTTGAGGGAATGGTATTAAAGGCAAAACTGAAGTACTTTGGCCACATAATGAGAAGACAGGATACCCTGGAGAAGAGGCTGATGCTAGGGAAAGTGGAAGGCAAAAGGAAGAGGGGCCGACCAAGGGCAAGATGGATGGATGATATTCTGAAGGTGACAGACTTGACCTTGGGGAAGCTGGGGGTGGCGACAGCCGACAGAAAGCTCTGGCGTGGGCTGGTCCATGAAGTCACGAAGAGTCGGAAACGACTGAACGAATAAACAACAAAAAATAAATGAAATATTTAGAAATTCTTATAGAAACACAGTATGTACTATCATGACCAAATGACCTATATGGGGCTGTTCAGGTGCTATCTGAGGATGAGCCATTTCAAGGCCCCTGGACACATTTTTTGGGGGGAAGGATCCAATGGTGTCACAGTGCTTGCACTATTGACATTGCATTCGTGCTAGCAAGCACTATCAACAATTTGCTAGCATTGGTCTACACTAGCGCAACATCAATAGCGTGAGCACCATGACACAGTTGGATCCTTCCCAATACCTTTAAACTGGATTTGCAGTGGATTCAAACTGGATTCAAATAGAGGACGATTTCAAATAGAGGACAGTCATCTGTAAACAAGGACACTCAGACCAGATGTACGCCAAGCAGGATATGACACTTTGAAAACGGTTTGAAAACTATATGGCATGTGTCCTGGGCCCCAACAGTTGCCACTACTGTAATAAACCATTTTAAAACAGTAGTGTAGATCCTGCCATGACCACCCTAAATAGATTCTTCTTTCCCTTTGCTTTTTCTCCCTCCTTCTTCCTGTGGTTCCAGAAAGCCTCGGGGGGTGGGGGATCTACACTATTGCTTTAAAGCGCTTTATAACAGTTTTGACAACTGTTGGGGCCCAGGACACACTGCATATAAAGGTTTCAAAACGTTTTCAAAGCGCTTTAAAAGCAGTAGTGTAGATCCCCCCCTGGTCTCTTCTAGGGGTGGGGTGAAATTGCGCTGGTCTTCCCTGCCCTGCCGATGGCCTTTCTGCCCTGCTGATGGGGGTCTTAGGTCCTAGTGTGCTTTCCATCCTGCCCCCACATGCACCCATTGGGGGCTGAAATGGCGAGCAAGGGGGAAAAGCACGGGAAACCACGCTTTTCCGCCAGCTTCCAGAAAGTGTACAGATTCCCACAACCACACCGTTAGCACTTTCTGGCGCCTCTCCCTCCTCCCTCACTCATTGCGGCCAAATGGGCCTCTGAATTCTTGTGTTAAGAGGACCATTTTAGGCCCCGATGGCATGGGGGGAGGGAAAGCACATGTCCAAGGCCTCCGGAAATTGTGCAATTCTCCCAGCACGCTAATGAAGCCTCGGATGCAGACAGAGCTCACCATTCAGTAGTCTCTTTTTATATATTTTAAGGCATGTGACAAGATTTGGTCTAAGTCCCTAGAGTACTCTCATAGCATCACCCTGGAAGTCAGTCACAAAACTGAAAATGCAGCTCTGTTTACCTTTCTGCTTCCTTATGCACCACGAAGTCATGCTCTTCTCTCCCTAACTGATTATCTTGAAAAGGACAAACCTCAGCAGAACTGTCACCAAGTATAATTGTTAGCCAGCTGTACAAGTCTCTCTAACAGAACTGCTTAAACATTTGATTCTGCTGATAGGATACATAATGCACAGTTATTATGAAACTGCTCTGTATGCCTGCAAAAGTTTGGTGAATCATTTATGAAATGTATACATAAATAAAGCTGCTCTCTGATCTGTTATCTTATCTCGTCAGTAAAGGGAAGGGAGTTACACTTTTGTTTTCCATGGCATTGACTTTCATTTCTTAAAACAACCTAAAAGAAATGAAATATTGAAATGAGCATAAATACAAAATAATGTTTGTAGTACTGCATATCTCCGAAATGCTGAAAGAAAACATTAAACACGTAGGTTTTTAAGTGAACTTGGCATGACAGTTGATCCATTATTAAACAGATGTTGAAGTTCAATTTATGAATTATTGAATTCTTGTTGCATTTGCTTGCCAGGTTGTTTTATTTATTTATTTTAAAAAAACAAACCCCAAAATTTCATTCACTGTATTTTGAGGATGTCCTACTCTAAGAATGTTTAGCTTACAAAGAATGAAATGCGTTTTAAAACTATTGTCAGAAACAGTATAAACAAGTCATGTATTTTTAAAATGTCTTCTAAGAAATGTCCTTGTGAGCTGATACAGTGGCCAACTTTTAACATAAGCCCTATACAGATATTCAAACTGTGTCTTTAGTAGAAGATCAGTATTACATCAGCCTGGCCTGCTGTCCACCCACTTGCTCTTTGAATGTTCAATGTACATGTGCTCAATTGCTGCTTGCTTTGGCAGATCTACTAAATGCGCTCATTTCACAAAATATGTTCCCCTCAATTTTATAGAGGACACTTGCATGGATAGGACCTAGCTTAGCAGTGTTCTTAGGGTGACCATATGAAAAGGAGGACAAGGCTCCTGTAACAGTTGTATTGAAAAAGGTATTTCAGCAGGTGTCATTTGTATATATGGGGAACCTGCTGAAATTTCCTCTTCCTCACAACAGTTAAAGCTGCAGGTGCCCTGCCCTCTTTCAAATCTGGTCACTCTAGTATAGCTCCTGCAGCTTTAACTGTTGTGACAAAGAGGGAATTTCACCAGGTTCTCCATATATACAAATGACACCTGGTGAAATTCCCTTCTCTATGCAACTGTTAAAGATACAGGAGCCCTGTCCTCCTTTTCATATGGTCATCCTAGTGTTGTACATAGAGGCACCTTTGCACATGTTAACTCAATGCACAAACAGTATTGTGGGACAAGACGTGTGTGTGACCCAGAAGGTAGAGTAGAATGGCCTGATTTACAATTCTCCACAACCCATACAGTTTGAAAGTCTGCATGGGGCTGTTATGTTGTGCATGACAGCACACAGAAACCTCTAATAATGACATTTTATTTTGCATAGTTGTACTGCTGCTGCTGCAGGCTGTGTACAGACCCACACTTGTATAAAAACAATAAAGAGCCTTGTAGCCTCTTCAACTCTAAGACCATTATTATAGGACCAACATTTGCATACTGAAGTCCAGTTTATGAGATGTATAAAGTGTCATCCTGGCAGGATCTATACTACTGTTTTATAACAGTTTGGGGATCATGACACATTCCGTATACCATTTTCAAAGTGTTATATCCTGCTTGGTGCAGATCTGACCCCTGAGTCTATGTAGATACAATTTGGAGTGGTGGGTTTGTAAAGAGTGAGGTCAGGGAAATGAAATGCAGAAAGTACAGACAGTGATAATTACCTTACTAACAATGATCATATGCAAAACAGTTGCTGGGTCTTGACACAGTCATCCTGGCATTGGGGAGTTGATTAACACATCGTCATGTGATTTTTAAAAAATCCAGTAACCAGCAACTTTGTCCCAGTTCAAGCCACAGGAGACAGAGATGAACCTCTTGATGAATTACACTTGTAATTGAGCAGCTACCTCATTACAGTCTCCCTTTGAAGTTCCTTTGCTCAAGAATGGGCACTTTAAGTTGCAGAGTATCCTAGGAGGCTGAAATACTTCCCCACCGCTTTTTTAAAAGTCAGATTTATTTATTTATTTATTTATTTATTTAGGGTGTCTTTTTATACTTTTGCATAGAGACTGGCCTGTTCATTCTATGTGGAATGTAGCAGGGTCACAGCAGAGTCAGTTGAAGGCAGCATGCTTTTCCTTAGAAGATTTAATGGGATTTACTCCTGGTTAAAAAGCTGCACACTTACCAGAGAATAAGCCCCTTTCAACAAAAGGGGCTTACTTCTGTGCAAACATATTGAACTGTAAGCCATTACTGCTTGGCATGTGCAGGGTTCCAGGTTGTAGAGAAGCTGGACACAGTGAAGTCTTTTCCTTCCTCAAACTCATTCTGCTTGTTAGAACTTTCTTCCATCAAATCATCACTGCCTTTAATGACAGAATCCCATCATATGAAAACAAGTGTGAATTTGAACATTGATTGGATTTGTATTCATAGTATTACAATCCACTCACCAATATTTGTTGCATTGCTTGACCTTTTGTCCTTATCTTGAGAAGAAGACCTTTAGTGGGAGTGGCCATCAACACAGGAGTTGTGGGATATGGTCCAGAATTACTATCAGCAATTTCTCCACCTTAAACTGCAAGGAACTCCTAAAGTTATGCTTCTTCATAATCTTGAAACTAATGCTCCTGGATTTCAGCATAAAAAGCTTCTTAGGGCCTAACTACACCTGATGCCAATAATCTGATTAGAAATCATTAAATAAATACCTGGCAAGAGAGAGGCTACAATAGTCCCCAGCACTGCAGTGAGGCCCAAGCCTTCATTCCCCAGACCTGATCTCAGTAAAACTCAAAAGCATGTGGCAATTAGCAGGGGCGGGGCAGGAGAGAGAACTCCTATTCGCAGCAATGGAAAGCATTTTCCTAATCCTGCTTGCTGTGCAGAGAGAGAAAACTTCCCCACCCCACATGCCAATGACTATCACCACCCTTGACCTGGTATTTCATTTTTAAAAAGATCTATACTGGTGTGATTGCTGCTGTGAATATTGCTACCTTGTCTGCAAATTTCAGGAAGGGGGCAGCATTGCAGTTCACTAATTAACATATGGGAATTTGGGGCATAGCTAGCCTTAGAATCTCTATAGCCTACAACTTCCTGCTCCTCTTCCCATCCAACCACCTTCCTCCATTGCTGGAAGCAGGTGCTTTGCTCTCTCCTGCCAGTGTAAAGGAACACAAAAGCAACACTGAACAGATTCTCTTGAAGCCCTATGTAGTGCCTGCATTTATATATGTAAGAATACTTGGAAGTAATGCTATTTTTCCTTTCTTTACTAAAGAAAGGTATGGCTTATCTCTCTCTCTCTCTCTTCTTTTTTTCTTTTTTAGTCTTTTGTGTGCATGTGGTAATGGTAAATACTCATTCTGTTCTGCCTTTTGGTTTTTTCTGCTAACTGCGTTTTTAACAGGAAGCAGCAATACTAATTCCATCAAATGCTAATCATATTATTGAAGTCATATATAGTTAGGCCCTTAAGCAATTGTATACAGCAGCAAAGTCTTGTATAGCATGTGACTGGAAATTTCCTATACAATACTTGGGAGACTGTGATTATGTACAAAGATAGTTGGCAAATGCAACAAGCAAGGAATACCAATTATTAAAAACATATTATGGCCCTATAGATTCTGTTTATCTCCTCTGTGGAAGTCCTTCAAGTTCCTGATCACATTCCCATTGACTACAATGTATTTTTCTTTTTCTATTATTTAGGGTGATCAGATGACCTGGAAAACCCTGGAGACCTCCGGAAAAACAGATCTCATGAGCAACTGGGACTGCTCCCCAATTTACTGGGGAAAAGGGCTGGAGGATGCATTCCTGGACTTCCAGGAATGCAGCCTTCCGCCCCGCCCCCAGCGCCGATTTGGCCTTCTCCTTGGCTGGTGCGATCGCACTGGCCAAGGAGAAGGCTGAGATCTGTGCTGGGAGGGCCTAGAATGATGCGTTCCCGGAATTCCGGGAATGCATCCTCCCCTTCCCTGGGGCCGATATAGCTTTCTCCTGTTTTTAACTGTTATGTTTGGTTGAAGTTGAAACAAACTAAGAGGTGCTAGCCTTTAGTCCATTTTGTTCCAGGGCTAATGTTTGCAGGGTAATAGTAGTTTATACTCTTTTTTAATGCTTGTTTGCTTGTTTGTTGTACTAGATTTTTCTGTACTTATCAACTGCTTTATTTGTTCAGTGGTAGCAGTATGCTGAATGTGTGAGTATGGATATGAGAAAGGTGATGGGGAAAGATTATTAAATGTTAGGAAAGGTGAAACTATGGTCATCCAGTGAAGGATTTGCAGTCAGAAGAGATATTTGAGGGAAGGGGAGGCTGTATCCTACAGAGTATAGCAAAAGCTTCAAAGTACAGCAAAAGCTACAAAAGGAAGAATGAGTGAAGTTAATTTCAGATACATTGAATGTCTCACTTGTTCTTTATTCCAGTGATTTTAACATTATGATGTTACGTAGAACAGGTTTGTCTTAATTGTGTGCTGTGAAATCAGACCTGTGACCAAGGCCATTTTTGGGCAGGCATGCCCCCTTGGGGGCTGGGCATGTTGGTGGGCATGCCCCTTAGGGGCTGGACATGCTGGTGAACAATGTTGTCCTCCTTTTTGGTTTCTAAAATATGGTCACCCTATATTATTTGGCTACATAACCTGCACACCGAAGCTCTCTCAATAACTATTGAGTTTCTCCTTAGATTATTTTACTTAATGTGTCCCACAAACTTAATCAGTGAGTTTCCCCTTTTTTAAAATTCTGTATTTTTACCTTTATTTCAAAATAAAATGCTATGCTACACTAAAAAAAAAGAAAAAAAGTGTGTGTTTTGACCTTGGCCATGGCTAGACCAGGCCTATATCCCGGGATTGTCCCAGAATCATCCCTGTGCATCCAAATGACACACAGGCGATCCCAGGAGCAGGCAGGGATGACCCCTCCATTTGCCTGGGATAATCCTTAGGTCTAGCTAAGACCCTACTCTCTGTAACAGGGTATATATAACTATCAACACCTGACAAAACTGGCAATGGGCTACCACATCTTCTGCCAAAAATATGTTTGTTAGTCTTTAAGGTCCCACAGAAGTCTTTGTAGTTTTTGAAGCAAAAACTAATACAAAATCTAGGATGTGTCTAGAATGTGAATGTATGTGTATACACACACATTATCTTCTTCAAGGTATAGCACTTATTATTCATTCTACTGTAAAAAGTATACCATTTGGTAACCACAGGTGTTTAAGAACCAGTTTTAAATTATTTGAGGTTTCACCTGGCCACTAATGAAGCTGTTTGACTGTCCCTTGAGGAATGGGTTTTTAGACAGCTTCCAAAGTTTATGCCAAAAGGCTAAAGTCAGTCCATTCTTTAAAAGATTAAAACAACCTTAGTCATTTTGGATTTTTCAGAAAAGTATTTCTAATCATCATCCAGGCATTAAAATGCAATGGCTGTTAGCTCCAATTTTTCCAAAAGTAGTGGCTTTACTTAAAAGTCTTCAACAATGCACGTTTCCTGTTGTGAATAAATTTAGATACTGGTAGCCTTCCCAGCAGGAGGAAGAGTAGAACCTGTCTTTCTCATGACAGATTTAAAGTATGGGATTAGTATCTCCAAATTCTTGTGTGAGGGTGTCATATCAGTGAAACGAGGTGTCAGCTTTAGGGATATCACATATTACACTCCTGAACTACCCTGTCTCCAAAAAACCTGTAACAGCGTGATGCATAGGGGCATCACAGTCTATCTTTTCATCCCTGTGCAGTAAACCAGGCAGCCAATGGTGCAGCTAGGGGCCAAGCTCCGTGGGGCCAGGGACCAGAGCACTGCAATCCAGGGAGCTGTCAAATGATCATCCAGAGAGTGGCAGGTGATGAAGGCAGTGGCGCAGAGGACTGACTTCAGCACCTGAGCTGGCCCAAGTATGCTAGAGCCAACCAGGCTGACACTGGTTGCTACAGCATCCTCCTAATTTTTAAAATAATTTTCTACTTGGGGGCCAGTCAACTGGCCACATTAGAAATGGTCATTTTTAAATATTACTCTTTTCTACAACAACAGTGTGCTTATTCCCAAGTACATGTGCTTAGAATCAGGGCAGCAGAAACAACTCAATTTTACTGCCGTAGTCATGACGGTGATATAATTTCAGTGAGTTTAAAATGCAAAATGTCACATGCTGAACATATATATTTATAGGGCTGGAAAACAGTTTATTGTTGTTTTGATCTAAGATGTCAGGAACTGAGGCCTTAGCTAGACCTACCTTTCGTTCCCGGGCAGAGGAGGGGAGATCTCGCATTGGGATTAATGCAAGATCTCTGCCCCCTTTACACATAAGGTGCAATGACCTGAGGAAGAGAGGCGTCGTGCCCTCCATTTTTTCATTTTTTCGAGAGGACGTAGCGCACGAACGCTTGTGCACTAAAGGTAAGTCTTTTTTAAAAAAAATTAATTTGGTTTCCCCGCTCCCCCCACCCTAACCATGATGGGCACAGCGTTCCTGAGAAGTGTTGCACCCCGTGCGCAGCTCAAAGGGGAGGGCTATATCCCAGGCCAAGGGAGGGATGATCCCTCCCTTATCCCGGGATCCCCTGAGCATCATGTGGATGTACAGGGATGATCCCGGGGTTCGCCCCGGGATATAGCCTGGTCTAGCTAAGGCCTGAAATGCAGTTGTAAAGCATGAAATGTTGGTAGGGAAGGAAGAAGAGAAATGTTAATTGTTCACTTCACAATTGAAGTGATACACATAACATCTAAAGAGGATCCCCATAAGACCATTCAATCTAGAATTACCTAACTGCACCACTGTAGGAGCTTTTCTGCATGAGGCACTTATTGTATGTTCGTGATTCCTCATTCATGGTAGTTTGAGGGTGCTGGACATGACATCGTCATCCTCAAGAGCTCCTCCAGTTCGTTGCAACCTTTATAGCATTGATATTTTTTCTAACGAGGAAAGTCTGGCATTTCCATAGAATGTGGTCTGAACCCCTGTGTATTTGCACAATTCCACCTACTGATTGTCTGATAGAATGGCAGAAAAAGATCACATGTCGAATATGAGACAATAGTGTGATGTGTCTGCAAAAAAGCAAATGCTATTTGGGCTACATTAATAGAAGTATAGCTTCCAAATCGCGTGAGGTCCTCTTTCCCCTCTATTCGGCCCTGGTTAGGCCTCATCTTGAGCACTGCGTCCAGTTCTGGGTACCACACTTCAAGAAGGATGCAGACAAGCTGGAGCATGTTCAGAGGAGGACAACCAGGATGATCAGGGGTCTGGAGACAAAGCCCTATGTAGAGAGACTGAAAGAACTGGGCATGTTTAGCCTGGAGAAGAGAAGATTGAGGGGAGACATGAGAGCACTCTTCAAATACTTAAAAGGTTGTCACACAGAGGAGGGCCAGGATCTCTTCTCAATCCTCCCAGAGTGCAGGACACAGAATAACGGGCTCAAGTTAAAGGAAGCCAGATTCCGGCTGGACATCAGGAAAAACTTCCTGACTGTTAGAGCAATACGACAGTGGAACCAGTTACCTAGGGAGGTTGTGGGCTCTCCCACACTAGAGTCATTCAAGAGGCAGCTGGACAACTATCTGTCAGGTATGCTTTAAGGTGGATTCCTGCACTGAGCAGGGGGTTGGACTCAATGGCCTTATAGGCCCCTTCCAACTTTACTATTCTATGATTCTATGAAAACCCCTGTGGGAAAAACTTGTAGAAAGGAACCAATCCCACAAAGGGAAGCCTTGGTAAAGAGCCTCCTGCACTAGATAATGGGACAATGACTTACTCATGCCAAACTAATAAGGGTGAAGACAGATGCACATTCTAAACTGTGGTGAAAATGATTTGAACGTACATTCATTGCATTCTGAAGTTCTTGATTGCCGGGTACAGAATAACTTTTCATATGTTTGAGGCACTCCCCTTCACATTCAATGAAGATGCATAGAGCAGATGGGTGGCAGGCTCGGCCCTATCATACTCATGTCCCTTGGCATATCTGTCATGTGCTAGGTATGCACAGAAGCATGTAGTAGATGTGCCAACAAACATGCATAGGGTGAGGCCAAGGCTGCACCTGCCCCCAGCCTAAACATATGAACAGGGCTGTATTGAAACCACACTTAAAATGTGTCTAAAACAATATTGGCGTAACACCAACCAAAGTGTCACAATGCCACGAGCAAGTTTCCGTCTGGATTTTGAACCAAGAGAGGGCAGGGGAGAATTATTATTATTATTATTATTATTATTATTATTATTATTATTACCACCGTCCACCTCTCCCTCTGGATAGAGGTCATAACTAGGCCATAACATTAAATAACTAGGCCATAGCATTCAAGCAGTCTTACAGTTATATACGTGGCTGATCAGGGTTTTACACCTAGGTCTTCTTGTCCATGCAATACTATGCATATTAAAAGCATCATCCGATGAGTATTTATTGTGTGCTCGTTACTGGCTACTCACGGTTTTTCATGGGTCCTTCTGATGACGCTGTCCACCTCCCACACATCTCCCACCCCTTCTGCTCATTTCCCAATCACAAAAAGTCTGACTTTTCAGCTGTAGAGACATGTGCTGCCATTTCCTTCTATGTGCAGGAGAAGAAGCAGGATAAAAACGCCCACTGAACAGGCTACGTGGTCATTGTTTACTTCCTCTTTCTTCCCTGTGTAAAGAAAGGGGAAGGATTGTGGGAAAGTGATCCCCCCATCGTCTGATGACGCGCTAAGACGGGGGGAAAGTCCATAACCCTAGGCATTCCCAAGTCAGCATAGTTGAGGAATTATTAAAATCATTTTCTTGTCAGGAAGCAGGCTGGGAATCTGGGATTAGGCCGTAAATCTCATACACGGCTGGACATAGAGTGCAATTATCCTTTGATCCATCAAGGCTAATCACAAAAGTTTTAGCCCTTCAAAAAATGTCTAACTTTAAGCACCATTTCACTTTAATGCACAATCACAATATGATAGCTCAGTTCCATCTTTCCCCCAGTTTAAAGCGGTGCAATCAGAACTCATCTTCCTGTCTCACTTCAAAGAAGATGGGGGCGGGGGTGAGGAGGAAGAAATACCTCTGAAATGCATTGTTAATGTAGCACTAAGAACTGGAGTCTCAGTATAACGGATTCCACTAAAATGAATGGCACTTTTGTCATGGCCGTTAATCAGATTGCACACACAATTCTTAAGAAAAGAATGTTCCTTTCAAAATGGAAAGCAAATTCTCCAATACTGCTCCTTTTCAGAGTGTACCTCAGGGAGGAGTGCAATACATACTAAGGAACAGACAGAAAATTAAATTTATCCCAATATGAGCCTAATGAAATTGAGAAGTTCTGCCCTTAAGGTTCTTTCATCTTCAAATACTGCCTGTATTTCTACAATAATAATATTTTTTTTAGCTCTTTACAAGAGTCAGAAAGCCCTGGTCCTTGATGATTTAAAAGAGAGGCAAGGTCATCCTTCTAGTGAAACACACACACACACACACACACACAGACATACACACCTCCAAGGTGTATATTTTCAGTGCCACTAAGATTCAGTTTGTCTTGAGATCAATGACACTTTTATTTTTGGTAGAGATGAAGTATCACTTCTGGAACCAAATTACAAACTTAATAATAATACTATAAAAGAAGAGGCTCCATTAGGAGTCAAAGTCTAGGAGTTCAATTGGAAAGGTCCTTTCTTCATCCAGGTTTATAAGGTTGGGTCAATTGAAATTAATATTTGATACATATTTTTTTCCCATCGATTCAATTTTTCTGGAGACATATTGAAACATTTATTACCATTTTTTTTCCTTTCCCCCCATGGTACTCACAGCAGCTGACACACATGGCTTCCCATCCAGGAGCTCACGGAACCAAACCTGCTTAGTTTCAACAGAAAATCTCTTCTATGTGCCCACAACATAAAATGATCATTTGTGTGTTCATTTCCCTTAGATGTAATGTCTTTATGCAATGCTTTTATGTCATGTATGTTTATGAAACAATAAAAAATTGATTTAAAAAGAAAAGAAAATCTGTTCTATGTTCCCACAACATAAAATGATCACAAACTAGTACCCAATTAAAAAAGCTTTGTTTCTAATACAAACCTTTTTCACGAGGATGAAAATCTGATTCCCAAAACACATAAGTTTTGTATTTTTCAACATGATATCCTTCTTGGATGATTGTTTAAGTTGGGAGTGGGAGGTATTGTATTGTAGTGGTTCCATTCCTACTTGATGGGTGGTACTTTGGGGATACTGCTTGGCCCCATGGATTCTCCATTATGGGGTCCACAGGGGTCAGTCTCGTCCCCCATGTATTTCAACCTCTACATGAAATGGTTGAGTGTGGTCATCCAGAGTTTTGGAGTGTGCTGTCATCAATATGCTGACGACAAGCTCCTCTATTTCTCTTTTTCATCTTTATCAGGTGAAGCTGTGGTTATGCTATAACAGTGCCTGACTGTGACAATGAACAGGATGAATGCTATTAAACTGAAACTCAATCCAGACAAGACTAAGATGCTGTTAGTAAGTTGCTTTTCTGATCGGAAGGAGAGTGCTCAACTTGTTCTGGATGGGGTTGCAAGACCCTTGAAGGAGCACGTTCATAGCTTGGGGGTCCTCCTGGAACCATCTTTGTCCCTTGAGGCTCAAGTAGCTTCAGTGGCACCAGAGTGCCTTCTACCAACTTTGGACTATGGACAGGGAGAACCTGGCTTCAGTTGTCTATACTATGGTAACCTCCAGGTTAGATTACTGCAATGCATCCTACATGGGGCTGCCTTTGAAGATGGTTCAGAAGCTGCAGCTTTTGCAAAATGTTGCAGCCCGACTGATAACTAGGGTTTGGAGAATTCCCATAGGATCCAGTGCATGAGTTCTCCGAACCCTACTCACACGGTCCTACGTCAAGGAGCCGGGCTGTGAGAGGTTGCATGACCCCTCAGCAAAGCACACTTTCCAGGGCCTCTGAAAAATGTGCAGTTCCCCCAGCCATGCCATTAGCACGTTGGGGGAAATGCGCAATTTCCAGAGGCCGGAAAGTGCGCTTTGCTGTCCCATCCCGTCCCCGTGCCAATCGTAGCCTTAAAGGCCCTCTTATGCATGCTACCTTGGGGGAATCAGTGTTACATGACTGGATTGCCTTGTCCCTGATATTAATAGCATTGTAACAAAAATCTGCTGGGAGCCTTGCATCCAGCCCTCATTGGCCCAGGCAGACCCACCCAGCACTAGGGCCGAGTCTACACAGAGTCTTCGGGGCGCCTGTTAATAGGCTCTTAAGGCCCCATTGGTGGGGGAAGGGAAGAGAGAAACATGTGATTCCCCCAAGTCCTTGGCGCCACCCACCTGCCCGCCGGCCTCCTGTTGCCAGCGAAAGAGCCACTCGGGTCATAGAGCTTGGCGGAAGAAGCCGGCGGTGACTTCTTCCGCCGAGCTCTCTGACCCGGGTGGGCCTGGGTGGCTCTTTCGCTGGCAACAGGAGGCTGGCGGGCAGGTGGGCGGCGCCAAGGACGCAGCCAATTCCCCGGCGAAGCCGCTGGGCCCGGCAACTCTTCATCCCGTCCCCGCGAGGGGCGATGCGGGGCCTCCTCCTCCTCCTCCTCCTCCTCTTCTTGGAAAGCTTAAGGTACTGTCTACAGCATCGATTTCGGGGCGCACTGCAGACGCACTCCAGGCGCCCCGAAGACTGTGTAGATTTGCCCTAGGACAGGTCCACAACCGACTGCTCTTGAGCCTTTGAGAGCGGTCGGGTGCTGGTTACCCTGACCTGCACCCTTTATCCCTTTTCCTCACTTCATTAATGGCTGCTTCCATTAACATAGTGGGGGGAAATGAGCAATTTCCCCAGCCTTGGGGGAATCACATGTTTCTCTCTTCCCTTCCCCCACCAATGGGGGCCTTAAGACCCTATTAACAGGGCATTTAAGGCCCCCATCCACAGGGTAGGGGAGAAACGTGATTCTGGCCCACCTACACTGGCTGCCTGTATGTTTCCAAGCCCAATTCAAGGTAATGGTTTTGATTTATCAAGCCTTACATGGCTGAGGAGACAACAAGGGAGAGGGCCCTCTCGGTGGTGCCCCTTCCCATTTATGGAATGATCTCCCTGACAAGGCTTACCTGGCACAAACATCGTCATCTTTTCAGTGCCAGTTAAAACTGCCCTTTTTTCTCAGGCATATAATGCATCTTTTTGATCAGTTTGTCTCTGGCTGATGATTCTTAAATTGTCTTAGATATATGTTGCGTGTGCTATCTTTTTTTTATGTCCTTACATGAATGGTTTTATACTTTATATAATGTATTTTAATGGTTTTTAATTCCTGTGAACCGCTTAGAGATCTTTGGCTATGGTGCGGTATAATAATAAATATAATATAATATATATAATAAATGGAATGAAAAGGAAACAATATAATGCGGGTTTTTTAAAAATAAAATAACATAGGACTGTTCAGATGGTATCTTCTATATATTTGATCATGGTAACATGGGGTAGAACCAACTAAAGTACTACTTAGAGCAGACCCATTGAAATTAATGATGTAAATTAGTCAGGACTAAGAAGTCCCAATGAGTCTACTCTAAGTAGCACTAAGTTGGATTCTATCAAAGGATTTTATTTATTTATTTAAAAAAGAAAAACATAGAGCTGTTCAGATGATGTCCTCCATGTATTTAGTTTACACCTGGAAATGGCAGCAAACTTATACCTGTTGGCACCACACCCAATCCCTACATGCTTTATTCTGAAACACCTATACTTCCAGAGCAAGATCTGAAGAGAAGGACTGATGTCCATACAACTGTAGGAAACAAGACAGCCTTCCTCAACCTGGTGCTCTCCAGATGCATTATAGGGATGAAGGGAGTTGTAGTCCAACACATCGGGAGAGCACAAGGCTGGGAAAGGCTAGCAGAAGGTTTTTTCCTCCCTCTCTCTTTCCATCAAGGGTAGGGTAAATTGTATGAAAAGGGCTCACATTGCATGTTGTCAACGTATAATACCTAAGAGTCCATTGGGAGGATGCTTACAATGAGCATGTGTGTCATATGTTTGTATAATAAATTTAAACCATTCAACAACCCAAATGCTCTGGATGGTGTACAATAGTGACAGGTTGGAAAATATTGGAGCCTTCAAACATAAAACATGGGTGAGAGACGAAATGTCAAGAGAAATGAAAGGCCTAACTAGATCCTAGTAAGGCATCATGCAATGCACTGTCACAGTAGGTTTCCATCCCTCAAATATAAATATAAATGCACAGAAGGTCAGAACCTCTGAAAGCATGAAAGGCCAAGGAACCTCCCACTTGACTAATTGGTCAGACAGAATCACATGACTTCCTTTCGACACACAAGCTCACGTTTCAGAAGTGGTGGTTACTAACACTGAGCAGGGGACGGAAGCATTCCACAGGGATCTCCACTGCAAGGTGCTTCTGTCTGTATCTTCACCTTGAGATCTCTATCCAAATAATTGCATATAATTCATTATTCAAGGACACAACAACACATTCATCAACATAATTTCACAGGGGTTGCCAGTGTTTTATTAATTCCCGGTTTGGGGTGGTGAGGCATCAACACTGTTAGATAACAGGGAGCCTTTGTAATTTCTGTCAATTCACAATAATTACCTCCCCAATAGACCGCTGGTCTAGTTAGGAGCTTTAATGCTGGTCTTGCCTGGAGCTGTTTTCCGTGTAATAGTCCTCACATCGTTGTCTCCAGGCAGCAGGGAAAATGATCAATGCGTTGATTATGTTGTGTTCTGTTTTCCCTCAAGCCATTCAGCCAACTGTTCTTATTCACATCAAGCAGAGCAATAGGCAAAAGGCTCTGTGCCTCACATCGTTCCTCTGACTTTAGAGCTGAGTGAACTTCTCGGCCTCAAAATGGTGGCCTCTCAATTCCCACACAAGAGTCAAATGATGTGTACTATGTAGAGATAACGTAGCACGTCCATCCCACAGATAGATGAGAATAAGCAGGTGTGCGCTAACAAAAGCGTAAGACCACTGGATCGATATTCACAAAATAAAAACGGAAAATTATCTTCTGGTCAAAGGGAATTTGGAATACAGAGTTCTCTTCCTACCACCTGGTAAGCCAATGCTATGAAAGAAAAGCAGTTAAATTGACAGGGAGATGGTCTTTTCTGTCATGGCCCCACAGTTATGGAACTCACTTCCCAGGAAGCTACATTAGGTAGGAGCCAACAGTGCCCTACAGCTGGTGGTCAGCACTGCCAGTCCCCTGCCAGTGGCAGCCTGCAGGCAGCCCCTACGACTGGTGATAGCGGTGGAGCACTTCCAGCAGCAAGCACCCAAACGACTGGAAGCACTTGTTTCTGGAAGGTGCGACCCCACTTTTCCTGCCTTTCAGTGGGCACTGAAAAAACCCTTGTATTCCATGGGGCTTTTTATGAGTAATTTTTGTGCTGGTTTTACATATATTTCAAGCGGCTGTATTTTACCACCCACCCCCAAAATGATTCCTTCAACTTTTGTTTGTGCTATTGCTCTGCCATTTTGATGTTGTGAGATCCCTTGGGAAAGCATTTTATTTTTAAAGTTGGGGTCTGAATAACGTTATTTTTAAAAAAAAGAAAAACAAAAAAGGTGAGCAGATAGCACATCCGATGCCACTCTTGTCACTTTCTGTCCTATTCCACTTACTCATTGGTGTGGACCATTGGGTCAAGGCTGGAATATGGTTTTAGTAGTCGGTTCTACTTTCTTCTAGAATATCAAGGCTTGCCACAATGAAAGTCAAGGTGGGGGTTGACATACAGTTGCAGCTAGTAACCTTTCCTTAAGGGTAACCTAGTTGATTAGCTTTACTTCTTCTCTCAGCACATAGTTAAATTATGGAACTCACTACCACAAGATGTAGTGATGGCCACCAATTTGGATGGCTTTAAAAGGGGGGTGGATAAATTCCTGGAGGTGAAGGCTATCAATGGCTACTAGCTCTGATGGTTAGGTGCTACTTCCAGTATCCAAGGCAGTAAGCCTGTGTGCACCAGTTGCTGGGGAACATGGGTGGGAGCGTGCTGTGGCACCATGTCCTGCCTTGTTGGTGCCTGGCCGATGGCTGGTTGGCCATTGTGTGAACAGAGTGCTGGACTAGATGGACCCTTGGTCTGATCCAGCAGGGCACTTGTTCTAATCTGTTAGAATAGAATGCTTTCCCATGGTTGACAGACTGTCAACCAAGGAAAAGCATTCAATTCTAACAGATATAACAGAAAGAACCGAAATAATCTTCTTCTTCTTCTTCTTCTTCTTCTTCTTCTTCTTCTTCTTCTTCTTCTTCTTCTTCTTCAGTATGGTTTACTTCTACAAGTATGTTCATACAGTATAGCATCTGCTTGTCACACACTCCAGTCTGGATTGTGAAGATTGATCAGTGGTCGCCTGATTTGTGGATTTTTCTGTCTGAACTTGATAGGCTTTTTCCTTATAGGATCTGAGTTGGGGGTTGCAGCAAAACATTCCCCATTAACAGAAGGAAAGGTGAATCTATGACAAAGCACATCTTCCACTGGTTTATCCTGCTGATGAGGGCCTACACAGTCTGTGCAATTCATTTAGATTGTTCCCTGTGGTGAATGCAAGGATGTTCCAGAGTAGGGGATGCCATGAATGTCTGTGATGTTTTACTTGAACATATTCAGTGTTATGAATTGCACAGGTGGAAGGTTTCAAAATACAGTCATCAGAACTGTGGGAAATGAAAGCAATGACAAGATGGCCCAAGTTGTTGTGCAATAAAGCTAATTACACACATGATATGAAATGGTGCTTCAGATTCAGTAAAACAATCAAAGGGCTGAAGCAACTATCCTCTGAGGAAAGGTTACATCTGGGACTGTTAGCTTACAAAACAAGCGAGTGAGGGGAGACACAATAAAAGGGTACAGAATTATGCATGGTGTCGAAAAAGTGGACTGGGAGACGTTTTTCTCCCTCTCTCATAATAATAGAACTTAGGATCATCCTAAGTCTTGATGGCTATGTGCTACCTCCAACATTAGAGACAGTAAGCCTATCTGGGGAACTTGTGCATTTTTCGTGGGCAGCTGGTTGGCTAGTGTGTGAACAGATTGCAGGAGCAGATGGACCCTTGGTCTGACCCAGCATGGCTCTTCTTATGTTCGTATGTGTATTATACTGCTGTTTTATGTCTGTCTGATGGAATATTATCCAGAAATACCCCAGCTATGGATGCAATGCACAGAAAAAGATTCAGACGTCCATTATGAGAATCCTCAGCATCCAGTAAAGCAGAAATATTTAAAGAAGTAGAATTTTTCATATCCCTTTTTAAAAGGAGGAGGAGGAGGAGGAGGAGGAGGAGGAGGAGGAGGAGGAGGAGGAGGAGGAGAGTGTATATAAAAATATATTTTCCTGGCATTTTTCTGCGTAACAGAACAATTGTTTTCCACATAATTTGCCAAGAGAAAAAGACGGACTAGAAGATGAATCCCTGCTTCATGTCCTGTGGCACTAGATGTTCCACCTCCCTGGCTAATAATCTGCTGGAATATACAACCAAAACTGGTTGGCCACAGTGTGACTTCCTTGTGCTACACCAACAGAAGAGAGGATTACAGATATGTATCTTTTTGTAATGCTTTACTTTTCCTGACCTCTCCTTTTTTGTTTGCATCTTGAATGAGTCATGTTAGACAACACGATCAGGCTACAAGAAACAACTGCTGCTTTTAAACAAATGGCCATGAAATGCCTGCTGGTTTTGTTATTCAGTAGGGGGGGGGGGGGTCCAAATAATCAGAGGCAGCAGCAGATTGGAAAACCTCATAGGAAGAATACAGTCTAGTTCCAAACACAAGTGTCCACTTATTGACTGCCCTTCATATGGGATGACTACAAGATAACAAATTTCAAATAACAAATAGATTCTGATTTAATTTCACAGATTTCAAATAATAATAATAATAATAATAATAATAATAATAATAATAATAATAAATTTATTTCTTACCCACCTCTCCATTTTGATCGAGGCAGGGAACAACAATAAACGATAAAATACGTAAAACTGAATTAAAACATAATATACATTGTTAAAAACATCCTAAAAAACATTCTAAAAACATTCTAAAAACATCTTAAAATTCCACTGGATAGGCCTGCCAGACAAGTCCCCTCTGGCAGACCATTCCACAGTCTGGGAGTAGCAGAAGAGAACGTCCTCTGGGTAGCGGTTGTTAATCTAGTTTTTGCTAGCTGAAGTAGATTTTTCCCAGAGGAGCTGAGTGTGCGGGGTGGATTGTACGGGAGAAGGCAATCCCTCAGGTAGCCTGGACTCAAACCATGTAGGGCCTTAAAGGTGATAACCAACACTTTATATTTTGCTCGGAAACTAATTGGCAGCCAGTGAAGAGATTTCAAAAACTGGTGTAATGTGGTCACCCCTAGGTGTACCGGTGACCAGCCTGGCTGCTATATTTTGAACTAATTGAAGTTTCCGGACTAGGCACAAAGGTAGCCCTATGTAGAGCGCATTGCAGAAGTCGAGCCTTGAAGTTACCAGTGTATGCACTACTGTCTTTAGGTCTTCTAACTCTAGGAAGGGGTGCAGCTAGCGTATCAGCCAAAGATGATAGTAGACACTCCTGGCCATCGCATCTATCTGGGCTGTCATTTGGAGCGACAGAGCCAGAAGCACCCCTAAGCTGCAAACACAGTCTTTCAGTTTAACCCCATCCAGAACCAGCTGACACACCTCGAAACCCAGGTTGTGGCCTTTGACAGCAAGCACCACCGTCTTGTCTGGATTCAGCTTCAGTTTGTTTTTCCTCATCCAGCCCATTACCGACTCTAAGCATTCATTCAGAGGAGACACACTATCCTTAGCTGCTGTCAAAGGTCAGAAACATATTTGGGTGTCATCAGCATACTGATAGCACCCTGCCCTATGCCTCCAGAAGATCTCTCCCAGCGGTTTCATGTAAATATTAAATAGCATTGTGGTACACCACACAGCAGCTCCTTCTTTGAGGAGCAGCTATCCCCAAGCATCACCATCTGGAACCTGCCCAAGAGGTAGGACCGGAACCACTGAAGCACAGTGCCCCTGATTCCCAATCCCCTCACGCGATGCAGAAAGATACCATGGTCGATGGTATCGGAAGCTGCTGAGAGGTCCAAAAGTACCCGCAGGGACACACTCCCCCTCTCAATACTCAGGCATAGATCATCTGCTAAGGCGACCATAGCTGTTTCAACTTTGTATCCTGCTCTGAAGCCAGTTTGAAATAGGTTTAGATAATCTGTGTCATCCAAAACTGCTTGGAGTTGGTTTGCAACCGCACTCTCAATCACCATACCCAAAAATGGTAGATTTTATATTGGTCTGTGGTTATTAAGATCCAGGGGATCCAGTGAGGGCTTTTTTAGAAGCGGACGTACCACCACCTCTTTTAAACATGATGGAAAAGTTCCCTCCCTGAGAGATGCATTGATAATATGTTGTAATTCCAATCTAACTGCATCTCCTCCTTGGGCGACCAGCCAAGGACAGGGATCGAGAGGGCAAGTCATCCTCTTCACTCATCCAAGCAACTTGTCCACGTCCTCAGTACTCACCAACTGAAACTGATCCAGTGTAATCCTACTTGCAGAGTTGCTGGACACTCCACTGTTAGCTTCTGCTATAATGATGGCATCTAAGTCGGCTCTTATCCGAGAGATTTTATCTGTGAAATGATCATTAAAGGCATCACAGCAAACTGTTGTAAGCTCTAAAGTCTGGTTCAGTGGGGAAGGTATCTGCATTAGACCCCTCACCACCCAGAACAGTTCTGCTGGACATGAATTCGCAGACGCAATGCGTGCAGAGAAGAAAGCTTTCTTCGCTGCACGTATTGCCACCCCATAGGAACGAAGATATTCTCTATGTTGTGTCTTGTCGGATATAAGTCAAGTTTTCCACCATCAGTGCTCTAGTCGTTGTCCTTCCTGCTTCCGCTGCCTGAGTTCTTCTGTATACCAGGGTGCCCGGTTAGAAGCGGGTTGGAGAGGACGTTTGGGGTCGAATGTGTCGATAGCCCTAGTTAGGTCTTGAAGCAAACAGGGTTGCTTCATTTTCAGGCTTAGGATGATTTGGAAGCATATCATCAAAGGCTGTGGGGAAAGGAACAAGCATTTAGATACTTGAGGGAGCATATTGTGGCTTAAATGGCAAATATAGAGTTTAACCATTAAAGAAAAATGGAACATGTCAAATAAGTGCAGAAAGACCCACAAGAGAAAGGTGGTTTTGCCTTTTCTTTCTGTCAGTAGTGGCCAGACCCATTGGGACTGGTAGGGCAGAGGGCAGGGCAGCTAAGGGTAAGTGAAGCCAAGGGGCCTCAGTAGACAGAGTTTGCTAGATCTAGTTTCCTCCCCAACCCCCACACTTGCATTTCACACAACACTTAAGCAAGGCCTTACAGTTATATAGCATCTAACTAAACTGCCAAATAGTGGCAGCTGAATCAGAAATGCTTCCTGTTTATATCCAGATTTTCTTGAAATCACTTTAGTCTGTCAGTGGCACACGAGGCAAGAAAAGTGGAGTATGCAGGACTTGGAACTTTGCGGTTGGATGGACAGAATCAGGGAGGAGAGCAGAATGTCATCAAGCCTTGAGGTCCCACCCCTGTCCAGGCTTCCCCCCTGCTGTGCCATTCCTATGAATGGGAACTGCAGACTAGATACTCACTGGAAAGCAACTACTGTGCAATTCTGGAGGCTTTATGAATGAAAAAGGCAAGCTAGATACTCTGCCTGGTAAAAACTACAACTGTCTATTTGTGGAGGCTAGGAATAGTGCTATAGTGATTTTATGAGTGAGAAATGGGGGCTAGATAATTATTCATTTATTTATTTCATTTCTATACCACCCAGTAGCCAAAAACTCTTTGGGGAAAGCTACAACTGCACAATTGTGGATTTTATGAACTGGAAAGGCAGGCTAGTTAATCTGTCTGGCGACAGTAGTGCCAATGGGGGAAAAGTGTGAATGGTGGTTGGCCGGGGGGAGAGGTAGCACCACCCCTTGACCACATCACTGCTAGATCACAACCAATTCACAGAGGCTCACCCAGGATTTAATGCGAAGGGACAGGGCACGCTGGAGTAGAACCACCTGGGAGCCATTTTAAGTGAAAAATACGGACTAAAAGGACTTTCACAAAATGCAGCTTTTCAGGAGGGAAGCTGTTGGTCGGGTGCAGATTGGTGACAAGGTCACCAATGCCTCAAACTTCTCTCCGTCTTCTTTGCATCACTGGTGTAGATTGGCTCCAAGTCATTCAACATTGGAATATTCCAAATGTGCAGAGGCTTCATTCAGTAAAATTAAGTCAGAACTGACACTGACCTGGGGCTGATCTACACCAAGCAGGATATAACACTTTTAAAACAGTATGAAAACGGTATATGTAACGTGTCCTGGGCCTGAACAGTTGTCATAACCCTTATAAACCATTATAAGCAGTAGTGTAGATTCTGCCCTGGAATTGGCAAAACTATAGTTTTGCCCCAAACCTTGAGTATTGGTTTCATTTGCCCTTCAAATGAAAATTAAGTAAGATCAAAACTGACTGTTTACTAAATCAACACCAGTAAAGATGAGGTGATGAGACATTTTAAAAAAACTTTGATGACTTAAATCAAAGTGCTACAGGTAGCAGACATAGAAACAGATGTAATATTGGGGGGGGGAATCTTAAAGAAATGTGATATTGTGAAGTAAAATGCAGCTAAAAGCTGGGGTACTCAATACAAAAGAGCTAGCAGAAGCACTAAATAAATTTAAGGTCGTAGATATCAGAGGAAAAAATCCTAAAATTACTAAATTAACAAAGATTGAATAGTTAGGCACTCAGCCTAAATGTAAAAACAAGTGGATCACAGGAAATTCTCTCTAGATCTATTTCTATACAGACATAAGAAAGTTATTTAGAGCCTCTTTTAAAGAAAGTGAAATATAGGGGTGTTAAGATATTTAACACTGAGATATTTATTACATTCAGCCAAACTATACATGATACAGAGGGCTGCACTATTTGCAGTGAAAGCTACTAGTTGTAGAACAAAGTTTTTGGATAGTATTGGTGTGAAGTATTATAAAGATCCAGAGATATGAATACAATTTGATTGACAGGTTATTAAAGATTTTTGTATGTTTGTCATTCAGCCACCTTACCATCTTTTCAGCTAAGAATTGTTATGTATTTCTTAGTTCTGTTGTTTTAACCCTATGTGTAACTTTTGATATAGTATAACAGTCCTGTAATTTTTTAAGTTTGCATGTGTTACAATGATCTGCGGATTGAGCGATAAATATTTGGAGTGCTTGAATGGAAAATGCAAGGTATCTCACTAGATGTAACTGCAAGTTAGATTTCGAGAGAAAATGGAAGTATAAAAGGGTTTTCCAAATTAACCATCACATTACTATTCACAGCAGCTCCTATGAGAATTCTTATCTTAAAACTCAGGACTTCAAGTGACATTAGAAACCTGTCCTTGGCCCTTTCTACACCTAAAGATTATCCCAGGGAAATGGAGGGATCGTCCCTGCCTGCTCCCGGGATCCCCTGTGTGTCATTTGCATGCGCAGGGATGATCCTGGGACGATCCCTGGAAAAAAGGCAGGTGTAGAAACGGCCCCTGATAATTGTATGTGTTTATGGAATTATAGGAATACTAAAAATAAGTAATGAAACTGGGCGAACAGGTGTATAAACTATTTTTGTAATGTTGCCCAGCTTGGCTAATATAAATTATGGTGCCAGTTAATAACAAAAGACACAAAAGTATTTTCATACATGGCAGATGAGACTTATTGCAGACTCCAGAATACTGTTATAATGTGCTGTCAGTGACAAAGTCCATCAGGAGATGGGTTATCACACCATGCAGCATTTTTCATGCTCACCTACTTCCTTCTTAACTTCTTTGGAGCTAAATGTGGCCGTGCAATTCCGAACGTCTGTGTTTCCATCTTTAATTCTTCAATTAAAACTGATATCAAAAGCGGTGTCATTACTTTGCTAAAACACGAAGGGAAATAGTTCCAACATACCCATTTATTCAAGCCAAAAACTTTATGATTCAGGGAGCCAACTTCTTGAACAGTTGCTGTCAAACTCTGCCAGATTTAACTGTGGCTATATGAGAAGGAGCGCAGGCAGTAATTGAATTTCAGAAGCACATACGGTGACTATGCTTTTTATTACCATTAGTCATCAGCCCTCTCCTGCTTCACTCTGGACCCATTTTCCTGTCTGGGGGGTGGGGTGAGGGGAAGGGAAGGGAAGGAGAGAAAAACTTGCACAGCATGCAGCAGATGGAACATTTCGGGAGAAAAGAGAGCCAAGTCGCTTTTGAGCAACAAAATTTAGATGCAAGATGAGCCAAACACACACACACCAAAGAAGCACCCAGTTTAAAGAGCCAAATGAACTGCTGTCATTTCTTGCAGCTTTCCCTACATCATCAGAAGGCTGCTTTGGAGCCCAGTAATGGCCAGTAACCACCATGGCATCTTTTCCCATTTAGTCCCCGCCCCATGCCACATCAGCTAGAGCAATAGATAGTGAGTTATGCTGGCATTTAACTGTTCTTCCTGCACTGGAGGGGGGGAAAATGTCATTGACACTGATGTACTGAAAGTCCTAAATAAGAATTAGCTCTAAAAGAAATTGATGCTTTTGATAGAGGTATGTGAGTATGTCATTTTGAATCCCAGTTAATTCTGGACTCTTGGGGTCTAGTTTTCCATGGTTCACATCCTTGCCAGGTGCTTAAAATGCTTTTGCATGAACGTCAGATTAATTTCATTGATTTGTGTGCCATACTTTGGGGATTTCCCCCCTCGTTCTTTTTCTTTTTCCTGTGTAAAAAAGAGCTCACTTTTCTCCCATTCCCTGGCCCCAAAATAAGACAGTAAAACTCTTTAAAAAGAGAGATTAGAGGCAGCAATAAATTGAAGACAGAACGTATTCAGCCTCGCTGTATGAAGTTTCCCTCAGAGAGGAAATTCCTGTTGAAAAGCTTGTACAATTTAAGATAGAGAATATAGCACTATAACAGAGCCTGTTATCATCAGCAAATAGTCTTTCCAGGTGTGAGAGGTAGAATTTAGTGCAATTCAAAGTTTTGAGTATATTGTGGGTTAAGGGCAGCACAAATGTACTAAATCTGATCATTTGACAGGGTTGTTTCCCCGCCCCGGGGGGGGGGGGGCATTCTTTGTTTCCTTCTGCCAACCCTGCACAGACAGTGAAGAAAATCCAAAAGAAGCCCCTGTGACAAGAACTTTAGAAGCTCAGATTGCATCCCTTGTTTCAGAGGAAAACAGAAAAGCTGGGCTAAATCAGCTTTAATGGGTGAATAGATATGGAATTTGTCCTTAGCTATATCTTTCTACGTCTAAGAACAGCAACAGCCCCAGATCAAGGACCATTGTAATGAAAGGTGTACCAAGATAATTACAGCTTCAGACAGCCTGTGATCCAATTAGCTGTCACGATGAAGCGTCAGGACTACTGTGTTTTCTTGGATAGAATACTGAATGTGGACTTCAGCTCAGATCCCCACTCAGCCATGAACCATTATGGGAAGGGCAGTAGGTTGGTGATAGAAGAACTAACGCTTCACATGTAATACTATTGCATCTTCAATCTGCAGCAGGATTTCAGGGAGCAAAGCTGGGAACTGCTGCACGTTGTGGTTATGGTGGGCAGCTCGATGAAAATGTCGATCCAGTGTGCGGCGGCTGTAAAGAAAGCAAACTCCCTGTTAGGCATAATTAGAAAAAGAATTGAACTGCCCAGAGAGCTTCAGCTATTGGGTGGTAGGGAAATGAAATAAATAAGTAAGTAACTGAGAGTAAAACTGCCAGTATCATACTACCTTAATACAAATTTATGGTGACCACAGTTAGAACATTATGTACAGTTCTGGTTGCCACACCTAAAAAAATATATATTGTAGTGTTGGGAAAAAGTGCAGAAAGGGGTAAATAAAATGATCCAAGGGCTGGAGCAACTCCCCAATGAAGGAAGATTACAATAGCTGGGATTCTTTAGCTTGGAAAAAAGGAGGCTAAGGGGAGACATGATAGAGGTGTACAAAATTATGCATGGTGAGGAGAATGTGGATGGGGAGACATTTTTCTCCATCTCTCATACATCTAGAACCCAGGGTCATCCCATGAAGCTCATTAGTGGACAAATAAAAGGAAGTACTTCATTACATAGTGCATAAACTATGAAATTCACTGCCACAAGATGTAGTGATGGGCACCAATTTGGATGGCTTTAAATGGGGGGTGTGGATAAATCCCTGGAGGCAAAGGTTGTCAATGGCTGCTAATCCTGATGGCTACATACCCAGTACCCAAGGCAGTTAGCCTCTATACACCAGTTGCTGGGGAACATGGGCAGGAGGAAACTTGGGCACCCATGTCCTGCTTGTGGTTGACAGCTGGTTGGCCAGTATGTGAACAGAGTGCTGAACTAGATGTACCCTTTGTCAGATCAGCATGGCTCTTCTTATGCTCTTATGTTAGAGCAGATACTACCAGCTTGATGAACTAATGGTCTAACTGAATATCAGGGAACTTTATACGTTCTCATTTCCTAGGTAGGTTTGACTAGTTTTGGGGAAGTCATTATATCTTAGCCCTCACATACTAAGCAGGATAATTCTTTGTATTCTTCATTGGAGGCAGGGCGAAATATATAAATAATTCTAAACATGATATAAAAGAGTATCAAAATGCACTTTTTATTCATAATCCTAATGATCCATGGCAAATAAGTGAAAAATGAATACCATATTTGATGGTTCTTTGGGGGCGCGGAGATAATATAAAACGTTTGCCTTGTTCATATGATATATTGGGGATATGAATGCATGAACACATATGTTCCTCCTCCCCACCCAAACAATGCATTCATATCTCCATAATTGTGTTGAATGAACAAGGCTTGCATAGTCAAGTATTCAGTGGATGTTAAAAGCTCAGCATAAGTGCAATTCATATGTAATAGGACCAAGAATTTCTCAGTAAAAAAGGAAATACACTAAGGGCACCATCCTATGCCTGTTTAGTCAGAAAAAAGCCCTACAACTCCCTGCATCCTCCAACCAGACATGCTGGCTGGCGAACACTGGGAGCTGTAGAACTATTTTCTGTCTTAACAGGCATTACACTCTAAGAGGGGATCTACACTACTGCTTTTAAAGCGCTTTAAAGTAGGGGTGTGCACGGATTCCCCGCTCAGCTTCACTTCCAGATCCGCGATTTTCGGATCGGCCTGCTTCGCTCCGCCCATGTCTGCTCCGCTCCGCTGCGGAGCTCTGGATCCGGATCGGAGCTCCGTTTCCCCCCCCCCCATAGGCTTGCATTAAGCTAAAAAAGTATACAACTTTTTTTCTGTGAAAGTTAGAAACCTCAAGTTTGGCACCATGACACCTCATGGAGGTATACACACGCACACCAAGTTTCAAGCCAATCCCATCATCCCCTGATTTTTGGGGAATTTGTGAAAATCGGGCACCCCATTCACTCCCCTTTCGATAGCTCCGTCAATTTGCACGTTAAAAATCTCAAACTCGCCACCATGATAGCTTATCCAGGGACACACACACACGCCCAGACTCAAGGCAGTCCCATCATCCCCTGTTTTTTGGCGGGGCTTAAACCTGCAGACATCTCAATGGGGCCATTTCAAAGGAAATCCCAACATGCCATGAATTGGGGAGTAGAGATCATCAACCTAATATGAATCTTCTTCCACACTTGAAAAATGGATTTGGAACTTCCAAAACTCCAAGTGAGTGCAGGAAGGACTTCTCCCGTGAGTCAAAGCCAGACACACGCAACATCCCTGCGAGGCGGGCAGGGGAGGAGAGAGGGAAGGCAGGCAGGCAGCAGACATTTCTGGGGGCATAAGGAAGTGAGCCAAGGATAAGCCAGTAATGCATATAAAATGGAATAAATAAATAAATAAACAAAGGAGGGGTGGAATTAAAAGCAGCAGTGTTGCTGAATAAACAACAAGAAGAACTTTTTTAAAAAGGCTATATCTGTCTTTTACCAGCAATAGGGGGACGTGCCCAGGGGAGGGGAAAGCAGGTGCCAGTTCAACTCATGAAAGCCATTGCTTCACCACGAGAGCTGAGGAGTAGAACTGTCACTTCAACTCATGATAGGCATTGCTCCACCACGAGAGCTCTGAGAAATAGAACTCTCACTTCAACTCATCATAGGCATTGCTCCACCGGGTTACTCTCTTTGGAAGGCTCTGATGGCCCTCCAAGTACAGGAGAGAGTGAGGGCACGTCCACATGGGATGCCCTAGGGGAGCTCATCCCCTTGCACTACATCTATTCAGTTGTTCCCCAAAGTTAGGGTTGGTAGCAGTGCTGTGTTTCTATCTCTTATTATTGGCTTAGTATATGATTTCACAGGTTGTGTTTGTGCATTTGGTGGGGCTACTGTTTTAAAAAACACTGGGAAAAGTCCGTTCAGAGTAGAAAGAGAAGTTCCCAGAATCCCAAGTTACCCGTTTTGCCTATCCCCTCCTCCAACTTTGGGATCATGTGATCATGACCGGGAGTTGACTCTGCCCCTCAGCCCTTCGAAAAAGGTATTTCCCACTGGTTTTTTTAAAAATTCTAGCGCGCGACCCGCACCACGCAGAGAGGTGAGAGTAGTCTCAAAATTACCCCCATCCACGACTCTCCAAGCACAAGAATTTTCAGAAAGATAGCTTCAAAAACAACACAGTTATCTGCGATTCTTTTCCGCAATGCAATCCTATGGGCGAAATGTTTCAAGATGGCGATAGAAGCGGACCGCGGAAACCGGAGCACTCCGAAAATGGGTGCTTCTCTTCACCTTGCTTCTAGGGGTCCGCGGTCCGCTTCTACTCCGCCTCTGGGCAAGGCGGAGCAGGCCAATTCGCTCCTGCTTCTGCGCTTCTAATCAGAGCGGAGCACATGCCTACTTTAAAGCTCTTTGAAAACGTTTTGAAAACTGTATATGCAGTGTGTCCTGGGCCCCAACAGTTGTCAAAACTGTTATAAAGTGCTTTAAAGTAGGGATGTGCGCCGCTTCTAATCAGACCGGCGATTAGAAGCGGAGCGGGGTGCTTCGCCTCCCCTTAAGGCGGAGGCGAAGAGGATTGGGGGGCCGGTGGAACGTGGTGAAGAGGATCGAGGTGAAGGCAGATCCTTCGTCTCGATCCGGAGCTCCGCCGGAAAGGTAAGTGGGGTTTACCGGGCCCTGCCGCTGTCGCCCATGCGGCGACAGCGGCAGGGCCCGGTAAACCCCCCTCCTCTCCCTTACCTGCCTCCGTCCGCGGTCTGTTGGCTTCTTCAATTGAGCCCGCGGTTCAACCAGGAAGTCTAGGCCGCACTTGCGGCCCAGACTTCCTGGCTGAACCACGGGCTCAATTGAAGAAGCCAACGGACCGTGGACGGAGGCAGGTAAGGCCCCCCTCCCCCTTGGTCCCTTACCGGGCTCTGCCGCCATCGCCGCACGTGCGGCGACGGCGGCAAGGCCCGGTAACCCCCCCCCGCCCTCTTCTCCCTTACCTGCCTCCGTCTGCGGTCCGTCGGCTTCTTCAATTGAGCGCACGGTTCAACCTGGAAGTCTGGGCCGCACAGCCCAGACTTCCTGGTTGAACCGCGGGCTCAATTGAAGAAGCCGATGGACTGCGGACGGAGGCAGGTAAGGGAGAGGAGGGTGGGGGGGTTACCGGGCCCTGCCGCCGTCGCATGGGCAGCGATGGCGACAGGGCCCGGTAACCCCCCCACCCTCCTCTCCGGCCTTACCTGTCACCACTCCCTTCCACTGCGGAGCTCTGATTTGGATCTGGAGCTCCGCAGCGAAGAGGAGCAGAGTATGGGCGGAGCGGCGCGGAGTGGAGCGGGCCGATCTGAAATTTTTGGATCGGCCTGCGGAGCGGAGCGGGGGGTCCGTGCACACCCCTACTTTAAAGCAGTAGTGTAGATCCTGCCTATGTCACTAAACCATGCCCATTCTCATTCCACAGAATAATGGGTGTGCTTATGGCAGGGATGGACTATGTTATTTGCAGATGATATTGTGTTCTGCAATGTACATAAACAGGAGTCTCAGGGTAATAGAATAGAATGGGCTAAGAATCAATACAGAGAGGACAGAATATATTATCAATAAACAAAAAACCTACGGTTTAGAAAACAATGTTAAAGGCTCTACAGTTTTCAACCAAACTCCAAAAAGCAGGGAAATTGGGAGTTAAGGCTCACAGGCCTATAACGCCACATCCTCCCTAAGGAGGCAGAAAGTGCCAGTGAAATTCTCATTCTCCCAAAGCAGATATAAATCATGAGGACAGGATGGAGAATAGGATATGCAGAGGTGACTGTGGGGTTGTGGAAAACTGATGACGAACAACTTAGGGCCACCAACTTCTCTTTTTTTGTTTAGAGCAGCCCTTCCCCAACCTGGTGCCCTCCAAAGGTGTTGGACTACAACTCCCATCATTGCAAGTCAGTATGTCCCATGGTCAGGAAAGCTGGGACAGCAGGATAGGGAACACTGTTCTATATCCTTACCAAATACAGGGGCTGTGCAATATTTTTTTCTCACACACATCTCACATAGAGCAGCACGATTGATAACAGAAGGGGCACTATTTGTTGGAGATGTAGAACCAGAGCAAGGGCTGGCACTTTCAGCTTTTGGTAAATACCCTGCCCTTCAAAGAACCAATGTTTTTTCTTAAAATGCGTTCATACAAAATATTCTGTTCACTCCCCACAATCCCTCCACAATACATCAACTCATCAGAGTGACAGAAGAACAGAAAAGGATTAGTTTGGGTGTTTTAACTCCCTATTTCCCTGCTTTTTGGAGTTTGGTTGAAAACTGTAGAGCCTTTAACGTTGTTTTGTAAACCGTAGGTTTTTTGTTTATTGAATTTCATCGGATGACCACACAGGAAAGAAGCCATATAAATGTATGGGGTGTGGGATGTGGGGAAAGCTTCAGCTGCAGTGGGACCTTGAGTAGACATCAAAGAACCCACACAGGGGAGAAAAAATATTTTAAAAAATAATTTCCCAATTTACACTATTTATTTTTTTTAAATTATGACACTGTAGTGTAATTATTTAAAAAATTACACTAAAATTTATAATTTTTACTATATTGACATTAAAGAATCCACTTAAACCAAGGATCAGAGTATCTAGCATTTTTCATATAACTGTTTGATAACCCACATATCACATAACTTCCAGATGAAAGGCATCACTAAATGTTGCTTCCTTGCTCGTATTTTCTTGCTATGTCAATAACTGGAGATCATTATTAACAACACATTTAGGTATTTATTGCAGAGCTTTGGCTATGGGGTGGGAAATCAATTTAATAAATAAATACACCCAGGCTATGGGGCGGTATATAAATGTAATTCCTTATGCCCCCCCTTCCCGGCTTTCCCTCAGCCGACACTACCTCACAGGGTCGTTGTGAGGATAAAATGAAGAGGAGGATGAAGAGGACTACATGCCCTGGACTACTGCAACTACTGAGGGGCATTGAATTCTATGATTCTGTGAATCTAAGTCTACAGCAACTGGGGGGTGCCAAGTTGTAGCAAAAACTAGGTCCCTTAACCATTTCTCTGGTGTGAAGTAATGTTTTGGGTATAAGATTCATGGACGTACATTTTAGAAAATGTTTTCCTTTCATAAAAACATAAAGCAGCAGATTTAACTTATAAGAAGCAGGTACACAGAGAAAGGAAAATATTTTCTATGTACAACCAAAACTATTCACCTTCCTTCACACCAAAACCTTCCTTCACACCAGAGATTTTTTTAAAGAGACCTATATCTGTGTTCAAATTCAAAATACACACACACACACACACACACACACAAATCTATAAAAGAAAATCTATAAAAGAAAGCTTAAAATGTAGTTCAGCACCTTTTAAAGAAACACACACTATCTGAAGAAGTTTAAACTCATGGCAGATAGGCCAGGGTTAAAGCTCAGTTAAAAACTTTTTTTTTCCTATAGCTTTTAAAACTTGATTTTGTTCTGACTTTATACTGTTAGTTTTACCCTACCCAGTGCCTGTTTACCCTACCCTGTGCCTGTTTGCTTTCTCTTCCCCTCCTTATTGTTTTATTATGATTTTATTAGAATGTAAGCCTATGCGGCAGGGTCTTGCTATTTACTGTTTTACTCTGTACAGCACCATGTATATTGATGGTGCTATATAAATAAATAAATAAATAATAATAATAACCTCCTCTCATTCCTAGTTTCAAAATATTTCTTTCCATAAAGTTTAAACTTTAAGAGGCTTGGGTGAGGAACTGCCACCCCAAAGGAAAGTTTGCCATATATTCTTTACTTTGAATTAAGAGGCATGCACCAGCACTTCAAACACACACACACACACACACACCTCCCTCTTCACAATCACAGACACACAACAAAGTCAATCAAACCCGTACCTGAGCCAGCCAGGTTTTCTTTTTCCTTGGAGGCCAGGGAAGGGCCTCCCTCCAAGCAAGGCAGACAGTTTCTCTCTCCCTCCCTGGCCTCCACAGCACTGTGGAGAAGGAGAGGGCCCAGACAGGGCCTTGGCTTATCTGCAGAAGAAAATGGCTCCTAAATGAGCCAGGCGGCCATCTTATTTCAGCCAGGCGGCCATCTTATTTCCAATATTCCAATCTATTTGAGACAGGAGGGAGGGGGGAGTGACGCTACTGAGCATGCTCCATTTAGGAGTTATGAGTCTGTACTCACTTTAATGGGGCAAAGAAATGTTCATTAAAAAACAATGGAAGCGAATTTTGAAAAAAGAAAAGCCATTCCACCAACTAGAAGGACAGGGGGACAAGATCCCACCACTGGTTTGAAGGGTAAGGGTCCCAATTTGGAGCTTATAGTGAGCAAAAATATCGTCGCCACCCGGAAATGAGAAAGCCATTTTGAGCCATTTTCGTATACTTTGAACTGCCATCCTGCCCTCAATACTTCACAAATCTTCTTGAAATGCGCAGGGTATGTAAAACCAGCATTTCTTTCTGGCAGGTCTCCATTTCAGAAAGATTGGTGAAACATTTTCCATTTTATGAATGTCAGAATGACCCACCCCCAATTTCGGCCTTAACATGGTGGAATGCTCTTTTCACTGATTGCCTATAACACAGGGAAACACTCCCGTGTTTCCCTGTAATTTGTATGAGAGGGGAAGAGAGAGGAGGAAAGGTCTAAAGAGAAGAAATAAACCACCGTGGGAAGTGTATGAAGTTAAATGTCTTAGGTTTATGATGCATCAGGATACAGGTATAAAGGTTAAAATCAAAGTGCAAAAGGCAGGGATTAAATAGAGGGAATAGAAGGCTGTAGATACTGAAAAGTAAAGTAGACTGCTAAAGGTTCTGGTTGTGCAGTCAAGGGCCCTTTTTACACCTAAGGATTATCCCAGGAAAATGGAGGGGTTGTCCCTGCCTGCTCCTGGTATCCCCTGTGTGTCATTTGCATGCACAGGGATGATCGGGGGGGGGGGGGAGGCAGGTGTAGAAATGGCCAAGGGCAAACTGACATAATCTGGAGGAAAGAGGAATATTTAGTTGATTTTTTAAAAAAGCACATTCTATTCTTATTTCAAGATGTACATGATTCTCCCCACTCCCCACTGTATCCTTTCAACAACTCTGTGAGGTAGGTTGACTATGAGATAGTGTTTAGCCCTTCATCAGGGATTTGAACCTGGATCTACCTGGTCCTAGCCCAACATTTTAACCATACCCTCCCTGTGTCAATTTTCAAACAACCCAATCTAATGGGTTTAACAGACTTGGCCATGAAGCTCCCTGGGTGACCTTGGGCTAGTCATCATCTCCTGGCCTAACCCTGCCTCATAGGTAAGCCCGGCCCACAAGTCCATAGAATCCATGCAACTTAGGAAAAGCTGGTCTGCTGCAGAATCTGAAGGTTAGATTTGTAAAAATTCGAACTGATTTCATTCCATTGAGGATTTCTCAGAAATCCCTATTCACTGATAAAGTAACACCATAAGAAGTACCATGCTGGATCAGACCGAGGGTCCATCAAGTCCAGCACTCTGTTCACACTTTGGCCAACCAGATGTCAACCAGGGACCAACAAAGCAAGACACGGTGCAACAGCACCCTCCCACCCATGTTCCCCAGCAACTAGATTTGTAGAAGGGCAGTATGATACTGGCAGTTTTAATCTCAATTCCTTTTCTTATAATGCCTAACATGGAGTTTGCCTTCTTTACAGCTTCCGCACCCTGGGTTGACATTTTCATCGAGCTGTCCACCACAACAGTAGTGGCTCACACAGGGCACTTCATCAAAGGAACCCTCAAACCTACCAATGGCACTGGCTAATAAACTGTGGAATTGTGCATAGAAAGTGGTGCAAGGCCAGGCTTATGAAAGAACCTAGAGAAACTACTTTAGGTAGCAGACTCCAGAGTCAGCACCATTTCCCTACTTCTAGTCTTGTGACACTTTTAAAAACAAGCTCTAGTCCAGTGTAGGGCAATTTGGACTTTTAACTTTAAATATAAAATTGTTCAAGCTGGGAAGGTGATTAAGGATAGCCCCATCATAATGCACCTCTACTTGCTTCCTAGGATATTATTAGATTTCACTGAATCTGATTTATGGTCTCTGCTTTATGAGTTTTAATGTTTCTCCTTGACTCTCTTTCATTTCGGTAAGTTACTACAATTTCTTCATACTGTACGATACACATCACTTTTGTACTTTTGGTCTTCCATTTACTTATTTAAAAACATTTATTTATTTATTTATTTATTTATTACATTTTTATACCGCCCAATAGCCGAAGCTCTCTGGGCGGTTCACAAAAATTAAAACCACAGTAAAACACCCAACAGTTTAAAACACAATGTTTTAAAAAACATCCATTATGTCTACAGAACTTACAGATGAAGATTCCTCTAAATTAACATGAAATTTAGCATTGCTTTTTGTTATTATTTTCATTATTCACGCACAAAGCTTATTTTCCTTATTTGTGGGCCATTTTCATTCTTTTCTTTTCTTTTTCTTTTTATAAACTTATGAAAGCCATAGTAACGGGTTTGGATTTTTTAAAAATGTATTTCACAAACCAGACCAGACTCAACAGAACCCAGCAGGGTAATGTCATGGTCTGAAACACCTCAGAGAAAATTGGAGAAGCACATTGCTTATATTCACATAGCACTAGTGGAGGATGGTGGCTCCGATGTCAGTGAGGCAGTGAATCCACTCCGGGTTTTGGTGAGAACCAGTCAAAACTCTGAAGGAGTTATCCAAGGTGCCCTTGGATAGCTCCTTTAGAGTTCTGACTGAAACCTGGAGTGGATTCACTGCCCCACTGACTTTGGAGCCTCTACTGCATGACGACACAGCCTGAAGCATTGGTCAGGGAGCCTCTGATGGAATGGGGACAAAGATTCAGGAGCTCATGCTAGATTTTGGGGGCAGGTGGGGGACAATGATGTCTATATCTATATCTATATATGGCAAACTGTCCATCTGTCCATCTCTACCTTTGATCAAAACCTGCAAATTTGTACTGTCGCAATTTTGTAGGTCTCTATCTAAGGCCTTAGCTAGACCTAAGGTTTATCCCAGGATCATCCCTGCCTGTTCCCAGGATCCCCTATGTGTCATTTACATGAACAGGGATGACCTCGGGATGATCCCAGGATAAACCTTAAGTCTAGCTAAGGCCTGAGTGAAAGGGTGATCAAATTAGATAAGTTTGATAAAATTATAATTAGCAGGCCTATCTTGTCAGTCATGTTAGCATCCTTGAGTTTTCCAAGATGCAAATCTGACCCCAAAAGTTCAGTTGAAACAGTGGGCAGTATCCAGTACCGTTGTCCATTGCCATAGCACTACTGTAAGCAACCTCTAGAGCTATTCCAGTAGCATACACTGGTGTGATGGGTTTCGCAAGAAAAGCTGTCATGGCAGTTTATGCTATTGGTACAGTGCTAGAGGTCACTTACTCTAGCACTATGTCAATTTCTTATGTGGAGCAGCAGTGTTGAATACTGCCCAGAATCTACATTGTCCTTCATCTTCTGTGACAACCTATGGTTTCCTTCTGAATGTCTTGTATTTGCACTATGTTTGTATGGCTGTTGTATTTGCCACACTGGAAATTTGGTAAAGACCTATTCTGGGCATCTGGTAACATTTTTCTAATTGATTTGTCTTGTGTATGTGTGCACACGCTAAGGTATGAGCTGATGTGGTGTAATATATTTGATTCCCTTTATATTTTAGACATTCTATCCTAAGTGCAACTGAAGTGCATAAATGGAGCTAGACACTTCAGTGGGAAAACCATGCTCCTTTTCTAGCATAATGGAAGAAGGATATGACCTTACATTATTTGTTTTCCTAGCCATTACAATATTCAGTTCCACTTATGTGTTAAATCTGTCTGCATTCTTTCCCACTTTGTAATATTTCTGTTGTTCTGTCAATCACCTTCTGACTAGTTCTCCTATTTTCTTTATTTCCTTAGGTTTTCATTTTCTCACCTGAAATTTCCACTTTATTCCATCATTGCCTTGACATTGATGAATTAACCTTGGCTGTTGAACTTTGGCAGAAATGCTTTCAAAGCCCAACTTTTCATTTGAAAATCATCAATGTTCTTGATCTTTCTCTCTCACTGTCCTCCCCCCTCCACCTTTTCAAGGTTATGTTATTCAGCCTATTGATGAGAGTGTAGAAGCTCCTCAGCTGCTTTTGTGTCTCTTGTATACCAGGTTTAAAAAGGCTTTGCAACTTTTCAACCCAGCCTGGCTCACTTTCAGTAAGGAGCTACTGTAGGCTGGGAGAAAAGTACCCACAGCAACAGGAAGTCACTGCACCAACAGCTATATGCAGGGTTCAGGCAGAGGCTGGAAGGGGAAATACTTTCATATGGATTGTGCCAAATTCTAGAAGTTGAGGGAAAACTGCCTCCAACTTGTTAGAGCTTCTCTACATCTGTGATTTATTGCATGTTCATGATTGGCTACTCACGGAAGTTTACAGGTCCTTTACATGATGCCATCAACCGCCACGATGTCTCCCGCACCTTCCCCCAGTAATCTCACTTTTAAAAAGATCAGAGATAATGCACTATTTAAAATTATTGCGGGATATCATAAGCCACTAGATGGTGTGGGAAGGACAATGACTGGAGCGCCGATGGCAGAAAACTCAACTTATATCTGACAAGACACGACATATAGAACATCTTTGTTCCTGTGGGGTGGCAATACAAAAGCTTTCTTCTCTGCATGCCTTGTGTCTGTGAACTCACGTCCAGCAGAACTGTTCAGGGTGGTGAGGGGTCTAACCCAGACACCTTCCCCACTGAACTCAATCTTAGAGCCTTCGTCAGTTCGCTGTGATGCTTTAATTATCATTTCACAGATAAAATCTCTCGGATAAGTGCCGACTTAGATGCCATAATTATAGCAGAAGCTAACAATGGAGTGTCCAGCAACTCTGCGAGTAGGATTACACTGGATCAGTTTCAGCTGGTGAGTACCCAGGATGTGGACAAAATGCTTGGAAGAGTGAGAAGGAGGACTTGCCCTCTCGATCCCTTTCCTTCTTGGCTGGTCATCCAGGGAGGAGATGCAGTTAGACAACTACAGCATATTATTAATGCATCTCTCAGGCAGGGAAGCTTTACATCATGTTTAAAAGAAGCAGTGGTACGGCCACTTCTAAAAAAAAAAAAGCCCTCCCTGGACCCCCTGGACCTTAATAACTACAGACCAGTATCAAATCTTTTATTTTGGGGCCAGGTGAATGACAGGGCAGTTGCCTACCAACTCCAAGCAGTTTTGGATGATACAGATTTTCTAGACCCATTTTAAAACAGCTTCAGGGCAGGATATGGAGTTGAGACAGCTATGGTCACCTTAGTGGATGATCTACGGCTGAGTATTGACAGGGGGAGTGTGTCCTTGCTGGTACTTCTGGACCTCTCAATGGCTTTCAATACCATCGACCATGGTATCCTTCTGGAATGCCTGGCAGAAAGACGAAGGGGAAAAAAAGGAAGAACCCCATAAACGTCAAATGTCTGTTCTAGGTTTGTATCATGCTAAAAACTAGGGGAAAGAAAGCTAATGCTGGTTTATGTGATTCTGTGAGTAGGAATGAGAATCTGTAGAAAGAGATTTGGGGAAATTCCCTTGGACACAGATTTCAATGGGTTGTATCCAATGTGAGCCTAATTAAAGTCAAATTCATTGCAATGGGTGTACTCTAAGTAGGTGTAACACTGGTTACAACCTAATGAGACTTATTCATATACTTGCTGACCAGACATTCTGTATACAAGACCAGGCAATAGAATCATGTATACCCATTATCACATGGAAGATCCTGCACATGTGTTTGTATATCTGTGTACACATGTGCCCAATTCAGCCAATCCTTGCTCCTCCAAGACTTGGGAAGCATTGTGACAATCTAATACCCATGCTTATTATATATAGATACATGTTCCTCATTAATCATATGGAAACACAGTTTGGAGATGTGGCCAGCTGAAATCACAAAAGCATTTCTGGAAAGCAAATATGTTTTGAGGGTAACCATTTTAATAATCTCATTTTGAAATAATGCCTTGCACATTAGTTTTTTCATTGTTTTTCTTTACATGCAGGAAATCAAATAATCATGTGATTAATTTTTCTGCATGACATGTCTGTTTTTTTCAGTATAAGAGAAACATTACCACCATCATGGGCTGTAGGGAATCGAAGAGAAGGAAGCATTTCCCCCCCCCCCTAATGTTGAAGGAAGCATCACCTGTACGCATTTGCTTTCTTTTTTCCAAGCTAGGGGGCATTATACAGAGAAGAAAACAAGAAAAAAGAACATGCAAAACTGCATTGATTAATAAGGTTTCCCAAGACATTCTTTTTAAATGCCTCCTTTGTTACCTTTGCTTTCTCCTTCAGCATAGCAAAAAGGTGTCCATGAACTAGGCCAGTGATAAATGGAATTTTCAACCCTTTCAAAATCCAATTCATAACTGTCGGAAGATTTAGTATCTTTGCAATAAAAAATTATTTGCACTTGAAGGAGTGACTTGTCACAGAGAAGTATTTTTAGAAATGCTTACAAGTACCTTTGGAGTAGCTCCCTTCCTGACCATTCTTGCATTGTCTCGTGCACTTCATTAAAGAGTTCCATTTACCCAAGTTAAAAGTTTCTGAGATGCATGTTTTTCCAAAAACTATTTATTAGATTTATACCCAACCTTTCCACCAAAAATGGTGCTCGACAATATTAAGTTCAAGAGTTTAATTAGACTTAAAAACATAACATAAAACAAGTAAGTTAAAAGCAGAATTAAGAACACAACAATAAAGGAAATAAAAAGTATCCAACCCAATGAGACCACCTCTAGCAGTGGACTGGCTTACATGCCAAAGGCCTGCCTGAATAAAAAATATCATGAGAACTTAAGAAGAGCCAGGCTGGATCAGACTAAGGGCTCCTGCACACAACTTATGTAATGTGATCAAGGTCAGTTACTCATTGAAGTTTGTGGGTGCTTTTCATGATGTTGTCATCCTCTGGTGTCTCTCCCACCAGTTTTTAGCTTCATTCCATCATGATGTAACTCACCAAAAATACAGTAACAAATATACACAGCCATCAAAGTGCTGGTGGATATCTAGGATAACGGAATATTGCTTCAAAGCTGCAGCACCATCTGCTGGCTGTATAAATCGAACATATGGAATTTCCCCACAAATGAAATGGCCACAAAGGAAAAGGCAGAGACACATATATTGTGACCATCATAATCCCAGAAAGACACCACAAGAAGAAAGCCTGGTAAGGGTCTGGGATTTTTGCTTTAATGTAGAGAAGCCGTAAGAGCCCATCTAGTCCACTCTTCTGTTCACACAATGGCCACCCAACATCTTTGCCTGCCAGCAGAAAAACAACAGAGAGAAAGTCAACCTGGCCTCTCTCAGTTCCAGAGCCGGGGAGCAACACTTTGAGTTGTGCCCAGAAACAGACCAGCCAGTGAAGCAGCTGTAACAAAGGAGTCAGTTACATGCACATTCAGAAGGTGAACTCCAAGCGCGTTCATGGGTAGCACATTGCAACTGGAGGGTCTATGTATGTGTGATGTCCTCGTTCACCTGTGACATATTGCCTTCACCTGTACCGCCCACAGGTTACCTGACGGGACTATGCACGCCACTAGCACCCAGAACCACTTCAATCCCCTCTGTGCTGATGTGTGTGAGGGTTTAGGCCTACTGCTGCAGCTCTTCTCTCGCCTTTATTCTCTAGGCTCCACAACCCAGCAACCTGGCGCTCAGTTTCCCATTCCGCTGCCACCATTAATTGTTTTCTCCTCAGTCACTCCTCCACAGGCCACACCAGTTGTTTAAAAGTAATTGGAATTTATTAACATAAGTGCATGTACATAAGCTTATTGGTTTCTTCAGTTGAAATGCATATGGTTACAAGGTTCCTAAGCATAATGGTTTCTATCAGTTCTTTCTTACAAGCTTCCACTGTATAATTCTACTATCTATTCTGAAGCACAATAACCCACACCAAACCTTCCTATTCAGTATCTGCCTCTCACAGAACCATACACTTTACTGAATCTTAACCCCACACCAACACACTTCTGTCTCCTATCATACCCCTTACTTAACTGTCTTCCTCTCAGCTCAGACTCTATATAAAGAGCTACATTTCTCCAGCTTCTCCCCCTCTCACACAGCCAATCCAAGCACTCCCCCACCACTATCCAATCAGCACTCAGGCATTCACGCACACCCCTTTATGAACCCAACCTGTGAATACAAATCGTAAGTACATTGAGGCCTACTTCCTGGAACATTATGCCTAATTTAACCAATAACTTTGCATATATTTACATTTAATGTATAATAAGGCAGTTGAACATGTATGTACAGCTGCATACACAGAGAAATCCCTTTCAGACCTGCTCAGTGTGCAAAACTCAGAGGTGTGTGATCTTATCTGTTAGAGAGATAGAGAGAGAGAGAGAGGAGTTTAGTAAGTCTAATTCTTTGGATGCAACTGAGGCCTTAGCTAGACCTAAGGTTTATCCCGGGATCGTCCTGGGGTCATCCCTATTCATGTAAATGATACACAGGGGATACCCGGAGCAGGCAGGCACGACCCTGGGATAAACCTTAGGTGTAGCTAAGGCCTGAGTCTTACAAGAAACACAGTTAGCATACTGGAAATAAAGTTTTTACAGAAAACTTTTATTTGTTCAGTGGTTTATTTGTTTTTGTGCATGGAGGAGCATTCCATCATTTGAGCAAGTTGAAGTGGTCCAGGTACCACCACACAGGCCAAACTATGAATGAGCGAAAGGCATACCTGGTCACTGATAAGCACATTCACAGTGGAGAAGGACCTGTCGCTGCACAAGTGAGAGTGTAAGGAGTCAATCCTTCATCTAACCAGTGTGGACACAGAGTTATGTTGAAAGCCAGAAGAAAACAATGTGGGAGCTTGAAGGGGTGCTACAATATTCCAAATCCAAATCTTTATTATGCAACCAAAATAGGTTTTAGCCAACATCAACAGCATCAACAATAGACACCACAAGGTACAATATAAAACAGAGTATTATAGTAGTTCGGTCACAATAATATATATTAATTACAGTTCCGTTAATTAATCATTAGGATATGTGAGCTGGTAGATGGAACGATGGAGGGAAGAAGAGACTTGGGATGGACAGAACAGCCTTAATTCTGTACACCTCAATTTTATACATGACCAATAGAAGCCCGTTCCATACTGTTTTCAAATGCATGTGTAGATTTTTTTTAATCCACACAGAATTCTCTTTAAAAAAACAACAGGTTAACAAGATGATCATTTTGTTCATGCTGCCATTTAGGGTTTATTTTTTTAAAAATCCTTCCTTTCTTTTACAGTTTCTAGCCACTCTGTACACTTTCTGTACACACTGTACACTTTCTGTACAGAAAATGTACAGTGTCCTTGGGAGGCTACCAGAGGCATGGTTTGGGGGGTGGGGGGACAATGAATTTCCCCATTGGTATATGGCAGTGTTTGGATCACCTCACAGAATTTGGCAATAAGAAGCTAAAGTCTCAGGCCTATGCTTGACAGTGACAGGAGCGCTGCATCGTCTGCATATAGAAGTATTGACAAAGATCTGTTTGCCAGTCTGGGAGGATGTGAGTTTATCTTTTTCAAGGACTGAACCAGGGAGTTAATATAAAAATTGAACAAAGTGGGGGCAAAGGCACACCCCTGTCTTACTCCATTATAGGTGGGTATTAATCCTGTTAAATGACCAGCATAGCTGCATCTGACTTTCAAATTTGGCAAGAGTGCAGATTCTGGAGCACACACACGCACACCCCGTTAAATTGGGAGCTACAGATCAGGTAATTTCACTCCAAATGAGGACTGCCCCCAAGTCCTCAAGTATCCCTACAAGGGGGGGGGGGGGGAGCTTTTCAGAACTGCATTGGAGAGAGTGTCTCCTGTAAAACTCTGAACGTCTGTGATAACCCAAAATAGAAGCTAATCTTACCAGAAATTAGCTCCCAAAGCTAATTTGTCCATCAAAGCTGTGTCTCTGTAACAGCTGCAGAGAAAAGAGGTCATTGTCCCCTTGGTAACTGAAAGTATGTTTTGGGATTAAGCAATCTGCCCCACTATTTCCCCCCCAGGAAATAGGAAAAAATGTCACCAATTAAGTTTTTTACCACGGGCATACTCCATAAAGAAATTGACAGTTATGTCACCAGCCCAAACTTTAGACACAGGGAGAATTCAACTGAGTACCAACTTATCTGGAAGCTGTTGGGATAAGCAGCTAAAGAGGTAAGCAAGAATAATGATTTTATTTATTTATTATTTATTTATTACACTTATATACCACTCCCATAGTCAGGGCTCTCTGGGTAGTTTACAGAAATTCTAAAATTGAGATAAAAACAAGTATACAAAATTTAAAACTCTAAAACACAATTTTGCCTTGCACATATATATATATATATATATTCTGGACCCACTTATTTATTTAAAGTAATATTCAGTCCGCCTTAAAGGGTGGAACCACTGTTTTCTGGAATAATTAGTGCCTTGCACTTGATGTGGGGGAAACTGTTTCTTAAATGTGCATTTACCTCATTCACAAATAAAGTGAAGATTGTGTGGAGGAAGAGGAAGAGGAGGAGGAGGAGACGGAGAGTAAAACCTGCCCCCCTCCCTGCTTTATTTCACTGTGCTCTGTCACTTTAAAGATCTTTTTCTTCCTGCTTCCTTTACTTTTGGAATTGGAGCCAGACTGGGAAACTGCCTAAAACCAGCAAAAGCACTGTGAGGTAAAGACACTATAGATAAATGGGGCAAAAACATATTTAAAACACATGTATCGGACGGCATACAAAGGCTGCAGTTCAATACAGCATTAGCCTAATTTAAATTATCTCTGCTTTAGATTATAACTAAAACCGGCTCTGACATAGTGACATCAAGTTCACAGTCCTTGTGATTTACCAGCTCCAGGGCAGATGGAAGCCCTGATACAGAAACATGCCATATGCCATCAGTCTTACATCCCTAGTCAGCTGACCGCCCTGCATAAGTGAGGTGCACAGTGGCTAGGGATGGGAACATTGCCATGCAATGCTAGAGATAACTACACAGAATTAAGTCCCATTGACTTCAATCTATTTTCAGTCTGTGACATTTTCACATGGGCTTACTTGTAAATCCATTCCTTCTGCATTAATCTAATTCATCTCCAAGAAAATTTGCATATCAATACATGGATATAAATGTGCATTTTAGAATGTGCTTTCTCTCAAAATATGTACTTTTAATAGTATTTTATTTCAAAGGACCTATTTCTAACCTCAGATGCATACACCAGTGTGGTGTAGTGGCTAAAGTGTTGGACTGGGAGTTGGGAGATCTGGGTTCTAGTCCCCACTCGCCCATGGAAACCCACTGGGTGACTTTGGGCCAGTCACAAACTCTCAGTCCAACCTACCTCACAGGGTTGTTGTTGTGATGATAAAATGGAGAGGAGGAGGAGGATGTACACCGCCTTGGGTTCATTGGAGGGGGGAAAGGCAGCATATACATGCAATAATAAAAGAAATACATACATACATAAATTATGCTATTTTTATTTTTTATTTTTGAGCAGAACATGTTGCAGGATTCAGGAAAGCACAAAACCTATTAAATAGCTGAGTGAAGATGCCCACAAAACACCAGCTTAGTAAAGTAGAAGAGACTGGATCATCGTATCTGTGATGTTTGTGGTAGCTCCATTCCTGGAGCCAGGCCAGGATTTCTGAATGCCCTGGGCTATGCACAGCTAGTCCACCCTGGGATTTATACTAGGCCAGATCTACAGCAAGCAAGATATAACACTTTGAAAGTGGTTTGAAAACTGTAGGTAGAGTGTGTCCTTGGCCCCAACAGTTGTCAATACCATTATAAACGATTTCAAAGCAGTAGTATAGATCCTGCCCTAGACCCGCCAGGCAAAGGCCAATTTGCCTGTGGCTGTGTATACAAGGAAGGCCCCATGGATAAACTATTCATCTCCAAGTTTGGTATGAATCCAGGGGTCCCAGGCCCCTGGACACAACATTACCCTCAGCCTGGATATAAAGAGGAAGAAAGCCTTCCTCACCTAATTGAAGATCAACTAACAGGTAACCCTATACCAAGAGATATCCTGGAAGCAGATAATACGGTCTTGCAGGCCGCAGGTCCTGTGCCATCGCCATAGGACTGAAAAGAGACCCACATGTAAAACTGAATGCATAGAGTGCTGTCTTGACATGTTTGGGAACCTGGAAAGGCAGTTGTACATGCGGAGATCTTGTCAGACTTGATAATCAATATCCACAGCTCAGGTGCAGAGACTGCTGATGCTTTGCCCCACCTGCCCTACTCACCCTACCGCACACTCACTGTAAATATGTAACAAGTGTGTCCTCTGTCCTCAGCAATTTCCCAAATCTTCCCAGAGTCTGAGAGCTCAGCTTCATGACCCTCCTGTATCCAGCCCTATTTTAGCATTTTGGACTCACCCCACAAGACTCAAAGTAAATTGCACTGTGTGTCAGACACCTGATTAAGTGATCCTGCTCTGAGGGTGCTAGGAGCACAGTCCTTTTTTATTTTGGCCCTTGAGGAGCTACTGTAAGGAACTGGAGACATTCTCTGAGGAGATTCTACACGAGGCTTTTACTGTGCACTCGTTATTCACGGTAGTTTGCAGGTACTTTATATAATGTCATCCTCCTCCACAGCTTCCCCTGTGCTTTACAACCATTACCACATATTTCCCCCCCCCCCCCTAACAAAGAAAGTCTGGTATTTTTCTCAATGGCATTATAGAAGCCTCATGTATTTGTGCAATTCCACTATACTACAGCACCACCTAGTGGTTGTTATGGAACATATAGAAAGTCAGATAAAGAAAAGCCGGGGGGGGGGGGACACGTAAAGGAGGCGATCAAAGAATCTGATAAAGTTGTAGGATAAAAGCCTCATGTAGAAAAGCCATGAACGAGTTCTGAGGAGAACTAGTTGAAGAGATTCAGAGAAGGAGAGCTGGAGATTGAGAAGACTACAGAGAGAGGTGGGGAGGGAGTAAAAGCCACAGTCTGCAGAAGTCAATAGAAGAGAAAGTAGCTATAACCTCCTGCAGAAATTTTCCAATAGCAACTCTGCAGCCACAAATGATTCTCAGACAGGTCTAAGAAACCACTCACCCATTAATTATTGGATTTCTTCCCTCCCCACCCCCTCACGCCCTCTGTTTTGTGGTTTGGGGACTTATCTTAAATTGTACACATAGCTGGAATGTTCCTCTTGCTCCTTGCCCTCTTTCTTCCCCCATCCCTGTTAAATAAGTTCTGGTTCTTGGTTTTTCGCTGTTCTATTAAGTTTTCCAGTAGTTGTTTCCTGTACCTCCTTTCAGGAAATGAAGGACCTGCCAGTCTGGACACACCATAAATTATTCGCATTTTTCCCACTCATCTGTTCCACTACAATAAGGGGTTTTGGAGAGGGAGTGTGAAAAGTTACCTGTCTTTTCTAGTCCAGACAGAGTTTTCTTAATATTTAATGCAGACATGAATGTTGCATAACATATTTGTTTTTGTTTTTAGTATGACAAAAGACTGCAGGTGGGGGGAGAGGTAATCAAAGCAAAAGAAGCAAACATCATAGCAGAAAAAATGAAAAGTCACTGAAATTTTGCTACCATTTCCCAATTTGAAACCACCTGAGAGGGAGTAATTGGGAACAAATGCACGGGGGAAGGAGTGCTCTGTGTTTTCCCTCTGTGCTCGCTCTGAGCTCTCCTTCCTCGTCAGTATATAAGAGTTTGCAATGGCCTAAGGGAATGTATCATTTTTATCTCATTTATTTTTATCTCAACCCTTTGAGGTGGGTTAAGTAGGAAAATAGTGAGCTGCCCAAACCCCGTGAGATTTGTGGCTGTGTAGTAATTGGAACGTGGGTGTCACGTGATGAAACCCAACCTTCTAAGCTAGGAGTGGAGATCACATGCAACCCTCCCATGCACACAGGCCTTTACTGAGGTCCCACAGATACCTGGGGGGGGGGGAAACCCTGTTTCTGATCTCTCCATGACCTTTGGCTCCTTTCCCCAGAGAATCCCCATACAATTTGCTGTTTTCTTGCTCTGCTTGCAGGAAGGAAAGAGCCATCTTTATCAGGATCACTGGTGTATGTGACTGTGTGTTTGTATGGATGCATGTGTGTGTGTGTGTGTGTGTGTGTGTGTGTGTGCTCACGCGTGTATATGCATGCCTTGAATGAAAGTGTGTGTGCATCCACTCTCAGGGCCCAAAAGGTTGTGCACCCATTTTTCTAAGCAGTGTGGCACGCTAGTCCACCTGTGCAGACATAATACCTGAATAGCTCACTAATGAATGACTCACTGAGTGCTGAACATTTTTCTCTGAGTAATGCTCAGCAGTCAGTCCATCCATAGTAAAGATATTCTTGTGCACATACCATTCATATAACTTCAGTACTCAGGTGCATGTCTCTCTGTGGGTGTGCACATGCACACTATTTATTTAGTTTATTGCATTTATATCTCACCCTTTTTCCTCCAAGGAATCCAAGGTGGCGTATATAATAATCCTCTCCATTTCTATCTTAACAACAACAACAACAACAACAACAACCCTGTGGGGTAGGTTGGGCTGAGAGTCTGTGACTGGCCCAAAGTCACCCAGTGGGTTTCCATGGCCAAGTGAGGACTAGAACCTGGATCTCCTGACTCCCAGTCCAACAGTTTAGCCACTACATCACACTACACCACTAACTCCCCCCCCCCAATAGGATTGTTGGAATATTGAGTCAATATTACTCTCCCCTTGTTATCTTGTTGAACAGTATATAGATTAATATGAACTCTAGCTGGAACTATTGATTCAGCGAATAATCCTGAAATGTGCTTTTCAATTACACTCAGAAATTGGTCTTTTGAATTTCCAAATTATGCAAGGCAAAGCAGATTCAATTTAATCTGCACAGGGAGGAGATATTTGCAGTAGCCTTGCACGAGCAGGTCGTTTTTACAGTAATATGGAAGGAGGATTTAAAAGGTGGAGGGAGGCTGACTTTGTTGTATTGTCTGTTGCTGCCCTCCAGTGGCCAAGCTATGCACTGTTTCTCAATCAAATCAAGGTAATTTGCTAACCTGATTCATTTTGGTTCGAGCTGTATGACTGGAGCTAGAGGTATTTCTCAGTCTAAAAGCTGGTGAATATTTTCGTAGCATTTCACTTGTGGAAACCTAAAGCCATGCTACAGCACCTTCTTAAGTACATGGATCTCTTAATTATGGACACATTCCATTCCTAAAAATATGCATTCTCAGCTCTCGTACAAGGGTAGGACTGAAAACAGAGAGAGAGAAGGGGGGGACGCAAACAAGGCAAAGGAAAGACTTTGAGTGATGTATCCTAAAAATACTTCTATATAAGATCTAAATTTTAAACATCCCATATGTGGAATGGGGGGAAGAGTTGTTGGGGGGAAGAATTGTCTCCTAAATGGTTATCAGTCCTTTTCTTGCATGACTCTAAATACAGAAAAAATGTCCAGTGTTATTTTAATTTTTAGAAACCTTTTTAAAACAATGTTACTCTCTGTGTTACGTTACTAGTTTATTTCTGTTTCAATTTCAGCTACGAAAATCCTTGGAAAGTACTAAAGAAGTGCTGGCAGTTCACAGCATCATGTAAAGGACCTGCAAACTTCTGTGAGTGGCCAATCACAGGCATACAATAAATTGTTCATGCTCCTAGTTCTCTCCGCATCCTCCTCACTCGCAAAGACCCTAAAGGCACTTAAGCAATGCATTATGCATTTTACCTAGGTTCAGAAGTGTTAGGTGTTGTCACACATTGTTCTATGCTAAAGGAAAAAGTGTGTGGCCTGCATCACCTTTCACAGCCACCAAGATCCTCCAGCTAGACATCCCATTCCTTGAACTTGGAATCTAGCTTCAGAACTTTCAGAAGCATCACTTGTCTGGTCATTGAAATGAAGCTTATCAGTGAAACCCAATTTTGAAAAGGGTGTTTTGAGCTCACACACACACAAGGAGAAAAAGGTATTTGGAGTAGAACCACTTGGATTCCATTCCATGACAGAGCTGGTCTTTTTCAATCCAACGGCATTCTGGAAAAGCTCTCAAGGATTACATTCCATCTGTTGGTGGGGCCAAAATGTGGTTCTTAACCATCTTAACCCTACTCACAAATAAGCAATACAAGCCTGTGCATGTCAGTTCAGAAGTACAGAGGACTGAATCACTCAGCAGCACTTTCAAATAGCATCCCAAATGCTAAGCCTGTGCATGCTTACTTAGAAGTAAGCAGGAGAACCAAGTATACTCACAAGTAAGCAGGAGAAACACACTCAGCAGCTTCCTCTCCCCAGCAAGGAGAAGCTCTCACCTGCAAACAGCTCATAAGAGTGCAGAGGGATATAGCACTATGAAAGTGGTATGTGTCAATGGGCCCCAACAGTTGTCAGTGCACTTCGATACCGCTACAAAGCAGTAGTGTGGCTCCTGCCTTTTGCATACCGCTTTCATACCACTTTCTTAGTGCAGTGTCCTGCTTGGTGTCAATTAGGCTACATTGGGCAGAAAAGGGAAAGCCAGGAAAATAAAACTGCAGGAGATGGAGAAAGAAAAGGATTCTAAGGTCTATGGTGCAACCACACGTGGAATACCGTGTACTGTTCTGATCACCCCCCCTAAAAAAAATATTTTAGAGCCCGAAAAGATGCAGAAAAGGGCAACTGAAATGATTAAAGGGGTGAAGCATCTCTCCTAGGTTACAACAGCAGGGACTGTTTAGCTTGGAAAAAAGGAGGGGGCAGGATCTACACTACTGCTTTTAAACGGTTTATAAGAGTAGTGACAACTGTTGGGGCGCAGAACACACTCCATATTCAGGTTTCAAACCGTTTTCAGAGTGTCATATCCTTCTTGGTGTAGATCTGGCCCTGATAGAGGTGTACAAGATTGTGCATGGTGTGGAGAATGTGGATAGGGAGACACTTTTCTTCCACTCTCAGAATACTAGAACCTGGGGACATCCCATGAAGCTGGTTGGTGGGAGATTCAGGACAGAAAAAAGGAAATATTTCTTTACACAGCACATAGTTAAACTATGGAATTTGCTACTACAAGATGTAGTAATGGCCACCAATTTTGATGGCTTTAAAGGGGGGCTTAGACAAATTCCTGAAGCTGTCAACGGCTCCTAGTCCTGATGGCTATGTGCTGCCTCCATCATCCAAGGCAGTAAGCCTATATACACCGGTTGCTGAGGAACACGGGCTGGAAAAAACTGTTGCACCTGTGTCTTGCTTGTGGGTCTCTGGTCAGATATGCAAATGTTGGACTAGGTCATAGGCTGTGCTGGGTAGGGAGGATAGGAGTTGCAGTCCAACGTATTTGAAGATCACCAGGTTGAGGAAGACTGAGTTAGATGAATGATACCAAGATGTTTCTTACTGAGGCCTTAGCTAGACCTAAGGTTTATCCCGGGATCATCCAGGGGTAATCATGTAAATAACACACAGGCTATCTCGGGAGCAGGCAGGGATGATCCTGGGATCAATCTTAGGTCTAGCTAAGGCCTTAGTGTCATCAACATTTGGCTGAAATGTTTGATCATTGATATCCCATTCATATATGAAAATCGTGTTTCCTCAGGAATCCCAACATTCTAAACCAGGAATCAAGTACAGTCACAGAAAGAAAATAAGGGAGGTACAGGTGCGGGACCACCTCCATGGGCAAGAGAGGCTTCCCAGGATCGTGGGTGGAAAAGACAGGAGGGGTTCCCCTCCAACAAATCTACTGAGTATATATGTATGCATATGCTCTATACATCCGCCTGCTCCATGTTTGTGTATAATTCAATAATCCAAAACCTGCCGGTTTAAAAGACCAGAAGATAAGGCTTTCTTATCTTGGTCCAAACTCCACAAAGCCACGAGATTGGAAGTGAAGGCTGATGCCTTATCTGACATGCCCTTTGATCGGTCATGATGTTATGCAATGTCACAAATTGCGCTTGCTTACAACTTAGTGTGTAAGTTGCTTACAACTTAGTGTGGATCTACACTTCTGCTTATATTGATTTTTTGAGCCTTTGTAACATTGTAACGTGTATCACTACCTTGTATACTGTTGCTCAGTAGCATTACTTGTAACATTGTTGCGGAGCACACTGTTCTGTGTTGTTGTTTCTTCTCGTTTCTGTGATCCTTGCAATTCCCAGACTGTCCTTTCTCTGTGCCTCCCACTTCCTTGTTTTTGTATTTTCTGCACCTCTCTAGCTAACATTCCTTTATGCACATGCTCTTAATTTCAAATCTTTGCGGCGGGAGTTCTTCAGAGAGAGTGGTTTGTGGATTGTCGGAATTGTCTGTCTCTTGAGGAAAGTGTAGGGATGCCTGGTGAACGGAATGCGTTAAATCTTTCTCATTTTTTAAACATTATTTCCGTGGCATTACACGCAACCTACCTCAGGTAAAAACTTTTTTTTAAAAAAAATTAAAGGATGCACATATGCGCATAATTTAATTTATTTTAAAAAAATAAATTAAGAATGCGCATATGCGCATCCTTTAATAATTTTTTTTTTTTAAAAAAACTTTTTACTCAAGGTAGGTTGCGTGTAATGCCACGGAAATAATGTTTAAAAAATGAGAAAGATTTAACACATTCCATTTACCAGTTCTAACAACGGTTACTGAAGGCGCATAGAGGAAGTTACATCAGACAGGAAGCCCGGTGAGGGATCATGTGTCATTAGTTTCGCAATGCGACAGAGAAGACATCGTAACAACGGAGCACATTGAAAGAAGTCTAACGACGCAGAAGTGTCACAACGAAAGGTAAAATGATACAAAACCTTTCTGTATAACGTTATAAGGAACACATCACGTGATCACTGACATCATCCAGAGCTATCTTACAGCTATAGTAATGTAGATTCAGCCTTACCCTCTATGCACCCACACTTTTCCTGGCTCTTTCAGGTTTCTTTCTGGCATGTGCAATTTTCAGGAAGATTACTGAAACCCTTTCGATTTTAGTAAGGTTATAACAACCCACTCCCCTGATTTTCATTTAACCTTATGGAATCCTAATTTTAATTATTTACTGTGGCTCCAATAATAAGAAAGGGAAAGGAAGATCAAGACCAAACTTTGAAATTTCAGAATCTCTATTTATGAATTAGGGGGTAGCATTTACCTACTTCAAATAAAACATGACTTTTTACTGTATTGAAAAATAAATTGGCCTTGATTTAAGGCATTAATATCACCTGAAAGTAAAATGGATACAAACTGGTATGAAGCAGAGAAGTTGCAGGGCCAAACAAAATGTGATGATGGAAATGTGTGAAGACTTATCCAGTCTCATCAAACGTTGGCAAATAGTAACACAGGATAGAGGGTGGGCCTGGGGTCCCAATCCAGATCAAGACCATGGCAAGAGGGAGGATTTAATTCTTCCCCCAACTCATTTTCATGATGGACCCACCACCATCACCCAAAGCTACTGTCTTGTTAAGAAAAGCATATATGTGCCTATATTGTCCCCTATATTTGCCCCCTATATAATGGGGCAAATTGCAGCTGGGGAAACATTTCATCAACAAAATGACTCAGGAGAAAGTGTTAATCTCCTCCTCCCCCACTGCACTATGGTCTAATCTGGATTGAAACACAGACCCATGACTGCTATTTGCAAAAATTTAAAGACACCCCCATGGAGTTTTTCATGCATCTCTGTCATTACCTCTAGTTTGGTCCACAGACAGGGAAGCAACTTACCATGAGCAATCCTTCATTTTGCGGGGGTGGGGTGGGGGACACCCCATAGTCTCTTGCTAATTACATTGTGCAGACTCTTCTGAACTATCACTGTGGTGGTGAGTTTCATACTAAAATATTGAAGACCTGCAATCTTACAGTGATTTGGGATGTTGATCCCAATCAGAAACCATATGCTGAGCTGACCTACTTAAAGCAAGCTCAGCATACTCAATGGGGAAGAATGTTTGAGGCCTAACCACCTACATTCATGCTCGTAATTGTCATCTGAGTCACTATTAACTAAGTAGTGCTTTGTCCTGATTTCTCCCCTCTTTCTTTCTTTCTTTCTTTTCCTTTTTTTGCAGATTACATTTTATCAGGATGAATTAACCAAATGGCTTTCTTTAGGGACCAGTTGTTAATCAAATTCATACAGTCTATCTGTTCTTTTGTCTTTGGCTGTGAGTGACCTAACTCATCTAATTCCGCTATATGTCTGATTCAAAACCTAAAAATATTGCTGTAAGCTTTTCAGCGTTTCTGGCCACACCTCACTGGCAAGGAGTCCTGCCAGGCTTGCAAAGTAAATCAGATGATGGCTGAAGGAAAAAAAGTGAATGTCAGCACATCAGTTTCTCCACTGGATCTAAATTTAACTACCCAGCATTTGTTAAAGATAATATTACATCAAATGAGTTGTGTCCTGCCTTACCACAGGACTCCTTCTGATGCTTCCTTTGTAGACTTTCAGACTCATTAGCTGGCACAGAATTTGTTGAAGGAGCTTCTCTCAGTAGCCATTATGGTCTAGGGCAGAGCTCCTGTTCTCCAGGACTTTCAAACTAATGCATGCGCTATTGGAACAGGGCCACCTGATATCTGATATTCTGAAGCTGTGGAAGGTTGTGGCACTTAACTCCCTTTTTGCCTCTGTTTTAACTAGGGTGGAAAAGGATGGGAAGGAAAAAAAAACAGCGGCAGCTAATGAGAACGGCAAATGGTGCCAAGTCACACATCATTTCAGCATGTTGAAATCAACACTGTGCTTAATATACCCTTTTAATGAATTTATTAGAGCCAGTGAATGATCTGTTAGGCTCCTTTCTGATATTCAAGACAGGTTATATAGGGCTTCCAGAAAATCTCACATTGTGAAGATTTGCAGGAAAATAAAGCTGGGCCCATTCATGTCTCTTCCCCTTTTTTTAAAGATGTGCACATTGCCAGCAATCCAGTGTCAGATTCATTTCTAAACAAACGGAGCATGTTCGACTTCCGCTATTCTAACACCAGGAATTGAGTACAGCCACACCCATGGTCAGAGGGAAAGCATTTGGAACATCTGTTTGTGCATTAGGGATGGGATTTATATGGTTCAAAATCTGTTTTTTACTGAAGGGGGAAGCAAGTTCACCAACTCCCCTGCTGTGTTCATAAGCAAGGCAGGGGCTAAAGGCCTGTGTACAGCCTGTTCTGTGTGTATCTGCTGAGCCGCCATTACTGCAGTTTGGAACGTCTTCCATAGCAGAGAAGGATTCTCAGGCTCTGGACTGGCTCTGCCTAGGTTGGCAATTTGGCCTTTCCAGACAGAAGGGGCTACAAAATCCTTCCTACATGGGCCCAGACTTTGCCTTAATAACAACTGTCTTTGGTATGTTTTGATGAGTCCTTCTACTCTGATTCTTGCCTTCGTTCCTTGGCTTTGACACTCTGGCACAGATCCTGGCTCCCAGCTTCTGGCTCTCTTCTGCCTGCTGTCTATGGCTCAGCCCTCAACCCAGAATGGAATAGGCAGCTCACCATTCTAGATAGCTCCACTGGACGATACCTGCAGCAGAGAAGTATGATTCTTCATCTTCACCACCCACCAGCATAGAGTAGGATCTAAAATAATGACCTCTAGCCTCTATTCAGTCAGAGGTATTTTGAGCCTTCTAGCCAGCACACAAACCATTTCATTGCCTTCGGTAACTTGGAATACCAAGGAGATGGATGAGTTCTACTATTTGAGAGAGGACACTTAGAAGCAAGTGTGTCTACAGTCCATTTCTTCATTCCGGGGGTTGACTAGGACATCAACAGGAGCTGGGGCCAGGAAAATATCCTGGAGTCTTCTGGAAACTATCAGGACCCACAAGCTTCTATGTAGTGCTCAAATTACAAGGGTGACAGAGGGGAGTCTGTCCCATTTTTAGAAAGCCACAGAGGAAGAGGCAGGACTTTTCTAAAATTGGGAAGTTGGGGGTGGGGCGCGTATAGATTCCATTTAGGATCCTCACACACCTTTCCTTTTGTGATTCAAGCACTCACCCCTGCAAAGGCTGAGGGCATGTCTAGACGAAGTGATATCCCGGGGATTGCCCCAGGTTCATCCCTGTGCATCCACATGATGCACAGAGGATCCCGGGAACAGGGAGGGATGATTCCTCCCTTGCCCTGGGATAGCCGGGACGGCTTTAATCCTGGCTTTTCACGCAGTCTTGGGATCGTCCCGGGACCACGGGATATGTGGGCAGCCATCCCGGTTTCTTCCTGGCTCCTCGTGAGTAACCGCGAGGAGCCAGGAAGCAGGCATAGGGCACGGAGCTCTTCAAGCTCCGTGGTTGTGCTTTTTATATTGTATTTTGTAATTGTGCTTTTAACATGTTGGTTATTTTATTATGGTTTTAATTTTTGTGAACTGCCCAGAGAGCTTCGGCTATTGGGCGGTATAAAAATGTAATAAATAAATAAATAAATAAGCGCTCCATGCCCATTGGGGGTGGGGGGGAGCGGGGGTGGGGCTTTTTTTAAAAAAACACACAAAAAACACACCCTCACTGTTTTGCTGGAGCACTCGTGCACTCCAGCTCCTGTGTTTTTTTTAAAAAAGTATGGGCACGACGTCCTCCGTCCTCCTGGGACGTTGCGTGCTGCATGTAGACTGAGGGGGAGTATCTTGCGATCATCATATTGCGAGATCACCCCCCTCCACCCGCCTGGTCTAGCCATTCCCTAAGTGCTTCTTTAACCTCAAACCTTATGAGACAGTAACTTGCCCATGAGAGATGGAACCATTGCTGACTCCCCAGCCATAAAACATCTTCTTCCACAAATCACACACACTGTGATATCCAGAACTTAAGAATACATTTTCAGGCAGTGAAGAATAATTGGTTCTATTTCAAGTCCTTAATATTTTGCACCGTCTGTGGGAATAAGCAATATTTTTTTATTAGATACATGATTTATTTACTTACTGTATTTATACAGCTGCCCCACATAATTTAATGATGCAAATTATTTTGTTAAAGGTAATTATTTTTGTCTAAATCTACATTAGAGTCAGCACTCCATACTTTTCAGGCCCTGTCTGCTCATGTACAACAGAAGAAGGGAAGGCTTCCTTCAGAAATAATAGTTACCTTGTAGAGGAAACAGTTTCCTCAGAACATGTCTGTTCCAAAATATATTTCCTCTGACAATCTGGAAAAGGCTTCATTGTACAGGAGTGAAATGATGGCATTTTCCTTCTAATGCTTAATGCAGCCAGGTGAGTTGTTAACTAATCTTATAGCCATGTGCATAAGATCCCCGTACCACCTGCCAATGGCTATTTCTCTTCTGTCCTCCTAATTCAGTTCCAAGACTTTAGTCATAAAAAGCTTGCCTTAAATAAATGCCTGACGTGTGGAATAAGTATTTTATGGATATCTCCCTCCAAATGGGTAAAACAGCATCTCTTTTTGGCTCAGTATAGAAATGTGAGACTCTTCAGCAAAGAGGAAAGCCAGCCAGCGCTGTGCAAAGCTGGACGGCCCCACTAGCTTTCCAGAGGTCTAAGCTAATAGTAGTCTGTGGAAGTATAAAATGAAACCTATCATGTTTAGCAAGTGAAGAAGCATGTCAGTGTGTGAATCTGCTTTTGGCCATGAATCCATGGCAGGATGTTGATGTTTTATTCTTTTACTATGTACATTGATGGTGCTATATAAATAAATAAATAAATAATACCCCTGGGTGACACTCATTCTTAGCCTATTGGGTTGTAGTTTCCTTCTATGTCACCCTGCCCATATTGTATGAAGGGATGATAAGTAATAAATTATTACGATAAGTAATAATAATAAACAAACTCATCTTTCTTTCTTGGGACCTGTTTCCACTGCATACCAGCCATGTGCAAGCAGGCAAAAAATGTGTCCACAATGCAGCATCTGCATGCTGATCAGATGATGTCTAGAGATACTGGCCTCAGCTAGACCAGGAGGTTCTGTGACAATCTTGCGACTTTATGATCGCAAGATCGTTGCACTGATCTACACATGGCGCGTGACATCGCTCCAGCCATTTTTTTGGTTTTGTTTTGTTTTAAAGAAGAAGGAGCACACGAGTGCTTGTGCAGAGAAGGTAAGTCTTTTTTTAAAAAAAATTCTCTGCTCACCCCACACACCCCTGATGGACACAGAGCTCCTGAGGAGCTCTGCACCCCATGCGTGGGTCCCAGCTCCTCGCCAGTAATTGTGAGGAGCTGGGACAAACTGTGATGGCTGGCCACACTTTCCACAGTCTTGGGATCAGCCTGAGACCATGGAAAAATCAGGCTCAAAGGCGAGGGCAAGTCCTAGGGTAAGGGAGGGATCATCCCTCCCTGATCCCAGAATCTCCTGTGTGTCATGTGAACACACAGAGATGATCCCGGGGATCGCCCCGGGATGTCGCCCCATCAAGCTATGGCCACTGAACCCCTTGAATTGTGTGTGCCATCTTCTCTTGCCAGAACTATACATTCATGAGGCGGCTGGTGCTAGCATGGAGTCGCTGTCCTCAAAAAGAACTCCCAAACGCTCCCCGTGTCACTGACAGCCACTGCAGCAATGTATGGAGCAGTGAGACATGAAGAGATTCCACACCATTTAGAAGGTTCCCCTATAGAACCAAGGGTGGATTCCTGCATTGAGCAGGGGGTTGGACTCGATGGCCTTGTAGGCCCCTTCCAACTCTGCTATTCTATGATTCTATGATTTATGATTATTCAGCAGCTAGCAGTTTGCTGGTTTAACGTGCAAAGCCCTAGAAAGATAGGCAACAGGAAGTTGGAGACAATAGGCTTCTCGGACTGACTGTGATTGGATCTCCCCGTGCTTTAATTTTTACCTAAGAAGTATATTAATTTTTAATTAAAAATTAAAGATCCAATTAAGCAAATTATTTTTTATTTTTAACCTTTTTAAATTAAGTGTTGCTTTAGTAGATAAAGGAGCAGGTGCCTGGATTGAATCAGAGCAGTAGTGTTGCAGAACGGAGTATCGTTAACCCTGTTTTTCTGTTCTAAGCCATTCTCCTGTTAGCCCCATTCAGGAAAACAATCAATTAATCAAATTTATTACTGTCATAGACCAGCAGATTAAAAAGAGATACAGAAATACAGTAATTATAAAAGAAATACAGTCATTATAAAAGCAAGATACAGTAATTATAAAAGCAAGCCAAATTAAGAACAGGGAGACAAGAGTCACTAACCGACAGGTTCAAATAACTACAATTACAACTATTATGAAAGCAATCCAGTTAAAGATAGGGGAACAAGAGTCATGTATCTGAAACACAAGATGTCATAGACGTAATAGTAATGGTACCTCTATAAAGGCTTACTATCCTTGATTTATCATATTTTTTCTGCAGGTGATAGCAGATGCACAGAGTCAACATCAGTGTGAAAGGGCACACGTGTGTGTAGGTCCCTTCCACATGAATGCTGAAAGTATGGACATGGGAGGGGCGGAGCCAGTGGACACAATAACACCCAGGCAGGACCAATGGCAGTAATCTTCTGCATGTTCAGTAAACAAGGGAGGGCAGTTATAGACCTATGACTTGTTCTGCCTAGGGCCAGGTGACCATAGGCAAGTGCAAACCGACTGGACAGATCAACCAACCAACAGGGTGACAGATCATAGACACAAATTGGGTGTGTCTAACATGGGTGTAGGTATTATGCCAGTACATAGTTATATTCTCTGTACATGAATTCTCTTGGGGGGAGGAAATCTGGTTTTGTATCCTGCAGCTTTCTATATATATATTTCCAAGGTAAATGAAGGATGACACTAAGGCAAGGGTGGGTGGGTGGAGGAATTCAAATATATATCTTCTAAAATGAAACATTACTTTGCTACTGATGAGTCAAAATGGACATGGATAAAAAGACAAGGAAGTCTTTCTACTAAGCACTTATGCTGGCTTGGCATTTTGGAGAGAAATTGCTTAGTTGTAAGAAGTCTTCTCATATATAAGAATAAAAGTTTCCAGTCACTTAAGTACTCGTTTCTTGTGATTAATTGAAATGGACAGTGCCAAAGTTCCCCCCCCCGTCCTTTGAAGTTGGAGATACTGTTGCTTTATCTACATCAGATAATAAGGCACAGAGGGCCAGTCCCTAATTTGGAAAGAGATACCAGACAGAATCTATAGACAAGCCATGTTTTTTTTTTAAGGTTTTTTTTATTGAAGGGAAACAATTACCGCAGTCAGGATTTGTCATTTTTTCCTCTCTGCCTTGCAGGTTACCCTTTGAAGATACCATGACCAAGACTATCTAGATACACCTGTTATTTTTACAAAGGTGCCCATTTCCCAAGGCAACCCTCAGGGAATATTCCGGACTGTGTCTGAGGTAATCTTACTGCCCCCATGAATAAGAAAAACAAAAGAGATAGAGAGGAAGGGGGGAACAGTTCACTGAAGCCACCCACACATATCTTTGTTAATGAGCTGCTATATTACTTTCAACAAGGGGACACAGTTACATTTCTTCACCCACCTGGAAATCTATGGCAATTGAACTCACTTTCAATAACAAGCTATGTGCCTATGAATTGTTTGATCTGCTGAATTAACCATCCATGTATGATGGATTGGCTTCCTAACCCTCGCAAGTCATGATCAAAATCATACAGCAAAATCGTTTTGTCTTGCTCCAGCTTTCTCCAGTTGCTAACACAAAACAGGTGGAAATCAAAGAAATAAAATGCATCAGATATCATGGCTTTTTTTAAAAAAAAAAAATTGTGATCAAAGAGTCAGTCAAGACGATCTTAAAAGATTTGTATTCAACCAAGGAAAGTGTTTGAAAAGACTTTCCACATGTCCAGACAGATAACGAGAAAACTACTTTGTCCAAATCTTTGGGATTATGCTACTGGTCATAATGATTATATATCCATAATTATCTCCATGTTCACTTTTGAAGAAAAACAATGTTTGGAAAAAGGTAGATGAGGGTTGTTACATCATGAGTAGCAAGTTGGTTCAAATACTGATGCCATAGAACTGATAGAAACTTAAGCATATATTTCTGAGGATGTGAACTGTAGCCTTTTTTTGGACTGTGATAGAACTTCACAGTCAGTGAGGCCGAATACTTAATAAAATTAAATGGCACAGTTTAATCAGAAAGGCTGCTTTAATTTTCAAGAAATTGTTAACTGTCCATATGGGGTTTGTTTTTTGTTTTTTTACAGTAATGGTTATGCTAGTTTCTATTAAAACATTAAAAAAATGTTGCTTGACACCAGATTTGAAATCAATGCACTTCTTCGTTGCTTCAGGACCACAAAGGACAGAGACATAATTCAGGCTTTTGCTACATTCTTTTTGAATGCTATGAGAATAAGGTCATTCCAGAATTGATTTTGCTGTATATTTCTCAAATTTGTATGTAATTTCGCCCTACTCTTTTGTATGTGTAAAGTCTAGTTGGTGACTGTAATAGATTTCATGATGATAAAACATTAACTAATCCAATGCATCATAGTTCTGTAGGAAATATTTTAATGGCTGCAAGACTGATGACAAGTCTCAACTGGAAAAATAGTTATCCATCAGTTACATTATGGCTTCTCAAAGTTTTAAATCTCATAGAAATTAATCAAGTTAGTATAACTGTCCTGAGATCAACAGTTAACAGCAAGACCCTTTGGTAAATCCTGGAGTCAGGGTTTTGAATGAACATAATCCAACTTGTAGGGTGGAATTTCATATCTTGCTTCTTGAATGAATTGCCAAGGTTAGAATCTTAATTATGAGGGGGGAAATCTACTCTGGGAGCTGATTTCCAATTTTCAAATCTGAATGGCCTGAAATACATGATATAAACAAAATGTAAGCATAAATTAATAAATCATGTACACCCTGATTCTTTGCTAAATTAAATAAAACGTTGTTCATCCTATGATAAACTCAACATTAATTTCCTTTCCAGGGCCAACTAATTATGTCTGGGTACAGCTCTCCCCTTAGATCTAGCCAGCTAATCAATCTTTTAAATACCAGAAATTTCCATATTTAATTTCCTGTCATAGCTGTGTTTCAAGGTTTGTCATTTAGATGAACCTTTTCAATACCTATTACACAAAACATTCCTAATGTTTAAAGTTTCACTTTAATTCTTCCCACCATTAAGAGTTTATTCTTTCAAAGTAGAAGGTTGGCAACTACAAATTATTAGAATAACAATAAGACTTCTGGTGCAGGAAATACTTGGTAACTTGTGCCTCATTTTTCAACTTCTTCAACCTTGTGCCTTGCTTGAAGGCACATTTTTAGGAGGTTGGTTATATTTCATTTTTCTACTGGTTATGATTAACTTAGCCGAAATTCAGAAGTGTCCATTTAATAAAGGCACTTTAATAACGGTAAGCTTTTTAAACTTACTTCTCCCAAAATTGCAATATTCTATTCCAGCCATTTCCAAAAGAGTAAACTGTATAATATGAGCCTCCTTTGAGGCATCTTTACATAACCATTTGATCCACTATAATCAAAGGGAACAGTGATTCAGAGCATCTACTAAAAGAAATCCTTCTCAACACGAGCATTTCTGGACTTCACTCCTTTACATTTATTTATTTATTATTACATTTCTATATTGCCCAATAGCTAAAGCTCTCTGGGCGGTTCTCAACAATGACTCTTTCATGCACACATTCCAATAGTGTGCTTTGTGTTGAGCACATGTGACTTATGGCCAAAGAATACTGATTACTTTACATTCCTCATATATCTTCCCCTTACCCTCAAGCTGCATATATAAATTAACATGGCAATGATGATCTCCTTTTCAGAATGGAGAACAAGTTAATTAGGGGCATGTCTACACCACTTTTTATCCTGGGGATCGCCCCGGGATCATCCCTGTGCAACCACATGATGCACAGGGGATCCCAGGGGCAGGGAGGAATGATCCCTCCCTTTCCCCAGGATAACTGGGACGGCTTTTACCCTGGTTTTTCCCACAGTCTCAGGATCATCCTGAGACTGCAAGACGTGTGGGCGGCGTCCCGTTTTCATCCCGGCTCCTCGCGAGTAAACTCGAGGAGCCAGAAACCGGACATGGGGCACTGAGCTCCTGAGAAGGTGCATGGGAGGGGAGGGGGGAGCAGGATCTTTTTTTTTTAAAAAAAAAAAAGCGAACCTTTTCGATGGAGCGCTTGTGTATTCATCTTCAATTTAAAAAAATGGCAGGCACGACGTCTTCCTTCCTCCCGGGACATCACACGCTGCATATGGACTGAGGGGGAGGATCTCATGATCACCATATCATGAGATCCTCCCCCTCCCCTCCCCTGGTGTAGACATGCCCTATGTTTCAAAAGAACACCTTATCCCATGTAGCTGCTATCGTCTCACCCCTTTTTATAGGCTCCAGCTAGTAACGTTTGGAGTGACAAGCTAGATTAATTTGATTTCAAATTAATTAATCGATATACCCCTTTTATATTTAATTCATGTGGGTTTCAAAGCATAGCTTTTAATCCCTTCTCTGTATTATATAAAATATATCATATTTTCAAGTGGCTGAGTCATTTGCATTAAGGTTTTCAAATACTTCGACAAAACAAAGAAAATGAAAGAAAGATTTGCTTAATGAACTGAACATAGATATCAACATGTCAGAAAAAAATCAAGTATAAAACAGAAATTTTATTAGTGTACTTGCGTTACTTAGTTTTGAGCTTTAAAAGGCTAGGAAAGAACATCACAAGTCAACCTCAATTTTACTTAAACTCTTATTTATTTATTTATTTATTTATTACATTTCTATACCGCCCAATAGCCGGAGCTCTCTAGAAAACAACATTCTGACTCAATAAATAATGGAATGTGGGGTGAATTACTTAAGTAAAACTTATTTCTACCTGTCTTTTTAAAGAAAGTATTACAAAAAGTATTTCATCCAGACTAATGTCATAACCTATGTGTGATATATCCACTAACAAGCCCTTGTTTGAGGCAAATTAATATGCAGAGCAAATGCAAGGAAAATGTCAGGAAGGAAATGTTAGATGAAATCTAATTAACAAAATTAATCAGGTATCCAGGAAATATGAGCTGCCTAAAATATGAGGATCAATAGGGCAATGAGATAAAAGTGTTAGTTTTTTTCCAGTAGAACATCCAAAACAAAACTACCTTAGTTTGAACCTTATTCAATAGTATTTTGAAGTGATGCAGACCTATGGCCTTGCTAGACGAGGCTTTAGCCCGGTGCGAGCCCCGGGTTCACCCCTGTGCATCCAGATGACACACAGGGTATCCCGGGCTCAGGCAGGGGTGAATCCTCCCTGGGCCTGGGGTAACCGGCACCACTTCTGGCCTGGTTTTTCCTGCGGTCTCGGGCTGAGCCTGAGACCACAGGCATGTAGCCATGTCTGCTGCTTTTCCCGGCTACCGCATTTACTCCCGAGTAGCCGGGAAAAGTGGCGGATGGGCCACAGCGCTCCACAGGAGCGCAGCGGCCATCAGGGCTATGGTGGGAACATGGGGGGTGGGAATCGCAGCCTACGGGACAGGGAGGGGCGGGAAACAGAAGCCATGGGGAGATTGGGGGCGGGAAATGGAGGCCAGGGGAGATAAGGGGGAATCGCAGCCCAGGGGAGATCGGGGGGAATCGCGGCCCAGGTGACATCGGGGGGGGGCATCGGACATCGTGGGCAGGCAGAGAGGGGGCAGGCGGGGGGATCAAACATCGCGGGTGGGCGGGGGGAGTCGCGGCCAGGGGGGATTTTCTCATGCAGTGAGGTGATGATGGCATCTGCCATCTGTCACCTTGCTCTGGAGTTGTGTTGGAGCCATGTCTGGGCAGATAGCAGCCCCTGATTGGTTGCCATCTGCCTGGACAGGGAAGAGGGGGTGGGACAGCAAGCCGGATGGCTACTGGAATGCCTCCGTGCTTCGCCAGCATGGACAGAAGGACGCCCACACAGGAGAAGCACATAAATGTGAAAAAAAAGTTACCAAAAAAAGGTTTAGAAATGTGGAGGATGGGAACCGAGAGAGAGAGAGATAGGGCCAGCTGCAAAGGCCCAACTGCAGCTGCTTGGGGTGGCTGGCTGGGCAGGGAGGAGGAACCGCAGCTGAGGACTTCTTTTCTGCCTCCCTTGGTGAGCCTCTGAGGTGCTCTTGGTCTGGCTGCAGAGGGTTGCGCATTGGGACACGGGCATGGCAGGGCATGGGCACAGCGGCAGCTCCAAACCCCGTACTCACTCGTTAGAGTGGGGACAACCCACAAGAGTGCAAGCGCTGGGTTTTGGGAGCTTGTGGCGCCAATGTGCTGTCATCAAGACAGCCCCCAGAACATGGGGAACACTTTCCTAAGTAGGCATCTCAACGTTATAAGGGCAGTGTGATGCCAGAAAATATTCAATATGGCTTTTTAAAAGAAGGACTTTCTTCAGGTAAACATGAAATGTTTACGTCTGAAAAGTATCAGCATAGCAGCTGGTCTAACAATGAAAAATAAATCCTCCCTGAAGCTACTTAAAGTTTCCAGCAAATGCAGCAAGAGAATGCCCAGGGACAAAATTATTGAGCTTTGAGAAGGGAGTCATCTAGATTTATCATAGTAATGAGGTCAGCCATGGACTGAACTCAAAGAAGTATCTGGGAAATATGAGTTCTCGGCTCTCCCAAAGTCCCATGACAAGTCAACAGTTACACACACACACACACACACACACACACACACACACACAGAGAGAGAGAGAGAGAGAGAGAGAGAGAGAGAGAGAGAGAGAGAGAGAGAGAGAGAGAGTACTCTTTTCCCACTACACACGCAGCCCTGCCATCAACAGAATAGCGCACTCAGCCAATCTTGGTAGACACACCGAAAGCTCCCAGAGATGTACTATCACAGAAGGCTATTCTATGCTACTCAGGAGAAGAGGAGGATTTTCTGCTTTTAGAAAGAAAAAGTTTTAGCTGTCTGCCAGGTGCCTGATTTCTCCAGTCCAGTTGTTCATGACCTATAATGGGCAGGAAGAGACAAGCTAAATCAGCAGTGCATAATGCTTAAAGTAACAATACTTTTTTTCTCTTTGTGGTACATGGAATAGGTGGTAGAAAGATTACTGCTTCTTTAAGAATTGACTTAGGTTATTTCAGGATCTGAAGTAGTCTGTATCAAGAAGGGTAAGAGTTGAGACCTACAGTTCTGCTCTACTGTGTTTGTGCATCTGTTTCTTTTCTCTTGTTCTTAGTTATTCGTTATACCTCACTGCAAATAAAGTTTGGTTCGAATTGCATCTCATGCTCTTCTGCAGCCATGCTGTCAAATTTGCCAAGCAACAACCCATGTGCACATGCACACGCAAGGCAGGCCTGATCCAGGATGTTTGACTGTCTGAGGTGGAGCAGTAAATGGCTCCCGCTATCCATCCAAGTAAGACAGAGAGCCTCCAAGGCCAGCCAAGTTATTTTGGCGCATGAGGCAGAAAATCCCACAAGCAACTCTCCTCCCCCCTGGCAGTAAACATTAGTTTTATAATTTGAATGTTTTTAATTTTTGTGAACCGCCCAGAGAGCTCCGGCTATTGGGCAGTATAGAAATGTAATAAATAAATAAATAAATAAATAAATAAATAGTCAGTAATGCATTAAATAACCAATTTGCTACACTTTTATGATACCCGAAATCTGCTGCAATAGGCAGCTGCCTCACTCTGTTTAATGGTAGGACCAGCCCTGGCCCAAGGTAAATACACAGCTGCTGTTCCCAATTTTCTTTATTTAAAAAACCATATAACTGAGATTGATAGCTTTACATTTAAAGCAGCAACAGTACGAGCATGTTTCTACATCTTTATCACTATAATTTGCTACTAATTCTAAGTAACAGTATTGCAGTCTTATTTCAATAAGGTAACTGAACTTTGCATATAAGATCCCATGGTTTAGACCAGAGGTGGGTAACCCTTTCCAGCTCAAAGGCCAAATTGATCCTGAGTAAGCATGTTGGGGGCCGCGTGCCAGCAGTGGCATGGGCACACCTAATGTGCATGTGCCACCTCAACTGCTAGCATGCAGCTCCAAACCGAATGCCCAGACCTCATTCACACACACATCATCACTCATACAGTCACAGACATATCACCTTCCCCCACTATAATCAGACTTTGAATAAAAAGCCTCCATTGGTGCCAATGGGGGTGTCTTAAAAGCCTGCCAGCAGCAGGGGAGGGATGCTTTTTGAGGAGGGGAGGTCACATCATCAGTATGATGAGGGGGGGCCCTAGCAGCAAACCTCCAGAAAATTACTCCTGTGGTACAATGAGGCTTTTAAAAGCCACCATTAGCACAGATGGAGGATCTTTTAAAACCCTCATTACAGTGCGAGAGGAAGGAGGGGAAATCCCTTATCTCTGATCATGAGATAAACCAGCAAGGAAGTTAGTGGGACAGATTGGGGGGTGGGTTTAAATTTTAGGCGAAAAGCAGGAGGGGAAGCTTAAATTTGGTCCCAATCTGAATCACACACACACACACACACACACACCCAAATGCTTCCACTAAAGTAAGTAAGGCCATCATACATATCTGCTCTGCATGATTAGCAGAACATTTCATTTGGTCCGTAGATAAATTTATCTCTGTCCATTCATGTCCATCTAATCTATATACAAACAAAAAAATGCTAGAAATAAATGTTCATATCAGTGAATTTCTCATAGAACATGCAGTCCTAATAATGTTTTCATAATCATCTACACTATTTGTGAATGGTTGCTGCAATAATTTTACATAGATTAAATTTTAATGTACGGTAGTTGTTATAAGCTCCTTGTTTTCTTCTCATTTTCTACTTTTGCTTTTCATTTTCAAGGCTTTTTCCCTCTACAACTAGAATAAAAGCACCTTAGAATAAAATCAAACTTCATGCACCTGGTGAAGTGGATGGTAATCCATGAAAGCTTATACCATTAAAAAATGTTCACAATTAAGGTATCATAAAATGCTTTGTTGTTCATAATCCTGAGTTAGCCTTTCTCCTAAAAACTTGTTAAAGATCATCAAAAAGTATAAACATTACTGGGCTAGGTGGACTAATGGCCTGACTCCATATAAGGCAGCTTCATGTGTCAACCATGACACAAATGGTCATTTCAGGCCACAGCATGGCTGATCTGGTGATTTTTATTCCCTTGAAGCAACAGAACACCCAAGTATTCTATGGGCTCTGCATAAATCTACAGAGACAGCAGTAATTAGTAGTGAAAAATAATGGAAGGAACCTTCACTTAGAGGTTGTATCAGTAGACTGAACACGGTGCTTAAATAAGCCTCAAAGTGGATTTCACCTTTTTCCAGGACTAACCTGCCAGTTATAATGTATCCCCCAGAAATGAAAACCACTTAGGCCTTTATGCAGCATTGACTCCAGCGGCTATAACTGTTGGCAGATGTCCACAAGACAGTTGCAACCCACTAGGTCTACCTTTTGAGTCCCATCTGGAAGAATAGCTACAGGCACATCCACTCCCACGTTGCTTGCAATAAAGCACTTGACTTGTCCAAAATGTATATGTTTGAATTAACAATAGCGTGGCCCCTGGCTCTGTTAAAACGAAACGTTCAGCTGCTGATGAAGTGCAATTCAGTGTGCTTCTTTCATCACATCGAATGCATAGCGATCAAGCAGATTATCTGGCTGGAACCAATAAGAGCTTAATTGAAACCAAATATCTGAACTTTAGTAGAAACACTTATTACCAGGAAATGGTCCGGATAAGCGATGCTCTTGAGTGATGAGACTCATATGCTGATGCTGCTTTCCCAACTTCGATGGGACTTCTGGACGTGCTCTGCCTAATCAATCAATCAAATTGCTAGCAAACTCAGCCTACTTCTCCGAGAAGAGTGAAATTATAGGATGCCATCCCGTTTAGGGCTCATCTACACCAAGCAGGATATTCCACTATTAAAATGGTATATAAAAGGCAGGAGCTACACTACTGCTTTATAGCGGTATTGAAGTGTACTGACAACTGTTTGGGGACCATTGAGACATAGGCCTTAGCTAGGAAGGAAAGGTCTTAGCTAGACCTACCTTTTAATCCAGGATGGAGGAGGGAAGATCCTGTGATGTGATTATCGCGAGATCCCTCCTCCGTTTACACTTGAGTTGCGACGAACTCAGGAGGAGGGGAGGACCCTCCCTGATCCCGGGATCCCGTGCATCATGTGGACGCACAGGGACAATCACGGGGTTCGCCCCGGGATAAAGCCCCGTCTCGCTAAGGCCATACGATATTCCGCTTTCGTACTGCTATATCCTGCTTGGTGTGGCTCCTGCCTTTTATATATCGCTTTCATAGTGGAATATCCTGCTTCGTGTAGATGAGCCCACAGAGTGAGTTTCCTGGAGACAAGAGAAATGTCACATGGGTTACTTGAGGTGCTGCTATTGTAACTGTCCATGCTCCTGGCCATAAGGCCCCTCTCCTCAGTCATGTGATAAGTAAAATGCTAACCTATCTTGACTACAGGAAGCATGAGAAGGCATACAGTACACTATTTATTTATTTCATTTCATTTCTATACCGTCCAAATGGCCAAAGCTCTCTGGGCAGTTCACAAAAGTTAAAACCAAAGGTACAACATAAAACATAATATGAAAGCTTAAAACCACAATATAAAAGCACAATACAAAAGTACAACCAGGATAAAACTGATGCAGAGATTTTAAATACAGATTTAAAATGCAGATTTAAAATAGTTAAAAGACTAGGATAGTAAATTGCTAAAACACTGGAAAAATAAAAAAGGTCCTCACCTGGCACTAGAAAGAGTATAACGTAGGTGCCAGGCGAACCTCGCTACGAAGCTCATTTCACAGCTGGGGTGTCACAGAAGAAAATGGCCTCCTCCCGGTAGTCACCTGCCTCACTTCCTTTGGAGAATGGACCCCTGAAGATCACTGTACATATAGGAGCAGGAGATCCTGTAGACCCCAAGCCTCTTAGGGCTTTGACTGTTAATACCAGCACTTTGAATTGGGTCCAGACATGAACTGGCAGTCAGTGCAGCTGGAAAAGTGCTGGCATATGGTAGACTAGTTGGCCAGTCCCTGTTAACCATCTTGCTGCCTGGTCTAGCTGAAATTTCTGGACCATTTTCAAACGTACCCCTGCGTATAATGCATTGCAGTAATCCAGATGAGAGGTTATTATCAGAGCACAGAGAAATATGCAAGATCTGTAAAACATAGTAAAGTCCTCTTCATAGCAGCAGGAAATCTACATCAGGAAATATTGAGTACAGTAGTTAATTCAGCCATGCCCTAAGATGCATCATAAGCAAAAAAAAAATGCATTATTCTTAACATTTGGAGGAAGTTAATTATGGCTACTTAAAGAGGGAGGGACGTGAAAAGGTATAATTACAGCAGAGTTTCAAGAAGAAGAAAAAACTTCTCAATTCTCTAAAGCTTCATGAATGCAAAACTATTTCTAACCTAAGATACTGAGAAATAATGGCTTATGGTTTCCGGCTCTCTTCGAAGCCAACAGCTGTTTAAATCACATTTTTGGGCACGGCTGTATTTACTTTATTACATACTGCATTTTTATCTCGCAATGAATCATGTGAAAGCTTTATCTGGAGATTTTCTTTGAGGGTGGTGGGTTGGGATGTTTTTTCTTAAATCTCAGCATCAGTTTGTTGTGCTTGGAGTGACAGCGTTAGAAAAGAGATTAAAGTTTTGACCTAGACGTGCAAGATAAAGCAGGAAATATCTGGTTTATTTCAGAACTCCACCCATTCTACAGGAATTTTGGGGTTGTTGGGTTATTGTTTTGTTTTAACCACATCATCTAGGAAAATTACTTGAAAGTCTCGGCCACCTAGGCATGTTTGAGACGACACAAGACAGCAGCAAACCTGTGCCATCATGGTATAATTTCTGTGATTTGTGTGTGTTCCAAATAAAACCCATGCAGCAGAATACAAACCCTACAAATACAATCTAGCTGTTCGGCTTTGGTCAATAGCTTTGGCAATACATCTTCCGTTACTATTAGTGATAGCCAATGTTGGAGACAGGAGCTCAAATCCCTATTCAGCCTTGAAACCTCACTGGGTAACCTTAGGAGAGTCACATAAGCCCTATTAAGGCGTTCACCGCCCATTGAATTAGCATTGCCTGCCCCCTCTGTTGCATTCCCGTTGCTCAGCTCCACCTTCGTCCACATGTTGGAAGGGTAACACTTTTGCAGTTGGGAATCTGGTCTACTGCTGTAGACTCCCCATGGAATTTAGAATCCTGATCATGCAGGGTTCTGAATTCCATGGAGGAGGATTGATCCTGAGCTAGATCTACACTACTGTTTTATAGCAGTACTAGCTGATATACCTGGCATTGCTCACCCGCCCCACTGCCCCCTAAAATATATGTCTGTGAGGTAATCATTTTAAAATAGTAGGCCGTTGCTAGGCCTGTGTGGTAACTTTAAAACAAATTAAATTTGTTTCTTTTTTCTCTCTTTCCCTCTCTCACCCCTGATACACACCCTTGACGCCACCACCATGATTTTCCTTGTCCCCACAGAAAAGGAAAACTACAACTCCTAGAATGCCTTTCACCATGGTGCCTGACTTTCCCAGTGGGAGTCCTGCCACTGAGACTCATGGGAAGTGAAGTCTGGCCAATCCAATCCACACTGCACTGTGCAAAAGGTGCTTGTACATAGGCCATGAGGGAGCCCTGACTGACTGATGGTTAGCTCAGTCGTTGCAATTGGCAACGGGCCCAGAGCTGCACATTCCTTCTGTCCTGCTCCCAATGGTGCCTAGCGACTGAGGCAGCCAGCCCCAGGCACTCTCCCTTCAGGCCCAGGATGGCAAGCCACTTCCAGATGATGGATGCCAAAGCCCAATAAGTCTTCAATCCCATCCAAGACAGGCTGGGAGTTGTAGGCATAACCCTAAGTCCCTGAAAAACATGTGAATCTTTGAACACCATCTGAGGTGTAGTAGGAGACAACTGGAGAGTGGGCCTTCTTAGTTGTGGCACCCCGCTTATGGATTTATTTTTCCCAGGAATTCTGGCCTGGTGACTGCATTAATAGCTTTCCAGTGCCAAGTGAATATTTTGGGGGTTTTCCCCCCAAGGCCTTTTAACGATGAGATTTTTTATGCTGCGCTTTTTCCTGTCATAACTAAATCACAAAATTCCAAGACAGATGCAGGAATTACTGAATAAACTTCATTTTTTTTAATGTAAAAGCCTGACTATACCATTGAAACATTGAAGAGTGGATGAAAGAATGACTGATAGCTGAGGCTAGAACGGAACGGTGGCCAGGGTTAGTGGCAGTTGGAGAAAGTCAGGCAGAAGGAGAACAAAGAAGGAGTGTGTTAGGATTGAGAAATAGTGACCCGGTTTGCACATAGTGACCTGGTTTACTCACCTATGCTTATTTAAAATCACCCGTTCTATATACCAGCACTTCACCTCCAAGCATGCTTTGGTGGCCCGCAGGTGCTTCCCTCCTCTCGTTGCTGCTGCTGCTGCTTGATAGAGCGTCAAGGAGTAGCATCGTCGAGGAGGTGAGATAAGCAGCTGTCAGTGGACCTCATCAGCTCCAGCCAAGTCCTGCTGTGACTGCCTTGGCCCACACTTCTCGTCCACCAGGTGCTCCATCGGGAACCTGTACTGAAGGGCCAGAGCTGGGCCAGGTACTTGCTCCCTTCATTGGGCTTGTTTCTAGGCATGTGCAGAGTGCCTCCCCTTCCTTCCTTCCTCCTTCCCTCTTAAGGGTGAAGGCTGCACATGCACTTTCCCCAGATTCTGAGAAAACAGCAATATCAGGATGGTGTGCCTTTGAGCACGTTAAGAGTTTGGCCTCTCAAAGTCATGCTGTTGTATCTAGTTATGATTTTAAAACCACATACGGCAGGTGGGAGGAGGCACCGCAAATGGACGCAGCCCATTTATGTGGGTTGTTTCTTTTTATGTGGAATTGGGTTGACTACTTGAGACCGACCTTAGGAGCCTGGGTTGTGAAAGGCATGCAGCAGTCACCTGTCCATGCATTCAAAATGGCTGCCAAAGCCCAGTAATTCTGGCCTCCTTCCCAAGACGTGCTGGGAGTTCTGCCCAAGGCATGCTGGGTGTTGGAGGCATAAACCTAGGTTTTTTATTATTATTAAATTCTTTAAAAATACTTAAAAACCCAAATTTTGTGGTTTTAGATTTTTCTGGTACATTGTACAGCCAGACCTATCAGCATGCCAAATTTCAAGTTTCTAACTCATCTGGAAGTCGGTAAACTTTTCTGGACATACATCACACACACATACTTTCAGCTTTATAGGTAGAGATTGAAGTGCAGTGATAACTGCTGGGGCCCATTAGACCTCCCATATTTGCTTTCATAATCATATTTCCTGCTTTTTATTCCACATCATCCAAAATACCACAACAAATGTCATTGTGTGTCCTATGTGGTACAAATAATATGCTAGAGGTATATAGCAGTACTATGATGGGATCCTAACATTTGAGACAAGGTATAGATCTGGCCCATGAGATGCAAACATGACAGGGAAGGGCCAATAAGTGCTGTCCCCCTTCCTCCCTCATGCTATTTTGATCACATGATGTGTGCCCATGACCATATTCTCAGCCTAATTTACCTTACAGGGTTGTTGTCATGATAAAATGGGTGAATTATGGGGGTAAACGGTGCTCCTAGGAGGAAAGGTGGATTAAAAATATAATTAATAATATTGCATACTATCTGGTCAGGCACAGACTTCCATCAGCTGTTTTTTAACTGCTTTCTTCCCCAACCCAGCTTGACCTTTTCAGTTAAACTGAGCTGAATTTGCAAGTGATGAATCAGTCATCTGAATCCTTCACCATGAAGATAGCCTGTAGTTGAGTGCCTGTGTGTCAAACTCAGCAAACAAAAACTTTGGCCTTAGCTAGACCTAAGGTTTACCCCAGGATCGTCCCAGGGTCATCCCTGCCTGCTCCCAGGATCCCCTGTGTGTCATTTACATGAACAGGGATGACCCCGAAACAATCCTGGGATAAACCTTAGGTCTAGCTAAGGTAGGGTGACCATATGAAAAGGAGGACAGGGCTCCTGTATCTTTAACAGTAATGTAGAAAAGGGAATTTCAGCAGGTGTCAATTGAAGAGGGTGAAATTCCCTCTTCATCACAACAGTTAAAGCTACATTAGCTATAGCAGAGTGCCTAGATACAAAAGAGGGCAGGGCTTCTGCAGCTTTAACTGTTGTGTTGAAGAAGGAATTTCACCCTCTTCAATTGACACCTGCTGAAATTCCCTTTTCTACATTACTATTAAAGATACAGGATCCCTGTCCTCCTTTTCATATGGTCACCCTAAGCTAAGGCCTTTGATTGCCATTTTTAAAAGGCACGGTTCTCTTCACTGTTTCTTTCCAAACAGGTCTTTGGATGAATGATGTAATGGGAATATTTTTCAACAGAAATACTCTTTCAGAAGGAGGCTGAACTCAGAAACATGTCGGAAGGGGAAGAGAGTGTCAGGGTAAAAGAAGCATAGCAAAAGGGAACTTACGGAAGCAGTGAAATGGTGAGATTACAAGCTACTGCTAGGCATGTCCTAGACAGATTTGGAACAGAGGAGATGAACAATTTTTTTTTTAGAAAGAAAGAAAGAACGCTCAAGAGTTACAAGCAAACGTTTTAAATTGATCTAAGGCCATTTCTGTGCCTGCCTTTCCTCCCGGGATTGTCCCAGGATCATCCCTGTGCATGCAAATGACACACAGGGGATACCGGGAGCAGGCAGGGACGATCTCTCCATTTTCCTGGGATAATCCTTAGGTGTAGAAAGGGCCTAAGTTTCCAGTATACTATGAAGGCCTATCTTGTATGCATGTAAATCTTAGTCATAAGTGTTAAAGGTTATCACTGGCCATCTGGAGATCCCAACATTGATAGAGCTCACTGAAGGTCACGCAGAAGATACTCAACAATTTTTGAAGCCCAAAAGGGTATGTCATTGAGCAGTGTCACATAACACTAGAATTTGATTGTGCAGCCTTCGTACCAGCTTAGGTTCAGACTTCCAATTTCACTTTATCATTTCCAGCTGAACAGCTCTGATATTATAATTTTTATGCACCTCTGTATAGCACCTATTTCTCTTGCTGGCTCCTCAGTATTCAGTCCTTTAGCTTTCATGAGGGGGGAAGTATTAGGTCATGAAATGGCAACTCTTTGAAGTTACAAGTAGATTTATACATGTGCAGAAGGATAGTGTCATCGCTGCATTTAAAACCTAAGTAAGTTGGAATGGCTATTGAAAAGAAATCAGTTTCAATGTTGATTTCTAATTGTGGTATCACACCGGAGTGGTAAGAGCATGTAGATAAGAAAATACTATGTTAACTAATTCTAATCAAGCTGAGAAAGCTATGTGGTTTATGCCACATTAGTCTACTATTTCAGGGCCTCCAACATCATATCTTTCTTCTTAGATCAGTTTAGCTTATTTATGTCTGAGAGCCTTAAGGTAAAAGGATTTATTGATGGGGGTGGGGGTGCCATTGTTCAAACTTTCTGAATTAGTGTGATTATACTGCTTCTGTTACACAGCCGCCAAAAAAAAAGAGCTAAAAGACCAACATAAATTCTACTTGGTTCTCTTCAGTTCACGTTCAAAGACTAAGCATTTGGCATATATGATCTATGGACAAAGGTGATACTCTAACAGAGACAAATTATGTCAAGACATCTGAAAGTCATCATTTCAACGCACATGGATGCATTTTAAAGGAAACCTACAAGAGGATCAAAAAAAGAGATTAAGCCACATCTGTTTGGGTTTAAACTACATTGTCTACAGAGTTCAAAGTTGTTTCCTTTTGTCTTTAAAAAAAAAAAAAGAACCCTCCTACTCAGATGCTTTTTATCTTAAATTCCTCCCTACTATCAAAGAAGTGTTTTCAGTGGGCAGCTCATGCTATTTCAAAAACTTGAGCTAGTTAGGGGAAAGAGCTAAGTAAGAAAACATGCTTTATCCATCAAAGTTTTGCCCTCCCTGTCTTCACTTGGAACACGGAGAAAATTTTTGGTGAAAGACAAACAATATTAAACAATCAATATATACAGTTAAAACCAAATTAAACCATTAATAAGCTAAAACCAGTGTAGAATTTTAAAACAGTAAAACCAATTAAAACAAAACTATATACAGGCTTGGTGAATTTAGCCATCAGAGGCTTTGTTAAAAAGCCATGTCTTAACTTGGTGCTGAAATGAAGCCAGTGCCGGCGCCAGTCGGGCCTCCAAAGGGAGGGCATTCCACAGCCAGGGTGCCACAACTGAGAAAGCCCTCTCCCACATCCCACCATAAAGTATATCTCGTGTTGGTGGGACATGGAGGAGGGCTCCTCCAACAGATCTCAAGTCTCAGGCAGGCATATATAAGGAGAGGCGCTCCCTTAAGTATCATGGTCCCAAGCCATTTAGGGCTTTAAACGTCATTACTAACACCTTGAATTCTGACCAGAAGCATATAGGCAGCCAGTGCAATTACTTTAAGACCAGTGTTATCTGGTCTCTGTGAGATGTACCGGTCAGCAGTCTAGCTGTTGCATTTTGCACTAGCTGCAGCTTCTGAGTTGTCTTCAAGGGCAGCCCCACAGAGTGCATTGCAGCAGTCTAATTGGGAAGTTACAAGTGCATGCACTACTGTGGCTAGGTTATCCCTGTCCAGGGGCATGTCTACACAAAGGGTTTGCCCCGGGGTGGCTTCGCAGTAGTGACACATCATCTACATGATGCAGCCGCCATTGCGAAGCCATCTGGGGGCAAATCCCAGAAACTCCACTGAAAAAAAGTCAGGCACTTACCCCCTCTCTTGAACCATCTCTGCTTCAAGAAGTAAACATAAGTTTTGTAAAGACTTGCTCGAACATTCAGTTTCCTTTGACCTTTACAGCAAGCTTTCTTAGGCCTATTTCACACAATCCTTAGGCACATAGTTCACTATTTATTTTCTCTCTCAGTTGCCGTATTTCATTAGTCTGAACACAAAGGCCTGATTCAGACAACACGCTAAACCATGCTGCTTAACTACAAAATAGTTAAGGGAATGCATTAACCTTCATGTATTCCTTTAACCATTTTGTAGTTAAGCAGCATGGTTTAGCATGTTGTCTGAACCAGGCCAGAGTCTTCTAGCAAAGGAGATTTCAGATTTCTCCATCACAGGCAGGGTTACCTAAAATTAAACAGATAACAGCTTTGCCAAGACTTCACTTAATGAAATAGGGAAAACCAGAGAAAAAATAAGTAGCTAGCCATGCCCCTTATACGAATATAAGCAAGAGCAAAAACTTATCACATATTAAAATTACACATATCTTGAGAAAAAACAACTCACGACCTTTCGGTACAGACTAGCACTCTGCATAACCAAGGTGTGGTGTGTGTTCTTTTCATATAATGTATGATTGCATCATAGAGAGGGCATTCAGGATCCATTGGATGCAAGGTTTAAACTGTCCATTGGTACTCTTTTCTCTCTTTTATGACAGGCCTAAGGAAATTATATTACGGTGCACAGTGACAGAACTAAATTCTGAAATGAAGATGAAGTGTGGTGAGAGACACCATAGGCCACATAAGGTGGAAAGAGCAAACAATATAATATAGGGAATCCTTGTCCAAATGCTCACAAAGTGGATCTGTCATTTGAGACGTGCACCACAAGTTTCCCACCCTTGCCATAAATCTTTATAAAGCTTTCCAATTACAGAGATGACTCTTCCCCAACGGCTGTCAGTAGAAATCAATCTATGCACAGTTATAACTAAGGTTGGCCATGGATCACAACGAGTTGAACTGAGGACAGGAAATTAATAGCCAATACCCTGACTTCACTCAGTTCTTCCTCTATACCAATTCTTCCTCCATAATTTGGAAGATGGATAGGCTTTGACTGAGGCTTTTGAGGTTTTGGGACAAATGACAACACCCCGACTCTGTTCAAGCGGTTTGTAATTCATGTTTGAAAATGGAGGAGGAAAGCCTTTAAGGCGTCCTAGTCATAAGTGCTAGTTCAGCAAATATTAAGGATTTGTCCACATTAACTGTTTTATGCCTCTGCAAGAAATTGAAATCTTGGTTTTCCATACTGTAAATTCAAGCTCTTCTCTTTCTCCTCTGCCTCTTTCTTTCTGGACATTTTCCTGGTCAATCAAGCTTCATTGCATTCCCTAATCCAAGCCCATCCTCAGCACGTACTCTCTACCTTTGATGTTCTTCTAAACCCCAGTACTCTACCTCCCCCTCCTTACTCTTGTGAGTTTGACTGGCTTAAATACTGTGAATGAGTTCATAGGGTCTTTGACAAATGAACAAATGTTTCTTAATGACGATAGATGTTTTCATAATTTTGCAATTCATCTGTAGGGGTGAGGCAGAGAACAGGAGGATCCAGCAGTTTTTCAGCTCCGAACAGAGAGATGAAAAAAGAGTGTAAGATGTTCTGGATGGGGTAAAATGGAACTAGAATGCAGGGTACCATCTTGGGGCAGCCAGGTTGCTTTCTGGGAGACCTTCCACCTTTTCCCCTCCTCTTATAATATGCTAGTATATGGGTAAGCAAATATTAGTATTGCTAGAAGAATTATCCTATGAATTGAGCCATGACTCTTCGTTGCTTATATCAGTAGATGGCAGGATACATTAAACCTGATTCTGAACCTGATTCCCTCCAGGTGTGTTGGAATGCAACACAGTAAGGATCCGATGGTTCATAAAGTAATATAGGTACAGTGGGTCATCTTCCATCCTCCCCATCTCGATTTGGGCATCAAAGACCCAGGAAAAGTATGGGTGCAAGGAGGGTAAGTTGTAAGCAAGCACAATTTGCAACATTGCACAACAACAACTTTGATCACAGCTTGCTTTGACTTCTCCTTTAGGAAAGCTGAAATAACCCAATTCCAGTTGACAGGGCTTCTAGCCTGACATGCCACATACTCACAAGCAGGTCACCTCCACCTGACCTAGGATTAAACCTTGGTGATTTCCTAAATTATTTGTGGCAATTTTCTGTGGTGCATTTCAGTCAGAATTCTAGAGAAATTGTATGCAGGTTGATTACAGTGGCTTATTACTGGGAATGTTTCTGGCCAACAAAAGATCTCCATATATTTGAATGTAGACTGGAATTCAATAGCAGCCAATACCTGTGATTTAAATATTCATATTGATAATGCCTTTGACTCAGTTGCCTCCTGCTTTCTCCCCCTAAACATCTGCTTTCACGTCTACCTTTGGAATGGATCCCTAACTCTCTGGGCTTTTCTACATGATGATCTTAACCTGCCACTTTACTGAGGCTTCTGCTTCCAGATTCTTTGTGGGATTAAGATCAGTGTTTTGTCCTGAGGTTTTCCTTCCTCTGCCTTTCTGTATGTTCCATTAAATAACCACTAGGTGGTGCTGTGGTATAACAAAATTGCACCACCTAGGGTTTTGTGCCATCATTCATGGAATTAGGAAAAACACACACACTATGATAGCTGCAACTAATTTGTGAGACTCTGGAGGATGCAGATGTCATGTAAAGCACATGTAAAAGTACCCTGAGTAACAAATCACGAGTGCACAATAAATGCCTCATGTAGAAAGGCTCTCTACCTTGGGCACTCACTTCATTTTCTCTTCATTCAGAACTCCTCTGTATCTGTCACCTCCTGGAGTTCTCTGTTTGATCACTAATTTGCCTCCATTCCACCACCTGCATGCTCTACATCTTGTTCCTTCCATGACCTACATTATGCAGAGGCTTTATTGAAAACGTCCTTTCTTCCTCACACCTAGCTATTCCTTAGACTCTCCAGTTCTCACCTGCAACTCAACCGTTTCCTCAGCCATCCTTTTTTCATAGAATGACCCTGGCAGCCTCACAGAACATTATTCAGAAAAAATAAATGGCTGCCTCCATAGATAGATGAGGCTAGCTCTTTTTCTATACAATTACCCAGGTAGGCACAACACATTATGATGCATTGTCAGAACCTGGAGGATTTCCTGTGCATTTTGAATTCACATAGCAGGCACCACACTTTATAGCTCCTCTAAGTGGCTAGAAATTGTATTTAAAAAGGGGGTTGGATTAAAGGCAGCCTTTGGGTCACTGCAGGAAAAAAATGTAAGCACTCAATCCCTGCAGTGGAACATTTGGTAGAACTGTGGGCTAATTGTCATATAGACATTCTGATTGGAGTAGAGGTACAAATCAGGGAACTTCACTCCCAAATGCAAAGCAAACAGAATTCTCAAGCATTCTGCCCAGTATCATCGCCCCGTGATGGCAGGGAATGGGGTGATTTGCCTTTCAACCCATGTAATGGGCACCATGTTGAAAACAGCTGTTGAAAGCCATCATATACTTTTATGGTGCTGCATAACAAAACCATGAAGAACAGAATCAAATGGCTTCTTAGTTGGGCAAGTCATCATGGTGGTCAAAGCAGGCTAAAAACCAAGACACAACTGCAGGTAATGAAGGAGGAAAAGTTTGAATTTTCACTGTGACTGTACTGAGGGTGGGCGGGAGGGGAAGGGGTACAATACCATCTCATACTTCAGAAAACATGTGGAAAGCAAGGATTAAAGCTGTTCCAGTTTATTAAATTTAGGGAGCTGGAATCCTTCGGGAGATGTCATAAATTCTCATCCTTTCGGAGTGCTAATGCTTGCGGAGGGACTTTTAGATGCACAGATAGGCGTATGAAAATACATTTGTGCTGCCATCTCTGTGGTGAAAAATGAGAACCTAGCAGAGGAAGATGATCTTAATTTCCCTCCCTCCCCACCCACCCCCCACAACCTAAAGGCTGGGGTTAATTCAACAACAGCAACAGCACCCTCAGTCTCACTAAGATAGTGTCAAGTTAGACGAGTCCAGTTCTGATAGTGTAACTTTGCCTGTGTTCACAATATGTAGGCAGGTTAGAGAAGATTCAAAATAGGTCAACAATGAGGGCTTAGAAAGTTTAGAATGCAATGAATGCGAAGTTTAGAATGCAAAGGGCCAGAACAGACATTACTTTAAAATAGACATTACTTTAGCAGCTAAATCTTGTGCTCATTTTCACTCTACAGTAGGCACAGGAGTGCCAATCCCCATCTTAACACACACAGAAATCTGAATCAGGGGCCCTGTGCCTACTCTAGAGTAAAAATGAAGAGGGGAGGAAGACATTATCTGCTAGACACTGATTTAAAGTAATGTCTATTTTGGCCCTAAATGGTCTAAAGAAAACAACTGAGAATATATAAATATAGACTGAAGAAAATTAGTATGTTCAGCTTAAGGCCTCTTCCAACGTTTACAAGCCACATGTAGCCATCCATGTTTATGTAAGCATGAGTATTCACAAGTGGTCAACCACAGCATAATTTGAGCCTGGGCTTGCCAGGAGTACTACTAGTCACCACTGGATACTGTGGCTTTTGAGCTGCTGTTCTTCTAACCCGGAAAGATGGCTTTTCTGAACACATGCATGCACCATTAGGAGAAAAGAGGAGACAAGTGCAAAAAATCACCACCATATTAAAGCTACATGGCTTAGAAAATACAGAACAAGAGCAGAAAGAAAGGGTCCAGCGCATAATACTGAAAAAGGTACCCATCACCATGCTGGATCTGGTTCTGATTTCCTGTAGCGGCCTCCAGATATTTTTAATGCTATTTATTGTTCGCCTTGCAAGAGATTAACAATATATGCCTCCACCACTACGTGACCAGAAGGTGGCAGTACTACATCCGCTATTAATGCACCCACGCCAGTCTAAAGGGGATGGGTAACAGCTGTCACGGAGCATTTAGTCTAAATATTGACAAATTAGGCATCAACTGCTCAATTAATCAGCCTAGCCAGAATTAGCACAGTGATTGTGTCCTTTGACTGCAGCGCTTCGTTGTTGTTGTTGTTGTTTTGTGAAGTTTAACAATCTTACTCATTCCGTGTTGAAGAGTTAGTCGAATCTGCACTGATCAGCACGCAAGCTTTACACAGTGGAGCTGTGCTGAGCTCATAAATGTTAAAAATATCTGCACATTTTCTAGAGAGTTCAGAGGAGAGGAGGGGAGGGGAGAGCACCAACTCTTTCTGCATTCGCTCTTAGGGGGAATTCAAATCATTGTATTTTTCAGGGATTTCAAAAACTCTGCATCACTTTTACCATCCGTCTGACTTGTATACACACAAGTTATCCTACCCAGACCTGCGAAGTCTCTAGCCCATATCTGGATAATTGGGCCTACCTGTGAGCAAGTAAAGTTTGAAGCATCTTGGTAAGAGGATGAACATTTAAGGTACGGGGAGGGGCATGCTATAAAGGAATTTGGAAGTGTAATAGAGAAAGGAAATATTGATTGGTTGACAAACTTGCAGATTTACTAACATCTCATGTGGTGACCGCCGAGGCCAATGCTATATTGACAAGTCTATAATCTTCTGTGGATTAATTGTATTCTATCAATGGCTACTAGCCCTGATGTGATATACTACCTCCAGTATCAGAGGAAGTATTCCTGTGTACACCAGTTGCTGGGGAACACGGGTGGGAGGGTGCTGTTGCACCATGTCCTGCTTGAGGGTCCCTGGTTGATCCAAATTGCCCCTTCATACGCTGGTTATCACTAGTTTTAGAAAGTCTGCACCTGGCCACAAATACACTGAATAAGTGATACTAGCCCTGATGGTTATGTGCTACCTCTAGTATCCGACGCAGTAAGCCTGTGTGCACCAGTTGCTGGGGAACACGGGTGGGAGGGTGCTATTGCACCATGTCCTGCTTGAGGGTCCCTGGTTGACAGCTGGTTGGCCACTGTGGAAACAGAATGCTGGACTACATGGATCCTTGGTCTCATCCAGCATGGCTCTTCTTATGTTCTTATGTGTCTTGCACTGTAAGATGTGAAGGCAGAACTGTTGCTAATACAGAACCGTGCAGACGAGATACTTTGCCCTTGACAGACCACTATGTGAACCAAATGCTGGACTAGATGTCTGGTCTTATCCAGCACTGCTCTTCTTGAGTTCTTATGTTCTAACCCAACCTGCCCCAATCTGACACCCTCGCGATGAGTTGCACTACAATTCCTGTCATCCCCAGCCAGCCTAGCCATTGGCCATACTGGTGAGAGCTGTAGTCCAACACATTGGGAAGGTGCCAAATTGGGGAAGGCTGTGCTAGCAGATCCTTTGCTTTGCACATCGCTCCTCAAAATCAGACCCCAGTTTCTGCACCAACCCCATCTACACACACACACACACACACCACACACACACACATTTGTAACTGGTACCTCGGTTTGGGCAAAATATCCAAATTCCATGCGAAGATAACAAAGTTTTATCAGAACTTCGTTCTTTTAAAAATAGTAATTTTTAATATTGTGTTTTTATTCTTTTATCCTATTTGTTGTTTACCGAGTGTTATGTAAATAAATGCATAAATAAATAAATCCCCCAGAGTTATAAATGTGAAGTTTAGGAATGTTTGCATAAAATATGCTGTCTCAGCTGACTTATTATTTTGGTGCCAACCTGGGGATTTTAATGCGTCAACCTAGAGGGCCCTGCTAATAGCATTTATTTATTATTATTCAGTTTAGACTTCCTGATTATATCTAAACAGACACCTTGAAGCATTTTACAGCATAAAATATTAAAATACAAAATGTCTGAAAACAGAGAATACAGTTTAAAACAAAACAAAAACATTTAAAACAAGATGAAAACAAAACGAATACTACTCTCAATTAAAACATTTAAAATCGGAGAAGAGGATAAAGCACCCACTGCTCAAATATCCATCTGAACTATGTTAATTTTCTCTACCGGACCTCATTCTGGGTGTCCATCCACTTTATGTCAGTCAATAGACAGAAGGAGGAAAGAAAGAATCGAATAATCTTCCTCCTGAGGATAATGTGAATGTTTCTCACCACCAAGTTTAACAATAGATTTAGAGATGAATCAACACCCGGAGCCAGCGAACTATGGCAGGCATGAAATGATGACATCAGCAGCCTCTGTGGGGCACTGCTATCTAGCCAGCTGCCATTCACCTGCACAGTACTGACCTCACTGCCCCCCAACCCCTACTCCAATAACAACATGTGTTATGGTAAGGACATGATCCCTCCCCTCCCTTTATGTGCTGTTCAGTGGTTAATTACCTGCCACACCTACTCATCAGCCCTGCCTAACTGAATGCTCCCACAGATCAAATGCCTCTCTGAGTACAGAAAGCTAATATATGAAAGAGAAGGCCAGCTAAGGACCTTCATCCTGAAGTGCTAGCTCCCCACATGCAGAGGGGTTTGATGTAATGGAATATCCAGCCATGCAATCCCAAATCTCTCCTGGATGCTTTAATGGGCTCTAAGAATGCATTGCTTTCTGCTTGCTGGGCCAGCCATAGGAATTACAATTGGGGAAGACTATCCCTGCTCAAAAGAACAGTCAAATGAAGAAAAGTAGAACTGTTTTGGAATACTTTTTCTTCTATTGTCCTTACCCCACCCCACTGTTTCCCTTTCACAGCCAGCCCTGCCACGAGGTAGTGAGGTAGCTGCTTCAGGCAGCTGATCTTTAGTGTCCTAAAAGGACAGCAAATTGTTAGTTACTTAATATATTATTACTGTATTTTTTATTCCCAGGAAGAGGTACCTCAAGGCCAAAATAACTTGGCCCGCCCCAGATATTATGCAACTTGACTTGGGGGTAGGGAGGCATTCTACTTCACGTACCAAAATGTCTTGGACTGGCCCTGCTAAATTTAGATCATAAGCACCTTCCACTAGGGACCTTTTTGCTTATCTCAAATGGAGATTGGTGGCTCCAATGTCAGTGGGGCAGTGAATCCACTCTGGATTTCAGTCAGAACTATAAAGCAGCCATCATCATCGTCCTACTGACATCAAAGTCACCAGCCCCCACTGCTTATGTCACTTTGTAAAGTGCTATATACATTAATAGTGCAATGGAAATAATGATGATGATGATGATGATGATGATGATGATGATGATGGAAGAACTCAAGCTATGGGGTAAAAACAAAACAAATTGTCCTGCCCTTGAATCTTCCTTAATTCCGACCAATACGCCACCATCCAGTGCTTAATTCCTCAGCCCTAGTGTTGAAAACTGCTTACAGAGCTGACCCCTGGCAAAGCCCGGCCCTGCCATCCGAAACAAAGTTGTGGATATGTTTGCAGCCCCATGCAGCTTCATTCCTTTCCAAAAGCCATGATTAAGCAACAAGAGACGCAGCCCCTTTCCTGGCAACTACGGCATCAGCAGGGAGCAATGGAAGAATATTTTCCCCCTCTTGAGCTGAGTAACCTAAGATCAGATGGTCTCATGTCTTTACTATGGATTTTGCTTAATACTAGAAAAACAGTGTTTGCTGTGATCTTGCAAGTCATGCTTGGTCAACCACCTTTCATGCTCTAAATACATCAAGTTGCTATACTAAGTGAAACCAAACAAATGAACTCAAGAAGATTAACAGGCCGCAAAGATGGGAGACTCTGATGCTTTTGCTTTCCAGAACATCCCAGAAAGGTTTGTTGGAAACAGAATGTCTACCACACAGGATCACATTTTAATGAGTTAAGTCTGGACTTGGTCAGTTACGTAACCAGGGCATTCTCTTCAGCGTTGTGCTTGCACTGTTTTTCAGACCTAGATTAAATCTTGGATTTCACTGTGCTGTTGCAGTACAATTTTCCATTACAAATACACTGAGCAAATTCAGCTAAATATATATACGCCTCGTGTTTTTTCTCCTACCTCCCCCCTCCTTGAACCCTGCCACTGCTTGGATTTTGAAGGTAGGGGTTAGGATGAAGACAGCTGTTCCCATCAGTCTGTAAGTTGAATATATTGGATGGTGGATGGTGGCATTGCAGAAACACCAAGTTCGGGATATATTTAGCTCCAATTTAATCACATTAGGACCTCCCTTTTCCCTTCTAAAACAACAACAACAACACTAGCAGTAGCAGCAGCAGCAACAACGACGACGATGATGATCCTTTAGTAACTTCAACAGGAGTATACTGGGAGTGCCACAAATCATAGTTGAAGCAGTGTTAGCTAGAAAAGTGGATTCTGAAGTCATGAACTATCGCTATCAGTAGCCCTATATGGGCCTTCCCCATCACATGAGGGGAAAAGCAGGGATGCCCCCTTTGTCACATCTCCATCACCAGGCCCCACATCTTCCACATGTTGGGGATGGATGTCTCTGCAGTGAGGAAGCTGCTGAACTTGGGTGTATTCCCCAGGCAATGTAGAACCCTCATTGCACAGGTTTCTAAACCACATGGGGATCCTACATGAGTAGTGCAGCCTCCCCGCTGCAGAAATTTGAACCCCAATGCATGGAAGGCTGTTGGGACTGTCAGGAAATGTGATGGAGAAGGCAGGGTCAAGAAGCACATCCCCACTCTCATCTTTACGTGATGCAGAATGTGTAAGGAGGAACACCCAACCAGGGCTAGTTTCTTGTCGGTAAAATTAATACATTTCCAGATTGTCACATTATTGAGCAACAAATCACAGTTTTGCTCATTTGTTCCTTAAGTTCCTTTTAGCTTCAAGTGCTTTTGTTGCTAGCAATATTGCATTTTTTTTATTATTTCAGCAGTGAAATTGTAACATATTGTCACTGGAAAATGAATATTTTCCCCAATGAGTGGAAATATTACAATTTACTGTGTGAAGTGTAAGTGCACAAGTATAGGCACTTATTGGATAGTATCTACAACACTGGGGCTTCAAATAGCCCTCTAGATGAATGGAAAATACTGACAGAGTGGAAAGGCTATTCCCTCCACTGTAGCAAGACACAACCATTTCATGACACTTTTCTCCGGTTTGTTCATTTGTTTGTTTTGCAGGAGAATTTGTACTCCTATTCATCCCAACCCCTTTAAAATATTTTTGAAATATTTAAGGGGCTATTCCTTCATGAGTACATCCTCGTGTGGCGCAGAGCGGTAAAGCAGCAGTTTCTGCAGCCGAAACTCTCCCCACGGCCTGAGTTCGATCCCAGCGGAAGCTGGTTTCAGGCAGCCGGCTCGGGTCGACTCAGCCTTCCATCCTCCCGAGGTTGGTAAAATGAGTACCCAGCTATCTGGGGGAAAGGTAATAATGGCCGGGGAAGGCAACAGCAAACCACCCCGCTATAAGGCCTGCCAAGAAAACGTCAGCCAAACCTGGCGTCCCTCCAAGAGTCAGCAATGACTCAGTGCTTGCACGAGAGGTTCCTTTCCTTCCTTCCTTCATGAAGTTTTCTTGTTTGTTTATTTATTATTAACTTTCATATATCACCTTATCTGCTAAAAAGCCAGCAAGACAGAGTACAATAATTAAGATGTCTTTCCCCTTTATAGTAATGCCTTACTTCCACGCCCAGTGCAGTTTAGGCGTAGGGAGGCTATTGCGGGTGGGGGTGGGAGATGAGGCATGGAGTCACATCATTTGTGGCCTCCCTGTGGCACCACTGGAGAGGGGAGGGGGATTCCAAGCCCATAAATTGGCTCTCACCCCTCTTCCTCCTCCTCTTTGAAGCGCGGCTCCCTCCCTCCGTCCCTGAAGGCATTGTGGGCTTGCTAGTCATCCTTTCAAGGGCTGAGTAGGGATTTTTTTTTCTCATAATTTTTCATTGGTTATGAGTTTTTTCACCTACTTCACACTGTAAGATAGGCATGGAAAAATAATTAGGTTAATTTGCAGTGTTAACAATTTGGTTGCATTTCCTGATAGCATATGTGTGGGCATCTTGAGCGGGTTAGGGTCAGTGAACATTCAGAGGCACCGTTGCAGTGATGGTTAATGTCTGAGGCTCCCCCACTGTGAGCCCCGTGGCCCAGTTTGTGGTGATAAGGGTTACCTTTGAGGCCAACCTTCCTCATCCACTCGGAGCGCCACAGCACAAAGGGGGGTGTATGACACGGAAGGCCTCCTTACCCCAAAAGGGTAAGCCTAGGAGATGGTAAACGCTGAGGCGCCATTCTCAGGCTGTGAATGTCTTGCCTGATAAAACAATGGCATGAGGCCAGATTAGAGAAGATGCCTGCTTAGGTTTACCCTTTCTGCAGATCTATTAATAAATGTGGTCCTGTTTAAATCCCACTCTTGTATCTGACTCATTATTTCCCACATTCCCTACAAAAGCTTTTGTGCCATTTCTTATCTGGATATACCCTGCACATATTGAAGACCTGAGGCACATATGAGGCACAGTGAGGACTGGGGAGACCCAGGTTCAAATCCCCGCTATGGGTAGCATAGTGTCACTCATAATCTCTCAACTTTACCTACTTTTCAGTGTTACTGTGAAGATGCAATGAGAAGTAAATATAAATATTTACTGCAGTGAGTAAATATAAATTGCAGTGAGCTTCCTGGAGAAAGTGAGGGATATGAATGTAATAAATAAAAATAAATAAAATCAGGGTGGATTGATTTAAATAAAGTCTCCTATTTATACTTCTTGATATATTTCTTAACAATGGTGAAAAATTGACCATGAAACCATGTTAATTTACAACTAGAGTATTATTTACACTATTTTATTCTTACACTCAGGACTTGCATTTCTTTGTTGCGCTGTATACGTATTGCATGATTTCCTCTTTTACCTATAGAGGGGATGTCTTTAAAATATTCCCATGGAGGGTCTTACAACCAGCATCCATGACAGCTTGTAAGGTTACATATGGGAATATAGGAACTTGCACGTTGACTTCTCTTCTTTCTGCTGAATTCTGCTCAGCCCAACTCCAGCCTCATCAAACAAAGTAGTGAACAACAATGAAATGGCCATGACAGATGGGCAGAAATAGGGTCTGTTAGTTACTGGGCTGACTAAAATACTTTATTTTCATCAGGTGAAAATGAAATGTCTGTGTTTGGAGATAGAGTGTAAACATTCATATTCATTTAAAAAAACTTGCAGGTTTAAAAGACAGCATTAAGGCTCTCTCATGTTGATTCAAGCTCCCTAACGGCAGGAAACTGGAAACTGGACTGATACCTTAACTGACATGCCCTGTGACCGGTGATGATGTCACAAGCTGTGCTTGCTTAGCACCCACACATTCCCTTGGTCTTTCAGGCCCAAATCTAGATGGGATTTTTCAGAAATAGTTCCCCCCCTCCACCAGAAATTCTGTGAAAAAGTTTGCTAATTAGTTTCTCAAAGACACATTTTTGTTTGTTTGTTTTGATTTTTTCTCTTTAAACTGCTCAAAACCAACCATTCTTTCTGGCAGCTATAAATTTCACAAAGATTGGTTAAATCCTTCCCAATTTGATAAAGAATGATCCCCCCACTCCAATCACCATTTAAAACTCTGGAACTCTTTTTACTCATCAGTCTTAGCTATAATGGCCACAACTGGTTATAATTTGAGAAATTATCAGAATGGTTCTTCATCAGCAATTAGAAAGCCTCCTTTTACTCTGGTATTTAACAATGCATCTGGTAGAGGCACTGATTTGCTTTAGAGATTAATTGTAGGGCTAATATGTTTATAATCCAGATTATTAGTTGCTATTTAAGAGATTTAAAATTAAAAATCCAATTTCAATTTTGATTTTTGATCAGTCCATGTGGACTTTTAGTCATGCTTCAGTCATGTGACCGCTGACTGCCTTGTGGAGAAACCTCTGTGGACCATGTTTTGGCACTTGATCAGAGATGCTAAAGAAAGCTGTGGTTGGAATTGAGCACCAGAGCACAGAGCAACATGGCTAAAAATCAGCATGTAGACAGGTTCCACAAAAGCTTGTGCCAGAAAAAAATGTCTTTAAGGTGCCGCAAGCCTCTTTGTTGTTTTTGCTGTGACAGACTAACATGGCTACCCTTCAGGAATTTATACAGGTCACAATCTCTCACCTCTCCTGTCCTTCAGAAAAGAGGCACTTTGGAATTCACCACAGGTTGATCACATGCCTGTGGTCACTGGTAACCTGTAGGAGCCTGGCTTTCTCAAGGACATTCAGGCCCCTCTCTGAATTTTCACTTTTAAATTGTTTGTAAAGGTCTCTAGCCCTTTAATTTGTGGAAATATAAAGAAAAACAGGTAGGCATTATTCTACCCAATAATACCCATTATTCTACCTAAGGCTCACTAAGGCCTTAGCTAGACGGGGCTTTATCCTGGGGTGAACCCCGGGATCGTCCCTGTGCATCCACATGACACACAGGGGATCCCAGGATCAGGGAGGGATCATCCCTCCCTTGCCCCGGGATAGAACCCTCCACTTTGGGCCCGTTGCCACAGGTTGACCTGGCTCCGCACGATTCCTTGCGCAAGCCAGGTGCGCCCATTGGGGGTAGGGTGGGGGGTTGAGCAGGGAAATTAAAGTATTTTTAAAGAACACTTATCTTTCGGTGATCGAGCGCTCGTGCGCTCCTGTCACTTAAAAAAAATGGCGGGCACAATGCCTCTCCTCCTGAGGTCGTCGCGCCTCACGTGTAAACAGAGGAGGGATCTCGCGATAATCACATTGCGGGATCTTCCCTCCTCTGGCCTGGATTAAAAGGTAGGTCTAGCTAAGGCCTTAGAAATAATATAATTCAATAACATTAGCATATTAAGCTAGCAGAACAGCTAGGCTGTTCTGCAATGATTCCTCATCACCCTCTTAGGCCACATCACCACAACATTTCTGACTAGGGTCCTGAGCAGCTCTTCTCAGAATTTGCCTTTTACAAGTTCTGACTGAGAAGAGTAAAGCAACAGTTGAAGTGGGATAAGGTCATTTGGCCTATAATGCATAAATAACATAAGAGGAACCCTACTGGATCAGACCAAAGGCCTATCTAGTGTCCTGCTTCTTACAATGGCCGACCAGATGCCTATGGGAAGCCCACAAGTAGGAGATGAAGTGGTATTCTGTTTCTGATCCTGGATGGATTGTTAAGGCATCATGACTAGTAGCTATTGATACCAATAGCCTTATCTTCCATGAATTTGTCTTATCCCCTTTTAAAGCCATTAAAGAGAAGTGTCAAGCTCATAAAATGACCCTGCCTACCTAATCATAGCAGACTAATGGACAACACAATAGTTCTTGCTAAAACATTCGCTAATAGATTTGTTCAATTCTCTCCTGAGATCTATGTACAAAGACCATACATTGAGTCAGATGAAAGCTCCATCTAGGGCAGTATTGTTAACATTGCTTAGCCCTGAGTCATAAACACAGCTCGATTGAATTTCAAGTCAAAAGTCCTTCCCAGCTTTTCTGCTTTGTTTGCATTGAGTTGGGGCATCATGCCTGTAAATAATTCACTTTGCCACTGAGTATTGGCTTGGCAATTCTCCTAGAGCATCATCAGATGGGTGAATTTTCGCATTTCCTTACCGTCACTATGGCCTCCTGCTGCTGTCCCTCAATATTGACAACCTCTTTACATGGGGAGACAAAGAGAAAGCAGCAACGACCACGTGGCCTATTCAGGGGCCATTTATACTGTGGAGCTTTTCCTGCACACAGCAGGATATGGCGGCACATTCCGTTTATTTAAAAAAACAGATTAAAAGGAATCTATTTTGTGATGGAAAAACGAACGGAAGGAGCGGGAGGCACGTGGGAGGCAGACAACAGCATCTAAAGGATGTGTGAACATCCGTAAATGGGCAGTAGTGAGCGTGCGATAAAACGCTTGTCTGATGACACTCCTAGTACAGCTTCCAACCCTTTATTTATTTATTTTTGTTATTCCAAACCTCCTATCTAAAATTCTCACACACCTCCCAATTCTTCTGCAGCCAGTCTTCAGTCTGAGGATGTTTCAGACAGTTCTGGATCCTAAATAAAGGTATTTTAGAAAACCCCACACTGCTCTCGGTGCTTGCAAATCTCATGTCTTTTGGGGAGAAAGAGCATCCAGCAAGTTGCAGTCTTATGAAGGCTCCTTCACTTCTTGGGCATGAAAGGGTTAAAGGGCCCCTTGCCAGTTCTCTCAGCTCATCTCCTGTCCCTTTTTCCCTCCCCGCAACATGAGTCAGCGCATGCCATTTTTAAAATAAAGCAACTAACAACATATAACTGCCCTGGATTGAAAAAGGAAAGAAAGAGAAGGCAAATGTGTGTGAGAGCTCAAATGAAAGCAGCACACAGCTTATGAAACACTTTGTGAAGTGTCGCTTTACAACATAACTTGTGAGGTCTGGGGAGGTGATGACATTCATACTCTCCCTGGGCAGAATTTCAGTCAGGAGGAGAAACCAGTCAGAGAGGAAATGACCATTCCAGGCTCAGAGGTCTCTTGAAATCTCTGGCATTTCTGTGATATTTCCACATACCATTTTCCCACCTTTTTGGTGTGGGAATTCTAATTCTGCATTGTCTAAGACAGGCTATTTAAATATACCTTTCAAGGGCAAAGTACCTCCTTTGCATTGTTCTGTATTAGCAACAGTTCTGCCTTCCCTCTGAGGGCAAATTTCCTACATTATAGTGCCAGGTACTACTTCAAGCAGTTCATTCCGCTTTTACTTAAATCAAGCCCATGATTTGCAATGCAAAATACCAATACAAAGCTTAAAATGGGTTCTTAACACAAAGGTTACTTTTTCATTTAGCAAAGGTTGCTTACAAATCATTCAATTTAAATGGAACATTTCCCTGTGTCCCTTAGCATTGTTTTGCTTCATTTAAGGCTCCTGTGACATCAGAGTAGCTAAGCCAATGGCATCAGAAGGTTCATGACACCACTGCCTGCCTAAGCCCACTGAGAGACAACAGAGTAGCTCAGCCTCTTGTGCCCACAGAGGTAGAGCAGGCAGAGAGGTAAGAGTTCAAGCAGGAAATTACAAACCATCAGTGGACAAGGCAGAATGGTCAAGCTCTATACCTAAAAAAAGGTAATCATCAAACAAACAAACAAACAAACCATAATTCCAGGTCAGATTGGGTGTTATTTTAGCAGTGAACTGAAATACAGCATTTCATATGGCCCTTGGAGTAGCAATGCAATGAGAGCCAAAACTACATGTAATGCTAATTGCGTAACATGTAGCTGAGGCTTGTCTATTTATTTATTTTTACTCTACTGTAAGCATACACAGCCCTAATTTGAATCAGAACCATTATCCTACAGAGGGGAGAGTTAAACCTCTCTCTCTCTCTCTCTCTCTCTCTCACACACACACACACACTGTGTTTCCCTGAAATTCCATCAAGACCACGAGTGCAAAGCAGACTGAAAAATAGGGGGAAATGGGACAAGAGAGAAAATTGGAAGAAAAGAAATAGGGAAAGGCAATTAGCTGGGAAGCTCCTGGGACAGCCCCTTGTACATCCCATGATCAGTCCCGCATCCCCAGGACACCAGGTTAAAAGACAAAAAATGGAGAAGGGGGGAATGAAATTATATTTGGGGAAAAAAATTAGGCAGGAAACAGTAAAGAATTGGCAGTTTAAGGGGGAACAAACACACACACACACCCCATGATCTATTAAATGCCCCCAAAATAAAATGAAAAGATTTTTTTTAAATTACAATTTCTAAAAAATTTAAATTGGCAAGGGTTTTCCCCTCACACACACACACACTCACATGCAAATTCACCTCCCCTCACATTAAAATTCACAAAGAAAGGAAGTGAGCAACCTTCTCAAAGCAGCTGCTCCTTTCTTCCTTCACTGAATTCAGGTAATAGGTCCCTCAATCCTTGACCCAGCAGTCATTGGGATATTTTTTAAGTGCACTGATTGGCTATGGGCAACCTGAAGGGCCCCCCTGTTCACAAACAAATCCCTGGGTCCTGATTGGCTCTAATGGAGCCAACCTGTCCTTTATTTAGAAATCTGGAAGAGTGTCCAAGGCAGGATCTAGAGCATCATTACACAGGGATAAATCACGGTTCCCTACCGTCGCTTCTCTGCCCCCACTCCTGTCCCACATTACTTCCTCTTTCTACCCAGAAAAGAAAGAGGAAGTAAACAAAGACCATGTGGCCCATTCAGTGCTGTTTTTATCATGACGCTTTTCCTTCATATAGCAGGAAATGGCGGCACATTCCGTTGTTGTATTTAAAAAAAAACAGATTAAAAGGGGTCCATACTGTGACAGAAAACTGGCAAGAAGGAGCGGGAGGCAGTCTAAAAGATGCACAAACATCCATAAGTGGGCAATAGCATGTGTGTGATAAAATGCTTATCGGATGACGCTCCTACACTACTGTTTTATAATGGTATTGAAGTGCACTGACAACTGTTAGGGGCCCATGACACATTCTACATACACATTTATTTATTTATTTATTGCATTTATACACCTCCCCATAGCCGAAGCTCTCTGCGTGGTTCACATAATTTTCAAACCACTTTCATAGTGTTATATCTTGTTTGGTGTAAATCTGGCCCAAGAGGACTGCTCTGCCTAGCTGCTGTCTCTTCATTCACTGGCGACTGAGCATGAGGAGGAGGAAAGCAGGGAACAAACAAACAGCAAGCAAGAAGTTCCATTTTTGGACCCATAGTTTGAATGTTATCATGCTAACAAAATAATAATTTAAAGGGAAATTTTGGCATAGGAGCGGGGAGAGAGTTTGAAAATTACGTTTCAGTCTGGAAAACAGCATTCATGTTTTGAGTTTTCACTTGAGAGAATCAAGGACAGCGGGTATTGGTCAAGTTCAATAGCCCCTAAAAGCAGTCATAAACGTAAGAGGTGATCATGCTTACCAACCGTGCAGTATCTTCTCTGCGGTGAGCGCGCTACAGAGATTGTGCTTCCAAGGATCATAACAAGAGGTAATTCTAACGGAAGCTGGTGGCTCTGATTCTGGTGGGTCTGTGAATCCATTCTGGGTTTCAGTCAGAATCAGTCAGAACTCCAAAGGAGATATGGAAGGTGCTGATAGGTTCAGGACTTTGGATAGCTCCTTCAGAGTTCTGGCTGGTTCTGACTGAAACCCAGAATGGATTCACAGACCCGCTGGAGCCACCAACCTTCGCTGGGTAATTCCCATTAGCTGCCTCCACTGAGTTGAAATTGTTATTGCATACAATAAACTGTGAACTGACAGCCTGAAATATTATCAATTTATCTCATGGCTAAAACAACAAAGTGCCTCACACTTTGATCATGCCAATATTGAAGGCCAAATCATGATAGATGCTGATAAAGGTAACCTAATATCAGCAGGGTACATAGATCTGTAGCTCGCTTCAGGTGGGAGAAAAAAGATGAGGAACAGTTTGAAGGTGCCTCTCGGAACCAAAACAAACAGATATGGATGATGTAGAAAAAGATCTGTGAGCAGATTTCTCAAAATTGGAATGGAGCAGCAGGGCTAGGTTTCACCCAAAACACATTCCCAATTGAAATTTACCCCCCCACACACACACACACCATCTACCGTACACCCCACATGGGGGATTTGTGAATGGTGGGGTTTTTCGCATATTTGAATTTGCACAAATTCAGGAAATTGTGTGTGTGGGGGGGTCCGATTCCATCGAGTGAATGATGGAATGAAAGTTGGAATGGATTTTATAAAATCCATACATCCTTATCTATGGATACTTTAAAGTAAACAAAATTATGGAAGATACTGGGCCCAGTTCGCGCAATCACCATGGCTTAAACAAGAACTGTGAAATTGTGCAAGTAGCATGCTCTCCCTTCCTGGTGTGACTGTCCTGTTTTTAAACTCATCAGCATCAGTTTATTTGTATGACATTTTCCCATGATTAATCGTGCTCACAACCCCATCAGAAAAGTTTGTATTATAAAGTTCATATTATAAAATACAGCAACATTTCAGGATAATTTACTGACAATTACAAGACATACCAACAAAATTTAAATAAATAGTCATAAAAATATTAATAGGCCAATCAGAACATCTCATATTAAAAAACATGCACTAAGATTAAAAATCCACTAATAATTCATACCCCAGCCCAAGAATAGAAATACAAAACAAAATCCAAACCAGCAAAAATAATACATCTCATACAAAACAAAATGTTGTCCCAGCAATAACTAAACAAGGACTTTTTAGGTGGTGGCCCCACATTTATGGAAGTGTCTCCACCAGGAGATACGTGTGGCCCCACCTTTGGAGGTTTTAAAGAAAAAACTTAAAACATTTTTTTTTATCTTAGCCCACTTTTTATTAATTGCTATTGATGTGTTAATTGCTCCAGCTCAGTTTCAAAGGGGTGAGATATGTTTTTAATTAGATGATTGTTTTGTTTATGTTTTGTGGTTACTTTTCTCTTTTTTTGTGTTATTTTGAACAGCACCATCTCTATTTGAAGGGGTTGCAGAGGAGTGTCCTCAATTTTGAAGGTATCCTGTATTTGAAAAGTTGTCTAGTCCAAGTCCATTTTAAAGATAAAGAACCATCAGAAAGTACAGCTCAGCTGGGAACACCTGGGCAGCAGATTGAACAGGCAGGTATGCAGGTCACCTGATCACAGTCTACTACATGACGGTGAGATGTATTGTATTTCTATTCAGATTATAATAATTATTTCTAAATTTGCATCTATACATAAATTATCATATGCAAATATTATGCAAAGTGGTGCCCTCTCTTTTGATAATGCATTTCCTCTTCTTTTTTTGGCAATTCATATGTGACCACCTGGGGGTGGGGGTGGGGGTGGGGATGGGGGAAAGACAGGGCTACTGTGGGATAGCTTCCAAACCCCAGAACCTGCGGGTGTTTGGATGCAGAGGCTCTGTCTATGGTTTGTTGAATCCAGCACTCAACATTTATTCTACAAATATTCTGATCCATTGGACAGTCATAAAGAAGCTGAGTAACATCAGGCCTATTGCTTCTCAAACTGTGTGAAATGCAGTACATTATGACTAAAGCATACGTTTAGGCATGTCTGCTTCTAAATGTGTAGTAGGAGTCACACTGGGATTCTTAGGCATTATTAACTTGAAGGTTTAAGAGCCCTAAAAGCTACACTACGTATGGAAAGTCGCATTAATATGTCTCCATATACACTGTAACTTTATATTGTTTTATTATAGAAAAGCTATAAAAAACAGATTTGTCTGGAATTATTGATTATTTTCTTCTGTGTCTGGTGGCGCACTAGTTCCTGCCATACACCCTTCAATGAAGCTTTAGGCTACAAATGAAAATATGTACATGCAATTATGCTGTAAAAAGATACTACAGTGTCATGTGGACATGTTATTGATGCAATATAATAGCAGGCCAAAAGCAGCCAGCAGGGAATAAAACTTGCTGAGTTGGAAAAAATATATATGATGTTAGGGAGGAAAAAAGTGAAGAGAAAAAGAATAAAAACACAACGGCTACCCTGCAAAGTTCATCCTACCACTTAGCAATGTTTGTGAATTGTATTTTGCGGCTCCGGAAATGGCAAGATCATAAATAAGCAAGGCTAACTACTTTTAATGCTCTTGCTGCTGCAGAAGGATAGTCCCATTTCAGAAATCTTTGCTTAGAACAAGGTGTTAGATACAATCACTGACTTATTTTGGGAAGGGCCAGCAGGCTGAGACGTACATATGTTGTCATATTCACACGCCAGATCTACACCTTGTGTCAAATCATTACGATCCCATAATGATGATTGCGCATTTATACCTCATAGGATATGCATTGAGATTTGTTGTGGTGTTTTGGATAATGTGGAATAAAAAACAGGAAATAACTTTAGAGCGGTATATAGAATGTGTAAGGTGCCCCAACAGCTGCCAGTGCACTTCAATACCACTATAAAGCAGTAGTGTAGATCTAGCCAAATTGAAAGGTGGATAGTGAGGTACAAAACATATCAGCGCTGTGCTGAGCTGCCAGGGTTGCATACTATGGTTCACATTGGCATCATGTGGCTATGCTCATAACAAAAAGAGGAGGGCCATGCTGGATCAGACCAAGGGTCCATCTCCAACACTCTGTTCATACAGTGGCCAACCAGCTGTTGATCAGGGACCCACAAGCAGGACATGGTGCAACAGCACCCTTCTACCCGTGTTCCCCAGCAACTGGTGTATAAGGGCTTCCTGCAATTGATACTGGAGGTAGCACATAACCACCAGGACTAGGAGCCATCGATAGACTTCTCCAGGAATTTATCTAACCCCCTTTTAAAACTATCCAAATTGGTGGCCATCACCACATCTTGTGGTAGTGAATTCAATAGTTTAAATATGCACTAAGTGAACAAGTTCTTTTTATCTGTCCTGAATGTCCCACTAATGAGCTTCATAGAATGACTCTGGGTTCTAGTATCATGGGAGAGGGGAGAAAAATGTCTCCCTATCCACATTCTTCGTGCCATACATAATGTTGTATACCTCTACATACAACCCAGTGGCACCTGGCCCAGTATCAGCAGCACCCAGCCCCTCCAGGCAATCACCAGGGCTCAGCTCCTCAGTAAAACCCTCCAACACAAGTGTGGGCCCTGTCTGCCCCTTATCGGGGCATGCTGACATTTAAAATTCGTCAACGCACCTGACTGATCTGTCTTCCGCAGCAGAAAAGATTCCCCTTCCTGAGGGTCCCTCTGTCCCATTTTGAGGGACTTACATTAGCTATAATGTAGTGTAATTTGTCCACATGACTCAATCATTTTATTTTATTTTATTTATTTGTAAGACCTATACCCTGCTCTTTAGCCCAAAAGGCTCCCAGATCCGTTTACAAAATTATATTATAAAAATAAATGTAGACAAATTAGTTAAAGGATTACATAGAGCCACATGAACACTGTGTGGGTAGACGATGTGGACAAATAGGAATTCAATCATCTTCCTTTATATAGTTCTATCGTATATTCACATCACAATCCAACTAATACATTATTACATCTTAGTCGTATTTAAGAATTGACGGATCTTTCTAACCCAGCTAAACATTTAATGATACCATCTGTGTGGCATATCTATTCAAATGACGTTTCATTAACAGGACACAATAAGAATAAATTTAATAATGCATACATTGTGGAAGAAAGCTTTGTCTATTATAAAACCTTTGGCAGGGAGGATTGTGGAAACAATAATTAACAAGTTAACATGGGCCATTTAGTAATTATCTGCTCTGTCTAAAAACAAGGAAAAGTGGCTGGGTGTATAAATAATCTAACAAGAAACATCTGCTTTTTATGTTTCATTTTGACGTCAACAAGTCTTTATTAGCTTCCCAAGACAATTCAGAGTTTTATGAAGGAACCTGAAGAAGATATTGTTGTGTATAGATTTTGCGGTTGAGGAGGAGGCCTTGCAGTGATCAAAAGAAGGAATTGTTTCATCTAGACATGGTTATCATTATCTAGGATGTGTGTGAATATGTGTGTAAGTTCTTAAAGCAATTTTTGCTTAGGCACCAAAAGAGTTAATGAAAGAGAAAGGTGCCCAAATATTGTTTCCTTTTTCTGTAATTTCAAGTGTGTTGCTGAGCAAGCTCCAGATGTTATGGGTTAAGCTTTGCATGCACGTGCGCCATTGTTTTGTAAGAGAAAAGGGGATTGTTTTAAAGAGAAAACTAAGGAAGGGTTCTGTTTTATTCATAGGGTCACACAGTGCCAATGGCCACTGGGAGAGATGTAATCTTGCAAGGCGTTATTAGGGAAAACACACACACACAAAAACCTCTCCAAGTTCCAACTCAGCCCTAGAAAAAAGCAATGTGCTGTGGAAAATGGTGAGAGGATCTTCTTTCCAGATCCTCCTCATCTGGTCTTCTGGGCAATCTTGAGTGTTTCCATATCAATTCAGACCCATTTGTGGTAGGATTAGAGATGTATAATTTCCATAAAATGTAAAGCCATGGCATGGGTGGGAACAGTTTCTCTCAAACCCCCACCCCCCGCCCCGGCCTCCTTTTTTTTCTAGAAAACAACTTGGACATAGCGGCAGCATTTTCTAGTAGTGAGGTCTAATTGAGAACTTCATTAAAAACTGTGGCAGTGAGTTCTATAGGCCCAAGGCTCAAAGTTAATTTTAAAAACAAGAAAGAAAGATCAGTGGGATAATCCACATGCTGTTTCATCACATCAGGTGACAGGAAAATTTACAGTCTTCCCATGTGGGTTTTAAATTGGAGCTACATGAATTGACTGCTACCACAACTAACCAGATCAAGCCCAGAAACACAGGACTCCATGGAACAAAAGCCAAACTGTCAAGAATGCACATTTTCTCCCATATTATGATATGGTGGACATGGCTAGACGAGGGGGGTGGAGGGGGATGACCTTGCGATATGATGATTGCGAGATCCTCCTCCTCCTCAGTCTACACGTGGCGTGTGATGTCCCGGGAGGAAGAGGACGTTGAGCTCTGCACCCTGTGCTTGGTCCCCAGCTCCTTGCAGTTACTCGCGAGGAGCCAGGATGAAACTGGGACAGCCAGCCACAAGCCCCTTGGTCTCAGGATCATCACGAGACCATGGGAAAAGTCAGGATTAAAGGGTAGGGTGATATCCCAGGGAAAGTGAGCGATCATCCCTCCCTGCTCCCGGGATCACCTGTGCATCATGTGGATGCACAAGGACGATCCCGGGATATTGGCCCATCTAGCCACGTCCGGTGATTCTACTTACATGTTCGGAACTGAGCATGACTTGGAGCATCCCTAAATGTCTATCCATAAAGTATACAACCCCCCCCAAAAAATTTTTTAATAAGAATGGAGGAAATAACTATGCTGGGAATGTTATAGAGAGGATTGAATAAAACATTTCTCTCTATGGCTTCTTCATTTCCAAAAAGTTTACATCTCTAGTCTTTCTATAAAAGGCAGGCCTATCCAGTGAAATTTTAGAATGGTTTTAGGATGTTTTAATCATATATGCTATGTTTTTAATCAGTTTTTAATGTGTTTTATATTCACTGTTGTTCCCCGCCTCGATCCAAGTGGAGAGGCGGGTAAGAAATTTATTATTATTATTATTATTATTATTATTATTATTATTATTATTATTATTATCTAGGCCACCAAGCAGGATACAACAGTTTGAAAATGTTTTAAAAACTGCATATGGAATGTGTCCGGGGGCCCAACAGTGGTCACTACCATTTGGCTTGCTGCACCCCCCCCTTATTTTTATTTTATTTATTTTATTTTATTTATTACATTTTTGTACTGCCCAATAGCCGCAGCTCTCTGGGAGATTCACAAAAATTAAAACCATAATAAAACAACCAACAGGTTAAAAGCACAAATACATGCACAACCAGGATAAAACCACACAGCAAAATTGATATAAGATTAAAATACAGTTAGAACAGTAAAATTTAAATTTAAGTTAAAATTAAGTGTTAAAATACTGAGAGAATAAAAAGGTCTTCAGCTGGCAACAAGAAGAGTACAGTTTAGGCGCCAGGCAGACCTCTCTGGGGAGCTCATTCCACAACCGGGGTGCCACAGCGGAGAAAGCTTCCCCTGTCACTGCTGATTGTGACTCAATTAGGGTTCGCCAGTGGCTGGGGAAACACTTCCGGTGCAAAGCCAGAGGAAGAAGATAGACAAAAGATGCAGGTCTCTCCCTCGCTGCCTTGAAAAAGTCAGGGTAAGCACCCAACCTTTTTAAAGCAGGGCTTTGGGGGAATGCCTTGGGAGGGCTCTGCAATGGCAGCTGCAACATATAGATGACCTGCCGCCACTGCGGATCCACCCTGGGCCAAACCTCTCGTCAAGACAGGCCCCCTGGCAGCAAAGTCCTAAAAGTCTGAGGGTGTGTATTTAGCGGCCATGGATTCACTAACGCTAGGAAGGCTCAAGGTTTGAAGGGAAGCAAGCAATTATCGCTTCTTTTTAAAATCATTTGTGACTGGAATTCTCAAAATAGAGACCTGGCCATTTGCTCTCCCTGCTTCACATGCTTCTGGATTTGGACAGTCATTATTTTTCTGTGAGGTTCGTATTGCTACTGTTCCACTGGATTAAGATGTTATCAGAGAGGCTAAAATGGCAGAGGCAGGATGTACTGTAGTGTGAAGAGTAAAAGCTGGCAAGCTGTCTGAGGGATGTTTTATTAAAACATACTCTGTTTTGTTGTTTAAAATAATTTTCCACTTGAGTTTCTTCCTAAACTGTAATGGTGTGATTCTGGAGGACACCCTCCTTCAGGGATTATCCCTTCTGCCCAAATATAAATGGAGCGGATGGGAAGGATTTATTTTTATTTTTTCCCATGAGTGCTAATGTTAAAAGGTGTAGATTACATTCTACTCCCTGATGTCCATTTAGAACTTACAATGTGGCAACATGACTATATAGTAATTGGAAATAATTCCAAGTAGCTTAATTTCTTCCTAAGGCGCAACCTTTTAAAATCCTTTGTGCAGGACTGGAGTATTACTGTTAATATCTAAGGGAATTATGATATCCCCATTTTTAAAGTGAACTTCCCTTACTTACTGTGTCCGTGATATTAAGAAGGACCATACTGAGACCATAAGGAGAGCCATGCATTCTGACATGCATTCTGACAAGCATTCTGTTCCCACAGTGTTAACCGGATGCCTATGGGAAACCCACAACCCGACATGAATACAATAGCCCCCGCCTGCTCACGTTCTCTAGCAACTGGTATACCGAAGTATACTGACCCTGGTACTAGAAATAATATATAGCTATCACAGCTAGGAGCCATTGATAGCCTTATCCTCCATGAATTTAATATTGGGCAATCACACATTTACAGTGCAATCCTGAACATGCCTACATAAAAAGAAGCCCCACTTTGCTCACTGGGATTTACTCCAGTAAGTGTCTAGGATTGTGGCGCTAGTGGATTTCTGCCACAGTCCAGTTATTTGCTTCTGATCTAACTCAGAGAATATATTTTATTAGAATGTAAGCCTATGCGGCAGGGTCTTGCTATTTATTGTTTTACTCTGTACAGCACCATGTACATTAATGGTGCTATATAAATAAATAAATAAATAATAATAATAATATAGGGTATTTTAAAAATATTCCTAAATTCACTTCTTAATCAAACTAAATACCACACCGTGTTTAGTACTAGTATGCAGGTTAAGTAGATGAGAGGCAGCTGTTGTAAGGAAGCTGTTGAAAGGAATCATATCTCATTCCACGTTTCCCTTTGAACCTTCCAAGACCTACCGAATTTTATTATTATATTTTTATTATACTTCCCTCCCCAAGGAATTCAGTGTAGTGTATACAGTTCTTTACACACACACACACACACACACACACACACACACACACACATTTTATTCTCACAACCCTGTGAGGAATGTTAGATTGAGAGTCACAGACTGGCCCAAGGTTGCCAGATGAGCTTTGTGGCTGATTTGGGATTTGAGCCTGGTTCTTCTTTGATCTAGTCCAAGATTCTAACTATTACATCATACTCACCCCATGTATGAGTAGTTGTTTCAGAGCAAACCAACACAGATTAACTGTACACAGACCGAGCAAAGAGGGAGACAGAACACCTGTATTGCAATTCCACTCTATTTATTTTATTACATGTTATACCATCCTTCTTTCAAGGAGCTGAGTACATTTGATTGAAAGCTAGTGATAGCAAGGCCAAAGTCGCTCAGTGGTTTTCATATTCAAGCAGTAATTTGAATCCAGGGCCAGATCTATACCTTGTGTCAAATCATTATGAATGTGTAATAAAAAAAAAACAGGCAATAACACTATGAAAGTGGCATATGGAAAGTGGATTGTGCCCCAACAGTTATCAGTCCACTTCAATACTGCAATAAAGAAGTAGTGTAAATCTAGTCCGGGTCTCTCCAGTCTGATACTCTATCCGCTACACCACATTGACTTTCCCTTATGTGGGTTTGCCTCCCTAGAATGAAACCATTACCCTAGTTAAGAACAATTCACATGCTACCCCATCCACCACCACCCTACTCCTGCATTTCAGGACAGTTTACATGGACATAACAATCTAGCCTTGAGTGGAGCCAGCACTAATACTCCAGTTTGCATTAGGATCCACTCATATTTACTTTATCAGCATTCTGAGCTCCAAAGAGCCTTTTCATTCTGCACCCTGCAAATAAGCTTGTTGCTTGCAATCTAGCTGTATCACAGTAACATTTATGATATAACTTGTTTCATGTTAGTTCAGGTCACAAGTCTATATTTAGTATTCAGGCAGCCAAGCAACAAGCTAACCTTTCATTCCTCCTGATCCAATTTCCTTGTTCTTGATTGAACCTTATCTGGGGACATGTCTGTCAGAACCCACATGGTGGAGATAGTTCATGTGTCACAAAAACTTTTTTCTCTTAAGTAACCAAGTATTAGATATACAACATGATAAACTAAGCAAGACCAGCAGAGGGTTCAACAAATAGATGGCCGTCTGGCCTTTCTCCTAAGTTTGGTGGGAACTTTCTAGGTTCACACATCTTTGCCTTCCTAAGTCAAGGCCGAGCCTCCCACCCTCACCCCCACTTTTTCTCATACTGCTGGGAAAGAGAAAGAGACTTGCTTACCAAACGGCTAGCTGGTGACTCATATGCTTGTTTAACATCTACTGAGCATATGAATCTCCCTTATCTCACCCAGTGTGTTTTCAATCTGTTCAAATGAAAACACTTAGCCACTGCCTTTTTGCTGACCTCCCTCTGCATAGATTTCTGTAGGCCAATTTCAGAAGACCCGCATGTGTGCTGGCATATCTTTTAAAAAAATCAAAGGAATAGTAAGATGCCAGATTTACAACAGGAGGATTTGGTCTTTCCTAAACAAATATCCTTTATTCCAAATTAAGAATAGCCTGACACATTCTCCTCCTCATTAACCCCTGCCCATTTATCAGTCACAAGTACCAGGCAGCAAATGTGTTTATTTTATGATACAATGGGCAAATGTGAAAGTTTATGGGTGCGTTACCATATTCTTTAGGACACGGAAAACGTTATTCTATTGTTTGCAGTCTTCCTACAGAGGTTTTAAGCAATGTAATCCAACAAGGATTTTGATCTGCAGTTGACCCATGTGAGCCAAAGGGGAGGCTGGGAAGTGATTGATCTTCTTGAGGCTAAATAAGACACCCCAAAGGTGATATGACATTTATGTTGCCATTTTGAATTGTTCTTATGGCATGGATGCATAATAAAAGCTAGGACAGTAATACCCAATTTCAACAGACATGAGGAGCCTTAAAATTTTGAAATGAAGTTATGCCGACTTATCATACACATACATTGTGGCCACAGTTCTTACTGAGACTTGAATTTAGTGAAAAAAGCCCACTGAACTAATCCTTAAAAATGGATCTAGAGATGCATGATGCCTAGAAATTTAAGCTTGAGAGTAATAGTGTTCTGTTTCTCTACTCGTATTTGTTATCCCAGGATTGCTATCGACACACACACACACACAATTCTTTTCAGTTTGGTTTTTAGAAGAATTTATCAAATTTTGCAAAATTCTCCATATTTGGGACAAACAGAACTTGAGATTGTAAAAAATCCAAATGTGGAAGAAACTGACAGATTCATCCATCCAGGCCCACAGTTTCAAGAGCTTTGCTCTAAAAAGTCTGGGTTTGAATCCTGGTGTATGCAATCATGTTAGGCGCCAGGCACAGCACAGCACTCACGCACGCACGTTGGCTGTGAGCCGGCCTGGCCTGAAGATTCAGCTGGGCCTGGGCGGGCGAGATGGCGCCCCGCGCCTGCCCAGCCGAAGCGAAGCCAGGGACGCTGGGGTGGGGGTGGGGCAGCTCCACGTTCAGACTTCCAGAACACGCCTGGAAGAGAGAGAGAGAGAGAGAGAGAGAGAGAGAGAATATGTATGGGTGAATGGGGTGCATGGGGTCTTTGAGTGAATGCATGTGTTCATGCGTGTGTTTGTTTGGAGTGAGTGATGCTGAGTGTGTGTGTGCGCGTGTGTGTGAGTTGGGAGGGATGATTTGGAGGTGATATTCCTATTAAAGACCCATAGACGTTCCTTTCCAATTTGTTTGCTATAATTGGCATGACGTATTTCTTGCACTTTAAAATAAATTTAGCAGTTTCAAGTTTTGTGCTTCTTATTTTTTCCAGGAAACATATGTTCTTAAAAATCAAAGTTGGCATTTTTGGTGTGTGTGTGTGTGAAAGTAGCTGACCTTGCCTAGGGCGCAAAATAGTCTGGCACTGGCCCTGCTCATCTATAACAGTTACCTGGCAGGAAGGTACAACAGAGTCTTCCCAGCAATGGGCATAGTTGTATCTACTGAGTTTGCCTGAATCAGATGGGTTAACAATTTCATTTCAGTTCGTTTTATGATAAGAATTTACCTAAATTCACAACATTCTTCATATCTGGGAGAGAAAGAACATGAGATTTTAAAAATTCAAATACAGGAGAAGGTGGAATTGGGCAGACTCGCCCATCCCTTAGAGCAGCCTTCTCATGCTGGAAACTGGATGTTTCACTGAAATGTCATTAAGAGGTGAACAATATAACCACATCAAAATGAAACACTATTAACTGTTATCAAAGAATTTAAATATCCATTGAAGCAAGTCAACATACAACAAAATATACTGCAAACTAAGGAAAAGAGAAAAGTATGAAGTATTTCAGACACATATCCCCCTCGAAGAAAAGTCAGTGTGGTGTAGTGTTTGACTGGGATCCAGGAGACCCAGGTTTTAATCCCCACTCAGCCATGAAGCTCACTAGCTAACTTTGGGCTAGTTCACACAGTCACCACAGTCTACCATGGCTTATGTAAGTCATGGTGGGTTGCAAAACATTCCAGTGGCCATTTGTATATTCAACTCCAGTGTAGGTTTGCCATAGTTTGTCATCTCTTTTTTTTTTCTTTTTTCTTTTTTGTAAACCGCCCAGAGAGCTTTGGTTATGGGGTGGTATATAAATGTAATAAATAAATAAATAAAATAAAGAAATTGTTCGATGGCTAAACAACCCTCAAATAACTTAATAATCTCTATTACAGTTATCAAACAATCCCTATAACCTGGGTTTGGATGACATGACAAAACATGGGGCTGAATATTCAAAATGGCCACTAGCACATGCCACAACCCACCACGGCTTAAATACTCCACAATGGGCTGCAGTGATTGTGTAAACCTGGTGACTGGCTCTCAGCCTAATCTGCCTCACAGGTCTTTTCTGAGGGTAAAATGGAGAAAAGGAAAATCATGTAAACCGCCTTGGGCCCCTTGCTGAAAAAAAAAGGTGGGATATAAATGTAATAATAATGATAAAGTAATAATAACTGGGGGAAGGGGAATATCTGTCAATAAATATAGAAATCCCAACTTTAGTCCACAGCTGGGTGGATGCTGAAGGATCTATCTGTTACTACTAATTCAAACTGTTAATTTGGTGCTGGTGGTGGTAGAGGAGGAGGAGCACTTTATAAACAACTATATAGGGTTTATAGCAGTGGAAGCTGGTGGCTCTGATGTCAGTGGGGCAGTGAATCCATTCTGAGTTTCAGACAGAACCAGTCAGAACTCTAAAAGAGTTATCCAAGCTACGAAGCTCCTTCTGACTGGTTCTGTCTGAAACCCAGAGTGAATTTATCGACCCACTGACATCAGAGCCACCAGCTTCTCTGGTTTATAGTGAGTACACATGAAGCTAAGAAAATAGAAGGCATAGCAGAGATAGAACAGACACAAATGAAACATAGGAAGGGCACCTTCCCTCTTGCTGGCTTGTTTGTTAAAGTGGAATGCACTCCTTCAGGAAACAATGAAAACAGTAGCACTATTAGGGAAGGATTTTAGGCAGAGCCCCAATGAACAGCAGAAGGAGACCTAGTCCTAATCTACACCTACAGCCCTTTTGTAATGGAGGAGGGAAGTTTCCCACTTCTGTAATCGTTACTCACGGGGTACACACGAGCAAAGTTTACCACAAGTAAAAGAGAGCTGTTGCAGGAGGAGGTGTGCCCCATAGCAGCGGTTCCAAATGTGCATTGGTAGAAGTGGGCAGGACTGGACAGATGGGTATGGGGCATGGAATTTTTTTTTTTATAACTCCTCCGAGATGCGCACCAGTGCAGACACACAGAAATGCAGGGGGGAGGATAGGTACTATGTCGAAGATGCGCTCCTACGCATTGATATGTTTGGGTTAAAAAAAGAAATACATACAGTCTGTGTCAAAACACACTGATAACTAATCAAACAGTGAGCCAAAAATGGTGGACGCCCACTCCCGCACACATCAGAAACTGCTGGACACGCCCCTGACAGCGGGTTGGCTATTCGCCAAGCCAGAAGTTTGTGACGAACAGCAGCAGCTTTGGGAAGGGGGGGTATACCAGCTGCAGGCTTCGGGATCGTAGCGAGAGAGCCAGAAAAGCCGCTACAAATCCAGTCAGTGATATTCCTGAACAACTGAGGGGTCGACCCGAGATCACCGCGGGAGTAGGTGAACATCATGTGGCACGGTAGGGACGACCTCAAATAAATGGCTGGTGTAGACAAGGCCTTAGTTTCATTTCATCCTGGGGGCCAGCCCTACCATTAGGCAGAGTGAGGTAGGTATTATGTGTCACAGGGGGCAAGAGACACTTGTGGGATTTTCTGACTGAGGTGCCAAAATAAGTTGACTGGCTTTGGGTATTATGTATCTTGATTTAGGGTGGGGGCAGGTGCCATTTGATGATCTGCCTCAGGAAGCAAAATGCCTTGGGCCAGCCCTGCTCATCTCCTCCCATGAGGGAGGAGCACCATGGTTTGAAAACCTAGGATTTGAAGGTAGATGCACTTTTTTAGCTTTAATCTGTCAGTTACACTTACACACACACACACACACACACACTGCCAAAACATGCATCAAATACATTTTAAAATGTATTTTAAAAAGGAAAATAAAATTAAATATTTTACTTTGTGGTGGCATCACATTGTAATCCAAGATCAAATGAATCTATTGGGCCATTGTCTGTTTTAACTTTGTGAGGCATAGCTGGTCATTTTATTAAATGTGGTCAGTCAGAGTGAGTGCTTCACATTCCTTGTTGTTAACCGTGCGGGCGGGGGGAGCTGATAATCTCACACTGGACAGATAGTTGATGGAGTCCTGGGATAGCTCAGCCTAATGGAAAAACTGACTAGCCTTGAGGGAACTTACAGGAGACATGTCTTGCTATATGACTACCCTTTAAAACTGCAATAGGTGTCTGCGGTAAAAGTGCACAAGACTTCTGTAATTCTGTATTGTGAGAGAGCCAAGAAGTGGATTTGTTCTGAATTTACCAAGCTCAGCAAGTTTTGCTTTTCAAGGCTGCTGCTTTTGAACTTTGCTAAGAGTTTATGGATGCCTTTTATCCTTTCTCTCCTTCCACGCCTAGCCTTTTCGGACTGGGAGCAGCAGCAAATAGTTATCAAGCATGGCACCATCTCTTCTTGAAACTCAGACATTTTTGGTGACATACACAATCTGGCAGGACTGCAAAGGAGCTGTGAGGTCAGAGGCATAACGAACATTTTTAAAAAAATACAATTTGTTTTTAAGAGTTATTATGAAGAGAAGACAACCTTGACAACAGTGGAGGGCTGGGAAAGCCATGTGCTAAATGAGAAACTGCAAACCAGGAAGACATTCATGTACCCTTAGAGTGGCCTCCTGTCAATTTAACCTCTGTATGACAAGCAGGAATTTAGCGGACTAAGATTTCTATCTATTGAGGAAAAGTTGAATTTCTGCCTGTCTGTTAGATCCATAGAAGCAGCAAGACCTATGAAAAGACAACTTGGCAAGCCTAAGTGCATCATAGCAACTTTTAACCTTAATGGAAGCTCATCCATGGTTCTAGATATAGTGACCTCTATTTAATAAGCCATGATTTATTAAGTTGAGAATTAGCATAATGCCACACGCCCCCTCCTTCTCTACCTTCTTCTCTCCCATTATAATTGAACACTTCAGGGTGTGGACACATTTTTCCAATACATTTTAATTTTAATTTAGAGCATCATCACATGGTGGGGGGGAGATTGCGTTTCCTTACTGTTGCTTCTCTGCCCCCACTTTTGTCTGTTATTGCTTCCCGGAGGGGAAAGAGGAAGTAAACAAAGACCATGTGGCCTATTCAGGAGCCTTTGTTATTGCTCTGCTTTTCTTGCACACAGCAGGAGATCACACCGCATTCTGGTGTTTGTTTGTTTTTTTAAAAAAATCAGATTAAAAGGGGTCTATTTTGCAGCAGAAAAATGAGTGGAAGGATTAGGAGGCGTGCGGAAGGACATGCACACATCCGTAAGTGTAACTGTAGATTAGTAAACCATGACAGAAATGATGAAGTCAGGTGCATGCAAACAGGGGGAAAAGGGAGAAGTGAAGACAAAGCATGAGAGTACAATGTTCATCTTCAGTCTAAAAACTGAAGAGTACAAAGTTCATCTTCAGTCTACCATCCTCAGAAGAATCATGAGCGTACTTAGAAGTTTTACTTTTAATGATATTTCAGTCTTGGTGTACCTCTAAATTTGCTCGAGGCAGAAATGAACTACGCTTAGGATGTTCTCTGAGTTCAATAGTATATAATTCAAACAGTGGTCTTTTTATTAGTATACAATTCAAACAGGTTCAATTACATAAGCACTTATGGAGCAACAATTCTGCAACTCACCAGAGAGTGTCATCAGATGGGGAGAATTTCATTTCCCTGCCATTGCTTTGCCTCCTCCTGCTGTCCCACCATAGCGATGAACAGCTTCCTCTTTCTTCACACAAGGAAGAAAGAGGAAGCAAGCAACGACCACATGGTCCATTCAGCGGGTGTTTTTATCGTGCTGCTTCTCCTGCACGCCACAGGAAATGGCTGCTAGTTTTGCTATAGCCCCAAAACTGGATTTTTTCTGTCTTATTTTATGATGGAAAAAAGACCAGAAGGAGCAGGAGATGCATGGGAAACAGACGTCTCCGTTAAAAGGACCCATGAAAAACCTTGAGGGGGCAATAACAAGCGTGCGATAAAACACTCGTCTGATGACATTCTCAGACTCCAATTAGTAAAACAATTAAGGGATGAATCAGTCATTGGAGCAAACAGAAAGAGAAGCACAGACACTCCATAGGATAGTGGCTATTCTAATTCTTTATTTTTTTAGGCAAGGAAAAATGGGGTTGTTAAGGGTTTCATTTGAGGCAGGCGGAGATGTCAGGGAAATCTGCAATGGATTCAAATGAATCTGACCTACGAATTCCATGGTGGACCAGTTTTTTTTCTTGAGTTATGCAGATTCCACAGACTTGTGGACTGTTTTTGTGTTTTAACGTTTGTGTGTGTGAGGGAGGAATTGCACAAATGCCGTTACCTTGTCGTGGTGCTGGAGCTTGACCACCTCAAGGATGCCATAAGCTAAACCGTGAAGGGACACCCAAGACGGGAAGGTCATGGCAGAGAGGTCAGACTAAATACGATCCCTGGGGAAGGTAATGGCAACCCACCCCAGTACTCTTGCCATGAAAACTAAATGGATCAGTACAACCAGAGGTATGTCGGTATACCATCGGAAGATGGGACCCCCAGGTCGGAAGATGGTCAAAATGCTACTGGGGAAGAACAGAGGATAAGTTCAACTAGCCCCAGATGTAATGACGCAGCTAGCTCAAAGCTGAAAGGACGGCTAGCGGCCGACGGTGCTGGTGGTGAACGACGAATCTGATGTTCTAAAGATCAACACACCATAGGAACCTGGAATGTAAGATCTATGAGCCAGGGCAAATTGGATGTGGTTATTGGTGAGATGTCAAGATTAAATATAGATATATTGGGTGTCAGCGAACTGAAATGGACCGGAATGGGCCACTTCACATCAGATCACCACCAGATCTACTACTGTGGACAAGAGGATCACAGAAGAAATGGAGTAGCCTTCATAATTAATAATAAAGTGACTAAAGCAGTGCTTGGATACAATCCCAAAAATTATAGAATGATCTCAGTTCGAATTCAGGGTAAGCCATTTAACATCACAGTGATCCAAATATATGCCCCAACCACAGATGCTGAAGAAGCAGAAGTAGATCAGTTCTATGAGGATCTGCAGCAGCTACTGGATAATACACCAAAAAGAGATGTTATTTTCGTTACAGGAGACTGGAACGCTAAGGTGGGCAGTCAAATGACATCTGGAATTACAGGTAAGCATGGTCTAGGAGAACAAAATGAAGCAGGACATAGGCTGATAGAATTCTGCCAGGACAACTCACTGTGCATAACAAACACTCTCTTCCAACAACCGAAAAGACGGCTTTATACATGGACTTCACCAGATGGCCGACACCGAAATCAGATTGACTACATCCTTTGCAGCCAAAGGTGGCAGACATCTATATAGACAGTAAAAACAAGACCTGGAGCTGACTGTAGTTCAGATCACGAACTTCTTATTGCACAATTTAGAATCAAACTAAAGACAATAGGGAAGACCCACAGATCAGTTAGATATGAGCTCACTAATATTCCTAATGAATATGCAGTGGAAATGAAGAATAGATTTAAGGGACTAGATTTAGTAGATAGGGTCCCGGAAGAACTATGGACAGAAGTTCTCAACATTGTCCAAGAGGTGGCAACAAAAACCGTCCCAAAGAAAAAGAAAAGCAAGAAGGCAAGATGGCTCTCTGCTGAGATACTGGAAGTAGCCCAAGAAAGAAGGAAAGCAAAAGGCAACAGTGATAGGGGGAGATATGCCCAATTAAATGCAAAATTCCAGAGATTAGCCAGAAGAGATAAGGAATTATTTTTAAACAAGCAATGTGCGGAAGTGGAAGAAGACAATAGAATAGGAAGGACAAGAGACCTCTTCCAAAAAATTAGAAACATCGGAGGTAAATTCCAGGCAAAAATGGGTATGATCAAAAACAAAGATGGCAAGGACCTAACAGAAACAGAAGAGATCAAGAAAAGGTGGCAAGAATATACGGAAGATCTGTATAGGAAGGATAATAATATCGGGGATAGCTCAGACGGTGTGGTCAGTGAGCTAGAGCCAGACATCCTGAAGAGTGAGGTGGAATGGGCTTTAAGAAGCATTGCTAATAACAAGGCAGCAGGAGACGACGGTATCCCAGCTGAACTGTTTAAAATATTGCAAGATGATGCTGTCAAGGTGATGCATGCCATATGCCAGCAAATCTGGAAAACACAAGAATGGCCATCAGACTGGAAAAAATCAACTTATATCCCCATACCAAAAAAGTGAAACACTAAAGAATGTTCAAACTATCGGACAGTGGCACTTATTTCACATGCCAACAAGGTAATGCTCAAGATCCTGCAAGGTAGACTCCAGCAATTCATGGAGCGAGAATTGCCAGATGTACAAGCTGGGTTTAGAAAAGGCAGAGGAACTAGAGACCAAATTGCCAATATCCGCTGGATAATGGAGAAAGTCAGGGAGTTCCAGAAAAACATCTATTTCTGTTTTATTGACTATTCTAAAGCCTTTGACTGTGTGGATCATAACAAACTGTGGCAAGTTCTTGGTGGTATGGGGATACCAAGTCATCTTGTCTGCCTCCTGAGGAATCTGTATAACGAACAAGTAGCAACGGTAAGAACAGACCACGGAACAATGGACTGGTTTAAGATTGGGAAAGGAGTACGGCAGGGCTGTATACTTTCACCTTACCTATTCAACTTGTATGCAGAACACATCATGCGACGTGCTGGGCTTGACGAATCCAAGGCTGGAGTTAAAATCGCAGGAAGAAACATTAACAATCTCAGATATGCAGATGACACCACTTTGATGGCTGAAAGCGAGGAGGAGCTGAGGAGCCTTATGACAAAGGTGAAAGAAGAAAGTGCAAAAGCTGGGTTGCAGTTAAACCTCAAAAAAACCAAGATTATGGCAACCAGCTTGATTGATAACTGGCAAATAGAGGGAGAAAATGTGGAGGCAGTGACAAACTTTGTATTTCTGGGCGCAAAGATTACTGCAGACGCTGACTGCAGCCAGGAAATCAGAAGACGTTTACTTTTTGGGAGGAGAGCAATGACAAATCTTGATAAAATAGTTAAGAGCAGAGACACCACACTGACAACAAAGGTCCGCATAGTTAAAGCAATGGTATTCCCCGTAGTAACCTATGGCTGCGAGAGCTGGACCATAAGGAAAGCTGAGCGAAGGAAGATAGATGCTTTTGAACTATGGTGTTGGAGGAAAATTCTGAGAGTGCCGTGGACTGCAAGAAGATCAAACCAGTCCATACTCCAGGAAATAAAGCCAGACTGCTCACTTGAGGGAATGGTGTTAAAGGCAAAACTGAAGTACTTTGGCCACACAATGAGAAGACAGGATACCCTGGAGAAGAGGCTGATGCTAGGGAAAGTGGAAGGCAAAAGGAAGAGGGGCCAACCAAGGGCAAGATGGATGGATGATATTCTGGAGGTGACAGACTTGACCTTGGGGAAGCTAGGGGTGGCGACAGCCGACAGAAAGCTCTGGCGTGGGCTGGTCCATGAAGTCACGAAGAGTCGGAAACGATTGAACGAATAAACAACAACAACAACAAACGCTTGCACTACTGTGTATTACTGCAAACAGAAACAACATTCTTGTACAACCCTAAAACTAATAATAGTCGATTCTGTCAATGAACGGATGATAGAATTAAAGTCATCTGACAATCTGCAAAACACAGACGGAACAGATTTAACAAAATCCATCCATCTTTAGAGATGGATCACTAGATTTGGAAGCTAATTTCAGTGTCAGGCTTCAGCCCTGGCATATGTAAAAGACAGTATCTCTGGGCACATGCAGAAAGCATCCCCCATCCACGATTGGCCATAGCCCATCCTAATATCCGAGATTGTCAAACTGGCTTTCGGGTCAAAGGTGTAATTTCTAAGCATCTCTTCGTTCAGGATGTAAATTCAGGTTATCTGATGGACAGAGTTCACAGTTCACTTTAGACAAGTAGCCGAAAGAGAAAGGAAACCCCAGATAATGCATGAGTAAAAAAGCCAAAAGGCAAGGGGTGGAACCAAGATATATAACAATTCATGTAAAATAATTAAAACAATTTTAAATAAAGTGAAATCAAAATGTATATTTCATATCACAAATTGTTGTATATCTTGGCATCTCACCACAATGAATTTTAGAAAACTGTTTTAAGGTATATTGTATGAGCATTTGTGATTGTACAATTCCCTACTTTTGTAAAACTATATCTTTTTAAAATTTCCTTTAGATTGCCTTGATGAAGGACTCGAATTAGTCCGAAACGCGTCGGCAATAATAAATACTTTCAGACACACAACTCCTGGTTCCACCCCTTGCCTTTTGGCTTTTTGGCTCACTCACTTTAGACAAGTGCCATCCATGCATATGTTAGGTGATATTCCCATGATCCCTCCCGGGGTGTGTGTGTGTCTACATCATGATGCATTGGTGCCACAATCCCCCAAACCCCTGCACTTGCACTCCTGGGGGTTGTCCCCATGGCAAGGAGCTAGTGTGGGGTTTGTGAGGAGCTGCCGCTGCTCCATGCTCTGCTGCATTGCTGTGTGAGCGCCACTGCAGCCTGCACGTGTCCCCCCCTCCATTTTTTCCCACCTGCGGCTTTCTTTCTCCCAACAGTGCTGGGCAGAGGCATTTCTTTCTCCACCTGCTGCCATAGAAAGCACACAGAGGCATTCCAGTGGCTATTTGACCCCCTGGCCCACCTCTCCGCCCTGTCATGGCTGATGGTGACCAATCAGGTGTCACCACCAGCTCAGCCACACCTCCAGTGCAACTTCGGAGCAAGGCAACAGACACAGATACACCGTCATTGCCTTCGTCCACAGAAAAAAGTTTGGGCAAGTCCCCGACTTTTTCAATTTGGAGGTTCGGGGGAAAGCCCTGGGATGGCTCTGCAATGGCTGCTGCATCATCAGAAACTATGAATGGTCTTCTATGATCAGCATATACATGAGTTTGAATCAAACTGGAATACTTCTCACTGACTGGCTGTCTTTCTCTCTGTGTGTATGTGTGTGAGAGAGAGAGAATGAACAGGCAAATCTGTCTGTTTTGCTTTCTCCAGCATTCAATTTTTTTAAAAAAAATCTCAAGTTCTTTCTCTCCTTAATATGAAGAACTTTGCAAATTTTGGTAAATTCTTAAACTATTTTTCATCCTGAGTGAGTCCAAGCAACATTCATGGCCTTAAAAGGACACATAAAAATGCTTCCAAAGCTCATATATGAGAAAGGAACAGATCCTTAATTACATAAACTAGGAAAGGGTATCGTTAAGTTTAAGAACTATGTTTAGTAGAAGAATTACATTTTTTGATTGTCGTCTGGCTCCAAGAGAAATCATGCAAAGTTCTTCCTCATCTTTTAGGCCCCGCTGCCCATTTTTGTGTTCTAAAGATACCTGCTATATTGTGCTTCATTTAAAACATTTCTATACTGCCCTTTTTCACATGGGATTCTGGGGAGAGTACAATATAAACAATAAATTGTTTTAAAAACCAAGTACAGTACTCTCAACCTAATATTCAAGAGCCATAACAAAAGACAACAGGTTGGATCAAGGATCTGTGTTCCACTGATGGAAGGACTCCACTCACGGAATGTGTCTCTGCCCAATTTGGGGGGATCCCCCTCTCACCTGCACCACAGCTCACCCCATTTAGCAAGGTTCCCTGATCTGTGCATAGCATTTTCAGGTGACTGGAGGAACTGCCAGTGGGTGGATGAGGCGGGGAAATCCACGTCCACCAGCCCAGTTGCATGTGCCTAAATCTGGATCAAACTGGCCAGAGAAAGAGCAGTTGCAGGGAGTTTGCTTCTCCTTCCCTGCCAGAAAGAACGCACCTCCCAGTTGCTCTGGGAGAGTGGAAGTAAGGAGATGGCATGCTCTGGCCCCCATCCGTTGGCCAAAGGAACAAGAGCCACCAACAGCTCTTCAAGCAAGTTTAGCCTGGCCAAAGAACAGCTTGCCCCAAAGTATATTTAAATGCTCCTTATAGCTCACCACCTTGTTCTGGCCTTGAATAACTGATCGCTTTCTTCTCCCTTCAATCTCCTTCCCTTGTGTGTCTTGTCATTTTAGTTTGTAAGCCCAACGGCAGGGCCTGTCGCTCTTTTTTATTGATGTGAACCGCTTTGGGAGACAATAATTGTCTGAAAAGCAGGATTAGACAGCAGTAAATAAATAAACCCATGAATAGCCATTTCAATTACAGTTTCAATTACGACCACAAACTGAGAGGTTATATGAATTAAAATGCTTAGGCAAGAACCTGGTGCTGAAAAGATTGTAAATGAGGTGCCAGGCATACTTCTTAAAGCAGAGCATACCGAAGCCAGGGCACCTGATGGGCAACGTCCCCCTGGAAATTCCCCTACAGAAGTACCATTGAAATGAACAGCAGCTGCTCAAGAATGCTTTTGCACAGCTCCCATTCAAGTCAATGGGACTTGTACAAGCAAACACCCGTGTGCCTTGTGTGTGTTTAAATTATATTATTTCCCCACTAAATCATAAGAAATGTTCCTTGTTCAGATATTGTTAGGCAATATCCTTTGGTCTACCAAGGGATTGGGAGAATGAAACGTGAAAATGGAGAGTGCTTTATGGTATGTAGGTTCAAAGAAATGGACCTTTTTACCAGAGCTGGAAAGTTGTCTTGGGAATGTAGATTTATGAAAAGTGATAGCTCGCTTTTGTCTACCAGAACAATGTGCCTTTCTTTTCTACATTTGCCCCATGACTGTCTAGCTGAGTCAGAACTTTTTCAGAACACTTCCCCCCCCCCTCACACTCCCTCTAAATTAATGAAAGGTTACCTTGATGCTGTAGCACTCCACAATACTTTCTGCCAAGCCTACAGTCGAAGAGGAAAATATTTAGATTTCAGATTCAATTTATGTGAAAGGGTAAAGGTCAGCAGAGCAGAGACAAAAATAATTAAACTACACAGCAGACAAAGAAATAAAGGAATCACAGGTCCTGACCAAGTAGCTCAGGAGAATGCTTGTACTATTACTAATTTACTTTTATCTCAATTGATCTAGCCAGCCCGGTAACACAAGGGCTAAAGATGAAGCGTTGCCTGAATGAGGAGTTACTCACCAGCTTGGCCCTCAAACGGGGGGATCATTTGGGATCTCAGAACAAAAGGGTAGAAACATATGATTAAACAAAAAGCGATATTACCCAGTCCATGTGCCAACTGATTGCCATCTTGCTTTAAGGTTTCCATGCAGTTTTCCGATCCATCTGACATGAAAGTGGCCCACAGGCAAACTGGGGGCATTAGAAGCAAAAATATATTGACCTGGGCAGGATCTACACTACTGCTTATAACGGTTTATAATGATTATGACAACTGTTCAGGCCCAGGACACATTACTTATACCATCTTCATAATGTTTTTAAAGTGTTATATCCTGCTTGGTGTAGATCGGGCCTTGAGCTGGGGCTAATTTAACCCTGTGGAAGTATACAGGGACACTGTTCCTCAGTTACATCATTGCTTATAAATATTTGTCCCAAGGAGAAGTTGTCCATGCATCCTTTTATGGTTGGTCATGTCCCAGTTGCACAGATCACTGCGTAAAACGATTGGGGTTCCTTTAAATTGAGCTTCTTCTCTCTAGCCAGTTCTTATTTCTATGCCACAGAGGGGGAGATCTACTGAAAGCTATGGGTCAGCAGTGGCTATAAGAGCCAAAAATAAACAGCAGCTGAAATAATATGAAATAGATAGAGTTTAACATATCCTCGCCACATGGAAGTGTCTGTGCAAACACCCAAGAAAGGGTGTGGGGTTTTGTTTTGGTTTTGCCTATATATTCTGGGCAAATAAAGGGCAACAGCCTTCTTAAATGCTTTTCTTTGCTTTACTATGAAATGTACAACCATGCCTTGTTTTGCTTTTTGAACTGATCATGTCTGTCTTTCACACGCTGCTCTACCCCACCCTCCCGGATATATAATTCATTCGTCTAACCCCAGCAACTTTTGGAATCACCCACCACTATCACCACCACCACCACTTTATCTCAGCGGAGCTACTACATGCCTCTATGGGCTGTCATGAACACTTTTCTACATCTGTTTTCTTGTTGCCTCTGCCTTGCCAAAGGCAAGTATCCTAAGGCAAGTATCCATAATACACGTTCATTATAAAGTTATTGAACAGCGCCGTCTCCAGGTTTTTGAGGGTCCTTGGGCAAGACACCCTCAATGGGTCCCCCTTCTTCAATGAGACAACCTTCCCACTGCCATTGCCACTAACTGCTATTACTCCTCATCCTCTTTCTCATCTCTGCTACCACTTGCTCGATTGACAGGCAGAAGGCCATTGAGCAAGGAGGCAGTGGGATCTACTGCTCCTCCTTCTCAGCCTCACTGTGGAATCCTGCACATGACAGAAGTACGTCCTATTGAGTTCAATGGAACTTAGTTCCAGGCAAGTGTATACAGGATTGCAATCCAAGTACACATAGTGCAACTATTGAAATCACTACCACAATATGGCTACCAAATTGTATAACTTGAAAAGGGATTAGACAAATTTAGGAAGGACAAGACTATCAATGGCTACCAGTGGCGATGGTGAAATATTACGCTTACTCCGGTCAAGGAAGCTCGTAGCCTTGGCTTTATCTTCGACTCCTCGCTCTCCTTTATTCCTCATATTGAGGCAGTAGCTAAATCTTGTCGATTTTTCCTGTATAATATTGCCAGGATTCGATCATTTTTGTCTGTCTCTTCTGCCAAGACGCTTGTTCATGCACTGGTTATTTCACGGTTGGACTACTGCAACCTTCTTCTCTCTGGCCTTCCTTCTTCTCACATCAGTCCGTTGGTTTCTGTTCACCACTCTGCCGCAAAGATCATCTTCTTGGCTCGCCGCTCCGACCATGTTACTCCGCTTCTGAAATCTCTTCATTGGCTTCCAATTCACTTCAGAATCCAATATAAACTTCTCCTGTTAACCTTCAAAGCTTTTCACGGTCTAGCTCCTTCCTATCTCTCCTCTCTCATCTCACACTATTGCCCCGCTCGTGCTCTTCGCTCCTCTGATGCCATGTTTCTCGCCTGCCCAAGGGCCTCTACTTCCCTTGCTCGGCTTCGTCCATTTTCGTCTGCTGCCCCTTACGCCTGGAACGCTCTTCCAGAACATTTGAGAACTACAAGTTCAACCACAGCTTTTAAAGCTCAACTAAAAACTTTTCTTTTTCCTAAAGCTTTTAAAACTTGATGTTGTGCAGACTTCTACTGTTACTTTCTACTGTTAGTTTTTCCCTACCCTGTGCCTGCTTACCCTACCCTGTACCTGTTTGCATTCTCTTCCCCTCCTTATTGTTTTACTATGATTTTATTAGATTGTAAGCCTATGCGGCAGGGTCTTGCTATTTACTGTTTTACTCTGTACAGCACCATGTACATTGATGGTGCTATATAAATAAATAATAATAATAATAATAATAATAATAATAATAATAATAATAATAATTACCTCCAGTATGAGAGGCAGGATCCTCTCAATGCCAGTTCTTGAGAGGTACAAGAGGGAGGGTAAGGTGTTGGAATGGGAGTCAAGAGATCCGGGTTCTAGTCCCCACTCGGCCATGGAAACCCACTGGGTGACTTTGGGCCAGTCACAGACTCTCAGCCCAACCTACCTCACAGGGTTGTTGTTGTGAAGATAAAATGGAGACGAGGAGTATTATGTACGCCACCTTGGGTTCCCTGGAGGAAAAAAGGCAGGATATAAATGCAAAAATAAATAAATTATTGCAAGCCTGCATTACAATACTAAACATCTACATATCTCCACCGGTAACAGAACAGAAATGGCTTTGCTTCCTCTTCCTGATATAACCTTTTCCGGCTAGATCTACACTACTTCTTTACTGAGGTACTGAAGTGCTCTGATAACTGTTGGGGCACAATCCACTTTCCATATGCTGCTTTCATAGTTTTATTTCCTGCTTTTAATTCCACATTTGTAATGATTTGACACAAGGTATAGATCTGGGCTTCCATAATCTCAACCTGATTAAAGAAAGACAAATTGTTAACACTGGCGTTGCAGGAGAAGAGGCAAAGGGAAGAACGTGGGTTATTTGTTCAGATCAAAGACAGATGAGCTGATAAACCTGGTGGGCTTGTAAACTGCCCTGAAATCTGATTTGTACAAAGGGTGGCATATAAATCATTAAATAAACAAACAAACCTAACAATGTGGTTGCCCGCAAAGAAGAATGGAGACTCTGCATTTGCTACACTTTCTCTCTCTCTCTCTTTCTCTCTCTTTTAATTCTTCTTAAAGAAAAGTGGTAAATGGAGTACACTGCCAGAGGAGAGAGCCAGTTAAGAAGATGTTCTTGTAGTGCAAGTTCATTTTCTTAGTCTGTTTTCCTTTCCAGAGTACGCATGGATGAATTCCACAGTAACATCTGATGATAAGATCAGACAGTAGTTACTGAGACATGATTAAATTGTATTTACAATGTTCCCTCTGGGCCCACTCAAGAGCAGGTCTATTCTTTATAATCCATATTTATTGGCAGCTTTTTGTTCCAGTTGATGTTAATTTTGAGCCAACCAAATCCTACCTCTCTATGTAGTCAGAGCCAAATGGGGTTATTGTTACTATTGGTGGATGTGTGGGTGCGCGTGGCGGGGGGTATTTTAAAGGTTGTTGTTGTTGTTGTTTTCAAATTGCCAGATCAAAAGAACATAGCTGGGAAGAGCTAGATTGACAGTCTCCCTTTCCCCAGAAGGACTCTTCTGCCTGTAGTGGCTGTACTGGACATTTAACAAGGGCTGCTTTTCTTGGTGTGTTGATAGGAATATAAGAATCAGACCATTGGTCCATCTAGCCCAGTATTGTGAACATTGACTGGCAGCAGGTCTCTGGGGTTTCAAGCAGGAATTTCTCCTGCACTACCTGGCTGGCAATTGAGCTCAGGACCTTCTGCATGCAAAACAAGTGCTCAACCATTGATCTGGAGTTGCGGGAGCGGCTTTCCGCTTGCACAGCAGGACGTCCCCTTGCTCTCCTCCTGCAACTCCTACACTGCAGAACATCCCCCACTTCTCTGAAACAGATTTGGAGAGGGTGCAAGGGGTTGCCAGGGGAAGGGGACATCCATTCTGCCAGTGGAGTCTATTCTGCAGACAGAAAGTGTTGGACACAACCCAATGACAGGAAAAGCCTTACCTTGTTGAATGCAGCCTGTCTATTAAAAGGATAGGGGGGCTGCCAGCTAAGAAAAAAATCGTGGAAACCCCAACAGACTGGTTGGAGCAGTCTTGTGACCCAATCACTGCAGGGTGCACGATTGACAAATCAAAGGAGGAAAACATGTCAGGATGTCTCCCAAGTGGAAGAAAAAGTCATGGATGATTAAATCAAGTCAGTATGGGACTGTACCACCTCAGAAGATATGAAGGGCTTCTCATTTAAAAACAGTCCCTCAAGCTATATCACATTCTGGAGAAAGTTAGAATCCTCTCCCGTTGATTGGCCAGGGAGAATCCAATACGCTTATATGTGTGCTTTCAAATCTGTGGTGTGCTGCACACCCTCTGAAGTGGTACATTGCTAGAGCTATATAATAATTTACTTTTAGCCCCATACTTCCAGATCATGCACACAAGAACACCAGGATTCCCATCATCTGCCAAATTTCTGCTTTAGAAACTGCTTCACAGATGTTTGAGTTCAGAACTCCTCAATATCCCCCAAACAATATGGGGATTTGGCATGATGCTGGAGAGAAATTAACACACACCAGTAGCTAATCATGTCATGTACCGGTGGCAAAATAAACACAAAAATATTCAGCACATATACAAATGTTCATGAAATGCAAATATGTTATCATCTATAAAACTGAAAGCCATGATAGAAAATCATCCTGTGTGAAGGACCTTCATGGAATGGCCATAGAAACATAGAATATTAGAATTGGAAGGGACCTATAAGGCCATCGAGTCCAACCCCCTGCTCAATGCAGGAATCCACATTAAAGCATCCCTGATAGATGGCTGTCCAACTGCCTCTTGAATGCCTCTAGTGTGGGACAGCACACAACTTCCCTAGGTAATTGGTTCCATTGTCATACTGCTCTTACAGTCAGGACGTTTTTCCTGTTGTCCAGCAGGAATCTGGCTTCCAGTAACTTGAGCCCATTATTCCGTGTCCTGCACTCTGGGATCATTGACAAGAGATCCTCTGTGTGACAACCTTTCAAGTATTTGAAGAGTGCTATCATGTCTCCCCTCAATCTTCTCCTCTCAAGGCTAAACATGCCCAGTTCTTTCAGTCTCTCCTCATAGGGCTTTGCTTCCAGACCCCTGATCATCCTCGTTGCACTCCTCTGAACCCCCTCCAGCTTTTCTGCATCCTTCTTGAAGTGTGGTGCCCAGAACTAGATGCAATACTCAAGGTGACACCTAGCCAGTGCTGAATAGAGTGGAACCAGTACATTGCACAATTTGGAAGCTATACTTCTATTAATGCAGCCCAAAATAGCATTTGCTTTTTTGTAGTCACATCACACTGTTGGCTAATATTCAGCTCATATTCAATCTGGATCCAACCCAGTATATATTTTTTCCACAAAAAAAGTGTCAGGGACTTCTCAAATGATCTCTGTAAATTACCTTTTAGTGATTAATTAATTGCTTGGAGATTTGCTTAAGCCTGAGCCCTTTCAGAACTGACCTTTGGATTTGATCTGGCATTTCATGTTCAGGGGCAAGTTTTTGCTATTGGGTTCAGAGGGGGTGAGAGAGTAATGGGTGAAAAGGATTGTGCAGACTGTCCCATAGTTGATGACATTACACTTAGCCTGACATTTTTAAGGATTTTTTTAAAAAAATGTTTCCCAGCTGCCATTTTTAATGCACAAGGTTCTGCTTGGGAAAAGGGTCTTTCATGCCACACGCTAGAACATTGCACGGGAAAAGTGAAATCAAGGCCATTTCTACACCTGCCTTTTTCCCCCGGGATCATCCCTGTACATCCAAATGACACACAGGGGACCCCAGGAGCAGGCAGGGACGATCCCTCCATTTTTCAGGGATAATCCTTAGGTATAGAAAGGGCTCAAATCAAAAGATATTCTTCCAGTTGCAATATTTCACCCAAGTGGAAGCACTGAGCACTGCAACAGAACTGTCTCATTGGGTGAACTCATGCCCACACTCTTTCACAAGCCACTCTACTGCCCATGCTATGGTTCCAATCTGAATTAGGAGCCCTGTGTCTACACCAGAGTAAAAATGAAAATGGTCATAGCTGCTAGATGCACATTTCAAGTAATATCTGTTTTGGCTCTAACTGCTATTTTACTTCCAATCAAAGTCCCAGTCCCTTGTGTTTTAGATTGTAACCTGCCACTAGCTCTGAGGAAAGACAGACTACAGTTCTAATAGATGGATAAATAAATTGTAGGTCTAGATTAATAGCAAATGATTCCCATGAACATGCAGAATTAAGAATTAGGAAGTGCCCTGTTTGCATTCTGAGTTTAAAACACTGATGACTGTATTTCCCCTTCAATTGCATAAGGTACTTTAAGGGCCTTCCTTATAATCTGTTTTACCAGAATTCCCATACTTGGGGAATATTTCCATTTGCCTCTGAGCAAGTTGAAAAAATATCCTTTTTTATTTACAAACCTAACTGAATTCTTTGGCATGAACATATTGGATAACTGGAAGATTATATTATTTAAGGTTATGGTTATCACACATTATAAATGTTGGGTTTTCCCTGGAGACAAAGACTTGGAAGTGTTTGAAGTTCTCTCCTTCACTGGTCTCTCCTGATTGTCAGCTTCTTTGCTAAATTTAAACACTCTTTTATTCTTTACCTCCCATTTTATCTCTTTACTAGAAAATCTGGCATGCAATGAATCAAAGAGGAGATATTTATACCCACACTGTGAGAATGTTTACAGTATTCGGCAAATTCTGTCTGTGGTTTGGCCGTTGTATATTTTCAGAGCAACCCACAGTTTTTCCAGTGTCATTGCTGCTGAAGCCAGGGGGTCTTTATTTATGAACCTAAAATGCTTGGATTTGGATCTTTTACAACAAGTTAAAATTAAAAACATTTTGATGAATGAATCAAAGCAATTCAGCAAAGAGATCTGCAATGTATTACAGTCCTCAAAATGAAGATTCCCTGCCCCCACAAAAAAACCCCACCTAATTCCTTTGTGAAGGTATAATAAAGCTTTTACCAAAAATAATTTTGTTAGTTTTATTGCTATTGTTTTAATAAGTGAAAACTTGCTTTCTATGATATTTTTGCATGAAACGTGAATATGGTAATTACTGATTTTTCCATTAAACTACTGGTATCATATTCCAAGCACATTGAATTCCATTCCAAATAACCTTTAATAATTTTCATATGGGTTCTTAGTTAAATTTTAGAAGCATAGCACAAAGGCTTGGAGGTCGACGCTTTGGTATTCCAAGCAGATATCGGAAGGCATAAACTTGAGAATCGCAAAACAATATTTAAGGTCTCAGTGCCATGTGCTGATTACAATCAAACAACAAAACTCTTCAGAGATTCCTTCTCCTCCCATTCCCAGATTAGGTATCAGGATCACTTCCACTGGCCACATCCTTGTCCTCTGGTGCATATGATGTTCTACACACGTACAGCTACATGCACATAGAAGACGATACCTTATGCTATACGTACTGGGGTCAGGAGTGGAGCCAGCATGTGCCCACTCCACCTGTCACTTGTACAGTCTGCATGTGAAAGGAATGTATGGAAAGAATGTATCCGAAAACTCTACAGGAGGGTACTTAAATCAATCACATTATCAGTATTAAGCTCTTTGTGTTTTCTCCAATAATAATAATAATAATGCATTACTATAAGAGCATAACTTTACTGGGTCAGATGCATAGATTAGAGCACAGTCCCTGCAGTGGTCTCCTCTGGACAATTTATTTTAAACATTTATTCTACTAGAAATTATTAATAGAACATTCCATTCCCTGTTATTGTATAATTCCCTGTTAGCTTTCAACAGTCTATAAAGTTAGAGGCCCTTCACTTGTTACTTTTTCTGTTTTGGTCAGAAGAAGTGCATACCTCAGCCTTCCCCAACCTGATGCCCCCCCGATGCCTTAGGCCATGGCTAGATGAGGGTGGAGGGTGACAATCTCGTGATTTTGTGATGGTGAGATTGTCGCCCTCGTCTACACGCTTTCTTAAAGGCCACATGTTCCACACTCTCGGGATCATCCCGAGACTGCAGAAAAAAATCAAAATTAATGGGTAGGGCGATATCCCAGGGAAAGGGATGGATCATCTCTTCCTGCTCCCAGGATGCCTTGTGCATCATGTGGATGCACAGGGACGATCCCAGGACAATCCCTGGGATATCACCCCATCTAGTCATGGCCATAGACTAGGTCTCCCATCACCCCCGTCCAGAAAGGCATTTGTCATGCCTTACTGCCTGGGAATGATAGGCCATGTCATCCAATGCATCCAGAGGGAACCAGATTAAGGAAGGCTGCTATACCTTATCACAATGAAGGGTGGGCAGTGCATTTGGAATTGGTTGGGATTCCCCCCCCCCCCCAGGGTTCATACATCTAGAAGAGAAAAGACATGGCAGTTTCATGATACATTTATTTATTTATTGCATTTTTATACTGCCGAATAGCTGAAGCTCTCTGGGCGGTTCACAAAAATTAACTCCATGAACCTGGAGTGAGAAACATGCCTGCAATGGCCTTCATATGTTACACGGTATATACTTTTTTTGCCATGGAAATCAATCTGTAAACAGCAAAAAACATGAGAAAGTAGACACTTCCCTGTTTAGCTACTAATATTCTTTTGATTTATGAATTTGTCTAGCTCTGAATTAGTGGATGCTAAAAATCGGCTGGGGAGCATGTGAATTTATTTATTTTTTTGCTCAGCCAACATGTTAATTTCATCGCATGTCCTCTGGCTTAGGAACAATTTACACAAACATATTCAACTTATTTTTGACATGTGAAGTCAACCCAAATTGGTTTGACCAAATGGTAAATCGTTTGTGAGATTACTTAAACATTTCTTCCAAATCACAAGTCACTGTATCTTTTCAATCCTTCCAGAAGTTCATTGACTACAGATGTTGAGGTCTCTTCGTTCAGTCGTATGAGGCCTTGCACCATTGCCCTGAGGAGCTACAGACTCTAAAATGTAACGATTAACCAAGGTATCCAATAGCTATTTTATTGCATTGCCTGTTTCACACATAACTAAACCATGGTTTAACCCATGATTTGTTGCCATATGCAGAGTTTGACTAGCAGACAATCAAACAAGCTGTTTGTTTTCTCAATCCTGGGTAGTTTGTTTCCCTTCTCCCTTGCCCACTTCCTCCCTGTATCCTTCATGCCTTTGTGGCACTGTAATACTGGCATTTGGGGACAGGAGATTTACAGCCCTTGCCTGCCTCCTCTGTCACCCTGCTAAACAGACCATGAACAGCTCACAGTTCTGGCTTCACACGCAACAACCACCCATGGTTTAAAAAACCCAGAGTTCCCAGCCCAACAACTAACAATGGATTCTCTTTCCAGGTTGTGGCTATATTCATACATCATGAAAACCAGGCCTACTTCTCTGAACACCTAAGCTTGATTAATCATCCTGCATATAACTTGACAATTTGCTTTCAGTGTTTTAAAAATGACTTGGCTGGTTTTAATTTTAAGATTACTTAGCCCAAGAAGAGATTATAGCCTTGCTTGTCCTGATTCTTATTTTGGGATGACAATATGGCAACTAAGGCACTTGATGTTAATTATAAATGTTACCACTCAACCTTTTACAGCCTTTCCCACATTGTTAATGAATATTTTAAGACACTCAGATCAAAATAAATGTCCTTAAATGACCCACTACTGTCCTTGTAGTCTCTCAACATTTAACTAACTTTTGATCAATGAAAGAACATTCAGGGCACAATCCTATGTGTGTTTGGACAGAAAAAAAGTTCAACAACTCCCAGCATGCCTCAGCCAGCTTCAGGCATGCTGGGATTTGTAGAACATTTTTTCTATCTAAACACACCTAGTATTCCACACACAGAAAAAAATGGAGAATAAAATTGCACATGGTTTATTTTCCTCCTAACTTTTTCTGTCACAGTCCACTTTTTTTTTACTTTAAATGAAATATAATATTAAATATTGCATTTCAGCTGTATTCATACTGCTTACTCTATGCATTTTTTATGTACTTACAGTTTTATATTTCCCTTTTTTGTATGGGTCCACTGGGAACAGCCTTCCCTGCTTAGGGAAGTAACTGCTCCTATATCTCCAACTTGTGCAGTATTGCAGATAGTGCTTTGGCCAACACATTTGCCAAGAATTTTTCTGGTCAGTTGGGAGGAGAATGAGGGGGAGGGCTGAACAGTGGGATGAGTAAACTAAGTTATTGGGGAGAGGAGAAAAAGGAAGGCGTTTCCGAAGGCAGCCAGCTTACCAGTATAGTGGGGGTATCATTGTCTAACATTTGTTTTCCTTTTACAGGAAGTTTTGCTGTTGCTCCAAGCAGTTTGCGGCAGGTGCAGTCAATAAAAGCTGGCAGTCCCCATTGTTTTTTTCCAAACAACATCTCTGGAAGAACACTATCAGCCTGTTCAGACATCCACAGGAGGAGTGGGGGTTGGCAGGGGAACTACAGAGGGGGAAGGGTAACATTGGAGCACCATATGGAAAGGAGGTCCAGGTTCCTGTATCTTTAAGAGTTGCAAAGAAAAGGGCATTTTAGCAGGTGTCATTTGTGGGCATGCAGCACCTGGTAAAATTCCCTCTTCATCGTAACAATTAAAGCTGCAGGCACCCTGGCTTGTTTTTTATCTAGTCAAGAGGGCAGGGCGCCTGCAGCTTTAACTGTTGTGATGAAGAGGTGATGAAGAGGTGCTGCAGGCATACAAATGACACCTGCTGAAATGCCCTTCTCTATGCAACTGTTAAAGATACCGGAGCCCTGTCCTCCTTTTCAAATGGTCACCCTAGGTCATAGAACCACAACAAGTGGGCCCATCATACAATCACAGAGCCATGCCATGCCATGTGGTACCACTATCCATCCCACCTCCATATTTAGATCACTTACTTCTATGCTGTTTAATCACACATCCCACCATCCTCCGCACCCCAAGCAGGTGTCCGGCAGCAACTCCTCCAACAAAAAAGAAAAAATGGCCACTGAACAGAGAAAATCCACGGCAGCAAGAGCATCACCGGAAGTGGCAGTGACTTTTGCCGGTGAACTCTATGGTCACCACTATTCTTCCCCCTGGAAAAACCCCCATGGAGTTCTCACCAGAAGACATGGGAACCACTGTGGAAGCCTGCTAACCATCCTGCAGAAGGTGCGTAGCGGGCGTGGGTACTTCACCCATCATGGGGAGGAAAATCTCCTGCCACACAATGTGGTAACCCACCATGGATCGCATTTGGTGGGTTAGCATGTCGTCTGAACAGCCCCTACATCATGACAATAGCATCGTTCCAACTGAGGCATTGTGGAAGAACATTAGATTGTAAGCCTATGCGGCAGGGTCTTGCTATTTACTGTTTTACTCTGTACAGCACCATGTACATTGATGGTGCTATATAAATAAATAATAATAATAATAACATGGTGGCAGTTGACTACAGCTGTTCTACATCAAGTTAAGCAGCAGGAAAAACATTCTCTTAAAGGAAGAAATATTTTTTTAAAAAATATGCTGCCATCCCTGCCTTTGTCAGTAAGCCTCTGTCTTCACCTGCCCGCTGCTAACAACTTAGTTTTCTCCTCCCATTTTTCCTGACCCCCAATCCCAATCTTTGGATATAACTTCGGACTATCACAGCCTGCAGATGGGGCTGCAAAAGTGAAGAGCGTTCTTCGTGTAGCTGCAGTGGTAACATCTTCTGTCTTCATTAGCTTTATTGTTAAAAAAAAAAAATCCTTATGGAATATTCTAAGCTTTCTTCCCTCTTTCGCTTCACCGACTTACATTAAATAGCACATTTTTCTCATATCCAAAAAATCCTGCAGATGGATTTATTCCATGGATTAGCAATTAAACTGTATAATAATTCTCAATTTTCTATTCATTACATTCTTAAAATAGTTACTTCTGCTGTTTGGCGGGGGGGGGAGGTGAAAGAGAGAGAGAAAGAAGGGGGAGAGTGAAAGACGTGGCAAGGAGAGGGAGGTTTCTAGTTATGGTGGCAGTATGCCTCTGCACACCAATTGCTGGGGAACATGGGTGGGTGGGTGCTGTTGCAGTTGTGTCTTGCTTGGTCAACAGCTTGTTGGCCACTGTGTGAGCAGAATGCTGTACTGGATGGACTGTTGCTCTGATCCAACATGGCTCTTCTTATGTTACCTTCATTATGAGAGGCAGAAAGCCACTCACTACCAAGAAACATGAGTGTGGGAGTGCTATTTCACTCATGTCCTGCCTGTGGGCTTATCATTGGCAACTGATTGGCCACCCTGGAAACAGAATCCTGGACTAAATAGGACTTAGTCTGATCCAACATGTTCAGAGAGAGGAGCGGTGGCAGAAAGAAAAAAAAGGTCTCACCGGCAGCTGAGACCTCATCTACTTCTGTCTTCAGGTTCTGCTCTACCCTTCCTTGGTGTATACCCACAAGAGAAAATGGGGTATTATTTTTTATGTCAAAAACAGCTCAATTTCCCCTTGTGCATTTGTGTTATTCTGTTATACCATAGTGTCACCTAGACGTTATGATGGTGCTACATAAATAATAATAATAATAATAATAATAATAATAATAATATAATACAGTGGAAAGTCAATCAGGAAAGGACATGCTCCATGTGTAATGCTGGGGTCTCAATTCTGCGACAAAACCAAAAGTAGATGTGGCAGATTAACTGCCTCATGTAGAAAAGCCCCGAGAGCACACCTCTTCTGCTGGAATAGCAATGGAAATCTTCCTATTTTTGTACTTTTGGCCTTTAAACCTTTATTTAAAATGTTTACGCCCCACCTTTCCCCACATAGTTCAAGGCAATTTACAGGAACAATAAAATACAATCATTAAACTACTCATGCAGAGAAGATTTCTGCATGGGAATAGGGGTCCAAAGGATATTGAGAACTGGATCATGAGTGGATCTGCCATTGCACATGATCCAATGGCTTGTACTGATGCAGAAAGGGGGAGACATGAGGTGTGGAGTTACTTCAGGGTCAAGATATTGGAACTAGAGCTGTGTGCAAATGGCCTCTCAAAATTCTCCACCTTCTGTGTGGGCAGAGAAATTGGGGGGACAATTTCATCACATTTCTCCAGGGAGAGTAAAATTCTCCAACAATTTCTCATGGGTAGGACTCACCATTTGCAAGCATTGTATCACAGCTTCTTTCTATCTTTTCCTAAGGTGTTGGTGGTGTTGCATCCATTGCATCCTCTACAATACACCCTTCCTAGCATTACTCCAGGGCACTGAGCATTGGGGGGGGGGGGGCAGGGAAGGAGGATGCCACCACCACAAAAAAATTATGGTGAAGAAAATTTCACTGCGAAGTCACTGTTTATTTCTAGGGAGATAAGGAAGTAAACCTCTCAAGACTTTTCTGAGGCCAGATCTACACCAAGCAGGATATAACACTATGGCCATGGCTAGACCAGGCCTATATCCCGGGATTATCCCTGTGCATCCAAATGACACACAGGAGATCCCGGGAGCAGGCAGGGACGATCCCTCCATTTGCCTGGGATAATCCTTAGGTCTAGCTAAGGCCTATGAAAGTGATTTGAAAATGGTAAATGGAATGTGTCCTGGGCTCCAACTATTGTCAGTGCACTTCAATACCTTTATAAAGCGGTAGTGTAGATCCTGAGATAAATGTCTTCTTAGGGAGATAAGGAAGTAAACCTCTCAAGATTTTTCTGAGGCCAGATCTACACTAATCAGAATGTAACACTTTAAAAGTGGTTTGAAAGTGGTATATGGAATGTGTCATGGGCCGCAACAGTTGTCAATATCACTATAATAAAGCAGTAGTGTAGATCCTGCCTGAGAAATTTTGGCTCAGCTGTAGTTGCCATTCTTCAGGGTTCAGCACCTTCTCCAGAAAGCCTCAGTGGGCCCACCTCTGTTTATGGTTCTTCCATCAACTCACTACTATCCCCTCTGCTCATTCACTTGCTCTCTGCCTCTGGCTCAGCGGCAATCCAGAGGGAGAGAGCAAGGCAGGTGGAGACTTCTCCTGCATCTATTGCCTCAAGTCACTGCTCATTGCTGCTTGGAGAGGGCAGCTGAACAGGCAGTGCAGTGAGGAGGAGGAAGGGCAGAATCAGGCGTCTCCAGGGGTCAGTAGTGGCTCCTCTGAACTGGGCAGGTGCCCAACAATGCCCAGCCCTGGCACCATTGTCCAGGGCCAGATCTACACCAAGCAGGAGATAACACTTTGAAAACAGTATATAGAATGTGTTATGGGCTCCAAAAGTTGTCAAAACCGTTATAAACTGTTTTAAAGCAGTAGTGTAGATCCTGCCCAGGATGTCTCATAGTGCTCTTGCAGTTCATGAAGGAGCAGCAGTTCAGTGGCTCCTACACCACCAAGATAACATAAATACAAAGCCATACCTTTGGAAGATCATTCCCGCTATGAAACCTGTAGCATTTTCATCAGTTGAATAGATAGGTTTCTTGGGAAAAGCCTCCAAGGGACATTGTAAGAGTCTTTTCTTAATCGGTTCTGTTCCTGTAGCTACAGAGCCCCTGAAGTTCACCTAAAGTTCATCCCACATCAGCTTTCCTGGAAGCCTGTTGCTCCCTTTCACATCTTCAGTGAATCTGATGAACAGCCTTTTCAGAGAGGATCTTGGGAGTCAAATCATCGCTGCCAGAAGGTTCACAGACCTGAGATGTCTGCTTTTGTGTGCTGTGTGATGGTCTGAAAATAAAGCAGCCCTGTTGGCAACCTAAGAGAATTCCAAGCATCATTGTGGCAACTGTATTTATTTAAAGAGGAACTGTATAAGCATAGACATATTGGGACCAGGTGGTTAATGGAGAGGCTGAAGTCAAGGGGGACCATTCTTTGAGCTGAAATTGACTTCCCTACTAAAAGAGGGCCCTTGATTTTAGCCTGAAATTTTTATCCTCAGCGTGGTCTTTGTGATACTTTTCCAAAGAGACAGAGGAAGAAATGTGTAGCAAATTTTACATATAACTTTAAATCAAAACAACCTCCAGATGTCAGGTCACTGTGACAACTGTGCATGATTTTTATAGGAATCATTTCATAGGAAGGACAGGAAGTGGTAGACGGGGGGGGGGGGGTGACGTCATTCTGTACATTAAAAAGGCATAGTGCAAAAAAAAAAAAAAAACCCACCCCAAAAAACTAGAAATCTTGAAAAGGGCAGAGTCCTCCACAGCATCACAGCCCCGCCCCAAAAGTAATTTTGGAGTGTGGGTGTATTATTGTCCTCCTGATTAGAGTGATCTTGACATGGAAAATGAAAGCAGGGGGGAAAGATAGTGTAGCAATGAGTAACTTCAAATATTTTCATGTAGGCTGGATAAATGTGTGCTTTGATTACAACAAATACACTTATAGGGTCTGAGCTGGTGATGTCTGGCCAGAAAAAAAACATTGGGATTATGCTTGAAAGCTCAAAGAAAACATTTTTCACAGCAAAATGTAGTTGCTGTGAAAAATTGAATTCCATCTGGCAAAAAACACATCTATGGTGCAACCACAATTGGAATACTGCGTACAGTTCTGATCATTGCATCTCAAAAAGCTGAGCTGTAAAAGATGAAAAAAAGGTCAACCAAAATGGCCAGACGGCTAGCACAACTCCCCTATCAGGAAAGGTTACAACATTTAAGGCTTTCTAGTCGTTGTTGTTGTTGTTGTTGTTTAAGTGAGTAAGGTCACAATCCTATGCATGTTTAGAGAGAAATAAGACCTAAAACTCCCAGCATTCGCCAGCCAGCCATGGACTTATTATTTCTGTCTAAACATGCATAGGATTATATTAGAACCAGGGTGGTTATGGCCAACTAATGAAGCAAATTGGTCAAAGGTTATGGGGAGACAAAAAGAAGTCCTTATTCACACAGCACATATTTAAACTATGGAATTCACTACTACAAGATGTAGTGATGGCCATCAATTTCGATGGCTTTAAAAGGGGGCTGGAGAAGTACATGGAGGATAAGGCTATCAATGGTTACTAGTCCTGATGGCTATATGCTACCTCCAGTATTGGAGGCAGTATACCCATGTACACCAGTTGCCCTCATGTTCTGCTTTGGGCAGGATCTGGCTGGTTACTGTGAGAAACAGGATGCTGGAATAGACAGGACTTGGATCTGATCCAATAGGCTCCATGTTCTTAACAGGGTGAATTCAGAAACGTTAGGTTGTCCATCACAGTTGGTATGTACAGAAATGTAATAGATGCAAAGCATCCAGTTTTAATTTCAATCTAAGATCAAATGTTGATATCAGAGCTAGGATTCAAGTTTCAGTAAAAAAAGAAGAGTGGCCATTTTTATGCAACGTTTGGAAAACATGGTGTGTGTGGCAATATCCCCTTGACAAATTTGAAAACTAATAGTGTGTGGTTCAGCATAAAAAAATAAATCAATACCATCAAATCAAAATTTGTATTTCATTGCTCATATTTAGCTATGCATAACATATGCTGACTGGAAGAAAGACCTGAGGGAAATCTTGTAATATATATAATTACTATAAGAATGTAATACAGAATTAATAATGCTTAAACCATGTAAATGACAAAGTACAAATGTGTCTGTCCTCAGAAGAACCTGCTGAATTACGTCAATGTTTTTCACAGCTTTACAGATGGCTATTCAATTAATTGAACAGAAAACAAAATGCAGGCCCATCCAGTTTAAGCTCTACACAGTAATCATCATCAGATGAGAGTTTTAATGCACACTCATTACTGACCACTTATGGATGTTGGTCGGTCTTATTCATGGAATCATAGAACAAGTAGAGTTGGAAGGTGCTATAAGGCCATCGAGTCCAACCCCCTGCTCAATGCAGGAGTCCACTTCAAAGTATCCCTGACAGCTGTCCAGCTGCCTCTTGAATGCCTCTAGTGTGGGAGAGCCCACAACCTCAATAGTTAATTGGTTCCATTGTCCTAGTGCTCTTACAGTCAGGAAATTTTTCCTGATGTCCTGCTGGAATCTGGCTTCCTGTAACTTGATCCCAGTATTCCATGTCCTGCACGCTGGGATGATCGAGAAGAGATCCTGGCCCTCCTCTGTGTGACAACCCTTCAAGTATTTGAAGAGTTCTATCATGTCTTCCCTCAATCTTCGCTTCTCCAGGCTAAACATGCCCAATTCTTTCAGTCTCTCCTTATATGGCTTTATTTCCACACCCTTGATCATCCTCGTTGCCCTCCTCTGAACCCCCTCCAACTTGTCTGCATCCTTCTTGAAGTGTGGCGCCCAGAACTGGATGCAATACTCACGATGAGGCCTAACCAGGACTGAATACAGGGGAGCCAGGACTTCACGTGATTTGGAAGCTATGCTTCTATTAATGCAGCCCAAAATAGCACATATATTTTTGCAGCCACATCACACTGTTGGCTCATATCCAGCTTGTGATCAACAGCAATTCCAAGATCCATCTCACTTGTAGTATTGCTGAACCAAGTGTCTCCCATCTTGTAACTGTGCATTTGGTTTCTTTTTCCTAAATATAGAACTTGGCATTTATCCCTATTAAATTTTATTCTGTTGTTTTCTGCCCAGCACTCCAGCCAAGATCACTTTGAAGTTTGCTTCTGTCTTCCAGGGCTATCCCATCCAATTTTGCGCCGTCTGCAAATTTGATAAGCATATTGATGACACCCGCTTCCCCTGCTCCTTCTTGCATTCTTTTCATCACAAAATAGACCTTTGATTTTTTTTAATGAAATGTGCCATTTCCTTTTGTGCACAGGAAAAGTGGCACAATAAAAATGGTCACGTGGTCATTGTTTACTTCCTCTTTCTTCCCGTGTGAAGAGGAAGTATCATGGGACAGAAAGGGGAAGGGGAAGTGACGGTAAGGAAATGCGATTTCCCCCCTGCCTGATGACACTCACTATATCCAAGAAATGTCTGATTAGGTTCCACATCCAAATTAACAGGAATATTGTGTGAAAAGATTTGAAAATTAATATCTTTTCTCACTATGAAACCAGATAAGGACAAGCCCAGCACAGTGATTTAAGAACATAAGTAGAGCACATGCTTTACACACCCATTCACCCCTTTACACATACACACACCTTCCCCCCTGAAAGACATATATAGACACAACCCATTCACACAAACATGGCATTGTCCTCCCCATCCATTCCCCCATGAGGAGGATTGTTATAAGCAGCAGAGAAACAGCTATCTTGATCAGTACCATTTTGGGAGGGGGGAAGCTAGGGTGATCATATGGAAAGCAGGACAGTGCTCCTGTTCTTTAACAGTTGTATTGGGGGGGGCAATTCAGCAGGTGTCATTTGTATGCATGCAGCACCTAGTGAAATTCTCTTTTCACCACAACATTTAAAGCTGCAGGAGCCCTGCCCTCTTTTGTATCTGGTAACACTACCTGTTGTGATGAAGAGGGAATTTCACCAGGTGCTGTATGCATACAAATGGCACCTGCTGAAATCCCCTTTTCTATGCAGCTGTTAAAGATACAGGAGCCCTGTCCTCCTTTCCATACGGTCACCATAGGGGAAGCAAAGATCTTATCTCCAGTCCTATCAGCAATGCTGTAGGGAAACGGGACATGCAGGGATGACTCTTCTCATGCACCCTGTTTTCCTGTGGAATTGGGCTTCTGACAGCTTGACAAAGAACTAGAGCCTAATTCTGAAGGGAAATAGGGCATACAAGGATAACTCCCTACATGCACCTGTTTTCCCTGCAGGATTGGTGATTCTGCTGGGAAACGACTGCAGGGAGAGCCATCCTCGTGCGTCCTGTTTCCCTGCAAAATTGGGTCCCCAACAGTCCACCAAAGAGCTGTGGAGATGGTGCTGGCAACAGCAGGAGCAGCAGACTTGTGGGGACCCAGCTCCTGATGGAAGCCACAGAGGCAGCCCGCCGCCCCTGCCCACCAATAGCTCAGCACATGCCAACGAAACATTTAAGTCATGAGATGGAAAGAGAGGGAAGGAGCAGGTTCACATTTGGCCAGCAGGACAGAAGAAAGCCAGTCTGAGGCAAGCAAGTAGAATCATAGAATCATAGAATAGCAGAGTTGGAAGGGGCCTACAAGGCCATCGAGTCCAACCCTCTGCTCAATGCAGGAATCCACCCTAAAGCATCCCTGACAGATGCTTGTCCAGCTGCCTCTTGAATGCCTCTAGTGTGGGAGAGCCCACAACATCCCTAGGTAACTGAATAATGCCACTCGTATCCTGAAGTCACCACTCACACCCCTCTTACTGGCTATCTCCCCAATCTTACTCATGGTTCCTTGAAAGTTGCTCGATGGGGATTACTCCCAAGTAAGTATAAATAGGAATGCAGCCTTTACTTTGAAGATAATGGCTGGGATCAAGTCACTCTTATATAAATCTAGACTCCTACAGGTCTATGGGGAGCCCCATGTAAATTGCTTTGAACGATGGAAGAATGAGGTTTAAGCATAATGGATGGGTGGTTATGCATAATGTACAAAAATTGTTCCCTCGTCTATACTGCTAAAGACATTTGGGGCACATAGTGATTAAACCTTTGCGTGCACATGACATATCCCTTCATTGCTCCTGCATGAATGAAGCCTTGAATCATACTGAAAAGATTTAGAGGTGGGTTTTTTTAAAGTTATTTTTACCTTTCCCTTCTGAATATTCTCAGTGTACTTGAGACTCAGTTAACACAATGGCCACAATACAAAGCCAAAAAAACAAAAAAAAAAACCACCCAACCCTTCTAGTATAATGTCAAACATGTGTATTCCGCTGAAGGTCAGCCAAATATACAGTTTTTGGAATATCACATGATAAACAGATATTGTAATGAAATGATAAACATGGATGCTTCTGAAGCAAGTTACAGTGCTAGCCAAGGAGCTTTACTGCTGAGTTATAAACCTATGCAGGCTGCAGCTTTTGACATGTTCTCTGTTTTAATTCAGTCATTTTCAAGTGCTAGCCATAAATATGAGCAGGATCAGAGCCAGCCCTCATTCTAGAACATGGTTGGGCAATTTGTGAACCTCCAGATGTTTTGGCCTACTCCCATCACCCCTTACTCTAAGATTGATGGAAACTGTAGGCCAAAACATCCAGAAAGTCACAATTTGACCTTCCTGTTCCAGAAGACTTTTCATAGGCAGCACTTTGAAAGGGGATGGTTCTTCATTGCAATGTTCGATGGCAAGGCTGTTTCGTTTCTGGTACTGTTTTAGTGTCTATGTAACCTTTCACTTTCAAATATGGGGTTTGAAGAAGAATTTCCTTCTCAGGAGCTGAAAAGGGAATCAAGTTCAGTCTTAGGGCATGCCTACACCTAGGGAGGGAGCGGGGAGGATCTTGCGATATATGCTGATCCCGAGATCCTCCCCCTGGGTTCACACATGGTGTGTGACATCCAGGGAGGAAGCAGGACGTTGCGCCCGCCATTATTGTTTTAAATAAAGCCAGGAGCTGGAGCACAAGTGCAAGTGAAAAAGTAAGTTTTTTAAAAAACCACCCTAACCCCACTCCCCACCCACCCCCGATGTCCCTGGACTCCCCCCATCCCTGCTCCTTCCCTCTGCTGACCCCTGCTACTCACAGGGAGGAAGGAATAATAATAATAATAATAATAATAATAATAATAATAATAATAATAATAATAATTTATTTGTTACCCGCATCTCCCTCCGGATTGAGACGGGGTACAACACAAATGCAAACACCATAAAAAACATATAATTAAAATGTTTAAAACTAATACATTATGAAAAGCAGCACAAGGCATCTTGAAACTCAACTGGGTAGGCCTGCTGGAAGTGATAAGTCTTTATAGCTTTCTTAAAATCCAGAAGACTGTTAAATTGACCAATCTCTCCCGGCAGGTCATTCCATAATCTGGGAGCGGCAGCAGAGAAGGTCCTCTGGGTAACAGTTGTCAGCCTAGTTTTTATTGACTGGAGTAAATTCTTCCCAGAGGACCTGAGTGTGCAGGGCGGATTGTATGGGAGAAGGCGATCCCACAGGTAGCCTGGACCCAAACCATGTAGGGCTTTAAAGGTGATAGCCAACACTTTATACTTTCCCGGAAACTAATTGGCAGCCAGTGGAGAGATTTTAAAACTGGTGTAATGTGGTCACCCCTAGGTGTACCAGTGACCAGCCTGGCTGTCATATTTTGAACTAGTTGAAGTTTCCGGACTAGGCACAAAGGTAGCCCTATGTAGAAGTCGAGTTTCAAAGTTACCAGCACGTGCACTACTGTCTTTAGATCTTCCACCTCTAGGAAGGGGCGCAGCTGGTGTATCAGCCGAAGCTGATAGTAGGCACTCCTGGCCGTCTCATCTATCTGGGCTGTCATTTGGAGCGACGGATCCAGAAGCACCCCCAAGCTGCGAATGCAGTCTTTCAGAGGGAGTGTAACCCCATCCAGAACTGGTTGACACACCTCCAAACCCAGATTATGGCCTTTGACAGCAAGCACCTCTGTCTTGTCTGGATTCAGCTTCAGTTTGTTTTTCCTCATCCAGGAATAAGCAAGGATGGGTGCCCACATCACCCGCTGTCCTTCGGATCGTCCCGGAGCCATGAGAAAAGCTGGTGAAAAAGTGACTGCAGTTATCCCAAGGAAATGGAGGGATCGTCCCTACCTGCTCCCGGGATCTCCTGTGCGTCATGTGGATGCACAGGGGCGATCCAGGGATGATCCCCAGGATAAAGACTGGTGTAGACATGCCCTTAGATAGACATCATGTATCCAGGGTGTGATTTCTTCTTTCTACTAGTGGCTTTAGTGTAAACGTGTAATCAGTAGAACAATAGACACTAATTACTTAACAATACTGAGGATTCTCTGTAATTCTGTCAGAAGGCTCATGCCCAGTAAGATGTAATGTATCACAACAATGCTCAGATTCCTGTTGATCCATCATTCTCAGACATAGTAATCTCCTAATTTGGCAGTGTTTTAAAGTTCTGCAGTATGAAAGAACCTGAAATGGAAGAACGGAGTTCTGAATCACTGATCTACATCTGCTTTCTCCCTTTCTTCCCTGAAAAAGCAAAATGTGGGTCTTCCTGAGCAGGGCCCTTGCTCTCTGAGGGGAAGCGTCTACAGTCTGGCTAGCATTGCCAGTCACCAGAAAAGAGGAGAGTCATGCTCTCTGGAACTGTGCCTTTTCCCCAAACACCCACTCTTATATGGCAACTCCATTTCAGTGTATGAATTGGGACTAACTTAATTCCCTATATTCTGGCATGGGTGTTATTTGTCTGTTGCTTAGGGAGAACAAAGGATGGAAAATCTGATTATACAGCAAGGAGGTGAAGGTCCACACAGTAGGGACATGTATAGTGTTTCTTTTAAAACTGAATTTTGGTGGAGCCAAATAAGTTTCCTTTTCAGTCTGGGTTTCTTATGTATAAAAATTCTGGCATGTTTGCTATGTTCTGTAGAGGTAGTTTCATTTTGTTAGAAGCTTAGCCTGATTTGCTCTGCTGCTTTATACTTCTGCCTGCTTAGTCAGGGCACTATCTGTTTGTGACTAAGTTTGCCAAAACCTTCATTTTCTGGATTCAGACTGCCTTATTTAAACACTTCTGCTAAGATCTGAACCTCGATGGAACCAGAGACAACTCTTAGTTAAGTTACACTTGTTTCTTTTCCTCCAGTTGCACTGATTCCTTGGCTGAGGACTGTAATTTTGGTTAAGCAACAACCATGAATGGGAGAGAGGAGCGCTAGGCTCCACTACAGCTTTCTGCTCTTTGGAGAGAGAAAAAGCAGGATATAAATGTAATAAAAAAAAATAAGAACTCTTAGTTGCATACTCATGTTAGTTGCACTAGATGAGTGTGTATTTAGTAAACTGAAACTGGTATAGGACCACCTAAGGTTTACCACAAGGCTTAACCACTTTGTTATGGCCTCAGCAGGAAGTTAGTTTGCTCAGCAAATCTATTTTGATAATTTCATTGATAGGTTTACCAAAATGAAAGCCAGTCCTTCAAGTCTATGACACCCCCCCCCCCTGGAAAAAGTGAAGCACAAGCGGAGGGAGCAGGAATGCAGTTTGAGATTGATAAACAAATGGTCAAGGAACACCTAATTTCTTTGAATGAGTTCAAATCTCCAGGGCCCAATGAGCTGCATCCTGGAGTAATGAAGGAGCTAGAAGAAGAACTCTTAGAACCATTGCCTATTATCTTTGCGAAATCATGAAAGACGGGTGAGGTGCCGGACGACTGGAAGAGGGCTAATGTTGTCCCTATTTTCAAAAAAGAGGAACCTGGGAACTATACAGTCAGTCTGACATCCATCCCTGGGAATTTTTTGGAGCAGATTATAAAGAAATCAATCTGTAAGCACTTTGAAAACAATGCAGTGATTACTAGAAGCCAGCATGGATTTGTCAAGAACAAATCCTGTGAGACTAATCTGATTTCATTTTTTGATCGGGTCACCTCCCTTGTAGACTGTGGGAATGCTGTGGACATAATATATCTTGACTTCAGCAAAGCTTTTGACAAAGTGCCCCATGACATTCTGATTAACAAACTAGCTAAAAGTGGGCTAGATGGAACAACTATTAGGTGGATTCACAGCTGGCTACAGAATTGGACTCAAAGAGTGCTTATCAACGGAACCTTCTTAAACTGGGGGGAGGTAACGAGTGGGGTACTGCAGGGCTCAGTCCTGGGCCCAGTGCTCTTCAACATTTTTATTAATGATTTGGATGAGGAGGTGCAGGGAATGCTTATCAAATTTGCAGATGACGCAAAATTGGGTGGGATAGCTAATACCCTGGAAGACAGAAACAAACTTCAAAGTGATCTTGATAGGCTGAAGTGCTGGGCTGAAAACAACAGAATGAAATTTAATAGGGATAAATGCCAAGTTCTACACCTAGGAAATAGAAACCAAATGCACAGTTACAAGTTGGGGGATACTTGGCTCAGCAATACTACAAACGAGAAGGATCTTGGAATTGTTGTTGATCATAAGCTGAATATGAGCCAACAGTGAGTTGCCTTATACCGAGCCCAACCATTGGTCCATCTAGCCAGTACTGATTGGCAGTAGCTCTCTAGGTTTTCAGGCAGGAAGTTTTCTAGCTCTATCTGGAGGCGCCGGGAATTGAACTTGGGACCTTCTGCATGCAAAGGCGGTGCTTTACCACTGAGTCACAGCCCTCCTCACAAGTAAAGGAAAATGTACATGCGAAATAAAGCAGATTTTCAAATGCTACTTAAAGCAAAGGTCTCTGTAAACACATAAGGCAGAATCCAATGGGGCACTTACGCCCCCACTGATTCCCTTACGTCTTGCCAATTCCGTTGCACAAGCAGCCCCCACTGCTTTCGCAATGGTAACTTAGTGTTTCTGGGGGTAACCGAAAATGAGCGGAAATGCTTGTTTCTGGAAGGAGGTAGGCTAGTGGAGTTTGCATGGGAGAGCTGCACTACCTTTGCAAAATCATGGAAGACGGGTGAGGTGCCGGATGACTGGAGGAGGGCTAACGTTGTCCCTATCTTCAAAAAGGGCAAAAAGGAGGAACCTGGGAACTACAGACCAGTCAGTCTGACATCCATCCCTGGGAAAATTCTGGAGCAGATTATAAAGAAGTCAATCTGTAAACACCTTGAAATCAATGCAGTGATTACTAGAAGCCAACATGGATTTGTCAGGAACAAATCCTGTCAAACTAATTTGATCTCATTTTTTGATAGGATAACCTCCCTTGTGGACTGTGGGAATGCTGTGGACGTCATATATCTTGACTTCAGCAAAGCTTTTGACAAAGTACCACATGACATTCTGATTAACGAACTAGCTAAAAGTGGGCTAGATGGAACAACGATTAGGTGGATCCACAGTTGGCTACAGAATCGGACTCAAAGAGTACTTATCAATGGAACCTTCTCAAACTGGGGAGAGGCAACGAGTGGGGTGCCGCAGGGCTCAGTCCTGGGCCCAGTGCTCTTCAACATTTTTATTAATGATTTAAACGAGGAGGTGCAGGGAACGCTGATCAAATTTGCAGATGACACAAAATTGGGTGGGATAGCTAATACCCTGGAAGACAGAAACAAACTTCAAAGTGATCTTGATAGGCTGGAGTGCTGGGCTGAAAACAACAGAATGAAATTTAATAGGGATAAATGCCAAGTTCTACATTTAGGGAATAGAAACCAAATGCACAGTTACAAGATGGGGGACACTTGGCTTAGCAATACTACAAACGAGAAAGATCTTGGAATTGTTGTAGATCACAAGCTGAATATGAGCCAACAGTGCGATATGGCTGCAAAAAAGGCAAATGCTATTTTGGGCTGCATTAATAGAAGTATAGCTTCCAAATCACGTGAGGTACTGGTTCCTCTCTATTCGGCCCTGGTTAGGCCTCATCTAGAGTATTGTGTCCAGTTCTGGGCTCCACAATTCAAGAAGGACGCAGACAAGCTGGAGCGTGTTCAGAAGAGGGCAACCAGGATGATCAGAGGTCTGGAAACAAAGCCCTATGAAGAGAGACTGAAAGAACTGGGCATGTTTAGCCTGGAGAAGAGAAGATTGAGGGGAGACATGATAGCACTCTTCAAATACTTAAAAGGTTGTCACACAGAGGAGGGCCAGGATCTCTTCTCGATCCTCCCAGAGTGCAGGACACGGAATAACGGGCTCAAGTTAAAGGAAGCCAGATTCCGGCTGGACATCAGGAAAAACTTCCTGACTGTTAGAGCAGTGCGACAATGGAATCAGCTACCTAGGGAGGTTGTGGGCTCTCCCACACTAGAGGCATTCAAGAGGCAGCTGGACAACCATCTGTCAGGGATGCTTTAGGGTGGATTCCTGCATTGAGCAGGGGGTTGGACTCGATGGCCTTGTAGGCCCCTTCCAACTCTGCTATTCTATGATTCTATGATTCTATGATTCTACCTGCTTCCTTCCAGAAACAAGTGCTTCCACTCATTCCGGGGTTACCCCAAAGAAGCGCTAAATCTCCCTTGCGGAAGCAGCAGGTCCTGCTTCCGCAACGGAATTGCTGGGCCCACTGCTTGTGGAAGGGAATCTGCGGGTGTGGAAGCACCCCGTTGGATTCTACCCATAGTTAAGAACTGAACCTCTTTCTTTTTCTTTTTTCTTTCTTCCAGAAACAGCACAGCAGTCATGGTTGCTTCCAGTGAAAAAGCCTAACTTGCAAAGAAAATGCATACCATTCTTTGTAGGACTTCTTGCAAAACTATTATTAGATTAAGCTGTGCATGAGAAAGAAAAAAGTGGTAATTGGATTCACATTACCAGAGATATGGGAAACAAGTTGTTGTATGACTATATAGTATAACCATATCACTAATACTTTGAATAGCTTAGAAATCACATTAAATTTCTCTACATCATGTTCCCCTGCCTAGCTGGAAATAGAAAACACACGTTGATACTCAAAATGTTGAAAGAGTCCAGTTGTAGAGAACAAAATAATGAAGGAATAGGAACAGCCATGCCTTCATTATTGCTGAACTTCCTGGGTCTAGTTCAGTGAACTCAGTGTTCATCTGTCAAAAAGACTGTCAGGTACATATTGTATTTCTATTTAGATTGCAGTAATCATTTCTAAATTTGCATTCATCTAAATTAGCATATACAAATTGTCCGTGTCTTGTTTTCTCTTTTTTGGGGGGTGCTGTGTTTCCTCTTTTTTGACAATGCTTAAATGGCCACCCTACATATAACAGTTATTTTCACATATTTATTTAAAAATATGCATACCACCTTTCTAAGGCAAGGGATTGATACAAAAATGCAATAAAATGATAAAGCTATAGTTAAACCAATAAAAAATAAAACACTATGGAACAAAAACAAATTCATCATATTCCTGAGCCAGAAATATGGTGATGCAGAGAAACAAAAACAAAAAAAATATACAAGAACAAAAACGCAGCTAAAGTTTTGATTTAGAATACTTGGAACTGTACTGCTCAGATGCACAGTCTTCACTGCTCAGATACAGTCTTCACTGTCACAACGGAACTTTCTCCTCTGACCCCCAGAAAGTTTTCTGTTCATCGCCAATAGTCTTTAGACCACACTTAGAGAAATGCTGCATCAACTCTTGCTATTAAAGGCCCTGTTGCAATCTAGAAGGATGTGGATCCTAGCTTGGTAGGAAGCCAACCTTCTGAACGGTGCAGACAGCCTGCCAAGAACACCCAAGTAAAACCAGATGCTGTGTGCTGGAAATGTGCAGAATGGATAGCAAAGGGAAAGAAGGAAAGAAAGAAAGAAAATGAAAGATAGAAAGAAAGAAAAAGAAAGACAGAACAGATGGAGAACTATGTAGCATTTGAGGCTTTTGGCAAAAGTGATGGGAACTGAATTACACCAATAAAAAAGAGGCCAAAGGCCGATCCAAGGATGATAAAAGGATGATAGCAGAAATTAAAAGAAAAGCAGTGAAAACAAAAATACTAGTTTTCATTTACCTGATAGGTTTCAGTCATGTTTAAATCAGGTATGATTCTCAGAAAATGGTATGGCCAGATGTCTCTAAAAAAACATGTTCCAATACTGAAAAGTATTTATAATCATAATCACTATCCTCACAATCATAACCATAATGGCTCTACAAAATGCTTAATACAGAGGGACATTTGGAGGAATATTCCCATTTTGACAGTTGCAATTTCTACAGAAGAACTCAACCTCAGATTCTTATAATGTAATGGCAGCTTACAAGGGTAGCCACACATACAGAAAGAAATAGAATGAAAAATCTTTGAGTTCATGAGTATTTTCTCCCCTCTCCACCCAACACCTTTGCCTATAAAAGAGGCATAATCGATGAATGATTTAACTTTCATACTTAAACTGTTGCCTTTGGCTTATTCCATCAGTTTGACTCCTGTTCTTCAAGGACTTGACCCAGCAGTCTTCAAGTCTATTCGTTCAGGCTTCCAAATCTTTTGAAACTTAATTTACTTTTACAGGCTCCTGATTTTTCTGTGTCAGTTTACTAATTCTTTTTCTCACATGGAGTATTATACAAATGGAAACAAACACCACATTTGCCTATTTATGTGTGGTTTTCCCCCCGGCATGAATGTAGGAGAGAAATACATATCAAATGACATGGTGAACCTCTAAACATTTTGGATAATGAAATTTCTAGATCAAAATGAGTGCATCTCTCAACTAGGATTAAACTTATATAGCTCTCTAGAAATCATATTGGAAATGATAAATGTGACTCAGATATTGAAGAGAATTGCATTCTCCTAGCATAGTTTTGAATGACTACACATTTCTAATTTTGATTATGTTCAGTGCCGTCGAGACAATACTCACCTCTGAACTCCCAATTATCATGAGACTTAAAGTATTTGATTTGTTTGTCTTCCTTACTACCTTCATTACATGGAGCACTGAACTAATGAACCACTCAATGCTGTTTTTGAATACTAGATCCCACTGACCCTGTGATCCAGACCTGCTTGAAAGTGGATCAGGGAGGTACAATCCTCAATATATGTGATGAGAGACATTAATTAAGTCATTATGTGCTACCTATGGGAGGGGAGAGTAGAGGAAGGAAGAGAAGAAAAACATGAACCAATAATCTCTGTCTATCTCAGCTCACAGTAGTTCCTGGGACATGGAGCAAGGATTGTTTGAAGAGGTCCTTATGCTAGGCTTTGTTTCATTGCACTTACCATATATCAAAGTATCACCAGGATTCTCATAGTAGCACTAGTAGTTAATAAAAAAATAACCTAAATTGTTAGGCTAGGCCACATGCAACTAGTATCTCCAATATGGTGCCCACCAGGCTCCCCCTCCTCCAGATTTTAATTTTATTTTTAAAAGATTTTTTTAATACAAAAACTTCCACTTCTTGTAGTAAACAATGGCTGCCCAGATCTTTTCTTGGATTATCAGAGTGATGTTTAGCCATTGGTTTTTGGTGGAACATTTATGAGTCTACTAGCACTCTACAGAATCTGCAGTCCTGTAGAATAGATTATCAAGAAAGTTCTTCCATGGCTCTCCAGGGTGTATGGTTCTGTCCAGTCCTGCTGTTCTGTCCAGGCCGTCTGCAGGCACTGGACCAATTGACAGCCCCACCCCACCCCCACTTCCGCAACCCTCATTCAATACCGTTTTCTGAACACTGAGAATTGCAGAGTATGGAAAAACCGAGTCGTAGGCTTTGTAAATGCTCTCAAATGGGGAATGAGTTTAACAGGACATGGATAAAAGCAGTGGAGAGCAATCTTATTATATCTATATTACTATAGAAGAAGTACAAAAGCATGAAGGTTCAACCAAGCAGCAATTCCACCCTACAGCAGTGAAGAACGACTGCACACATACAAAAAGAACAAGCATATGGTGTTTATTCGTGTGTTCTTCCTGTCTCTGATGTTTAGGGGAAAAAAGTTATGTAACCATATAAAGATTAGCTGACCTTCAGGAGATAACCGGTGAGTTAGCGCCAGCATCTAGATGAGAATATATATGAGAGTTTATTTTCCTGAAGCTTTTTTCAGTTGAAACTCCAGTAGAGACTTGCTTTGCAGCTTAATCTTAAAAACATTTACATGGAGGTAAGCCCCACTGGTATCAATGGAATGAGCTTCTGTGTTGCTTTGTATGCTATTGGCCCCTTTTCGGTGTAATGCTATGGGAATGAGCCTCGAGCTTCTGCACTTCCCCCTCCCTTCTCTACCTTTTGTGCAGTCTCAAGGAGGAGACTGAAAGCGTCTGCTTTCCACTTTCAAATGAAGTAGAGGTCCTCACTATGGCCTTAGCTAGACCTAAGGTTTATCCCAGGATCGTCCAGGGGTCATGCATGTTATAAATGGAGATAAAACTTAGGTCTAGCTAAGGCCTATGTTCAATCTAGAGGGAAACTCTGGATCCTGGCTTGTTTGAAGAAACCACAGAAAACTACCCAGAGTTGTTTTGAGTTTCAGCTGCAATGAGGAACTCTGGTTAGTTTAAAAGAGGAAGCGAAAGCATCCAATTTTCTCCTTGCAAGCCTGCCAGGAGAGGGGAGATGGGAGCATGCAAGTCCAAGCCTTATTCCAATGGTACAAAACTGTGGTTTAGCATTACATACAAAAAGACCACATATCACAACAGTAGGTTTACTTAGGATCATCTCACATGTTACAGCTATCAAGTAGAGACTATTGAAATAAAACTGCCTGCTTTTGGCTGCTGTTCCATTCAGGCTTGCCATGCAAACCCAGTGTTCTGTCTCCAAACCTCTGCTATTCTTTCCTGAACTTAGAGTGTGCTCAGAGCATCCTGTGCCTTAATTCTAAGGCCTTTGCTAGACCTAAGTGAAAATCTGGGGAAGAGGAGAGGAGACCTCGCGTTATGAATAATGCGAGATCTCGTCCTCATTTACATACGAGGTGCGCGAGCTCAAGAAGAGAGCCGTCGCGCCCACCACTTTTTAAAAAATCTTTTAAAGGGCTGTCTGCGCATGAGAGGACGAGCGGCAAGGTAAGTGTTTTTTTTTAAAAAAACAAACCTTGATTTCCCTGCTCCCCCCCCACCCTAGCCCCGATGGGTGCAGCACTCCTGAGGAGCACTGCACCATGTGTGGAGCTAGGAAAAGCCGCAGAAATGGGCCACACGCTCGCGGTCTCAGGCTCAGCCCGAGACCGCAGAAAAAAGTGAGGCCAAAGGGTAGGCCTATATCCTGGGGTCAGGGAAGGTTGATCCCTTCCTGAGCCCGGGATCCCCTGTGCATCATCTGGATGCACAGGGATGATCCCGGGTATCGCCCCGGGATATAGGCTGGTTTAGCAAAGGCCTCAGTGTATGTCCTTCACCACTGCCCCTGCCACTATTTTGCACCTGGTTCTCCTGAGAGTTTGAGTAAAGAAAATAAATAAATACCGTAGTAGACCTAACCAGCCTGAAGTCTGCCCTCCATGGCCCTACACTTCTCCACTTATATTTTCAGCTTTGGATATAACAACAAATTGTTATATCCAAACAATTTGTTGTTGAATAGGAAGTGCCATCTTTCTATTCATTGTTTTAGCAACTACAACTGCCAACAGATGTTTCTGACATGACATTATGAAATAAGCTGCTTTGTAGAAATACTGTGAATTTTCAGAAAGAAAAAGGGATGTATTATTTCAAGAGAAACAATTTGGGTTTTATTTGGACTTTTAACTTGGCCTTGTCACTAAAGGCTCATATCTGCCATTAAAGGAATGTTTGTGATCTGTGTCATAAACCTGGGAGGATCTTGACACTGTCCCATGTGAAATATGCATCTCAGAAATGTTAGATGTAGTAAGGCCAACTACCCCAATGAGATAATTCATCATAACTAGATAATTGGTACACATACCAGGCAATGATGCACACTTGGGATGATAAGGGAGCACTTGAATTCCTGAGTCCACACATAAAATGTGCTTTTGGGATCAAGACATGTCGGAAACTGACACAGGCAGGAAGCCATAGATCTCAGCTGGTACTTCCAGTGTCTCGGCTGTCAAAACCTTCCTAGCAGATATTTCAACCTCCCAGTTCTCCAGTCTGTGAGAAAAGCTCCCTTAAGGAAACAGAGAAGTGACTGGAAGAGGAATGTGCTCCTTCCTGACTTCTACCCAACATTTTAGTCCCTATTCTACCTAAAATTATTCAGAGAACATCCCATTGAAAGCAATGAGCATTGAAAGCAACTAATATGGGTTTAGATGGAGCATGATGGGGATCTATCAATTCTAAATCATTAAAACATACCACATGTATAGATCACAACCATATAAGATGCAGCATGAACACTTTAGTTTTTAGGCCAATCGCTTTGAATTGGAACCTATGGAAATTGTTAAAATAAAATGTTACCAGTTGCTTTCAACAATGTCCTCCTCCCCCAGAAAATAATTCTGTGTTTTTAAATCAAGCTTTCAGAGAGCTTCGGCTATGGAGCAGTATATAAATGTAAATAATAATAATAATAATAATACCACCCAACTTTTTCCTGTATCAAAATGGATGCTCTTGATCAAGTACATTATTTATTCATGATTGTAATTGCTATTTGGGGGACTGTTTTCTATGCAATGTTACTCAATTTATCATTAAGTTGCCAAATAGCAACAAAACTTACACCTAGCAGTCAGAATAATTTAGCAGTACATCCTATGAGAACATAGTTTAAAATATCATACAAAACTGTTTTTAATTGCTTAATGGATAGGTCTCTGTGTGAAAACATCTACAAAGCAACCCTAAGAAATGGAGATTTATATTAAAAAATGGAATAATTTCTAATTCTCATCATTCTCTAATCTCCAATTGTTTTTATTCCAGCTAAATTGTCATCTCACTTTCCAAAAGATTTATTTTGTTTCTAGGACATATTTAATAATGTAAAACTATAGAATGGAAAGAAAATATCTTGGACGTGACTAAGCCTACATTTGGAAAGGAAAAACAAGAACGGAATTGAAACATTAAGAAATGCCGCAAGGAATGTTTCCAATTAAAGGAGGGATAGCGATGGATATCAACATTTAACAATATAATTAAAATAGATCAGTTACAGCACATTATGCAGAAAGAACAGAAATACATTGATCAATTGATAAGAAAAAAAGTTTCAAAATACAATGAAATACCATGAAGTGTATTCCTGCATAATGAAAATGTAAAGTTTTGTTTATTCTGTTTGCACATTCATAATGATCAGAAACTTCCTCCTGTGAAGCTTCCTCCCCCTCCATAGTCCAAATTTCTGTGTGTTTTGTCTGCCTTGTTCAAGTGCAAACCAACTGAAGGCCCAATCCAAAGATCTGCACTATAAACATAAGCTTAGAATAGGGATGAACAGCCTTCAGTTTCCAGCTATTCATCATTGTCTGGAGGTCTCTATGGATTTGTTCTCATAACCCTCTTGGTGTGCGGTAGCTGCGGTTTCCAATCAATCTATGGTGATTTTCAGCTGCAACAGCCGGTACTTTGGTTGATATGCGTAGGCTGACATCATCACCCCAACCCTGCAGGGGCTGCGTTTTGTACAGTGACACACTTATGAGTATTTCTGGTGTTGTGCAGAAAGCTAAGTTAAATTGGGTTCTGAGCTTGGTGTCAGCACAGATTGACTGATGACTGTCATGAGAGGCCTTCATACAGTCTGCTCCCTTTGAGTTTACCTCTGCATCCAGCATTATAGCCTCCAAAGACAAAATGGATCCATGCAGCAGCCAGCCATATTGGCCATAAACTCTTATGTCAGGGATGGGGAACCTCAACGCAAATGCCAAATCTGCCCCTCCACCCCTCCGCATTCCCCAGATGGACCCCAGCCAGTCCCAGTCCCACCCCATTTCTCTACCACCAGTCATTTGGTGGTTGCCCAACTATTGTGCTTCCCCACACCCCATGCTAATTTTATTTATTTATTTATTTATTTATTTATTTATTACATTTATATACCGCCCCATAGCCAAACCATAGGCGGTTTACAAAAGTTAAATGCTAAAAAGTTGAATGCCTCTCCTAAGACTAAGGACATGTCTACACCATTCATTTATGCTGGGGTCATCATGAGGTCGTCCCTGTGTGACATTTGGAGCCAACCTTTCACTTCCAATGACGACCTCTGACTTCCCCTGGGATAAAATGGACTGCAGTTATCTCGATTTGTCCTGCCATCCCAGGTCAGCAGGCAGTGTGGCACGTGCTCCCGAGTCCTCCTTCCTCCTTGCGAGTAGTGCATCACAACAAACGGGCACGGAGCTCTGGGGACGACGACTCCGTGCCCATCGGGGGTAAGGGAGTGAGCTTTTTTTTTTGCCATCCCTGGGATGACTGTCGGTATTTTATAGCAACTGCTGGGGGGGGGGCTCATTTTGTTTTTAAACTTACTTTTGCATTGGATTACGCCCTCGCACTCACACAAAAGTCTCCTTTTTTTGAAGAAGGAAAAAAAGCTGTGCCGGAACATCCGTCCTGACTTCCGCGATGTCGCACTGGCATGTGTGCACTGGAGGATGATCCTGGAAGCAGGAAAGCCCGGGGATCCTGACCCCATCCCGGATAGCGGGTAGGTGTAGACATGCCCTAGGTTTCTGGCAGTAAGAGCTTTAAGCGTTTGTATTTTTTGTCCCACACCTTTTGCCTTTGGCCCCGCTTTCCACTGGAATGTGTTCCCCAAGAGCTTGTCCAAAATGGAATTTGGCCATTATGGGCTGAAAGGGATTACCCTCCCCTGATTTATGTAATGCATCTTAAAAGCTGAGGCAATTTCACCCAGGCCATGCCTCTGCAAATTCTACCTTTTAAGGGACAGAGAATCTGATGATTCTCCTCAGGGGTGTGGAAATAAAGCCCTATGAGGAGAGACTGAAAAAACTGGGCAAGTTTAGCCTGGAGAAGAGAAGATTGAGGGGAGACATGATTGCACTCTTCAAATACTTAAAAGGTTGTCACACAGAGGAGGGCCAGCATCTCTTCTAAAGGCAGATTCCGGCTGGACATCAGGAAAAACTTCCTGACTGTTAGAGCAGTACGACAATGGAATCAGTTACCTAGGGAGGTTGTGGGCTCTCCCACACTAGAGGCATTCAAGAGGCAGCTGGACAACCATCTGTCAGGAATGCTTTGAGGTGGATTCCTGCGTTGAGCAGGGGGTTGGACTTGATGGCCTTATGGATCCTTTCCAACTCTACTATCCTATGATTCTATGAATGAGCTGACCCCTTGTCCCACCTGCTGTAACATCATCAGACCAAAATGCCTTCACAAGACATGCCTTCCATCATTTTAAAATCTCTGCTGGATCTCCATTTAATCAAGGTGCTTTTTTTATTGACATATATCAAATAACAATATGATTTGGAAATTCTACTCATCTCAGTTTTGCCTTTCCTTGCTTAATTTTCATTCTATGGGTTCATCTACACCAAGCAAGATATTCCACTATGAAAATGGTATGAAAGCGGTATATAAAAGGCAGGAACCACACTACTGCTTTATAGCAGTATTGAAGTGCGCTGCAGAATCTATACTACTGCTTTACAGTGGTAATGAAGTGCACTACAGGATCTACACTACTGCTTTATAGTGGTACTGAAGTGCACGGACAACTGTTGGGGCCCATTGACACATCTACACCAAGCAGGATGTAACACTATGAAAGTGGTATGAAAGCAGTGTATGGTATGTGTCAGTGGGCCCCAACAGTTGTCGGTGCACTTCAATACCGCTACAAAGCAGTAGTGTAGCTCCTGCCTTTTATATACAGCTTTCATACCACTTCCATAGAGGAATATCTGCTTTGCATTTGTGGATACAAAACACGGAGATATTGAGAATGAGAAGATAAACACAGGCATAGGGATGAGTAAACTCAGCACAGCCTGTCTTGCACGCTGCTTGCCAGACACCTGCTGGATGCCCAAACCTGTTCCATGGCATTTGCCCAACCCACAAGCTGACATTTTATGTAAGAATGACCACTCAGTTATTTACATAAATTGCCATTTGCTTAAAATGATGGCTGTAGATAGCCATTATTATTATTATTATTATTATTATTATTATTATTATTATTATTATTAATTGATTTGTATCCCACCTTTTCCCCAATACTGGGACTCAAAGGAGTTCTACAAATTTAAAACATATACAATTAAAACATATAAATAGAAATATCCAAAAGTTAAAAATATAATTAAACCCACTATAATATTAAAACATTTAAAATACAAATGACAATTTTAAAAAATCCGACACAAAAACAGAGGTCGAGACTATTCCCCAACAGCCTGCCAGAACATGAGCTGGAACACTGTCATAAGGTGATATTCACTTTTCTAAATTTTGCAAATTAAAAAATGCACACAAAATTGCATATATTAGGGGACAGAGCACACAATACATTATATTAGGGATAATCTCTTGGAAAAAATGTATTAAAAACACACATATATGGGAAAGTGCATACAAATGTATTATGAGAAATGGGAATGAAAATACTTGGAAATTTTCATGCGGACTCTTTAGAAGAAGAAAAATGAACTGATGCAGAAATGAGATGGATCTTAATGATGGAAAAATTAGAAACTGTGCAGAACTTGACAGATTTGTCTGTCCCTAATTATTCTGGTTTCCCAGAACATCATCTGTAAAATTCCATGAATGAAGTGGCACAATTGCACAATAAAAGCAACTGGATGTACCCTCAGTGTGTGTGTGTGTGTGTGTGTTGGGAATATTTTTGACCAAAACCACCTGCTTCTTTTTTTAAAAAAAAGTATGAAATGAGGAATTTCTAAAAATCTACTAGATTAAAACATACCAGAGGTAGGCAAACATGCACACTTTTTCCTCTTGGAAAGGGAGCACGTCAGTTTTCCCATGGGATATTTTTGTTCGCTAAGCTTCAGTTTCAGAAAGAGGCCTACTTCTCTTCCTATCGATGGCAATAGGAATTATGTCAGGGACTTCAAAGGGGAAAGGGCTGAGCTCAAAGCCTTCAGAGGTAAATAAAAACCTACCTTTAATCCAGAGTTTTTGACCTTTAAGGTTGTCACTGTGTTTGCACTGTGAGTTGTGATTTCAGTGTAAGCTAAGTGCCTTGATAACAATGACTGAATTAGAGATGGGCTGAAGGCAGCAATGAGCACCCCTACACTGTTGCAAAATAGAACCTATAATAAGGATTTTACTTAAGCACTGTGGAAGTAATCCAGCAAAGTTAAGCACTCTCAAATTCTACTGATTTCAGTAGAATTCAGTGATGCTCATTGAAGCCAATGGGATCTAAAAGGATCACGTCCTGAATTAATTGTAGGTTGGTTTTGCCACAATAAACAATACTGGAAATAAATTCCATTAATGTCAATTGGGGATACTTCTGAATAAACATGGTTAGTTCAGCCTTGTGTCTGTGGTTTAAACTTTCACAGTGCAATTCTACATGTCTACTCAGAAGTAAGCCCCACTGAGTTCAATGGAACTTACTCACAAGAAAGTGAATATGCGATCGCAGCTTAAAGCAGCCATCATGGGTGGAGTGTGAAGAAACAATGATCTGAGCCAGTGTGGTGTAGTGACTAGAGTGTCGGACTGGGAGTCGGGAGATCTGGGTTGAGTGTGGGTTGTTTGTTCAGCTGTGAGTTATTGTGTTGTTTGCACCCAAACATTTTCCATAGGGTAGCTTGGTAAACAAGCACTGTGGATTATTTTTCTCAAACAAGCCACCATGAGAACCCATAGTTGGGTCGTTCAGGATGGTTAACAAGCCGCATTGCATGATTAACAAGCCACCCTGTGCAAACTGTCCTGGGTGGAGACAACACGCTAACCCATGGTTCAGCAAACCACCCGCAGTTCAACAACAACCCACACTCAAGCACTAAGTGTGGATTTGTGTGTTGTGGAACAGCCCCATCTCTGCATATAGGATGGCCACTGAACAGTATCTCACAGTTGCCTCATGGCAGAAGGTGGCACAAATGTTAAGTAAAGCATCCCCCCTGCTCTGAAAGTACAAAAGTCTCTACGGGTTTGTTTCTTGGGAGCAGGTTCACAATACTCCTCCATTTATCTACTGGAGAAGGGCTCATGATGCCCTTGAGTGATGAAGAGAGGTTGGGGATGGGACGGGGGCAGGGGGGAGAGAGAGAGAGAACTCAAAATACTATATAGAAAAGGATTTGTTTCCCTGGCCGCATTGCCAGTTTTTCCTTAGGTGTCCTTTAACAAAGATTTGAAAAAAGGAAAACGTCACTGAGACCGCTTTCCTCCAAGATGCAGCAATGTTTTTGTCTCAGAATTGTGTAGGTGGATATGAAAACTGGGCCATCGTCCAGGAACGGAAACACCGAGCAGGCTGGACTGAATGGGGATTTGCTCTACGGATTTTGCTGCAATAGGGAATTTTTGGCTTCATACTAGTAACCTAAAACACACACACACAGAGCGAGGGAGAGAGCTGAAAGAGAGTCAGTGTTGAAAACTGCCTGCTGCAAATAACAACAAAAACCCTGTGTTGGAATGGTGCCACTGCTGAACCCCAGCCGTAAAGACAAGGCACCCTCACACGCCGCTTGTGACAGGATGTCAGCATGTGGAATGAAACAGCCCTAACGGTTTGCAGAGTGACTCCACCCTGTGCGCTACCTCCAGACAGGAGGGGCGTCAGGCTGATTGAATACGACTCCTCCCTCTTTTTGGCAGCAGATGTCCACCTCCAATGGCAATTATAGCAGAAAGCAGGGCTTCTGTCCGCTTCAAACCTCCGTCTGACGAAAAACAACTTTAGAAAGGCAGGATAAGATGCCTCCTCCCTCTTGGAAACCCAAGACTCAAGCGAGAAGAGTTCCTTTCACAGTCTGTCCCCCCCCTTCCTCCTCCCTCCGCAACAAGTAACGGCTTTTCAAGGAGGCATCTGAGCTAGGAGCCAGTCTCAGCCTTTCAAAATAATGCATAAGCTAAATATATGGCACTTGATGGCTGGCTGGCTGGCTTAAAATCAGAATTTCCCCCCAGCCTCATTCATAAACAAAAGCCTGAGCCCACGCTGAGCTAATATTCAAGTGCATCACAAATTTAGCAGCCTCAGCACCAGCTGTCTGAAGAGAAACTCCTAACGAAAACTTTTTTTTCTTTTTTGCAACGATTACCTGTATTTTCCACACTGATATTTATATAAGCTCTCAAATAAGTTATAAAGCCCGCTTATCAGGGCTGGATTCATAATTATGCTAATGCTAACAATGCTGTAGTAGAGGGTCCTACTGGGGTGATATTACCTTGGAGATTTTTCAAGCATGGCATGTATATACACCTATTCCTTGTAAAAAGTTCTCCCACCGGTCAGAATGTGGGAATTCTTTCTTCGTCACAGGCCAAAAGAGTGTTCTCCTACGTTGAGAGTGACTGCTGATGCAAATGCTGCTGAGAAAAGTGAGATTGTGGAAAATCGCAAAATAGGAGCAGGAGAATGTTCTCTGTACTTGGGACAAAGCAGATAATATCTTAAATCTCTGTCTAGGAACTACATCGATTCTTTTCATTTTTTGCTCTAGGGTAGGTACAGGGCCTCCAATTCAGATTTGGACCCTAGGATGTGGCGGTAGGAGGGGGCTTTTATGAAGTAGATAGGGCTGTGTGCCTACTGTAGAGTAAAAATTAAATGGAAAAAAAAGGTGTAGCTGCAGTTTTAAAGTAGTCTGCTTTGGCCCTTAGGCATATTTTAAAGGTTGTGTGGGGAGGAGTCCGCCTCTACTCAGTGTACGACAGCTGTGAAAAAGGCAAATTTCATGCTAGGGATTATGAGGAAAGGGACTGAAATAAAACTGCCAGTAAATCTATGGTGCAACCACATTTGGAATCCTGTGTTCAGTTTCTGGTCACCCCATCTCTAAAATGGTACAGCCGAGCTAGAAAAGGTGCAGAAAAATCTAAGGCTGACTAAATGTTTAAGGAGTTGGAAAGGTGGAAGGGTTTGTGGTTTTTAGTGTAGGGTGGGGAAAAAACTGATTAAGGCGGGGTAACATGATCTAAATTGATCACATTATGCATGGTCTAGAGAAAGTGGATTGAAATATTTGTTTCTTCCTCTAATAATGCTCAGGAGTTAGCCAAGATAGTTGTGTGTTTTTAAAGAAGTTTTTGTTGTTTATTCGTTCAGTAGTTTCCGACTCTTTGTGACTTCATGGACCAGCCCACGCCAGAGCTTGGAATTCAGTGCTGCAAGATGAGGTGATGGTCACTGGCTTAGATTTTATTTATTTAATTAATTACATTTGTATCAACATAGCCCCAACATTAAAGCTCTCTGGGTGGTTTACAAAGGATTAAACACTTTAAAATTCATTAAAAAATAATAGACAAATTCATGAAAATTATTCAATCGATGGCTATTAGCTATAATGATTAAATAAAATCTCCTTTTGTGTGTCTTTTCTAGTGTTTGTCTGAATATACTTTTGTGGGCCCTTTGTCTACTGCTAAAGTGTGTGTGGTGAGTTATCTGGCTACTTGGGGAAGGAATTTTCTCTAAAAATTTCAGGGAGGTGGCTTACCTTGTTTTCTTTGAGTTAAACTGCACATTACGTTAACCGCAGCATGTAGCTCAAGGTTAGCCTTTGGATCGGGATTTGGATCGGGACCACTGCACATCGACAGGGGAGGATTAAACCTCCCCCCTTGTTTTCACTCTACATTTCCCCCCTCCCCAAAGGGGAGAGGTTAAAAAGGGAGGAAAGTTTCCATTGGCTTAAAAATCCTACCGGGGGTAGGGGGTGGGGAAGGAATTTTTGGAAAGAATTATGGTGGAAGAGATGTTCTCCTTCCAGTGCATGGTGCCCCCTTCTCCCCCATTTAACCAACCGTAGCCAGCCAGCCGATTCCATTCCACTCTCCCCAAGTTACCCTCCCCCCCTGGACTCTTAAGATTCTATGGCTATTGAGCATTTTCACTCTTCATTGGGCTGTTTTTCCCCCCCAGCAAGAGGTGCACATGAATATGTTCAAACCTTGTTTTTGGTCTTCTGCAAGCATTGGGGTTCCTGTTAGAATGCCAATACCTCCTTCTTATTTCCCAGTGCCCCCAATTTTGGCTACAATCCTGTTGGCACCCAGCTGAATTTGGTATTAGAAGGAGTGACTAGTATTTGTTTATTTCCCACTTTTCCTCCTTAGCACATTACCCCAAATGTATCGTATTTCTTCGATTGTAAGGCGCCATTGATTGTAAGACGCACACTAATTTCAGTACCACCAACAGAAAAAACCCTAAGACGCACCTGCGATTCTAAGACGCACCACGTTTTTAGAGATGTTTATATGGGGAAAAAGTGTGTCTTAGAATTGAAGAAATACGGTAATTAACAATGGTGTTATTGTTCACTGGTGATGTCGTATGTTGGCAATGCCTCCCCTTTGACTGTCACCCAGTGGTGTTATCCAGAAAACGCAACATGGTGCCCGGCCTGGATCTAAGACTCTAGCTGAACACCCGACCTACTTCAAAGCTAGGGTTATTTTTAAAGGCAAATATATTGCAATGGGTATTTTACCCTCTTTGCTTTGGGAGGAAATAAATATATTTTCCAGATCTTTGATATCCTTCTAGTGTGGTCTTACATAGTAGGTCTTGATTATACCTTCAGAGTGCACAGAGATTATATATGTATGGAAACAGATTTTCCAAGTACTAAGCCTTCCTGGCCTTAACATACACGCCCATAATTCTCAGTGACAGTAATGGGACAGTAATAGACCACACAACACACAAAACATTTTTCCATAAGGAGACACAGGCATGCATGTGGATATTCCATTGCTGCTTTGTGACGATTTAGAACCCTGCTTAGAAAGTGAGGCCTTATCAAGAAAATAGAAGCATTTATGTATATAAAGAGTTAACAAGCTCCATCCCTTTCCATCAGCAAAAATATTTCCTTCGAAGTCCCACTGATTCCAACTGGATATCCTTTCAGGGATAATAATATGTATTTGTTGCATAGGCAAGCTAAGTACTGCACTTATAATTCAAAGCAGGATAGTAAGGATAGAATCTGTTATTTTCTCAATGTTTCTCATTTTTTAAATCCTCAATTTGTTCCTCTCTGTTTCTGCATCAGTTTGCAAATTGTTTTCTTTTTAACAAACATTTGTATGTGTTTCATTCACATTCTCCTAATATATACATTCTTTTGGATTCTTATATGATGCCTTTTTGTGTGAATATACTCATTTCTCTGCACACATTTCCCTTATATGCTATTATTATTTTTTGACACATGTACACATTCTGAGAAGTACAAATACCTAAACATAACTGCTTTTGGTTTGCTCATTGATTTGAGATGTGCAAATCTGGTAAGTTTTTTCTCAAAATGTGAACTGAACAATATTATCCTCTACAGGACATAGCCTGTTTTCAGGGGGAAAGGATACAAAAGGAAAAAGAAATAGGGATCGAAGAAGAAAGCAAGTATTGGAGGAATCAGTTTCTTCTCTGGCTGATGGATGGGGACAGGGAGCTGTCAATTATTATTATTATTATTATTTATTTATATAGCACCATCAATTGGGTTTAAAAGCCCCACAATGGCTGCGAATCAGTGCTGTATCAGTTATACGACACAGCAGTCACTTCGCAGCCACCGTGGGGCTTTCCCGTGAAGTTGCATGCTGGAAAAGTCGGGATTTACTCGTCAAGGCAGCCTCCAGCTCATCTATTCATTAGCTGAAGGTAGTTTAGAAATACTTTTAATGAATAGATGAGCTGGAGGCTGCCTTGACAGCACTGGGTTGCCCCCACTTTAACAAAAAATCAACAAACCACACTTTTGCTGCTGCAGGGTGGCATACAATTCTCAAATTAAACACAATAAAGTTTAATAAGAATTATCCATCATTAAAACACATATACCTTTTAAAATGAAAAGTACAAATTAATTTTAGTGACATCAATTAATAAAATGCAGATTGAAATGAAGTATTTACTTTTCCCCCCAGAAAAAATAATGATGGAACCATGCAAATATCTGTGGAAGTGAATTCCACAAATGTGGTGCCACCACCAGGAAAGCCCTGATCCTGGTAAATCGAATATCATTTAAAGATAGGCCAGAGAGCAAGGCCTCTGACATTAATCTTAGCATTTTTAGTAGAGATGTACAAGATTTCTTCTTCCTTAAATTTGTTTGAAATGCAAATGTAAAATCTAAATTAACTAGAATGTCTATTCAGATTTAAAATGGTTCTCTTCTGTTTTCTCTTGCTGAATTCAAGAATGGTTAAAAAATTACACAAAAGACTCAAATGCACTTTTCAGTGTCATGTGTGACTATGGTCTGTGAGTCTTGACATACAATAATGTTGTCATCTCTCAACACTATTTTCAGTGATATGAGTTGCATGGAAGATCTGCAATCAAAGCAATGGAAATCTCAGGTTTCACAAAAGTCATAGGAAATTTACAGATTTTGTACTTATTGACGAAAGGTTATAAATCTGAGTTTGTATTCCTAGAAGCTTAGAAGCTAAGAGGGCAAGCTGACAGAACTCACAAATATTTATTGGAAAATATTTGAGATTTTTCACATTTTCTTGAGACTTCAGCTGTGAGGGCACCCTTGACAGTCCAATATGTAGGGTTAGAAAGACCTAATATGTGCTTAAATCTGAACCTGACTCAAAACATTTTCCTGGATCTGTTGCATCATTTTTATCAAACCCAGACTTCCCATCCCTTTCTCAGCATAGTTTCTATACCTACAACTGCTTTTCCTATGGAGAGTTGACATTGATGGTGCTATATAAATAATAATAATAATAATAATAATACAAGAGGTCACAAGCGAGATGTAAAGTTTATATCTTAACCAGAGCCCCTTTTTACAAAACTTCCTTCCCAAAGCCTTCATTACCTGCTGCACGAGTCTGCCAAAGAATGTTTTTAAAAATGCTGCAGACGTTGTCCTTTGACCCTAGTCTGCTGCCTTTTCCCCCACCTCCACAGTCTGCTAAGAGCTGGAGAGGGTGAACAAAGACACTTTTGTCACCCTATATGAAACACAAGGGTATAGGATTGGTAGCCAGATGTCCTAGATTTTCTAAGGACTGTGTTGGGGGGAAGGGCTGTAGCTCAGTGGTAGAGCACATGCTTTGCATGAAGAAGACCCTAGGTTTTATCCCCAGCATCCCCAGGGGATAAAAACAACCCATGCTTGGAGAGTTACTGCTGGTTCTGTGGACAATACTGAGCTACAGGGACCAATAGTCTGCCTCTGTAGAAGGCAGCTGCTGATGTTCTTACAGCACAGGGATGGGCAACTCATAGTCCTGTAGATGTTTTGGCCTACAAGTTCGATCAGCTCTACCAGCATAGCCAGTGGTGAGGGAAGAGGAGAGCTGTAGGCCAAAACATGTGGGTGTGCATGGGTGCCACATTGAGGACACCTTCAAAGGCACTACTGGAAGTGCCTGGTGGCATCATGGTGTCCGAGGGAGCCACACTGGGGATCTCTGATCCTGAAGGCCACAAGTTGCTTATTCCTGATGGACATTCGACAGGGGAGATGGCATGCAGTTCTGGCAGTGGGCATGACTAGCCCTCATTGCCCCAAGGACCCCTCTATATATTCATTCAATGTGTGGAGGAGTTGTGTGTACTTCCACCCCAGGTTTCATTGATTTGGAGGAGAGATGTAGTGGTAAATTCTGAACTGCTGGCGCTCATCATAACAGTGCCCATAGCCCAACCCCAAGATGCAGGTAGCTGTGTTTACCCCTATCAACAAACCAGTCACAGCAATTTTCATCTCCACCAGGAGCAAGTCTTTTTTATCAAGATAATGGGTCTTAATTCCCCATTTAAGTTCAAGCCACCCCAAAATACTTTGCATGACAGCAAGGAACAATACATTCCATTTCCAGTTACAATGAGCAATTCACCTAACTTTCACTGTAACTTTCACAGTTACAGTGAGCAATTCACCTTATCTCCAATGGAACAGGGAATTCAGAGTAGGGGCTGACAGATGACATCAGCATCTCTGCTAATAAAAAAGTGCTGGCACTGTGTCCCTGTGAGACCTGGCTCCACAACACCACACCACAGGAGATCTTATAGGCCATCCAGTGTAATCCCCTGTTCAATGCAAAACAAAAACAACAACAGAGTTAAGAGCATTCCCAATAGATGGATGTTTAGCCTCTGCTTGAAGTCTTCCAGGGAGAGAGAGTCTATCACCCTTCTAAAATAATCGGTTCTATACCAAACTCTTCTCACCATCCAGAAGTTTCTCCTAATGTTCAAATGAAATCTACTTTTCTGTAACTTAAGCCCATTCGATACAGTCCTTCCCTCTGGGACAACAGAGACAGAGGACAAGTGTTTGCTCTATTTTATGTGACAGCCCTTGGAGTATTGGAAGAGTGTGATGTCCCCCCTCAGTCTTTTCTTCTCCAAGCTAAACATATTCAGTTCCTTCTCCCTTTCTTCATAGGACTTTTTTCCATATCATTGACAAATTGTTTTGGTCTTCCCTCAATCTGTTCCTATTTGTTTCTGACCTTTATAAAGTGCAGCATCCAGAACTCAACATAGTACTCCAGATGAGATCTGAGTACTGCAGAATAAAATTGGACTTGGAAACTATGCTTGTTAATGCAGCCTAAAATCACATTTGCCTTTTTTTGGAGCCGCATCACACTGCTGACTCATGGTCAGCCTGTGATCCATTACAATTCCAAGATCATTTTCACATGTATTGCTTCCAAGCTAGCTATCCCCCATCCTATGTCTTCTACATTTGATTCCCCTCCCCCAACTGCAGAACTTTGCATTTTTCTCTGTTGAATTTAAGGTTGTTAGTTTCAGCCTTTCTCATTCTATCAAAGTCACATTGAATTTTACTCCCGTCTACTGAAGTGTTAGCTATCTCTCACAGTTTGTTAGTTATCCTTTTGATAAAAAAAATTCTGAAGAGTACCAGCCCCAGGAGAGAACCTCATAGCTCTGCAGAATTTCATAAGGCAGAACTAAACCAGTGCTCTGAACCCTATGTTGCAGAACTCCAGCACTCTAGAGAAATGACACTCCACAGCCTGATATAATGCTAACCAGTTCCATATAATGTTCTCACGGTGTCATAGAACAGGGGTCCCTAATACAGCCAATGGTGCCCACACAGCTCTGCACTCCTGCCCCTTCACATGGACATACACAAATAAGGCATCAGGTTCCCTTTCCTGTTCCTGAACCTGCTGCAAGGCAAAGGGGTAGGGAGGAGAGAAAGAGCAAGGCCAGGAATGGGGAGAACTGTATGGTAAAGAGGCGGGGAAGAGAAATAGTGAGGCTAGAGGCTGGGAATGGAGAGAAACAGCAAATTAAAGGGGTGAGTGGGAGAGGAAGAGAAAGAAGGCTACGGATCAGTGAGGGAGAAAAAGAGAGGAAAGGGATTGGGGAGAGAAATAGCAAAGCTACACAGCCTGGTAGTGAAGAAAGAGTGAGAGAGAGAGCAAAGGAGAAAGGCCTGTGTGGACGGAAGAACATTGGGCGGGCAACTCTTTCCATTTCTCCCCCCTCAATCACTTCACTACCCGCCCGCAGAGCAGCCATTAAGTGACCAGACAATTCCTCGATGGGAGCCATTTTGTGGTGGTGCCCACAGCAGTTTCTCAAATTCCCAAATGTGGCCACAAGTCCATAAAGGCTGAGGACCCTTGCCGTAAAATCTATCCCACATGGAAATACAATGCTAAATAAAGGACAACCCTCCCCCAGCTCCATCAAGAGAATCCCATCATTATATACAAGACGCTACACTGGAATCAAACAGAACAGAAGAACTTAACAGACACAAACAGAACACGCTGCAGCCCAGCAGAACGGACGCTGCATGGCTCCTGTTCCAGATAACCCTGCAAAGGAAAAAGGGCAGCCTGCACAGCGAAAGACAGAAAGAGAGAGAACACATCACTGCAGAAGCCCTACACAGCTCCGCTGAAAGCCATCAGGCACATATGGCCCCAACGACACAACTCTACAGAGCCAAGTTCCCCCAACTCCATAAAGGAGGCAGGCATCATCCCCAACCGTGCAAAGAGATCTCCAGCACTACATCCAAGGCTTTTTAAAAACAACAACCCCTCCATATATCCAGCAAGCCTGAGAAATGACTTATGCTCATGAATAAACAGCAGTCTCAGCTGCACCGAACCCTACCCGCCTCACGCTCCCATTTATTTATTTATTTATTTAAAAGCGAGCAACGTCGAGCCAAAAAAGGCGAATGTAGGAGGGTTCGGCAAAGACTGTCCGTGATGGAAGGGAGGGACGGAGGGAGGAAGGAGGGGAGAGGGAGGGCGAAAGTGGGAGAAGGAAAGTCTGCGCTTTAACTAGAATCAATGTGGTAGAGGATTCCTCCCAGGCGTTTTCAAGGAAGTCTGAGGCAATTAGTTCAGTCAGTAGACAGCCTGCAGCCAGCCAGTCTGGGCTGTTCCCAATGCCTAGCAAGGCATCCAAACGGAGAGCGGTTACAATCATCTCCTATGATCTCTGCCGTTTGGGCTTCGCTTGAGAAAGCTTGATTTCCCCCCCTTTGGAGGCTGCGTGGTTTGGGGCGGGTGATTTTTTCCTTCATTTTTCTTTTTTGGGTGGCGAGGGGGTGGGGTGGGGAAGAGTTTGAATTTTGCTTTTGCGGGCGGGGGAGGGTCTGCGGAGCTTGCGCGCGCTGCCCTTGGATCGTCGTGCGCTTGTTGGGAGGAAGACGCGAGCGATGGGCTTCGAGCTGGACCGGTTCACCGGGGAGGTGGATCCCGACCTGAAGTGCAACCTGTGCAACAAAGTGCTGGAGGACCCGCTCACCACGCCGTGCGGTCATGTGTTCTGCGCCGGCTGCGTCCTGCCGTGGGTGGTGCAGCAGGGCAGCTGCCCGGTGAAGTGCCAGCGGATCTCCACCAAGGAGCTCAACCACGTGCTGCCCTTGAAGAGCCTCATCCTCAAGCTGGACATCAGGTGCGCCAACCGGGCGCGGGGCTGCGACAAGGTGGTCAAGCTGCAGCACTTGGCCGAGCACGCCGAGATGTGCGACTTCTCGCCGGCCAAGTGCCGCCACAAGGGCTGCGCCGAGGTGCTCAACTTGCGCGACGTGGACGCGCACATGCGCGAGAGCTGCGAGGCCCGGCCGGTGGGCCTGTGCGAGCGGGGCTGCGGCTTGGCGCTCACCCACCGCGAGCAGCGCGCCGGCTCGCACTGCTGCTTGCAGGCGCTCAAGGCGCACAACGGCGCCCTCCAGGCCAAGCTGGCCGGCCTCGAGAAGGAGCTCAAGAAAGAGGCGCTGCGGGCCGGCAAGCGCGAGAAGTCGCTCCTCGCGCAGCTCTCGGCCGTCCAGCTCGAGCTCCAGATGACAGCGCTGCGCTACCAGAAGAAGTTCACCGAGTACAGCGCCCGCCTCGACTCGCTCAGCCGCAGTCTGACTGCCTCCTCGCCCAGCAAGGTGAACCGCACGGGACCGGCGGGCGGGCGGTTGGCTGGTTGGCCGGCTGGCCCAAGTGCGCTCTCAGAACTTCTCCTTTTTTGCCCCTCCCTCTCTCCTGCATTCGTTGTAATCCACCACGAAGAGTCCTGTGGCATCTGAAAGACGACACCGCTTTCTTGTGGCATCTGTTTTCGGGGTGGACGAACGCTTCCTTCTGGCGAGGGAGTATGGATCCCGTACACAAAAGCGGATGCCACAAGAAAGGCTGCGCGCCTCATTACGCTTTCCTAGGAGTCAGTCCCATTGAACACAGTGCCGCTTCTCGGCAAAGAAGCATTAGGGTTGCTCCTTAAGTCGTCAAGGTGCCTCAAGACTCGTGTGTGCGTGTGTGTGTGTGTGTGTGTGTGTACTAACGGACTAACAAGCCCATCCCTTTGGGATTTGTCTGTATGGGATGTCACAGTATTCATCGAAGGCTTGCTCACACCATCATTAATGCTTGCTAAACTGTGCCTGTATTTTCTTCCTTCCTATTTCTTTCATTCTTTTTTCTCTATCCCTTCTTAAGCAACTCCATAAACATAACCTTGCAGGATGTGTTTGCATTCCTCCCCCTCCCCCATCCTATCCCATCTCATCCCCTTCTTGCACCTCCCCTCTCTTCCAAAGCCTTACAGGACAAACTCCTTTTGAGTTTGGGCTTCTTAGAATGTGTCACGACTTTACATTCAGGCGGAGCCAGAAGTTTGGCACAGATGTTTTGGTGAGAGGAAACATCCCTTTAAGAGAAGGGGGGTAATCCCCCAGCCAAGTACCAGACTTTTGGCATTTGTTTGCGTGTGTGTGCTGTAGAGAGGCAGATAGAACAAGGCAGAAGTTCGGATGAGATGGGGCTTTTCTTGTTTATTTTTCTTCTCTTTCCCTTATTGGTAAGGTTTGGGAGTGGACAAATCACCACCACCCATTCTTTCCTTTGAAACCTATTTCCCTCCTTCTCCCTCCCTCCCTTTGCTTACAGACATGTCTGTCAGCTGCAGCTTCAGCCAGCTGGAGGGTTCAGCATGAAGGGCAAATATTTACAGCTAAACTGCTCACCACTAACTTGGGAGAAATAGGACCTGCCTTGGAAAGGAGAAATACAGAGAGAGGGAGAGGAGGGGGAGACCATAATCAAAACATAAGAGAACTTGTACCAAGTTCCCATGCTCATGGCACTGTACATGTAAAAACAACAATGAGATTCTTATAACCATGACAAGTTGCTTCATGGGGCAGTCTTTCAAGTGACTGTTGAGAATAGTGGGCTTACTTACTACAATATTCTGTTTGTGTGTATTTTGTACACGTTCGTGTTTCCTCTATAACAAAGGCGTATCATTATTTCACCTAAAACCTTTCTCCTCTACTTAAGTTAAAAAATTGTATCAAAGCTACTTAAGAAGTCGAGCAGCATTCAGTTTTCTTGTTTGACTCATGATTATTTTGGTAGGTTAAGGTTTAAATATATTGTAGTTTTCTTCCTTTTAAAAAGCTTCTAGATTTCTCTGGATACTTCTTATAAAGGCCATCACTGTAAAGTTTGAGGCACAGATGGTAGTTCTGTTAAGAAAGGGAAAGAAGTCCAAGTTACAATTCCCCCACATACCACCAAAACGGGAGTTTGATATACCACAAATGGGATTTTTAGGGCTCAAAGTGATATTAAATCACTAGGAATCAGCTGTTACTAAGCGCAAGCACTGACTAAAGATTTCCTCTAGCTTGAGAGATCTAGCTTGCTAAACATGGCTGTTCAATGACTTTACATTATTTGTTTATGTCACTAGGGTCAGCCGTTGCACATATTCTGTTCTTTACACCCCTATAATGACCTCATAACATCACAGAGTTGGAAAGAAGAATGACAGAAAATAGTATATACTTGCAGGATTCCCTAGGAGTACCTAGCCTAACACTACCCAGACAGATGGTTAGCCCATCTCTTCTTTCACAATTTTTTTAGAGAAGCCCCTTCTGTGAGCATTCTGTACCATTGGGTGTTAGTGATCTTTCAGTTAAGAAGCATTTTCTGATGCCCATCTGTTCTGGTGCCCTTGAACAATGTAGAGTTGTCCATTTCTACATCAACAGAAGCCTTATGCAGATATTCTAAAACCAGCATGGAGAAGGGAGCAGGATTGCACTTAACACCCTGCCCTCAATCTCCACACATTGATAGGTCCTTGCGCATAGAGTGTACATGCATATGGGTTGTTTGTGCATAGGTACTCTCTCCATAAAAAGAGCCCTGCTGGGTCAGACCAAGTCCAGCATCCTGATTCTCGCAGTGGCCAGCCAGATGCTTCCAGGAAGCTCACAAGCAGTAGCCCTCTCTTACTGCCCCAGTGGTATTCAGTGGCATGCTGCTGCTGGTTGTGGATGTTCCAAATAACCATCATGCATAATTGCCATTGATGGACTTATTCATTATGGAGGTCAGGGCTAGGTGTGTTGTGAACAAGGACTGAGGTGACCAGAGCCATGTTTGAACCTGTGAGCTGACACCACTTCCAGCCACTTCACGTGCCTCGGGAACCAGAAATTAACTTTGGAGGAGGTGGAGGCCCTGGTGGAGTGTCCTTCCCTGCCAGAAATGCCGGGATTTGTAGTCCCAGTCCCCAGAGGGGAAAGGCACTGGCCACCTAAGAGCAGCCTCTTCCCCTTCCCCTGTCTCAATGGTAATGTCTTGTTCTTGGGACAGGTGAAGAGGGAGGTGGTAGAGGGACTTTGTGAGCACCTTCTCAAGTTTTTGTGAGTGTTTAAGAAGAATGCTTTCAGGGCAAGCAGTGGGATCCCTAGTTGGGTGGGGGCCCATCACCCTGATCCAAATTGCCCCTTCATACACTGGTTATCACTAGTTTTAGAAAGTCTGCACCTGGCCACAAATACACTGAATAAGTGATACTAGCCCTGATGGTTATGTGCTCCCTCTAGTATCCGACGCAGTAAGCCTGTGTGCACATGGGTGGGAGGGTGCTGTTGCACCATGTCCTGCTTTGTTGGTGCCTGGTTGACAGCTGGTTGGCCACTGTGTGAACCAGCCTCGGTCTGATCCAGCATGGCACTTCTTATGTTCTTATAATATATAGGGATGGGTGAGAAATAAATTTCAGTTTGGCTTTGACCAGAATTTATCCAATAAATACATACAAACTTACAATCCAATATAGTCACGAGTTGGAGAGCCTTGTTGAGCTCAAATTTTACTGATTTGCACATCCTCAGAGGTATGTGATGGGTCATTTTCTGATGTCAAAGGAAAATGCAAAACCTGAAGCAAGACCTGAAGCTTCTACTTATTAAACTGGGCTTTACCCAAGCAGCAGTTTTAAACAAATTGCACGGCCCAGCTCCTCTCTAGTTACCTTCACAAGATTGAAGAGTCTGGAGGCCCCCAAGCCAAATCTACCTCTCAGTTGCCCTTTCGTTGGCAAGAGAGTGTGTGGCTTGTAGAGGGACTAATGGCAACTTGCTGGCAATCCACTTTGGAAGATTCATGAGGCCTTCACCAACTACCCTACAGCTGTTACTCAGTGGCCATCCTGTAAAACCAATTGCTAACTGGTCTTATATGGCGAACCACCACTGGTTTGATAGGAGAAGTGAAAGTCACATTGAATAGATCATTCAGGTTTCATGTTCGTTTTCAGGATCCGGCATTAAAAAGGCCACTTTCATGGTTTCAAAGTCCTGCATGGATTTTCCCAAGGCCCTAACCTGTGGAGTTACATAGCTAAAGCTGTGTTCTTCCTGCTCTTTGTCCACTTTGCTGGCACTAATCCCATTCTGTCAGTAATGCTGATATGTAACATCACTTCTGCTAATGCTTGTACAACCAGAGCTGGCTTTTCTGCAGATGGTTGCATCACTGACTTTATCTTCTTTCAGACTGGATGAAATGACTCCCTATTTGTGGCCCAGATTCTCTCAGTTTGGTGTTTAGTTTGAGAACGTTGCCTCCACTTCGTTTTAATGCTGAGATCGTAGGCCAGATCCATCACAGGCATTGGAATATCTATAGTGTGTCCATATTTCAGTGCAGCCTTCTCCAACCTGATCACCTCCAGATATCTTGGGTTAAAACCATTCCCTACCATTGGCCATGCTACTTGGGGCTGATGGGAATTGTAGTTCAAAACATCTGGTGGACACCAGGTTGGGAAGGCTGCGTTAGAGACTTAAGTTCCTCCTCTGCCCTCTTGCACGACATTCTATAGTTCAGGAGCTACAGAAATCATTTCAAGTGTGTGCCAGCAAAACTCACCTTGTTATCTTGGAACAGAATCCCATCGTACTTCTGCTGCTCCACATCACTGTAGATAAAACAGATTACTTTGGGATGCTGATTTCCCTTGTGTTGGTGTCAAGGCATTACATTTTCCCTAGGGTGTCCTTTCCCAAAGTGCAACCAATGTTGCACTGGATGTGTGTGCGAAGGTGTGAGATAGCACACAGCTTCCTTGGTTTTCCTACGAACTGAGTGTGTACTTGAGATTTTAGAAGTCTGATTCTGGAATTCACAGTTGCTAGGGAAGCAAGTTATGTGCATCTCACAGTATGTTTTCAAGAGTATCCAGACATGGAGTGATCTCATCACTGGAATATGTAATGTCTGAATCAACTATTGGTGTCTCTAACTGTGCTGTGGCATTATTAGATTACTCTACGGGGTGCTTCAGTTGCTATTAAAAAAAACCCTGATAGTGTCTGTGTGAAGCAATGTTTTCATCAGATTTATGGACACAGCTGGTTAACATGACTGTTTGTTTTCAGCCTGTCCACAAAAAGACTGTTATGTAGTTTGCAGGAAAAAGGCAGCGTGTAATCCGCAAAAAGCCAAAAGGTGTCATGTCGCCACAAAATTGTGGCATAGTGCTCAATCAATTACATGTCTTTCACAGCCTGTTGGGCAACTTTCCAAGGTTAACAGTTTCAGTCAGAAGAAGTGCAATTAGAAAAATATACATCTTTGTGCACTCGAGAATTCTGAAGGGAGATCAGCATGGGGACTGTCCTGCTAGATGGCTCGCTTCTCTAGCACATGTAGGGAGACAGCGGGGCTGGCTGGCTTCCAGTATTTTGATCCCCGGATTATTTAATCAGACAACGATGTCAACATAGTTACGTGCAGCAAAGGGCAAAGGATATAAGCAAGTGGCGGGCATGCACACTGGGCTCGGGAATTTTGCAGGTTCCAAAGTAAGAATATTTTGGTGTAGCGTTAGGCGTAGAGTTTCCGTTCATTTGGGAGCTTGCCTCCCCAAGGGCTAAATCATGGCTCTGCAAGGGATAGGAGCTGCTTGCTTACCAGCAGTGGCGGACCGGTCACATGCAGACCAGAATTGGCTGCCAGCTCTGCTAGTGGCTGGGCAGCGTTGGATTCTGCCCAATGTCTTATAGGACCACAGTTGGCATTTAGCTTTTACTGCAATTCATCAATTTCCCTCCTCCTCCTCCTCCTCCTCCTTATTATTATTATTATTTGCCCAAAGGCTATGAGAATAGGTTAGTACTTTTGCATGTGTCATCAATGGAATAAAGATCTTTGCAGATTGAGTTTCCAGGCAGTCATGAATGGCTGATAAAATCAATATGATACAAGTTACTTGGAGGTGTGAATGACAGCTGGGTTGAACTTGTGATTGATAGAGCTCCATATATTCTTGAATGGTCCGATAGTCCAGTGGTTCTATAGCAGCCTACGGTTGCGATGCTCTGACCACTTACCTGGAAGTAAGCCCCAATGAACTCATAGGAACTTCCAACAAAGCAAATATGCATAGGATTGCACTACCTATATAATTTCCCCTTTGTTCCTGGCTCTTTTCTTCATGGTTAACCTGATTATAGCTAACACTACTGGCATCCTGGTGCATCACTTTCAGTTCTCTCATGACCCAGCTTGCAAAATCAAACCTTTCGTTTCAGAATCAGTGTTCTGCCCTGTTCTGAGAAGACTGGCCGAAAAATGAGTTAAGTTACATGATTACTGGAGGAGTGAGAACACTCTTAATACTTGGAATGAAATGTTGGAGGCAGTTTGTTAGCTCCAAAATCCTCAGCTGGGAGGACTGAAGCAATTTCCTGAATTATGTTTAAGAGCTTGCTTGACTCAGCTGTGGTTATAATTTAGCATGCCAGAGTTATCAGGTCTTGCTGTGGAATCAGATGATCTGAGCTGGGTGGGGCTAGCCATGACATTTTGCAATAAAACACTTTAAAAAGAGGGGGGGCTGGTTGGCAGACAGGATATTTATTCAAGTTAAAGGGGGGGGAGAGCATCCCGCATTCTCTAGAAGTGGTTATTAAAAATGCAAAATTTTAGAAGTGAAGAAGAGTTGTCAGAGTAACAAGTTTCTTATCTCTTGTGTCTTGCACATCTGGTGGAGTTATTACCATGGTTCTTCTCTTAGTACTGCTCTAATAAAATGCAAGCAATGGATCAGTTATGGAATTGCAGGAATATCTTGCAGAAATTCATGAAAATGCTCAGTAAGTTGTTTTGTCAAAAAAAATATGAGTTTGAAAAACTTTTTTCATATCCTTTTTTAAAAAAAACGAACTGCATTTAATGCATTGTGGATATCCTCCCCACCCCAGTTCTTTTTTGGTTAGGAAACCATCCAAACTAAGAGTAGTAATGGAAAACTTTTTCTCAAGCTTGAGTGCAATCTAGTAATTGTTTCTTGATCAACCTAATTGTATTTTTTCCCCTGCTATAAAGCAACGTAAGAGACAGGACAGGATTTTGTGACAATGACATTCTTGTGTTTCCAATTCTGAACTTATTAGACCTTAAAAGTGGTCTCGCAGGACTGGACGTTTTTGCCTTGAAATATTATCTGATGTCTGGGCTTGGGGATTTCCGGAAAAACAGCTCTCACCTTTTACTTCACTGCTCTCCTTTCAGAAGAGCTGAGCATGCACAAAGCCAGTTAAGGCAAGCAGAAAGTAAAAGAATATAGCATCTCTTGAGACTGGATTTTGAAGTTACTCAGTGCTATATACAAGAGATAAATTAATGCACTTCCATTATGTGGAAGTGAATCTGATTGAAATATGTGGGATTTAAAATATCATTAGGCTTGGGGCATAAGGATAACTGTTATTAAATAATATTATTGTCTGAAGTATGAACTGCTGTACACTTGTACAAGTTAATTGGAATCTCTAGAATTCTGTAACTTATACCAGTTGATTTTAGCTCTGGGGCCCTTTTCTTTCATAGGAGTGACAGGAAAATATATGATGGTGTGACCAATTCAGCAGAATGTTTTTAGGTATTAATATAAATTGATTGACAGCTTCACATTGACATTAAAAAAAAGGAAAAGAAATACACAAGCTTAGAACATCTGCACTGAGTTATTAGGCAACTGTTGTAATTTATGTCATTAATTGGTTATGAAAGCCAGACATGTAAAATAACTTCCTCAATTTCACCCTCCACCCCACTTTCTGAATCAACAGAAAAATGAAGACCCTTAAATATGGTGATGTTTATTTCTGGAGTTTGTTTATAAATGCACACTGACTTTGTCCAAATGTCTCCAATACTGAGTTGTTTGGATTTAAGGGTGCTCTGTCACCATGATTAACTAACATGTGACTCATGATTGTTCATCCCTGCCAATGGCTGGTTGGTCACTGTGTGAACAGAGTGCTGGACTAGATGGACCCTTGGACTGATCCAGCATGGCACTTCTTATATTCTTATGATGGAATTAGGATGCATATATAGTAAAGATTCATAGTCGTCGTATTCCACAGACAGTTATATAGGTCAACAGCAAATGATAAAGATACTCATGCTTTATTATCTATTATACCTGATATGGGAAACCTCTGGTCCATAGGCCACATATGGTCTGCAGAGACTGGGTTCAGACAACATGATAACCCACACTCATGGGTGTGGGTTGTCATTGAACCATGGGTTGTTGTTGAACTGTAGATTATTCTGTTGTCTGAATCCAACTACACTAAGAAATCATGAGTTGTTAACCAACAACAACCAATGAAGAGAACCCATGAGTTCTCTAAATGGGTTGTGAACTGTGTGTTGTTCATGGTTAACAAATCATGGTTTGTTCTCACGGCTGGGTTCGGACAACACGATAACCCAAGTTTCAATGTCAACTCACACTCAAGCTTTGAGTGTGGGTTATCATGTTGTCTGAACGTAGTCAGAGCTTCCCCATCCAGCCCACCAGCTACTTCCTCGGCCCTGCCACCTCTTCAGCTGCCTTTCTATACTATGAAGTAACAACGGAGCTCATCACCCTGCCACACAGAATGGCTGTTATGTCTTTTCTGGGCTGCATGCAGTGAGAAAAGGCTTCCCTTTGTCAGCATGCAACACTGAAAAGCTGTTATCTCCAGTGAGCTGCTGATCAGAGATAACATCTTTTCCCATACCAGATCTATAAACACTGATAGTAAACTCAAGTGACCAACTGCTTATCAGTTTGGGAGGTAAATGGGGCTGCCTACAAATAAGAGAGTGGGTCTACATACCCAATGGACTGCAGTATATACATACATAAATTAAAAGTAGCCTTCCCTGGCAAGCTTTCCTTGACTAACTAGCCACGATTTTATGGGCACACTCTGATTTTAAAGGTTCTAATTCTCTATATCGATGATGATGATACCCTTTTCATTGTTCACCACTCGGATACTTATGGCATGTAGAGTAGAGTGAATTGTCTTGCTTGAGCCCTGAACAGCTTACAGTATCCTAAAGGAAGGCATGGCTGGTTGGTTAGAACCTTGAAAAGAACCACTTCCGTTAGGTGCACATCCTATTCCGAGGGGAGGATGCACTTGCATTAAAAAAGAAAAGAAAAAACGGCCCAACTGAAATGTACTGTTGATTGGAAAAGCACTTATTGAGCCCTGTTATCCTGGGAATTAAAACTACATGACAGGGATCAGGGGCATGCTTGCATCCTGTCACCATGCCTGGTCCTGCCACCCTTTTTGCATATTTTTTGCTGGTTGAATAGTTTTATAGCTCTCACTTCTATTGCATTGATGCTTTAGGGTGCAATCCTATCAGGATGGTTGTAAGCTTCCAAACTCGAAGGCTTATGGCCATCCAGTGCAGAGTGGGAGGAGCAGTGGAGGCAGTCTTCAACTCTGCGCTCCTCCCACTCTGCATTTTGTCTAGCTGGGACTCTGCGTAGTGGGAGGGAAGGAGGCTGGGGAGGCCTGGGGACACCGTCATAAGCCGGCCTCCCCAGTCACCTTCCCACCCTGCCCACCTCCTCTCCGAGGTTACAAAAGCAACCCTGGAGAGGCAGCCAGCATGGTTCTCTCCCCACGAACTGCAAGGTGGAGGGGAGCTTGGACTTCCCAGTTATGGGGCCAGAGAGCAGCCTCTGACCTTGGATCCAGGAATCCAAACTATCCTAGGACAGCCCAGACTCTGTCTAGGGGCTATAGCCACCATGGAGGGTTTTTCCCCCCTGTTGAAACATGCATAGGATTGTGCTTTAAGTAAAAGAAAAAAGGAAAGAATCTGTTGGACAGCAGTTGTCAGCTGTGCCTGCCTGCTATGCTCATGTAAGCTACCAGTGCAACATAGAACCTGGCACAATTCTAACTGCATGGGGAACTGAATGGCCAAATAGGGTACACATTTCAGATAACATATGGCAACGTTTTGTTTTTCTCCCTCTTTACTATTGTCTTAAAGTTATGTGATGAGCAAAAGCACCCAGCCAATCTTTGCTTTTACCATTGTGGTTAAATCATAAGCCGGAAGCTTGCTTGTGCAGTGATTTGAAGGGTATATAAAGTCCCGGTAATAGTTGAAATTAACAAGCCATTCATGACTCCATCCAGAGCTTATCTAGTAAAGTAAGCTTTCCCTATAATTTCTATAAGCGTTTTGGCCAGGCTGGTATTCCTTAAATCTTATTTTGAGTAATAAACTCTGGGCTGCTTTGTGGCAATTTTAGTTCTTGCAGCGGGTGGGGTGGCGGAAGCAGGCAGGAACAGACACATAATGATAGAAATGAAGATGGAAGTGTTTAGATGCTCTGAGCAGTAGGAAATAGATGTTACTTGTTCCTCAACGAAATGTGTTAGTCATAGGCCACATGTACATAAGCTAAGATTTTTTTACAATTATTTAAAGCAAAGCTGGGGCAAACCTTAGCTGTAAGAAGGGTAAAATACTGCATACAAAGAGATGAAAGTAATAATGCTATGAAGAATAGGAGGGAGGAAAGCTGGGGCACCGTTTATGGCATAGTTCTGTTCACTTTAAAGCAGCCTGTCCCAGCCTGAGGCCCTCCAGATGTGCTGGAATGCAATTCCCATCATTCCCAGCCAGCATGGTCATCCAGAGGGTATCACCTTGGTGAAGGCTGCTCTAAAGGAAGCTTTTTTTAAAAAATTATTATTATTATTATTATTATTATTATTATTATTATTATTATATCAGCTTTTGTGTTTATGCAAAAGCAGAGTCAAGTCTCAACTGGTGAGCCGGACCAGTTTCCATTACCTTCTCCAAATGTACAAGGCTTGATCTAAATTTTGCATTACTCCACTTTGTTAGTGTAATTTCATTATCAAAGTCAGTACACTTCCTTTGGCACTGAAGCAGAGGGACACAGTAGTCCCATCAATTGTTGTATCCTCTAGTATTATTGGCAGGAGATTAAAAAGTACTAGAAATCCTCCATCTCTCCTGGGAAATAAAACGCCACCACTTAATGAATTGGATCAGTGGCTCATCTAGCACAGTAATGCCAACCCTGAGTGGAGTGCATCTTGAACTCTGCTCTCTGTGGTCTCAAGTAGAAGTTGCTCCCAGCTCTGCTATCTGATACCCTATTAAGTGGAGATGCAAGAGCTCAGACTTGAATCCTCATGCATGCAAAGCATACTTTCTCCTTCTTAGCTATGGCCTCTCCCTTTGAGTAGTGGTGAAATGTTGTTATGCCAGCAAATGGCATTCCTATATTTGGGAACAAATTCTACAGCAGACTTGGATGTGTTGATCAGAAGACACTCATGGTCTGGACTTGTCATAATACCACATGCATGTATTTATTATTTGCAGAATTAAATAATATATTCTGTGCTTCTTTCCCAACACACATTTTCTGTAGGATCCAAAGTATTTATTGATTTACTGAGAAGGTTTCTGTATACACATGATTATAGAGCTCATAACAATATCTTGTAGACTCAAGGAAAAGGTTGCTTTATAGAAAACTAGGAAACTGCCTTATACTGACCTGGCAAGCAGGCGGGAGGCAGCGCTGCCACTTCTGCTTTGTGTACCATATTTGGTTGTCACAACTAATAAACCAGGGCAAGCTGGTGGAAAGCTGACACACCAGGTGTGCAGGAGGCAGCATACTCTGTCGCGCTCAGCCTTGACCATCTATGGGTTAAACAATCCATAGGCTGCTGTAATGAATGCTATTAGTCATACCATTGGTCCATTGAGCCCAGTATTGTCGACACTGACTGGCAGCAACTCTCCAGGGTTTCAGGCAGGACTTTTTTCCTGCCCTGCTTGGAGATGCTAGGAGTCAAACCTGGGACCTTTTGCTAGAAAAGCAAATGCTTTACCTCTGAACTACATTCCCCCACTCTCCTCCAGCCCCACTGCGTCTTTACTAGTGATGCTGTTCAACTGAACAGTTTCTCACAGCCAAACTGTATTCAGTGGTAACAGCATGGCAAAATGGATGGTTCACCCAGACTTTATAAACATTACGGTTAAGTGTCAAAGCCAGTGTGAATTTACTTTTTGATGTGGTGACTGATCTTGTGGATTCAGTGATGTGAGATAAGATAGTGGACTACTGCCTCCAGGCTCAACACACATTTCCAAGGGTCTCCTGGCTCTGACAAGGCTAATGGGCAGAGAAGCATGTGAAAATGGTTGTGTACATCAGTTCTCAGTCTGGATATTGTCGCATCTGATTATCTACTCTTAATTTTTGCTGCTCTCCTTTAGGATGCCTTACTGTCACCCTTGCTGCCTCCTGTATCAGCTGCTTTCTGTGGCCTTCTTAAAAAACTTTCCATGCTCACCTCCCTACATATTTATTGCAAATTACATGCACGTGTAATAAATAGCAAGAAAACTGCATACCGTCGGGAAGTAGATACAGAAGGAGAGCAAGAGGTTCTAATATTGTCAATGTCTGTGGAGGACCTTACTGTTGGAGTTGTATGTTCAGTGATGTTTAGCTCAGCAAGGGAAGCTGTGATAATAACTTCTTCAGGTACCACCAGCAGAGGCTTCTATGGGCCAAAACAGACATTGGTTTAAGATGTCTATCAGTTAAGTTTTGTTTTCATTTAATCAAGAGTAGGCACAGGGGCACCATCTGGATTGGGATACTAATCTGGGGGATAAGGGGGCATTTAAGATCTCAATTGGGCCTACTCTGGAGTAAAAATGAAAAGAAGACATAAATTTAAAGTAATGTCTGTTCTGGCCCTATATCACCAGTACAGTACCCCAGTATATCGTTTCACAGTTTCGTTACAATAAAGATTCGTAGTAATATGTATGAAGATAATTGCTTCTGCTAAAGGCCAATCCAAAACCACAGTAGCTCTCACTGCAAACTATGGAATTTTGTCTTATCACAGAAGAATAAGAATTTCAGGATGATAAAGGTTCCATCTCAATATGAGCTAATCTCTTTGATCAGGTCTTGAACCTTCAAGAAAACTTGATCCTCAAGGAATTTTCACTGAAATCTGTGAGCAAAATATATTTATGAGCCACGGAATGATTACTGGCAGAGCGAGCATCCATCAAACGTTAAGTCATTTTTTATGAAGCAAAATCTTACTAATTAACTTGCTGATGTTCAAAGAGTTAAATTGACTTTCCCTGCTTTTTATAGGGTGAAGAGACTAAAGCGCTGACTCTTGTTCTTCATCGTGATTCTGGCTCTCTTGGATTTAATATAATTGGTGGCCGGCCATGCATGGTATGTTAATCATTACTGTCTTTGATATGGAGACATATATAGGGAAAGGAATAAAGACTATTAGAGCTACAGTCCCAAACACACTTACTAAGAAGTAAGCCCAGTTGGGACATACGTCTGAATAAACATACAAAGGATTCAATTGCACATCTATATTTTGTTCTGGAAAGTATGCTTTCCATGTACAAACTGCAGGCGTTAACTTTATGAAACAAATGCTACTTTCTCATGCGTTATAGTATATTTGCCCCTCTAACAGTATGTTCCAATGCTTGCATTTGGATGCTTGCATTTGGAACAGGCAAACAGCATTGCTGCATACTCAATCTGTCATCAGAAGCCTTAATGTCTTCTCATACCTCTGGTAATGTAGCTTCTTTAAGGCAGGGGAGGGGGACCTTTTTCACCCTGAGGACTGAATTCAATTTCAGAGGAGATCATGAGGGCCAAATTCCAGATAAGGGTGTGATCGAAATCAAAACGGACAGTGCTGAAGTCATAAGAACATAAGAAGAACCATGCTGGATAAGACCAAGGGTCCATCTAGCCCAGCGTTTTGTTCACATAGCATGACACCAACCGGTAAATATGATAGGGTTTTTTGTTTTGTTTTTTAAGAGAGAGGTTTATTTTCTTCTATAAAGGCTGTTTCACATTTAAAGAATTTGTCGAGCTTGTTGGCCACTGCATTTTAATTAAACCACTTTCAGTAATTGATAGCATTTTAATGACACTTCTGGGGAATCTCTCTGATGCTGTTAAAAAGTCCCTAAAGATGCTTCTTCAGTGAACAAAAGTAGCTTGATAGCATTTTATCTCATTCATCGGTATTATTTGAGCAGGGGAATCTTCACATGTAATGTACTCCTATGCACGATTACTCCAAAGTAAGTCCCACTTTGATCAATAGAGTTTACTCCCAACCCTGGTAGGCAGACATAGGATTGCAGCCTGAGCCACAAATGCATCCTTTTGATTGATATTACCTACTTAGTCACTGAAGTGTTACAGATTAGATTGCCCAAATGGCTATGCAAGTATGTTCAGAACCTTTAGAGAATTGGGTTGGACATAATAAACAACAGTTATGTAAAAGCTTTATTGCTAGTCCCAGATTTTGAAAAACATTATGAATAACCTCTCTGCATTAAAAAAGGCTTAAAATGCATGTGCTGTACTTCTGAAATAGTCTGCTTGTAAAGTATTAGTGCTGAGTGAAATTTTCTCCAGTTTTTCTTTATTGCCTTAAGAATTGTGATTTCAGGTGTGCTGAAGCCTACCTGAACGCCCGCCCCCCCCAAATCCCTTTTTACTGCTGATTCTTTGTCATTCCAGCTGCTCTTTTTAATTCTCCATGAGCAATCCCAGCCAGTCAGGGAGCCCATCCTGGATATGATGTTGTTGTTATGCTACGGTTTATTTCTATGCTGCTTTCATCCCTCAAAGTGGCTCGCAAAATTATATGAATTCAACATTCACAATAGTATATACGTACAAGAGTCAAACAATGCAATAAAATACAAATTTAAAGCAACGCTATCACAACCACTATTTAAAACTGAAAAACCAAAAGCCCGAAAACACCTTTCTTCATGTCCAAAAAAACAATTAGCAAACATAGCAAAGGAAATCTGGAGCAACCCCAACTCCCCCAGGTAGGGGGATGGGACAGAAAAAAAGGAAAAGCTTCCCCTGGAGTAGTGCCTTCCAAAGTTGTAGTTCCAGCCTTGCTTATAAGGTCTCCAGGTATGGGGTTGGGCAGAGCAGGTAAAATGTCTCCGCATTGATGGTAACAGCAATCTCTCCCCTGAAGCAGTGTCAATAATGTTATGACGTCTGTGGCCAGATTTGTTTATATGCTGACATTCAGAGTGAGGGACATGTTCACCTATACTGCACATGGAGAATCTAGCCAATCTGATATTATCTCAACAATCACTCTTTCAGTCTGTTGCAGAAAGGGGTATCCTTCTTTTGCACTGATCAAGGTTTTCTTAGAACACGCTTTGCTTTCAGATCAGTCTTATGCAATAATGCCATAAAACAACCCTGAAAGGTTCAGCCTACATGTGGACCTGTGAGGTTTTGGACTGACAATTTTTTTATTCTAAAGACTTCATAGCAGGAAGGAGTTCTAGAGCGTCATCAGACGAGTGTTTGTCATGCCCTCAATACTCCCCACTTATGGATGTTTGTGGGTCCTGTTTATTTATTTATTTATTTATTTATTACATTTTTATACCGCCCAATAGCCGAAGCTCTCTGGGCGGTTCACAAAAACCGCCCAGAGCATGTGCCTCCCATGCATCTCCTGCTCCTTCTTGCCTTCTTTCCATCACAAAATAGACCGCTTTATATCCAATTTTTTATTTTAACGGAATAATTTTTTTTCCTACTATGTGCAGGAAAAGCCTTGTGATAAAAATGGCCACTGAATGGGCCATGTGGTCATTGCTTATTTCCTCTTTCTTCCCCTGTGTGAAGAAAGAGGTATTGTGGGGCAGAAGCGCGGGGGGGGAGCGACAGTAAGGCAACACTATTACCCCCCCAACCCATCTGATGACGCTCTAAGTATCAATGCAAAGGCCTAAATCCTATTCCTTAAAGCAGCCCTTCAAGTCTCACCTCTGTTGTGTGCTCTCTTCTCCTCTTCCTATTGCCCTTACTCATCAGGATTGGGCTAAGGTGCAGTGATGGGCCATGGCACGTTGCACAAGGTTCACTAGTAACGGAGTTCTGCTGGGGGAAGTCAAGCAATTGCCGCCCAACTCAGAAGACTCTTATTTGGAATTCTGAAAGCTACAGCTTGAGAAAAGGAGCTGTTCAGTTCTTGTCCTTTGTGTCTATGCAAAACATATTTAAAAACAGTAGAAGAACAGCTTAAAACAGCAGACAAAACCTGGCAGTTAGAAATAAATAAAAATAGCAAGTCAATCAATTAAAGGGGCAGCTAGGGAAAAGGGCTTTTGCAGACAAGTATTCATTTAGGAAACACCATGGCTCATTCACTCACATCTTACAGGTGATTCAGATGTCACCGTCATCCTTTTGCAGTCTGCCCGTTTTCCTGGCGATTCTCCCAACTTTTTTGTCTAATGCAGAAAATCTGTATGGGAGGGAAAGAGCAGAAGAGCTGCACATTCTCTTTGATGGTGTAGATAGGGAAATATGGAATGGAAGCAGGGATGGAGGAGTTCTCCCTGGGGAAGGTAGATGATGTGTTGGAGGTGCCCCTCCTTTCCTGATTACTTGCCATGAGTTTCCTATTGTAGAGCCATGTCCTGCATCTCCTTTGAGCTCTTTAAAATGGCAGTAGCAGCCAGTTAATTAAGAGTTTCTTTCGCTGCTTTGTATTTATGCGCTGTGTTTAACACCAGTAATGAAAATGTCCACTTACCTTAGTAGTTTGCTTTGGTGCTCCCCCCTCCCCATTTTTATGTATGTCAGTGGTATTCCAGATGAACAGAACTGCGCAACGACTATAAAGAAAATATTACAGTGCAATCCTATGCACAAGGAATTGTGCAAGGACTATAAAGAAAATTAAGGCTCAATCCTATGCATGTTTAGAGAGAAAAAGCCCTACAACTCCTGGCTGGCTGGGGAATGCTGGGAACTGTAGGCTTTTTTTCTGTCTAAAAAAAATTTTTAAAAATCCTAACATGCATAGGATTGCACCCTTAACAGTTTTAAGTTGTTGTTGTTTTTGCTGCTTTACTTCTGGAACACAGTACTGAAATTGCCTGCTTAACTTTGAAGTTGTTGTTTAATAAATATAAATGTGTGTTAGCGGTGATCCAGAAGGACAGACTTGTGCAAGGATTATAAATAAATAAATTGTGTGAGACAGCTTTATGATAATGGTGGTGGGGCGGGAGAGGAGAATCTTCTCAGTGTTCTCTCAGCTGCCTGCATGTAGATCCCCTTTCCAGCATCCATGTTTGTTGGGAATCTGAGCCGGAAGTTAACAGACATAGGAGAGCTGTGTGCTCCATATTTCTAAATTAAAGAATTCTGAAATACCACGCTTCCAGTAAAACAGTGACAACAACGGTGTGTGCAAGTGAATTATTTTCACCAATGCGCACGCCCAGAATGCAGAAAAGGTATGTAAGGGATACAGAGGGAGGGGCAAAAGGAGGGAAAGGGAAACAGTACATGGAGACATTCTTTCATGGAATGCCCCCTTCGTGTGGCTCCAAAATCCTACTATGCCCACTAGAAAAAGGGACTCACTCCTGATCGTGGATTATAAAACTGCAAGCAACAAAACCTGGTACAGATACCACCTAACCTCGAAAAAGAAAAAGAAAAATCATCTGGCAGTATCTGTATGGAAAAAGCCTTAACAAAATGCTAGGAATGGCCCATATGAAGAATATTGTCTGGCACCTAATAGATACCCTATTTCTTCAACTCTAAGACACACTTTTCCCCCCATATAAACATCTCTTAAAATGGGGTGTGTCTTAGAATCGCTGGTGTGTCTTAGGGTTTTTTGTTCTGTTGGTGGTACTGAAATTAGTGTGCGTCTTACAATCGATGGCGTCTTACAATCGAAGAAATATATTAATAGAAAAGCTAGTAGGTGACCATATGTAACAGATCAGTTCCATAATTTGGATGCTATCTCTGAAAATACTTTCCCCCCCAGTACCCAACCGCTTGACTTCCAAAGGCAAAGTCTCAGGAGATGGATGTCTAGTGAGGAACCTAGCAGGCAGGTTCATGTGGGAAAAGGTGGCCCTCTCTTTCTTAAGACCACAAATGTCAGTGGAGGAAGTAGGGATGGTCTGGCATATTTCATACAATCATAGAATAGTAGAGTTGGAAGGGGCCTACAAGACCATCGAGTCCAATGCAGGAATCCACCCTAAAGCACACCTGGCAGGTGGTCTTCCTTCATTACTATTTACCTGAACATCTGAAGCAGCTCCTAGAGAGCTGTGAAAATAAACACCAGCCTCTCTGTGACTGTATTTGACATTTACCCATAGAAGGTTTGGGTGCACTGCATCACAACAGCTCTAGACAGCGGTTCACTTAAACATCCATATGGCACACAGTGTTTAAATTGGAAGCAATGCCAGGACTTCAACCTGCTTCATTATTGTCCAGTGTTTACATTCTTTTCCCCCCTTTCTTTTCTCTCCTTAAAGGACAATCAAGATGGCCCATCTAGTGAAGGAATTTTTGTCTCTAAAATAGCTGACAGTGGGCCTGCTGCCAAAGAAGGAGGACTGCAGATTCACGACAGGATTATTGAAGTAAGGAGACTGGTCTGCTCTCTTCTTAACAGTCAGTGTTCCCTCTCTGTTCTTTTGTATAAGGTTTAATGCAGGCATCTCTGGCTTGGGAGAGTTGTGACATGGGTAACAGAGGCTGTAAGACAGGGCAGCTAAAATATGCTTGACTTGTTTTGGTGATGACCTTCCTGGCTTTAGGTATAGTTGTTATCTAAATATAGAAGCCAGATTATGGAAGGTATGTGCTTGTCTTGGCATTTTGAGGAGCTAGCATCTACTTGGTATGCCGCAGTTATTTCTTTCTGAAGCTGCCGGAGACGTGCAAGTTATTTAGTTAAAACCATATGTGAAGGCAAGTATCTGTTGTGAGAAGTGTGACTTTATTTAGCTCCGTTTCTAAGGCATTTTTTTCAAGAGGACCAAAATGTTTTGAACAGATGATAAAGGACAGAAGCCCCTGTTAAGTGAGCCTTAAAGCACATTGTGATGAACCTTCCTGAGAAATTCCTTGAAGAGTTGCTGTGCACTCTTTTTAAGTCTGGAGTTCTTCCCATTTTCCTAACGTTCTGACTGCTTGAAAAAGTAGTTCCTGTTGTTGAGTTAAGATGAGTTTGAAATCTTTTTTTTAAAAAAGAAAATATTGTGAAGGAGAAAGTTTGATTTATGGAATGGAAATCAGTTAATTGCAAATCACATTCCATTGTTGGCTATCTTAGAGTTAGAATTTCTTCATTTTCTTGTTGTAAAAGTGGGAAAGTTAGGGGGACTATTGTTAAAAAAAACAAAAAAGATAAGTGCTGCTTTTGTTGCCAAAGATAGCATGGAACAGCCAGTTTCTCCAAGACATGGAATTCCTTTGCTCTTATGTTTTGCAAATGAGCAATAAACAGCTGTTAAGGATTTTCTATTGGCAAAGGGCAATATATATTTGCTATTTTCTGCATGGGTAAAGTAAAATGCATTCGCGGGTTGTTGGTTTTTTTTAGTAAGAATAGAAAATATTAAATAGAACAGTTTGGGCCAGAAAGCCTGATTAAAGATGCAAATGGAAAGTGGGGTGGGAGAGAAAGAAAAATCACTTAAAATTGTAATAAATTATGAAGCATGTTGTCTGCAAAAAACAAAAACAAAACACAGCCCTAGTTAGAGGGATGTATGCAGTCCCTTTGATGTTCACTTTTGTGGAACTTGAGAAGGTTTTACCATTTCTGTCCTCTCTCCAAAGCAATGGAGCTCAATTCATTCTATCATACATTATAAGCATATGAAAACAACAAATCCATCTATGATCGTCCTGTTATATTGTGCCAAAAGTAGAAGCAGGATGAAGGGACAGATGTTTTTAACATCTTTTTAACTGTTTTTAACTGTTTAACTTTTGTAAACCGCCCAGAGAGCTTCGTCTGTGGGACGGTATATAAATGTAATAAATAATAATAATAATAATAATAATAATAATAATAATAATAATAATGTGTGCTATATCGAGAAGTGATTGTCAGAGAAAACACTTTCTGAATCCAGATTAGAACTGTGATGCAATGGGTAGAAGGTGGCTCAATCCTTTCCCTTTCCACTGCAGTTCTAACAAAAACAACCTCCGTTTCCACAAGTAGCAGTTGGGGGGCGGGGGGCAAGGATTCTTACCTGGGGAAGAGTTACCCCCCTCCCACCTTTTTCCACCCATACTTGGTCACAATGTGAATACATGACAAAATTGATCCTTTCTCTCTTAACCTCTAGGCAGATGGTTAAGACTTTTTGTTCCACCTGGTTTTTAATGTGTTTTGATTTTATCTAAGTTACAGTTTTATCTGTTTTATTTTGGCTTTGAATGCTCTGTTTAATTTCATTGGTATTTTATTGTTGTCAGATGCTTTGGTGGCTCTTTTTTCAGAGATGAAAGACAGTGCATAAATATTTTCTAAAGAAATAGGTGGAAGTCCTACTCAGGACAAATAGATTTCAGGGACAAACATCATTCCATCATATTTGTGTGTACATACCTAAGGAAAATAAGCTGTTTCATGAAAATGGAAGTACAAATGTGCATTGCAAATGGTAAAGGAACAAACGATAAACTGCTACTGAACTCTACATACGTTGTTTGCCATACATATCCACATTCACTGTGACCAAGCTCATATCTCTACAAACTAAAGGCAGATTAGATGGGCTGTTATATTCACTGTTTGTGAGTTTTCATCAAACACTTCCCCCTTGAGCACGACTTCTGAGTCTTTTGCTGAAAGCGTGAAAGACTTATAGAATTTAACTCCCTTTATATATGACCATAACTTGCGCCCCATTTAGGAATGTTGTAATTAGATTTGAGTATATGTGCAAAAAACAGTTAAAGAATAGTTATCCTAGGGAAAAATCAGCTAGCTGTTTTATTAGAATTATCATCGATTTCCTGTGTGTGTCCAGCCTGCACAAATCTTCAGGCTTCAAAGGCCCATGATGCCTGTATAGGTTATCTTCAGTGCATTGTGATAGCCTTAGTAGGAAAAGGGAGCTTGTGATAGTTGAACGTTTGAACCATGTTTTATCTCTTTAATGTCCAAACACATTAATGCTATCTGGACTCCCTCACACAATCCAATCTAATGTCTGGGGGTGAAGATACATTTCAAAGGTGACCTTGTCCAGCTGGAAAGAAAGTGAAGCTGACAAATAGTGATGTCACTGTAGTTATTAATCAGTTGACAAGGGTGTCTTCCACTGAGCAGTTGAAACATATTATTTTATATTTATTGATCTGGTCCCCAGTTTTATCACCCTGGCTTAGTAGCAAGGTGAAGAGCAATCCACCATGTAGAACAGCGATATGGAATGCTATCTTTTAAACAGCAACATTCAGTGCAATTTACCTTGTGTTACAACTGAGCAAGGTCCATTAATTTGGATTCCACTGAATGACTGGAGGTTGCGCATCAGCTGTTCTTGGTGTGTGATGATTATAATCTATGATGATGCCTGTAGATTTTACTGTGGCTGCTTCTAGAGTAAGGCCATCTAAAAATACATGTGGCAACATCTTTGCTTCTTGTGACAGATAATCCTGGAGCAATCTGCCAAAAATTTAAAAAATATATCTCAAATTTTAGAATAAAGCTTAATTGTAGGTTAGCAAGCTTTAATTGATACACTAATCAACTAAGGGCAAGTTGTGTTATACTGTAAGTGTGCCACACCTACGCCTTGTGGGGAAATAGAATTCTATTTGTCCCGCTTCTGGGCTCTTCGAATGTATAGTTGGCCAGTCTGTAAAATGAGCAAATGTGTCCTAGGCAAGCATTACATCCAACACAGAGATGTCTACTGAGGCAAGAGGTGGGACAGGATGTAATCCATTTCCCCACCATGCATTGACTCTACAGTTTAGAGACTCCACACTTAGGGGTCAACTGAACTAGACCTTTGTGGACCAGCATAATAAGGGCATGTTTTATTTTTTGATGCTTTATGTCTCCTGTATTTTTGTAATGGGAAATTAAAAAATAAAATTTGAAAGAAGGCCTTAACTTCTAACAATAACTAATAGCATTTGTTAGTTAAATTATATGTGTCACTATTCCTCAGTGGACAATAAAACACTTTTCTGTTAGTTGCTTTTTACATACATAGGTAGTACTGTTTTCCATAGAGTGATCATAGATAATCCATTAATTACAGTTTTATTAAATTAATGACTTTATTTATCACAACCAAATCAATACATGTTACTAAGGTTATGGAAAGCCTCCATGTCCCAACACTGAAGTGATTTCAGGTTTACTAGTGATCTGTAACATTATTTATTTATATTTTATTTATTTATTACATTTATATACCGCCCCATAGCTGAAGGTCTCTGGGCGGTTTACAAGTAATGTAAACTTGTAAACTTAGATTGAAGACAACATCTTGTGGGAATTTTCAAGGGAATATTGAAGAGATGGATGGATATTATCTCATAGATACCATTACTTAAGCAAAGCAGTAAGCAGTCCCTTAAAACTGGTTTCTATGATTAAATGGAGCTGTTGGTGTAACATGATAGCCCACTGTGGCTTATTTAACCCACAGTGAGGCTGTGTGCATTTTGAATGTGCAACCTCCGCTTAAGGGTTGTAGTGTCCTGCAAACCTGGCAATTGTGGGTTATGTGAGGCTTTTTAACCCTCACATAACTGATGCTTGCCAGGTCCACCTGGGTTATATGAGGGTTAAGCAATGGAGTTTGGATATGCAACCTGGCACTTGTGAGTGCCACAGCTTGCTGTGGGTTAGTAACCTGTGGCAAGCCTCAGTGTGTTGGGTAAACCTGGACAATGTGTCATTGAACCAAGTTAAAAGTAGGAATAACAGACTGTGACGACACAATCCAGGGAGCTAAGCATGTACTTACATCTCTCTCACCAAAATAAAAGGGAATTAAAAGTGCTCACCTTTGTTTTACTCACACCCTAAATAATAATCAGGATTTACATGGCCTTCTGATTTCAGTATAAGTGATTGTGTAAATTATGGAATGGTTCTGTCTTGATAATTTATTCATAATTATGCTTTTGTCTTGTCACCAACGATACAGTGACTTTAGAATGATAATTAGTGGTGCTGTAAAGTGAAAACATCCGTAGATTCCCTTTTTACGTAAACAAAACCAAATCAACTGATATACAAACCACAGGAACAAGTCATGAGAAACATAATTAAAACCACTTAAAATAAGCATATTTTGTCCCAGAAAATACAAGGTTTGAAAACATGATATACAATATTTTTCTTGAATGTTATCCATGAGCATAAAGACTGAAAATGTAATATTTTAAAAGTGGAAGATGAGTTTGCTAGCATTTAAACAAGTGAACAGCGATCACATGAAATGTAAGACTAAAAGGCAAAGGTTGCTTTTTAAGCTGCAGTCTTATAACCACTTATCTGGGAGTAAGCCCCATTGTACTCAATGGGACTTTCTAAATAGGACGTGTATAGATAGAATTGCATTGCTAAAGTTTACTCCATAGGAAAATTAAGGAATCCAGCCTTCAGAAACACAAGTACTTCACCACTAATTGGTTGAATTCAGCATATACTAGAATGAGAGATTCAAAAAGCCTGCTTATATGTAAAAGTTTTATTTTGGTTAAATATTTTGCATTTATTCCCTGGTGTTATCAGAAAAAAATTGTCATACTTCTACATTTTGTAGTGTAGTTGGTTGCATTCGAATTATTAATGATGTCTTCAAAAAGAGCGGCATGTTCATATGTGAGCAAAAATCTGGATGTTGCAAACTGGCAGATGATGAAACAGAAAAGTAATAGATTTATAAAGAGAAAAATCTGTAGGCCAGAGTGAAAACAGGATGTCCTTTCCCCAGCTCTAAAATGTATTCTCTAGATTGAAGCACTTTTAGATATTGTATCAGTCTGTCTTGAAGGGAAAGTGAGAAAAGGTGTAAAATGGGAGGAAAACAAATTGCATTTTGACTTAAAAAGAAAAGAACAATAGCGATGTAATTAAATCTCTTGCATTATTGTGCTTCAGTTTCTATCATATACAAAAGGCGGGGGTGGGGGAGTCCACTTGACAAGAAGAATAAAGAATTCCAGATAGAAAGAATAATGCACTCCTGCAGAGCTGGTCATATGAAACACCTAGTTTCTAAATGTACAAGCGGAATAGAGTGCCTGACTTGTAAGTTTCATGCTTTAAGTCTGGTAGTCAGGACCTAGATGGGGACGCTTCCCAGATTAGCAACATTCCATCCTGTGCCCTTTTTAATAGTAAATACACACTGTCTGCTAGGTTCCCCCCCCCCCAATTGGAACTTAAAAATAGGTCTTTCATGGATAATATTTTAATATGAAAAGATGTAATTGGGTATCCACAGAACTCTCTCGCTCAAAAAAAATAATCATGGTTAAATAAGAGACAGGCTTTTATAACCAGAATACATAATATAACCCTTTTATAACTTTGTAGGAATGTTTCCCCCTCCCCCCAAAAAAACCTTACAGAGCAATATAAATTCAAAATAACACTATTGAACCACAGTGGCAGAAGATCTAATCAATAAGAAGCAAGTTGATCTTTGAAAGAAAGAAAAACAATTCGCCAACAAAAAGAAAAATATGCAGTAGTTTTTAAGTGCAGTGCTATAAATTCTACATCTAGGATGTGTTTTTTCTGCCTTTATTTAGTATAGATTATTCATTGCCAAAACCCAACACAGTTTGCAGTGCAGAAATATATTGCTGCATCCTGAAATGAAATATCTCCTTTTGAAGGTATACTCGGCATTTCAGTTTCCTTGGGTTTTCAAGGATTTATTTATTTATTTCCTTTATTTCTGATGGCCAGACTGTGTGTGTTGTTGCTTCTATAGCCAAAACACCATCGTGAATACACAAGGGTTGGATGGGTTGGGAAACAGAAGAGTGAACAAAGGGGGCATAGAATGGAGTATCCTGGAAAAGGGCACGGCTGGCTGGTTGGAACACTTTACAGGAAACCACACTGCAACATTGTTGAAGGTTGTATTTGTGAGTATTTTTATATCACCCTTGAATTATATTTCTAAGGCTGGCAGAAATGCAAAATATGCATGGACTTAAAACTTGTAATCACTGAGATCATTCTGTGTGTCTTATATCCATACCCTAGCATATCCAACACCCAACATGTGTCTCTGCCAAAACCCAGACCTACAGCAACCTGAAGCGTCTTGACTACTATCACATTGACTAGAATGTCATTAAGACATCTATACTTTCTGAAACATCTCTGAAACTAGAACTAAGATTAAAATTGGATTTAATCAAAGCCGGCTAATGTTCTAAGAATACAGGCTAACTCGCTGAAAGTTACATTGCTTTTGATGAATCTTCAGCACACATTACCAGGAGGTGCGCTAGTATGTTCAGCTGTTTTGGGCAAAATGATTTCCTATAATCTTATGGGGTATACAATAACCTTTTCATACCAGTCACCTGAATATTGTGGATCAGAAACATATGCATACACAAATACTTATGGAGCCTTAAGTCTCAAAAAATTGATGATAAAGTGTAATTTCAAATGGAAAAAAATGTGAATGCAGCATCATCCAGGGCATAATTTAACTGAGCAAGTAAGAAAATATTTAACAGCAGGTGTATACAGAACTGAATGAATTTCAATTCAGGCAACTGTTTGTTTTATAGTGGAAAATGAAATTAATAGCCATATTCCTCCAGGGGATTTCATACAATATCTATTTTGGATACTTCCCATTCTACAGTTTAGCAGCAGATAAAGAGGGCTTAGAATGCACCAAGTACATTCTACTAAATTGAGTTTATAGACATGCATCTGAGATACTGAGTTTGTAAAACTGTACGGATTTAATCCCCCCCCCCACATCTGGATTAGTTCCTTCAGTTTTATGTAATTCCCTGTTCAATTTTCCATATTTGAAGCCAAAACCATCATGACTTAACTGTTGGATTTTAATTGGTGGGTCTGAACATTCTTTTTGAGACTCTACAGAGCAAACACTACAGAGGTCTTTCCCTATCTATAGTATTATTTTGGAGTTCATGCATATCACAATAATTGGGCAATCAGGCACAATCAACCTTAATTTACTACATGTGCAGTAAATTGCCATGTCAGTTGTATGAAGTGATAGGAATAAAATTAGTGGGGATCAGCTAAAAAGCTATTGAATATTCAGAACATTCTATTCAAAATCTATTTAAATAGAGCCAATGTGGTTTTATTTTAAAACTTGGGATCTTCTATTATCTCAGTATGTGCAATCAGAACAGCATAAATAGTACTGTTAATGTAAAGAGAATCATGATTCTGCTTCAGACTCATACGTATCTACTCATTTGTACACATCCACTCAGTTAATTATTATTATTTATTGCGTTTATATCCTGCCTTTTTCCCCTCCAAGGAACACAAGGCTGCATACACAATCCTCCTCCTCCATTTTATCCTCACAACAGCAACCCTGTGAGGTAGGTTGGGCTGAGAGTTAGTGACTGGGTTTCCATGGGCAAGTGGGGACTAGAACCCAGATCTCCCAACTCCTGATCCAACACTTTAGCCACTGCACCACACGATGTGTGTTTTAGTTTTGTGGTTTGTTTTTTTCAGAACACTGTAAAGGGAAATTCAATGATTTAAAAAACTTGCTAGTTTAAGACCAGAATTAAGGTCATCTCATGTTGGCTCACCTTCCACACAGTCAGGAAATTGGGAGCTGATGCCTTAACAGATGAGACCTGTGATCATAGAATCATAGAATAGTAGAGTTGGTAGGGGCCTATAAGGCCATCAAGTCCAAGCTCCTGCTCAATGCAGGAATGATGTTGTGCAGTGTCACAAATTGCACAACTAATGATGTGCAATGTCACGAATTGTGCTTGCTTACAAGCAACAAATAGGTGTGGGTCAACTCACAGGAGAATTCCTCTAGCAATACAGTAAAGCTCATATGCTTCACAAGGCAATACAAGACCAGGACAATGTGAGGCATCTTTGCTGGTCCCAGGCATCCCGTCCTCCCCATCTAGATTTGGGCATGAAAGACACAGGAAAAAGTGTGGGTGCATGGACAGTAAGTTGTAAGCAAGCACAATTTGTGACATTGCACAACACCGTGTTGTGCATCATCATTACACAACATCATGGCAGCAGCTTTAGCTTCCAATTTCCTGGCTTTGTGGAACTTGAGCCTTAACTCTGGTCTTAAACTGGCAGCTTTTTGATCATTGAATATACATATAGTCATGAAAGTTCAATAGTTCGTTCATAACTTGTATAACAACAAAACCAAATGTCATTCCTATGTACAGTTTTCTGTTAATGATATTTAAGAAGTACATAATTAGAGGGGTTAGAAATTGGTAATTGCACATTACATTTTCAGACACAGGTGAGAATTTAGAGGGTATTTATCTTATCAGCAGCAAGTTTTGTCTGTTCTATGAGCGTTTACCTGATCTGCACACACAAAGTGTCTCTTATTCAATAGCCCAGTGCACAGGTTCACATAGGATGTGTGTGGATAGTGTAATTATATAGTTTAATCACTACGTGATACTGGACTTTGTTGTATCTGGGTGGAGTGAGAGGTTTCCTGTTATTGTTTTTCTTCTTTTTATGAGAGATGATAAAGTTCTTGTCTGGTTTCCTTATTGGTTTTCCTTTTTCAGCAAGATAGGGGTAACTTCTTTTCTGTTGGGTAGGGTCTAATTGCCATTTGCCAATGGTAAGCAGGCCTGAAATGGATGAGACCAGAGCCAAAGGTGGGTGGACTTCCTCCTTTTCTCTCTTAAACCACCACCTCCTCTCTATTTCTGTTACTTCCTTCTCTCCACTCCACCACCCACCATTCCTTCTTCTTGCTTAGTGGGCTGCCAGGAAAGGGGCAGTGCTCTCTCTTGTCAGAGTTCTGCATTGCTGGCTTACAGAGGGCTTTTGAATTTGGGCCAAGTGCTAGGAGGTACCACCCCTGCTCTAACTCTTCCATGGGTTTTAGAATTCAGTTTCTAAGGTTTAAGAGAGTCCCCTAAACATTCAACTGTCTGAGCCAAGATGTAATAGTCCAGATGTCCCCAACCTTTTTGAGTCAGTTGGTACATTTAGAATTCATAAAATGGCTGCCGTAGTGACCATGGCTGGTCACAGAACAGTCATTTCCCAGAAGCCAAACTGGTGAGATGAAAGGAAAAGTAACTTGCCCAAGGACCTAAGTACAAGGCAGTGGTGGGGGCTGAGCTCCAAATCACAAAACCACTCTTTTTAATCAGATAAAAATAGTACTGCAGGGCAACACTTCACTTTGTAGCAAGCCAGTTTATTTTTAAACACACTCTTGAGAAATAAAATAAAAATCAGGAGGGGCAAAGAGCCCCTGCTGGGTGCCAAAAAAGGTATCTGTGGGCCCAACGGTAGCATCTGAGTAGCTCTAAACCAGCTGCCACCAGAGAAAGCCTCAGCGTGATTTCAGTGGCAAGGGAAGAGAGAGAGAGAGAGAAGAAATGAAGAGCAGGCTGTAGGGTTAGCAACAGGCAAGCTCAATGAGACTCCATACCGAAAGCCCGTTTGCTAGTAAAGTATATGTAACATTTATGAGTATCATAAGCATTTCATAAAATTGAGATCGGATTAGGATACTCCATTCTATTCCAACCATTGTCAGTGCTAATTCAGATGATGATTGTAGTACAACATATCTGGTGGGCACCAGGTTGGAGAGGGCTCAATTAGAGTATGAGGCATTGCCATGTCAGGAAGCCAGATGGTGTCCTACTTGGTATAGATGTGGCCTAGAGGCCACATCTCACCCTACTGGAGTCCCAGTCTGTCTCTCTGGGATTCCCAAGATTCCCATGTCCTCTCCCCCCTTTCCCACACAGCCAATCTGTCTTTGGGGGTTTCTCAACTTTTGTGCATTTACTTCCGCATTCCAAAAGGGTGAAATGCCTCTCCTAAAGCTTAGTTCCTGACCTTAAGAACTCTAATCTATAATATGCTGGCATTTTTATATTTATTGGCCCTTCCTCTGTTTGCCTTTAGCCCCACCCACCAGAGGAATGTGCCCCGCAGGAGCTTCTCTGAAATTGGATTCAGCCCTTGGGCTGAAAGAGATTTCCCAATGCTGGTACAGAGGATAGAGAGGAGGAATGGAAAATGGAACACTACAGCTCTAGGACAAGAGACCTCTTTGGGACGGATGTCTCCGGTTCCAGTGCTGTTAAGGCAGCAGGCAGCTGGGTCTTTCTTTCCCTCCTCTCACTAGGAAAGGTGATTGGGGGCTACTTTGTAATTGTAACAGTACTCACAAAAAATAAGAATTTGGGAATATGTACAGTCTTTCATATAAGCAACAATCAGTGATGGAAATAAAGGCGCTTAACAACTGTAAGAACGAAGCACTTGAGTTCATCTGCTTAACACCTGTTTTAAGCCTAGCTCCTTTAATTCTCTGAATCAGTGCTTCGAAAACTTTGAAGCAGCTCAGAAGTAACCACAATATATGCAAAATTAATAGCTGATATTGTACCAGCTTCATGTAATTATGTATGACCTTATTTGTATCACACTTTAAAGTAGTACGTTTTGATCAAAGCTGAATAATGCAGTATAGTTTATTACTATGTCTTTCACTACTAAGCTTGTAAAGTTGTTAGAACCCCAAAGATATAAATTACAACAGCCTGACAATAATAGCAGTTCAACTTATTTATTTATTTATTTAGCCTTAGCCTACAGACTGCCATATGCTCTGAATCATTGATATGGTTGCTTTAAGACCATATGTGTATGTCCAAAGGAGGATCTTCACCTTCATCTGATTATGTACATTTGAGTCATGTAAGTTAAAAACCAAGAGCATGAAACTGCCAAAGAGAGAAAGCCAGCAGTATTTGCAGTAGAGTGGCTGCATCTCTAATACAAATGATCCTCATTCCTCATCAGACTGGTACAGGGTCGGGCAAAGCTGGTAGTAGTGAACCACAATTTCGCTAACCACAGAACCTGAAGTGTCGTCTGAGCAGGCCCAGTGGCTCTCCAGGGTTTCAGGCAGCAATTTTTCCCTGCTGTACTTTTAAGTACCAGGGATTGAACCTGGGGCCTTATGCACACAAAGCATGTGCTGCTCTATCACCCTGAGCTAGAGCAGCTCCTGCTACGGGCTGCACAAGTAATGAGGTTATAAGGGATCTTAAATCATTAAGCTACAGGATCTGCCTCTTTCAACTGGGAAAAAGAAACAAGTAGGGAGAGGTACCCTTGATGAAAGCTGAATAAAATAGGCTAATCCATTATTTTTGTTAGTGTATATATTTTGATTTCCATATTTGGGTAGCACAGCACAAGACTGGAGTCAGCACACGGAAGTTGGAGGGCCGTGAACATTGCACCCAGCAAGGATCATATCACTATAAAGAGTTAAAACTACAGAATTTTTGTGAACCGCCCAGAGAGCTTCAGCTATTGGGCAGTATAGAAGTGCAGTAAAATAATGAAAATAGAAAACATGGCTATGTCCCAGAAGGACACTGGTAGGCTTAAAATCTAGATATGTTTCTCAAAAATCATATTTTCTCTGTTAAACTTGTTAGCAATATGGGCTAACACATTGCACATGGCATTTTAGTTAAGCAAAGTTACAAAACGAGACTAATTTCATTTGTCTCTTTTGTAATCTGCAGGCTGATTCGCTTGCAAGCAGAATTTGTTTGGTAGTAGAGGAAAGTCCCTTGGCTCAGGTCAAATTGAGTTCGCTGTGGGCAAGTTGTCTGATGGGCTTTCAGGAACAAGTTAGGCACTAGATAGATGAAATGGACATCTGATTCATATCTCTTCACCCTTTTAGAGATTCCTGTCATAATCCTTGACGCAGGAAGGAAATTCATCTAGGTAGTGAAAATGATTTCTTATCTTGAATCAAGACTATAACTTTTAAGTGCTCACAAGCTCTTTGGGGGCTTCCAAATGAGACTTAACATTGTGTAATTGACTTGCCTCATTCACAGAATTTTACAGGGGGTCCAGATGATGTTGCGTTCCATTTGCAACCTAGCCATGTTTTCCCATTGCTGCTTCTGCCTTTTTTTTTTTCTTTTTTCTTCTTTTCACAAAAAATCCGTTATGGAGCAAAAACGTTAAAGAGCTGTCTGTCTGGAAAACACCCTGAGTCTCTCTCAACACCTAACTCTGCTTGAACTCACTAGCTTAGAAGGCTTTTCTTAAAAAGACATCTACCTTTACAAAGCATACTTTCCCCTCTAGCCATCTGCAGCACTGATAAAAATGGTTTTTAGGGGCTGCTGTATCATAAGACTGATGGTTAATTGTTTTGCATTGTTCTGCCACAGAAGCTCACAAAATGATTGTCAGAGTTCCAAGGGTTTTTGTGTCTGTGCTTTAAAGTATAGTGCTTGTAACTGATTGCTAAAGTGTTTTCCTTTCTCAAAATCTGAGATAGTGTGAATGCGTCATGTTCTTGGAGCTGTCACAAGAGTCTGCTAGAGGGTGTATAGGATAGAATATATCTTTGTGACTTACAACCTCATGGATGTGGCCAGGATCCAAAGAAACCATGCAACTAGGACATACTCCAAAAGAAGCTTTGGGTTTGTTTTTCTTGAACAGCAACTCCCATACCATATGGCAAACTGGTTTTGAAAGTGTAAACTGCTTTTTCAGAAAACAATTTGAGATGTAGTGTGGGGTTCGACAGTTTTGTGATGGGGAAAAGATTTTCTTTAAAAAATCTGCTGGTCATGTGCAAGCCCTTGAACGTACCTAAGAGTAGATCTTTGTTTTTAGTCATTCTATAGCCCAGAGTTATATTCAGGTCTGAAGTTTCAGTGCTGAAAATGATGGCTTGGATCTGAAGATGCCCATATGGGGTGTAAAGGAATCCCATATTGTTATGGGGAAGTAGCTAACTGTTCTTTCAGCTGCAGTCTTCTGTGCGATGTTGAACGTGGCTCTGGACAATTCCCTCCCACCCCCAATTTCAGAAAGTGACGTGTGCAGGTGCGCACACGCATTTGTGCAAGTAAAGTGTGTGGTGTAGAAGGAAGCAGGGGTGGGGATGGGGGGGACTGAACTGTCCCAATGATTGTATGGAACAATGCTTGTGTCCCTTTGGGATCTATACTTTTATGGACTAGCTCTACAGACTTTCTATGTATTTATGGAATGGTCTCCCGAAACATTGTCATCTTTTTAGATCCAGGTTAAGATCTTCCTCTTTTCTGAGGCATTTGGCAATATATAATGAGGTTTTAATCATACCCTGGATTTCTTATCGTTGATTGTTTAAAATTGATGTGTGCACACTGCCTGTTTTATATTTTTATATATTATGTATGATATAGTATTTTTAAGGTTTTTAAACTTTGTAAACCACCCAGAGAGCTTTGGCTATTGGGTGATATAGAAATGAAACAAAATGGAATTTCCTCCCAACCCAACAACCATTTTGTTGTTTAAATTTGACTGTGACAACTTTAGCAAATCACTGGCAAACGAAAAGAGGGGGGGGTGTGGCAACCACAGCTGAGTGGTAAATTAATAGCGGCCCTTTTCAAACCATCTTGTTTCATTTTAAAGTATTTCCACACATGGATGGGATGCTGCCCATTTTTATAAATCCCCTATTGTTTCCCATCACATTGGCTTTTCTTCTGCTGCTGGGAGCTTTGAAGGTACAGTCAGCTTTGCAGCAGGGGAGTTACTGGCTCGTTCTGTTGCAACCTTTTCAATAACTGAAGCCGCGTTTCTTACTTCTTTACTAGTTTTAACTGTCTTGTGAACTATTACATTCGTTTTCCATTTTGTCCACTCTTTGAAGTGTGTTTCTTTGCTGCTATGGGGATGGTGCACTTAATTGGTAAAGGGCCTTCTTTATAACACTTAGAAGTAGCAGACTCCAAAAATTGCCAGGGCAAAAAGGAGAGGAATGCATACAAAGGTGTCAAAATAAGATATCCTCCTAGAAAGTGAAATAAATCTCTAGGTTTAATAGGACTATTAAAGCTGGGTTTTTTTCATTTGTGCATTATATTGTGCATTCAAATTACAGTACGCCCAGCTTGCCTTCTCTCCTTTGCTTGCTTCTTTGTTCCTTTAGACATATTCAGGCAGCTGGCAGGATCCTCGTAACTTAAAACTGGAATTGCCTCTTGCTCCATATCTGTGGATAAGCAAAGGTGCTGTGGGAAGCTTTTTGTTTGATGTCCTTCTATATTTGAAGAGTGTCCTACCTTTCCAGCCACACTTTGATCCAAGGATCCTGCCTCTGGTTTGGATTGTTAGTGTCATATGAGAATCTTAAACCTGGAAGTCAGAGAACAAAGGTCCTTATTCCTTTCTTTATTCCTTTTCCTTAAATCTTTAATATGCTGTACAAGAGAAGGAATCCAGAGCCCTGAATATGGACAGGTGTCCCACTGGAGCTCCAGGAGCATCTAGGACATTTTGTTCTGTTATTTTTTTAACAAGAGTCATGTTTGCATCCATTGGGCTGCTTCACTGGAAAAAAAGCCATCAGGTAGAAATAAGTACCATTTATGTGATTAGAGCTTACTTCCAGTATTTAAAATTGGGATGTCTTGCAAGTAATGCTGTTGATTGTTTAAGATTATTTTATTGATATTGTTCACCATTGCAAGGATAATGGAATCTCTTTATGCTTACTGGTTGTGACCTACTTTTCAGAACATTTCCTTCATTTCATCACTATTGTTGTTAAACTTTCCCCCGCCCCATAAAATTTCCATACTGTGTTCAGGAAGTCTTGCCTTTATTACATATGCTTAATTAAACTGAGCTGTCAATGAGGCGATAAACCATAGCAGAATTCACTTGGGAGCAGAATGCAAATTCAGAGCTATAAACAGGGGTCTTGGGAAAGGTCTTGACTGCTTTTGCCAGTCCAATTATCACTCAAGGTCATTCATATTCAAGTGAATTAGGAATTATCTTCCAAGTGTGAGTGTGCAAGCAAACTGTGAAACGAATGGTAACAGGAAAGGAAGGCTGTGTGGTACTGTTATTGAACCCTTCTGCTTAAACCTGTATTCTTATAAATGTAAAGCTGTGCATTTTAAATCTGTGGGCTGTTGACTTTAACACAAGTCGGAAATATCCCAGTGTTGTGATTCAGGCAATAGGAAAACAGAGGGTATTCTCCAACTGTGCTCCAAGTCCAGTGCTAATAACGTTGCAGTAGTGTAAGCTTGTGCAACATAACTGCTGCTTGCTAGGGCAATGGGAAAAAGAAGCAATTGCTACTCAGAATAGGCTCCTGAAGTCTCTTGGTCTACTCAGATCAAGAGTGAGGAACCTTAGGCCAAATCCAACCTTCCTGGTGTCACAATCTGGCCCTCTGGAGTTCGCCAAATGGCCACACCTCCTTCCCTTGGTCCCACCCCTTTCCCCCCTTCCCGAACAGCAGATTGTTTGGTGGCTTCCTGTTCTTTTGTGCAGTCTTTTCCCCATTCTAAAAGATTAAAATTCCTCTCCGAAGGCTCAATCACTGACAGTAACAGCTTTAAGCTAAAATATGCTGGTGTTTCATTTTTATTTTTTGTATCTTGGACCCTTTGCCTTCGGCCCTGATCACCACTGGAATACTGCCTCTGACAGCTTCTGTGAAATTGAATTCAGTTCTTTGGCTGAAAGTGGTTCTTCACTCCAGATCATCAGTGTCTTCAATTCATTATTTTTGACTTTATATATTTATATTGTCATGGAGAGGTTTTGATTTGGCATAATATTTCTTAGCTTTTCAAGACTACAGATCAGCTGTACCAGTTCGTATCAGCCACTTTTCTTAATGTGAGGCGTGTAGTCAATGTCAGCTTCCCTTTTCAGCGATTTTGGCATGTCTTGTCAATGTTCCAGTATGCATCCACACAAGTCACCATTTCCTGCAAAATCCTGGGGCAGACAAATGAAGCAGAATGCTATTGGAACATGTGCTTTGCAGCTTTTGCAAGGACATTTCAACATGTGTCAGAATTCACTGGAAAGTCATGTTGATTTCATTATGTAAAACAAAAAATCTTGTGTCTGTCACATGCCAGCTGAGCTTGGTATTTACTGTGGCTTCAGACAAGTCAAGTATCTCAATGCCTTGTTTTAAAAATGAGAGTAACATAGCTTTTCAAGATACTATCACTTGTCTTTCCTACTGCATTGTTGGCCCATTGCTCTGAAAGTAGTTCTTTAATCCCTGCATAATGCAAATGAACAAGCCTAGCCCTGATTCACAGGATTCCAGTTGTTTTTAAAATTCTAGCCCATAAGCTCTCAAGAGGTGGATGCTGATGTTCTGAAGATTATTATTATTATTATTTCTAAAAAAAGAGGGGGGGAAACAGAATTTGTGAAATTATATGCCACTTGAATAAACTTTTTAAATTGAGAAGCAGGTTATATATCGCCGAAATAAATAATAAATACAAGCAGTTTTGAATTGGGCACACTATTCAAAATGGAGGTGGACACAGTCTGCAGCAAGGTCTGTGCCATCCCACTCTCTGCCACAGTATCTTTTTCTGCTGGTGACTAGAACTGTTCTAAAATCCCCGGCAGAAATTATGCCTGGAATACCAGGGTCCTGCTAGGCACTCTAGGATTTGTAATCCCAATCTCCAGCAGAAAAAGATACTTGTGGAACCGGAAGTACCTTTCTAGAGATGGACAAATCTGTCTGTTTGGCTTTCTCTTATGTTTGAATTTTCTCAAGCACAGAGTCATTCTGTCCTTGTTCTGCATCCGATTGTGAATATGTGTTTTAAAAAACCAAAAAGTCTGCGTGAAAATTTTGTGCATGTTTTCACACACATAAGTTCATATGTATTTTTGTTCGCACTTTCCCATAATATATGCAAGCGAGGTTCCCTAATATATTCCCACTGGTATACTATTTTTGCTAATGCACCCCCACCCCAAATCGTGTACTCATTACTTGATTGAAGAACTACGTTGGAAAATTTGAGTGTGAATACTGAAGGACAATTGTGTACCAGTTTGTATATTAGTTCAGGAAGGTGGAATTAAGTCAGTTAATACTAAAAGGTGTGAAAATGAATTTCTCCTCCATCCCTACACTTGCCACCAAATGCTCCAAGGTATGTCTTTGGGCCATTGGAACAAATGGAGAGGAGGCATGGGGCTTTTTTGTGTGTCTGGTTGGAACTCTCAAAAAAACATCATGCCATTCAGGGCAAACAGGATAGTGATAGCCTAACCCTAGTACATGTAGGCAGGGGAACTACTTGTAAGAAGCCTGACATTGATATTATGGACACCATTCCAGCTAATAGGTGCTTGTGACAGTAGCACAACCATTAATCTTAGACAGAATGCTTTGGCTATTGGGTGGTATAGCAATGCAATAAATAAATATTTTAAACTAAAACTCTGTTTTAGTTTAATTATTTCATGAATACAAACCAGTTATACTTTCATTTGTCTTTGGAGTGATTGACTATTAGCAGATCATAATGGTGTATTTAACTGAAATATTTCTTCACCAAAGCAGAGCCCAGACATAAGCCACTGTGGTCATGCCCTGCTCAAAATGCTTTGGAGTTGTGACTTATGCTACTGCAATTCACTTCAATGGAACTTGCATAGGAGGAATGTCCTGTGAACTGTGCTTCATGAAAGCTAGTTGCTCTCTAATTTGGATTTTTTGTTTGTTTATTTGTTTGGTTTTCTGGTTTTTAACATTCACAGTTTGCCTCTGCTTGACTACTCTCACAAACATTTGCTTTGTCTTCTATAGGAGTAAGTAGATTTCTTAAAGATGTTTATCAGCTCATGTACTTTATTTACAGCCTAAGGAGCAGAATATAATTTTGTTCCCCTTAATTATAAAGGCTTTGCTTTTACAATGGTTTCTGTCTTTGCTTTATTGATGCTATTGATTCAAGGCCATATAAATGCCCATAGTTTGCAACAATTATTGGAAATGGGAAGATGCTGACCTTTCCTGATCTCCCTTGTAGAGTTCTTCGTGGAGATCTATAGCTTGACATTGTGGATGTGTTCTTTATTTCCCCCCCAAATCCATTTTCTCTCTGAAAAGTGTAAATGGGTTCTTGGGTAACCCAATTAATATAACGAAGTTTGTCTTCTTAATTCCCTGGGAGTTAATGGGTAAGACCCGTGGTTAAACATTTTCTTTGGGTTAGGTGAACAAAGTAGGCAGTGTCTAGAGCCAAGGTCAATGGTAAAGCAAAAGTTTGGAGCATAGCCTTGATTTTAAATGTTATGTTTCTTGGCAACTGTTTGTATCTGTCAATTCATAGGCCTTGACCTACAATATATTGCCATGTGCAGTTTTAACCATTAAAGGCATTGAAGTGTATCCCTTAAAACAGCAAATGGGCTTGCTTTTTTTTCTTTTCTTTTATAATTTACAATGCCAGACAGAGAGGATGCCTTAGCCCTGTCAGTGAAAAGAGCACAAACACTGGCATTAAAAAAGAAAGCATAAAGTGAATAGTTGACAGCTTAAGGTTTCAGACCACCTACTCTGAGCATGCCAGGATTTTTAAAGTTTGATTGAAGTGTCAGGCAACTTTGAAGCATTTGGGGGAGATTTTCTGAAACTATTAAAATAGAACCCAAAAGAGGAAAAGCAGCATACAAAGCTTGCAGACAGTACTGTTAGCATTTTAAAAATAATGTTAAAGGACTCTGTTTCCTGATATTAAAGCAAAACTCCCGAGTGATGTAGCTAAATCCTTTACCTACTTTACTAGCAGTCATTATATTGGTAGCTGAAGGCCTATTCTTTACACAAGTGAAATTGTATGTACAGAAATGATGTGGTCCACTTTGTTTGCAGAGAATTCCTGCATTCACTCTGTGCATAGAAGTTCTATTTGCATTAGCAGCATGGGAGCAATATTTACGTTGGATAAACAACAATGATATAGGTCAAGGATTCATTCATTGCAATTCTACCTATCGTGCCCCTGAATACCAGTCACTGGGGAACATCAGCAGGAGAGGGCTACTACATTCATGCCCTGCTTGTGGGCTTTTCAGAGGCATCCAGTTGGCCTCTACAAGAAACAAGACACTGGCCTTGACAAGTCATTTGGTCTAGTTCAGCAGGGCTCTGCTTATGTGAACCCACTCTACCCAGAGACCATACATTAATTTTTGTGAACTGCCCAGAAACCTTAGGCTACGTGGTGGTATAGAAATATAATAAATGAATGAAAAAAATGAGTGAATCAAAGAACAGTATATTCAGCTTGTCTGCAACTGTGCTTGTCCTACAAGACAGAAGCACTCTGGTTTATGTTGCCTTTTGTCTGCTATATCTTCTAAATGGACAACCTCCCCCCACCCCCACTATGAGGCTGTGAGGACTGCAGAACAAAAGTGAAGTGATAATTGATTTTTAACAGGTGCTTTTGGAAGCCTTTACAGTCCTGATCGCTTGAGCTCACAATACCAGCTCCATCTATCTCATTTTCAGATTCTTTTACTGCCACAAATGTGTATGTTTGCATCACAAAGAATAGAGGAGGGCTTGTCACAGAACTGGACTATCTGCATATTTAGAAGCGCAGCCCCTGGTAGGAAGCTCTGCTATTTCCAGGTGAGGCTGGGAGTGTTATTATCTGAAATGCCTTCCCAGGAACTCCTTTATTGGCAGCTATGGAAAGACTATTGAGCTTATTTGTGATCCTTGCACCAGGTGGTAGGGATCAATCTACAGTTCATAAAACTTGCAATCTTTCCAGCATTTCCCTTTCAGCTGCACAAAATATGTTTAATTTAGTTAGGTGGGAACTCTGGAAAGTCAGACATATAGTGGCTTATGTAATAACCACTTGCAGATAATATTTCCATTAACCTCCACCCCCACAATTGTGTATCATATTGTCTCTTGCCATTTTAGCCATGTAACCAGATATGATCCCTCTAGTCTTAAGATTCATTACTGTATTACGACTGTGGGCAATACATAGGATGGAGAGGTAACAAACACCCTGACATAACTGTCCTGTTTCTGGGCTATGCCCTCCTTTGACAATTCTTGGGACTGTCCAATAGGACCAAGATATTGACTAGTGCTGGGCCAAAATTTCCAACTGTTCCATTTTCAGCATTTCATGGGGTGGACAAAGAAAATACATGCAAAAGTGGCTGAGAGAGGTGAGAATTTCAGAGAATTTTCTCCTTGGGGAGGGGACAGAGTTTCCACATACCTTTTTAAATGTAGCCAGTCGTTGAGGGGTCTTCTTTCTTTCTTTTTATTTTTTCAAAACAACCCCCCCCCCGGGGGCACTTTCAGAAAATCAGGAGTGCTTACTGGATGCTTATTGGAGAGGGAGAGGTCACAGGGTCTCCAATAGGCGTTTACTGCTGAGCACATCCAAATGCTGAGGGAAGGGGGGTGTTGTTGTTTTTTTAAAAAATGAAAGATATGAAGAAACTCCCTCAGCAACCGGCTACACTTTAAAAAGATATGTGAAAAACATGTCCCTCTCCCCAAAGAGAAAATTCTCCGAATTTCCCCCCCTCCCTGAAAAAGAGGCAGAAAAAACAATGCCTCTTTCCCAGGGAGAGAGAAAGTTCCAGAAAATCGGGGGCAGGATTCAGCACAGCACTAGTATTTACCCCATCTGTGACCACACTCTTTCCTTCCCAACATCCATACAAAATGAGGAAAATGCTTCCTGCATTTACTTTGCATAGGTTTTGTCATGATGTTGTTACACAGCCAAATCTGATAGGATATGTGGCAATGTCTCAGTGCCAGTACAGACTGAGGGCAGAAAACAGCCCTCACTCTAAATGGATGGGAGCTCAACTGCTGTATCAGAAATGTGTATCAGAAATGTAAACCGCCCAGAGAGCTTCGGCTGTGGGGCGGTATATAAATGTAATAAAATAAATAAATAAATGTGCAGAACCTCAAGCCCATGTGCCAAATCCAGACAAAGTGGGGTCCCAAGTGAGCCCTTCAGTGTCCCTCAGATGGCCACAACTTCTTCCCCTGTCCCTACCCTCTTCCCCTTAATCATTGATAGTTCAGTGGTTTGCAGCTTTTGCATAATCCCCCCCCCCATTCTAAAAGTTTGAAATTCCTCTTCTAATGCTCAGTAAGAGTTTCAAGTTAAGAGCTCTTAAAAGCAGTAAGAGCTTTGAGTTAAACTATGTGGCTAATTTTTGTATTTTGGGCCCAACTCTTTTACCTTTGGCTACACCCTTTTTGCCTTCAGCCTCACCCACCACTGGAATGTGGCTCCCCATTCTCCGAAATGGAATTTGGCCCTCAAGCCAAAAGAGGTTCTGCACCCCTGTGCTCCGTGATTCCTGATTGGCTGGAATTACATTTGAGGTAGTTTGAGGCAAGAGAAAAAGACATAAAAACAACTGCGGAATAGCAGTAAACAAAAGCAAACTGGTCGGTAACCAAAATACCATTTTTTCTGTTAGTCAATTTATTGTCAAGATTTAATTTTCTCAGTAAGTTAAATAATACAAAAGTTTCAATTAAAATGTGATTCAAGAAACTGCAATATAGTACAAGCCAAGGAAGTCCCAGTTCTTGATACATTAATCTATACACTGTTATTGTTGCAGCATAGTCTTTCTTTGAGGTTGTGTTCAAGTACTTAATTTCCCCCCATTGTGTTTTTTAAAAAGTAATCTCTGTAACTAGGTGGAACTAAAAGCTTGTTTGGTTAATTTCTTTAGCAAAAAATGGGGATTCTTAAGATTCTAATTGTGTGCGGCAGGGGGGTAGGGGCCGATTTCTGTCCTATTCATGATTTTGTGTGAAAAGGTATTTCCAAGGTTATCACTGCAAGTCTCTAAACATTGCTAAGAATGTATTCCTTGCAAGTGCAATGTTGGTAAGTGCAGAGGGAAATGCTCATGGTGTCTAGAGCTTGCCAATGTTTACATTTAAAATTAGTATTCCTTTTTAAGTCAGCAGGATCTAAACTGTTAGGCATGGAGAGAAGAGAGTTAGGACAATGTGTGCATAGCACAGACTGAAGCGACACACAGTAGCCAATGGAAATTCTCATTTGCTTATGTGGGAAGTGTCGGATGTCTAACAGCTCTGCAATTGGCTTATTATTTCTGACAACTGTGGCAGTAGGATAAATAGGCTTTGATCTTTCCATTTTGGTTTTGTTTCACACATTTACTACACCACTCATGGCTAGAGGATGTGTGTTACCTTGTTCCAGGTGCGTGCCTCTGATATGAAGCAAAATATGAGAGACAGACTCAATTCAGATAACACACCAAATCCTGGTTAAGCATCCCTTGCCATTGTTCAGTGTGATACCTGAAACTGACAAACCATAGTTATTGCCTTCATTCCACTTCCAGGGAGTTCTGCAATGTGGAGACAGAAGTGAATTTATGAAGCCACATGGTGACAGTATGGAAAATGAAAGCAAAGAAGCTACTCTAAAGTATTATTTGCTTGTTGTACATCTGGAACCTCAAACAAGGGCCTAATCTACACCAAGCAGGATATTGCACTATGAAAGTGGTATATAAAAGGCAGGAGCCACACTACTGCTTTATAGGGGTATTGAAGTGCACTGACAACTGTTGGGGCCCATTGACACATACCATATACCGCTTTCATAGTGCTATATCCTGCTTGGTGTGGCTCCTGCATTTTATATATCACTTTCATACTGCAATATCCTGCTTGGTGTATATTAGGGCCTTAGCTAGACCTAGCGCTCTAGTGGGATGGAGGGGTGAAGATTTTGCGATTATTTTATCACGAGATCTCTTCTCTGTTCACACGACAACCTCAGAGGGAGAGGTGTTGTGCCCGCCATTTCTTTATTTTTAAAGAGGCCGGAGCGCTCGTGCGCAAAACATAAGTTCTTTTTAAAACTAATTATTTTCCCTGCTTCCCCCCCCCCCCCCGATGGGCGCAGAGCTCCTTTAGAGGAGCCGGGACAAACCCGGTGCCCAGCCACATGTTCCGCAGACCACAGAAAAACTGGGGAGGGATCATCCCTCCCTGATCCCGGGATCCCCTATGCGTCAAGTGAACGCACAGGGATGCCCCGGGATTTCGACCTGTCTAGCTAAGGCCTAGGCCAAGGTTTGGGTTCTAAACTCTGGTTAGCCAAATCATAGATTGGTGTGATACCAAAATGGAACCACAGGGTTGTTGTTTTCTTTTGCAATACTACAGGATTACTTGAATATTTATTCAAATAGGAGGGTGAGGAGAGAAGAAGGAGAGGAAGAAGGAAAGATGTTCCTAGGGCATTTGTTTATTGTTAGCAAGGGGATTGTTTCCACAAACACTTTATAGGGAATGCTAACCTTCCACTGCCCTCCCTCCCTTGTACTGTAAGGTAAATGTGACCCTTTTGTAGTTTAAAGCTGGTAATGAACTCGCCTTTAACTGGAGTTCTCCATAGATATGGTTCTACATTTACCATGATTACACAAGAGCATATGCCTATGTCCACCCCTGCTTGTTCACATGGGTTTGGCACAGGTGAAGTTTGCACTGGGATCAGGAGATCATCACAGGCAAACTAGTAGTAAATAATCAACCGGATATGGGGGGAAATAGTATTTATTAATTATCCAGCACTACTAATTCACAGAGATCTCAAACCAGCTTACAAAACCCCCTCTCATAACTGTACAATAGAATTTAACATTTAAAAATCCCAATAAGCAAATTAAAACAATAAAAACAACCAACAGTGAGCCATACAATGAATTTTAAAGAGTGACTGAGGTGTATGCACCAAGCCAGTGTAATGTTTGATTTGTTTGTTTTGGACCACTGACTGGAGTAGTATACTGCAAATTCTTTTAGGCTGCACTCCTGTATCCACTTAAGTAAGTAAGCCATGTTGAAATCAGTGTGACTTCTGCGTAGACATGGAGAAAATTAAGCTGTTAGATACTCCCTTTAATTTCCAAAGCAGTTTGCCATACAGTTTGGGAGTGAAAAGTAAGTACAAATCTTAACAATACAGGAACACAGTCCTTCTTTCCATATAGTCACCCTACAGTAAAAGAACTGAGACTCATTTCTCTGAGTTTTGCAATGGAGTTCTCCAATTAAAAATGCACACCAAAATGCATATATTAATGAAAACAATGTTCAAATATGCATTATATTAGTAAAATTGCTTGCAAAAAATGTGTATTAGACAAAATTGGGTACAAAATGTATGTATTCAGAGAAATGCATACACAAATGCTTATGACTTTTTCTGCAGGCTTCAAAAAAGTCTCAAAATTCAGGACAAACTGAAACTTAAGATTGGAAAAATGAGAAAGTGAGGCCATAGCTAGACCTATGGTTTATTCCTGGATCGTCCAGGGGTCAAACCTGTTCACCTAGGTGACACACAGGAGATCCAGTGCTCAGGCAGGGGCGAACCCTGGTTGATCCCAGGATAAACCTTAGGTCTAGCTGTGGCCCCAGAGAAACTGAAACGGACATGTTCATCCATCCCTAACCTTGAACTAGTTTCCCAGTTCGTTGGATCTTGGGCAAACAATATACATATTTCCAAAACTGGAAGGAAAGCAGAATTTTTAATAGATATTTAGTGAAATCTTATAGGAAGGTCATAAATTGGAAGGCAAAGGGCTCCTCAAGTCTGTGACACTGACAATATATAATGGTTCTGAAGAGAAAAATATTGCAGTGTTGTTTTGAAGTGTTGTTTTGTCAAATAATATCAGTGAAGAAAGTGGTGTGCAAATCACTATAGTCAATTAAACAAGAGTTTTGTTTGTTTGTTTTTAAAAGAAACTCCTTTATTTGAAAAAAAAAATCCATTACAAATGAATAATATACTAAGATTTATTAGGGCGCAATCCTATCAGTTGTGCTCTCAACGATCGGAATCCTTCAAAGTCAGAGGCTTCCGATCGTCCAATGCAGGAAGGGAGAGAGGAGTGGTGGAAGGATTGGTGCTGTTGCACCGTGTCCTGCCTGGTTGGTCCCTGGCGGACAGCTGGTTGGCCACTGTGTGAACAGAGTGCTAGACTAGACGGACCCTCAATTTGATCCAGCGTGGCACCTCTTATGTTATTAATCTTCACCTCCTCCTGCCTTGATTGTTTTACTAGATGGGCTTTTCAGATGGATGGGGAGGCTTTTTTTTCAGATGGATGGGGAGGCTTTTTTTTCAGATGGATGGGGAGGCTTTTTTTTCAGATGGATGGGGAGGCTTTTTTTCCAGATGGATGGGGAGGCTTTTTTTCAGATGGATGGGGAGGCTTTTTTTTCAGATGGATGGGGAGGCTTTTTAGCCCATCTAGTGATGGCATTTTGGAGGGGAGGGGAAAAGGCTGAGAATACCTTGTATCTTGACTTCTCCGGTCTCCTCTCCACCTCAACCACCAGAATGCTCTCCATTCCGCCCTCTCCAGTGTCCATTTTCTGACCTCATAGGGCAGCCAGTGCGGTTCTTTCCATGCCAGCTGCAAGGGGGCAGTGAGTTGGATCTCTGACTCCCTGTTCCAAATTGCTGTCTCTGACCTTGGAGGGGGAAATCCCTAGATCCTATGGCCCCTCCAACAGTGTTTAGGGGTCATAGGATTGCTCCCTTAACCACACATTTTAAATGTAACCACCAAATTTCACATGTTCTCTTTTCAAGGTTAGCACAGATCAGTTTCATTGGAAATATATTTCAAATTTGTATCACTTTCCTCAACATCTTTTAAACTCTGTTACGTTTTCTAAAAGGTTGTGAGCACCAGTAACACAATATAAATACCATTTCCATTATGAAACCAGTTTAAACTTACTGCTGTTAACAAAAGATCTGTTACTTCATGTTGTGCACTTGGAATGACTTCTTTTTGTAACAGTACTGTTTTTTGTAAAAACAGTACTGTTTTTATGTTTTTTTTAAAAAAAAAATTGTATACTTTTAATGTTTATTATTTTTAATGTTGTAAACCGCCCAGAGAGCTTCAGCTGTGGGGCGGTATATAAATGTAATAAAATAAATAAATATAAATAATATGCATAACCACTAAGAAGAAAATCCCATTTAGTTCAATGGAACTTACTCCCAGCTAAGTAGATATATGATTGCAGCTCATCCCTCACCATAGGCTATGCTGGGAGCCATAGGCAAAAACATCTGGAAGACTGTAAGTTGCCATCCCTGCTCCAGAGAGATCTGATTTAGCATATTTTGTTTTACTTTCATTTAGTAAACGAAACTAAAATAAGTACTGCTTGTTAATTTTTTGTCTCGATACGCCACAATATTTGACCTTTTTGAAATATATGACAGGGGGAATTAAAGAACACTTAATAATGTGATTTAAATATTGTATTATGTATATATTTTTATTGGATGACTTGTAAAAAATTTAAAGGTAAAACAAAACAAAACAAAGGCACTGAAAACTGTGGCCACACTAATTAATTTTAGCAACCCAAAGAGTTCAGCTGCCTTCCACAAATGTTGTTGCACCTTCAATTTCGCTGTCACTATTTCTTAGTTCCATTTCACTCTGGAACACATATGTATTTCAATTACACATGCATTTATTATTTATATGTATTGTCTCACATACTTGCTATGGATTATCGCCCGAAAACTTTAAATTACAAGTATTAAGGCTACTTGCTAAAGATAATCATCTGGAAAAAAATTAATTGCAAGTTTGAAACTGCCAAGGTTGCCTAATATTGTATTTGCAGTTTTTACTAATGAATTTATGAAACAGAAAAAATGTTAACAGAAAAATAAAGCACTGGAAAAAATTCCATTCTACATCACTGACTGAAACAGAACCAGCATCATGTCTGTATCGGCCCAGTGATGGTAAGGTGAGCAGATATTTCAGAAATAACAAGGAATATGTTTTTTAACTGTTCTTGTCCCTTCCCAGGAGTATACATAATCGGATTCTTCCAAAGCATTGCTTCATTGCTCCACTTCACTGCATTAGGTTTGATTAATGTGGCGTCCCTTCATTTCTATTGCTTTCTATGGTGTTTTGATAGCAAGACCTGAGTCCTCTTTTGAGACAAACCAGGGCATGTAACCATTCAAGCATTCTTGATCTGGGGCAGTGCTATATCAGTCTGGCAGCTGTTGCTTTGATTGAAAAGGTATGCTTGACAGCTCAGGACAAGTTTCGTAACAAATGGCAGCGACTTCTGAAAGGGGGGAAATATACTTTCAGCAGAACCATCCCTAAAGCCTCTTACGCTGGAAGGATTTCAAAACTTGTCCTTTCTGATAAGTCCAGAAATAGGATTTTTCCCCCCAATAGGAATGGAAAATGCATCAACTAGGGGGATTTACAATGAAGGCTAAGATATTAAGGCATTAAAGATATATCTCCTCTATTGACATTGAAGTTTGGATTTTCTGAAGATGGTACAAAAAAGATATTGTAGCTTTTAGTTATTTGGACATCAGGAGTTGCCTTTGGTCTTAAGCTGTAAACTATCATCCCATTATATTACATCCTAACTTTGGAGTGCTTAGTTCTAAGGCTGCATTTACAAGGAGGGGTGCTGGATAATTTCAGCTAAGACTGAATGTTTAGAAATCTGTAGAGGTAAAGCTAGATCCAAGGTTTTGCTACATGCTGGTGTAGGTATGGCACTTATCAGCCTGTCAGTGGTCTAAATAACACAAAGAAGAGATGGAAAAGGTCAAACCTTCTCACGATTCATTCAGCTTCCCGGCTGCCAACTTTTTTTTCCCTTTTCAGTATGTTGGAACATCTCTCCAACCATTCAATCATAGTCTGATAAAGGATCATGTGATCTCCAAAAGCATTGCTTTGTGTGTGTGTGTATGTGTGTGTTTGCTAATACATTGTTAGAATAAAAGGGTTAATCTCTTTGTCACTCCACTTTTGGAAGATTTCACATGATGTAAAGTCATGGGAACTAGTTACATTTAGTTAACATTTAGATCTAATAAGGAATGCAAGTCCTACTAATTTGTCGCATTGATTGAAATGGGACCTAAGTTTGACTAACTTAGTCTTTAATCATCTCAAAGTGACTTGTGATCTTGGCATGTACCGAAATAATGGGGAAAGTCTTTCCTGTACCATATAAAAATGCTTGAGTGAATAGGTGCTTAAAGAACCCCATATTCCCTCCTCCCTCCTGTCCAGACTGACCCACTGAAACGAAGATATGGTGAATGCCATCAGTGCTTGATGGATTGCACCTATGGAGGGTTTGGGCATCAGATGTAGTTTGATAATATGTCAGGCAAGTGATAGAAACTGAAATGATGGATTTGTATGACTCAGTTAGTTCCAAGATTCATCTTGTTACTTGTGTTTTGCATTTTCGCACTTCTGTTTTCGTGGGCCATAAAGGGGTCAGAGAGCAAATAGGTTATTTGATTTTGCAGCAGTAGTAAACTCCAGGATCTGACCTTATACCCTTAGCTTTCATACTAAGCACCTGTTAGAACTAGATGTCCCATCTGGACATTGCAATATAAATAGCAGGGGCTTGAATTATGGGAACTCTTAACTATTTCCCTTGATGACAGTTAGAACAGCTGAGCACAATGATGGAGAAAGCCATTCATTTCACAGGATTTGGTGAATGGCATATAAGCATGCTAAATATACCTAACCATTTGTTAACCTTTACAACTTCATACGTCTATCACAAAAGAAAAAATGGATCAGTAAAGCCAAATAGGTAGAGATAAAGTAGTTCGCTAAGCAAGCATAACAGAGTGTGAATTGCAGATGCAACTAAGGCCACAGCCCAAGATCTCCACGCTCCCATCCTTTGACAATAGTTCTCTGCTAGAGGAATGGGGAGGGATGTTTCCCTAGTACCATTATAAACTAGGCCCATTTTCTCCTTCTGTGAAGGAGTAACGTTGGAGACTGCCCTCGAGTTCTTTTCCTACTGCTTAGCTGATATAATCATACCTCAGAATTGCTGAGAGAAGTATCCCTCATGGCTGAAAAGCTTGTTTTGTTGATTCCCACACCCACAGCCGTAGTCTTGTAGTTGTTGAGGTGGTGTGTTTGGAGTGCTTCATTTTGGAAACTTACAGTGAGATCTTTTATCTAGGCATAGATTTTGCTGTGCATGTTAATGAGATTGATTTTTTTTAAAATGGCTTGGATTGTAAGATAGGCAAACACAACAAAAAGTGACACATGCCATATTATTATTATTTATTTATTATTATTTATTTATATAGCACCATCAATGTACATGGTGTTGTACAGAGTAAAACAGTAAATAGCAAGATCCTGCCGCATAGGCTTACATTCTAATAAAATCATAATAAAACAATAAGGAGGGGAAGAGAATGCACCAAACACGCACAGGGTAGGGTAAAATAATTGCATACATTATATTTTAAAATAGTATAATAGCTTAAATGTATTAATTTAAATAGTTTATTGATTCATTATTTTAAATACTAAGTATTTATTTATTTTATGTATTATTGCATTTATATCCCACCTTTTCCCCCTCTAAGGAACCTATTATCATCATCCTCTCCATTTTATCCTCACAACAACCCTATGAGGTAGGTTGGGCTAAGAGTCTGTGACTGGCCCAAAGTCACCCAGTGGCGACTAGAACCCAGATCTCCCGACTCCCAGTCCAACACCTTAGCCACCTCACTGGCTCTCATAGTAATACATATTTAATCATTTAAATAGTTTTAATAGTGTTGTTATATTAGTGCCCATGTTGTATTTTTATTTGCAAGCTGCTTTGTGATGTATTATCAAAAGCAGTGTATAAACTGAATAAATTATATTGCAAATGCCACTTTTGGATAATTGTGATTTTGAGAAGAAAGATATGTAAAGGACAATGGCAAAAGTGGCAATTGATGGTTGCCAGCAGATTCCAAGCCTTCACCACAAGTTGCCATATCAAATGATTCGCACTGAATTTTTCAGTGCTTGAAGCGTACGAGTGGTGTGAGAAAAATGGACAGTAAAAAAGCATAGACTTGCTTATTATTAGCTTGCTCGGGCATTCTTTACAAACACTCACACACTCACACAGTTCCAAATAAAGCGAGTGGGAAATTTGGAAGCACAATGCCAGATCAGCTCCTGCAGGTTTTGGATTGAGGCATTCACTGCCTGATGCACAAGAGGGGATCCTGCATTATTCCATTATTATCCTCAATCTTCTTGATGTTTTGTAAAAAAAAAAAAAATCAAAAGGAAGCCTCTTCTGATCTTAAAGAAAATGCTTTTCAGTGTATTGGATTGGGTAAGCGCTGTTCTGTCAAACTTTATTTTTGTAGGATTTCAGTGATCTCCCTACATATGAAGAGAAAAACATGCAAAAATGGTCATACATTTACTATGGAAAAAGGAGAAGTTAGAAGCTTTAAAAATGGAGAAGCAAACAAAATGTACATAGGCAAAGAAATAAAAGAACCTCTTGGCTTCAGATATCATAGTTGGCTTCAGATGTCACCTGAGTTACAGGCCTGTAAAGTAATCCCCAAAGGTGGCCAGTGTTAGGGATAGATTGGGTTGTCTTTGGAAGCTAACATGCTTAACATCACATGACTTCCTTCAACAGCATATAAATGTTTAGGATAGACTAAGCATAATCTCAGCTAGAGATATCCATCACTGGGAAACCCAGTTCTTTTTTGGCTCAATGGAGTTCTGTGGCACATACCACTTGCTTTGTGTCTGCAAGCCAAGCTGTAGGCTGCTCCCTGAACTCTGAGGACTTTCTGGCTCATTTTTTGAAGTTTCTGCAATTTGTGCTGCTTTCTGAGCAATTTTCACAATTATGGTCAGATTTGAGAAAATTACAGCCAAATCTGAGCAATTAAGGCCACAATTTGCTTAAATCCACCCATAATTTGCACAAATTTCAGAAACTCCAAAAAATGCACACATTTCCCAGAAAATCCGTAACTGCTGCAGGTTGAATTGGGCGCCGCAGCAGGAACCGAAATGAAGACCAGGGGCCGAGCTTAGGAAAAGTTATCAAACTCCTCCCCCCAAACAGATTTCTCTGCCATCCCTAATTTCAGCGTGTCTGCAGTGCAGCACCACAAGCTGTGATTTTGTACCAATGTTGCAGTAGCATCATGCCAAGGTAAATGTTTAGTATTGGGTGTCGCAGTCGTTGTTTGCCAGAACTTTGCAAAGTGCAACTGTGGTCACAACAGGATAATCTGTATGCTACTTTAGTGTAAACCCAATATGTACGATCAATGTATGTCCACATTTGCTTTTAAATACCAGACCAGTTAGCACATTTTTCTTGCCATACCTGCAGTGCAAATCTTTCATTTTGCTGGATTGCATTTTAGGACTTGCCAAAACTGTATACTGTTAATTTTAAATTTCCAAGCATACAACAAAATGAAGTTGCACTCCTGAATTGTTAATGCAGTTTTTTCTCTCTCACACAGGCATAATAAAAATGTGCTGTAACAGCAGCTGTCTGACTTCGTGGATGTAAGCATACATGGCAGAATGTGCTTTTGTTTAAGGTTTAAATGGCTTTTGCAGTCAAGTGTTGTAATCCATTAGTGATAAGTAAAGGTATTTGTCTATCGGTTGCGGTTAACTGAATTCCTGCATTAGCAACAATTTAGTCTCTAACGTAAAACGGGCGCAGGAAATTGTTTAGAGGGAGTCTGGCTGTAGAGAAGGAAAATTAGAGTAGCCGGGCCTCCCCTCCCCCAGCAGTAATGGGATGTATAACAGAATGGTGACAGCTAATATCTTAACCTTTGAAAGTATCTTGCAAAGAGCAACACTGCAAGCTTTGTCTCCCAGGATTTTGGAAGTTATAACCAATGAATCCTGTTATGTAAACTAAAAATGCATGTTTTTATAAGCCTTTAGTGGCTGGTTTTAGAAGATAGGTTTGTTTCTATCATTTGCCTTTCTATTTCTTGAGAAACAGCATTTTTTGATAGAGAAATGTATATTCCTTTCAGGCACGCATATCCAGATTTTCTGGACAAAACATTGGATAAATTTAAATGGGAGGAAAGAGCACTAATCTCCCTTCAAATAGGACTCACATGATGCAAATGTGAATATTATTCCAACCATCTAGCATTGCACCATGATTCCAACCAAGCAGGTAACGGCACAAAGAGAAAGCTGTAGTTCATACCATTCACTTTCAGCTTCAGAGACTCAATTGCCAAGGAGACTTGGCAAAAGCATGTAGCTTCCCCGCACCCCTTTCCTCACAAGTCTTCTGCAATCTATTTGTATTGTAGCCCATTGCCCCAGCATGTGAGTTTCAAAGGACAACACTGATGGTGGTGGTGATGAAACCATGGCTTTTAATATTCTGTGGGCATTGTAGCATTGAGTACTAGTTTTTTTTTAAAAAAAAAAACTAATAATTTTTTTTGAAAAGAATTTATGTTTTTATATTAGAGTTCCGAATTATTGAAACTTTGCTAGTAGCTATTTTGTTTTTTCTTGCTGTTCTTTGAATCTGACTTTAAAATAATGGCTGATGGGTAGCAAAAAGTATGGCCATCACCCAGCAGCCATTCGTTTAAAGTCAGAATCATAAGGTTGGATCCAAAGTACAATGAATGGAAGAGAAATAGCCATCTGTGCAATTCTACACTTGCTTGAACCAGAGGGCAAGATTCCCTAGCAGTGCTTAATCTTTTGCAAACGGACAAGAGCATCTTTGGATTTAATTTCATTTTCCTTTAGCAAAATTCTAGCACATAGTGTAAAACAGCTCTTTCATGAGATGTCTTGGATACGTTGAACATGTCTTCTGTACGCAGCAGTTCACTTCTGGAGCCAACCCATTGCCTTGGTAGCCTTTTCTGTATGGAAAGTGTTTACTACTTCTTCCCCCTTTTTATTGTCTCATCTGTGCCTTTCCCCAGTTCTGTTACATGTAGTTTAAAGGATGAGACCATTTTTCTTGCATTGCTTATCTATTTAGTTGAATAACAGTGTTAGCACAACTTCCTTTTTGTGCACAAATCCAAGCAAATACTGGGCACAATCCCATAGGTAGAAATGCTTGAGAGGAAGGGAGTTAGAAGTGAGATATTGGAGGCACAATCATAAACCATTCCAGGAAGAAAGGAAGATGGGAGGCATCTAGCCACCAACAAACCCAGGGTGAGAAAGATCTTTGATCTTGTTAAGCAAGAATGCCAGTGGCCATATGTCCTGAGGGAAGTTGAATTGCAGCAGCTAAATAAGGTGCCAAAAAAAAAAAAAAAAAAACCTAGTGTGGATTTCAACTTACAAGGAAGGTGATTTTGACTAGACAGTGGGAGAAACTTCCTGATGGTACAAGCTATTCAGCAGTGGAAAATAAGTGTGGTGGCTCTTGTTTATTATAAGTTTTTTAACAGAAGATTTCCTGCATTGGCAGAGGGTTCGAATAGATGACCTTTGAGATCCCTTCGCACTCTATGATCTTTCTGAAGTATCCTTTTGTTGCTCATAACAGAAAAAGATCAAGTTCTGATGGATTCCTGTTTTGGACTGAATATGTGTATATTTCTTCTGCTTAGGTGTACTGAAGATAGTAAGTAAGGAGAGAAATATTCGGTTGAACATTTACTTGATAAACACATAATCTGAATAGGAAAGTAGCTCTGTTGCAGGCCATAAATACCATTGCATAAAGCAGTAGCCATAGGAGGGCAGACTTTAGGCTCCAAATTGTAAATACAATCAGATTCATCCTGTAGGTTCTAGTTTTTAGAAATGGTATTAGACTTTTGATATGTGATTACAAGAAGTGTTTTCTTTCTAGGAGCTTACTTTTTTCAACCCAAACACTGCTTTTGATTCATGAAGCTCTTTCCCCTCTTTTACAGAAAGTGCAGTTTGGCACGTTTTAGCATGTATTTAACTAACTCCCACCACATACACTGAAAGTGTGGTTTCTATTTTCAGCAAAATGAATTAAGCTGATTTTAGAAATGCAGTATGTTGACCAGTGCTGCTTAACAGCACATGGGTGACTTGCTCCTTTTCTGCAGGTCTGATGACAGTAAATGGTCATCTCTGGTGGCTTTGCTGTTTTTAGAGTAATATCATTTTTTCCTTGTTTGGTAACAATAGGCACTTAAAAAGTCTACTTGTTGTGAAGTGGCATCTTGAAAAGGCGCTATTTATGTACAGTGTTACTTGTTTTCTGCTCATAAACATCATGGATTGTGACACTCTCCAGGTTGCAGCCTGGCCTAAGCACTTATTTCTTTGTGTAGCATAAGAATATAATAAGTTCCCTACTGGATTGGACTAAAGGTCCATTTATCCCAGTACGCCATATCCAGCAGCGTCTCTTGAAGTCAGCTGTGGAATTTAGTGTACAACATTTAAATGCTGAATTCCTAACATCAGTCTATTAAACATTTGCAAAGACCTTGACTCAGCTTTTCCATTGCTTTTCTACATGTAACTTTCTTGGCCATAGAGGACAGAGAATGAATCAAGGTCAGTTAGTATATGGAAGGTCTTAAAGAATGCCTTGTTCTAATTTGTGTAATTAAATAAACTGGCATTCCACATTAGCATGCTGGAGTATTTTGGTGGTATGTATTAACATACTTTTAAAATTTTTATAAAGTAGTCCTTTGGGCTTACTGAGGATGCTTGTGGAGAAAGCCACTGTTCATCATTAATAACAAGCCATAAATAAGACTTTTCATGTCTTGACATTAGTGAGTGGAGTTGTGCATTGCTGCATTTGTTGTTTATTAGGCTAGTATTGAAAACATAAGTTATTTGGTACGAAAGCAAACTAGATGCTGTTAAATACTTAATATTGTATGATTGTTTTGTGAAGAGGGATTTACCACAAGAGAACACTTACTCTTAAACACTCAACCAGTACCCTGGCACCAGTACAAAATAAACCACTAGTGGCACAAAATTAAAGAAGAAGGTGCTACAGACATGGGCTGGAAAAAGATCCTGGATTTCTTTTGTCCCCTTTGAGGTCCTCTCAGTTTTACTCATGAGCACAGCAGGAGGCATTTCATAAGCTTTACTGAAGATTTCAAGGATTGGAATATAATGGTGTAGCAGCAGTTCCAATTTCACCTGCAGTAGCAATATATTTTCCAAGAACAAGAGAGAAATTCAGTTAATTCATTTATTTTATTTAAACATTTATATCTCATCCTTCAGCCTACCAGATTTTAGGATGGCTTACCTTGGCACAATAACATGAAAATACTGTATTCCGAAACACAGCCAGAGTAACAGCAGCAGATAAAATACTAAAAGCCACTAGAAGGAGAAACAACAACATTTACAGTGCAACCCTGTGCATGTCTACTCAGAAATAAGTTCCTTAACATCAATGACTTACTCTGGGTGGACTCCAATAGGTCCATAGGTCCATGTGGAACCACCAGGAGTATGCACTCTGAGGTCATCCTTCAATGACCAGACAAGTTAATAAGGGAGAAAGCATTCTCTCAGGGATCCTGGTCCCAAGTTGTTTAGGGCTTTATACACTAGTACCAAAACCTTAAACCTGGCCTGGTAGTGAATAGGCAGCCAGTGCAATTCCCTCAGAAAAAGAGGGAATTTTGCTGTAGCTCTAGCTTGCAGAGTAGCCTTAAGGACAGCCCCACATAGAATGCAGTGAAGTAATCCAGGACTGAGGTTACTAGTTTCTTTACAACTTTGCCCAAGCTGTCCCTGTTCAGGAGAGGCCATAGCTGGCCAAAGCTGTTAAAAGGCACTCTGAGCTGCTATGACCACTTGGGTCTCCAGCAACTGCCATGGCCACTTGGGTCTCCAACCCTAACCCAAGCTAAAAATCTAGTATTTCAAAGGGTGTGCAACCCCATCCAATGAGCCTATCTACCGGAATTAGGAGCCACTCATCCACAGGATCTCCATCTATTGCCAGAATTCAGCTTCAGTTTATTGGCCCTCATCCAGCCCATTAATGAGTCTAGGCACTGATTCAGGACTTGCACCACCAAACCTGATTCAGATGTCTTAGGGAGGTAGAGCTGTGTGTTATCAACATACTCATAGCCTTTGGTTCCAAATCCCCTAATGATCACTCCTACCAGCTTCATATAAATGTTGAACAACATTGGGGACAAGATGGTACCCTGCTGAACCCCGTAACTCAGTTGCCAAGGTGCTGAGGAATATTTTCCCAATGATAAATGCTTTGTAATGCAAAACTGGAGTCAATCTGGGAGGATTCCATGGTCAATGGGTATCAAAAGCCAATGAGAGATGGAGCAGAATTAACAGGGTTACATCCCCCCGTCCCTCTCAGTAAAGAACATCAGGGCAGCCAAGGCTGATTTGGCCCTGTAACGATGTCAAAACCCAGACTGGAATGGGTCTAGATAATCCGTATACTCTAGGGCCTCAGCTAGACCTACAGGTCTAGCACGACGGAGGGGTGAGGATCTTGCGATATTTTTATCGTGAGATCTCCCCCTCTGTTTACATGAGGCACACAACGGCCTCGGATGAGCAGGATGTCGCACCCACCATTTTGTTGTTTTTTTCTTAAAGGGGACGAGCGCACAAGCACTCATGCGCAAAAGGTGAGGTTTTTTATTTTTTACAATTTTTCTTGCTCACCCCACCCCCAATGGGCGCAGAGCTCCTGAGGAGCTCCCGTGTGCTGTTCTCATCTCCTTGTGAGTAACCGCAAGGAGCAGGGACAAACCACAACGCCCGCCCAGATGTTCTGTGGTCTCGGGATAATCCCAAGACCACGGAAAAAGGGGGCTGAAAGGGTAGGGTGATATCCCCGGGGAAATCGTTGTCACATAACATTGTCACATACCATTGGGTCCAAAATGTGTTTCTTCAGCAGTGATCACACTATTGCCTCCTTAAGGAACCACTACTTTCCACAGAGAAGCATTTACCACTCCTTGGACCCACCCAATCATACCCCCTCAGTTAGGTTTCATTAGCCAGGAAGGGCAAAGATTGAGAGGGCATGTGGTTGTTTACATTGCTACGAGCACCTTGTCCACATCATCAAGCTGCAGAGAAATTGAAACTGATCCCACAAAATTGGGCAGATCATGGCGTTGCACACCTTAACTGGAACTGCGCTAACAACAGTATCAGCTGCAGAGACAAGCATTTTTGTCAAAGGCAATGCAAAAAGGTCACCGTGGGTCTTTGAGGGGACCAGGGGCCCATTCACTGGGGAGGGTATTAAAAGCCCCCAAACTACCTGTAACAGCTTCGCTGGATGCAATGGAGCCAGCAAAATAAGCCTTCTTTGTTGCCCACACTACCATGCAATAGACACAGTTAAGCACACAACTCCCTGGCATACCAAGGAGTAGAGTAGGCTCTCTAGCACTGGAGAGGTCAATCAGGTAGTTGATAGTCCTCTGCATCGGCTGGATCATCAGATGTCTCCACTAGAAAAACGCCAAGAGTGTTCAGAAATCCATTGGATTCCATCAGACAATCCAAATGTTTCTCGCACCCCTGTATCAGGGAAGTAACACTGTGAGTTCAAATCTCAGACCAGGAAATGGTCTAACCATTGGGGTTACTTGGAAACACACACACACCCCCAACCGACAATTATTATACTATTCATCTCACTGCTTGGAGCAAAAACCAAATCAAGGAGTTGATCCTGACTGTATGGTCTTTGGTGTTTTTGTATAATTTAAAGGAGTTTGCCCCTTTAAAATTCAGAGAGAGAGAGAGAGAGAGAGAGAGAGAGAGGATGCAGTATAGCTGTACATCCTAGAGACCACCCTCCAGTAGGGCAGAAAACTCAGAATGAACATTTCTGAAGGAATTCTGCTGAAAAGCACAGGAATAGCTCACGGCACTCTGCTATGTAGGCCCTGAATAATTTATATGAAGTTTACGTTGAGCGTATAATATGAAAAAATAATTTTTGATGTGAAAAGGAATTTATTAGAGATTATGTGTTACTAAGGCTTGTGGAAATAATTACAGAGTTACAAGAGTCTTTAGGATTTGAAGTGGGACAGGTCATTTTATGTATGGTTTTCTCCACAGAAATAATGCATTGCAACAACCTGCAGCAAACAAGATACCTTCAATTTGGTTTATTTCTATCCAGGTTTCCTTTCCGGCAGCATTTGTACAGCCTAGGCAGAGGGGTTTGGATAGATGGGTGGGTAGCGAAGTGAAGGATATAATTTTACACTGAGAGAAGAAAGCCTTGCTTGAAATCTGGAAAGGCCTGATATTTTAAGCCCCCCACCCTTGGCCTTCCTGTGCATAGTCACTAAATCTATATACTTCTTTATATTTTAAACAAACATAGCTGTGTTCATTACTCCAGCCCGCATGAGATTCTTCTAAACGACTAACAAATGTGCATGCCTTTTGAAACAAAAAACAGACTTCAGTGTCAGGCTGCCAGTGTTTATTACAATAAACACTGAATTTAAAAAACAACGGCAGCAGCAAAAGAAGAAAATGGATTAACAAAACAAAACAGAACAAAACAAAATCCTTGCCCTATGAAAAAAATCACTGATTTTAATGGCAGATTCCATTGAAAACTCAGTAAGTTTCTTTGGAGTCCTTTTAGCAGGCTTCAGAAAACTTGACCTTCTATCAGTCAGTGCATGGAATTCTTCATATGAATATAAGAGTTTCATGAAACTCTTTGTGCTGATCCTTTTGCACTGGCCAGAAGTATTCAACACTGATGCAAGATCAGGGAATGAAGTAGGATACTGATTGATCCAAGTCCAACCTTTGCACAAGCTCCTTTCAGAGGAATTGCTGTTGAAGATAGGGAGTTGCAGGCAAGCTGTATTCCAAAGTTGTTACCAACTTTGCTCCACACACGTCTTTGTACATGTCTGAAACCTTCTCCATGTTTAGAAACAGAAATGTTTTGGGGTCAAGGGCAATTTAGCTGTAGAGCTGGCCGAGAAACAAGTACATTTAACGAAATACGCAATAGCATGCAGAACTTTAGGAAAGTTACTCTAGGTGACAGAGTGCCCTTGTAAGGTGCTCAAGAGGGAGCAACAGGTCAGAACGTTTCCAGAAAATTAATTTTATTAAGAAGATAACAAAAAGGTAATTTACAAGTTAATGATTGGATACTGTCCCAGAAGAGGAAGGGGTAACGGGAACAAAATGAAGTAGCATTGGGCTGAAGGAGGCTGTGCACTGATGATGCTTCAGTGTTCGGGAAAAGAGGGGGATTGAGCAGGGGTAAGCTGGCTAGAGAGAAAATTGCACCTTTTCTTCCTTTACTCCCAACTTCAAGAGCTTGAAGACTCTGTTAAGCTGAGTTTATCCCAGAAAGATCTCTTCTGAAATCAAACTGCTTGTGGGATCTTTTAGGGTTTCTCTGAATTCAGGGATCTAAGATCAGAGTTCAGTAATAGTCTTAGAAAAACCAAACAATGGAGTGGATCTGGCAATTGGAAGGAAGGATGATTGCTGATTCTTCATCACAAAATGGACTGGATGGATGTGCTGGACTCTTAAGTAGGTGTGTTGCAGCACACAACAAGAGAGATTTTTTTTTATGTCTCACCTTTCATACTACAAGATTTCAGGATGGTTTACCCTGGCATAAAAACATAGAAATACAGTAATCTGAAACAATGCCAAAATAATAACAGCTAAAATACTAAAAGCTGCCAGAAGGACAAAACAACATTTACAGTGCAGTCTTATGCATGGCTACTTAGAAATAAGTTCCTTAAGGTCAATGGGACATACTCCAAGTATAGGATTGCATCCAATGACTTGTATCGAATGTAAGTGTAACAAGTCCCATTCATTTTAGCAGGAGTAGCATTGGATACAAAGTTTAAAATCCCTCGGTGAATTAAAATGTGTTTGCCTGATACCTAAAAGGTAATCATAGAATAGCAGAGCTGGAAGGGGCCTACAAGGCCATCGAGTCCAACCCCCTGCCCATTGCAGGAATCTACCTTAAAGCATACTTGACAGATGGTTGTCCAGCTGCCTCTTGAATGCCTTTAGTGTGGAAGAGGCCACGACCTCCCTAGGCAATTGGTTCCATTGTTGTACTGCTCTAACAGTCAGGAATTTTTTCCTGATGTCCAGCTAATAATGTAGGTGCCAGGTGCTCCCATTGCCTGGGATGCCCTTGCAAAAAAACCCACTTTCCTCTGTCAACATCGACTTCACCGCAGACGGAGGGAGGTACACAAAGAAAACCCATTGCCCCAAAAGCCAGTTAATTTTTTACATATGTGTGCCATGTAACATCTAGTTTTGTCCTGAGTGTTATAGACCTGCTTATATCAGTCTGTCCTGCATACATCATCAAAAGCAAAAATTAGCCAGACAAGTAGTTTTAAAAGCTACATCAACGAATATAAAGAGAGCAGTATTCAGTCATGGCCCTTTAACTTGAAATGAAATTGATAGGTTTTTACATAACGTTTTACCTGGGTGTTTTCTGCACCCCTTGAATAAGTGTCTTTTTTTTCTTATTATGAAAGTTGATTTGCAACGTTTGCTGCTCTACTCACTTGATGAAAAGCATAAAGTCCATCTGTGTGTGCTTATAGATAAAGACTCACCTAAGTGACAGGCTGATAATGAAGACCCTAAACCAGCAATGTTGGACTAAGGCACTGAAAGTCCTTTGCTTGTTTGGATAACCTTGAACAGAAAATTCAGGTGGAGAGGCAGTCTTGTAAAAAAAGATTTTGGAGCGTCTGTTAGGCCTGCAGAGTTCATAGGTAGTTGCTTTTAAAAATGTGGTAGGATGGGTATAGAATCTAATAGCGAAAGCAAGGCCATTGAAAGAGAATGTATTATTAACATGTCTGTGATAGAATGCAATGTTGAAATATCCATGGGCTCTTGACTTGAAGTTTCTACTGATCTCATTAATTATAATTGCTAAAGAATGCTATTTCTTAGTCATACTAATAGGGGATTAATTAGTCACCCTACTGTTATTTTCATCAAAACACTGAAATGAAAGACTGTACGAAGAGGCTCATGCACTTCACTGCTGTATGGAAAATGCATGAACACACTTGAGATGTAATCCTCCAGCTGTTCCATATGTTGAATTTCCATTAGGCTCACAGAGGGGCTGGCTTGTTCAGATGTCATGTTCCAGAAGAATAACCACATTTCTTGGTCATAGCAAAAACAAAATAATGAAGGGTTCTGTTGGACCTTTGGAGGTGAACGTGCTTATTGTGTCACAAACTTTCATAAGCAAGTGCCAACTTTATCTGACACATGAATTGGGCTTGCGCTGACAGGGGAGACACGGTATTGTGTCGAACGCACATCGACATTCATTTTTGAAATGTAAAGAAACAATTCTCTTTTACAAGCGGTTTTAAAGGAAAAATACTACAATCACTATTTTTTATTTTGAAGAGAGAAATCTAAAATTCAGCAACGAGCTCTAAAGGGCTAGGGGATCCTCAGAAGAACATTCTGTATGTTGAGGAGTTGGCATTAATGCCTGGAGCACTTCCTTTCATAGATAAGAACAGGAAGCCTCTGTGAGCATAAGGTTATGGATCAAGCCCATGGTAAGAAAATAATGGTTGTGATGCAAAGATCTGTATCCCTACATTTCCACTATTGAAAGTATTTTTACTATTGAGTGAGAATGTAAGAACCCTTACATTCTTCAGTGAATCCTTATGGGAGCTTCTCCCAACCTAGTACCCTCCAGATGATTTGGACTACAACTCCTATTATGCCCAGCCAATGGCCATGCTGGCTGTGGGTGGTAGGAGTTGTAGTCCAACATATGTGGAACGGATCAGATTGGGGAAGGCTGCCTAATGATAACAAGATTAGGGCAAGTATCTGTCAACTACTTAGGGAAATAAAATCATTGTCATAATTTTGTTTTGAGTTTTAGAATCCTATTAGGAAATGCGAATTAGAAATCCTTTTAGGATTATGAAAAGGTTTTCAGCTGCTTTTTAAAAAAATTATCCAAGGCTTTAGTTATAAGGGGGAAATATCAAAAAATAACAAGTAAACATTTATGAGCAGATACATGTAAAGCATTAAAACTGGGATTTTACTTGTTCATTTGTAGCCTTTGTGTATATGCAAATTCCAGCTATTTGCGTTGCTGTCAAGACACTGGATGCAGACACTAGGTTATTAAGCTAATGTGGAGGAAATTTATCATGAATCAAAATTAACCTGGGAAAGTAATATATATATCTTGCAAAGCTTTCCAGGCAGAAATTCTCCTAACAAGCTCTGAAACTGCACTTGAATTGCCTTTTTGAATGAAATGAGACTCCCTCCTCCTTCACTAATGACCAGCTAGAGTGTAGTTCATGAAAAGAAGGAATGTGTGCAATGAATACTCCATGGGTATATCACACACATGGCAATCAGCAGTGTCAAACACACCACCCATGCTCCTTGGTGAAACAATATGATATGAGACATGTTGCATTCATTATAATAGTTGTGACCTATTTCATTTTTCAGTGCAAATACCTCTCAGACTATAGCACATAGGTGAACTAAGTAGCCATTTTCAAGTTTACTATGTGATTTTACTTTTAAGTTTTTGTAAACATGCATAAATAAATGATACAGAAAGTGTATGTGTGCATGATTTAGTGTTTTTTACAGTACTTGATGAATTTGACCTGAAAAGATCGCAATCTTGCATTTCACAGAGATGGCTTTCCTGCTCCAGGAGTGTTTGTTATGGAGACATCAGGATCTCCAATACTAAGAATATTGAATTCATTGTAATTCACTTATGCTGAAATATTTTGGGGAGTTTGATGCTTGAAAAGCATTTTGTTGGACTCTTAAGAAATGGCAGTGATGCCTGTCCAGCTCCCATTTCAATTAGGAGGAATTAAGTTTAATTTGCCCTGTTTAACTATCTGACAACTGATAAAACAATTGCTTGTTAACTGTTAAACAAAGGGAGTCATTTATCGCTATAATAGTTGTTTATGCCTAGCTTGTAACCTAAAAAAGATTGATGTGCCACTTTACTATGCAAACTCTAAGACATATTTCCAGAACTATAAATCTAATTATCAGCAGTAAGAACTGAATTTTAGGCTAATCTCTGACTGATTTCTTTGAGTATGCTCACATGGTTGTAATTATGGGACCAGCATACTTAGACCAAGTGTTTCTGCCTCAGTTGGTTCCTACCCATCTCCATAGTTGATATGGATGAGTGCAAGACCAGCATGGGCTCTACAGTATGCATTGTTGTCTTCTGACTTTGAGCAAGGGGGGCTCTCCGAAAAAAGGACCCTATCTTTGCCAGGGACCAGAAATCTTTTCAATTTGGGGCAGAAAGGAATTCAACATACAGTGTAATTTTAAAACACAATTTTGTGATCCTTAAATACAGTGTCTATTTAAACAAACAGCTTCTGTGATATAACAAAATTAGATCCTTTTATATATAAGAGTTAAAAAGAAAAGCCTACTGTAATGGTTATTGAAATCAGGAATTCCATTTTGCATTTTCTTGCACTTCTGGCAACTAAATGGCTCTAACATCCTGCAAAATGGAGGGGAGGGGTTTTACCATGAATTGTAGAATTTATCATGAATGGGGTTGTCAGATTGCAACCTGAAAACAGTTCTCTCTCCAACTGCTGCTCATTCTCCAATCTTGATGCCTTGGCTGGACAGCCTTCCTGCTGTGGCTCAAAAGAAGAATTCCATTTGCTTCCTCAGGTGAGCATTTGGAACAGGACAGGAGAAGCCATGGCTGCAATTTTTCTTGCCATAGTGTGGCTGTTAGGGAAAGAATTGTTCATCAGGTATTACATGGTAACCATAATATATTTTCTCATGTATATATATGCCTGCTACCTTGAGTAGCATTATTTATTGCATTTCTATATTTCCAAATAGCTGAAGATAGGACTGATACTAATGTATCCAATAATGTACCAAATAAGAAGTGTGTTTGGAAGTGTAATGATTTTATTAATCAGTAGCGTGTCTGTATAATCACAAACTGAAGCCAAGTGCTGAATGCACCAGCGTTAGTAACCTCTGTAATAACCCAGCTGGGTTCCAGCAATCACAACAACAGGTGGGATCAAACAACAGGTGATTTTATGGGGTAGGTAAACAGGGAGGGTTTCCAGCCACTGAGAGAGTAGCACCCACAAAACAAGTAGATCCAAAATATATTTGTTTTTCAAGTTAAACAGTAGGCCTGCACAGCTTGAACAGTATATTAGCAGGATGGCTAGACAAGGGGGTTGGAGGGCAACGATCTCATGACCTTATGATCGCGAGATTGTCGCCCTTGTCTACATGCAGAGCACAACATCGCGGGCGCCATTTTGGTGGGGGTTTTTTAAAGGAAAAGGTGCACACGAGTGCTCAAATGCAAGGTAAGGTGGTTTTTAAAAACAACAACAACAACAACCTCCCCCCACAGGAGCTCTGTGCCCGGTTCCCGGCTCCTCGCGGTTACTCGCAAGAGCCGGGACAACCCACGACACCCGGCCACTTTCCACAGTCTCAGGATCATCCTGAGCCCGCGGAAAAAGCGGGGGGAAAGGGTAGGGCGATATCCCGGGCCAAGGGAGAGATCATCCCTCCCTGCTTCCTGGATGTCCTGTGCATCATGTGGATGCACAGGGATGATCCCGGGTCGATCACCGGGATATTGCCTGGTCTAGCCATGGCCTAGGTCTTCCTGTTCCAGGGATTTTCCCCAATAGTCCAGAGTTCAGTTTTGTTCCGAACTACCAAAAAGAAGCTTCTTCTTTGCCCTTGACTCCCCACTGGTGCTTCACCAGCCCTTGCAGACCTGCCTCCTAGGCTGTAGTCCCTTTTCTCTCTTTATATATATATATATATATATATATATATATATATATATATATATATATCAGTGTCTCTCCCATTCCTAGCTCTTCTTCTACGCCAGCAGGCAACCTGCAGAGATTCAAGTCACCACAGACGTCTGTTGGGAAATGAAGTTCTAAGACTCCACAGACCCATCACAGAAGCTTTGGGGAGAAATCCTTTTCCTGTGTCACTATCAGATTAAGAACCTGATGGAACCAATTAGCTAACAATCATTAGTTGTGACAGTGCTAGCATGTGATATAATACAATGGAGGCCTGCCTACCAGCAAAGTTTCTTGGAACATCCTAACATTTTTTTTAAAAAAACAAACAAACACTACTTGGTTCACAACATCTCCTGAGAGCTGAAACATTAGGCTCCCCACTCCTTGCCTCCCCTCAAGCTCAGATGCTTTTTATTAGTCTATATAGTCACTTTTGCCAATAAAGAATAATCTTGGGAGCATTGGTCTGGCTCTTGCATAAAACATTTAAGAAAAACAGGCTCAATTTCAGCATTCCTGTGGTAGCAGAACAATGCCTTCTAAAATTTAGATATAAGAAATACTCATTCTAGGACAAGGCTTGTAAAATAAGCAGTTTTAGTGCATATGGTATTCTCAGCAAATAAGTACTCTTAGCATCACATTTAATGAGGTAGTCCTACAAAATTTATTCCTGTACTTACCTCAAGTTGGTCCTACTGAGTTTGTTTAAAAAAAACCTTGCTCTTGTTCAGGCATTAAGTTTAGTGTGCTTAATTCTGATTTACCTGCTGTGGCTTGTATTAAAACTAAAAAGTGAGGACTACGTTTCGGTGGAGTAGTTTGATGGAAAGCCAGAAGTTCAAAAATGTAATAATGTGCAAATCAGCCTATATCTATATCATACCTGTATCATATATGTGTGTGTATACATGTTATCTCTCTCTTACAACACACACACACACACACACAATAAGCACTTAAAAGACATCACAGCAAACACCTCACCATCATGCTGGACCAATTATGCTTAGCCTGCAGTAAAAGATGAACCATTAAAAGAAAAGGGTTTCAGGTTTGTGTAATCCAAGTATCACTGTTTTGACTACCTCTGCTTCTTCTTAAACTCTTACCTCACATTCAACATAACTTGTTTATTCATACAGGTAAGGTCTTCCACAGCGACCACAGATAATGGATTACCTTCCTTATATCCTACCCCACCTTCTTTGTTGTAAATGAAAGATGTCAGTTTCTGACCATTTCTTCTAATAGACTATGCACGGGCCCTGTCCTATCACAATTTATCACGTCCTAATACCTTGTACATTTATTGTAATTAAATGACCAACCAATGCTGACTATTCCTTAAATGCTAAACAAGTAACAGATTTACAGTTTGAACATTCTAAAAAGGCAGGCTCTGACTGAAGCATCATATATACCTTCAAAATATTTTATGGGGCTGTGGTCAGTTGGCCCAAATGCCATCTTTTGAGGCAGGGCTCCTGCAGCTTTAACTGTTGTGATGAAGAGGTAATTTTGCCAGGTGCTGCATGCATACGAGTGACACCTGCTGAAATTCCCCTTTTCTATGTAACTGTTAAAGATACAGGATCCTGTGCTCCTTTCCATCTGGTCACCCCACTGTAGAAGATGTTGACAGACCTGCATTCTTAACATAATGTCTAATTGCAAATGGATTTTAAATTCTCACTTAGGTTAACACAGAGAGAGAGAGAGAGAGAGAGAGAGAGTAAGGACAAGAAGAGAAGGAAGGGCTGCTGCTTTGGTACAGCAGTGAAACAAAGTTTCGGTTGTGTGGTTTGCTTTTTTGCTTTTTTTTTTGTCTCAGGAATCAGGAGGGGCAGTTCAATCCTAGAATGAAGTGCTGATGGACAATGGCCTTTCTAGGGAGGTGGTGGAACTGTTGGATGAAAACGGAATTTAAGGAATACTAAAGGAGGATAAGGAGATTGAAGAAGGTGAAAGAATTCTTTGTGTCTGTCTTTACTGCAGGAGATATGTGACAGATAGTTGTGCCAGAACTGACACTTTCAGGAAGGAAGTCTGAGGAACTTAGGGGACAAGAAATGGAGATCTAGAACTTATTGACAAATAGAAAGTAAACAAATCACCAATTCAGATGGTATCCTTCTTGAAGTTTCCTAAAGTATTCAAATGTGAAATTGTCGGTCTTCTTAAAAGATATGTAACATATCTCTAAGATTGGCCTTTGTACCAGGGAATTGGAAAGTGGTTAATGTAACACCAATTTCAAAAATAATTCTAGAGGGATAGCCTTATTACTGTGTTGCAGCAAAACCAATGAAGAGTCTCCTGGCACCTTGAAGATTTAATGGTTTAAGATTATAATGGCTTAAGCTTTTGAGGATTGTAGTCCACTTTAGCAGATGCATGAAGTATCCTGGGGTGGAGGGAAGTAAACAGTGAGGTTAGAGAGTCTCCAGGAAATTACAGATTGGATAGCCTAACATCAGCTTCAAATAAATTGGTGGCTATTATTATTAATGATTAAATTATCAAGCATATAGAGGGCCATGTCTTGCTGAAGTAGAGTTAACATGGCTTTTGCAAAGGTAAATCCTGGCCATAGACCGGGCGAAATCCCTGGGTGATCCCCGGGATCGTCCCTGTGCATTCACATGACGCACAAGGGATCAAGGGGATCTTGCAATAAAACCATCGCGAGATCTTCACCCCTCTGTCGCGGACTAACAGGTAGGACTAGCTAAGGCCCCTGACTCACTAACCTAGACGTTGCCTCCAGTATCAGAGGCAATATGTCTCTGTATACCAGTTGCTAGGAACCATGAGCAGGAAGGTGCCATTGCACTCATGGCTTATTTTGAGGGCTTCCTACTGTAGGAACTTGATTGCCTTCAGTCTGATCTAGCAGAGCTCTTCTTATGTACCTGCTTTAAGGTTTTAAAGAATAAATTGGTGGAAAGACCTTTGTTGGAATTCTTAGACACATGTCCTGTCTTGGGGCAGTTGATTGGATTGGGAAATCCATGGTATCCCTTCCAGTTGTGTAATACATTATGGCTATTTGATGTTCTTTACATTGGCGGGCTGTGGAGTGGTGGCTATAGTTTAAGGGTGATGGCAAATGGACGTTTTAAAATGTAGCAAAAGTGGTTTAGACACACGCTAACTGCATTCCTAGGCATTAGCTTTCAGGGCAGAGCATGCGTGTTCAGACCACTTTCACCACACTTAAAGTAAATGTCTGTCTTCACCCTCAGATATGCTGTTGGGATTTTAAGGCCTAGCATCTGTATAAGACCTGGCTATATTCCAGGCCAGTTACTGGGATCTGAGCATAGGGATTGTCTGCATTGAGACACCACCCACTGTTTGAGGATCTTGCCTTTATGCCTCAAGTCAGCGGGTGATTGTGCATTTGCTGTGGTATGCATGTCCCACAATTGTTGAACTCTCTCTGCCTTAAGATCTGTATCTGTTTCTCTAGTGCTGTCTTTAAAAAAAGCTTGGAAACACTGGAGTTCTCTGCTTTTGTGTATCATGCCTTCAATTGTCTTTTTCTTTTAAAATAAATAAATAAATTGTAGGTGATTTCATTCTTCAATGTAACCAGTATAAGTGCTGCTTTTATTTGATTGCATTTTGTAAAAGTGCCCCAGGCAACAGCTGGTACAGAACACTATATATAAATAGAATTATTTCTGTTACTCACATTGGCTCTCAGTTGTGTGTTTCCATTTATAATGTCTAGCGGCTCACATAGCTAAAACACAACAGTGCCAGAGTAGCTAACTCTGTAATCCTATACATGCCTTCTCAGAAGTAAGTACTCTATAAGTACCCAGAAGTAAGTGCCCAGGTAAGTGGGTATAGGATTGCAGCCTAAGTAAATAAAATTTTGACGTAATGCTTCTAGCAAGAATATTTAGGTGAATAAAATGATGATGGGTCAAGGTCTGTCATGAACCATTTTCAGATGGAGAAAACTCTAGGGAACCATACAGTCAGATTAAAAAAATTAGGATAGAACTACTCAAAGATCTTTTTATGTGGTTTGATTTACGTTGTTCTTTCTCTTTGAGGGAAAGGAGGGGTTGTAGTGGAGAAGATGACTTGGGGTTGTCCATTCAGAAACACTTCTGCCATCTCAGGTATTTGCAAGTTGTGCCTTGAAGTTTGTCAGCCGAAGACCTGGTTTCAGTATTCACCTCCACTAATGGGAATTAAGTCCAAATTGTGACCACATGCTCAACTTTTATTACTGAAGTCAGAATCGGGAAACATGCTGGAGGAAATTGGATCAGAACTGTTCAGTGAAATGTTTCCAGCCTTCTGATGATCAGGTTCCAAGAAAAGATAATTCAAGTTTCATAAATTTGGACCAGCTGCTTTTCTTTAAAATAGCATAATATTTTCCTTCAGAAATGGGACAGGCATCTTAACGTGGTGAAGAATACATTGTGTGCGCGCACACACACACATATTGAACAGCTGCTTTTTATCTTCATATTTCTTAGTTTGAGAAATCATTGGGATAAGGCCTTCTTCAATTGAATGTTCCCAATAATTGATACTGTGCTATGAAAAAAACCCTGCTTGTTTAACCATAAATAAGGAACGTAAATTAGAAGCCCACAAGTCATTACAAGGGAAGGGAGAGACAGAAAGGAGGAGAAAATGAAATCCCTCCCTCTTCCTTCCTTTATGGAAATGTCTTCCCCTGTGGTAAATTGTGATTAGAACTGTCTCCCAGAACAACTGTGATGCCAACTTGTTTACTACATTCAGATCCCTCCTCAAAACCCACCTTATCCATGAAAACATGCCGTACTGTAACTAAGTTAATGTGTGTCATTTCAAGAACTCCATATAGCTCTCCTGTCCTCTTGTATTATCTCATGCAAAGTGTGAAGTGTAGTACACACTGATTGCACTATAGAAACAATGATAATGATTATGATAACAAAATGAACCTACATTTTTAAATGGATACTGTTGTTTTTATACTGTTTTTTATGTGTGTGTGTGTGTTTTTTAAAATTGTATACTTTTAATGTTTACTATTTTTAAATGTTGTAAACCGCCCAGAGAGCTTCGGCTGTGGGGCGGTATATAAATGTAATTAAATAAATAAATAAATAATAATACCCGTACACTGCGCTCAACATCTAAGGTCCTCCTCCAAGTGCCTACTCCGAGGGAAGTTCGGAGGATGGCAACAAGGGAGAGGGCCTTTTCGGTGGTGGCCCCCTGACTGTGGAATGATCTCCCCGATGAGGCTCGCCTGGTGCCAACACTGTAATCATTTAAGCGCCAGGTCAAGACTTTTCTCTTCTCCCAGGCTTTTAACACCATTTAACAACGCTAAGTTTGTTTTTTAATGGACCCCCAGAACAGTTGTTTTTAAATGGTTACTGTTGTTTTTATACTGTTGTTCTTATGTTTTTAATTTTGTATACTTTTAATGTTTACTGTTTTTAACTTTTGTAAACCGCCCAGAGAGCTTCAGCTATGGGGCGGTATATAAATGTAACAAACAAACAAACAAACAAATAAATAAATAAAATATAGGGGAAGGATGTGGCAGATGCTCAAGCTGACCTCTGCTCCAATGATTGCATGCTCAGATGTCCCTCTACCCCAAGCAATTCCAGTGGCTTAAGTTTGGGAAGGGATGGAACATACAAATTCCTACCCCTGTAAAGAGTTCCATGATAAGCTGGGAATAGAAGTTTCCTGAGGGGTCCAGAAATGGCAGGTCTCAATATGTCAGAGCTACGGGGAGTTGAAGTCAGGGCACACAAATTGATATAGGCCGTAGCTAGACCTAAGGTTTATCCCAGGATCATCCCAGGTTCATCCCTGCCTGAGCACTGGATGCCCTGTGTGGCACTTAGATGAACAGGTTGACCCCAGGACAATCCTTGGATAAACCTTAAGTCTAGCTACGGCCATAGTATGGGAAAAGAAGATGTATGACTTTGAGGATAGACCCAGCCAGATAAAGGGAAGTTGCAGTGACTGTACAATGTTCTGGGCCTTCTCTAGGAGACTTCCAGACCTTCTAGATCAGTCGTTCCCAACCGTATGCCCTCTAGATGTGTTGCACAATAATTCCGAACATTTATATACAAGGTGGCCATCCTGGATAGGGATAATGAGAATTGTAGTCCAACACATCTGGACGGCACCAGGTTGGGGGAGCCTATTCTAAACTTTCCTCCTCAACCCTGGTGAGAGAATGAGTTCACCATCACCACCTTAGTGCTGTTGCTTAATGTCTAGATGTTGGCAACTGAAACCTCACTAGATAAGCCTGTGGTCCGACTCTATTCTGTCATTTCTGACAGGATTTTCAGTGCAGCACTAGTAGAAATGTGATGGACAGGGCACAAGTTGCCAAAGCTTTAATAAACATTGGGCTTTTCTATTGTGTGCTCATCATTCACTACTCACGGTTGTGTACAGGTTCTTTAGACAAGGATGTAATCCTCCAGTTTACTTTCAGTGAGGTGTTTTGTTGTTTTTAAGAGCAGGGAAAATGCGACATTTAATTGCTAAAGCGAAAGAAACCTTTTATCTCGTGTGTATTTGCACTATTCCACTATACCACAGTATAGAAGTTATATAGCGGAAAAGGAAACGCTCCTCGTGTAATGTTCAGATCTCAATTCTGCAACAAAACCAAAAGTAGATATAGAGGAATAACAGCTGGTGAACAGCCTTGTCTAGAAAACCTCAGTTTCTTTTCCCATGATCCCCATCCATTAGTATTCTGCCGGTGTCCTTCCCACTCTGTTCTCTGGCTGAAACCCTTGGGTACGGTCTAGGATGTGGCACAGGGGGCTTACGTGAAGAGTGGAGAAGTCTAAGGTCCGTACTCATGTTCTGATGGATGTCTATCTTGATGTGTAACCATTATTGGTAGAATGAAATGAAGCCTTTAGCTTAACTTACCCCCTGGGGTTTCTCTTTGCGACTTTGTTCCAGTGCCATAGTTCTGCTCCACATTGAGATATAGGCATGAATGAATGGGATGATGAAATGATACATCTTATGATCAAGCCCAGTCTTTGCTGCCCCACCCATTTTCTAGAGGGCCAGGAGCAAGTGAAGTTTCTCAGACACTGTGCTTTATTAGTTATTTATACAGTTCTGTCAATGTACTCAGTGCTTTGTAGAATTTCATGATGGGGAGAGGGGAGCAAAGGAGATTACAATCTAGAATTGACAGAGAAAGCAAGAGATGATATGATGTGCTTAGGTCTTACTGCAGGAAGTGTATGTGTGGCAATTACATTAATCACAGCTGTAGGATGTGCATGTGTGGATTGTGGGTTACATCAGTCGTTGACCACCTACTGTTCTGTCTCAGCCCTGACCTACAGATTGGGGATAATATTACTGATCAACCTTAAAGGGTTATTGTAAAGATTACTTAGATACGTTATATGAAGCACGTTGAACATTTGAAAGCTACAATATAAATATGAAGCCTTTTTTTAAAAAAAACCCTTTGCTTGAATCTGCTCATGTTGCACTTATAATTGCAATGATGTCACAATGAGGTATGATGTCACAGTAGGTTATACCTTGCCTTCTGTGCTTTAGGTTCAAGTAAGGAACTCTACAGATACTTCTATAATTTGACTGGAGATTGGGAAAGTAAAGCAAACTGAGAGAGGACTGTGGGCCCCCTCTGCTCAGTGAGTTGATTATGCTGCTTGGAGACAGGTGTTATATGAACAATTCTGAATGTAGTGGGGTGGGGTGGCTGTATTTTTCAAAAAGAAACTCGACCTAACTTCCTCTTACTGACTCTACAAACAGCTGTGTGTACATGTCTCAAGCACTAATAACATCCCTTGCATTTTGCACAGCATTTTGGCTTCCACTTACATCCGTTTCCTTGAAATTGAACAGGATAGTAAGAGGATTCTCTAGTACTGCTAGATGCTTCTATATAGACTTGACAATTGTGCTATTTGACCAAGCTAAGATAAGTGCAGGGCTTTCTGGCAGCGACCCTGTCACATCTGTGTACTACAGTGCTTCATTTCTGAAACAAGATGCCCTTGAATTCAATCCGCACTTGACTAGAACTTCTATGCCCTTGTTCCAGATGTGTGGGATGTGGTTGCTCAAGTGTGTAGGAAATGCACTGTACAGGTGCTCAAGGCCATCCTCCATTTTACTGTTACTTCACATATTCCTGGAATTTAAAATAGGTTCTGGGACTGGGCCCTGGCAAGCAGTGTTCTGTTACACCTTGTATTATGCTGGAGTAGGAGTGGGAGTAAAGAGGGGGGGTATTTAAAATATGTTTAGAGAGCAGCAGGAAGTCATGCCATATAACTTTTTTCTTTGGAAGTTCGTTATTGGTTGCAGTGTACAATTCCTCTAGGGCTGCCACCTTCTCAGCGGCTACATGGACGGGCTCCCGGAGGCTCCCATTATGGTCCTTTGTTGAGCCCTTTGGCTCTAGAGTTGATTTTGCTTTTAGGACTGTGCTGCTTTGTTAGTTCAGGTTGTTGTTGTCATTTTGTGGTATTGTTTTAGTGTTTGTCATCTTTATTTTGCTGAATTTGTATTTTTTACTGTATCTTTGCTTCTCTGAGGGTTGTGAATATCATATCCAGGTCCGGGCCCGATTTTGTGAACCGCCCAGAGAGCTCCGGCTATTGGGCGGTATAGAAATGTAATAAATAAATAAATATATTATAAGTATTCTGCTTGGGCCAAAGACAGCGAGAATGTCCCAGACGATTCTCCAGGGTCTCAGGCAGAAGGCTTTCCAGCCCTGCCACTTAAAATCCTGTAACAGGAGATGCCATGGATTGTTCAGGGCGCCATATGCCTGCAAACCATCTGCTCTGCCACTGAAAAGTGTGATCTAGGTGACCCTGCTGAAATAAACAGGGGATTTTTTTTTTTGCTTTGTCTTGGGTTTTTTTACCAGCTAACAGTGGGAGGAGATCTCAAAAAAATTTCTCTGGTTAATACAACTGTATATGTATCTCTGGCCCACGTCCAAAAAGCAGCCTCTTTCATCACACTGAAATGTGAAACCTCCCATTCGAGTTCATGTCAGTTACTAGTCCTCCCCTAATGAGCAGACCCACGAGGCCACAATTAACTTATGGGCATGGTGCCATAGCACACAAAGATAGCCAGCAAAGGAAAGCAATACTTGACCCGCTGCAATTAAAAGATGACTTTGATGAGAAAAGTAAAAACACCAGGCAGCAGTGACATGGTAAGACCTGTAGCATTCAAAGACTAGAAGGCATGTTACAGACAGCAGCTCGCTGGGCACTTGCTCACACCATTCTCGATACACTGCAGCATCAATATACGCAGCACTTCTTGCCAGCTCCGCTAGAAATGAAACTGATGGTCTGAAAACTAAAGGTGTGATTTGTGAACCACCCACTACGTTGCTTTCCCTTCCAGCATCAAAAGGTTCCTGCAGTGGAGATGCAAGTGGTCACCATCCTGGACCAACAGTGGCCACTGGGATTGTTCTGGGGAACTTATGAAGGCAACAGCCCTTCCTTGCATTGAACATAGCATCTGGACTTCATGGGTCCAGATACTTTCTATATTGCCTCTGAACATGGAGGATCTAGATAGCTGTTACTGCTCATTGGCGTATATTCCCTCAAGAGTTTATCTTTGCCCTTTTAAAAGATATACTAGCTTGTGGTCAGGGCTACATCTTGTGGTGTTGAACTTTGTGACTTGAGCTGTCATATCTTCAAATATTGAAGCTTTTAGGTAAACATTGATCTAGGCGGTAGAGAATGAACCTGCCCCATCCTTCATATAAATAGTTTTATGTCTTCCATAGTTATGTTTATTTTCTACTTCTGCCTGCTTCTTTTATGCTGTCGTTGAATGCTCCTTTGAGCTTCATAGAGCTTGCCTTCATCCCATGGAGTCCCGCTTTCTGCGTTTTCTGATCTTCTGTCGGAATCGTGCCAGCTACTTAGCTTTGTTTTGACTTAATTGCATGTGGGGAGGCTCATGATGACAAATGAAGGGAACCCCAGTTAATAGCAGTGGGGATAAAAAGTCTAAAGGCAGCCAAACACAGAAGCCTCCTGGAGCCCTGCTGCTCCTCTTGACAGCTGATGCAGAGATTTTTCAAGGTACATCTCGGGCACAAAGCCATCTAGGGCAAAATCCCTTACTTGCCTTCAGGGAGTATATTTATACTGTTCTCCATGGACAATGAAAATTGCGATGTTGGCTAAACTCATAGACTCTGCAAGGATGGTGGATTAAATAGCTAGATAATTGGCAGTGCAGCCGTAAATGTGATACTGCCTACCTTTAGAAAAAAAACATGGGTTTCTATAACAGAAAAATCAGTTCACATGATTTCCCCTATCTGAAAATTAGCTGTGGCCTGATATCAGCTGTGCATATACCTGCTGATGCAGAAGAAAACATGTGCGCGAAGCAGGCTTTGCCCAAATGCCGCCCTTGCTCTGCCACATTTCTTGTAGCAGCCAGAATCTTACACAGAAACTGCCTCAGCCGCATCTGCGTATGGCCTAGATTGTTCTAATGTTTCTCACCCAAGCTGCATTCCCTAGGTGGACTGCAGCTGTTCTTGTGCAAGGGAAATTGACGGTGTGAACCAGGCCACATAGCTTTGAGCAGAGGAGAAACGGCATAAATTAAAACATCGTGGTTTCCTCGTGCATGAGAAAACCTGCATTTTCCTTCCTGAGCAGCTGACCAAGCATTCACTAGCACGATTGCCAGTAGAGTCGCTTTTGGATTTTGAACCATATCCTGTGTTTCTTGGAGGCTTTAGTTGTAACTGTCCTCAGGCCCTTGATGTTGTTATCTCTTAAAATGTCACCACTTTTACAGAGTGAAATGTCCCATGCCATGATGGGGAGACAGGAGCCGATTCTGTCTTCTAGTCCTTACTCTTGACCCTCACTGCTTCCTTGTTAGGAACAAGCGGCTGCCAAAAACAGGCCTTTTTGTTGTCGTTAAAGCACATCTAAGAATGGAACTGTGTTAAGAGTACACAGGGCCGTGGTTCTGCTCTGTCTCTCTCTTTCCCCTCACCCCTCCGGGGGCAGCAACGTCTCTGGACGTGCTCAGCTGCTGTAATAAGATCTCCCTGCTGCTGGCTGCTGTGGGCCTTGTTTGTCTTGGCACTTCATTCTCTGAGGCACTTTAAAACAGAGAGCCAGTCAGAGAACGGTTTGGGTTATTGCTTTGCCTCTTCTCCCTTCTTGAAATAGTTTTGGAAATAAAATGGCGATGTTATCTTTGAGATGCTTCCATTTCCAGCAGTGAATTAGGGATTTTGGAGTTAGGCTTGTGTTAAACATGCAGAAGAGTTGCACGCTTGACACGCGCATACCTAGTATAAAAGTCCATTTTGGGCAACACCGTGATTCCCAATAGATTAGATGGTGCATAGAAAAGAATAAAAGGGTGTTTTGAACTCATGCTCCCCCCCAATTAGATGTAGTTATTTGGAAAGAGCCATTTATTGGAAGGTTATTGTGATGGAAAAGCCATTCAAATGTTTAGTTTGATTATTTTAATTTATAGCCTGACAAATCTTGACATTTCCTTTAACTAATTTACGGTGATGCTAAACTGCTGCCCATCAACAGCCTCTGGGACCTCCTTTACTGAAACAAGCAAAACTATTCACTTGTTCTTCAAAAGCAGCCTCCAAAACCCATTGCAAGGTCCCGCTCTTCCACACATCTCGATAAATATAACTTCTAACAGCAAGGCCCCAGAAAGATCTAACAGAATCAAGGATCAAGGATGCTAACAGTGTGTTCAAAGCTGCTGCACCACTTTACACAAGATAAATTAGCTGCATGGGTATCACTTCCATGTAGGAAACTTGCACATCTCTTGTGTGTGATCATGACACACATACCTATCACTTGCTGCAGGAATCACAGTGAAATAAGTGCATGTGCTCAGAAACAGTCAGTTGGCCTGTGGGACTTGAATTCTTGGGTACCTTCACATCTACTTTCCTGAACCTGATCCGAGATCAGCCTGCTTGTTAACAAAAACAAATGGGTGTCATTTCTAATGGAGCAACCTCCTACCTATTTTTCTGGTCTATTGTGTAAACTGGAAGCCACGTAATTTAAACAGAAACATGTCCATGTTTTTACCCATTTATCTCAGTATTTGTTATCTTCCTTTTTATCCCCCCCCCCCAATGGCTGCTGGCTGTTTAAACAAAACTTGTCAATATTTACTCACTCAATTAGTAGGGCTTTGTCTTTAGTCAGTATAGTTGTGTTTGATTGGTATCCTTTTCAGTTCTCCTATTCTTATGTTGGCCTAGGAATGGGTGAGAATTTTGTTTCAGTTCGATTTTAATGAAAATTTACCAAAATATCAAAAACTTTTTATATTTCGGACACAAATAACTTGAGTTTTAAGGACTTGAGTCTCAAGTTTTTTAAAAATTGAATGTGGAAGAAACCAAAACTGAAAGATTCATCCATCCAGGTGCAGAGCTTTGAGTGCTTTCCTCTTAAAAGTCTAGGCGTGAGTCTCTGGGTTCATCTACGCCAAGCAAGATATTCCACTATGAAAGCAGTATGAAAGCGGTATATAAAAGGCAGGAGCCACACTACTGCTTTATAGTGGTATTGAAGTGCATTGCAGGAGCCATTCTATCGCTGTATAGTGGTACTGAAGTGCACTGACAACTGTTGGAGCCCATGACACATCTAGATCAAACAGGATATAACACTATGAAAGCGGTATGTGGTATGTGTCAATGGACCGCAACAGTTGTCGTGCACTTCAATACCACTATAAAGCAGTAGTGTGGCTTCTGCCTTTTTTATAACACTTTCATACCGCTTTCATAGTGGAATATCCTGCTTGGTGTAGATGAGCCCTTAGTGTATTCTGCCATAGTAGTGCTGAACTGGGTTTGCATCGCTTTTTTTCTGACAAGCTCCTCTTCTTTAAAAGTTGTATATTGACTGGTGCAGATAGGTGAAAACTTTGTTTCTGTTCATTTTTTAATAAGAATTTACTAAAACCCATAACATTTTCATATTCAGGAGAGAAAGAAATTGATTTTTTTTAAAATGGCTGCAGCAGAAAGCAAAACTAGTAGATACTTGCATCCCAAATATTGGCTATCTAAGGTGCAAACTGTTGATGACTATGCATGTAGAGGCCTCATAGAGATGCATGCAGGTGCAACATCACAGTGTCTGTCTGGAGACAACTGGGCTACTTCTGCACCCTCTCAGTTACAGCTTAGCAGTGGCATCAAGGAAGTGCACCCTGTCTGTCCCAGTCAAAATGCTTGATGGCTCTTGAGCACAAGTCGCACAGAGTCATTACTAGTTTACTAGCTCTGAATGCTTTTTTCATTTTCTTTAAAAAGAATGTTAACATAGAATCAAAAGATGAAATCATGATGCTCCTTTATGCAATGCAATTGTCCAGTAAGTATCAATATTGAAAGCCTACTGGTTTTATGATCCTTTGTTAAGATACTGATTATTTGTTCTCCAATCCTCAGGGCTGTAAATGTGGGGATCATTGCTTTAAGATGCCAAAAGGGATGCCTTATGGCCAGTTTGGCAAAGGAAGTGGAAGGTTCTTGTTCTGGAAATATGTAATGGGATTTAGAGCTCTTCTCATCACTGTCGTCATCATCATCACCATCGTCAAATTGAGCCATTATGGGTTGTATCCAAATATGTGGTTTGTAAAATAAAATGCTATAAATTGCTCACGGAACACAGTCGTAAACTTAAGTTTCTTTGACAACCTCAGCAGAAGGTAGAAACATTATGCTGTTCATTATTAAACCAAAGCTGGACCTAGGGCTAGACTAGACGTCAGAGACACACATGTGTGGAACAATAGCCGGATGGCCCTATTTTATCCAGAAGGCTGTTTTGGAGTGAACAGTTAGCAGCAAGGGTAAGGAGTTGCTTAACTTCATCCATAGCCACCATTTACCTGCTCCAAACTACACGTCCCTCCCCATTGCTTCTCCACCTGCAGGAATTCAAATGCACATTTTGATTCTCCTGTGGGGAGAGCATCTTGGGTGGTTAATTTAGAGCAGGGATACCGCAATGTTTGCTCCTTCCTGCTGCTGCTTTTCCTCCCTCCCGAAGTGTCCTTTGAAAGACAAAAAGGACCATTGCGATCTTTATCTAATTTGGCCATCTGCCTGGTCAGTGCCTAGATGGAAACGACTACATTAGATCCTCAGAAGCACTCAGCTTACAACTGAATGCAGACCCACACAGCTTACAACTATCCATATATTATGGCTTCCCAGGCACTTGAGAATGCACCTTTTCCCCCCCCTTGCACTCCCCAAGCAGGAAAAAAAATCACCTCTAGTGATTTAGATTCCTAGCAGATCTTCATATATAGCAAATGGTCTGCATTATGGGTCTGTGGTTGCACTAGCAGAAACTAGGTTATAAACTATGCACAAGGGGAGAATCCAACTGAAATGTTCCTTGCACAACCATTTATAAGTGTGGGGCAATATGCTCCGCTAGCGCACACTCTGCCAATCCAATGTGCAAGGCCTTGCACAACTGAAAGGTTTGGCAGAGCTCCACTAGCGCTGTTTGAGTTCGTGGAATGGCACTACTGGATACTGCCCATGGCATATTGCAGGTTTTTGTAAGTTTCAGTGGTTTTTGATGTCGCTCCTAGATATATCATTTTGTGATTTTATTTTATTTTTAGATAAAAGGAAATGCAACAGCATTCACTGCTCCAGCCCTGTTGAATAAGAACCTCTTAACCTGTGCCATCAAACTGGCATATTTTATCGTAATGTAATTGCCGGGGTGTTAATGTGGGCCAATGTCAATGTAAAGCAGACAACCTGCAGGATTCTGCATTGACAGATGATAAGGAGGGACTCTGCAAAGATTTACATTACTGCATATTGGGATGAGTTTGAACTAATACCTGTGCTGTTTATGGGCCTTTGGAGCCAGAGCAGGAAATAAATGCAGGCATGTGTATTTCATTAGTAAAACAATAATGTTAATATTTTGTGTCCCTGTTTAATTTAATAGAAAACAGAATACTTACATAGTGAACGGTTGTCATTATGAGAAATGAGTTATGTGCCAAAATCAGTTAGAAAGTCTTTCTGTGGCATAAGGCCTAAGGGTAGGAGTGTAATGTGGGCAATACATATTTGTGTTTATTAAACAGAATTTTTTTAAAAAGCCCAAAACAGAGCATGAGCTTCAGCTATATGCTAGTTTGTCTAAACCAATCATATTGACGGGATCATATCAAGATTACAGCACGTAATGTAGACCTGTCAGTGACACCACTATGGTTATCCTGGCTGGGGCAGAAAATGGCATGAGAGGGCATTGAGGGGTGACAACTGGTATCCCCAACCGCATTAGAAAGTTTATTTATTTATTTATTTATTTATTTATTACATTTCTATACCGCCCAGTAGCCGAAGCTCTCTGGGCGGTTCACAAAAATTAAAATCATAGTAAGACAATCAACAGGTTAAAAGCACAAATACACAATACAATATAAAAAGCACAACCAGAATAAAAGGTTGCATGAGGATGACTCATGTGGACTGGCTCTCCTCTAGACTTAACCGCCAATGAATGTTCCAAGATTGATCTCAACGTTCCTGGAGACATGCTGGCTTTTATTGCTTAAGTCATATTCATACTTTTCTTTATTTTCTTTCATCTGCACTGGCTGTTTACCCATAATTACTTCAATACCAAAGCCTACACACACTGATATTCCTCTTCTTCTTAAGACCATCACTCTTCATTCTGTGATGGATTCTGAAGCTGCTTCCAGAGAATAGGAGGCAGAAATCCAGAACATCACGAAGGCTCACAGTATTCATGCCTCCATCTTGTTTCTCCTCTTCCACTTTTTATATATAGGACCAGCCCAAGACATTTTGCTGCCTGTACAATTCCATGTACAGAAACTGACTAGACTGGCAGTCATACTTCTAACACTGGCAAGGACACTGCATCTGGGGGCAGCATGGTAATTTATGGTGCCCAGGGCAGGATGTGTGACATACACTGCTCCAAATAATGGGAATGGCCAAGGGGATTGCTGCTGCCCCCGCCACATCACTTACCAATCACTGCCTGAGGCAGCTGCCTCCATATCTATCTATCTATCTATCTATCTATCTATCTATCTGTCTGTCTGTCTGTCTGTCTGTCTGTCTGTCTATCTATCTATCTATCTGTCTATCTATCTGCCATTTTAAGTCAGTATTGCCTACTGCCTGATCATTTTAACTGGAGAAGCCAAAGATTGAAACTAGCCCTTCTATGTGTAAAACACATGCTCTGGGACTGTACCATGCTTCTAGCTGGCCTCCTTACTCTTACAGGGTTCATAAGTGAGGCCAAATTTGATGTCCACCCAATTTCTTTGTAATGGAGACATATTTTTAACAACCCATTATCTAATTAGTGGTATTCTCATTGTTGTGGAAGCTTTCTTTCCATTGACAGCTACTTTTAGCTACCTTAAGCTGTTTTAGAGTTTGCTTCAAACAACCATGTGATAATGGAAGTCACATAAATAACTTGGTTCTAAATCCAAGTCACTGGAGATCCTGAATTCCTGTTAGTCAACTAACTACAAAGAGAGAGTTGATCAAGTAGTATTGCCAACCAGCCATGATTGCTCTGGACTGTTCAGGAATAATATAAGTAGGCTTGGACACCCATTGTCCCAGGACTTGAGATATGATTGGAAATAGAAATATATTTGTGCCTTCAGCTGAGGAATAAATAATAGGATGGTATGCTGTGTGCATATGTAAATTTAATGCCCCCAAAAGATAGTGTTTATTTAGTCATCAGAGAGGGGGCAGTGTCACGTGGGTAGTGCTGGGCCAAAACTCCCATCATTACCTTTGTAGTCCTTCCCTTGGCTTCCCTGATGAACCAGCTGTTGAAACAGTTCTTGGCAGCTGGGAATGTTTTGGCCCGCTGTGCCAAGTCCAGATTTTAGGTTCTAAGAAGTTCCGAGAACTCTGCTGACAAGTGGGTGTACATCGGTGATCACTCTGGATTAATTAGGTCCTGAACAGTTTAGAACAGATAAGCATTTAAAATGTTACAAGAAATTACCAATATGATATGGAACGAGAAGAGAGGTTTGTTTAAGCTGCAAGCCTATGCACACTTTTCCAGGAATAAGCCCTATTGAACTCAATGGGGCTTCCTTCTTAGTAGACACTGTTAGAATGTTAAAAACAGCTGCACAGGTTACGACAGTTCCCTCTGAGTTGGGCCACTGACAGTGGTGTTGCCATACACTTTTTCACCCTATGACACTGTAAAGGTGTTGTAGCAAACTTACCTTCTCCATTTCTTTTCCTGATTTCTTACTTGTAGAGAGCAATGGTAACCCCCCAAAAGGGAGGTGCATTAAAGTGGTCTTGTTCTTCCCTGAAATCCTGAGATTTTTCTGAATTCATCATTCTTCCCCCACCTCTGCAACCCAGCACAATTCCAATTTGCAATATTCCAGGGGACCTGTATGTGGTTGTTTGGGGAATGAGGGTAGGGGACCTGGTTTAATTCTTTATATAAACATGCAACCACACTTGTGGAACATTGACATAGGCTGCTTGCTCTGGAAGTTGTTAATTTGCACAGAAGACTGTAGGTTAAATGGAATTCCCAAGAAAGACAAACCCAACTGGGCTTCACGTTCCAAATATTCAGCTGTGTGACCATGTCCCCACTTCAGCCTGGGGATTTAAATGAGCAGCAGCCATTCTCCTGGCAGATGCCGGAGACAGGCCAGATGCTGTTGTTTCAGGAACAGAAATATCCTACAAAGAAGGGACCTGCCCCAAAGGAATGGAATGGTTAGTGGAGAGATGTCAGATTTCACGCTGTAGCTACTGTTTATAGCTCTGGTTACTGATGTGAGGCCGAGGCTGGAAGATGTAGCTTTTAAGCAGGACCTTTCCAAATAACGACGGCCGTCATAGATATGTGATTCCGACGTGGTGAGTCAAATAGATACGCGATTCTCACATGGTAGCTTTGAAGGACAACATGGCACAAGGGACTGGGAGATGATTTCAATGTCAGGTTGTTGGTGTATAAAAAGACTAGTCCTCTGGAAATAAAAATATCAATGTGTTTCATAGGAAAAAGGAATCACAAGCCTAGTACAGAGCCGATTACACATGACATTAATCACATGATTTGCACTTGTGTTCATGATTTTTCTTTTAGATATGGGTCTAAAATATGGAGAGGGAAAGGAATCCAGGTTGGGACCTTGGCGTGAGGAGGAGAGGGCTTTAGCCCTTTGCCCTCACTGTGGTTCTAATCCTGGGGAAAATCTCTGATTGGAGCAAGCAGGAGTTCCACCACCACTACCACCACCATGCAAATTGCAGGCATGCCACCCCAGATTGGGGGCAAAGGGTGAAAGAACCTGTGATGTCCTACCTTCACTTGTGACGCCCACCGGGCTACACTGGACAGGACTAGCCTGGCACTCGGGACTTAATTCAATCCCCCTTTCCCCCGTGCTGATGACACTTGTGAGGGTTTAAGGTCTGCTGCTGCTGCCTCTGTCTCGCCTTTACTCTTTTAGGCCTCACAGCCCAGCAACTTCTCTCTCAGTTCTTCTTTCCGCTGCCACCATTAACTGTACTCTCTTCAGGCACTCCTCCACAGACTATACCAGTTGTTCAAATAAATTCAAATTTATTAACAGAAGTAATTGCGTGTAAACAAGCTTAATGGTTTCCTCTGTTGCAGTGCATATGGTTACAAGGTTTCAATGCATATTCGTTTCTGTCAGTTCTCTCTTAAAAGGTTTCACTGTGGAATTCTACTGTTCTTTATCATAAATATCTATATTCCCAACACAATACCTCACATAAATCTTTCCTATCCTGTATCTGCCAATCAATCTCTTCACACCCTGTAATCCAACACACTCTCTCCCTTATCCTACTCTCATATATCCATCTACTACTACCCAGCTCTTGTCAGCCCAAACCCTATAGAGAGAGAGACACATTTCTCCAGCTCCTCCCACTCTCCCACTGCCATCCAATCTAGGCAGTCTCCCGCCACCATCCAATCAGCATTCAGGCATTCACTCCCCCTCCTTCTATCCTATACTTACCAGGTAAACATAACTGTAAGTACATTTAGACCTACTTATTTCCTGGAACTTGTATGCATTTTATAACCTTTTAAAAACTATTCATCTAAACATGCACCTTACACGATAACTTTGGCAAATAATTACATTTAATGCAGCTGAGCATCACAGACCCTTTGTCCCCCAAACTAAGGTCCCAATCCAGATCAGCCCTTGCGCTGGCAGAAGAAAAATCATCTGCTGAAGGGCAAGCTGCAGTAGGTGTGGTATATTCAGGTTCAAATCTCTGCCAACCCATGAAGCTCAGTGCTGGTCACTATATTTGAGCCTCACCTTACTCATTTGGTTGCTGTGAGGATGAACTGAGCTAAGTACCAGCAGCCTTAGCTACTACACAGGTCAAGCACACAAGCCTGACATTTAAATAAAAAAGTATAATAATGTTCCCTGAGAGTGTGGTAGTTGGCAGAGAAAAATCTTAAATGGGTCTGTGTGACACTTCCCAGTAAAAAAGGAGAACTGAACACAGAATTTCAGTATCACACAAACCAATACAAATGGATTGTAGCCTGTGGGTTGGATGCAATGTTAGTCTAACTCAAGTTCCATTCATTTCAGTGGGTCTACTCTAAGTAGGACTAATGGGTATCTAGTGTAGTTTCCGGAATTTATGCATCTGTGAACATATTTCCCAAATTTGGCTTGTCTTGGACATTTTTCCTAGCTACACCAGAAAAGGTTACTTTGAGAATTTTAAGGCACCTCTTCAAGGCCACAAGACAGGTAGAGGATGTGCTTTTCAGAAAATGGAATAGAGAATGCTTTTCCTATTTTGATATCAACATGTCAAGAAAAGCTTCACCTGTACCATACTCTGCCTATAAAGTTGCTTTCAAAGGCACAGAACCCCTTTCCATAGAAAGGGTCTGTCCTTAGTGAACAGTGATATGTGAATAGAACACTGGCCCAATTCTATGAGTTTTTCTACATGAGTTTCTCACTCGGCTGTTCTGCTGTATCCACTTTTGGCTTTGTCACAGAATTGAGATCCCAGCATTACATGAGGAGAGTTTCCTTTCCTGCTTTCCCAATATATAACCTCCAGGTGGCACTGTGGTATAATGGAATAGTGCAAATACATGAAAGGAAAAAAATATTTTGTTTTGCTCTAACCATTAAATGCCACATTTTCAGTGCTCTAAAAAAACTGGCCGAAAGTGCTCTTTAGACACAGAAGCAAAATTGGAGAGTCACATCTTCATCTAAAGAACACGTAAATGATGAGTGCGTGATAGATACCTTGTGTAGAAAAGCCATATGACCATGGCTACAGGCATAACAGTTAGAAACAGGCAGAATATGTGAGCGAGAAACCTCTCATACTGTTGTTCCCCTCTGTTCCTAAAGTTAAAGTCAAAGAAAGAAATAAGAAGTTAAAAGAAGATTGACTTAAAATGTGCTCTTTCTGACTTAGGTCACTAAACCTTAAATCTTGCCAAAAGTATTCAGCAAAACATAAGTTTAATTAAGACAGAAGGACTGATGGGGGTATTGGCCTTACTTTTATAAATCCTTCATTGTTGGTTCATTTAACTCTGCCAATGAATCTTATTCCCTTTGATGTTCATGTAATAGGATTAAAATCAACTTGTTACGATGAAGAGTGAGGTCACAGGAAGATTCATTAAGACGAGGGTTTGATTAACATGGCTGCTTTTCTGGAAAAGTAGCACTATTACAGAGCTTATTAGTCCAATAAGCCTTCACTTCTTCTTTCATGCATCACCTGGTTTTACTCAGATGTACTGAATCGTATTTGTGGAACCAGAAGATTGTGAATATGACAGACCATTATTTTGACTTGAGACAAAGATACACTTGGGATATGCAATTCATGTATGTATGTATGTGACTTATATTCTGCCTTTAAGAACTAGTGCTCCCAAGGCAGTTGTGCAAACCACAGCTTCACTGATGCATTGTCCCTTAAATGTTATGTTACATCAATGACTTGGTTACATAACACCAGAACAAATGTGCGGGATTGAAATGCAGTAACAAAATCACTGTAACAAACAAACAGGGCCAACCAGCATGGGGGACAATAAAACAAATAATAAAAACTAGTATCGTCACACTACAGATTATAAGCTTTTGAGAAAGTTATAATGTATAAGAAGCAAGAGGTTGAAGCATATCAGAAGTACAAAATTGTGATGTAGTAGATTCTGGTCTTATTTCTGTATCTTAAGAACTTTCTCTGAGAACTGCTTCCCACATTACAATTTCTTACATACATGCTCAGCCGACTAAACATTTCTGGAAACTGATTCAGCTATCGGACTTATTTTTCATCAAGCCAAAAGAGAAACTTGTGCAGCCATTCTTACATCATATGGCATCTTATAATACTAATATTATTATTTATTATATACTTATAATAATCTTATAATAGAACCTGGGGTGATCCAATGAAACTGAACAGTGGGAGATTCAAAAAGGATAAAAAGAAGTTCAGCGCATAGTTATACTATGAAATTCGCTAGCATATGCAGTATCATAGGCAATATATCTCTGAATACCAGTTTCCACAGAACATCATGTGCTGCTGTGGGCTTCCAGTGAGCATCTGGTTGGCTACTATGCAAACAGAACGCCAGACTAGATAGGCCTTTGGTCTGATCCATCTTCTTATGTGAAGCACCCTGAGTGTGTATGGTCTGGAACAGGAACTTTGTTGTTTATACATTCAGATACTATAAGTTATCAAGGGCTTAAGCTGGTCAGTTTCATCTCCTGCTCTGCTTTCCATTTTCCTTTTTATTTTTTAAACTGACACACAAACATTCTGTGCCTCAAACTATTCTCAGCTATAGACTTGATAGATAGGCTCAGGGCGTCTTCACATAGAACTTATGTGGTGCTATCAATATCAATTACTCACTGAAGTTAGCAGATCCTTTTCATGACCTCCTCCTCTGGTGCCTCTCACATTGTTTTTGACCTTTATTTAACTCAACGAAAATGCAGTAACATTAAACAAACATTAAAAAGCTGATGAGTTTAAGAGATAGTGAATATTCCTGTAATGTTGCAATGCCTTCTGCTGGCTGTATAACTGGAACATATGGAACTTCCCCACAAATGAAACTGCCCAAAAAGTGGGGGGAGCGGAAGCAGGAAAGAGGGAGACATGTTCATTATGCTTATTGTAATCCCAGAAAGACTCCATAAGAAGAAAACCTGGTAAGGTTTTTTGCTTTAATATAGGGAAGCTCTCAAACAGTCTGCCTGGCTTCTGGTTTCTTCACACCTGCCACTCTTCTATAGTCCTATTTGGGCATTCAATCCTCCCATGCAATTAGAATACAGGATGAGGGAAAGTGGGGATACATTGGCCAGCTGTTCCCCTTCCATCGTATCCTTGGCGGTCCTGGTCCCACCACATATGTGTTGATACAGGAGAGAGCCTGCTGTACCTGTGTAGACTCCTCATATGATTTAGAACCTTCACAAATAGAGCTGGCTTCCTGCTGTAGACCTTTCCTCTCCAATGGGTAGAGGGCGTGTGTGTGTGTTCTCCCTCATTTAGTTCTTAGCATGTCGGGGGATTGAATGTGCACATCGAATTTACCTCTCTGAAGGCTCAACTATCAGCATTTTGTAAGCTCACAAGTTCCAGTCAAGCACTTCAGTTGTTGATATATTAAATAACATTTCCTTTTAATTCACAAACGTAAGCTTTTATTTGTACCTAGGTTGTCCCCTGAGTATGTAGAAGCCAACACTTTACTTTGGGTGACTTCCAAGCACTCAGCCATCTGAGTATGCTATTAGAGGGAATGAATACATTGACTTTGGAACCTTTTCTTCCTTCTTTAAGCAGTTGTTATTTAACTAGCATGTTACAAAAAAAGTTCAATTAGTGATGATGTGGCAAGTTCTCAGCTGACTCCAGAGCAGCTGTTGGGATTCACCCCCAGCTGTGGGTGTTTTCTGTTGATTTATTAATCCTAGCTGTTTCTGTTCTTTCCAGCTCAACAACTTTAGCTTTATTGTGGCGCTGGATCCATTTAAATATCAGATTTATTAAACTGCAGTTACTCATATTGCCAATTATTTCAGTGGATAATAAGTGTACTTCATCTATGTGTACACACACACACACACACACACACACACAGAGTGAAAAATCATAGAGCCCATTTGAAATGGGCAGAATTGTGCATGATACTTTTGCAATTATTATGGGGTAATGTCCTGCAGCGAAAATGAGTTCAATTGCTATGCGATTTTTCAAGTGAAAGGAATTAAAAGCGGATGGGGGAAAATAACTCCGAGAACTGCCTCAATAAATCTCATTTAGCCACATAAAAGTAATTTTGCTTTCAAAACCCACTTATCAATGGGATCTGAAACTGACTTGCTCATAGCCATTTGTTGAAGCCTTGGCTAAGCAAAATCATCAGCCTAAAACCGGCTAGGTCAAAGTACAACATTTTAGCCATACTAGAAATTATCCTATAAACCATGGGCAAAGAAGTATATGTAATATATCCATATCTTTGCCCAAAGTTTATAATAGGATTGAAAAAGAGTTTTGAAAGAAACATCATTTTCCATAATGTAATCCCATATATCCCTTGTCCCACTGTTACCTCTGGTGAAAGGTTACGGAGGTTTTTGAAGTGATACAAAAACCTGCAAAACTCGCTTCACCGGAGTAAAAAGTGGGATAGATCTTACACACCATTAGCAGCAATCCTTGTTTCAATATGTTTTCAGCTCTGTGCAAAAGCCATTATGTCTTCAGCTGTAAATTATACTCACACCACTTAAATAGGTTTTAATTTGCTTGTATTTTACTTAATCACCAGATGCATATGAGCAATGACTCTTTTTATTTTTGTATTGGAGGGGGCAACACTATTGCTGCTAATAATAATAATAACAACAATCTCTATATTATTCTTAAATTTCTTTGTCCTTCCTATGCATTTGTAAATCTGACTTCACCCACATAATATGCATTGTGTGGGTGAACTCAGATTTACAAAGCTATCTTTGACTGTGGATTTGAAGTGGTAAAGACCTGAACAATATTCAACCTGAACAATAACTACTACTACTACTACTACTTCTTCTTCTTCTTCTTCTTGAAAAAGCAATGGGAAAATGTGTCAGATATTCACTGTTAATCTGGTTAGGCATGCAGCTGCTTTAAAATGCTTAGCTAAAGGGGAAAAGAGGCCTGATTAGCAAGCTACCTTTCTCACCCCTATTGTAGATTGCTCTGACTGTAATAGAGATACTATCTATATTGATCTAATACTTTCTATAATCCTTGTTAAATAATCACTTGGTGCTTGCCTGAAACCATAAAAGCTATAAAGTCCATGTATTTGTTTCTCTTCAAGTCCCGCAAGCAATTACAGGCTTTGGGGATAACTAGTTTCATCTGAACTTCAAAAAGAGCGTCAAGCCATTTTAATCTTTGCTCTGGACTGCATGAAAGCAGTAGCTGTACTGTTTGAAGGATTAACCGGCTGGTGCTTTAAGCTGGCCACTCCTGCAAGGTAGTGTCCCAAGTCAGGTTTCAGCCAAGCATGAACTTAAAAAGCCAAATTGGTAGTAAGCACGAAGTGAGCACTCCTACGCTGCATGCTTCTTTGGTTTTTAGTGGAAGGCCCTTGACTCGGAAAGGCTTGACCTCTGACCTTGACCTCAGCATTGAATTGAATTGGCAAGAGTAATTTGTTAAGGGTTATTGTGTGTGCAGAATCCAGTCTGCTAGGCCTTAGTTGCTTTAAAAGTGAACAGCAAGTAGTTCTAATGTTCTATATCTCACTTCATTTTATTTGTATGATTTGTACCTATCCAGCCCTTCCTTTTCCTTGAATATTTAAGCAAAAGCTAAATATTCTTTTCTTTTGGCATTAATTTAATTTTTTCTTGTTCTCATTTCAAATGCACATTTAATATTAGCAAGATAGATGTCTATAACATTTGTCCCATATGCTGAATTGCAACGATTTTATGGTCTATGACATATTTTCTGTTCTTTAAGACGATGCATGAAGGATTCTCCAAAGATAAGGAAGGACTCTCCCAGGTGAGTGAGAGGTACAAAGCATTACTAAGGGAGTTGCAGACTCATCCTTGAATCCTCCTGGCTGAGTATTTTGCATTGTTTATAAAGCAGAGACCTGACCATTGATCTCTGTAAAAGACTGGAACAAGGGAGACTGTTCATCACATCCTATGGGTTGATCACCACTGCTAGGGAAAAGAGACAACAGCAAAATGCATTGTTTACTTTTTGTGTTTTCTGTTGTTTTTCCCCAGTATGGCCATATTTTATTTTATTTTATTATTTTATAAAACTTAGATGCCAGCTAGTTGATGTAGTTTTTTCTAGAAGCCGGTTTGGAGGAAGGTACCAAGAACTATACCCATCGCCATGATCTATGCTTATATCTTCTGACATTGCTTCTCGGTTCTATTCTGGTAGCACTTTTGTATTGTTGTTTTAAGCTTTCATGTTATATTTTATGCTGTACTTATGGTTTTTATTCTTGTGAAATGCCCAGAGAGTTTCGGCTATTGGATGGTATAGAGATGAAATAAATACAATAAATAAATAAATAATCATCATTTTAGTTCAAAGCGGTGGCCAGGGTAGAGGGATCTTGATCAGGTCTATGATGCTGGGAGAGGGGACTTTCCTTGACTTAAATCCTTCCCTGAAATGGAGATGGGGACAGAGAGGCACAGTAGAGGAGCCTGCTTTTTCCTCCTCTGCAGCTATTAACAGGTTTCCTTTAAATTTGGGGAAACAGTGTAGAAAAAGGCCCTCCTTCAGCAGTACAACCTGGACTGGACAGCAACCGTAAGGAGAGCGATCCTGTTTTCATTGGTTTAATGTGAGCACTCCTCTCTCTCATCTGCTCAGAAGGTACCCTCATTACCACCAGCATTTTGTATCTAGGGTTAAACAATGGGATTAAAAGTAGCTCAGGTACCAAATCCCGAGAATGCTCAAATTGAGGGAAGAAGAAGAGATTAAGAAGCATCACGACCTTCTATTGCTATTCAGCAATCTGTTGGTGACTAGGCCCAGTTCTGAAATCGTTAGTGCTACATGGATACCTTAATTTTTGCATCCCTGGCTGTAGGACTTTACTACAGGCATATGTGCTGTCCCTTTTCTTTTTAGTTGTCTTTGCCCCTAACCCCATGTCAAGAATGGTTTGTGTATATATTTGCCACACTTATATGCTCTGTCCACTTCTTTCTTAATTTCAAGGAGTCCAGTATGACACAGCTTGAGAATCCCAACCTTAAAAGAAAAATGTTTAAGCTCTATGGAGAATAAAGAATTCCGGAAGGATGCTTCATGTGAAAATATACACGTCCATCTTTTGAATGTTCTTACCTCTTAGTTTAGTTTATTGGTTTAGTGATTTCTGTGGGAACCTGCTGTGTAGCTAAATGGGAAGTAAACAATATGGTAATGAGGACATTTATGTTAAACGTAATTGACAAACTAAAGTGACACATAAACCTGGCCCAGGTAGCAGTTGCCTGAGAGGTATTTAAGAACCAATTCCAATGTGGAATTGTTATTTTTAAATAAAATATGTAACCCACTACTAAAATTAACCCTTTTACCAGAAGGTTGAATGATAACTACGTTTTAGGGGTTTTTTTTAAGAATCTGGAGGAACTGTTTTAAGGAAAACAGAGGTGCCTTTTGACAATAATGAAAGTGCACCTAAAATTAAATCATTTGCTTCAACCAAACTCTTTTGGTTTTCTCATCTTTTAAATTTTAAAATAATTGTTACTTCTCTTCCCCCAGCCCATCTAAAACATTTGGTTATAAATTCATGCCAATTTGTTTTTCCAGTTGAGAATGCTCCTGCCGAGATTGTTAAATTTAATCTGAAATAATTAAATTATAGAATGCCAATAACAGCAGCTCCTCTTGAAATAAAGGCCAGCTTGGTGGGTATTGCCCTTAGAAATCTCGCTTAGAAATAACTGATCTTACATCAAAGCACCTAGTGAGGACCAAGTGCTCTTTCATTTTTTAATAAAGAGATTTTCTGCTCTTAAAGGGGCACACCTGACATTGTTTGCATCCATAGCAAGTGGTCTGTAATAAGTGGTCCAATGGAAGTTTAAGCCTGCTTTCAAGGGTCATTGACTTTCCTGACTAGTGCTTGATCTGTTGATCTGGCTAATTTGCTAATCAGAGACGGGCTTAATTCTTACCATGATTGCCTCCTGAATGCTGTTGCAGCACTATTTTGCATCTTGAAAGAGAAGGAAGCATTAAGATTTTCATAAAGCTGAATAAAATTAAAAGTACATGAACACACTGGGCACGCTAATGAATACACCTGTAGAAATTGGTGTTTGTCCTTGTAATAATTTTGTATCTTTCTTTTTGAACTATGTGTAGACAACTTGTTTTTAGCTAATATTTATTTTATTTATTTATGACATTTCTATACCACCCAATAGCCGAAGCTCTCGGCTGTATCAAGCCTATTTCAGAGTTCAGTTTAAATGATGTGTTTTATGCTTTTATGAAGTGACGCTTCATTGCGTGCCCCCAAAGCCCCTCTCCTATGGGTTGAGTGGGAAGAGGTATGCATTTGAGACTGTATTTGCTTCAGTGGCTCAGTTTGGATGTTGCATCCCCAAACCTCCAAATCATAGATTGGAAAATTGGAAACGTGCTGTGAACTCACTCTCTCTCTCACAAACACACACTTCTGTACTTCTTTCTTCTACTCTAGCACATGGATTCCTGTCTCTGTTCAATGATTGACACATCCATAATTTGCCCAGATTATGGATGTGTCATAATCCATATGACACATATGGATTATGTGTCATATGTGTCATATGTTAGCATTTACCATTCCCTCCAAACTATGATTTCAAACCGCAGTTTGTGTTTCTGAGCCATGGTTTGGAGGCAATTCTGGTTATTGCTAGCCATCCACATTAACCATTTAGTCCAGGATTTCTCTCCTTTGTTCACTTTTTAGGGAAAGGTCCGACACTGCTGTTTCCAACCAGTGGCATAGCAGTGCTTTTCCATCATTTATTTTCTCTTTCCTCAGACCACAGAAAATCTGATTTCCCCCCCTTCTGCTTCAAAGAATGGAACAGGTGCACTATCACCTCAGGTGTCAATTATTCTTCTGCCTTTTTTGAGGCTTGCCCGGCTTCTGACTAATTTCCTCTGTCCTTGCTGCTTGGTCAAGTGGCCAGCAAGCCTTGCTCGATATGCATGGTGATATTTTAGATGCTGTCCTCCTTCTTTCCAAAGTGGGGAATATTGACAGTTACCTATATTGTGCCATTCCCAGACAAAGTACCTGCATGGGAAAAGCCCTGCTTCCTCCACCTTCTTCCAGAGAGGGAGAAGCTCACCCTGCCCCCAGTCCTTCATTTTCACTACTACATTTACTAGGTCATTTTTATTATTATTTTTAAAGAAGGAGAGACGTTCCCATTACATTGAATAGGACTTACTCCAGGTAAAAATTCCAAGGATCTTGCTGTAAAGTTGCAGTTTTGCCTCTGCCATAGGGAAGGGAATCACAAGGTGTTAGTGAGGATATAATGCTGCATGGAACCACAATTACAATTGTGCTTTCAGCTGACCACGAAAGAGCAGTGCTTCAGCAACACTAAATGGCCTTCATGTGGATTGAGTTTGCAAACCATGGAAGGAACAAGGAAATATTGTGCAAGGGAGTATGAAAAAGGCCAGATCTATATCAAGCAGGATATAACACTTTGAAAATGGTATATGGAGTGTGTCATGGGCCCCTACAGTTGTCAATACCATTATAAACCAGTAGTATAGATCCTGCCAAAGAGGGAAGGGTCTGGAGGAAGGATGTGAGCCTACAACACATTCCCACTTCTCCTAACCATGCATGGATTGGGAACATGATTCTGAACTGGACCAACATGTATGCTTCAGGCTGGGTCGATAGTCCTTTTCAGTTCAAGGAAATTACTATTTTTAGGTTGGAAAGTAACTTTGGGAAAGTATTTATGACTCCTGTCCAGACTTGGCTTTTGGAAGAAAACAGCTTGACAAAACATCAGCTACAAGCAGGATGTTCCAAGCTATTTTCTAATGGCAGGTATATGTTTAAGAGGCTCCTGAAAAAATAAAGTGTTATTTTGGAAAGCCTCTTGGAAAGACACTTGACCTCTGCTGAGGAGCATCTGGTTTCCAACTTAGTTTGCATCCCTCTGGGTGCAATCCACCAAGCAGCGTTCCAGCCCAAGCCCATATTTGTTTCAATCAAGCTGGCATGGATACAGCACTTGGTGGGTTGTATCCTTTTGCTTATATCTGTAACAGCTACTCACCTGTTCACCTGTGGCAAATAAGCATCCCCTTTCAGTGACTAGGCATAGAAGCTTTTGTTAGTTGGACAAGTTTATATTCTGTCCTCCACATCCCAACCATCAATATACTCTAAATAATAATATATTTGCATGGGCAGGTGAGGTATTAACATTTGTGCACGTTTGCAAGGAATGATACATCACAGGCATAGCTTAGGTATCATTATGAATGATAACTGCTTCCTTCTGGAAAATGTTTCTGAACAGTGGAGAGCTCAATCATGTTGCAGCCATGATATCTGTCATTGCTCTCCCATATGATTTGGCCTGCATTGCATGCAAATGACCCATACCAGTGCCACTGGCTCCCAAGGAGGTACAGCGTTGATGTGGTCACAGCACATAATCTGACATGTGCAGCCAACTACAGATGTTACCAGTAGGATCCGTAACAAAAAGTTGCAGTGCGTGGCATGATCTTGTTCAAAGTTCAAGTCGGTCAGACAAGCCCTCCACTAGGATATTCCATTCTATTCTCCCACTCACCTGATCTTCTGTGCGCCACAGAATAGTCAGCATTCCCTGGCCACTGAGCATGTGTTCAGTTCTCTTTGAACTGTTTTTAGGGTTCCTCCCCCTTAGGGTATTCCCCCTTAAAGATTTATTGTACTTCAAACCTTAGTATTTCCCCAAACCTACTTCTACCTCTCTCTTGTCTGTGGACAGTGTTGTTTTGACTTACATAAGGATCCACACCCCTTCTGAACTTCAGAAATAAAGAGGTTGATGGTTGCTGCCATGCTGACTACAAACCTTTGTTAGCATTTAATGGAAAATACTGGTGTATTTTGACCCAATATAATCTGCTTGAATAGTTTTGCCTCCTCAAATATCTTGGAAACCAGGTCATGGTCCTCCATCATTGACATTGTCTTTCGAGGTCAGACCCATTTAATGAAATAAAGCATACCCTGAGACCATTAACCTTTCACAGAATTACTATAGTTAAACAGTAACTGTGATAGAGTTCATGCTACTGGGACCAGCTGAAGGAGGAGACATACAAGGTTATATTATTCAGGAGAAGTATGAGTAAGTGGAAATTAACACAAGAGAAGGAGCATATTTAGATCCGCATGTCTAATAGAATCAGTCTAAAAAGCAAGTTCTCAGTTGTCAGGAAAGACTATAGTATATGTATAGAAAATTCAGAATTGTTAATTGTAATGAATTTGGGAAAATTACAGCTGCTTCACGGACACCCTTCCAAGTTCCAAGACTTTCAAAGTGCCTGGTAATGTTGATACCCAAGAGTCTTGGAATATGATCCATAGGCACTTATCTGTTTTAAATCTGGTACAGTATTTTAAGTCTTTTCACTGCTTGGTTATTATTTTTATTTTATACTGCAGTTTTATAAACTTCCCATAGAGGTTCAGCTATTGGGCAGTATACAAACGTAATTAATTAATTGGCACCTAAAACACACCACAGTTGGTGCCTCTTAAATACATGGAGGGGGCATTCCGTAAGGTGGGTGCCACCACAGAGAAGGTCTCCTTCCAAGTTGCTGCCAGATGGCAATCTGTAGGCCGCAGTAAAACCATACAGTCCGCCCCACACACTCAGGTCCTCTGGGGAGAACTTACTTTAGTCAGCCAAGACTAGGCTGACATCAGTTTCCCAGAGGAACTTTTCTTCTGTTGCCCCTGGATTATGGAATGGCCTGCTGGAGGAGATTTGTAATATTAACTCCCTCTGTGATTTTAAGGCAGCTTTGAAGACTAACCTTTTCCGGCAGGCCTACCCAGATTAATGTAAAATCAAGAATTTTAAAGATGCGTTGATTCCTGCACTAATGTTGTTCCCTGCCTCAATCCAAAGAGAGAGGCGGGTAAGAAATAAATAAATTTATTATTATTATTATTATTATTATTATTATTATTATAACCAGCAAGGCCTTCTCTGATTATCTTAATGATTGCACGGGTCTGTATTGAGGGAAGGCAATCCAAAAGGTGACTGGTCCCAAGTCATTCAGGGTTTTAGATGCCAAGAGCAAGACCATAGCTACCTGGAATAAGTTGAGTCCACAAATCATGGCCCAAGTCAGAGGCATCCCCACCCCCTGCAATTGCTAATGGAAAAGGAAGGTGATTTCACAAAGATTTCCAAAGCAGAGGCTGTACAAATTGTTTTGCTATATAATCATTATTCGTATTGAGTACTTGAATGCAAGGTAACAAATCTAGCACTTCACATCATAATCCTTTTCATGTTTACTCAGTAATTGTGTGTATTGGAACGTAGCTATAGAGCTTCTTTAAACAAGTTTTTAATATATATATATATATATATATATATATATATATATATATATATCACATTCATTACTGGGCACTCACAGATGTTTGCAAGTCATTCTGATGTCGACGTCAGCCTCCTGTGCATCTCCTGCTCCATTTTCCATTCTAGCGCTAAAAATAAAACCTCAGAAAACCCGACTCTTCTGGGATAAATCGATATTTGTCGGGCTTTCCCGCTACATGCAAGCAAAATTGCCTTATAACATGCCCACTAGAGGGTGCTGTCCCATTCAACTGCATTGAGGCTGTACAAGCCACATGATTGCTGCTCTTCCTCCTCTCTTCCTTGTATAATTACATCTCCTTGCAGAAGCTGAAGAGGTGCAGGAAGCAGAGCCAGTAAGGGAACGCAATTCCCTCCCCCACGTCTAAAGGAGCTCTTAGTCTTGGGCTTCTTGGTTTACTTACCTGAAGAAGAAAAATGGAGGGGGTGTTTCTCCTTTTTGTTATTTTAACAACAGATAAAAATAATTAATTACCAGTGGCGTAACTACAGCGGCGATTAAGAGGTTGTTTAAAAAATAAAGATGCAAACCTCAATTATCTTGAATATTTTTGTCCTGATATATAACAAATGCCTGTATTTCAAAACACATACCCTTGAGTCTTTGGTAGCTTACTATGTTTCTCTAGGAAACTCTAACCCATATCATTGAGAATTGCCCTGCCAGAGATAAGTGTCCTATATATTTTTAAATTATCACTTACTTAGGGGTGGTAAAAGAGTGAGTTGAGCCTGTGCTGTATATGCATTTATTTTAATATTTTTCCCTGGCCTTATCGGTCACAGAAACAGGTGCTTGGGTCAGCAGCTGTCATTTTTTCCAGCTCATTTAAACTTCTGGTAGCCCCAGTTCATGTGTTCGGGTGATGATGGGGTTGGAATCAGAAATCACCACCTCCATCCCACGGCAGGGGCTCCGTGCAACTGTTGAAGTTCACCAGTCCAGTGGCCCCAGTGCAAATCGATGCAGTAAATCTGTTTTATGAGCTGTCCTGAATTCATGCTTCAAGGAGAGGTTTGGCAGCAGTAGCCACACTAGGACTGCTGTGTAGGCAAAGATGTGAACGAACCAGAAGAAAGGGTGAGTCAAGTGGTTGGTATCCCAGGAGGACTGAATATGGAAACAGGCCCCAGGAAGAGATCCTGATTAGAAGTTTATTTTCTTCTGTCTCATAGTGATTATGCTACTATAGTGATCAAGCAGCAGTAGTCCACGCACATACCACAAGGCATGTTTGGGTATCTCGCTTCTTAGAACTGAGGCACTTTGGTTAAGATCCAAGGAACAGTGAGGTCAGTTGCAGGAGGTCTGGGGTTAGCGTTTCTTCCCATGCCACATGGCACAATGTTTCTGAAACTGCGAAGAGCTTCAAAAGAAGGGCCGCCTCACTAGTGCCTACAAAAGGCTTTGCCTTTTGGTTGTTTTCTTCATCTTCTCAAACATATTTTTTTTCTCCTCAGCATTGTACTCTGAACATCAACAACAACATATGAATTCTGTACAAATATAGAAAATTGGAAGCAACTATTTCTGGCAAACATGGCCTGTTAAAAACAAACCAGCCGGTGCTCATGGAACATTAACAAGGATTTCGAAAATAGAAAGTACTATGATTAATCATCAGACTTTTTTTTTTAAAATGGAGTTGTCAGTGATAAATACTGTAACATAGTAGATTACAAATGGATCACAAGAAGTAATACATTATTTGCTATACCTCAAATTCAATTAGGATGCCATGGTAGGGTCAGGGCTTAACTTCAGGTAGGCCCAGATAGGCTGAGCTTACCCACCACTTTTCCTATGTAGCAGTGGTGTGGTGGCACATTTTGAAGTACAGGGGCTCATCATGACAGTCCCCATAGCCATGCCTCTAAGAAGAGGCCACAAATTAAGGCAAGAGGTGTTGATCCCTATCAACAAAGCAGTTTTCATCTCCTCCAGGAGCAGGGCTTTTGTAAAGCTAATGGATCTTAATTGCCCATTCAAGACCAAGCCACCCCAAAATACTTTGTATTGCAATAGGGATAGCTCACAATTATAAGTTGTTGCTGGCCAAACCCATTTTCCCCTAGTGACTGTGGGGATTTCAGCTAAACTCAGAGGGATCAGGGAATTCTGTGGAGGGTGGCAGGTGAAGTCAGCATCCGGCTCTGCTAATCTCAAAATGCCAGAGCTATATCCCTACAAGTCCTGGCTCCATTACACCACTGTCAGTAAGGGCCCCTCCTGTTGGGAAATGAAAAGACACAAGTGATTCCAGGCCTTCCCAATGAGATGTGAGACAATAAAGAGGTCTGCTGTGCAATCCACAAAACCTTTATTCAGTAACTAGACACCTTTTCACAATGCTAGGAGCTATCCTCTAAGCTTAATTAGCCCAACAAAGCAAGGCAGTTGCCTATCAGCTAAATAGACACTTCCCGCTGTGCCCGAAAGGCTTTACCAGACCTCTCCTTCATGGAGGGTCTTCCAGTTGCAATCTTTGCCATGTGGCTAGTCCGCCGGACCACCTCCCACTTCCGCCCTCTTGACCATGTGGCAGACTCTGGGATCTGTCAATTCCGATGCTCCCTCCCCCTCCAACAAAGACTGTTCCTGGAGGGAAGGAGGGAGGGGGAAAGCGATCTCTGAACCTGGCCTCCTGTTTGATAAGCTCCTTGGAAGATTCTTCCTTGACTCCTGGAGAGTCTTAGAGAATTTCCTCCCTCACTTCCTGTCTTGGCTGATCTTCTTCTTCTTCAGCCTCCATGGGCCATGCTAGACCTACCTGGTAATCCGGCCTTCAAGTGCGGTGAGCCCGTGCTACAATTAGCACGGGCCATCGCACCTATCCAGACGTCAGACGCGATGGGGAAAGGAAAGCCCCGTCGCATCCTCCATTTTTTTTTAAAGACGTTTCTTAAAAAATTAAGTTTTTTTTAAAAAAAAATCTTTGGGAACTATGTACAGATTTTGCCAAATGCAGCTTTTCTGTCCATTTAAACTGTATTCTATTGTAATTATCATTTTTTTAATAAAAAAAAATATTGCAGGAAGACCTAACATGGCGAGCAATATGCTGATTATATGTTAAAGTAAGCATATGGTAGGTATACCCTTGCCAACATATGTTTTTAATAATAATAAAAAAGAGCTTTTAGATTTAAATTTCATTTTGCAAAATGTCACTGCTCCTAAGCTGCAAAATTGGATCTAGTTATACCATGTTTCCTGCAGCCGCGATACTGCCAGTCCCTCCTACCACCCCAAGAAACCTACCACCCTTTATCCACAGGTCAAGGGCCTACCCAAGGAATCAAAGCATCTTTTATAGCTGGGTGGGATTACGTCTCCTACCTTACATGTAAGCTTTTGAACTCAAAACTATAAGCAGAGCTAACATCAAGCAACACTAATGGCTGTTCTGAAAATACAATGTCCTAGCTCTGATTTAATCTAAAAGTTGACAATAAGTTTCCTTCTTAATAAGCAGTGTAGCTTCTAGCATTGCAACAAATGGGTTTCTCTATATGTATTCCAGAAATATGAGTCTTAACAAGTAATTTGTGGACCTTTAGAGACTATGGGGCATCCTTCAAATAGCCTTTCATTTATGTCAGAGTTGAACCCTTTTCTATTTTGTGAAGAAATATGTCCTGACACATAAAATATAAAATGTGATGTCTTTTTAATGGGGTTTACCCAAATCAAACTCTAGCCACCGTCTGTTTACACCATAAATTACATGGCTGAAAACCAGCATTGGAAAGGTGTTTTAACACATAAAATATACAATCTGAATGTATTCTAGCAAGGCTTCCTGACCTCAGACACCCATTTTATATAGGAGACCTTTTTCTTACCACATGAGGTACACAATGGTTCAGTTAGGAAATTGTAGACTCCGGACATAATGGCCTTACAGACCACCCCCCTTTAGATGGTAAGGTGTTGCCAGAGTAGTGAAGGACTTTGGATAGCTCCTTTAGGGTTCTGACTGAAACATGGAGTGGATTCACCTCCTTACTGACATTGGAGCCACCAACTCCACTCTGTGAAGTCCTGCTACATTTGGGGGCCCTCCTACTCAGCCCTGCTCTTCTGCCCCAACATGCTGCCTTGACAGCACTACTGAGGACTGGAACCCCGTGGGCTTTTGTGTGTGAAACTTTTTTACTCCTAAGCACAAACATGATTTTAGGGACCTTCTCCAATGCTGTGCCTTCAAAATTCCCACTTTCCTTCTATTTAACTTCCTTTTAAGGCTTACTGCTGAAACCAGTGCCATTTTCTATAGTGTTGTGTGTTGACATTCAAGCTAACATGGCCAGACCTGTATAATGGTCGTGCACGAACTTGCGGCTGCCATGCTGGCATTGGCCATGCAAGGTGAAAAACCCCCTCCATTTTAAGGATCTCTCTATCCTACTTGGAGGATCTCACATTGAAATGGCTTTTCTTTGAAGCTTTGGAAGTATATTGAATAATCTGGAGTGCACCATATGCTCATGGAATATGGAGTGCTGACTGCACATGTCCACCAATCCTGTCAATCACCGTGGAAAGTCTGAATTTGGGTGAGAAGGTAAACAGCAGAGTGTTGTGATGCTTGCAGGGGACCCTCCCCATAATCATACACATTCGTCACATAAAAAATCATCTGATGACATGGATTTTTCATTCCACTGCCAATGTTTTCTGTGCGCATTCCTCCACATGCAGTTTTTCATGGAGGGAAATAGTTACAAGGGGAACTGGTTTGTATTTATCCAAAGAACCCCGCAAGTGCATCTTGTTAGAGAGAAGAGATTTTGACCAAGTTTGTTTTTAAAAAGGCTCTGCTGTTCACAGGCACGGATCATTACAAACGGCCCTTTTGCTTAGAATTAGATGATGTTTAAAGATTAACTTGGCCTAGAAGAGTATGAAGCAAGGGCTGCCTATAGGATTTGTTTATCATTACCTATAATGGCAACGTTTTATGATTCAGAACACACTCCTTGCCATAGATGCAATCCATCCATTGCTACCGCTGCACAAGCTATATTCATTCATGCTGGGCTTGTCCCTGGTCTCCTGTGCAAGCTCTAGTTAGGGGAATTGAAGGGTTGTGAACACAGAACCGTCCGAGATCACAGAGCCATAAGATCAAAGAGAAGAGAATGTGGTACAGCGCCGCTAAGAAAAAACGTAGCCAAACATGAAATCTGTTTTCTCAGAGAATCGCCATATGTCTTTTACAGGTTTTACGTACCCAAAGTATTTGGGGGGAAATAGAGTATCAGATTTGAGATAGTTCACATTGCACACATTTTAGCCTGTGTGTGTTAGTGTTTATGAAAACTGTGATTTCAAACCGATCTGTTCCAAAACTTACAGTATGCTCACAGTGACGATACTTTACCACAGGAGCCCAGGTGTTTCCTGTCTGAAGTTTGGAATGGCTCTTTAGCTTACAGTGGGTTTACTGAGACATGCTTTTTATACGTTGAATATGGAGCAAAGAAATATTTTACTTTGAGTCTACCTCAGCAAAACACAAACGGCAGAAAGTACTGAATGAAGCCAAGTCATAACAGAAATAACATGCGGCTAATAAGCACTCTGAACAATTGGATGCATTGTGCTTTAACATCTTAAAGATGGCTTCCCGGGGAATTGTGCTTGAATGAAAAAAGAAGGCTATACTGGTTGCACTGATGGATATTTGTGTATCTGAATCTAGTCTATGGGTTTTTAATCTTTTGTGCAGCTAATACCATAGAATAATATCAGACAAAGGCGTTAACAAGCATAGATTTGTTAACTGCATACTCCCAAATTATGTGTTTTAGACAATGATACGTACCAAGTGAGGATGAACTGCTCTTTGGTATATTTTTAACCACTTACTTGTACCTAGTAATCAGGTTGGTAAACGTGTAGTAGAAAGGTTGATTTTTTCCCCAAGTTTCATCTGCATAATTATGGCTGACATGGAATTCTGATCTGTGTTAGTGTTATACGTACAGATTGAAGGGGTGGTAGGTATTTGGGGTTCATTAATTTGAAATCCACAGGTGTGCTTCTATAATATATGGGACATATCACAAAGCATTGCTTTTTACAGTAGATGTGGGATTTTGCCTTCACTGCCTGCCTGTTAGAAACATTAGCAAAGAAGAGACTGATTTTTATAACTAACCTGAAAAGTACTAGACCTCTAGCACACTTCAGATATTTGGAAAATATATGTCACCTTTGCCTAGCCCACAGAGCTTAAGGAATGGGAGAACAATTCATAAACATACTGGGGAGCCACAACCAACTGCAAAAATGCTGCTAAAAGTAACATTACTGTGATCCTTACTTATGACAACATACACAACGATTCCACATTTTATTTTATTTCTTTTTTTGGAAGACTTTCAATGTTGAAAGAAGTCATTAGTATACGATTTGATATGCGTACGGATAAAAATCAGGGGAAAAATCAGCTTTCAAAAATATCCTTCCAATGTAGGAACTGTAGAGTCAGCAAAATAATATGCACACGGATTGTTTACCCTAATCAAGTGCTACTGTTTCTCAGACTGCAACTTCACTGTTCACAGTGCATTGTCACAGAAGCACTGATAATCATATTTGATTAGATCGTTAACTTTTGGACTAGCATATCTGGTTTTGTTATCAATTTCGTAGACCATCTACTTACAGGTGCTTAGTAATACTAAATATATTGTTTTAAGTCTGTAACTAGTGGTGTACATTTTCCTCTTTCGTTGGAGTCTGGCCTCCTAAACTTCAAGTGGGTGAAATTCTCCAGAGAGCGAAGAACACAGGACTGATCAAACAAGAGATGTTTTTCTTTTATTATTAGGATGGCATCAAAGTTGAAAGCTGGCCCTTAGCACTCTTAGTTCTAACATGAATCTTCTTTACAGCTCTAAATTCATTATTAGGAAGCCATCTAGTGGTCACTCATTTCCTGGTTTAGGCACATCCTAAGCCTACTGCGTTAGAGTTAAACATAAAACAAAGTAAGCCATGTTGGTCCATAATAAAAAATTCCAAAATCCACAGTCATGCAATACCAACCAAAAATTGTACAATATTATGAGAAAACTTTTAAGATATCCAGATCTCTTTGTCAGGCTGGATGTCACATAAAATGTGTGGGAAGCTGATGATAGTGAAGTTGTGAGTCAGAGTCTTGAGTCTTAAGATGGCATGAAATGGGTCTGGTGCTACTAGGTGTTATGCAGGTTTCAAGTTACACATAGAACTTTTGGGACAGAAAGGTGGGATATAAAATAAATAAATAAGATTTCTAGGAGGGTTTGAAGCCATGATGCAGCAACGTTGTTTGAAGCTAAGCAGGTCTGTGCCTGGTCCATGTCTGGATGGGAGATTTATGTTATGTTGTCTTTAGTTCCATCATGGAAAGAAAAGTGGGAAATAAGTGAAATGTTGTTGGTGTGGTGCCACCACCCATGTTTAACAGTGTACTTCATGATTTCCTGCATCTTTGTACCTTTAAATACAAACGGAACAACAGACTGGTTTAAGATTGGGAAAGGAGTACGGCAGGGTTGTATACTCTCACCGTACCTATTCAACTTGTATGCAGAACACATCATGCGACGTGCTGGGCTTGACGAATCCAAGGCTGGAGTTCAAATCGCAGGAAGAAACATTAACAATCTCAGATATGCAGATGACACCACTTTGATGGCTGAAAGCGAGGAGGAGCTGAGGAGCCTTATGACAAAGGTGAAAGAAGAAAGTGCAAAAGCTGGGTTGCAGTTAAACCTCAAAAAAACCAAGATTATGGCAACCAGCTTGATTGATAACTGGCAAATAGAGGGAGAAAACGTGGCGGCAGTGACAGACTTTGTATTTCTGGGCGCAAAGATTACTGCAGACGCTGACTGAAGCCAGGAAATCAGAAGACGTTTACTTTTTGGGAGGAGAGCAATGACAAATCTTGATAAAATAGTTAAGAGCAGAGACACCACACTGACAACAAAGGTCCGCATAGTTAAAGCAATGGTATTCCCCGTAGTAACCTATGGCTGCGAGAGCTGGAGCGAAGGAAGATAGATGCTTTTGAACTGTGGTGTTGGAGGAAAATTCTGAGAGTGCCTTGGACTGCAAGAAGATCAAACCAGTCCATACTCCAGGAAATAGAGCCAGACTGCTCACTTGAGGGAATGGTATTAAAGGCAAAACTGAAGTACTTTGGCCAGATAATGAGAAGACAGGATACCCTGGAGAAGAGGCTGATGCTAGGGAAAGTGGAAGGCAAAAGGAAGAGGGGCTGACCAAGGGCAAGATGGATGGATGATATTCTGGAGGGGACAGACTTGACCTTGGGGGAGCTAGGGGTGGCAACGGCCGACAGAAAGCTCTGGCATGGGCTGGTCCATGAAGTCACGAAGAGTCGGAAACGACTAAACGAATAAACAACAACTCAATCCACTATGTGACCCTATTAATACTTTTACTTGTTCAGACCTCTCTCAGTGGTTATTCAGCAGTGTGAAATGTGTGTCCCAGTGAACCCACATTAGCCAAAGAAAACTTTGCTTCTGGCCGGGAAAGGTGCGTGTGGTACACTGAGGTACTTTCCTGGATGGGGCAGACTCACTAACACATCTAGCCTCACTCCCCTTGTACTGCTTCTTCAATGAGGCTTTCTCTTCAGCCCTGCACAACGATGATTACATTGTATGCCTCCAGAAATGCAGAGGGTGCCAAGTAGACACGAAAACAAGACATTTGTGGTCAGTTCTTCTGTAGCTTTTCAACGGACAAGTTGCAAACATGGGAAGCCCAACTTGGATTGCAGGAAAGGTGTGTTATTTTTTTTAACTCTTTCTCCTATGTCATGTTTACAGTCTGAATCGTGCCTCCCAGAGTTGTTTGTAGCTACCTGTATGTTTTAATATACAGGACAACGAGCAACTCTGGGGGAGAGTGATTGCATGGCTGCATTTGACTTTTTTTAGAAGCCACAGATGATCCAATTATGCATCTCTTGCTATAATGTCTAATTTGGTCCTAATGCTCTAGCAACTCCTGAACCTTTAACATCCTTTCTGTATACATGCTATCAGTTTTCATTATTATGCAGCAAAAAGTTTCCATTACATACCATTTGTCACTTCAACGACCCCCCCCCCCCATTTTAAATATCCAACTTAATCATAGACATCAATAACATAAGATTACTTGGGTGGTGGTAGTGGTGGTTTTTAAATGAGAGTTGCCCTTTATAACTTTTAATTTTCAATAGGCTTGAGAAGAAATCATTCCCATATAAGTGGATGGAGAACAAATGCTAACAAAGGACTAGGACCACTGGGCCTATGGACTGGAAGAAGGAACTGGTTTAGGTTTGTCCTTAACTGATACGCTCAATATTACTGCAGTTCAAATATTGGAAATAGATTGGTGAAGAAGGGGACAAACTGAATATAGTATAATTTTTTTTATGGGACTGCTATTTCCACCATTGACAGTTGCAATAAAATCCTAGTGAATATCAAAGCTTTAAAGGGATTTTTAATTTGTTTTTAAAAGACTCTGAAAATTGACAAGAACTTCTGCTTCAAGAATTAAGTTTGCCAAGATGATTAAATTTCAAAACGGCTAAAGCAAGCAAATGCAAACATTGTGGAATACAAATAGAAGGTTGAATCCTACAAAACAGTCATTGTTTTTTGCATCATCCTTCCTGTTGCAGTCCCATGCAGCTCCCCAAGCAAAGCCACTGCTGAGGTTGAGAGACCCCCACCCACCCCGCCCTTACAGGATCAAATTTGATGTGGCTCGGAACTTGCAGTTGAGAGTGATGTGGGGGGTTGGCAGAAAAAGTAGAACCTCCCTTTGATAAACAGAAGTGCAGGTCACCAATGGCTCCAAAGCCGCTTTCTTTTGGTTTAATGTATGGGCATTTCACTGATGGTTAATTGCAAAAATTAAGGCTGTGCTTCTAACTCTCCAACAAACAGTACTATAGTAAGCTGTTCCAGTTGGCTTGTTCTAGTTAAATGAATGGAAACAACCTTGATAAGCCATCAGGTACCGCAAGGCTATGAAGCCAAATTTCTTACAGTGGAGTTTATTTCTCCCTCCTTTAAACTAATACACAAGTTTGGACTTGATTATATTTTGCAGTGACTTTTCAGAACTTAAACTCCAGCATGGCTTTTGTGATTTGAGTGATTTAAAAGACAATATGTTCTGTTTGTGTATATTCTGATTCATTTCCTTTTTGCTTGTTTCGGCATAGAGAACCAAAGCAGAAATGTAATCATATAATCACACAACAGCACATGTTTAATGAGTAACACATTGTATTTTCCAGGCCCATCTGAGAACAACTCCTTGTAAATAAGGTGTATTTGCCCTTAGATCAAGAAAACACTTTTTGAATAACATCATTAAATATTGTATGATGTGTACACGTAATTACTTGCCAAAATATTAAATGCTGTATAACTTACTCATATGATCTAAGTTAATATAATTTTATGCTCAATTAAATAAACTTTTATGCCACTTTTAAAACATTTGCTTAGTTTCCCCTAGTGTCTACAGGGGTTACTCTGAGCCAAAGAACATTACAGCATCTGTTTAAAATGCCAGAAGTCTTAGGAAAGAGCCAATACCTATTAAGATGAATGCATAAGTCAGCAAATGGTTATTACTGGGCAGAAACCATTATGCTAAATAATTGCTGGTTAATAAACATATTTTAAACACATTAAGTCACATGTTAAATGTGTTACAATTAATGAAATGTACATCACAAAAGGATGGAAATAAAATAGTTGGGCTTTGTCCTGTGTGTGCAGCCATGGAAACAAAACCCTTTTCTGGGCAATAAAAAATCTTCCTGTCTGTTGAACTAGACTGGCTTGACTATTTGCACAGGTGGTTTTCTTAGCAGACAGGTCAAAGCACATCTATTCTTCCTCAATGCTTTCATTATGTATTCCCATAACGATGCATCTCATTTCAGTGCTATTGTAATTAATAGGTCATTATCAACTAATTAAATTATACTTCTATTTTAGATGGATTCACATGTTACATGGCATTGGTTTACCGAGCCACTTTTCCTGGGCATTTTCAGCCTTATAATCGTTTTAATTAGTAGTGAGGTTGAGCACAGTGTTGCATGCCGGCAAATTCCTCGATACTTCATAAATAGCACTGCAGGGATGTTCATCATAGCCTCAACATCTAACTAGTAAAACTGCTGTCAGTAAACAGTTTTATTACACCTGCAGTGCAATCCTGTACATCTCTACTCAAATGTGTGCCCCACTGAGTACAATGGGATTTACTACCAAGTCAGTATAGATAGCGTTGCAGCCATATAGTGAGGTGTGAAACAAAATTATATTGACCTGAATCTAACTCTTTAAGGAGATATTGATTGGGTTCAGACAACACAATAATCAATGGTGGTTTAAATAGTTGACAGTTGGTTATTTAACCCTGTATGGAGGGAGGTTTTTAACCAACTGTTTGTTATTTGGGCAAAATAAACAATGCAGATAACCAACACTGTGCAGACTTGGCTATGTGAACCACCATTGGTTATTGTGTTGTGTGGACAGCACCATTGATTATTTCTTTGGCCACCATTGGTCATTTTGTCAGCCACAGAGGCGCAAGGCAAGAGCGGTCAAAGCAGTGGCTGCTGCTCTAGTCCAGCTGGCAGGATAGACTTTCAGCAGCAATGGCTGATGGGATACTAGTGGGAGGACTAAGGGGGAAGAGAGGGTGGGGGATGAGTGAGTCAACTCAGCATGGATTAATATTCAACTCAGTGCTGATCCTAATCCACACCATGGTTGATTATTATTTTGTGTAGAGAAACAACTGTCAAGTTGATTATTACCTCACCACTGACTATTGTGTTGTCTGAATGCAGCAATGGAATATTAACTCCTCTTCTCTGTTATCCTTTGAGGTGTCTTGTTCATAGCAGAGGCAAGGCCTACACAAGCAAGCGCTTATTCCCAGACAAAGTCCAGTTTCTGCCTACAAAGCAAATAGTTGTCCTCAACTTAAGGCATTCTATTTCCCTTGTGAAGATGGCATTTATTTATTGTATTTAATTTAGCATTATCTTCTCCATTAGTAATTAAAGAGATGTGCAATGTGTATAAATTAGTAAGTAAAATACTAAACAATAATTAAAATAGTATCAATAAAACCCACTTTAACAAACCCTTTTAAAACTATAACCAGCCAAACTTAAGAAATCTGGAAAAAATATGCAATCCACTTTAATTATATTTTGTAAATGTTAAATTCTAGCTTTTTAAGCCACTTAGGAAACAAAATATTGATTTTTCTAGGAAGTGGTTATAGAACATAAAATTACTATTAGGTTAGGTGTTGCTTTAGATGTTGCTATGTAATGGAAGGGTTCCTGAAGTGCACACAGGCAGAATAGTGGTGTCTCTTAGCATGCATGCCTGAAGTTGTTACACAAATCATTGTGTCAGGATTGAGTTCTGCACTGGGGGATTTCCATTGGGTTCCAAATTTCATCCAGATTTGCAAACCTGGAAAGATGTATGTGCTTCTGAACATGAATGACACAATTAACTCATAGGCCCATTCAGCTTGTTTGTAATACAATAATTCTCAAGAAGATTAAGTTATAGAAATGGAAATCAGGCTGTACTTGAAACTGGGGTGAAAAAAAGTAACCTTGATTATATGTGGGCTCTTTTTCTTTTCTTTTTTTCAGTTCACTGCAGCCCTGATTAATTCCTGATTGTATACACAAATCAGCAGTTGAATCACATTAACAGTTCCTTCTAAATTGCTGATCATACAAAAGAAGTCATGTCGTGTTTATATGAACCAATGTACCTGATCATGGAGAAGCCCAGGTTCAAATAAATGTTTAAGAATCCCTTGAGTTTTTAAAAATGACAAAAAAAAGGAAGTTTACTGTGATAGCACCTATAACTTGCTTAGAATTTTACAAGATATATTCATCATGACTTCAATCTTTCACTAGATGGCACTAGAATGCCATAAACCTTTGAAGAAATTCTTAGTATCTTAACAGCTCATCTATAAAATAAGACTTGTCAGCTGTTGGGGGGAATTAAGGGTTCCTGTTTGAGCTAAATCAGAAATGGGCTGTAGAATCAGGTTGGTTTTTCCTGATTTCACCTCAAATGGAGAAATGCCATTTTACTTTTCAATTATATATTTTTAAAAAACATCACAAACACAAAATCTTTACACCACATATAATACATACAAAGGTTTGTATTATATACTTTTGTGTGACTGTTTTGGTTCTGTAACTGTTTGGATTAACTTTTGCTTAGGCATGTAATCATCATCATCATCTTGCTCAGACAAGAGCAAATGAATCATAAAAGCAAATTTCAGTGGGAAAGAAAGAGTTGGGGGGGATCATCCCAAAGGAAGTATGATGGGGTTGGATAAATTCATGGAGGCAAAGGCTATCAATGGCTACTACTAGCCCTGATGGTTGTGTGCTGTCTCCAGTATTCAAGGCAGTAAGCCTGTGTGCACCAGTTGCTGGGGAACATGGGCAGGAGGGTGGTGTTGCACCATGTCCTGCCTTGTTGGTCCCTGGCCGATGGCTGGCTGGCCACTGTGTGACCAGAGTGCTGGACTAGATGGACCCTTGGTCTGATCCAGCATCAGGCCACTTCTTATGTTCTTATATAACATTAACTTGATGCCTCAGAAGCAGGACTGCAAATGAGCCGCCGCTGGAGTAACAGAAGCACCACAATGTAGGCATAACAACATGCATCTCAATTGATGCACTAGTTGTAGAGGCTCACCTCCATCTGCATGGTGATATCCATTCATTTTTTAAAATTTTGTATACTTTTAATGTTTACCATTTTTAATTGTTGTAAACCGCCCAGAGAGCTTCGGCTGTGGGGCAGTATATAAATGTAATAAAATAAATAAATAAATAAATTCACTCTTTCTATGTACTGGCTAGATGTATCTTTTGCTGCAGATTGGGGCCTGTTTTCTCATGGATTTCAAGTACCAGTACAGCATGCTTTATGATTAGAATCTTAAGCTAATTTATTTATTTATTTATTTATTACATTTTTATACCGCCCAATAGCCGAAGCTCTCTGGGCGGTTCACAAAAATCAATCTAATGGAGATTCCAAGGGGCTATATCTCCTCAGTCGGAGCCAACATTGAAAAGAAGTCAACATTCTGTTAGGAAGGGCATTCTCGTGAATGGCCAGTGAAGACAGAGTAACCGTTTGGGAGCAGGAAGTGGGAAGTGCTGTATTTGGGGGTAAGAGGATGGAACATGGCAATTTGATAATTGCTGTTCAGGCCAGAAGTTTGGGCTTCCTTTTAATTTGAGAAGATAGAACATGTCTGCAGGGCTGGGCAAAGCTGGTAATAGGCCTGGGCCAAATAGGAAATGTAGGCCCCATTTCAAACTGCTCATTAAGTATTTTTTTAATCAGTTCTAAATACATATGAACTAGAACAATTTATAAAAAAGGTAATGGCAAGCACTTTTATTTAAGATGTATATAAGACATCAGTTCTTCACATTCAGAAATGCTTTAAATGCTTTTCTTTGGGCAAATTCATCATCAACAACAGAACAAAGGCTGGAGATGGGGGGTGAAGACACCTTGGCTTTTTGGCTGTCTCAAAATGGAGTCAGTAGTGCTCACTCACAGGAGAGCTACTATGTAACAAATCTTTACCAAAGGGTCCCCCTTTTCCTCTACCAGGGGGACTTGGAGCAAGCCCCCTCAAAATCATAGGCCCATGCCAACTGGCCCCAGTGCCCCCCCCCTCTGCCCAGCCCTGCATGTCTGTCATGATAGCAAAGCCAAACCAGAATTTGACACAGTGCTAATTCAGTAACATCAGTGTTACACTATGCCCCATTTTGACCCTTTTCTTTATTGCCAGGAACAGAGTTGTGTTTTTCCTGAAGTTCTTTGCACATTTCAAATTAAGTAAAGGCTGACACTGATCAGTGCTGGCTGCAGGCTTTTGAGAGCCCCTGTGCAAGACACTCTCAATGAGCCCCCTCCCTCAGGGAGCCCCCCTTCTCAGTGTCACTGCCACCAGCTCCTCTTGCTCCATCTCCTCTTCCTCATCATTGCTACCACTGGCTTGCTTGATAGAGAGCCACGGCGCAAGCAGGCAGTGGCATGGACTGCTCCTCCTTCTCACCACCTCCGCTGTCTGGGCCAGAGTGAGAAGCAGATGAATAGCAGGTGAGGAGGCAACTCCAGGGGTCTCTTGCCACTGGACATCTGCCTGTGTGTGCGCCCTTGGCAGGAGCCCAACCAGGCCTACTCTTGACACCGGCCCTGACACTCATGATTAGATGGCTTAGGCCAGGCAAGTAAGCAAGATGACCCTGTAAATACTATTGTCTCCAAATAATAGGATTTACTTTGTCCACACTTTGCAAAAAGAGGGAAGGTCTTCTTGGTTGTGGCACCTTCTCTGGTGACCTTTAGCTTTATTCAAGCTTTAAATAGAGCTTGTGATAAATTTTAAACTTTTGCTTCAGTTTTCTTTCTCGTTTGTGTTTTAAATTTTGTTGTAAGCCGTCTTGGCAATTAAGATTCAGAGGAATGATATAAATATTTTAAATCAGTCAATCATGTGTCAATAAATGACACTTACAGTGTGATCTATTCAGAAATAGGTCTCCTTGGGTTCACGGGGGCTTCTAGGTAAGAGGGCACCGGATTGTAGTCTTAGTCATGTGTCTGGGTCTTTAGAATTGCATTGAATAAAAAGCTGCGCTGTAGTCTGCATAGTCTTAGTTATGGTGTATTCATTAAAGGACATTGCTGTGTAAACATAGTTCACATTTCCAAATAATCAACTTAAAGGTTGCGCCTTCCCTCTGAAAACACATCTTGCCCTCCCTGTAATTTTTATAGCAGATTTTACCCGATAATCTCATTAAAAAGCATGCATTGAGCACAAAACCATAATTTACCTGGTGTTACAGATTCGTTAAACATCAAAACAGAACTTGATGGAGTAGAATAATCCTATTTTGCACCCTTCATTGAACATCTTTTCAAAATAATTTTATTCATTTAATTAGAAGGTTTCTCTAAGTGAAGATTGCACTGGCTTTGCCAGCCTAACAGAATTTGCATTTGTTATTCAAAGCGTTCACTATTTCTCTCCACTTTAGTGTGTTAGATTGCATGCTGGAAAATGTCTGAGCAAATTGGTACTTATTTTCAAAAATGGTGTTACTTAATACTCATTCAAAAGTAAAGAAGCGAAGAAGGTCCCATTAGGGCTTCCTATGTGGAGTTTCCCCTTCAGTGCCACGGCTTAGTCATGGCAAACAATGACATTTACTCAACATTAAATGGGATTATTCAATATCTTTTTCACACTGGAAAGTCACTTGCATAATACTTTGTATCAAATAGCAGAGGACAGCAAATTAGTTCCATTTTTTCTTTCTGCTTAAGAATGACTTAATACCAAAGGAATACTTGTAGTCTTCAGAAGTGTCTAGATCAGCTCTGTATGAAGGTGACATTTTCTTGTGTTCACAACTTGTAATTCACACTTGCCAAATTGCCGATAATGATAGTGATGGCAAGAGCTGAGATGCTATAATTCTCTCTTCATACTTATTTATAGCAATTTGCATACCATGCCTTTACATTGAGGAAAAGGTAATCATTATGAGAAACATCCACAGCAATTCAGAAGTCTTGCAGTCTTCAGAATGGATCTGCAGTAGTGCTGGGAACAGGGTGGTGGTAGTGAGACTAAGAAGCTCTCCCAAGCTACACCACTGTGTTTTTGTCTGTTGGCAGATCAGCTCTGGATCAGCAGATCAGCTCTGGATCAGCTTCTAGAACTAAGCTCTGTTCAGTTAGTAGGAAGGCCAACGGCACCCTGATGCCCTACTAGGTGTAACGTGGGGAAGGTTAAGGCTACCTGCTGATAGTGTGGGCTCAGTAAGTCGCCAACTCATGGGTCCCACCCACCCACAGTTTAAACCATTTTCCCATTGTGTTTGAAAGTGAGAAAAATCACAGTCTTAAAAAAAGATGGTTGGAGAACAAGGAAAACTCCAGGAATGCAATGGTTTAGGCCATGACAGAAGAAAAGGAAGGAGTAAGACTCAAGATAGGATTAAAGAGTAGCATAGAACAGAAGAGATGATAGAGTGGGTTAATAACAGATAAGTTTGAACAGATGTGAGAGAGCAAAAACGTGAATTAAGGGGAGAAGTAAAAGCTTGAAGGCAGAAATCTCTAAAGGACAAGGACAAAAACATGGTAATTCCCTATCATGTTGTGCTGGTATTTTTATATAACAGGAGCAGATGACCTTTTTACTGCTGAGGGCCACATTCACAGAAACCTGCTGGGGCCACAGTCTGGATGGGGCTGTAATCATAGAGCTGGAAGGGGCCTATAAGGCCATTGAGTCCAACCCCCTGCTCAATGCAGGAATCCACCTTAAAGCATCCCTGAAAGATGGCTGTTCAGCTACATCTTGAAGGCCTCTAGGGTGGGAGAACCCACGACTTCCCTAGGTAATTGGTTCCATTGTTGTACTGCTCTAACAGTCAGGAAGTTTTCCTTGATGTTCATCCGAAATCTGGCTTCCTGTAACTTGAGCCCATTGTTCCATGTCCTGCACTCTGGGATGATCGAGAAGAGATCTTGGCCCTCCTCCGTGTGACAACCGTTCAAGTACTTGTAGAGTGCTATCATGTCTCCCCTCAGTCTTCTCTTCTTAAGGCTAAGCATGCCCAGTTCTTAGTGTTTCTCCTCATAAGTCTTTGTTTCCAGACCCCTGATCATCCTTATTGCCCTCCTCTGAACACACTCCAGCTTGTCTGCCTCCTTCTTGAAGTGTGGTGCCCAGAACTGGACACAATGCTCAAGATGAGGTCTAACCAGTGCCGAATAGAGGGGAACAAGTACCTTGCATGATTTTGAAGCTATACTTCTATCAATGCAGCCCAAAATAGCATTTGCTTTTTTTGCAGCCACATTACACTGTTGGCTCATATTCATCTTGTGATCTACAACAATTCCAAGATCCTTCTTGCTTGTAGTATTGTTGAGCCAAGTATCCCCCATCTTGTAACTGTGCATTTGGTTTCTTTTTCCTAGGTGTAGAACTTGGCATTTATCTCTATTAAATTTCATTCTGTTGTTTTCAGCCCAGTGCTCCAGCCTATCAAGATCACTTTGAAGTTGGTTTCTGTCTTCCAGGGTATCAGCTATCCCACCCAATTTCGTGTCATCTGCAAATTTGATCAGCATTCCCTATACTTCCTCGTCCAAATCGTTAATATTAATGTTGAAGAGCACTGGGCCCAGGACTGAGCCCTATGGTACCCCACTCATTACCTGCCCCCAATTTGAGAATGTACCATTGATAAGCACTCTTTGGCTGTAGCTAGACCTAAGATTTATCCCTGGATCGTCCAGGGGTCAAACCTGTTCATCTAGGTGACACACAGGGGATCCAGTGCTCAGGCAGGGGCAAACCCTGGATGATCCCAGGATAAACCTTAGGTCTAGCTGTGGCCTTTGAGTCTGTTTCAGTAGCCGCCTAATAGTTGTTCCATCTAGCCCACTTTTAGCTAGTTTGCTAATCAGAATATCATGGGGTTCTTTGTCAAAAGCTTTGCTGAAATCAAGATATGTTATGTCCACAGCATTCCCACAGTCTACAAGGGAGGTTACCTGATCAAAGAATGAGATCAAATTAGTCTGGCAGGATTTGTTCTTGACAAATTCATGCTGGCTTCTAGTAATCACAGCATTGTTTTCAAAGTGCTTACAGACTGCCTTCTTTATAATCTGCTCCAAAAAAAATCCCAGGCATTGATGTCAGACTTACTGGTCTGTAGTTCCCTGGTTCCTCCTTTTTGCCCTTTTTGAAGATAGGGACAACGTTAGCCCTCCTCCAGTCATCCGGCACCTCACCCATCTTCCATGATTTTGCAAAGATAATAGACAGTGGTTCTGAGAGTTCTTCCGCCAGCTCCTTTATTACTCAAGGATGCAGCTCATCGGGCCCTGGAGATTTGAACTCGTTCAAAGAAATTAGGTGTTCCTTGACCATTGTTTTTCAAGCTTCAATCCTATCCTTTCAGCTTGTACTTCATTTTTGCAGGGGTGGGTGGGTCATAGACCTGCTTTTAGACCTGCTTTTGGGAGAAGACTGAGCCAAATTAGGAAGTGGGTGCTTGAAAATGCAGATTGGTAGAATCCACTCTTCCAAAGGGCTCACTGCTGGGGCAGGGATATTCGCAAGATGCCAATGTGGGTGTCAGGAGCTGCATTGGGAGAGCTTGGGGGCTGCATGTTGCCCAGCTCTGATATACAGCAACTATTAGCAACTTTAATGTCATCTCTAGAGGACAGTGTCTAGAACAATAACAGCAGTGGTGGGTGCAAGGAGTGGGAAGAGAATGGAAAGCAGATTTGGAGATATGTTTTGATCACCAAAAGCATGTGGGGCAAAATCCAAGACCTCTTTGAAGGGGTGGTAGAACATGATTGGAGCAAGCAGTAGTGAAGACAACCAATCTGACCATCTATGAAATAGCAATTAAATTTCCTTCTCATTTCATTTCCATTTACAGCCTGATCCACAAAACTTATCAAATAGGGTTTTATTTATTTAAAAACTGTCCTGGAAGTATGCAGTTTGAATTAATCATGAGCTTTATTAAAGAAGCATCCCACTGAGCTTCTGAAAATACTATAACGTTTGGGAAATTAGGCCCACTGTGTCCATTAGCCATGTTCTAACATCACAGTGGCTACATGAGCCAGTTCGTTATTCATACAGATACACTTGTGGACCTTAAAGCCCTGCCAATTGTTTTATTTATTGGCAATTTTATGCAGTGTCATAGAAGAGGAACATCATTGGACGTTGCTGGTGATTGCCAACATAGACTTTAATGTGTGATTATTTCACATTTTAAACGCAGTTGGAAATAATTGGCAGCTCATCACATATCAGGGCACATGTGCCTGTCAACTACAGAATTTGTAGAAAATATAATTTCATGTGAGTGGACTCTCACTTGTACAATGGGACTTCCCCTTGTGCTACTTCCTCCCTGCCTGCCCCCCAGTCTGCTCAGGAAGGTCCCCCAACTCTCCAGAGAAGATTGAGAGGCATGCAGGGGAGGAGGGGAAATCCCTTCTACCAGTGGTTTCCATTTCACTGGCGGTCTGGGAGGAGCAGCAGTTGTAATTAGGTTATGGTGCTCCTGAAACGACAGGAGCTGTTTTTGTAAGTTGGTGTGTATACCGCCCAGAGAGCCCTGGCTCTCTGTTTAATAATAAATAAATAAATAAATAAATACATGTTCTATTTCCCCCTTATTACCTATCTTGACTACAGTTCAGATCAACCGGATTTCTACTACAACCTGACAAACAGGCAGCTCTCCAGAATGCACTGTGTTCAATCGATCAGGCTATACTTGTGGCATGAAAGACAATGTTTTCTAGTATGCTAAATTTCCTCCTTTAAAAAGTAATTTTTACAAAACCTACAGAAAATAGTAACTACATTGTCATAGAATCGCAGGAAGGGCAGTAATACCTGGGTGGCAAACACTTTAATTCATTCCATTTTCAGTGGAATGAATTAAAATACATTCTATCCTCCTCCCTATTTACCGAACATGTTGTTGTTGTTGTTATTATTATTATTTATTTATTTATATAGCACCATCAATGTACATGGTGCTGTACAGAGTAAAACAGTAAATAGCAAGACCCTGCCGCATAGGCTTACATTCTAATAAGCTTGAAGTTTTAATTTTGCTTCTGATGTTACCAAGGAATCTTCTCTGCCTTCTCTTGGCTAGTGTAATATGAATGAAAAGCTCCTGTAGTAGGGAATATGTCAGTCAGATGGGGAAGATATATGCAGTTGCGTTGCCAATACTTGCCACATACAGATAGTACAGTTGCATGGCAGAAGCTTGTAGAATGGGATAGGTTTTTTTCCTTGCCCCTGCTGGCATGTGTGAAGTGGACATCATGGGAAGATTTGCTTCAGCATATAGAGCTGATTGAAAGATCGAAAGATGTTATTAATGAAACATGCAACTGAAGAATTCTTTTGTTGGGCAACAGCCTTTAAACTTCCTTTCAATTTCAGTAAACATAATCCATGGTCGTTTTGGCATAAAGCTATATTCTTTTATTTGTCTTTTCAAAAATACTATTTCATAGGTTATAAATATTTTCTGCAATAAATGTTATATGAGGTGCTTTAGAATCTTTAATGGTGTTCTGTATGAGAGCTAATGACCTTGCAGGCTGCAGGCATAAATTATTCTTTTGTGCCTTCCCCTGAGTAGCTTTATGTAAATATGTACAGTGACTACTGCTCTATAGTGAGCTGTTTGCTTAAACCTCATCCAACAACCCTATACACACACACACACACACACACACACACAAACACACGTATTTTAGGATCATTTTAGTACCCCAAGCAATTTTCCAGTGCCCCACAATCTCAAATGTGTCTGTGGTGTCAAAAGAAGTGTGTTTTAAACTCAAAATACTAGAAATATTCATAACATATCATAAGCTGTCAAGGTAAAACTTTAGACAGATCTATATGATTACTAAAAACTAATGTTTGTGGGACATGTGTTTGTTTTTCTAACCCCATAAGAAACCTGTTTTTGGTGAGGTAAATGTTCCTCCCAATTAAATCCCATGGCTTGCGCCAACCTACTGACACCCAACACCTGTTTCCCTGGTCCAATTTTCTGTTTAAAAACCTTTTGGACATTTTTTCACCCTGAGATGTTGCTTGTGTTTGGGGGCATAAAGAAATCCTATGACAAAATCAATAGATTCCTAGGATATTTATGCCCCAGGTGTGCGTGTTCTTTTATTCCTTTTGATTATGATCCACATACGATGTACAAAACAATATGGAGGAATGCATATCCTTGCAGCCCAGTCCTACATGTGTCTACTCAGAAGTAAGTTCTAGTGAGTTCAGTGGGACTTACTCTCAGGTAAGTTTAAATAGAATAGCTCATGCTTTGCATGCAGAAGATCCCAGATTAATTCCCCAATACCTTCAGGAAAGAATCCTGGCTGAAAGTCTCATCCTGGGGAGAAATGAAATAAATTTCTCATGATGGGGATGAAGGAAGAATTCTTGTGAGTAGCCCAACCCTGCCCACGATGGAGCTCTCCAGTATAGAGAAAGACCTTCCTATCTAGAAAATAAATTTGAAAAACACAGTGGAAAATGTTCTGCTTGTGTTTGAGCAGCACAAGGCAAAGTAGGTGGCTGCTTAACACCCATGCAAAATGTCTAAACCTTTTTCCACTTGTACATGTGAATACATGCTCATATAAGATAATGACCTAAGTTCAAACCAGCTTCCAGACAAACTAGGATGCTAAAACAGATCCTGTTCAGGTACTAATCTGAGCTAGTAAAATTCCTACTTAGCCCCCCACCCACCCAAAGCGAGCGACTGGCTAATCCCATACTAGTTATAGGGCCGGCGAGTGGGAGCTTGGAAGCAAAAGAGGCCAGGGAGCATGGGGAGTGTGCCTTTATAGGCTTTCCCCACCCATGCTAGACACTGTCCATGTGCCCAAGGTATGTGGAGCGTTCTTTCTTCATCCTTCCTGCCCGCAAATACCTTTCTCCCACCCTAGTCATGCCAACAGGGCAGGAATAGGGCTTCTCTTAGCCTCAGCCCCCTTCAAGGTAGAATGAATAATACTGATCTACCTTAGAAGGTTACAACATAATAATATCCATAAAGTACTTTACAGAGCAATCCTGTACTGAAGCAAGTCCTATTGAATTCAATGGGTCTCGGTCCCAGTTAATTAGGAATAGGATTGCAACCTTAAGCACTTTAAAATTCTTTATGAATGATATGTTGTTGATTATCTTAATCATCGTCATCCATTTAAGGCAGACAAATGCTCTGTATGCTTAAAAAATAATGTGAATAATTCGTCCCATTTTAACATTATTTTAGTTAAATTCAATCTAGATGTAAACTCAGTAATGTGTATTAGACCAATAGGTGGGCTAAAATATTTTGTTTTTGTTGGCTGAAACTTTAGGTGTCTATTCTACAGGTATGGCAGAAGCATGCATGAAGTTATAAACATATTTTGGATGTTTTTGCTATAATCTGGATGAACAGGCAAACCTGTTTTAATTGAAAACTAGCTTTTCCTCTTTGAGTAACTGGTTGCAATAAAGGTTTTCAAGAAAGGCTTCTGGCTGCAACCCTGAACATTTGTCCTGGGCTATGTATTGGCTGTCTAGAATTGCAGCCATAGTCTGTCTGGAAAGTTGCATAGTATACATATGAAAAGTAATAAACGATTTAATTGGGGGGATTTTTATTTATCAGTTGTATTTCTCCAAAGTTTGCACTGTTTTGTTTTTCCAGTTTCCATGAATACAGATTTTGGAGAACTCTTTCCATGTCTCAAAAATTGGAAGTCTCCCCCCACCCCTGGTCCCAAATTAGGAAAAGTCGTTATTTTTAATGGATGAGGAGTTCAGTTACACTGAATTAGAAATATGTTCTTCAGTTTCCTCCAAATTGGGCATGTTTGAGGGTGAAGGAGGAAGTATTTCTAGTTCAAAAAAGTGAAATAGTTGAACAATTCTGTAAAGGTTTAATAAAAATTATCTCCAAAAGAAGAAAGAAAGATTACTTGCCATTAACCCTGCACATGCTCTTAGGTAAGAGAAATCTTATGATATTGGCATCTGTGTGTTCCCATGTTTTGCCATCTTGAAAACAACAACAGCTTCTCCATTTATTCCTTCAATTTTAAGAGCTTTGTCCTTTCTTTGTTCTGTTTTACAATTTGAAATAGTGAATCAGCTGTTCACTCAGTTTAAATCACCCCAAACTGTTGAGTTAAAAATTCTTACACTTTGTTCATATATGCTGCAGTGTATGTAATACTGGTCCTTACTGATTATTTTGCCAACAATGCACACAAGAGATCTTGTTTTGCAAATCAAGGTGAAGATGAGAAATGTTTCATGTGTATCTGCTTACCAAAGTTCTCATTAAAGTGATGCTTCTTTGACCTGTGCCATTATAAACCAGACTCAAACGCAAGAAGGCTTGTACTAATGAGTAGCAAACTATCTTGGCTTTGCACAATTAAGATAAAATCAGTGTGAAGGCCAGATGGGGCATTTATGTGCTGATTATACAGTAGAGCTAGCAGTCAACAATGGTTTAAAACACACACAACACCAGTAATTTAGCTGGATTACCTCAGCTAAAATTTTAAGGATATATATTTACTAATTTAGATCTTTGGCCTGCCCAATTCCCGAACCTGGACAGATAATATAAATTCTAAATATACATAAAATAGTTGAATTAAAATTAATGAAATAGGCAGCAATCCAGCAACCACAAGCAGTAACCCTAGCAGAAAATGCCAGCTCAAATACAAACATTTTTAGCATATACAAAAGCATACATTGGGAGTGGGACTTGGTTCCGTACAGTTTTTCCCCACATCCTCTCTTTCTCCCCTGCCCTGTCACGAATGTAGAAGTGAACAGCTGAACCAAGTGTTCTCATGTTTGTTTCTTATAATGTTAGGCCTTGGTTGACCCTGGATGTTGAAACCACTTTCCCACTTAGGAAAATCTTGTGTTCAAGTAACTGGAGCATCCTTCAGCTCAGGGCAATCCTCTCCGCAGAGAGGCAAAGGAGGGCTCAATATCTGAATAGCTCCCTAGTGACTGTGAGTATGCAGGGGAGAAATTATTCTGATTTACAGGATTGGCACAAGAAAGTTTGCTGCCTCAGAGGAAGAACAAGATGGTGCTCTCTTCTATTCCATGTACAAAAACAGGCTGGATAGGCAATTGAGAACAGGATGGAAGAGCATCCTCTACAGCATGTGAAGGCAATATCTAACTTGGGGGCCCAGGGCATACCACGTGGCACATCTCTAACCACCAGTACCTTGCTGCTGCCTCCTAGCATCCGCTGCCTGAGGTGTCTGCTTCACTCTGCCTAATGGTAGGGTTGGCCCTGCTGAGCTTGTGATGAGCATGTGATCCTGTTAACGGAACATTTGTCTCTTTTAAAGATGATGTTCCAAATGGTTATGAAACATACTTGCAATCACTATTTTAACGCTATATAAAGAATAAAAATAATATCCCAAATTCCATATCCCGTAATTAGTATTTAGAACCATTCTTTCATTTCTCTTCATCCCCTTTTCTTCTAAGCTGTCTGAATCTCACTGAGTAGAATGAAAACTGCTAAAGCAGTAACCTTTTTAATAGGTTTGAAGTTAATTTTAGAAAATGGGAGAAATGAATCACATGTAATTTTTTTCTAAATATGTCAGCAGTAAACTTGATACAATTTCTACATATTGCCATCTTCAGACCTTTTGGTGCTTGAATCATCATGGCGAAGTTGTTCTTGTTTATCTCAGTTTGCCTTTCAGCTTTTCCACATCCTTTTCATCCTCTCACTATGAAATATATGTAAATATTTCAGATTGAGATTGATAAATATTGGTTTAACAAGACTGTTGGTTTATTGGATTATAGGCTGATCTGTATTAGATATATTAGATTATATTGTGTTAGAGCAACATTATTTGTACCCAATGTAATTATGATTGTGTCAGTACCTTCATTGTAACGTCCCCCTTCCATGACTTCTGATATTTATTTTTGCCTATTATGTGCCACACAGTAGTGCAGTGCCAGGAAATGGTTCTGAAATAAAGGAAATTAGTTTAGTGGATGTTAAAAGCAGCACACAAAGTACTTGCTTTGTTTGCTTTCTGTTCCCGCTGGGTTTTGTTTTGGTTGTTATTTGGTTTATTCTGGAAGTCCTGAACTCACTGGGTGGGATACATACATAGTTGTATTTATAATAAACCCAATGAAATGAAGGACTTTAGTTAGTCCCATTGATTTCCCAGGGTTTACTTAGGGTGACCATATGAAAAGGAGGACAGGGCTCCTGTATCTTTAACAGTTGTATTGAAAAGGGAATTTCGGCAGGTGTCATTTGTATATATGGAGTACCTGGTGAAATTTCCTCTTCATCACAAAAATTAAAGCTGCAGGTGCCCTGCCCTCTTTTAAATCTGGTCACTCTAGTGTAGCTCCTGCAGCTTTAACTGTTGTGATGAAGAAGGAATTTCACCAGGTTCTCCATATATACAAATGACACCTGCTGAAAATCCCTTTTCTATACAGTGCTCTTGTATCTGTTAAAGATACAGGAGCCATGTCCTCCTTTTCATATGGTCACCCTAGTTTAAGTACAACTAAACCTTGGTTGTATCTAATGTTGGTCCTATTTAAAGTAGACCCATGAAATAAATGGGATTTGTTAGACTAACATTGGATCCAACCCAAGATGATCCCAAGAAATGGGATCCTGCAAAGTAAGTCCCGTTGAACTGAAATGGAATATATTGCTGAACAAGCATGCTTAGATCATGCTGTACAGCTGCAATCTTAAATATATGTTTACTTGAAAATATGTTCCATTTATCACCTTACCTCACTGTTTACAATTCCATCATCACCATGCGTACACACACAGATATACTTGTAACTCAACATAATGCTTCATACATCTGAGGAAGTGAACTGCAATCCATGATAGCTTATGACATCTTACATTTGTTAGTCTTTAAGGTGACCCAAGAGACGCTTAGTTTTTTTGCTACAACAGACTAACTTCTGGAAATTAGTTTAACATGACTTCTATAATGGGTTGAATCCAGACTTAGTCATACTTAGAGTAGGCCAATTGAAATCACTGTGACTTAAGATAGTCATGACTAACAAGTCCCAGTGATTTCAGTGGGTCTTCTCTAAGTACAACTGAGTTCAACCCAGTGGGGTTTTGCATAATCCAACTGAAGTAAATGGCAAATCCTACATGATGTTAAGGCTCATAGATCGTAACCTGAATCTCTGTGGATTCGGCTTGCAGGGTTGTTGTTGTTGTTTAAAAAGGGGGGAGATTAGGATTGTGATAATGACTTTATATTTTATGGAACGCACTTATAATGTCGTTTGTGGGGATGTAAATTGAACTTTTGTAAGCTACCTTGAATATTTTTCAAACTGAAAAAGTGTAGCATCATTTAAAAATAAATAAAATGATGCTATAACACGAGTATCATCCATTGTGCTACACAGGAAAAAAAGAGTTTATATTTGAGCCGTGGCTGTTTTGGGACATTCCATGCCTGCCGAGTAGAATGGCCCTGACTTCTTTTGCATCCGGTGTATGCATGAATAAATAAACTTCTATTTAGCTAAAGATCAGTATCCAAATGATAATATATTTCTTAGCAAATGAACAAAGGTCATGTATATTGTCATATAAAGTAGAAAATTCTGTTGATCGGACCTTATAGATAATGTGATGCTAGTTCACACCATTCTAATCCCTGTATCCTGGTACACCCAAATGATTAACTGCTACTTTACTCACAACTCACCAGCAACAAATACCTGGAAGGAAGGGGAAAATCTTGAAATAGAATAGTGATAACTTGCTCTGTAGCATCTGAAGAATGATAGGAATAAATTTATCCGTGCTCCATAAACACCTAGACATTTATGGGCACAGAATGCATTTATTCCCTGATAACCTCTCTGTGGCATTGGGTGTATCACTTTGCTATCATTACTCTGCTTGCTGAAACACATCTTGTAGGAACGGAACATTTCATGTGAATCTTTACTGAAGTCTACATCAGCTGAGTTTTTAAAACCTCATAAAATTAATTGCAAAGTGGCTACAATGGGGAACAGTGGAAAGCTGAACTCAAATATCTCTATTGTCCTTTAAACCTGAGCTGATGAGCCAAATGACTGCTGACTTTTTCCATAGAACAGTAAAATTACTTTTAGCATGAATGATACGGCGCCATTGTACTATCCTTATAAAGCAGCTGCTATCTTGTGAGCCGATAAGAGAAAAATCACGGTTCTTGCATTATTAGCCTGTATCTGGTCTCAATTATTATGTAGTTAATTTAGAAGCAAAACAAGTGGGGTTTATATCATTGTAAAGACTTAAAGCTGTCCATAAAGACTAAAGGAAGGTTATTGAAAGTCTGCAAAGATGCACCGTTCCTTTCAATTATGAGTTGGCAGTGGCTGTTCATTCAAGGCTGAATGATTGCTGAACCTTCTTTACATACACTTTGGCTGGTATGGTGGCTGCTGCCTATGTAGCTGCTCCGATTCCCCTCTAGCTAAGTGGCAGCCATGCTGGTAAAGTTACATCTAAGGTCAGGGAATAGCCAAGATAGCTTTTTAAAGGGTTAGAAAAATTCAAGTAAGACAGAATTACCCTGATTTTCAGTCTTTATGGCTGCTTTTGAAAGAAGTTTTCAACCATACTGCTAGAAATGGGCTAAGTGGACCATTTGACCTCATCCAGTAAGTCAGTGATGATGATGATGATGATGATGATGATGATGATTCCACAGCCCCTACAATAACTAGGCATTGGGTAGGTTGGTACATAGCATGTGGTTCTGATCAGATTTGCTCCCCCACCAACAGCAGCTGCTAATAAAACATTTCAGATCAGAGACCCTCTCTTCGTTCATTCTGTCTTCATGTCTAGCTATGAAGGCAGAAAGAAAGAAAGAAAGAAAGAAAGAAAGAAAGAAAGAAAGAAAGAAAGAAAGAAAATGGTGTTTGCTTTAGTCCAACAGTGCGGAAAGATACTGGCATTTTGCCTTGAATATGAATAAGCCAATTATACAGATCATCAACAAATCCAGATAATGGTGCATTTTATTCTAGGAACTGCCCATTTTGTGCCCTCAGTGGGTTGGATCCAAGTATCATGGTTCCACCAGTGAAAGGTTACTACTGATGGAACTGGACTTCTGCATCAACTAGGGTGACCATATGGAAAGGAGGGCAGGGCTTTAACAGTTGCATAGAAAAGGGAATTTCAGCAGGTGTCATTTGTATATATGGAGAACCTGGTGAATTTCCCTCTTCATCACAACCTGTTAAAGTGCAGGAGCTATATTACAGTGATCAGATTTAAAAGAGGGCAGGGCTCCTGCAGCTTTAACTGGTGTGATGAAGAGGAAATTTCACCAGGTTCTCCATATATACAAATGACACCTGCTGAAATTCCCTTTTCAATACAACTGTTAAAGATACAGGAGCCCTGTCCTCCTTTTCATATGGTCACTCTAGCATCATCTTCCTCTGCACACACACACACACACACACATCAGCAAACGCTTCAAATCTGCTCCAGAGGGTTGGAGGACACTACAGAGGAGATTTGGAGGGTGTGGGTCATCAGCAGGGGGAAAGAGAGGATGCGGAAGCCATGTATCACCAGCAGTATCTTTCTGCTGTAAGAACCATGATACTGGATCCATCCTAATGACTGTTGCTCTTTAGTTATTCCAGGGCTTTGGGAATGTATGCTGTTTAAAATTAAAAGCTTACGGGTGTAATACTATCCACAGTTACATCTCAGTAGTCAGTCATATCGTTTGCACCATAATAATTTAAAACAAATGTTTAAATATTCTGTTTTGGGGGCAATAGTAAGTGTAACATATTTTAAAGGGGAGAAAGAAGTAGAATGCATTAGATTATTTGGGGATTTGGTTTCTTACTAATCACTTGATATATGTTTTTAAAGGATCTCATATTCTTATAATAAAAGGATTATTAGATATTTCCCGATGATAGAAGGTGCAATTGGAAGAAAGACACATACACCATAACTTTTAAGTATACATGTACATTGTATAATTTAATGTCAAATAAATGCCTATTAAACCTACACTGTGTTAAAAATAACATATATAGAAGCTTAATTTGAATGACTATAGACTCCTCCTCCCCCATTCCATCTTTTTATAACATCTTGCCTGATGAAGAGATCTGGAGATCCTGAAAGCTTGCACATGTTTTGTAATTGGTTGGCCTAATAAAGATATCACACTCATATGGAACATATATGTAAATATTTTAAGCTGAATTCAGGCATTCAGATTCCAAAGCTGAATTTGTGTTAATAAGGGAGTCTAAGCTGAAATGGTAACCACATATTCGATAATTCAATTATAGTGCTTCGAGACTTTCCTTCTCACTTTGGAATCTGAACACCTAAGAACTTAAGAAGGTTGTGGGCTCTCCCACACTAGAGGCATTCAAGAGGCAGCTGGACAACCATCTGTCAAGTATGCTTTAGGGTGGATTCCTGCATTGAGCGGGGGCTTGATGGCCTTATAGGACCCTTCTAACTCTACTATTCTATGATTCTAAGAGCCATACTGGATCAGACCAAGAGTCCATCTACTCCAGCATTCAACCAGCTGTTGATGGGAAACGCACAAGCAGGAGATGAGTGCAACACCCTCCCGCCCATGTTCCCCAGCAACTGGTGTACATAGGCTTGCTGTCTCTGATACTGGAGGTATCACCCATGTATCTGTTATGAATCAAACTATATGTTACTTTTAATATGTGGTATGTAGCTACATCTGTTTGTTTTTTCTTAGTTTCCTCAGAAGTTAACATGGGGAACCCAGTCCAGATCAAGACCATAGTATGGAGGTAAGGGTTTTTTACCCTTTTCCCTCTCTTCATTGTGGTCCCAATCAGTATGGGGAGACGGGGGACAATGGCTTCAATGTGCATAGGAGGAAAAGCTCCTATTGAAGTAAATTAAGGCTTTTTCCTGATGTAACTGCAGATACAGAAGCCCTGATCCGGATCAGGACCACAACAGGATACAAAGGTTTACTGCATTCCCTTCCTCCACACTACAGTTCTAATCTAGAAGAGAAAAAGGCAACAGTAGCTATATTCTGCAAATTTAAGATAACATTTAGTTTGATCCTATTACTATTATTATTATTATATTTATTTGTATCCCTCCTTTTGCCCAATACTGGGCCACAAGGCGGCCTTACAAAATTTAAAACATATACATTTTAAAACCTATGAAAAGACATGGCAATATTTAAAATTTTGAGATAGAAAATTTTGGCTTTATTCACAAACATGTATTTAAAAGTTGCCATGCAAATGGCTTTGGGAATCTTGAAGGACCACAAACCTGAGGAAAAGAAGAAAATTCATTTAAGGCACAAGCCTATGCAGGTTCAGACCTGTGGAGGCTGGTGGCTCCAAGATAGGTGGCTGGTTCTGACTGAAACCCATAATGGATTCATAGCACCACCAGAATTGGAGCTATTTCCGGTTTAGACACAAATCAGAGCTACGTCCGGCATAATGCTATGTCTAAACCAGACATATTGCCACTGGATCCAGCTGGAGAATGCTGGTAGTCGTAGGACTTTTTTCTGTCTAAGCATGCATAGGATTGCACCCTTAACTTTTGTTACTGAAGTACTCATGTTGAACGATGGTGGAGGTTAGTAGAATAGATGGATGGAGGCAGTAAGCCTACATACACCAGTTCCCATGAGCAGGAGGTTGCTGTTGCATCATGTCCTTCTTGTGGGTCCCTGATCAACAGCTGGGCAACCACTGTGTGAATAGAGTGTTGGACCAGATGGACCCTTGGTCTGATCCAGCATGGCTCTTCTTACATTCTTTTGAGGCAGAAATATTTATGATTTATGATGTCATCCAGCAGTGGCAACCTGTGAACAGAATCAGCAGCACAAAAGTTGAATCCATAGGAAGAAAGGGGAGGAATTCTACATCCAGCAGTATGAGCACAATTGTCCCGCATTGCATTTAGAAAAAGATGGTTATACCTGACTGTGCTGGGGAAGTGAGTGCCGTATGTAGTCCAGGTGCCTTTTTATCCACCCAACCACCACCTCCACCACCACCACCAGGGTGTGTTTGGTAGCATGCATGTAATAAAAGAACACCATACATGTAACTGACCGTTATCCAAAATACTTGGCTGTGATTTAGTCGATTTAAATCGATGGAATAAGCTAACCTGAGTTGGATTGTGGTCTCTAGGTGCTTAGTTCAGTGTTTTTCTCAAGTGCGGTGACAAGTAAGTTGCTTCCTGCTTAACTCTTAACATCTCTTGAGTCAAGATAAATGCTTTGGTCATACAGAATAGCTTGTTGCTGTAGGTATATTTCATGTTTCAGCTTTGTATATTGCTATTGCCTGCTCACTATAAGCCCAAACAATCTTTGCTTTATAATTTAACTATTACTTTTCTTTCCCCCACCCCCATATGTATTTATGTCCAAAATGTTGCCAGGTCCTGTTAATTTATTTTACTCAGCCATGATGTAATCGTTAAGGGGCCATAATGAAGATGGAAGGTTTAATAATGCCAAGTGTTACAAATTTCTGTTTAATCATTCCTAAATTGATTAGTTGCTGTTGCCCAAATGCCTAGCCACTGAAAGGCAGGGAGCTAAAGATACAAGCTCCTGTGGTCGAGCTTTGATGGATGTTACTTTGGTACAGTGGTAATTGAGTTATTGAATTTACTCATCTTTCAAATGATGTTTGCATTGTCTCAGCCATATGTGTTTAGGGCCAAGGGAAGGTCATTAGGAGCTTCAGTCCAGGGGCATGTTTAGGTTAAAGTGATTTTGAACAGCCAGCATTGAGGTTACTCAATTAAAAGAAATAGCACAGCAAGATGCTATGGGGCAGGCAGGGGGAGGATGTCACACACTGGTCAGTTCCCAGGTCCCAAAGGTCTATTTAAAATAGTCTGAAGGTCCTTTAAGTAAATGTCTACTTCTACCCTCAGGCTCTTTAGCCATTGACAAATTGCTGTTGTAAGTGAGAGGCAATTTTATGTGAAGGACGCCTATAAACAAATCCCTCCGTTTTATAGCTAAGATAGGATTCACCGGGCCAAGGTAAAACATTAAGTAATAAGGCCTCCCAGATCTCTTGAAAAAGGAACGCTTCAAGGAAGGCGTTGTTTTGATCACAATAAAGTAGGGATATCCTGGTTATCTTTCATGAGATACATCCTTTAAGTAAACTGAGAATGGCAGGTCAAAAATTAGAGCTCACATTTCTTTGTTAAGACTAAGGGTGGCTCTTAAGGACATGTTTGACACTGCAGACTTCTTAATCACAGTTATTTGGAAGAAAGTCTGACTGGTTTCACTAGATTTTTGCTTCCAAGCAATTGCCACCTAGCAGTCGCTGTGTGTGTGTGTATTGTATGGGGATGGCATCTCACAGCTGCGCAGTAACATAAACATGACATTATGCTGGATTTGAAGGGAGATGCGTCGTCATAAATATTTAGGATTGGGATTTATAGCTACCTGTTCTAATATCTCCCTACATACGAAAGTTGATAACACACAAGCCAGTCAGTATCTTTCAACTTGTACTAGTGGGAGTGGGGCTTGTTTTTAATTTCTCTGTGTGCTTTTCAAGTAAGCATCTTGAGGAATTTCATTATTTATTTTCATATACTGTCTGTGAATCAGATGTCTATGAGGTCCAACTCATGCAATGGTGAGCAGATGCAAATGAGAAAAAATGGCTGCGAGGCCCTTCAATATTGGTTTAGAAAAGAGAATTTTGGCAGATGCCAGATGTGACAATAAAAGCTTGCCAAATTTGTTGATGTTCTACATCAGTCTTCTTCAACTGGGTGCCCTCCAGATGGTTCTACTCCCATCAGCCGCAGCCTGCATGATCAATGGTTGCACTATGTCCTGCTTTGTTGGTCCCTGGTTAATAGCTGGTTGGCCGCAGTGTGAACAGAGTGCTGGACTAGATGGACCCTCGGTCTGATCCAGCGTGGCACTTCTTGTGTCCTTAAGAATGCTGGGAGATGTAGTCAAAAACATCTGGAGGATACCATGTTGTGAAAGGGTATTTTACACAAACTATTAAAAGGTTTTTAAAAATCTGTCTTCCATTGTATTGTCTTCCGTTTATATTCCATCACTCAATGTCATTGAGGTAGCTTATAACAATTAAAAAGAGAAAGAGAGAGAAATTAACAGTTCCCAAACACTAAAGCAAATAAAAGGGTTAGGAGGAAAGAAAAAGAAACATTTCAAATCATTATCAACCACGGTTCATTAATATAACCCAACCTTATACATCAATAGCCTCTCAGAACAAGTAGACCATGTATTTTTCATCCTAAAAGGCAGAGGTGCATGCCCTCTTGGAAGATCCTGTCATAACATAGTTGTAAAGGCTTGGTGCCTTGTTACAGATGTTCTGGATCCTGCAAGGAAAGATATGGAGGAGGATACTATCAAACTATACTATATGGTAGGGGCAGGGACTCATACTTTATATTTGCTCACCCCATTGCATGCACAGTTCTGTATTTGAAAGTATTTGTGTAATGCTGCTTTATTTATCATTACCATTATTACTAAAAAACACACAACCACCATCAGTGTAGTATGCAACAATTTACAACAATAAAAAAAACATTAAAGGAAGCAAACCATTAACTACATAATTTAAAAGGCTAAATTAAAAAGAAGTGTCTTCCCGCTCTTTCTAAAAGCCAAGAGAGTGGGAGTCAATTGTAATTCCTAAGGGACCACATTCCACATTTTAGGAGTGACACAGCAGAAAGCACTTTCAAGATTTTTCACAGACAATGACAGACTTAAAACTCAGTGGTAGTAAATACCCTGTTTCCCCGAAAATAAGACAGTGTCTTATATTAATTTTTGCTCCCAAAGATGCGCTAGGTCTTATTTTCAGGGGATGTCTTATTTTTCCATGAAGAAGAATACGGTACACATTTATTGTTGAACAAAAAAAAAAAGGTCTTATTTTCGGGGGGATGCCTTATATTACAGCGAGAGGCAAAACTGGAAGTAGGTCTTGTTTTCGGGGGATGTCTTACGTTCGGGGAAACAGGGTATGCTGTATCCCAAACTGGGCATTCTTGCCATATTGGCAATTGCTTTACCTCATAAGTATGATATACTTTAAAACATTTCCGTAAAGCCTCTTGTCTTCCAGCTGCTTCACAGGGTCCACCCTTGAGGAAACAGATACTGCATAAATACTACTTTGTATCTGATTTCTGTCTACTAAATACTATTTAAATCACAACTAATATTTCCTAATCCTTTAGAGGGGGGGAAACGCAGCCTTTAATCAATAAGCATTTGATGAATACATCGCTCGGGGATATTGCACTGACTGATGGACGATAATTGTGGCACTACATTGGTACTTCTGTGGTAAAACCTTTTATGAGCGACTGACTTTTCCAAGGTTCAGACATGTTCATTGTTAATGACCGTTGTACATTCAGTGTGCATGGTTACTAGAGCTTGTCACGAGCAAGTGAAACAAAGACCATTTTCCCCAGTGTTAAAATGAAAGGCTGATTAACAGCTAATGCTTCTGTATCTCAGGTGCAAGAGAAGAAAGTCATCATTGAGCAGAACTTTGGGTCCATCACTGATCATGACAAAAATGACAGCTAAAGGCAGCTGAAATGAATGGAGGTTTTGCATCCACAATGGACTGGTTTACAAACTACCCTGAAACGTATGAGTTTCAGGATGGTTTGTAAACCATCCCAGCAACTCGTCCTCACCGAGTTCAGACATTATGACAGCACACACCTGGCAAGAGTAATTATGCTAATTAGGCAGCTTGCAACGGGCATGCATGGGGAGGGAAAATAAGCCACCATGGCTTATTTACTTTCCATGACAGTACAAACCTAGTCAATATGTAGGAATTTGCACTCTCAACAATTTGTACATTTATCTTTCAAGAATTCCCATGCAAATTATGTTAATCAGCAGATGAATACAAAAGGAAAAATGCTACCCTTCTGACTACAGTGCCTCTTGACAACTACCCCTGTACACCTGGCCAGGAGGGAGGACATCTAGGAGGTCAGAAAGATCCATATGCTTGACCCCACCAATGCAATGTTGGCTATTTGCAGGGACGTTGTAGCCACAAGGGATCGCATCATTTATTTGAAATGGTCCCCACGTCTTTGAAGGTGAGTATGAAGGAAACTATTGATAAGAGCAACTCGAAGAAATATTTGAGATGCTCTTAATAAATTATTACCATTTGCCATCAAAATAACTTCAAAGTGTGAACTCTAAAGGTTCAACAATCCAGAGACTACCACCAAGACTCAACATTCTTCAATCCTTTAGTTAAGTAGACTCCATTCACAAACTATTTTAGAGAATTCATATTAGTCATGCTTACTTGACAATCTTGAAGCTTAGTAAGCTCACTTACAGTCTCCCCCAGTGGTGTCTCTTTAGTGTCCCCTCTCAACGGGGTGGTGGGGATGGTGTTGGTGGTATCAAGTTGGTGGTGTTAAAGCCTTAGGCTTTCCAGCTTCTTATGCACCAGCCTGAAGGAGCCAATGTAATACCTTGCAGTTGGCAGACAATTGCTTGGAGAGAGTGGAAATTCAGGAGTCTGCTCCTGTGAAGAGGCAGTAATCTCTGGCCGCAGGAAATCTCTCTGGGGCAGCCACAGATAGAACGTAGGAAGCACAGTAGTAGAGCTCATGGTGGCCGATGTCTCTTCAGTGTCCTCTCAGCAAGGGATGGGGTGCTGGGGGTATCAAGCTGATGGTGAAATAAGCACAGAAATGTGTGGAAATGCTCATTTCCAGAACAGGCCAGGTTAGCGAGCTCCCTTCTGGGAGCTCTACTGATCTGCCCCAATCCAGGAACAAGCAATCCAGGAACAAGCATTTTTTCAAGAACCTCTAGTTCTTCTTTGTGGTCTCTGTCATTCACACATCTAGACTCTGCACCTGCAGCAAAAAACACCAAGTTAGTATATAGCAGATCAAGAACAATAAAAACAGCAATATCATAAAAATGTTTAAACCAACACTAAAACTAAACAATAAAAACCCACTGAAAACAATTTAAGAGACCAAATTAATAAGGTGTGTCTTGACTCATTTTCTAATCTAAAGAGTCTGAAACATTGTAATCTTCCCTCAAAGGGGAGCTTCTCTAACCCCTTGATCGTTTTGGTTGCCCCTTTAATAAATCTGTTAGTCCACGTTTTTATTCTCTATTTATTGAGCTTTATGTGGCATCCTTTTTAAACTGGTTTTGTTTTATGTTATCAGACACCCAGAAAGCATTTTGCTATAAATAAATAAAAAATAAATAAGGGCAGTGCAGCTTTTTGCTCTAAGCTATTGTCCCAAGACAGCCTATGTAAACTGAGCATGTACCTTGCATTTTTTTTAGGGGGGGGGGGCAGGGGGAACACCTTTATTAAGGCAAAACTCTGTTGCCAGCACCTTGAATGGCTGACAGAATACAGGCTTTCTGACATATGATTATTTTTAAATCCATTCTCCTATACTTGAATTCATCCCACATAGTTTTTACTTTGCTTCTTCACACACTGTTTAGGATACCATATGCCATATTTGTAAAAACTTGTTAAGAACATGTGTTTTTATGTTCCTTCATGAAAGAATTATAACCCTTGCATAGAGGAGAAAAGATCAGAAGGGACCATTATACCACTCCCTGCTGTGAAGGAAAAGCAGATGATGCATTTGCTACACTGAGGCTTTTCAATGTAACTTGGAAATTATCTTTAGCTTTGCCTCTGTTTGTTCCAAACTATGGCATGGGTTTGGCAGAAAAGGAAGAGAGTGAAAAGTAATGTAAACGTTCAATTGATCTTGCTTTTATCCAGTCATTCATACATGTCGAATATGTTTTGTCACCCAACAATGAGCACTAGTAAGATTAGTGATGAGAGAGAGGAAGATTAGTTATTTGGTTTTTGAATGAAGAGCACCCCAAATATCGGGAACATTTGGGGATTTTAATATATCATACTCAATATATTAATTTTCTTTGTTGCTGCAGCTGTAGTCACCCAGGGCAACATCTGAGATGACAACCAGGCAATTAAGGAAAAATGTGTACAGGCTATGCCCCTGTCAGACTGAATCATTACCCTCCTTTTGGCAGTCCCACACATGAATCTCTCCCCTGGGGTGGGCTGTAGACAGCCATCTTGTCAGTTGACATGATATGGACTTTTGCGTGCATGCGTGTCATGTTAGTGAACTTATGCCCTCATTGGAGACCAAGCGTATCGTGCCTCAGTAATGTAGTATTTTAATCAGCTCATGAGTACAGTTTCATGAATAATAGTTGAAACCAAAATGTGAGTAGTGGGTGTGATGGACATTTCCATTGCTATTTCAAAATGTGGGTGCATGCACCCATGTAGCAGGATCTAACAGTGCTGCTTTACTTACACAATCCTGTCGTTTTTTCCTGTATAATATTGCCAGGATTCGATCATTTCTGTCTGTCTCTTCTGCCAAGACGCTTGTTCATGCACTGGTTATTTCACGGTTGGACTACTGCAACCTTCTTCTCTCTGGCCTTCCTTCTTCTCACATCAGTCCATTGGTCTCTGTCCACCACTCTGCCGCTAAGATCATCTTCCTGGCTCGCCGCTCTGACCATGTTACTCCACTTCTGAAATCTCTTCATTGGCTTCCAATTCACTTCAGAATCCAATATAAACTTCTCCTGTCGACCTTCAAAGCTTTTCACGGTCTAGCTCCTTCCTATCTCTCCTCTCTCATCTCACACTATTGCCCAGCTCGTGCTCTTCGCTCCTCTGATGCCATGTTTCTCGCCTGCCCAAGGGTCTCTACTTCCCTTGCTTGGCTTCGTCCATTTTCCTCTGCTGCCCCTTACGCCTGGAACGCTCTCCCAGAACATCTAAGATCCACAAGTTCAATCGCAGCTTTTAAAGCTCAACTAAAAACTTTTCTTTTTCCTAAAGCTTTTAAAACTTGATGTTGTTTGGACTTTATACTGTTAGTTTTACCCTACCCTGTTCCTGTTTACCCTACCCAGTGCCTGTTTGCATTCTCTTCCCCTCCTTATTGCTTTACTATGATTTTATTAGATTGTAAGCCTATGCGGCAGGGTCTTGCTATTTACTGTTTTACTCTGTACAGCACCATGTACATTGATGGTGCTATATAAATAAATAATAATAATAATAATGATAATAATAATAATAATAACAACAACAACATAGCGCTACTGTGAGTGACCCCTTGTGCTACACCAACAGCACAAGCTAGCATGATGGGTATACACAGAAAACCCATCATGCCAGCTTAAGCTATTGTTGTAGTGCTAGAGGTCACTTATGCTAGAACTACATCAATTGTGTAAGCAGTGCAGCAGTGTTGGATATTGCCCCATGGAATACAGTTTTATCATTTTCTACTTAAAAATACATATGGCGGGGGGGGGGCACTGTGTGTCTTCATAAGAGTCTTGCCTGTCATCTATTGAGCAGGAAATGAGTAGCAGCAAAATGTGAGAGAGGTAAATAGGAGCACAGACCCAATTTTATGCTACAACAATGCTGGTGAGTGTTCCTGCTCTGATCAGGTGTGGCACAAACCCCTCCCTCCCAGTGGTATCTATGTCACACAGCTGGCCTGCAATAGTCCCTTACTCTAAATCAGGGGAGGCAACCCAGTGCCCTCCAAATGTTTTGGACTGCAGATACCATCCTCACTGGCTGAGTTTGGATGAAACGCTAATCAATGGTTGTTTCCCATTTTGTTCTTATTACCACCAACACCCAATTGATTAGCGTGTCATCCAAACTCAGCCACTCAGGCATTGGCTTAGTTCAGGTAACATGCTAATCAACTGGGGGGGAGGGGTAATAGGAACAGAATGGGAAACAACCATTGATTAGTGTGTCGTCCAAACTCAGCCATTGAGTGCGGGTCATTGTTCAACTGTGGGTTGTTTGTTAAACCCGGGACATTTTCCCCAGGGTGACTCAGTCAAGCCACCTTGAGAACCCAGGGCTTGTTGTTGGATTGTTTGGGGCTGTTAATAAACCACACTGTGTGGTTAACAAGCCAACTAGCAGAAAATGTCCTGCATTCAGATAACATGCTAACCCACGGTTCAACAAACAACCCATGGTTCAACAACAACCCACACTCAACCACAGAGTATGGGTTAGTGTGTTTTATGAACAGCCCCAATGCGTATCTTCTGCCTTGAAGAACTTGCAAAATGGAAATGTGAAGCATAAGTGCATGTTGTTGCATTTAAATAATTTCACACAAGAGAGAAACTTCAACGTTATTGCTGGTTTATAATCAATGCGCCTCCATTGTAGCTTACCGAACTGCAACTTCATATTTTACTCTTTTAAAAATCAAATCTATTGTGTGCATTATCTTGAAAAGATCTAAAAGAAAATGAGACTATTACTTTCTAACAAATAACCTTCCTTCTACCTACCACACATCATCGCATTTGCAACGGAATTGACTATTCACTTGAGAATAATTCATTAAAGCAAAAGTGCAATAGATACTCAAGGCATATCAAATTAAAGAATGGCAATGTGCATCTATAAAAGCCAAAATATTCCAGCTATTGTATTAACTAGTCTAAAACATACTACAATAAATTCGTTAGGTTTTACAGAGCTACAGGCTTTATTGTCAGGATATGTCAACCAGAAATATTCAGAAGCAGCCTTCTTAAACTAGGCCAGACCGTTTGTCCTTCTAACTATTTAGTGTCCTAGGGACAAACTAGATGTGACACGAAAGGCACAATCCTATGCATATTTAGACAGAAAAAGTCCTGCAACTCCCAGCTTTCCCCAGCTAGTATAGATGGGAGTTCAACCCTTCTCTCACCCACTGTGTCCCAGTAGCATGCACACACACACACACACACACACACCTGGAAAATAGCTCCCATTAGCGCCAATGGGAGTTTTTATTACTGGGCTAAAAGCAGTGTTGGAGGAGCAATTTTTCATTGATATTTCAGTTGGAGAAGGAAGGGTTAAGTCTGCCTCCCTATGCACTGCAGTCCCATTGAAAATGGGACTACTATTTTTTTTTCCAGAAACCTTGAGGTGTTTGGGTGTAATACTTGTAGCATCATATCTGATTTGGCAAAAGCTCATTTCGGCTGGAGGGGTTAGGAAGTAAAGCTAGGATCTTGTGCATGGAAAGCATGTGCTCTACCACTGAGCTATGGCTTTGCCTGTAAAGAGAAGGAGCCCTCAAGACCCATAGAGAAGCTCCCTGTCCCATATAGCCAGTACAGCAGACAAAGACCCCACTCATACACATGAGAAGGAGGAGGTGGTGGTTAGGAAAGCTACGGAGTGAGAATGATTAGTGGAACCACTGCAAGTGGGCCCACCACATGACCATGGAACCTCGCTGTGCCATGTGATTCCACTACCCACCCATCCTTTGTAGTTACCTCCACACAATTTACCATGTATCCTGGCTTCCTCTGCAGCTCAAACAGGCTCCCTGGGACCTCTCTGTTGAACAAATACCAAAAAAGTTAAAACACACACAAAAACACAGCCACACAACCATAGATGAAGTCAGCAGTAGCAGGAGGGTCGCTGGAAGTCATGGACACTCTTGCTGGCAGACTAGAGTCATGGCCTAGAGACCTCCTAGAACCCGTTCTAATGTCGGGGGAGCCCTCCACCCCAAGTGCCCTAACCCTATTAAAGCAGGATGGTTAGCTAGAGGTTTTCTATTACCATCATTGTGGCACACACACCCCGACACACTAAGCCAGCATAGTTAAACCAAACCCCTTAACTACAGTGGCTTAGTGTGATATCTGAGCAGGCCCAAAGTAATCACTCCAGTGGCCTTGATTTCTCCAGGTAAACTTAGGGTGACCATATGAAAAGGAGGACAGGGCTCCTGTATCTTTAACAGTTGTATTGAAAAGGGAATTTCAGCAGGTGTCATTTGTATATATGGGGAACCTAGTGAAATTCCCTCTTCTTCACAACAGTTAAAGCTGCAGGTGCCCTAGATTTAAAAATCTAGTCACTCTAGTATAGCTCCTGCACTTTAACTGTTGTGATGAAGAGGGAATTTCACCAGGTTCTCCATATATACAAATGACACCTGCTGAAATTCCCTTTTCTATGCAACTATTAAAGATACAGGAGCCCTGTCCTCCTTTTCATATGGTCACCCTAGGTAAACTGGATACCCCGCGAGAGAAAATAGGTTCGGACACTGACATAATTTGCCAGCTATATTAAAGGCAGAAGGGAACATAAGTAGAGAGGCCATTGGTTACTAGAAGAGCATGTGCTTTGCATGACTAGGCTCCCAGATTCAGTCCTTGCCCTACATATTGTGCAGAATTCATTAATCCCTCCCACTGCAAAGAAACACTAGTTGAGCAATACAGTAAAATGCAGGACACGATTCAGGAAAGCAAAACTTTTCAGCCTTAGTGGGCTCAGCTTTATAGATTTAAACCCCAGCTTTCACTCATGTTTGCTTTCCACAATCATCTTTCTGCATACCAAAACCAAATTATTACTTTTTTGTTTTTGTTTATCTCAACAGGAGTCATAGTCATTTTGCAAAAGTGATGTTTTAGTCCTCACACTTCGGAGCACACTCACATCCAGTAAAATTAACAAATAGGCACTTTGTGGTAAACAAGGTGAAATTACTTTTTCCCCTAATTAGTCTGGAGACAGTGTTATGTTACAAGCCGAAGGAGGAAAGGACTTTGCCTCGAATTTCAAAGAGGTGTACATCTCAGCTTAATTCTGCTAATGGCAATTAACACAGATGGCTAAAAAAAGTAATTATCTCTTCTAGTTTTCTGCCACCTGTCACAAGTGAACTGTTTTCTTTAATTGCTCCAAATTACTCTTAATCACACAAAACAGCTATTTAAATCAGAGTCGCATCTTGAAGCTCACTAGGAAGATTTAACACCTGAGTGGTGAGACTTTAAGAAACCATCATGGTAGCATAAGGTAAAATCTTTGAGGCTTGCTTCAAGGATCACAAACACAAGAAAATACCTGTTTTATGGTTAACCAAAACTTAGCCTGATCTAAAGAATTACAAAGTCAAGCAGAAAGTTATCTCCTTGTGCTGGGGATACTATTTCCCTTCACTAATTTGCTGCCACAACCTCAGATCCAGAATACAGTTGTGGGAGAAGAGTGAAATCTGCATATAGTCTTTCATGGGCATCCCCTGTTTTGCACTGTTTCAGCCCTGGCACATGCAAAAGTTAGAGGAACAGATAGGTGCTCTTCCAAAGGCTACTGCAGGCTGAACCCACTACTGCCTGTAACCTCTGTCTCTCAACCTCTTCCCCCATTCCATCTGCCCCATGAATAATGAGTCATAACTCTTCTCCATTTCATAGAAAAGCGACCAAGATCAAATGTGAGAACTCCACATCTTTCTCCCATGTACAAAATATGAGAAGCTGGCCATGCCCCCTCCCCCTCCCATGAGTTCAAGAAAGAAAGAAAATAGCAAGGGTGAAAAACCCAATGTTTGAGTAGCCCTAGTACCAGAAGCCAGCATCATGGGGCAAATGCCAGGGCCTTGGCAGGGCCAGCTACTGCTGCAGTTGCTACTGGAACTGAGGCAGTGGACCATAGTGCACCTCTAGTGGCTGGTGCTGCCTTGATGATGCCAGCATTGCCCCTGACATACACACATTGGAGCACTGCATGCATCATTAACACATATCCATGCGCCTGGTGAGTCTGGAGCTCTGCTCAGTGCTGCAGGCCTCCCCAGCTAACTGGGGCTGGGGGATGGCTATTCCAGGCATCTTCTCTGAAACCTGGAGCCAAGCCAGGAACACTGGAAGCTATTTGAGGCTTCCCAAGCTCCTATGGGTGGGAAGGAGACAAAAGAATTTTTGTCTTCTCCGCTTTCTCCCTTTCAGTGTGCTCTACTGCATCTTCAGGATCTATGTAAGATCTGCAGTGAGAGAAAGTAGCTTCTCAATGTGTTGTCTGGGAATTGTACATTGCTTTTTTTCAGGCACAATTATGTAGCAAAACAAGAAGAAGAAAAGCCAAAAGGAAACTCTACTATGAGTGGACATTTGCGGGAGCTAAACCATCGTGAAAGTCTTATTGATCTGGACTGTGGTTTAGAACGAAGGAGGTTGCATGACTCAAAAGGAATAAAAGCACAGGCAGATACTGTATGCCTATCAGTAGTAACATAATAAAATAGCGTTATGGAATGCCTTTTGTCTTTCTGGCTGATTTTCCATTCGCATTTGATTTCTATTCATTCAGTTCCTTAGTGAGACTGTTGGGAAGCATCATGCTGCCATGCCCCAAAGTGACAGACTGCTCTCTCTGTTGGTTTCATCAGTGTGCCTTCTGACCCATAACATGTGCTCCCCAAAGACACTTGAAGTAAAAATATTCAGCATTTGTGGACTGACAGTTGATTATCTCATGTTAACCTAGTTGATAGATACATTATCCTTCTGAATGTTGTTGTTGTTTTTAAAAACAACACTAAACCTCTTTCTAAGACAGTGAGCTGTATGCAATATGATTGTTCATCCTTGCATATAAGTTCAAAACTTTGGTTGTTTCATTTTTGACCATGTATTTTGTGTCTTCTTTATTTATTATATTTTAATCCACCTAGTAATGAATGTTCTCTAGGGAGATTACAAACAATTAAAAGCCTAAGATACCATATAAACGGTTAAATATAAAATACCTTACAAGTATTTAAAATAATAAAAATACAATACAACAGACACTCAGGAAACAATAAAACAGCCATAAAAATCCAGAACTAGCTCTCTAAAATGCCTGAGAGAAAAGAAAGACCTTTGCTTGGTGCCAAAAAGCTAACGACGTAGGTGCCAGGTGAACCTCTTTTGGAAGGTGATTACATAAGTGGGGTGCCACCACTGAGAAAGCCCTCTCTCTTGTAGCCTCCCACCTAGCTTCCTTCAGTGGAAGCACCTGGAGGAGAGCCTCTGAGGCTAGTCTAAGGGTCTGAGCAGGTCCATACGGAAAGAGACGTTCCCTTAAATAAAAAAACTCCCAGTGCTGTTAAACATGCACACAAGCAATAGATCCAGGATAGGACTCCCATGTATGGAAAGCCTTCTTTTTATCTAGTAGGGAATTTACACAGGCAGAAAGGGTGTAGGGAGACAATCTTCATAGATTCCCACCTACCATCCCTTACGTTTCCCTCTTCCAGTCTGCCCTGGCAGGTTAGGGGATCCTCCAGAACAGTGGGCCAAGTGGTGCTGGGAGCTGCAAAGGGTGAGGGAGATGGCAAAGATAATTGCTCCTCCTTCCACTTGGGGAAGCATTCTGAGTGGAACTCCGCTTAAGGGCTGCTCTTGCTGACTGAATAAAAGCTGGATCCCTAAAGTGCAAATGCATTTCTGAATTTACAAAAAGAAAGCTTCATTGAACTGCTTCTTAGGAAACACAGGCCTCTTTTTCACTACTTCTACTTTGGCCAAACATGTACTTACCATTATTTCTATGAAGACATTTCATGGTCTCAACATCTAAAGTTTACAGTCTTCCCTAACCTGGTGCTCTCCGGATATACTTGACTACAACTCTCATCATACTAGCCAGGATAGCCATCTTGTATATAAATGACGGAAGAAAGCGAATAGGAAAGGGCTTGATATAGGTAGCAGGTATGAGATTCAGAGGCCTAACTGGTAGCAGATGAAAATGGACATTGCTGAGATTGTAGATGATCCAGGAGTAGCTTTCCAGAAGAAGCCAATTTTGAAAGACATTTGAAGGAGGTGATTGTGTCAGAGAGAAGAAGGCTCTTTGGATGTAGAGAATACGGAATAGGGAAACTCAATGTTATTTTATTTTTTAAATGGATATTCTCCCCACTTTAATTGTTGTAACAAGCCATTTTACAAACCTTTAAAATTCTTTGACTGGACTTTCTGCTGAAAAGCACAGTGCAATGAAGAGTTTGAGACCGCAACTGTGAAATGGGATTAGTTTACATCAGGCAATAGGGTGAGATCTTGCTACGTCTGAACACAGTAGTAAAGTTCCCCTTGGACAGTGTATGAACATTGCCTGACCATGCATATCACTACGATGCTATGAAAGATACATTGGCATATCAGGGCACAAGTCCTGCTGGGCAGGGGATTTGTTTATGTTGACACTGGTATTTATGTATTTAAATAAAAGCCCTTCATCACTTGCTTCTGGTGCTTTTAAAAAACATACACTGAACCAACATCTTAGAAGTGCTTTCAGTTGATCTTATTGACTGTCAGATAAAAGAAAATTGGCTAAATCCTGGAAAAGAAGTGGCAGTCTCAAATGTGAGGAGATAATTATATTATCGATCCTTAAAGATTATTGTTCTTGTGGGAATGAGAATTTTGCAAAGACTGCCCTTGGATTGCAATTGATGAGGTAGAACAAATTCATCTCAACCTACTCATGACAGGGCTTTATTAAATTGCATATTCATCTCTTGTGTGAAATTAAAAGCAGGGGGATTGTGTTACAGAGTGCTACACACATCTTTTCCTAATTTAACATTGTAAGTCTTTGCACGATTAACAGTGTGGCAAGAAGAAAAATAATTGTGTGTGGGGTGTCACCCCCACCACATACACACAATATGCAACTCATAATAATTCAGAAATCAATATGCACCCTTGGAGAATTCACACACATATACAACACACACACACACACACATCCTTATCCATCGCAATAGCAGATTATGAAATTCAGGGTGGCCTTCACTCATTTCCCTATGAATGGGAATCTGAGGATACCTAGGGGTAAACCAGGCATTATTTTTAAAAAGAAAATGTTTAACTATAACCACTGGGACTGGAATTATTGCTTCCAATGCCCTAATGTGAATATCAATAAGACACTGGTCCATGGAGTTCCTTGCTTGATTTGACAGTTTAAAGGATCACTTAGTTAATTAGGAAATGACACGGTGCCTTTGCATCCCTTAGCTGTACCCTGCCTTCTGGCTCCTCTTCTCATTTTCCCTTTTTTGACATGCTAGATTACATCATTACTGGTGGTTTCACTTGTTAACCACACCAGAAACTGAGAATATTTTAAGCATTAATTATCTGTGGTTTCTCATAAGACTTGACTTTCCCTCAAATTCAAAAGGATAAACTGGCTTCCATGTTTCAAGCCTTTGATAGTGTGTAATGTTACCCAACCTTCATCTGGATAGTGGTGGGGGTATTTTTTGTTTGTTTTTTATAGGCTTATTAAAAAAACATCACTGAAACCTTTGTTGATCCTTCTAATGGCCTGCATCTTGAAATTTGAATTTGCCTCTTCGTTTTCTTCTTAACTTCAGCTCCCTTCCACATGTTGTTCTGCTATACATTTTCTTATGATTTAAAGAGTTCTTGTACATTACCCACAAACAAGTCTCCCTCTTGACAGCTACTTCTGTGATATGGTACATTAGCTGCCCTGTACAATATTCATGCTATTCAAGCCCATCCTCATAGGGTGTTTGAGTTCATAGCCGTGCATCATATAACAGCAAATGTGGTTCATGGGTTAGTGCCGAAGCAATATTTTATAAAGAGACAAGGGGAGAGCAGAAATTCTTCAAAAACAATCCTTCTGCTTTACTCATTAAATCTGCATTCACTTTTTTCAAAATACATCCTTATGGGGAAAAACAGTGGTTAACAAAAAATGTATACAGGCAGACATTCTCCTAGAGGTGTTTTGAGGATAAAATTAGAGAATCATACCCTGAGCTGCTTGGAGAAAAGCAGGATACAAATGCAATAACGGAACAGCCTCTGCCATAGATCCTGGCTAATCAAATATTCTAAGATGGGAGAGACCTGTGCAGAGAGGGGCTTTGCCTAAATCCTGTAGAAGGATAAAGGGAAACATATTCATTCATTTTAAAGCCAACATTCATCCTTGCAGATACCAGGGTGGTGTCCAAATATTATTAAAATAACACGCAGTACAATAAAAACACTAAAATGACATGATAAAACAAAGAAGAAAGACATCAAATTCCATAAAACAGACAAAATCAACCACTTAAAATGCCTGAGTAAACAAAACGGTTTTGAGCCAGCGCAGAAACAATTGCAAAGTTGCACTAGTCGCATCTCTGTAGGGAGTGTATTCCATAGTCCATTCATTTCCATAGCCCATTTAGGCAATGATATTCATGCTGTTACAAGGTAGAGAGACAAAGAAGTTAAGAAGGGAAAGAGTATGGTGGGGAAAAAGCTCTTCACAATCTCCAAGAGTAGGATAATCTGATCAAGATGGTAAATCACAAAAACTTGAGAAGCTTATTTAAAATGCTTACCCACTTTATCAGGTTTAATAACATGGAGCTTGAGGCACAGATATCAATTTATTTACACTTCTGTCTAGTAAACTAGTAAGCATTTATTGAACAGCCTTCATCCTTACACCTTCACTGAACTATATATATGCACAGTAAAACTACTGATTTATAATCTAGTATCCTGTGAAATCAAGTTTTAGTTTGTGCTCCCTAAAGTCAGTTCACCTTAGAGAATTTAAGGTCAATACCAAAAGTATTTGGACATACTAAATAGATTTATAACCCCCTTGTATCTTCATGATGTTATTGTTTTGCTTCAGTAAACTAGCTAATATTAGATACATCTTAATGGGTACCAAGTTAAATCACCATAATTTTCCTTGCCCCTGTGCTATGGTCCTATAATGGTCCCAGTGATCCCAAACTATTAGATAGGATTCATTTTTGAGAACATACCTGTCAGTTTTTAAAAAGATTTAACAGTTGATCTTTACAACATTCTTTTTTTAAAAAAAGGAATTAAGCAAATACCTGTATACAAATGACCTCCAAGGAGTTCTCCCTTGAGCAGTATTTCACAGAAAAGGAAATAAGTAATTTCAAACTCAATAACACCTGAATCCCCAAAATATACATAACTGTAATAGTACATTATACAGTGTGAACTGCAGTGGCACATAAATACACATATCTAAATACACATATCTTTTTACCCATTAAGTGTATTTGTTCCCAGCATTGATAAGATCCACAGTGCAGACTTAAGTAGTAGAGACAAAACATTTTGCTTTGTCAAGGATAAAAATCCACTTTGGTTGTAAGGCAACTCTGTTTTATTGAGTGTAATATAGCTGTATGGAGAGAGTCCTACAGACAAAGGTATATCACTGCTTATAAACAAAAAGTGTAGGCTTAACTTTCAGTTCAGGCTCCGTGTAGATTAAGATCTTTAACTGCATAGATATGAAATGAAATGCAGGCCTGACTCTGGAAGTTCTCGATCTAATGCTATGTCAATGCCATGGGATTTTCCATTTTTATTTTGCATGTGTTCCATCTAGCTAGGTAACGTAAGAGGACTGTCCCTGGAATGTGGAAGCAAGCTATGATCAGCTCCCAGACTGATCTTTGATGGGGATTCCCCCCCCACCGCAAAAGCCAAAAATCAAAGACACATTCCCGAGTTGCCCACTCAGATGATACCAGAATAGCACTCCCTCAGTAGCCTTCCAACGATCAGAGTGACATGCTTCAAATGTGTGTGGGTATGCAGCTATGCAATAAACAACTGGGGAGGGGGAAGCTACACACAAGAGTTTGCCGAAATATGGACAGCATCTCTGTAGTGGTGGGAGGACTGAAGACAGCCAGGGTGGCAAAGACTTGGATGAGCCCACACACAGCAGTTATGATTCTCGAGCAGCAAGGAAACACTTGCCATGTCTCACCTCTCCGGTTTTGTCATACTGTAGACAGCAAGTGTGAATTTTGAATCCTCTTTCTTATCTTATTGTAACTCCTTTGCAGGATAGCAAACTGGGATCTGTCAGTTTGTATGCATGAGAGACAGTCAGAAATCAGGTTTGGGGCACAATCTTGTGTGTGTTTAGGTGGCGGAGAGGGGAGTTCTCCAGCTTGCAGCATTCCCCAACCAGCCATGCTGACTGAAAGAATGCTGGGAGTTGCAGTACTTTGTTCTGTCTAAACATACATAGCATTGCACCTTAAGTCTCTGCTGTATTTGCAGAGAAGACTATCTCCTTAGATCATCAAGGCCTGCGAGGAGTCACCTACAACCTGTGATCTCAAGATGCAGAACAGCTCCTCTGCGCTTCAGCCCAGCAATTCTCACAGAACTGCTGGCACCCTAGTGCTTCCATGTAGGACGAGTGAAGAATCACCCCTCTGCTCTTCAGCTCCAATTAGGCATGCTATGGGGTGAGCTTTTATGTGGGCTGCCACAGCACGGCAATCATCTATTTGTCATAAGCGATTTGATTTGATTCACTCACTTCTACAGAAAATGGGACGCTCACTGGCTCAAGTATCCATATTTGCCCAATTTGCCCTTGATTCGCTCTCTCAAAGTCCAGAGTCAGCGTTCCCAAGCAAAGTGTCCTCTTACATTTTGTCTTGGGTAAAACTGGGGGAGGCTCAAGCGATTGTTTTGCTACCTTAGAGGAAGTGTACTCAGATTACATTTGAGAACGTGCATGCTGAGATAGACGACACTGGCTTATTTCTTAGTGCCAGGCACCTGTTAAAAGTAAACTAAACCTTCTCGTCTCAGAAGCTGAGGGCCAAAGTATCTTAGTTATATTAATATTTTTAAAGTTTCTGCCCTCACTCTTGATAAGATTTCTAGAGACTACCTACTGCTACAACAACTACTACTAACAACAATAACAACCAAGTTTTCATGGTAGAGCAGCTAAAGATTTCTGTTCTCTGTGGCCTAAGATCTCAAAGCCTAATTCTGACCAATAGAGGGCAGTGGTGCCATATTAGCCAATAATGGGAACTGACAGGATTGTTCCATACACAACAGGCAGGCATAATTTTTCTTTAATGTCGTTTAATTTGGAAAATTGAAATGTTACTGGCAGAGTTCATTTAAAGTAAATCAACACATCGTTATCTGTATAGGGCAAGGTGGAGTTGTGAGGTGTCCCATATTTTGTGAGAATTACCATCTGTTCTTTTAAAAAATGTCCCTTATTCCACAACATCACAACTCTATGAGAACATAATGGATATTTTTGTGTGGAAGAAAACCTGGGTCCTAAAAATTCCATAAAACAAAAAGAAACCCCACCTACGGTTTTTAATGCTCATTGTTTTTAAACATTAAGCTCACTGTGCTAGCCAAATTATTGCCTATCATAATTACTAAATATTGCATTGTTTTCCAGAATTGTGTGTGATGTTCTGCCTTAATTTTTGCTAGTATCTAACCCAGTAAACTACTCAAACCTGATTGCATTGCTACAAAATCATGCAAATAATTTTAAGTGTTCCTGTTCAGAATAGCAAAGAAGAGAAAATGGAATGAAAACATGTTGATTAGTATTAACTTCAATTGCATTTTTTAGGGCACAGAGGGCTTTAGAATTACCTCATTTATCATCAGAACAAAGTTGTTAGCTTTTTTGTTAATATTTTCCATAAGACAAAGGTTTTCCAAGACCCAACAAATTAATAGATGAGCAGAGATTTGAATCTATGTACATCAGAAGCTGACTCATACAGAGTCAGACTACTGACTACTATCTAGAGATACTGGCACACTGGCTGGTGGCAACTACTTGGGATTTCCCCACCTGCCTTTCACGACTTCTGACAGGGATTGAACCTGGGACCTTCTGCATGCAAAGTATGTGGTTTTCCAATGAGGAGGAGCCTCCCCCCTCATTGAAGACTTTGTCCATTGGAAATCACTGGTAAACTATTTTAGCATTAACCTGCATACAGGTTTTTAATATGGGGCTTCTATTGCCTTTGACTTAAAGAAGATGTAGATCACATACAATTTTGAGATGTAAAGCTAACCACCAGGTAGTTTTTCTATTCAATTTTTTTCTCTTCGTGAAGTCAACTTGTAAATGTGTCCCCCATAATAATATTGCAACATATTATAAGATGGGGGGATTGGGGTTGGAAACTACTGTTCTATCATTTTCCATTGCAAAAGACATGTAATCAGAAGGTGGTGGGGGGGACAGATAGGGCTGGCAACTGATCAATTTCCATGAAGCAAACACCAACGAGGAAGAAGGCTACTTATTTCAAACACAGAAGCAAAGGTGATTCATACTTACCAGAGCCAATGGTCCACTTTTTTACACACCTTATCAAGGTGCTATGGGAATAATCCACAATGGTGTAGCTCCTAGGCCTTTGCCAGTAAACTTGGCCATACAAACCTGTGTCATACAAACTTCAAGTAACATGAATCATAGAATAGCAGAGTTGGAAGGGGCCTATAAGGCCATCGAGTCCAACCCCCTGCTCAATGCAGGAATCCACCTTAAGGCATACCTGACAGATTTCTGTCCAGCTGCCTCTTGAATGCCTCTAGTGTGGGAAAACCCACAACCTCCATAGGATGAATTTGATTGGGATATGTAGTATTACAATTTCAGAAATAATAAGATAAAGACTAAAGAACCAGGCAAATGAGGTAACCGGAGGTCATTGCCATTAGGACAAGTGGGGTACTTGACTAGTAACGTGTGGGGAGAGAGAGAGAGAAATTACAACGAGCAGTGGAGGGCACAGGGGCCATGACCTAGAAATGCATAAACTGGCATTAAGAGGTATATTAATAGAATTTGTTCTTAGAGCCATTTTTCTTGTGTTTTGGCACTGGTTCCAACTATTCATGAGGTAAAAGCTCAGCCTACACAAACAACAAAGTCTGCAAGTCTCTAATAATTAAGAGCCAAACACTTATGATAGTCATAAGAGCTTTATGATAGTGGGAAAGCCCTTATAAATAGCCCTATTGATAGTAAAATACATTCTCCACATGGATTTGTAGTCACTACAGGGCTGATTAAGCTGACCCAGTTTCTGTACTTCCATTTAAAAAAAAATCTGAATACATACAGAAGTAAATAAATCTAGATTTTTTTTTGTCCTGTAAAGTGCTATTGTTCAAAACAAATATGTCTCTTCCTTTTAACCTCTTTCCAGCAATGGTCATCATCAGTATAATAAACTCAATGTACATAAATGGTAAGATTTATTACAAAGGAACAGCTGCTCTCTTTCTCCTTCTCTCTCTCCCTCCTTTCATATGAGCAAAAATGTTCAAAATGAAAGGAAGGTAATTAGGCTATTGATACATTAAGCAAAATATTATTTCATTGCACTCAGCTTAAATGAAGACAGTTTGCTTAAACATTTGCTGATAAGTACACACACAGTAAGACAGGTCAATTTGAGAAATAAAAATGGGTCAGAATTAAGGGCTGTATGCACAAAAAGAAAAACACCCACAATTAAAAAAAGAAGAAGCTTTTTGCTTGAGTGTCAGAAATACAGCGCAGTTGTATGCATATATAAGCCCCATTGAGTTTGATGGGACTTACGCCCAGGGAATGGGTATAGGATTGCAGCTCTAGCTCTATTTCCCACACATGTGGACTGTTCATACCACATGGATACTGCACAAGTTACTAAATATTCATTAAGAATATGAAATGACAACTGTTCTGGTTTATTCTTCCAATTCAACTTCTGGAACGTTTTTTTAAAGGTATGCACTGATATTCTTGTGCTACTTGCCTTTATTTTGGACTGCTATTGTGTCGCATCAGGTACCTGTTATTTTGTTCCATCTAACTAGTACTGATGAAATAAACTGGTGATTTATGTCATTTGCAGTTGAAGAGCTGTCACCCAGATCCTCCTGATCTCTGCTTTACTTTAGCAGATGTTGCTGTTTCTGATGCAGCCAAGGCAAATTTTATACATTCTGCACACCATGCTGCTAATGTCACAAATGCAGAATGTATCCATGAAAGTCAGATTCCATTCATTCTCCACAAAGGGCAATGGGTTGTTCAGAGTGTAGCTTGGTAGGCAGGACTTGCCCAAAAAAACCTTACAAGTATATGGCAATTTTAGACAGACACACACACATGCAGGGAGAAGGGGAGACGACACAGGAGCGGATGGGGGGTTAACTAAAAAAAACCCTTACCTTCTCCACAGTCTTCGGACCGCACGTGGCCCCGTTAAACTTAAAAAAAAATATGGCGGACGCTGCAGGGATCCGACATCCCTGCGCGTCCTGCGTCTGGAAGCCCGGGCGGCGCGTGCTAACATCAGCGCGCTGCCGCCCCGCCTCCCTGCCGGCTTATCCCGGCAGGTCTAGCAAAGCCCTTGGTTTGTGTAGCTGGCAGATCAATATCTATATCTATATATATATATATCTCCAATGGTCAGGGATAATGGGAATTGTATCACTTTAGGGAAGGCGATCCATGAGCAGGTTCCACCTGAGTCTCTTATTACCCATCATGACACTCCACCATGTATTCCCTTTCTTTTTCAACTAGAAGCAGGGATTAGGGGTTATCTGAACACAGAAGACACCCAGGCTGCAATGAAAGAAACTACAACTTTTAAATCAGCACTAGATGCAGAACATCTTTAGAAAGGATGAATAATTCCATCTGGGAATGGGCTGAATTGGGTCAGACAGGTTCCAAGTAAACTCTGAAGCGCAACAGAGGTAAAATCTATGAGTTCCACTTCAAAAATGTCTTTAATTCCTGGTAATTACTAAGATGGTGCCATTTTTATTTTATTTTAATTTATTTATTTATTTATTTATTTTATTACATTTAAATTCCACCTTTCCGCCAAGCATCTCCAGGCAGTGTTCATAGTTCTCCCTGTCCCCATTTTATCCTCGCAAGAACCCTGTGAGGTAGGTTCGACTGAGAGATGATGACTGGCCCAAAGTCGCCCAGTAATTTTCATGAGTTAGACTGAGTCCAATCCTTTAACCACACTGACTTTCTGATTAACGTAATGTAAGGTTAACAATTAAGTAACATATGAACCAGCCTTGGGTATTTTGTAGTGTAGGTCCCTGATCCAAGAACTTGTTGACCCCATTTCTCACACGTGCTAAGTACAGAATGAAACAGGGATCATCACATTGTAGGATTCTAATCAGACATAAGTGTATTGACAGTACCTGTTGGATGATGTTACCTGTTCCTCATTAGCATGTCTGCTGTTTCAACTAGCGTTTTGTTTTGTTTTGTTACATTTCTATACCACCCATTCGTAACTGCTGAGCACTTATTTATACAAGAAAGAAGTGTACATTATTCTTCACCTAAGGCTTATCCCAGGAAAATGGAGGGATCATCCCTGGCTGCTCCTGGGATCCCCTGAGTGTCATTTGCATGCACAGGGATGATCCCGGGGGGGGTGGGGAGACAGGTCTAGAAATGGCCTCTGTACCAGCTAAAAGCACTAAATAGAGAGAGGTTTCTTGAACTTAAGCTACTGTATCGGAGTGTAGATGCTGTATTGTCTTTAAAGGACAGTAGAGTGTGTTCAGCAGATTATATACCCCCTGCCTAACATATGCATAAGCATAGATTTATACCATAAATATTATTAAATGGGTGCTGTGATAATGTGTAACCATTCTGGTGTCAGGTGGAATTTATCGATGACAAACTGTATTCTTGGGAGATTCTCTGACAGGACTGTGACTTAATGAGAAGAAGTTGCAGGCTGCCCTGTTCCCAGCTGCAGCAGTTCCTAGAGCTGCTCCATTCCTGAAGCGACTTGCTAAATATGTGCCTGTTCGCTACAGACTTTCACTTAGTTGTGGCCAGATCCTTCTAAATATTTTAAGAAGTGTTTTATTTAACTTTGCTGCACTGTTTAATGTTGCTTGTAATAGTTTTGTTTCAGCAGCAGATTCATTTTGGTTATGACTTACATTTAAAATGTATTTGTAATCTGCTTAAATATGCTAAGAATTATCCTTGGGGACCACAGTAAAATGCAGTCATGTTTATTTGTAATTGCTACAAAATGGTTTACAGAATTGTTAGTGTCTTTTATTATGCCCTGCTACTGAAGTGCTTGCTTGTTAATTAGAGAAATTTCAGCTGTCATAGGCAGCAATTATAGCTTCCGTATCACTGTCTGTTATGAATAGTCAATGAGAGCTGATTAATATGCATGAGTAGCGGTATATAGTGTGTGCATTGGACTAAAGCAGGAGAGGGAGTGTTGTGTACTGTGAGTGGAGGAGGGAGAGCATTAAGGAAGAAGGCAGAGTTGCTTGCCAGTGATCAGAGCATCACCAATGTGAACCATTTCAGTTCCATCTGACTATTTTAGTGTGCCAAAGGGATATCTGCATGCATGCTTGCTAAACGACAGCTTCCCGGGCTCTAACAGTGAATAAGGAAGACAGTTTTCCTAAACATGGGATGCAGCTTGTGCTCTCTGCAGAAGCAAGAGGAACAATACAAATTACTGTATGAAGTTTGCCAGGTAACGCTGTTTGCTTTCAATTCTAAGGGCAGATGCATTTTACCTTAGCTTAGTGACAATTGCTGTTGTTCTTAGAACACGAAGGTTAAGGGCTTCTTAGTAGATTATATCAAATGGGGGTATTGTTTTATTTAACAGAGGCTTCAGGTTATTGTTTTTGGGGGTGGTGTGCCTTACAGCATACATTTAAATGTTTAAATATTTGTCAAAATGCATCAAACATGTATCAAATAATCTTTCATAGTCACAAGCCAGTGGACCCAGAGACACTGTCCCCTACCCTGGTTAAGTAAAATGTCTCAGCCAGGGTCAGATCTTGGTCATGCACTCTTTGAACAAGTTTAGAAAGACGCGGGTGATGATGGATGTGGCAGAGAGGTTGGTCTCTGTTTACCAATAGTTCCCTGGTGCTTCTTACTAGAGGACACATGTGCTGAATTACTCACCACAGCCTATAAGCCACAATTTCTACAAATACTTTGAGACAAGCTTAATTCTTGTGGATTCTGTGTTTCTATCAGGTATATGGAGGGAGGGAGGGAGGGAAGGAGGATTTTTCTAGCCAGTGATGATCTCCTATATGCATCCTTATTTGAACATTCCCAAGTTAATCTGCCTTTAAAATGCAAAGAAAAGAAGCAAACTCTTCAAAAACAATTATTATTTGCTTTCCATTTCATTTTTAAAATTGCTTTGGGCTGCAGTGCCTTTTAAGTTGATTTCGAAATATTCCTCTGATCCCAAATCACCGGTTTCTAATAGCAATACTATAAAGAGAGTGGTTAGTCATGATAATCAGAGTTTTAAAAGAAATGAAGAATTTGGTAAAAGAAAACATGTTTTAACTTCTCTTTACTTCAAACATCTGAAGAAGTTATGATCTTCTTTATAATCTACACTATTTAACTGAAGAAAGTTCTAAACACTCATTTAAAAATATACATATGTATCTATATTCACAGTATGCGTATGGTATTCCTGATTATAGAAAGTACTTTAAAGCAATGAAAAAAATAGACTGGATGACAGCAATACTGCATTTGTTGATAAATGCAAAAAGTGAATTGTTTCACACTTGCCAGCAGAGGGTGTTGCAAATCACAGAGAAAGATGGTGTGCTGTTTGTTATGGTACTTACTCAGTGTAGTGAATTAAGTGGATCTAGTATTCTGTGTTCCCAAAAATATAAATCACATTTTAATTGCTGATTTGGATGTATTTCTCCCAGACTTCCCAGATGATACAATTGTACTGCAGAAAACTTGTAACTACAGATGGAAAGGCATGTTCACTATTATAACTGTTTTATATCATGGGTGGGCACAAAGTAGATCTCCTGGTGTTTTGGAATACAGTTCCAGCATTCCTGGCCATGCTGTTAGGGCTTCTGGAAATTGAAGTCCAAAGTATTCTGAGATCAATCTCCTGACCATCCCTGTTTTATAGCAGCTAGTTCCCCAGATACGCAATCACCCTGTGTATTGTAGTGTGAAATGTTTTCAAGTAAGGTACAACTTTCTGTGGAACATCACCACAGTCATATAGTGCATGCATAACAGAATCCTGAAGTTGATATTGTCAATGTGAATTTTTTATTATATATGGATTAGGTGGTGTCATGAGAGTTACCTACAGTATTTCCTCGGGCAATATGCAACGTTGCACAAAGTTCTGTTCACATAACAGAACTTCTGCTTTTTTTCTTCCTGGAGACCTCCAAATCTGCTCCAGAGGATCCTCTTGAATAGATTTTGTTAGCACTTTAGGGGGACTGTGTGGGGCACGGAATCTGTCATGCCAACAGTGTCTGTTCCACTGGTAAATGAACACTGTTGAATTTCACCCTATATGGATTTCATAAATGAATTTCATGTTCTTAAGGATTTTGAAGACTGTTAGGCTGCAGTTACCTATCTGAGGCCGTTTCTACACCTGCCTTTTCCCCCCCGGGATCATCCTTGTACATACAAATGACACACAGGAGATCCCGGGAGCAGGCAGGGACGATCCCTCCATTTGCCTGGGATAATCCTTAGATGTAAAAAGGGCCTGGTATGGTCCATCGAATTCAATGAGACTTACTTCTGAGTAGGTATGAGTAGGATTGTACTCCTAGCAATTTATATGTTATATGTTCAATATCCAGAATAAGCCAAGAAGAAACTGTGGTTATGGTGGTTATGGTACCGCTAGGAAGTTTGCAGAGGAAGTTTGGAAAGTGTCTGAGGAAAAATATAACATTTTGACACCTAAAAATACGTGGACACAAGTTTAATGAAGGGCGTACAGTTGGATTATTGTGAGCACTGGGGGGAGGGGGAAAGCAGGTTCACAATTTATATTAAATCTCAGTGACTCCCCGTTTCAAAGTGCCAACATCATGATCTGGCTTTTAGAAGAAGGAGTCCTGCTTATATTTATTATGAGACGCTAATCATTAACTGCAAAGTGCATCACTATATTTAAGCATTTAGTTATTTGTATATATGGTGTGCTCATCCATACCTTGACAGTCATAGATTTTTCTGTTCATTGAATTTTACATCTCATTTTAGGTCATGAGCAGCTTGATCCATGACCTAGTTAAAATGAAGTACTTGGACTTCATCCAGTTTACAGCTTGAACTCCAAGCCGGCTGAGTTGAAGTAGTGGGATTTAGCCAATGGCCAGCTCAGTCCTGTTGATCAGCTTTAGCAGCACAAACAGCAGTCTGCACAATGGGAGTTGAAGAAACACGTGGGGCAGCATTGTCCTGCACTATCACATTCTTTTATAATGCAGTCCAGCCTCTCATTACTGTTAGAGAACAGCAGGTTAGGGCTGTATTAATGCTCCTGACTCCATAGCTATTTATCGGCTCTTGGGATGATACAAATGGACTCACCCATGGCCCAGCCCACCTGGGCATGGGACAGCTGTGCTAGATAGAGAAAGAGGAAGAGTGTTGTTGCTGCTTTGGCAAGGCTTGGGATCACATTCCAATGCCAGATTTTCTTGAATGCTAGCATAATGCATCCCACCACACATGCTTGATTTTTCAGGTGTACTGCTATCCTAACTAGTAGAGACTGGTACCTCAGATTTTAGTGGGGCTGTGAATCCACTTTTAGTCAGAACTAGCGAGAACCCTAAAGGGGCTATCATAAGGTGCTACACCTATTTTGGGGACAGGGTTCAGCACTTTAAATAGCTTCATTTGAGTTCTGGCTGGTTCTGACTGAAACCCAGAATGGATTCACAACTCCACCAAAATCAGAGCCACCAGCCTAACTCAGTAGAGTAAGTCTTTGAGAACTGTTGATGCCAAGGAAGCAGGTAGATGGGGGAAAATATTATTTTTTAATGGACATCTATCAGTGGTTTAGGGATTGATGCATGTTGTGGTACCAAGAGCACTCCTTTGCACATGTGATAGGGTTGTCCACAATTGAGCAAACATTGGATGGAAATCCCTACCTATAAGAGTCATAGTTGCTGGGCGTTCATTACCAGAAGTTCCAGAGGTCTTATTACTGGGCTGTGTTCTAGACAGATCCTGGACTTGATTCAATGAATGTTTGTAACAGAAGAGATTTATGTTGCTTAATTATAGAAGGACATGAATACACCTACAATTAAAAACTAGTTGATTAGGAGCTGGGATATAATGATGATGGGAATCATAAAAGATTTTGACATTAATCAGAAGATTATATTTCAAAGTAAATGGCATTTATTAACCAATTTCTGGAGAAACTATGGACAGGTATATAGTTCAGAGAATGTGGTTGTAGAATTGGAAAACAATTTGATATGATGTCATGATTTAATTTTGACCAGTAGTGCTATTGTTTTGATTTTGATGTCTTTTCTTTATTTTCCTGATATTGTATGTATGTTGTATTTCATATTGAAAAAGTGTCATTAAGTATAAAACAAAACAGAAGGATAATAGACTTGCATAGCACACTATTATTAAAATCGAACAATGTATCTGAATGAGCACATCTGCAGCAGCACTTGATGTAATCCCATAGCTACTGGATGCATATCAGTGAGGTATCAAGGGCCTGCATGGCTGGTCTGGTCCACATAGTTCCAATGTGCACACCATGCAGAGACAAAGTGGGTGTAGGCAAAGTGGTAAAACATCGTTCATTCCCTTGAGCAAAGTCTCCTGACTCTCTGTGCAGCATTTTCAGGAGCTTGGAGGGGATGTCCTGGGAAGGAAAATCTACTTCCACCAGCACAGTTGATCTGGCTTAGATCTGTATCCAATCCACAATTATTGTACAAAGGTTATTATGTTGAGCTTCTAGAATTTCTTACAGCAGGCAACATAAAGAGGATCAAGTGCATGAGGGAGTCCTCTTTGTTATTTCCTTTCATTAAGTGCTTTGGCACATCACCTACCTTTCCTTTTTGTCCATTTATTATATAGGTAAGGAATTGGGGGTCCACTGTCATTACTTTGAAAGCAAATAAAATGCACATGCAGCTTTCCATGTGTGACGTGGCCCATGCGCATGTGCACTGTTAACACTAGCTGAACACAAGTTCTTGCCTGACAGGGAAATGATTGCCAATGCCTTGTTCCAGCTGTTGGAAACTACTGTGGCCAAGCCAGAAGTGTTGATCTCTGCTGCTGGAGAAGAGTCTTAAGGTTACAAAACCGTAATATTTTAGTTTTTAGGTTTGTAACTAGACATATAACAAGCACTAGAGGTTCTTTTAGAGGTGCTACAAAGTTCTGCTCAGCATTAATTTTTAAATTTCCGTCTATTTTTGTTAAGTTATTTCTTCATCTCGTTTTTATTCCTCCACAGAGCCCCTCCCACTTACCTTCACAACTGTGAGATAGGTGGTTGAGAGCTTCATGACTACTTAGGATTTTTTTCAGTTTTAGAAGATATGCTTATGCTTGAAGTTCCCTCTATCCCCATATAATAGCCCTTATTACTTGTTCCCAGTTTTTGGATTGTGAACATTTTATATGGTGCTATGTCAGGACTATCGACGTTGTTGGCCTTCCTTGTTTGTGTCTGGGAAGATCAAACAGTTATCTGTTTTCCTAGAGAGCAATGCAATGTCCATTCATCTGTGGCAAAATTCTCATTGATTTGAATATCCAATCTGAAAATGACAATTTTGAACATTCCCACCCTTTTCCCCATGTCAGTCATTATCACTCCCCAGTTGAAAAAAATGAGGAAACCGAAGTGATGAAAACCAGTACATTAAGTCGTTATACATGAATCTAAATACTGAATAATTTGTATAGATTAGCTCACACTTTTCAAAGTTCAACGTATTTGTTCCATTGGTACTAAACTGAAATGTTTGACCACCTCCCCCAAAATAGAACTGAGCTAAATTCTCTTATGATTTTTATGTCAAAATGTGTGCATTTAATTAAGGAGAACTTTTGCTAAGTTGCTAAGAGGGTTTGTACAGTTTATCTGCTTTTTGTAGAAGTCCTGGACAGTGATGGCAGCTAAGATAGAGCTCTGTAAAACAAAACAAAGCAAATACCACAGACTGGCTTTTAAGCCTCTATGTATATTTAGACAGAAAAAACTCCTATGACTCCCAGCATTCCCCATGCTGGCTGTGGAATGCTGGGAATTGTAAAGCTTTTTTTCTTTCTAAATATGCATAGGATTGTGCCCTAAGACAGCTTGCCCCAAATTTCCCCTCCAAAAGTGTTGGACTCTAATTCCCATCACCCCCAGCCAGCATGACAATTTGACTATGCTGGCTGGAGATTATGGGAGATGTAGTCCAGCACATCTGGATGGTGTCAGGTTGGGGAAGTTTGGTCTAGGAAACTGTATAGTTCCTGAGCTGTGAGTCCCTAAGCATAAATCAGAGATGCTTCCGAACCTTGCATGTAAAAGAGTACTGCATGTCCCAGGAAATCTCCCCATCCTAACTCAGCTAATGTTAGGAAGAATCCCAGTACATACATCCTGCAAGCTTTCCTTCCCAGATCCAAGTGAATGAAGGCAAGATTGCATAGGTGGGAATGGGAAATTTCCTTGAACTTGATCAGACAAGAAAAAAAAAAGAAATGTAGTCTGTGGGCTACCTCTGAGAAAGCACAGATCTCTGGAGTATTATTTTTTTTAAAAAAAAGCCCACCCCAGTGTTTGTGTGCTATTGCATAATACTAGTTCTGTTCAGAGATTCAGTCCCTATGGTTACCAAATGGTTCCCAGAGTGATGCTGAACACATTTCGGGAAGGGGTATGGCCACCACACACATTGGTCATCTAGGAGGTGAGGCTAGCCATGTTCAGTAATCATTGGTACTAAACACCTAAATAGGGCTTTTGTTGAGCTGTCTTATGTTTCCAGGATCTAGGTGATAAATAGCCTTTTGAGGAGGCAATTGAGACCACTCTGAAAAATAGAGGTGCTTTTCAACAAGAACAAAAGTAAAAATGAAATTAAAAAGTGTGCTGCAGCTCAGCTATCCTTGTAACACCCACTATACTTCAGCTGGGAATTCTGAAGTAATTGTTTTAAAGTGACAGAAAGTTAACTCTACCTTGATAACAGTGGTGATCCCTTCATTGCATGCATTTCCCTAAAAATAGGCTGAGCCCAGGACTTAGTTATAATGGGCAGTTTTTTCTGCTTCTAAATTAGTTCAGCATTCTCCCTGATAGACTGAAGACCCCATAATCTTCTGAAAAATGGCCTTTAATGATTGTGGCGTCTGTCCACAGTTCAGAATCCCCCTTTCTTAATTAGTCCATTTACTAGAAACTGGCAATTGAAATTTTCCTCTTCGCTTGATGATGAATAATGCAACACCTCAGTTGAACTCTCTATAGAAAATACTCTTAAATGGTAGAGGGCGCTTTTTTATTGTAAAAAATGAGACATAATGTGAAACTTCTAAAGAAAAAAATGAATTGTAGTGACTCATAACTAAAATAATGTGACGAATAGAAATATAACCTTTCAAAATTTTGGTAGTATATTCTATTAACCCATACAGTGGCATTTGGGATAGGTGACATAGCTATTGTGATTTATTTGGAAGAAAGTATTTTTCCTCAAAATGATAAATGATTGGGTGAATAGGTCTTGTAATGGTTTACATATCTACATCTGTTCAGTCCCATGAAGCAGGTGGCAAGAATTTGCAGGAGAAGAAACACTGGGGACATTTACTCAGAGCTTTACTGTCACATGTCAAATACTGGAAGGAAAAACAGGCATATGGGGAAGAGGATAAAGTGCAGGTTTAATAAATGGGCTGTGTTACGTCCATTAATAATGAAAAGGAAGGTCGTGTCTGGTTTTCCGGAGCACCAAAAGAGCTCTCAAATTGTGTATATTGGAATTGAGTCAATTGAAGGGTGGTGGAGTACGTGTTAATAAAGCTTTCATTTACATTTTCCTGACTTGGTTATGTGCTCTGATTCCGACTGGGAAAAGGCAGGTGTGTATATGAGCAGCCACCAGAAGATACTTTTCTATGTATCACCATAATAGTTTATTCCATCAAAAATCAAGGATCAGTCCTGATGCCAAAGACACCCTTCAAATTGTTGCAGAGGGGGCGTGAATAAACCAGTATTACATAATACTGTGAGGGAAGTTTGGTTCTTGACTGTTGAAAATGTTCTAGTCTGTAGATAGGTAACAGGCTGTTTCTGCATGTGGCACCTTAATTATACACCAGCACAGGTTTATCCATGGATCAAATGGCCACCAACAGAGATGCCTCTTTTTTGTGCTGCTTTGAAAGATCTTTAGGTTATGTCTGTAACAGCTGATTTTTGTAATGTGTAGCTTGAAAGTAAAAGCAAACTTCCCTGGGGACAAACAGTGATTTTTTGCCACCACACTAAATTTGGCAGTATGGCAGCAGCAGGAGTATGATCTGCAGTGTTGGATGGGTGTTGAAAGTGACCAAAGGACTGCCAGATGTTGCCCACCCCTGCTATGGATGTTCTTTTCAAAGGACATCTAAAAGCATCCACCAGTGTGACACCTCAGACATAGTCCGCAACCATGCAAGCCATGTACCTCCCAACAGGCTGGATGCTGGCCTGCATGGTTGCAAAGTATGACATCAGAGGCAGAACTCTTTAGAAGTTCTCTGGCATGTAGCATCCACTGCAACTGTTCTAAGAAAAGAGAACACATGAAAGAGGTCTCAGTTACAATTTACCATCCCTTCCACCCACTCTAGAACTCCTAAGTCTACTAACTTTTTCTCATACAGCATGGCTGACCTGAAAAAAGGGGCTGTTTCTCACCTTATTTCTTCATCTCCATTTCCATGGCTGTCCCCTGGACTCAGCTTTCCTTCTCTCTTGTGTGTTACTCTGTAAAAACCAAGTTACTGTTTGCAGTTTAGAAATGAGAAGGCTACTTGGAAATCAAGTTGTGCCTAGGTATCAGAAATCATTGGCATTTCTCCCCGTGGTGTTGCTAGCTTAAAGTAAACAGATCAAAACACATTTGCAGTGAGCTCACAGTTTAAAACGGGCCTAGTGTTGTTGTTGGTTTTTACTTTTTTTAGTGTAACTTCCAACCAGCCAGAGGTACAGCAAAATAAACCATGCAAGATTCATTCTAATTAGCCCATCTCAGTATCATTTTCTTTGAGGCTGAGATTTCCCACTCTGGGAATTTTTCTTTGGAAAGCTAAATATTTTTAAAGAGGACAAGTGGGTTTTGTTTCATTCAGTAACGAATTCTCCTTTTCGTCTTAACTTTTTTTTTCTTTTTGCATGAATGGCTTACAAGAGAAAAGGGAAGTGTACATATACTTGGAAACAGTCTATTACTAAACAATACAGTTCTGCTTTTTTAAAAAAAAGAGAGAGAGAGAGACTGTCCATTCTAGTGAAATAAAAGAAGGATTAGATGAAGCTGTAAAAAGAATTAACCTGTACTTTGAACCTCTTTTCTCCAGACTCTGAGGGAGAAAAAGAGATTTAGAAAATAGGCTTTTTTGCTGTTGCATTTGTTATAAAGTTGTACTGCTTTCCCCTCCTCAAAATGCAGACTCCTTAAGAGCGGGCTAAAGAAGTGTATCAGACCATAAAGTGTCCTCTAAATGGGACACAGGCGTTTGTAGTCTAACTGAAGTGGCATTTTTTGTAGTACAAATCCCAAGGATTGGCATGATTTTAGACAAAGCAAAGCTTCTTATTCTTTCTTAAGCACAAAGATTTTCTTACTTACATTTGTCATTGAGTCTGCAATGCTATGCATGTCTGCTCAGAAGTAAGTACTACTGAGTTCAATAGGTCTTACTCCCAGGTAAGTGGGTATAGGATTGTAGACTTAATAGACCATCCACAGCATGCATAAATGGTTGCTGCTCATGAAGTCAATAATCATGATGGGCAGCGTGGGAGATAAAGTTATTCCAAAACATGGACTAAGATATCTAGTCGTTTGGTCTTCAAGATTCTCTCTCTCTCTCTCTCTCTCTCTCTCTCTCTCTCTCTCTCTCTCTCTTATTCTATCTACTCACCCTTCAAGACTAAAGATGGTCAAATACATTTAATGTGCTGAAAAATGCAAATGCAGGGTGCCTAAAAACACATGAAAGAAGTCTGAAAAAGGAACCCATGCACATCTTGGCCAGGAGAGCCCAAATATCTATTCTCTTTCCAGATAGGACAACATGTAGAGGAAAGCACATGTCTCCTTTTTGGGCACATGTTGCATTTTGCAGGTGTTTCACTGTGCAGCAAAATAAGAATACTTTATTTCAGAAGGAAGCAACGCAAAAGGACACATATTCTCTCACCCTCCAATGTGTAGGGTTAGTGGCACCAATATGGATCTCACGAAAGGATTGGAGTGGGCCCCAAGCAATGTGGAAGGCCACAACATAGGTAGCAAAATGGTGTGTTTTAGAAAAAGAGCCTTGCATTATTATTATTTACAATTAAATAAAAACCAGGCTGTGCAGCCAAAAGATTTTGCACATAAGTAACAGAAGGTAGGCCATTCAAGCATAAGAAGAGGAAACAGACATGGTGGAGGAGGGGAGACATCCCTGAGCAGAATGTTGATTGGGCCCCCTTCAAAATACGTTAGGAAGTACAGGGTGGGAAAGGCTGAATAAGCAAAACTAGCAATCTGCTCAGCATCAGTATGCATTAGGGGATGGAGCAAGGAAGAGAGAGGCTGAATGGATTGTAAGGAACTTAGGAAACTGCCATTGGTCCACCTAGCCCAGTATTGTCCACACTGACTGGCAGCAGCTTTCCAGGGTTTCAGGCAGGATTCTTTCTGAGCCATACCTGGAGATGAACTTGGGACCTTCTCCATGCAAAGTGGGTGCTCTTGCTCTTCCACAGAGCCACGGCCCCTTGCTACGGCAGTGAAGTGGACAGCTGCCATGCCTGGTGTCAAAGCAGTCTTCTCTTGTAAACAGTGCTGAACCTTGATGAAATACATTCTAATTGATTAAACATATGAGTTGTAGTCAATTAAATTTGCATAGGGGTAAAAAAAATAATGGCTCAGATAAAAATGGCTTACTTAAGTTAGCTTAAGTAAGTTTGGAGAAGGAACACTTCTTGTCCCTTCCGCTCACCCCCACCCCCGCCCCGTATCCTCAAGAAACCTTTCCAGGGGGCTGGAGGGGGCTCCTCAACAATGTGAGATGGGGCAAGGGGACCTGATGGAGGAGGGAAGAAGCATTCCAAATCAAGCTTAGATCCTAAAATAAATTAACTTATAGTGCAATCTTGTGTATTCAGAAGTACAGCCTTAGCTAGACCTAAGGTTTATCCCAGGATTGTCCTGGGGTCATCCCTGTTCATGTAAATGACACACAGGGGATCCTGTGAGCAGGCAGGGATGATCCCGAGATAAACCTTAGGTCTAGCTAAGACCTAAGTCTTATTTAGTCCAGTGTGTATAGGATTGTAGCTTTAAGGAAATGCATGGAACAAAAGCTTTCTGATTAAGAGATTAAACCTTGCAGCCCTGCTTGTAGGATAACACAAATAACACTTGCATATTGAAAGGTTTTGCCATGTTTTTCAGAAAGAAAGAAGGAAAGAAAGGATTTGAATATTAAATAAAAACAAGAAAGCACAACAAAGCTAGTGAATATAACCAAAATGTACTTATACAGGACTAAATTCATAACATAAATCCAGAGCTAACAAGTTAGCATGATACACAGCAAATGAATCCCTAAATCTTCATTATACCTCCCCAAATTTCTACTCCTAAAACCCTTCTGTTAACATTGAAGGCTGATTCTGAACCATAACAAACGAGCAGTGAAATCTTGTATAGTCTACTCAGAGGTAAGCCCCATTGAATTCAATGTGATGTACTACTCTCAGGTAAGTGAGCATAGGATGGCAGAATCAAAGAATCAACGCAGCATCTGCCTGAAGCTCCTCTTTGCCTGCAGAATCAAGACACGCCATTTGTGCTGGTTCTAAAGTGTCCTTCCACTTTAGAACGAACATAAATGGCCTGCTCTTCTTTTAATCCGACTGCCGAAGTTTTCTTTTTATGTGTTTCTTTCATCTTTTTTCTCCAGAGGCTCAATTTAGGTCTCAAAGAGAAAATGTACTTGGCTATGTATTTGGTGAATGGCTTGGAAACATTGTTTTTGTTAAAAAGTCATGTTAATCCTGGTTCACAGGCAGCTCTCTTACAACCAGTGGAGGCTGGTGGCTCTGATGTCCATGGTCTGTTTAAGTCAGAACTCTGAAGGTTCCAGGGTGTTGAACCCAAAGCCCAAAATAGGTTCAGCAGCTTGGGTAGCTCCTTTAAAATTCTAGCTGGTTCAGACTGATACCTAGAGCGGATGCACAGCCCCACTGGTATTGGAGCCACCAGCCTCCACTGCTTCAACACAATCCTGTATATGGCCATTCAAAAGAAAGCCCTGTTTACTCCCAGGTAAATATTTATAGGATTACAGATCTAGTTTCCATAGATTTATGCTGAAGCCCAACAAACATTCAGTTTTCCTCCTCCATGACACAGAAGATGCATTCTGTTCCATTGTTCCCAAAGTGTATCCTGGGGAAAGGGTTTGGAGAAATACCAGTTTTACCTGGTGCTTAAAATAATGGTGCTTAAGATGCCAATGGCAATGAACCTGTGTGCCTGTGCAGTCAGAGAAACTTGGAACTACTGCCTTACCTAATATCCAAAGAAATCTTTCAATGTATGGAAACAAAAAAAGTGCGCTAGCATCTTAAGGAGTATCTGGTTTATTATTGTAATCTGTTTTGTGAAACAAGGTTATCTCATTAGATGCATGACTGCTTGCACTGAGAAGGTGGAAGATCGTTTTTATTGTTTTTAATTGTTATTTTTACTGTTAGCCACTTCGATTTTTTCTAGCTAAGATTTTATTTGTTTTAAATGAATAAATAAAGATGCATATGGTGCATACACAAACAAGAGGTTGAGACAAGTCAAATTAAGGACAAATCAAATTAAGACGTGGAAAACTATTGATAACTTAGGGAATGAAAACGTACAGTTGCTGTTGGAGTAGGAAATGTATCATGAATACAGGATTCAGCTACTTTACGAATAGTTCACTCTCTCGTTTGGTAATTTTTCTGTTTATGTTGTGATACTAATTCTGCCAATGCTTTGGCCCACATTCTCCCATGTTGACAATGCGATCTTCATCTTGACCATATCCATGTCCTCAGATGTGGCAAAAGTAAATAACTTGATTTGTTGGGAGCTACCAGGCTGTTTTGGGGGGCAGATCCTTTAGAGGCATTGGGCCTTTAAGCACCAACATACACATTTTAGCTTCCACATGGAGACCATAGCAGTTGGCCTCTTGTGGTTTTTCAGCATCCCAACTATAACACATGGTTCTTCTTATTTTGTGGATACTATGTATTGTGGATGGAGTTTTCCATGCTAACACCTTCTGTCCTTCTGAGCTTCAAGTGTTGGACTAGAAACTCCTCATGTTAGTAGGAAGTCCCATATAGCAAAACACTCCGGACAGAATAGGCAAAGCAAGGAGTAGAGGTAGACACAGCCTCCACATGGAGAATGGTAATTTGTAGACCAACCCTGCACATAATCTGTGCATTGCAAGAAGAGCTCCTCTCATTGAGTTCCATAGATATGACTTCCAACCACTTTTCCTTAGTTCTCTTGTGAACCTTTATTTCCTTTTGTCCTTGTTTGTCTATCAGAAACAAAAGGGATAATTTAAAAAATCCACATGATTGATGTGACGGTTTCAGATGTCCTCTGGATTCTCTTGCTTGGAAGACTTTCCATTTGGATCTGTGCCTAAACCTCCCATTTTTCATGTTATGGTGTCATCTTTTCTTGATTAGGAACATACATCATGTATTGCCTTAATGGTCTGTTATATCATTCTATTTCTTTCCCATGGCTTTCTAGTATCCATGTCTGTTGCATAAAGATAGCTCTCTCTCTCTCTCTCTTTTCTTTTACACCTTATGTTACCTTCTTTGCACAGTAAGTTGACCTCTTTGTCCCAGTGCCAGATCTACTATGTTTCAATTTCTGCAGTATTCTTTACAAGTAAGCTCATAGCTTTAGCTCTTTGCCATAGTATGTCAAAATCCTTATTTACTAAAGCCAGTAATTGTAGAACCTTACACACTGCTGCTCATTTCACTCTATTATTGTGTTATTTTACTCTATTAGTATGAATTAATACAACATAACCGCCCAGAGAGCTTCGGCTATTGGGTAATATAGAAATGCAATCAATCAATCAATCAATCAATAACACTTTGCAATGTATACGTATTATTTTTGAAATTATTTAAAAATCAGCCTGCTAACCTATTCTGAAATCAGTATCAACCCACTTACAAAATTAGATAGATCATACCTAAGTAAGGGTGATGACAGACATCAACTTAAAAGAAGTCATAGCAAGTGTTCTTTAGTTACATTGTGAGCCTGTTTTGCAGTGGAATTAATAAGTGAGCATGCCAGCAAACTGAATGCTGATACAAGCCATCAGAGTTGCCTTCCTTAGTGTCTGCCTTCTAGGAAGCTGCCATCAGACTAGTTGTCCATCTGGTATTGTCTACTCCGAGTAGCAGTGGTCTCCAGGGCCTCAGGCATCACTTGCTGCCTGATGTTTTTACCTGGAGATGCCACGGACCTGGGACTTTCTGCTCTAATATTTCTTCAACAAGCAAAGGGAAGGTTAAGAACTTAAACAAATGAAATGTTTCTAATTTACCTCCATCCTAGTCCTTTTAATTTTATTAGAGGTCCTTCATATCAGAAAAGCAATTGCCTATTCTGCTTTAATTAGTTTAAAACCCAGAATGTATTCATATCCCCACCAAAATCAGAATCACCAGCCTCCACTAAAGCAAGGATGATGTAGAGGTGGTAGCTGTGCAGATTGGGACAGATTTGATTCCCAGGAGCTGTGGTCACTCATACTAGGGAGCACATTTTGTCCCTTTCCCAATGGTGTCCCCAAGTGTATATCTCCACATAGTAAAAACAACAACTTGAAGATAGAGTTGTAGTTAGGGATTCCTTCTAGTGGCATGGATTCTGGCCCCCACTATCATATATGCACATGTATGCACACTCAGTAGTCCCTGCAGCAGAGAGGCCCTCCTTACACACCTGCCCACCATAATGACTTGAGACTAGGAACTTCAAAATTAGCATCTTTAAATCATGTAGAAGATCGCCCCATATATAGGATGCCAGTTGATAGAAGCAACTCTATAAATCATAGACGTGACTGGTTTCTTATTAAAATATTCCTCTTCCAAAGAATTATTGGGCTGGATGTGCTTTCCCATTGATCTTCTTCACACACCATGGGATCATTATAATTGGATTCCTGGGGCAAGATAGACATCGCGTTGTAATACCTCATTCTTCATTAGCAATGTTCAAAGTTGTCTCACTAGTAGAATGTGGGGCAAGATGTCAACCATTCTGACACTAATATAAATCTAAACAACTCCCAGGAAAGCAGTAGTGTTATGCTGGATTCACATGGCTGATCTTCTTCCATATCCTGGTGACTTTTTCAGTCACCCCAGATATCCCATGTGAAAGACCTAATATGCATTCAGTATGCCAAACGTCAGATGTGCTCTTCTCATGGCAAAAGAGGGAAAATATGTTTGAATTTTTCATCATACCAAGTTCAATTTAAATCTCATCACAGGGTGACTGGAAGGAAACTAAGTACATGAATTTACACTTAAGACCTTTTGACCCTCAAGCAAGTCATCACTTCCATTAACAAAAGTGGCTGTGTGAGTGGTGATGGTGTGTGTATAACTTGGGTTTTAACAGTCCACTGCAAACTGTTATAATTGTGTGTTACCAAGGGCCTGCTTAAATTCAAGGTGCACAAAGTTCTAGGAGTCCTGTTCCTATACGTACACAGGCATACACATGATTCTGCTTCTAAAAGTGCCTACCCCACCCCAGAAGTTTACGTGGCCTTCATTCTGAATGAATCCAGAGCAGGAATGGAGTCGAAGCTCAGGAAACTTCAATCATGGCACATTAGAATTATCTGGGTGATCAGAATATTTGAACAGCCATTTTGAGAAACCACAATCATCTGTCATCAGTCCTTTCTCCCCAGCATGACTCTGAGAATGAGTAACGGCTTATTTTAATGAGCCATAATACTAAGAAACACATCCCATTACTAATCCAAGGTAAAATAATGACAAAAGCTCTTGTCAACTCAGACATGAAAGCCAAGTCCCCTGACTTCCATGTATTACTGGCAATGTTGCCTTTCCATTACAGTACACCCTCCTGAGCTCTAGGGAACACACACACACACACACACTCTCACTCACTCACACAATCACAACCGCAGTAAGACAAAGAGAAGTTGAAGCAATACGATTTACTTTATCCCACAGAAGTCAAGTCAGTAGGCCTATCCCCCCAAATGCTACTATCAAGAGATTTAGCTAGTGCCAAATCAGTAGTGAAACAGAGGCTGCTTGATATAGATATGCAAGTCCTTCAGAGTGCTGCATGGGGCCCATGTTCCTCCCTGTCCCTAGGACTACCTGCCTCCTTTTGTAAAGATGGGATGCCTTATCTACGCTGGTTGACTATTCCTAAATACAGGAGAGCATTTTCATTAGCCAGACTTAATGTCCTTCCCTCCAAACTTTTGGAGGGCAGATTTAATAAAATTCCAGTGCTCAACAGATGCTGCCCCTGCAACAATAGTGAAGTGGAAACTGTATCTCATGTTTTACTGTTTTGTAGATTTTATCTAGGGGCTAGAAATGATCTTCTAAACCCTATTTTACAATTTTATCCTGGTCACCCAACTGAATTCTTAACGTCTCTTTTACTTTGTAATATAGACAAATCAATCACTGAGCAAGTGGCCAAGTTTTTGAACCTGGCCATTTCTTTCAGATCTTCTATGATCGCCTGACTTTTAATAGTTAATAGTTAATGGTATGTTCAGTTTGCTTGTATGTAAAATTTTTATTTGCTGGAATGGTCTATTGACCGCAATAAACTGTTGTTGTTGTTGTTAATTAAAACAAAAACAACATACTAAAATTTAAAAAAAATAATCCCACAGAAGTCAACGTCTCCCACTGACAGATAAGAGTCAAAGCAAAGGAGCCTCAGTCAGGAAGGCTATTGAAATGGGAGCAATTGCTCTCCTGTCACTGGGGTCACTAATGAATTGAACAGTGTGGCTGTCCAGTTGGCTAGGCTTTGGGAAGACCGTTCATCTTTAAATTTTGCCAGACAATGCTTTGTAAAGTTTACATTAAACTTTAGAGCATGCCTTATTTAAGCGTTTTCTGACGACAGTGAAACGGGCATCTCTGGCAGTGTTACACTCGATATAACATGGGTTGTTTTGGTATGCTTTAATTCTGATTGCTTTGTCACCCTAATTGCTTAGTCTTGTAAAGAAAAGATCAGTACTAAACCTCAGGCATTAGAATTTGCACATTTCATTTATTGTAAATAATAAAACTTTGGACACAATCAGCATTTCTTCTGCTAACAGAAAACATTAAATTGGGCTTAATTTTACAGCTGTACAAATTGTAATGTGTTCAAGTGGGCGAGTTAATGATATTTAATTTGACCAGGCCAAAATTTAGCATGTCTTGTCCTAAATTTTTGCAGCTTCAGTCAACTCCAAATGCTTACGCAATGTGTATGGTAAAGAAGAAATACTTCCATTCCCAGGTTGAGTGCACACACTAGATTTTCTGTTCTATTTTGTTAATAATAATAATAATAATAAAGATTGGGGGTGCACAACTCAGATCACTTAGAGGTCCATGTTTACATTTGTATTCATTTAAGAGGGCCACATTGCTATCTCAGCTGCAGGAAAGCATTATTAGCCCAATATTTCCTTCTAAGTTTGCTCTGCTAACCTCCTTTTTTCTCTTTTTATTACTAGCTAAGCTCCCTTTCCCCCACTGCACATCATAGTATCCTGTATTTGCAGAATCATAGATGTCTCTATACCACCTTCTCACATATACTCACCTTCTTCTCCATCCCTTAATCCCTCTGCACCCACTCCATAGTGTGCTCTCCCCCTACCCCACTTTCTGCACCCCTTTGTCTTTTACCCTCCCTTTTTTTTCTTTCCCCACCCAACAAGTCACCTTACATCTCATCACTAGTTAACCTCCTCTTGTTACTCTTGTTCTGTTTCTGCCTCTACCTCTTAAGCTCCTTACTCTACTTAGCAACAGCATATACAGTATTCAGTATGAGATCATGAGAGGCAGTGTGGTTAGGATCCACCATTGGGGAATCAACCAAGTTTATTTATTGCATTTGTATGCCGCCCCATAGCCGAAGCTCTCTGGACGGTTCACATAAGATAAAACACTTTAAAACAATATACGTTCAGAGAGACTGTTGCAGCCTAAGCAGCACAGTCTCGTGTCACTGTAAAGACTAACAGATTTATTGTAGCAGAAGTTTTTGAAAGCCACAACACCCTTCAAAACATATGCCACAATAAATCTGTTAGTCTTTATGGTGCCGTAGGACTCTTTGTTGTTCTGCTTTAATTTAGAACTCACAAATCAGAAATTACTTTTTAATTACATTAGTATCCTGCCCAGCTTCCAAGGAGCTCAGAGAAGCATTTTAGCTTAGGCTGCAAAGTGGTTACTGTGACCAAGGATGCCCTGGCTTCGCTGAGCCACGCCCATAGGTGGGCTGGAGGGTATTCTGGGGCAGGAGGAGTATTCTGTCGAGGGAGTATTCTGGGGCCGAAGGAGGTGACAGGCAGAAATAAGCAGGCTGGGTTCAGTCAAGGCTAGGGTTCTTGAAAATAAGGGAGGTCTTTCAGGACTCTGGACCAGACCTAAGGGGGCAGACTGAACAAGAACATCTCAAGATGTATTCCATTGCTGAGGCCAGTCCTTTGGCCTGGAGTCCAGTCTTTTGGCCTGGAGTCCAGCCCTCTGTCATCTCTACATGATCTCATACTGAGCACTGACACACTGGCTTGGTGAGAAGCAAAGACCATGGGAGCAAGTATGGAATTGTGCTCAAGGGCTCCAGATGCAGGGGTCTCTGGTTCAGCAATGGGACCTGGATCCAGTGACACCTCAGTCAGCAGCAGCATCGGCCCCTCAGCCTCTGCGTCCATTCCTTGATTGCAGCTGGACATTGAGATCATGACAAGGGCCGCACATCGAATATCATAGCTGAGCGGTAGATTGAAACTAGTTTTCCAGGTCCAAACCAAATACTTTTGCTACTATGCTACATTGACTCTTACACAGGTAATCTTCATGTTTACATGGAAATATATTGCAGGAATGTGAAGTGTGGGAAATAATGAGGTGGACACGAAATTGGGACTTAAACAGGGCCACATTTTTTAATAGATTTGCAGAAAGGGTAAACCTAAGCGGGCATCTTCTCTAATCTTCATGCCATTGTTTTATTGGGCGAGACATTCATGGCCTAAGAGTGGCGCCTCAACATTCACCATCTCCCAGGCTTCCCCTTTTGGGGTAGGGAGGCCTTCCGTGTCACCCGCCCCCCCTCATGCCGCAAAGCTCTGAGTGGGTGAGGAAGGTTGGCCTCAAAGGCTGGGGAGCCTCAGGCATTACCCATCACCACAATGATGCCTCTGAAAGCTCACTGACCCTAACTCGCTCAAGATGCTCACACATACCTGCCTTACAGCAAACACATACCTGCCTAAGAGTTAACAACATCAATCAACCTAATTATTTCTCCCTGCCTGTCTAACAGAGTGAAGTAGGCAAAAAGCTCATAACCAATGAAAGATTATGAGCAAAAAAAACCTACCTGGCCACCCCCCAAAGGACGACCAGTGAGCCCACACAGCCACACTTCAAAGAGGAGTAGGGGAGGGGCAAGAGCCCACAAATGGGCTCTGATTCCCTCTCTCCTCTCCAGTGGCGCCACAGGGAGGCCACCAGTGGCATGCGTCCTCGCCTCGTCTCCCACCCCCAACCGCAATAGCCTCCCCACGCCCAGACTGCACCGGGCGTGGAGGTAAGGCATTTCCCTTGATAACAGTGGAACGTGTTTCTGACTGAATGTGCTTAGATTGATCTGGTCTATTTTAATTAGTATTACAGAGATATTTATTTATAATACCTATATGTTACCTCCAGAATCAGAGGCAGGTTGTTGGAGAACACAAGCAGGTGGGTGGTGTTTCCCTCCTGTCCTGCTTTTGGATTTCCTAAGGCATCTGGTTTGAAACCGCAAGAAACAGGATATTGGGCTAGATAGGCCTTTGATCTGATCTTCTTATGTCTATCATGAGAATTCTGTTATTGTTGTTCAAGAACCACTTGCAATCCCCATTCTTAATTTTCACTCTTTTCATTCCCTCCCCACTTCTACTGCCCTTTTCTTCAGCACTGACAGCTACAAGAATCTGGTTTATGTTTCATGAATTTGAATGGATGTGTCCAGCATGACAAGCAAGGCACATTCACCACCCTTTCCTGGGCTCCAGGGTTGTAGAACAAGGGATAACCTTTTAGAGGGAGAAGCTGGACTCACATTAAAGGATGTTCAACTACCCTAATCCTCCTACTTTCAAGTCTCCCACAACCTGGTAGTGACTTCCATTTACTATGTATTTTCACCATCTCAGGATTCTTGAGTCCACGTGCAATTTTCATCTTGTGTTATTTCTCCTTCCCACCCAGCCTTATGTGTGTATGTCACAAATTCAGTAACAGATCTGTGGTGTCCCTCAAAGTAACAATATGACCATTTAAGGCAGCCTTTCTCAACCTGAGGCGCTCCAGATGTGTTGGACTACAACTCCCAGAATGCCCCAGCCAGCTGGCTGGGGCATTCTGGGAGATGCAGTCCAACACATCTGGAGCGCCCCAGGTTGAGAAAGGCTGATTTAAGGCATCATTCTTTTTTATTATTCTTTTTTTAAAAAAGCTAAAAATAATGGCAGGGAAAAAGTCTTCACTTTCGCCAATAAGCTCCAGAGAAAAAAGCCCAAGATGGAGGTGGGGAGGAGACATTGCTTAAGGTTTTGTGTTTTAAAAAAAGCAATTGAAAGCAGGCAGTTGCGAATGGGTGAGCAGCAGACAAATGATCAGTCAAAATTTGATGGAAAGGCATGTTATATACATGAACATAAATTCTGGAACTGATCCAAAATGCCAGTTAATTTCTAAACAGAGAAGGGCTGGGACTCAAACCCGTCTTGGTTGTACAGAGGTGCATTTCTCAGTGATCCAAAGGCACTCTGTACATTCTCAGAAGCACTCTTATACTTCAAATATTCCCTTTCAGTAATCCTTCCACTTTGCAGTGTGATTTTTTAGCAGTTCTTCTGAATCTAAATTGCTATAGTCAAAACGATTAAAAAGCTAGTTAGGATAAATGAATTCATCTCCACTGAGATAACTGATAGTCGTTTGGGATATGGCCAATGGTGTGTGGCAATAAGGATGATTAATCAATCTCTGATTAATAATGCCTGTAACATTTATTGGAGTGAAATCTGGCATGCACTCTACATTAGACAGGAATATTACAAGTCATGTGCCCCCCTCCCTTAATTGATGTTGGCACTGCAATAATGCCAAAGCAGTTACAAAGATGCCATATATCATCATATTCCTTCAGACTTTCCCATTGTAAATAAGGTATTTGGACAGTAAAACGTCTATACTCTGAATAACAGATGAATCTCAGGCACCTTAGTTTACATGACATCATTGAACTATGGAAGGTTTCACCAAAATTAGCTCGAACACTCCTTCTGTTGCTTTGTCGAGATACAGATACACACACTGAAGTCTTTGTCTATTTCATAGTGAAGACAATTTTTCAGGAGAATTCTCAATACTATGACTAGTCGTGATTCCAAAACAGGCAACGTCCCACATGCAACTGTGTGCATCTTTTTTTAAAAAAATAATAATAATCAGAGGTGTGAGCATTGTGGTCTTAAAACAAAATCACAATCAAAATTTTTGAGGCTTGCTTTCAAGTTATTTTTTTCTGCATAAATCTTCTCTTCTAACGCCCTCTCTAGCTGACTTCCACTCAGTCTCTTTTAGATCTATTGTGGTACATATTTCCTACAAATAAACTCTAAACAGAGGAGGGGGGGAATGGGGAATGCATTTCCTCTTCAAGCGCACCACCTTTGCTTTGAGTAACTAACAGAGCAAGGCTTTTGATGTGCACACTCCTGCACTGCACGCAGCTTCAAATACATTGCCTGTTTCAGTCTAATGCAAATCCACTTCTCTGTGGGCATCCAGTCCATATGTGGAAGCTTTGTGATCAATCTGGGTTTGTCATAAAACTGAAGGAAGCAGGTGTTTCTGCATACCAAGACATTATTTGATGTTGTAGTACCTATTGACTTGGAAAGAGTTCAACTATTCCCCCCCCCTTTTAAAAATAACAAAAGTGATCCTTAAGGGTCTGGTTTACAAAACCCGCCTGACAGAGCCGTCTCTTTGATTTCATCTGGGTCTAGAGACCAGCCCTCCCCAACCTGGTGTCCTCCTGATCATCTTCCATTAAGCCTTTGTTTAAACCCCTGAATCCTTTACTCCACACTAGAGCGGAGAGAAAGGGGGGAGGATCAGAGGCCAGCAAAGCTTTCCTGGGCTTGAGCCCAGATGCCTGGTTAGAGGGCTTCACCTCAATTAGACAGGAGGGATGAGCATTAAAGTGAGCTACCACAGATCCTGCTGAGGCTTCTCTTTACTGTGCAAAACCTTTGACGATAAGCCCAGGTTGGGAGGGTTGTATGCCCCCATGAAGCATTTGAAGGGGAGCGCAAGTGCTGTGACCTTTGGCTGTGAAAGACAGCCGGCTCCCGGCTCTTCTCCTGGGTGCCAGGGAGCTTTGTTCAAAATCATGGGCATTGGCAAGGACACCCACAATGGCGGTCTGGAAACCCCTTCATTGTGGGAACTGCTTTGAAATCTAAGAACCTAGGTGCAGGTAAGCAGTCATGTCCTTGGGCTGCAAAGACTTCCCCTCCTCGTGTAGCCCCAGGATGTAAAGAGGTTGCACCACTGAAAACGCCTGCACACAACCCTTGGGGTAAGAGCATCCCTCCCTGCAGCATCAAGGCTGCACGGTGCGCATTGCAGCTCAAGACCTTGATCCTTTGTGTGAGTCCCTTATCTTGGGCTGCAAATGACACTCCTGCAGCCAAGGAGAAGACCCACCACCAGGACCTCTCAGCGACGGAGTTCCCGTTTGCGGGTGAGAATCATGGAGCCTTGCAAACATCCACAGTCCCTGCTTCCAAATGACAGATTTTGGCCTGTGTGGGCGGATAGTCAGACAGCCAAATTCAGATTGGTTCAGAAATAACCTGCTTTTTTAACATGATTTTTGTAAAAGTAGCTCAGGCAGTGTGGGCCATGAGGTGCTCATCCGCTGGTCGAAGAAAAAGAAAAAGCACCCTAAAATATATGTAGCTGGGTACATTTTTTCCTTTCCCCTGATTTGCCTCTGATGTCACTTGTGCTATTACAATGGAGAGATTTGGGGGGCATGGACCTGGTTTATCTGTTCATGCTAACTTCATTAAGTGTCATATACGCTTAAGAGGTGTTAAAAATTAGATAATAACACACCAATCTAAGGTTTTTGAGGCTTGCACCTGAACACATGCATAATGTATTTGTACCTCACTCATGACAGTATAGTTTTCTTCCCCATTGTCATTGTTCTATCAAGCCAGGATCTTTTAGGATATGGGGCAGTATCCAATGTTGACATTCCTCAAACTTAAATAGTGCTGGCAGAGCACCACTGAATCTTTCCATTGCACCGTTTCCCATTATGCTTGTGCAATGGGTTGGGTGAGCAGTTGCGCAACAGATTCCACAATGCATTGCGCAATGGATACAAGCAGTTGTGAAATTGGTTGCACAAGAGAAATGTATAATATTGCACAACATGTGGCACAATGTGTTGCGCAACATAATGCAAATGTAACTTTAGTTGGATACTTCTCTTGCACATACCGTATTTCTTCGATTCTAAGACGCACTTTTTTCCGTAAATAAACAGCTCTAAAAATGGGGTGCGCCTTAGAATCGATGGCGTCTTAGAATCGAAGAAATACAGTAATAATCGCCTCTAACCCTTCCCCGCACAGCAACATACATTCGCAAGAGAGATAAAAGGAAGAAAAAAGGGGAGCGGCTTAATCCTTAGCCCCCGCCTCAGGGCAATCACAGCAAGCAAGCAACGGTTTGTTGGTGTGGGGTTAAGCACACACCACTTCCCGCGTCCTGTGGAGAAAAAGGGGGGGGAGACAGCAGCAGCAACCATCTACCGCCCTTTGTGCCCTGCCTGCTCTGTCTCGCCTGCAAATTGGTGTTGCACTGACCTTCCCGGCTTGCCGGAGCTGGCGCGAGACGGGAGGCAAGAGAGCAAAAGCCTGGTGCGACGCCCCAGCCAAATGGGCGGGGCGCGAACCCTCCGGCAACCCAGAATTGGAGAGAGAGAGAGAGAGATTGGACGGGATCACAAAACAAAACGCACACACACACACACACACACACACAAATCCTGTCTAGGTAGAAATAGCGGAGGAGGCCATGAGATGAGGAGCCGCTCTCGCCTCTTTCCAAGAGAGGGGGCAGGAGAGGGTCTTGAGCACGTGACGGTCCTCGGACGGCGCCTATTGCTCTGCGCTCCAGCCGCTCTCCCCACCCCGCGTGCAATCGTGCAGGGGCGGGCTCGGCGCTTTTGGGAGAGACTAGCGCAGGGAAATTGGGCTGTATGTTACCGTCCTTTTTCTGTAAGGCTAGAGTAGGGAAGTGACTGTGAGGAATGCTTAAGGAGGAAGCCAGTTATGTTGGTAAAGTGTGTGTCTTTGTTCGTATTTCTTCGATTCTAAGATGCCCTTTTTTCCCAAATAAACATCTCTAAAAATGGGGTGCGCCTTAGAATCGATGGTGTCTTAGAATCAAAGAAATACGGTACTTTCTTCTTCTCGAGTCTTTCCATGTTGATGGCTCCTTTAGACGGTGACCACGTGATTTTGAATTAAAAACTCCCCCTCTTGGCATTGCATTAAGTTCAATGAAACAGCACCAGTGGCAGAGTTACAGCGCTATGTTAGTTTTACGCCCCGTGATTATTTAAATACTGCATTATCTCCAGTTTTTTAAAAAGCGAAATTTCTGGGGGAAAGGACAGGAGATATCCTGTAAAGAACTCGCAAACTTCCGTGAGTGGCCAATCACGAGTGTGCAATAAATCACTCATGTAGAGAAGCTCTTAAATGCTTCCTGAAAATGCACTTATTTAAGTAGGCTTTCTCTGGCTTGTAATTAATTTTAACTAATCATGCTGCTACTCCATTTTACCGGGTGGGGTGGGGTTGTAATGCTTTTTATTGTTATTGTAGTTGAAATTAGTTTTAATAGTGCATTTAAGCTGTGATTTTAATATTGTGATATGTAAACTTCTTAGAAATGTTATTATATTAAGTGGTTTATAAATAACAACATTCAGATCAGCAGTAATCAAACGTTGTCTCAGACAAAACCTGGAGCATATAGAAATGGCCCTTTAAAAAAGGTCCCTAGGAGAGCTCTTTAGACAGTATTTTGGCTTCAACTATAGAATGGACTTGTTGCTCCAAAACAGCTAGTCGTGGTATGGGAGGTTTTGTTTAATTTGTATCAAGTGTGACAGATTGTCTGAGGCTAGCCACAGGTTGCAGTGGAGATGACACAGTGGATTTCAATTCATCCCCGACAGTAAAAAACAGTAATGCAGCTTGAGAAAAGCATAAAGAAGGAATTTGAGGGAAACAGCCGTGGATCTCCTTTTGAAATCACTTTAGAAAGCCTAAAGAGCCGAGTGTACTTTATTGGCATCACTTCATCCAGATCATAGAATCATAGAATAGCAGAGTTGGAAGGGGCCTACAAGGCCATCGAGTCTAATCCACTGCTCAATGCAGGAATCCACCCTAAAGCATCCCTGACAGATGGTTGTCCAGCTGCCTCTTGAATGCCTCTAGTGTGGGAGAGCCCACAACATCCCTAGGTAACTAATTCCATTGTCGTACTACTCTGTCAGGAAGTTTTTCCTGATGTCCAGCTGAAATCTGGCTTCCTTTAACTTGAGCCCGTTATTCCGTGTCCTGCACTCTGGGAGGATTGAGAAGAGATCCTGGCCCTCCTCTGTGTGACAACCTTTTAAGTATTTGAAGAGTGCTATATTTTGCAACTAAGATTGTAGTGCCTGAATTTGCTTTCTTTTTCCCCCTCCTCCTCCTCCCTCCCAATCCCCTTTCCTTTTGTGTCATGTCTTTTAGATTGTAAGCCTGTGGGCAGGGACTGTCAAGAAATACTTTTGTAAGCCTCTGTGAGAGCCTTTTTTGGCTGAATGGCGGCATAAAAATCCTTAAATAAATAATAATAAATAAAATAATCATGTCTCCCCTCAATCTTCTCTTCTCCAGGCTAAACATGCCCAGTTCTTTCAGTCTCTCTTCATAGGGCTTTGTTTCCAGACCCCTGATCATCCTGGTTGCCCTCCTCTGAACACGCTCCAGCTTGTCTGCGTCCTTCTTGAATTGTGGAGCCCAGAACTGGACACAATACTCTAGATGAGGCCTAACCAGGGCCGAATAGAGAGGAACCAGTACCTCACTTGATTTGGAAGCTATACTTCTATTAATGCAGCCCAAAATAGCATTTGCCTTTCTTGCAGCCATATCACACTGTTGGCTCATATTCAGCTTGTGATCTACAATAATTCCAAGATCCTTGTCATTTGTAGTATTGCTGAGCCAAGTATCCCCCATCTTGTAACTGTGCATTTGGTTTCTATTTCCTAGATGTAGAACTTGGCATTTATCCCTATTAAATTTCATTCTGTTGTTTTCAGCCCAGCACTCCAGCCTATCAAGATCACTTTGAAGTTTGTTTCTGTCTTCCAGGGTATTAGCTATCCCACCCAATTTTGTGTCATCTGCAAATTTGATAAGCGTTCCCTGCACCTCCTCATCCAAATCATTAATAAAAATATTGAAGAGCACTGGGCCCAGGACTGATCCCTGCGGTACCCCACTCGTTGCCTCTCCCCAGTTTGAAAAGGTTCCATTGATAATTTATTTATTTATTTATTACGTTTTTATACCGCCCAATAGCCGAAGCTCTCTGGGCGGTTCACAAAAATTAAAACCACAGTAAAACACCCAACAGGTTAAAACACAATTACGAAATACAGTATAAAAAGCGCAACCAGGATAAAACCACACAGCAAAGTTGATATAAGATTAAAATACAGAGTTAAAACAGTAAAATTTAAATTTAAGTTAAAATTAAGTGTTAAAATACTGAGTGAATAAAAAGGTCTTCAGCTGGCGACGAAAGCAGTACAGTGTAGGCGCCAGGCGGACCTCTCTGGGGAGCTCGTTCCACAACCGGGGTGCCACAGCGGAGAAAGCCCTCCTCCTAGTAGCCACCTGCCTCATTTCCTTTGGCAGGGGCTCACGGACAAGGGCCCCTGTAGATGATCTTAAGGTCCGGGTAGGTACATATGGGAGGAGGCGTTCCTTCAGATAACCTGGCCCCAAACCGTTTAGGCTTTAAATGTCAATACCAGCACTTTGAATTGGGCCCGGACCTGGACTGGCAGCCAATGAAGCTGGAAAAGGACTGGCGTAATGTGATCTCGCCGGCCAGTCCCTGTTAGTAACCTTGCTACCCTATTTTGTACCAGCTGAAGCTTCCGGACCGTTTTCAAAGGCAGCCCCATGTATAACGCATTGCAGTAATCCAAGCGAGAGGTTATCAGAGCATGGATAACTGTAGCTAGGCTATCTCTGTCCAGATAAGGGCGTAGTTGGTATATCAACCTAAGCTGATAAAAGGTGCTCTTTGCCACTGAGTTCACCTGTGCCTCAAGTGACAGTTCTGGATCCAAGAGCACCCCCAAACTACGGACCCGATCCTTTAGGGAGAGTGCAACCCCATCCAGGACAGGGCAAACATCACCTCGCCAGACAGATGAACCACCCGCTAATAGTACCTCCGTCTTGTCTGGATTGAGTCTGTTTGTTAGCCCTCATCCAGTCCATTACCGTGCCCAGGCACTGGTTCAGAACAGTTACTGCCTCACCTGGGTTTGATGAAAAGGAAAGGTAGAGCTGGGTATCATCCACATATTGATGACACCTCAGTCCACATCTCCGGATAACCTCCCCCAGCGGCTTCATGTATATGTTAAACAGCATAGGGGATAAGATAGAGCCCTGTGGAACCCCATGGCTTAGGAGCCACGGCACAGAGCAATAATCCCCCAGCACCACCTTCTGGAATCGGCCATCCAAGTAGGAGCGGAACCACTGCAACGCAGTACCTCCAACTCCCAGCTCAGATAACCTATCCAGAAGGATACCATGGTCGATGGTATCGAAGGCCGCTGAGAGGTCCAGGAGAACCAACAGGGTCGCACTCCCCCTGTCTCTCTCCCGACAGAGGTCATCCCACAGGGCGACCAAGGCAGTTTCCGTTCCAAAACCAGGCCTGAAACCCGATTGAAATGGATCTAGATAATCCGTTTCATTCAAGAGTGCCTGGAGTTGTCCTGCAACTACCCGCTCAAGCACCTTGCCCAGGAAAGGAATATTAGCCACCGGCCTGGAGTTGTTAACATCTTCCGGGTCCAGATTAGACTTCTTCAGGAGTGGTCTAATTACCGCCTCTTTTAAAGAGGCCGGCACCACTCCCTCTGTCAAGGAGGCATTTACAACCTCCTGGACCCAGCCGGCAATCCCCTCCTTATTTGATGTAATGAGCCACAAGGGGCAAGGGGCAAGCACACAGGTGGTCGACTGGACTTGGCCAAGCACCTTGTCCACATCCTCGGGCCTCACTAACTGAAACTCATCCAATAAAACTGAACCGGACAGCGCTCTGAACGCCTCTACTAGTGGAGCTGCATTAAGTGTGGTGTCCAATTCATGACGAATCTGAGCGACTTTATCTTCAAAGTGCCGTGCAAACTCGTCACAGCGTGCTACTGAGGGTTCCACCATCTCTCACCCTGGCCCAGAGTGTAACAGGCCACGAACCACCTGGAAAAGCTCCACCGGACGACACTGAGAAGATGCAATGCTGGTGGAAAAGAATTGTCTCTTTGCCACCCTCACCGCCACAGAGTAGGCTCGATCAGACCCAGCACGAGTCTTCCTCCACCTGCGTTCTAGCCGTCTCCCCTCTTGCTTCATTGCCCTCAGCTCAGGTGTATACCAAGGAGCTGACCGGGCTCTGCTCAGAGGGAGAGGATGCTTGGGCGCGATCGTGTCAACCGCCCGAGTCAACCGATAAGTACTCTTTGAGTCCGATTCTGTAGCCACCTGTGAATCCACCTAATAGTTGTTCCATCTAGCCCACTTTTAGCCAGGCCTGAGGTTGCTTAGAGGGTTGCAATATTGGCAAAAGAAACTGTCTCCTCATCTAAAATGGATTTTAGAGAGGCATGGCATGACAGGCAGAAAGAAAAAGGCACAACATTTTAGAGAATAATAAACTAAGAATGGGCTAAGGGGATATTTAAAATGAAGGAACTTTCTACGTGATTTCTGTACCTTAGGAAACTTTGGCACCAAAAAAAAAAAGGCGTACAATAGGCATGCATGAGAGAACTCTTAATTTTTGGAGGGGGTGATTCTCCCATCCGAGCAGCTTACAGTGCTACACCAGCTGACCTTCAGTGATAGGACTTTATTGTGTATGTTCAGACCATTCTCTGCTACATTAAAACCATTTTGTGATTGATTAATATTACAGGTTAAATGATGAATAATGGATTGGATCCAGATTGAGCACATACAACTGATCCTTAAGGGTCTGGCAGATGAAGAATCCCCCCTCAATTCACCACAGAATGTTGAAATAATCTTCTAAATGGGATAGGCTGTGGTGCAGGAGGAAGAGGGATCTTCAAAAATTGAGCGGCATCATCTTCAGTGAGTGGCATTCCTCTCACCCAATTTTTGGACATCAACAGTTCTCCTTGCATCACAGCTTGACCCTCTCTGTAAGATTTTGGGTGGGGGGGGGCTACAGGGCTGCCATGGGGGAGGGGGTGAAGGCAAGGAAGTCCGCTTCCACAAGTCCAGTTGCATGTATCTAAATCTGGATCTAACCTTATGGAAATAACTTTTCAGGTTGTTTATAAAGAAACTATTAAGCAGTCAGAAAATGCACTTCCAAGACTGTAGAGGAAGTCGAAGACTTTTCTCTGTTATTTATTAGTGGATGTAGCCACTTTTACTTCCTGTATCATGTTCTTTTTCTGTGGTAGAGAGCCAAAACAAAGCAGCTGTGATAATACAATTTAAAACTATTCGCCTTTGATCATGTGCCCAGCAGTGCAGTAACAGCTTAGTACACTCTCCTGGACTTTTTCTTTCACTCCCACACTGTCCCTTGACTGATTTCGAGTGAAAGTGAATCAGGACTTGCCTTTTGGAAGTTGCCAGCAGGAGAAACGAAAAGCCTTTCAATCCACACCAACAACATATATTGGTGGTCTCCTTCTTCCATGGGGATTTATACCACCCAGTGTGAACGGCTTGCCCTTCTTGCCTATTCCTAATGCACACCAGGTTGCAGCAAAGAGTTCCAGGATTGCAGCATTGTTTCAAAGATCACTTACAAATATATTTTCCTTTTTAAAAAATATATATATGGAAAGTTCATTTTATGAATAGTTGTATATACGTAAAAAGACTTCTAGAAAAACAGGACTAATTGTCTTCCTGCAATTCATTTGTCTCGCCCTACAGGTAAATGGGAAAGATTTATCAAAAGCGACCCATGACCAAGCAGTAGAAGCCTTCAAAACAGCAAAAGATCCCATTGTAGTGCAGGTCTTAAGGAGAGCTCCACGCACCAAGATCTTCAGCCCTTCTCATGAATGTCTCCTCATAGATATGGGCACCCAGACTGATATCACCTTTGAACACATCATGGCTCTAACTAAGATGGGCTCACCTACCCCACCAGTTACAGTACTGGATCCGTATCTCTTACCTGAGGAGTAAGTACTGGTTTTCTTAAAGCTCTAAAAACTATTTTTATTACAGCTTACTATATTAAAAAAAACTATTTACTGAAGTAACATTGCTAACGTAAGTAATCTTAAGGCTTGATTTTCTATGTTAGAGCACATTCCTTTAAAATATGCAATGGTGCTCCCACGTTCTGAAGTTCTAAGGAAGTGTAAGATGTGTCTATGCGAGAACAAATCCATAACTTTTTTCCGAATTCAGAAGGACTGGAATACATGACTCCGTAAAGCCATGGGTCAGTGACGAAATGGGGGAATTTGCTCATCCCTAGTACTCAGTGTGGCAGAGGTGGTTTGCAGAGATCTTTCCAAGCCCTGACGCCATAGATCTGTTGAATTGGAGATGTTGGGATTGAACCATTAAGTTCTACCATTAAGCTATAGGTCTTTCTCTAAATTCTGGATCTTAGGCCACAGCTAGACCTAAGGTTTATCCTGGGATCATCCAGGGTTTGCCCCTGCCTGAGCACTGGATCCCTTGTGTGTCACCTAGATGAACAGGTTTGACCCCTGGACGATCCAGGGATAAACCTTAGGTCTAGCTATGACCTTCGTTTATGTGACTGGCAGTTCTCTTAGCTACTACTTTGCATTGCTTTCTTTTTTTAAAAAAAATGGGAGGTCATAAATTGCAAATGGCAAGGAGCTACTACATTCTGTCCCAGTGTATTAATCACTTCATTATAATCCTGCAGCATCATTAAACAAATAAGTTGTCTTATAGGACTGATCTTCCTTTAAAATGGTGTCAAGGAATTTTTAGAATCAATTTTTAATTATTGCTAGTGGTAGTCTGATACTGTTGCGCTTCCAAGTAAAATACATAAATAACACAATCCTTTACCTATATGCAAGCCCACCCGTATTTTTCGTACAGGAAATAGATCTCCACAGAATTCATTATCATTCCCTGAGGACATTCATATTTTCTCCCACAGCAAATAGAAAATGATAGAAATTCGCTGAAAAATGTTAAAGTGCTGTTTGTGATGGAACTCTTCCCATCTTGTCCATGGAAGCTGGCAGTGATATTGCTAATAGGAGGGTACAGATGTGGTGGAAAGCAGCATTCATATCCGTGCGTGTGTTGGCATTGAAATACAGGAGCAGAAACTTCAAGCTGAGCTTTGGATTGTGTTATTGCTTCAACAGGGTTTCAGCTACATGCATAAGAATATGGCCACTGTCCCACTTGGACTTCTTTCACAGCTGTGGGCATCACTGATGAAAGAATTCCTTCTGTGTTTCACAGGATGAGCACATACACAAATCAGTGATTACTGCTGCATCAAGCATTGTTCCCTCTGTACGACAAAACAACAACAGCAATAATAATAATAATAATAATAATAATAATAATAATAATAATAATGTTATTTCTTACCCACCTCTCCCTCTGGATCGAGGCGGGGAACAACATCAAATATAAAAATACTATAAAATATATAAAGCTTGTTTATTTATTTATTTATTTAAAACATATAAAACTAATACTTTATTAAAAATAACAGCCAGACATCTTAAAATCGACTGGGTAGGCCTGCCGGAAGAGATATAGCTTTTTTTAATTCAGAAAGACTGTTGAGTTGGCGGATCTCTCCCGGCAGGCCATTCCACAGTCTGGAAGCAGCACGTCCTCTGGGTAATAGTTGTCAGCCTAGTTTTCACTGACTGAAGTAAATTGTTCCCAGAGGACCTGAGTGTGCGGGGCAGATTGTATGGCAGAAGGCAATCCCACAGGTAACCTGAACCCAAACCATGTAGGGCTTTAAAGGTAATAACCAACGCTTTAGACTTCACCCGGAAACTAATTGGCAGCCAGTGAAGTGATTTTAAAGTTGGTGTAATACGGTCACCCCTAGGGGTACCAGTGACCAGCCTGGCTGCCATATTTTGAACTAGTTGAAGCTTCCAGACTAGGCACAAGGTAGCCCTATGTAGAGCGCATTGCAGAAGTCGAGCCTTGAAGTTACCAGCATGTGCACTACTGTCTTTAGGTCTTCCGACTCTAGGAAGAGGTGCAGCTGGCATATCAGCCGAGGCACTCCTGGCCATCACATCTGTCTGGGCTGTCATTTGGAGCGACGGATCCAGAAGCACCCCCAAGCTGCGAACACAGTCTTTCAGGGGGAGTGTAACCCCATCCAGAACTGGTTGACACACCTCCAAACCCAGGTTATGACCTTTGACAGCAAGCACCTCCATCTTGTCAGGATTCAGCTTCAGTTTGTTTTTCCTCATCCAGCCCATTACTGTCTCCAAGCGTTCATTCAGAGGAGACACACTATCCGCAACTGATGCTGTTGTCGAAGGCATAGAGAAATATATTTGGGTGTCATCGGCATACTGATAAAACCCTGCCCCATGCCTCTGGATGATCTCTCCCAGCAGTTTCATGTAGATGTTAAACAGCGTTGGGGATAGGATGGTGCCTTGTGGTACGCCACACAACAGCTCCTTCTCTGAGGAGCAGTTATCCTCAAGCATCACCATCTGGAAACTGCCTGAGAGATAGGACCAGAACCACTGACGCACAGTGTCCCCGATTCCCATACCTCCCAGGGGTTCCAGAAAGATACCATGGTCGATGATATCGAAAGCCGCTGAGAGGTCCAGAAGTACCAGCAGGGACACACAACCCCTGTCAATAGTCAAGTGTAGATCATCCACTAAGGTGACCATAGCTGTCTCAACTCCCTGAAGCTGGTTTGAAATGGGTCTAGAAAATCTGTATCATCCAAAACTGTTTGGAGTTGGAAGGCAACTGCCCTCTCAATCACCTTGCCCAAAAATGAAAGTTTTGATACTGGTCTGTAGTTATTAAGGTCCAGGGGGTCCAGGGAGGGCTTTTTTAGAAGCAGCCATACCACTGCTTGTTTTAAACGTGATGGAAAGCTCCCCTCCCTGAGAGGTGCATTAATAATATACTGTAGTTGTTGTCTAACTGCATCTCCTCCCTGGGCAACTGGCCAAGGAGGACAGGGATCGAGAGGGCAAGTCCTCCTCCTCCCTCTTCCAAGCAGTTTGTCCACATCCTGGGTACTCACCAACTGAAACTGATCCAGTGTAATCCTACTCACGGAGTTGCTGGACACTCCATTGTTAGCTTCTGCTATAATGATGGTGTCTAAGTCAGCTCTTATCCGAGAGATTTTATCTGTGAAGGCATCACAGCGAACTACCGAAGGCTCTAAGATAATGTTCAAGGGGGAAGGTGTCTGAGTTAGACCCCTCACCACCCTGAACAGTTCTGCTGGATGCAAATTTGTAGACGCAATGTGTGCAGAGAAGAAAGCCTTCGCTGCACGTATTGCCACCCCATAGGAAAGAAGATGTTCTCTGTGTCATGTCTTGTCAAATATAAGTCAAGTTTTCCTCCATCAGTCCTCCAGTTGTCGTCCTTCCCGCTTCAACTTCCAAAACAGAGGATGTTGCCTTATACTGAGTCAGACCATTGGACCATCCAGTCCAGTATTGCCTGTGCTGACTTACAGTGTCTCCCCAGGATTTCAGACAGGATTAGTTCCTAACCCTACCTGGAGATACCAGGGATTGAACTGCAACCTTCTGCATGCAAAGCAGGTTCTCTACCAAAAAAACCCCAAACCTACACTAGTGCAGAGCATTGGTTATCATGATCCGCCTTCAACACATAGAGGCACTGCTACTGTATGATACCAATTGCTATTACGAATAAGGCGCCCATGTGGTTTTCCTCACCCCATCAGCACCCTCCCACAGTGTGTGATCGCACCACATGGAATCAGCTCAATTCTGGCATAATGTTTGTAAAGTATGCCAAATTTTCCACATCAACCCTGAATACCATGTATTATTCGCCTTGCTCCATCACAATATATAAATAACACAAGAGCTGCCCTTCTGGATCAGACCAAGGGCCCATTCTAGTCCAGCATCCTGTTTCCAAACACTGGTCACTGTTTCCAGGAAGTCTACAAGCAGGGCATGACTACTGTATGTCCTCATCAACTACTTCTAAACATAGAAGCTCCATTGTGTTATTACAGCTAATATCCCTGGCTAGACCTCTCATCCATCAATTTCTCTAACCCTTTTAAACGCCAAGTAAGCTTATAAACATCCCCATATCCTGAGGAAATGAATTCCCTAAGTTAACTATGTGTTACCTAGATTTAGTATATTCCAGATCTATTGCTGATCAATTTCATTGAGTTGCCCCAGGTTCTAACATTATGAATGTGGAAGAAAAATCTGTCTGTCCACTCTCTCCAGTCCATACTAATATTTTTCCCCACTTTGAATCTATTCTTGCATAAATTATTATTGAAAGTAATGGACCCAGTTTTAGGCATACTTAAGAGTATGCCAATTGAAATTAATTGGAAGTTTCTTATTATTAATGTATGTTAATGTCAACAGTTCTACTCTATGTGTGGCTAACACTGGATCCAAAGCAATGGATGATTCCTAATTAAGTCCTCACTCTGACAGAGAAGCTGTCATCAGAGGAATAGAAAAGGGGCAGATTCCTCCTCTTCCTTGAAGCCCCTTCATGTGTCCTCAAAATCTGCTTCAGAGGGTTGGGCAGCCCTCCTGAACAGATTTGAGGGGGAGGGGCTCAGAGGAGTGGAGAGCAGGGGAAAGTCCTGTGGTATTGCAAATGTGCCTTCATTAGATTTTGTTCCATACATCCTTTTCACAAGCCTTTTCACAACTAGAAAATAAGAAAATAAGCACATGCTACAAAGCCGGGATAGGGGCCATCTGTTTCATAATATCTGCCAGAGACTGGGCCCAAGTATCATGTTCTCACTGTTTTGTTGTACCTCACCTGGATCATTTACCGAAGATCATAGAATCATAGAATAGTAGAGTTGGAAGGGGCCTATAAGGCCACCGAGTCCTACCCCCTGCTCAATGCAGGAATTCACCTTAAAGCATCCTTGACAGATGGTTGTCCAGCTGCCTCTTGAATGCCTCTAGTGTGGGAGAATCTACAACCTCTCTCGGTAACTGGTTCCATTGTCATACTGCTCTAACAGGAAGTTTTTCCTGATGTCCAGCTGGAATCTGGCTTCCTGACACTTGAGCCCATTATTCCGTGTCCTGTACTCTGAGAGGATCAAGAAGAGATCCTGGCCCTCCTCTGTGTTACAACTTTTTAAGTATTTGCAGAGTGCTATCATGTCTCCCCTCAATCTTCTCTTCTGCAGGCTAAACATGCCCAGTTCTTTCAGCCTCTCCTCATAAGGCTTTGTTTCCAGACCCCTGATCATCCTGGTTGCCCTCATCTTTAACATCTTTCAAATAAACAAAGAAACAGTTTCTCTCATGCCCTCACATTCTTGTTCTCTTTCCCTACCACCTTCAGGAGAGGGAACTGGAGGGAGCATGACAGCGTATCTTCCTGTTCCTGTGGCTTTAGTGATAAGAGCATTGAAAAGGTGGTTGCTAGGAAACCGCCCTGTACGTTTCCTCCACAGTTTTCTCAGTGGAAGCTACAAAGGTGCAGATGGGAGCCTAACACAGGAACCTATGGCAGCTACCCTGAATAATATCATGTGCTCCCAGGCCCTTGTTCCGTTAGTATAGGCCTGTCATTTACTCACTTACTCCTCTCTCTGGTCTTCCTTGGGAAATTAAGGACCTGTTTAAACATTTCAGATCAGATACCCACTTTCACAGCAAGTTCTTTGCAGCAGAGCATATTGGCCAGGACCTAGCTCCGCAATCCCTTTCATCCTGCCTCTTTTCTTTCAGCCCTCTACAAGCCAAGCATGCCACCAGATGCTGAGTGTCCTCTCCTCCCCTCCAGACTACTGGCTGGATCAAATGTTTCTCTCTAGTGGGCCAGCCTTGCCTGGGGTGGCCATTACGTTACAGAAGGAAGACAGCTTTTATATTTGTTTGCGTTTTTGTTTAATGAGCTTACATCCTCAACACCACTGATCACCTGCAGCTCATAGGTCTGGATGCTTGCGTGACATATAAGTGATGATCTGCCATGTGGCTGGGGGAGGATTAATATGTTAATTAGAACAGGGAATGCTAACCTAAACTGTGCTTTATTTTCCCAGGCATTCATCAGGGCATGAATACTATGATCCAAACGATTACATGGGAGGCATTCATCAAGAAATGGACAGAGAGGAGCTAGAATTAGAGGTATGAGTAATAACTAGAAGCAGTCATTTGACATACAAACTATTTTAATATATTTTCATGTGCCATGGACTTAGCAGCTACCAAAATATATTGGAAATGTAGTTGTAAGCAACCTTTGTTGATCTGCAATTTGGTGTACCAACTGCAGGAAATTAGTGCTTATTCACTTTCATATGCAGTTAATTAAATGTTATGCAATTAAAGGAATAGAGGCCATATCCTCAGCTGCTAGATAAGTGGACATGGGCTAAAAAAGACAGAAAAAGAAAAGACGAATACTAACGTTCTGAGAGATAGAATGTTTATTTTTACTCTGCCTCCTCTCTCTCTCTCTCTCTCTCTCTCCCTCCCTCCTCTTTTTTTACAATTTTGCATGTTATGTGATTTAGATAAGAATGTAGTATCAAAAGCAGAATTTGACAACTGGCATAGATTCCCCAAAACCTTGCTCTTTTAAATAATAATAATTTCTAGTCCTTTTGGATACGCAGGTACATTTTAAAGCAAACATGCCATGCCTCCATTTGTTCTTTTCTGCATGGCTACTTGTTATTCTCTCATAGTCTCTAGTCAAGTTCTTTTTTCTCCTGAAAAATAAATTTACAAAATAAATTCAAATGTCAAGGTTAATATGAAGCATGAGAATTGAGGCTGTTTCCTCTTCCCATCCCCTTCCGCTTCCTTGTCAATGGGAGGAGGAGTGATGTAGTGTATTTTATACTATATTTTGTAATTGTGCTTTTAACCTGTTGGTGGTTTCATTGTGGTTTTAATTTTTGTGAACCGCCCAGAGAGCTTCGGCTATTGGGTGGTATAAAAATGTAATAAATAAATAAATAGTGCAGGCCGGAAGCACAAGAGGTATGTAGACCATTATTCTGTTGGGAGCTGGAATTGGTAAAAAAAAAAAAAAAAAAACCCCAGCCGGAAGAGTTCTAGCTAGCTACACTACATCACTTTCTACCCACCTCCGGACAAGGAAGTGGGGAATACAAAGTTATCACCATTCTACATAATGCTAAGGTAAATGCACACACACCTCTCCAAAATACTCCCTGTGTTTGGAGACCAAATTCACCACTAATCCCCACATTGCCAAAATAGCTGTATTCAACAAACCAGGGACACCCCTGCTCACAGAAGATGGGTTTTCTGAAAACAGTGATTGTGATCCACAATAGGGCTTCCTTTGCCTGTCCAGGTTCCAGCACAAGGAAATGAACCAAGGGAAGCTTCAGCCATACATGAGATATTTTAGGCTCAGCAGCTGTTCAACAAATTGCTGCTGCTATTCAGGTTCTACAACAGGTTAAACTGGCAGCTATTTAAACAGGGGTTCTTCAGTTGCCAGCCCTTAAAAAGCATGTAGGACTCAAATCGTTTCATGGCATTTGATCATTTTGACATGGAGAGTTCTTAAATTGCTAAAATATGTTTAAAAAATCTAACAAGCAGTTAAACCGTAAAGAAATGTTTGCGACTTAATAGCCTTTCTCTAAAATCCTTTAAGAGTCTTTACAAACCTGGGAGACTAAGATCAATGAAAAGGGTCAAAGTGTAACAAACACCCAGGCAGCTTCTAGCTATATTGTTTGCTTATTGACAAATTTGTCTTAAATAGACTGCAGAGGCGCTTGTTTCATTGACTCTAGTACGAATGTTGAAAAGGAAGTAAAATATCAAACCAGACCACCTGGGCTATTCTCTTCATAAAATGCACTCTGAATTCCAGTCCATCATCTAGGCTTTTATGGCCATCTAACTCACAATTAATGACTTAACAGATATTGTCAACAAGTCCCCTGTGTAAACGAATATAGTTCTTGCTAGAATTCAGTGAAATGCAATAGAATTGCCTACCAATCTGTACAGGGTGATATTAGTCGCAATAATTGAGTAGCTGCCAAGAATTGACCATTAAAGGCAAGAGTTCTATATCTGAAATTGGAGTCTGGGGTTGCAAGGAATTCAGCCCCTGGGGTATTAAGCAGTCTTTGTTAAAAACAAAAACACTAAGGCACTAATGATGTCATGGCAGTGTATCAACATATTTCTCAAATCTTATTTTGAGGCTTTAATTAAGTCCATGGCCAGATCTACACCAAGCAAGATATTGCACTATGAAAGCGGTATGAAAGCAGTATATAAGAGGCAGGAGCCACACTACTGCTTTATAGCAGTATTGAAGTGCACTGACAACTGTTGGGGCCCATGGACACATACTTTATACGACTTTCATAGTGCTATATCCTGCTTGGTGTGGCTTCTGCCTTTTATATACTGCTTTCATAGTGCAGTATCCTGCTTGGTGTAGATCTGGCCCATGTCTAATGTATCTATGTTGATTAACATATGGACTATGAATCCCTTTAAGAAGTATCTATGCAAGTAGAAATGCTTACTAATATAATGCTACCAACAAATACTTTCTATGTCAGTTGCTATAACTGGAAGTAGATTTGCATGCACTTTCATGCAGAAGCTTGAGGGGGAAGGAAATAATAATAATAATAATAATTTCTTGCCCGCCTCTCTGATCAAGGCGGGGAATAACAATAAACAATAAAATACATAATAATTAAAACATAATATACATTGTTAAAAACTTCCTAAAAAATATCCTAAAAACATTTTAAAAACATCTTAAAATTCCACTGAATAGGTTCCAAATGATGCCTGTGCCTGAGAGTAATTTCTAGTCAGTTTTGGTAACCCAGCTTGCATCAGATTGTGGCCACCTTTTCATTTCAAGAAGAGCAGAGTGACACTGAAGGTTTTAATGTTGCATCAAAAATTGAACATAGCTGTTAAAGCCGATAGGCCCTATCAAAAGCTTCCTTGGATGCAAATCGCTTAAGAAAACATAACACGAAACATTCCAAGCTGATTCTGTGGGATCCTGATCTTTACAATTACTCTCTGATCTGATGGAGGGCTGTGCATTCAGGACCCAGATTCAGTGTGGATCTTCAGGATTTGGAGGTGGGAGCTTATTGCTTTCTTGTTGCCCTGTATTCTTTGCCCATTATGCCATAAGTTTTTTTTTCAAGCACCTCTGTTCAGTTACAGGCAGCCAGTGTAGAGTAGCAGGGTTATTCTAGAGGAAGTAGATGAGATGCCCAACACTCTGCATCTGGTTGGTGAGCAAGTTGAAGGGATCAGATTGTGACGTAATTTTACCCAAGCCAAAATTCATACCTTTGTTTCATATGCCTGAATGAAATTTACAAAGGTAGTTGTAAATCCAACGCTTCAAGGAGCAACCATGCCCTTCTTCGCCATAGCTCCCTTTTACCTTCTTCCTCTTGATCCAGCATTTCCCCTTATTGTTCTATACTCTTGCTGCTGCCTGTATGGATCCGCCTCCAGGACAGCTACCCAAAACAATCCTTTGCGATGCGCAGATTTTTCATTTGAAATATTTGAACTTTGAAAATACCACTTTTTGTAACCATTTAATATTTTAAGCACCTAACGTGTACTAAACGGTGTCACATGTTGCCCTCAAACGCTGCAGATCATGGCAGTTCTTCCATTCTTTCACCCTGTCCAAGATTATTTTAAACAAATGTTGCTGTTTTGTTTGTTTCTGTTTCCCAATCCGAATAATAGCATGGCCAGGTAGTCATAAATCTAGCAGTATTGCATGACTTCTGCTAGATTTTTAAATACTTTGGGGAGCAGTCATTAAATATCTCACAGTGGAATACTGTGCCTGTTTAGTTGGCAATAAATTCCAATATTTCAATGGGTCTTATTCCATTGTAACGTGTTTAGGATTGCAGCTTTAGTAACCTAGTGGCAGCACTGCTGGATTAGTTTCATGAAGCAAACGTTACATTTTATATGGGAACCATGTTTGCTGGGTACACCAGTGTTACGATGGTGTTTTTCATAGCAAGTGTGGATGACATGTACGTGCACCCAGAAACCCTGATTAGAATCCCCCACATGGAACATAGAACATAGGGAGCTGCCTTAAAATGAGTCATAACGTGGGTCCATCTAGCCCAGTATTAGTATTGTTTTCTTCATAAATTGTGAGATTTTTTATTGAATGGCAGTATCAGTATCTCTCTTACACTATCAAAAGACTGTCTTACAAAATGGGGAAATAATTCCTGGCGCCGTTCACTCTGGAGAGCAAGGCGTTTTCCAATACAAGCACTGCTTTGTATCCTTTTGAACAGGCAGGCTCAGTTTTTATAAAGCTTTAAACTGGACCTAAGAGGAGATTGTCTGCCACACAATCCAATAATCTGTTATGCGCAAATTTCGTTTTGAGTATACACAGTTTAATTTGCTATTATCTTTTATTTTGAAATCATGCTATTATGAGTAGCTGCAGGCATACTAATATCAGAACACATTACTGTATTCTCATCTCACTGTAAATAGCACTTGTATTTCAGCATTCAGGTTATTTAGCTTTCCTTATCTGCTGCCAGTTGGCGTAGGGCCAAAATAATTTCATGCAATTGTGTTGCATCCATTTCAAATTCAGAGATTTTATATCTGCACATGCTTTGGTTTGAGCAGTGCTCTACATAAGAAAGCGGTCATCTACATCTCAAAAAGTTATGCTAATTCTTATTCATGACACTTATAATACAAGATCTTTAGACTATTCCTGACTTTTAAAAGAAATAAGGTGCAATCTTCCTATGCTGCATTCTCCACTCACTCCAGTGGGTCTGAAATGGATCTCTGTGCATATTCTTTCTTTTTTAAAAAAACATGTTTTTATTGTTTCTTAACCATATATGACATAAAAGCATTGCATAAAGACATTACATCTAAGGGAAATGAACACACAAGGAAAAAAGGGGTGGGGAAGAAAAAAGAAAAAAAGACAATAAAAATAATAATACGAAAGAAAATCAAAGAAAAAGGGAAATACATAAACCAAGGTTAAGGTATGTTTTTGGCTCTCTACACATCAGAGATGTAAATTATATTCTCTCCTTGTTAATACATTTAACACAATAATCCAATTCATTTCTTTCTTCCAAGTCAACTATTTTCTCATACATTGAATCCACAGACAAATACATCATTTTTCGCTGTTTCTTGCAAAAATTCTATCAGAGGTTTCCATTCAGATATAAATGAGACTGTTGATTTATCTCTCATTATTGCTGTAAGTTTTGCCATTTCTGCTAACTCTAATATCTTCAGTATGTATTCTTCCATTGTTGGTGTTATTTCGTACAATAGTCTCGCTGCCATTGTCATATACAAAAACTAAGTTTCCCCCCTTCTCTCTCAGTTCATTGTCCATTAACCCCAGTAGAAAGGCTTCTGGTTTCATTTCTATATTAGTCTTTAATATTTTCTGCATTAAAAAATGTATTTGCATCCAGAATGCCTTGGCTTTTTTGCATGTCCACCAAAAGTGATAGAAGATTCCTTCTTCACATTTCCAAAGTTTGCTTGGGACTCCCTTATACATTTTAGCCAGTTTTGTAGGCGACATATGCCATCTATACATCATCTTATAAAAGTTCTCTTTAAGTCTTGAATGTAATGTAAATCTCAAACCCTGTGCATATTCTAAATAAAGGAACAGAGGAAACTGTCTTATTCTGTTCAGACAACATGCTAAGCCATAGTTAAGCTGCTAACCCTTTTGCAGCAAATGGTTAGTGAGCATGTTTAAACTGTGGTTAAATAGTGACAATAATTAAGAATGGTTCACATGACACGCTAAGCCATAATGTTGAGCTCAAAATGTTTAACCTCCATGGCTTAGCATGTCATCTGAACAGGGTCACTGGGTCACACCATTAGACTGTGTAACTCAGTATTGTCTACACATAGCAGGAGCTGTCCAGGACTTCAAAAGGGAACGTTTCCAGCCCTATCTGTAGATGCCAAAGATTGAACCGGAGACCTTCTGCATACAAAGCATGTGCTCCACCATTATGGTCCTTTATAATGAAGATATAATTCTCTTCTAGCTTCTTCCTCCTATAGATTTTGTCCTTGTCTTATAGCTAATGTGTTCAATGATATAATAATGGGATATAATAGTGAAGCGCACTTCAGGATCTACATTAATGCTTTATAGAGTTATTGCAGTACGCTGACAACTGTTGGGGCCCATGACACATCTACACCAAACAGGATATTGCACTATGAAAGCGGTATGTGGTATGTGTCAGTGGGCCCCAACAGTTGTCAGTGCACTTCAGTAGTGTAGATCCTGCAGTGCACTTCAATACCACTATAAAGCAGTAGTGTGGCTCCTGCCTTTTATATACCGCTTTCATAGTGGAATATCCTGCTTGGTGTAGATGAGCCCTTAGTTGTCCATTAAAGGTCATGTATGAATAGGACTCTCATTGTAATCAATATCTCTCATAGCATAGCCACAGTTTTCCTACCCAGTTCATTACTAGAGAGTCTGCTCATGTATTCTTTGCCAGTCCATCATTTTCCTCATAGAAGCTGTGTGTAGATGTATGAAAGAATTACGTGACACATTCTGAATATGAGATTGTTGTTGCCTGAAAAAATAACATATAATACTTACATATCCATTTGATGCATTTGTCATCCAAATTGCTTACAATCCAGTGTCAAGTTTTGCCATATAAAACAGTAACAGCAATTAAGAAATGTATTTACTACAGTAATACCACAATATATGTCATTACATTGGCATTGTAGGTTGCTATGGCCAATCTGCAGCCACCTTTATTATTGAAAAGAGATGTTCAGGATTCAGATATGGGCTCCTGTTTGTGTTCACAGCCCACCTCCACTGATGGCTGTTGCGCCAGGCAGAATTTGCCCTAATAGAATTTATTTTAATGGCCATATCACTTCTTGGAGACTCTGGACATGAAAATACGTACAACCCAACCACACTAACACAAAGTAATTTATTTTTAAAAGCAAGTAGATATCTCTGAATTATCCTGTGCAATGACAATTAACACCTTAGTATATATAGAATTCTTATTTTCTTGAAATCTAGTAAAAATGTACTCTGGAAATTTAAAATGTTCTTTGCTAAAATAAATAAATGATGGGTTTTTTTGATGGTTTAAAATTTATGGAGTTGATGTCCATAAAATCTTTTGAAGTTTTATGATTATATTAAAACTTTATTGAGGCTCAGGCAACTAAGAAACAGCTGTTCTCCTTTCTATGTACACAAAATTATCATATCTGGGGTAGCATTAAATCCCAGTTATTTCTACTTATAACCAGGACTGGGGGGATTGTACCCAAGGGTAAGTCTACATCTAATTACTCATAAAAATTCAGGTACTAAACACCTGCTCTGAGGCTATTCTGAGGGGATTTTTTTACAAAGACCATTTGCCTGAGCAATGTTTGCTCGTGTGTGTGTGTGTGTGTATTTTAATATTTCTCCCATGATTACCCCAAGACAATATATCCCAGACAGAAATACATGACAGAAAATGTAAAAGTGATGCATACTGGTTTTGAAGCATATTGAAAAGCTCAAGCTCTCAGTTGAAATACAAGGGAATGAAAACGCCAAGTGCATCTGTATCAAAGCATGTTTGAAACATCAAACCTGATCTCAGTCCATATAAATGTAACTGTCTTTAAGTTCTAAATTCGTGACATCTAAGCAACAACAACAAAAAGGCTGCCAACTGAGACTTGCCAAGAACTAGTTCTTATGTATTTGAAAAAACTACCTCACATTAGCAATTCCATACTCGTGTTGCCGTTCCATATGCACCATGGAGATCCCAATTCACTTCAATGGAAGGAGTGTTTGAGAAAAGCTGTGCTTTCCATTACATTGCACTGACTGGAAACACCGAGGTATTCCTAGCAGTCACACTAGTGCTACATTCCTTGCTCAAAGATAGCTGGAAATGTCCTCTTAATGCAAGAGCTCAACTCATGAGAAGAGCCAACTGCACTCCATAGCTGCAGTGTCATCCAGAGTGACTTCCGCCAGCATTCCTATTGCAGCATCAAGAGAGGGGAGTGCTTGAATTACAGGAGAAAAATGTATGGGGTGGAGCTTGATGAAGTCCGAAAGTGCCATCTCTTCATTGACCCAACTTTATCCAAATCATGTCCCTGTAAATTGAGGCAGGGATGGGCAACTTTTTATTCTGTCAACAGCTGTTTTCCCTCAGGGTTAATCTGTTGGGGACCACATGTTAGCAATGGATGGAGCCAGAGCTAAAAATGGGGGCACGTTTTTTCTCCTTTTACTGCCACTTCATCTCTCTATCTCTCTTTTTGCTATTCTCTTTTTTCTCCCCTCACCCATTTTCTTCACCCATCCCCCAACACCAGTGAGCAGTCAGGAAAGAGATGAATGGCTCTTGCCAGAGGTCTGAACTGATCACATACAGAAGGCTTGTGAAATTAGTCCATGGGCCACATGTGCTCCTAGGGGCTGCAGGTTGCCCACCCCTGAGCTAAGAGAATTGGGGGTCCTCAGCCCCATCCCACCTCTGTGATTTGTACAATTTCATCCAGCAAATGCTTCATGGTAATTGTGATCCTACTATAATTGGAATCACATTTTAGGTTCATAATATTATGCTGGTATATCCTTCAACCTAGACCTAGCTTGTTTTCTTTTAATCTTGTGCTGTTTCAGTGTTGTGAACTATTGCCCTATTGCTTCTGGTGTTGACGGTTGTTGCCAGCTCTCCAACGCTGACCAAAGTTCCTGAACCAACACAATATCGTAGGGCTGCCAGAGCAACCCCACATAGAACCGACACAGCACACCTTCCTAAATAGCTACATGAGAGCAAAAAGGCCAATACATTTGGACTTCTAGTCAATAAACTATTTGGACTCCTACTCAATAAACTATTTACATATTTGATTAAACAAGTCAAATATAGAATACTTAGCTAATGACAGCTTCTTAAGTAAACATGACTACTTGGTCGGTATGCAAACCTGAACATGTTAAGATAGCATTGCATGGAATTCCTTTGTACTTCTTTTTAAGAGCCAAAGATTTGGATCTTAATAACATTGGGGGCTTTAATTTGCTGGATTTCTAGAAATCCAGTTCAGAGAAAATCGAACAAGCTGTCACATTCATGGAACACTTGAAGGCTTTTTCCTAGTTGCTGACACGCTGTTCAATGGGGAAATGGAGGCAAGCTCCAGTAGCAGCAGCTCACTCTTGGATCTCTAGGTGAGGCCATACCTTAAATCTGTAGCAATCCAATCTGAGCTTCAAGAATAGGACACAATGAAAAATGGACATCCTGGGTTATGTATTCCTCTTTGAAAAACCATATGAAATGAGTGGCTCAAACCAAAGAGTTATGCAGAGCTTCATCAAATGTATTTTGTTTAGTCAATGTTGAACTATTGTTCAATGTCCTGAGGAAATATATTGTACATTAAGATTATTATTGTGAACCAACAGTTATTGCTTTTTTTAAAAAAAATGTGTAGATTGCATGAATAAAGCATTTCTATACTGCCCAATAGCTGAAGCTCTCTGGGTGGTTCACAATTTAAGAAAATCTAAAAGGTTCTTGTGATACAACTGTCTTAATAATAAATAAATGATATTTAATATCATGCTAAAATATGCACCAATAATGATTTCCGTTTCCCAAATTTTCAGCCCAACCCTTCTCAGAAGTAAGTCTCACTAGATTCAATGTAGCTAAAAAGATTTAACTAAAATTAGTGTAGCACTTAACAAATCACTGTGCACAATTACGCCTAAACTTTCCACTCTAGTGCATTTTTTCACCAAGCTAAACTGTGCCATTTATATAGACCAAATTAATTTGGAAATCTGTGTTTTTTATTTAAATGTTTCCATATTACAGTACTATAGATTGCATAAATGTGACTTTCCTCAACATGCAACTTCCTTCAACATCAGTTAAAGCCTCAGAGTGTACTGACTTCCTTTCCCTTTTCTTAGGCCATTTCTACACCTGCCTTTTTCCCCGGGATCATCCCTGTGCATGCAAATATCACACAGGGGATCCCGGGAGCAAGCAGGGACAATCCCTCCATTTCCCTGGGATAATCCTTAGGTGTAGAAAGGGCCCATATAAAGCCTAAAAGTATTGACCCCAGCAATTGTATTTGGCTGACATTATCTAATCTTCCTTATTGATCAGCCTCATTCCCGTTTCTAAAAATAATGGCAAAGCCTTAGAAATATGGAAAACTTTGGCCATTATACTGATGTGTTCAACCTTTCTGTAACAAAAGAAAGCATGACGGGAGAGTGTGGAGCCATTCACAATAGTGCCGATTGATTGAAAATCATTTAAATACCATCTGAAATGTCACTGACATTTACTGCTCTGTTTTTTTCAAAACAAATTACACATGTTGACAAGTAAATAACAAGAGATTGCTTATCGTGGCAGCTGTCATCTAGACATGCCAATAAATTATTCATATCGGCGAGTTTTATTGTCTTCCCCCGGTGAATGGCACTGCGGGTTGAAATTGAGAGATGCGCGGAGGGTGGACGATTATGTTATTAGGACTTTCGGTGCATTAATACCAGGAGGAGAGAGCCAGCCATTGCTCTTTTAATCCGAACACGGGATGTGTGGTTTTCCCCCACCTCAAAAACTGGTGGGAATTTGTAAATGGATTTCAATCCCATTATTACAGGTCCATGTCCTATTTCTCTTTAACTACCAGCTTCCTCAAAGACTTAAAGAGAACTCCGGTATTACTTAAAGCAGTTCTAAGCAATGAATATCCCAAAGGCCATATTGGGCCCATCTAAGCCATTTTTAGCTGTTTTTTCCACAGACCGTGCACAAAATGTTGCCCTGTGTGTGTGTGTGCGTGCGTGTGTAAAAGAATGCGAATTAGCGAAATTGTTTGGGAAAGTGCCCTTACTCTTTTAAAGAGATCATAATGGCTGAATTTTCATTTACTCCCCATTTGTATTCATTGATATAAGGTCATGTTAAAAAGAAATATAAGACAATATCCAATACTGCCTGTGCACTAGCAGGATCTATCACTAGGGGACTGGGAACTAGTGGTACCCAAACCTGTTGAAAATAAGCAGAAATTCTTATTTCCAAAATGGCATAGGTCAGCAGAGCTTGCAGAAGGAAGCTCCATTGACCCGTCCCATTCCAGAAATGATAATTTCTGCTCATTTCTAGGGTTCTTTTAGGAAGCATTAGTTACTGATGCCCTGGTGGAGGGTCCCACGTGCACATCGGAACCAGTGGAGGCACAGCGGCCGAATTAGATACTGCATATAGAGATTTACAATGCAACCCTACTCAGGGTTGTTTATTCAGAGGGTAGTATCCAATTTGGGCCATGTGCACGTGGGCAGCCTTACTGCCTTGGTCCAGGTATGCACAGTCCCACCAGTCCAGGTCTATGTGCTTCCGCTTCCAGAAACTAGCACTTTCATACATCAGGTCCTGATGGGGCTGGCTGTGCACACACAGCCCCGACTGGATATTACCCACTAGTAACTCCCATTGAGTCCAGTGTGGCTTATTTCCAGAGAAAGAGATACAGGATTGCACACTATACACACATACCTAGGACTCCCATAGAACTCAGTGGGGTTTACTTCTACCAAATTGTCCCTTGGGATATTAACATCTACTGTCTTCAGTATAGAACAAATGTTAAGATCCTATTTGAGGCCTACCAATGGGATTATTCCTGTTTAAATAGTATCCAGACTTACAAGGTGTCTCTCATATATATATATATATATTAGGAAATGCCACAGCTATTTACATGCAGAACCACTGCTTAGCTACTAATATCGAGAACATTTCAAATAAGTTTGTCAGGTTATAACCACATCTATACAACTTATGCGACAATCTGCTTGCCTGAAACTACTGTCTAAAGAGCACGTTGCTTTTGTGGATAGTGAAGTCAAAGTAAAGAGCTGACCCTAAAAAGGAGGACCTTAAAATGGTAAAGCTCCAGATGGGGCAGCCTCCCCACGAAATTTTACAAGAAATTCATTTGGCAGACAAGTGATGAAGGCAGGAGTTGTGTCACCTTCCTTGAAATACATTGCTGTCATAGACAGTAGTCACACCTAAGGCTGAGAAAGATGCTAATCAAGTAGAAACCTATCAGCAAATACACTGTTAAACCAAGAGGCCAAGATTATTTACATTTATATTGACTGGTAGGATAAATAAGATAAGACCAAGGGTTGGATCCAGATTTAAGCTGGATCAACTCCGCTAGCAGAAGTGGACTTCCCTGCCCCTTCCTTCCCAATGCAGCTCCTCCAGTCCCCTGGAAACGCTCCACAGAGTGGAGCCCTTCCTCTTGCAGAGGGAGATCCTGGATCAAGCCCCATTACTATATTAGGGAAGACCAGACAGTTCATTCCACAGATATTGCAGACCTGTCTTCAGCTTTCTAGGTCAGTGTTGTTGTTTTGCTCCAAGCAAGAATCCGAGCTCTTTTTCTTGTGGACATTAGTGATCTTCAGAGGTATTAGTAATGAAGTAGTTATTGCCTCAGATGAAAGGCAATCCATATCATAGATCATAGATATATTCTTGGAAATCCGACCAGAATGCATGCAATCAATTTTCATTCTGGCCTAGAGAGGCATTTCTGGTGATGTCAGTGAGCCAATAGAATACTCAGGGATATCAAGCTATCTGGGGGCTACAGGTTCTGATTTAATATAGTGGTTCATTGTACTTTAACTCCAAAACACTTTTGTAAACTTGTTTGTAATTTTGATGCAGACCATCACTATGAATTTCCTTTTCTGCTTCCTTTATTTACTTAAATACATATTGGGGAGTGGGGAGGTTCTCTGTATAAAATCATTCTAAAACTTTAAAAGTAAAAAAAAATACAAGGAAATCGCAGATATAACATCGTATCAAAGTTATACATATCTGAATAGCACAATTTTGAATACATAAGAAGTGCTGGATCAGACCTCCAAGGGTCCATCTAGTCAAACATTCTGTTCAGTGTAGCCATCCAGCTGCCTGTAGAAAACTCACAAAGTAAGGCATGAACTCCCAAAGTATGACATGACCTGCGCTGGGTGCAAAATTTTACCACTCTATGCTGAGTTTTAGCAATGAACATGTGCAGAGGCATGGCATTTAAATGTGAAACTGTGGTCAGGCTGTAGAAAATGGTTCGTTTAAAGTCACTTTTAAAAAATAATTATATCATGCAACCAGATTGCACAGAAACCGCTTTTGTTCACATGGTTAGCTCATTACTCAACTTGTAGAAATTAAATAAAGTCCACTGGCATCAGAAAGTGACACTGATTATTTTGAGCAGAGGGAAAGTGAATGCACAAATGTTTCCAGAGACCATGCCAAAGCATGGATTGTCTTTATACTCTTAACAGGTGGGGAAAGCATACTTTTAGGTAAGAATCTCCCTTGGCAAAAATGAAATGTCACTTGTTAATAAAGCCATATAGTCTCCCATGGGCTTCATAGCATCCTACCTTGCTTTCATTCCATCCTTCCCACTTAGTCTCAGAGCTCTGAAATATTATGATGAGCCAAAATCTCTGCCAGATCAAGGTCTCTTCACAGTATTGCGAGAGGACCTTGAACCAGACATATCTGTCCTATTTATAATCTTTTTCATGGACAGAAAGACAATATTTTATGCCTTCTACCGTTTTAGAAGGGTAGAAATACTTTAAGCTGAATTCCGCCTTTACCTGTACCCTAATCCTAAAGTTGGAAGACCCAAAGACGGTAGTGCACACGCTGGTAACTTCGAGGCTTGACTTCTGCAATGCACTCTACATAGGGCTACCTTCGTACCTAGTCTGGAAAATTCAACTTGTTCAAAGTATGGCAGCCAGGTTGGTCACTGGTACCCCTAGGGGTGACCATATTACACCAACTTTAAAATCACTTCAGTGGCTGCCAATTAGTTTCCAGGCAAAGTATAAAGTGTTGGTTATTACCTTTAAAGCCCTACATGGTTTGTGTCCAGGCTACCTGCAGGATTGCCTTCCCCTGTACAATCTGCCCCACACACTCAGGTCCTCTGGGAAGGGTTTATTCCAGTCAGCCGCAATTAGGCTGACAACTGTTACTCAGAGGACCTTTTCTTCTGCCAGCCCCAGACTGTGGAATGGCCTGCCAGAGGAGATTTGTCACCTTTGTTTAAGACAGCCGTAAAGACTAGTCTCTTCCGTCAGGCCTACCCAGATGAATTTTAAACCTAAGAATTTTAATGTGTTGTGATTGTTATTTTAATATTGTATTGGTTTTATATGCTCTTTTAACTAGTTTTATGTATTATATTGTATTTAATGTTGTTCCCCTCCTCAATTCAGAGGGAGAGGCGCATAAGAAAATTATTATTATTATTATTATTATTATTATTATTATTGTTGTTGTTGTTGTATTGGTGTTAACTTATAATGCTGGAATAAAATCTCTTGTTAGTGTTTGTAGTACTTGCTAGATTATGAAGGGCCCAATGTAGCTATGTTAGTCATGACTCTGCTCCATTGAAACAAATGAGTCACTTTTGTCACAATTAGTTCATGACATTCACAATAAAAAAATAAAGACAATTAGGTCATGATGTGAAATGGGAAAAAAGTGCTTAGAAAATGAATTTCATGACAACCTTCATGGACTATATAATTTCTGCAATTGTTTGTATGCATTAACATGCTGGATTTCAGGTTAAAAGTTCTCCACAATATTTCCTGCAGTGTTTTGGTAGGACACACTTAAAGGAACAGCCGTAAAATTGAAATTTGTACTAAGTTGGTGTACCATTTTTGGACTATAACTTTCATACTTCGGGCCTAATTTTGCCACCCCAAGCGGCTCAAAATGTCTAATGTGTGTTGAAATAATTTGTGGGCGCACCACCAGAAAAAATGCAGAATAGGTAACGTGTGTAGAAAAAAATCTTATTTGGAAAAAGCTCCTAGATACCCAACACTTTGTCTTTCAACTGCATATTATAAACTAACATTTTTCATTTAGGATTATTGCCTTCCGACTGGGGGGGTAAAGAGCAGAGATTCTCTCACAGATTGTCAGGAAACAACACAGTAATGGGCCTCATCTCATGATCTAAACTAACTGTTGCCTTCAGTGGAGCCTAGTCATGATTAACTTTGTAGTCATAACTAACTTTGGATCAGGATTGAAGTCTTTGGATCAAAGACCATTCCAGAATTACACTGCCTGCACCCCCATAATGCTCAAACATGCTTATAGAACAAAAAGCACCAGTGATAGAAATGTCTGAATCTGGTATTCCTCCATCGGTCCTTATCTCTTTGAGTTAATGATGTCACTTTGTGCAAGACACTGCAAATGTAGGAAGACTTTGGCATCAAAACCTTCCTTAAGAAATACTACAGTGATTATGAGGAGAATGTGTGCCTACTGTGACAGCAGTGAAAACAGAAGTTAGTAAATTATTTTAGCTTTTCTAGTACTGCCACTTCATAAAGGACAGACCATTTTTCTTCTAGATGATCAATAAAAGAGTCTATTTCCAAAATGACTCCATATCGATGAAAGAGACACAGTTGCCCTCAGTATTGATTGTGTGTCTATAATCTCTTCTAGCTCAGTAAATTAACCTAGTGCAATCATTTTAAACATAAAAAGTAGATAACTTAAGCAAAATGTTTTCACATATTTTGATAAACAGATGGATGTTCACCAGTTCCTCATTCCTTTGTCCTAGGAAGTAGACTTGCATCGAGTGAACAGCCAGGACAAGTTTGGTCTGACAGTGTGCTACAGAACTGATGACGAAGATGATATTGGCATTTATATCAGCGAGGTGAGATGGAACAGCTTTAAACATTACACCTGCCTTTTGACTGGAGTTGTAGAGAAATTGTTTAACTTTTGCCCATGTAGCTGATTCCTCGCTGTCTTAGGGTATCTCTTGAATTCTGAACTCTTGATCACTTACACTTGATGACTCTTAGCCAAAGAGTCATGGCATGGACAGCAGGGCCTCCCCTGAAGATTGTAATGGTAAACCTAAATTGGCAGATATATACACACATGATTATAGAGGGTTAGGGGAGTGGTATACACTGAAGTCAAAAGGAAATGCAATGCAATTTACATTACATTATTAACTGTGTTAATTTCAGTAAAGCTTTTAAAAATCTATAATGCCTCATTCATACAAACAAGTCAACACCCAATGGAGTGATTAAACATGAATGTGTGAACTGGCCTGTAGGACCATGAGGAAGTCCTCAGTTTTACCCTACTGAGCTTTTTATACTATTGCTTATTTCACAAATGTCAAACAGTTGTCCACCAACCCACTCTGGACAATCTGCTATTGGTGTTACCAAATCCATTTCAATCATTAGCAGTATCCAGTGGAATAGCATAATTATGTTGTGCAAGCATAAAAAATATATCGTGCAATGCCAAAAGAGCCTGTTGGTGTGACCGGTTTGCCCAGAAAACCCATCACACCAGCAAACGCTATTGGCATTGCGCTAAAGGTAGTTTGCCCTAGCACAACATAATGTACTTCAGTGGCAGTGTCCCACTGAATACTGTGCATTGTGTTTCTCATGATTTTGATTGATTTGGGCTTATATTCTGTCTTGTCATGGATGCTATGAGTCTGGAAAGGTAACAATGTGTTAATTATTAAGCACTCACAGGGGAGGAAGGAAATGCAGTTAAGTAGCCAACTTTCTGCTCTCTTTATAGATTGATCCCAACAGCATTGCTGCAAAGGATGGCCGCATCAGAGAGGGTGATCGTATAATTCAAGTGAGTGTGCAAATAATTCAAGCATCTTTTATGTTCCATGAACTACTACCACACCTTTTGTACAAGTTTTTCATTTACTGATTTTGTGATACTACTGAGATAATAAGAAAAACGTATTTCAAAAGCCTTCAATATAAATATCCCCAAATAGTCTGCTGGTGAAATGTCTGAAGGCCAGATGCCAGCAGTTTAGGCCAAATGCAGTAGTATTTACTTTCATAGATCAGTCATGAAAGGCAAAGTGTTACCTGACAGTGTTATGTTGGTGAGAAACTACCTAAGGGAACAATCCAGCAGTCTCTTAACACTGGTGTAATGTTATTGAATTTGCCATCATATAGCACTTTTAGCAGGAAAAGAGATTTATAATCCTTATTTTATTCAGCCTCACAATAGCCCTGTGAATCCCAATTGTCGCATTACGTTTTGATGCAGTAAAGTTTATGTGTCAAGAACAGGTATACTATTTATCTCACCAAGGCAAAGTTTTAAAAACTGGAGTTCATCCTGATATGAAAAAACAGCTCCTTCTATGTGAGAATGCCTTAAAACAAAAAGTTGTCTGTGAAAAGTTTTGATTTAAAATAGCTACTTTGTGACTTTACTACATCAAAACGTAATATGAGAATTGGGTGGGAGGTAAATTATTCCCATTTTAGAGATGGGGAAATGGCACAGACTTTGGTAAGTAGCTTTATGGGTAATCATGAAAGAGCTCTGACATGAGACATTCATGACATTCATTTCAGTGGGGCTGGAGCACATGGTTCTGATGGATTATGCCCCATATGAAGCATATGTGTCTAAGCAGAAACTAATCACCTCTGTGTCAAAAACAACTTTGGCATTGCATGTTTTTCTACAGACATACTTCACATATTCTTTTGAGTGATTCTCTCAATCTCTTTGTCTCTCTCTCTTGACGTCTGTACTATGGAATGTGACCATTCTTCTTCTTTCAGATTAATGGCATTGAGATACAAAATCGAGAGGAAGCTGTGGCACTCCTTACCAGTGAAGAAAGCAAGAATGTTTCCTTGCTCATAGCAAGACCAGAAATTCTCCAGGTACTGTATCTACTTATTATGAGTTCTGGTTTATATTGCACCACCGATCCTTCTGGTGGTTGGCGGTTGTAGAGTTGGATGAACACATGGGCAGGGATGCATCAGGCTACAAGAAGAACAGAGAGATAAGGGAGGGCAAGGCCACTGAGGACTTGAAAGGTGGAAACAAGGACCTTGTCCTGGATTTGGGAGTGGACAGGAAGCCAATGTAGGGCGTTAAGGAGGAATGTCATGTGCTCAAAGTGATGAGAGGAGTGAGTGATTTTGGGTAGTATCCAACTGTGTCCCAGTGCCAGTACTAATGATATAGCACTAGTATAGCCCAGTGCTCACACAAGGTAACTAGCATCTATTAGGGCATTGGGAAAAAGCAGTTTACAGAAACTCAGGAGCAAATCGCTGCTTCCCCCCCCCCCATTGTCCTAGCAAATATCAATTACATTGCACAAGCATTGACTTACCCTAACACTATATCATTAGTGCTATCACTACGACACAGTTAGATACTACCCCATAGCAGCAGAGTGCTGGATAGAGGTGAAGGGACTGAGGTAAGACAATAGAAGACCAAAAAAGGAGAAGGGTTTAGTAGTCAGGGGAAAAGATGGCAAGGGCAGGGACTAGAGTTTTCATTGGTGAGGCAAAAAATAAAATTGTACAGGGAGAATCTATGTTACTTGGCAACAGACTGAATATGGTGAACAAAGGAGGAGGAGGAGTCAATGATAATATTTTTTTAATAATTTTATTAAATTTAAGGAACTACAAAAGTACCATTTTGCAATACAAAGAAAGAGACTATTTGTCTATCCGATTTTGCAAAAATGCAGAACCAAAACAATTTTCTATCAAGTATCTACAGTCAGAGGGAGACCGAATAAATGAGAGTTAAGTAATCCTGCTGTACCATTAATAAAATTGACAAAAGGAGACCATATATTTACAAAGGGGTCGTTACTGAGTCAATGATAAATCAAGGCTCCATGCCTCTTCAACAGGATAGATGGTGACATTGAATCATAGAATAGTAGAGTTGGAAGGGACCTAAAAGGCCATCGAGTCCAACCCCCTGCTCAGTGCAGGAATCCACCCTAAAGCATACCTGACAGATGGTTGTCCAGCTGCCTCTGGATAAGGAGATAAGGATGGATAAGGAGAGTGCAAAGGGAGAGAAGGGGCATGTCTACACCTAAGGGTTTAGAGGGACGGAGGGGGAGGATCGTGGATCCTCCCCCAACATCTAGACAGCTGCACGACGTCCCAGAAAAGAAGAAGGACGTTGCGGCTGCTGTATTTATTTTTTTAAGAGGAGCTAGTCACGGGACCCCGATTTGGAGGAAACGGTAAGGGGGGGAAACATGCCCACCCACCCCCAGCCATCCCAGGGATGGCGAAATTGCTCCCCCCAAAGGGCACCGAGCCCGCCCGAACAGCTCTGTGCCCATTTTGATAGCTGCAGTTCCTCGCGGGGAAGCGGGAAGCTGGGACAGGTGCCCACATCCCCGCGGAGCTCGGGATCTTCCTGGGACCATAGGCAAAATTGGGATAACCGAGGTCTCAGTTATCCTGGGAAATGGTGCCCAATTTCCCTAACAGCAGTATAGAAATGTAATAAATAAATAAATGGGCATACAGACAAGACTGTTACATTTGTCAGTGATGATGAAACTTCCCCGTTAAATGACTTCCAACAGTTCCATCCCAGCAGCAATAATTTTCCAAGCATTTGTTCCGAGCATCTAGCCTTAAAAAGGGAGGGGGGATTACAACTACAATCAAAATGTTGCCTTTGAAACCATCGTGGAGCTCTTCATTTGGTATATTTTCCCAAGCCCAATCTAACATCCCACTCCATGAGGTTCAGAATGGACCATCAGGCATAATGCTGCCCATTGTGCAATCCTGCATCCTTACAGCCTTTCCTCCAATTCACCATACTTATATCTTTCTTTCCCAGCTTTGGTTAGCTGTGCTCTTCAACGTGAGGTAGTGAAAGGAACATATCACAGTACTCCAGCTTTAGCAGTGTGGTTGTACATCCTGTGAATGTACATCCTGCTGCTTTTAAAAAATAAAAAATTACTGCCTGTTTTGCATTTGCAATAGTGCTACATTACTGCTGCAGGCATACAAATCCCCACCCATCTATACCCTCTATCCCACAGACAAATTTGTTTCTAGGAATTAGTGGGGGTGAAGGGAATTCTTGAAAAATGATACGGCAGTTCCCATCACATAAACATTTAGCAAGGGCTACTTTTCTATTTTGAACTGGGATAACAACAAAATCTGTCCTTTAGTTCTTGGGATTCACAGCAAGCAAGGAAATCAGCAGGACTTTTATGCTGAGGTGGTGAGAGGTAGTGCAGAAAGAACTCAGATCCCTGAAAGGCACTTGCTAAATGTTCTTCGTTGAATGAGTTGAATCCCCATAACAATGTTTAATGTATCTATTTTGTATTCCCTATCCTTGTAGCTGGACGAAGGATGGATGGACGATGACAGAAATGATTTTCTAGATGATTTGCACATGGACATGTTGGAGGAACAGCACCATCAAGCAATGCAGTTTACTGCCAGCATGCTTCAGCAGGTAAATGCCACTGTACTTAGCTGGGCCAAATGCTTTCTTGACAGTTCTCCCTTGATATTCTGATACAGCAGTTGCATGCAACTGAAAAAACAACAGCACTCACTGCAGGCTTTATCATGTAGAATAAAAAGTTGTTTTTATACAGTCATGCTATTTCCTGAGTTTTACCTAAGAACTACATTAAACATTTCCCACCCTTCTTGGGAGCGTCCTATAATAATTACTCATTTGTCTCTGCATAAGTATTTCTGTTAAGAGAACATCCTGTCTTTGCAGACTAATAATATAGAATTTTGCCACTGAATCCCTTTTCTTAAGAGAATCCCCAACCCTGCACAATCAATATTTTCTCCATCTATTCCGAAAAGTTACACTGTATCATCAAGTCTCTTCTCCCCCCACCCCCCACCTCCATAACTACCCCCTTATTGTGTGACACATGATAACTACATCAGAGCATCCACTGGGCTTGATTCCTTCACTGGGCTTTGAATTAAGGTCCCCTGATCCCAATGCTCATCAGCTGCAGAAAGATATTAGTATGCCAGTGTCACTGTGAGGATTCCTGTATATATTCTACACATTGAATAATTTTTCTAGATTTCTTTTTTAATAATGGCCCCAAGAATAGTTTCTGAATACTTAAAAAATGTAACTCTATAATTTATTTATTGCATTTATATACTGCCCCATAGCCGAAGCTCTCTGGGCAGTTTACAAATGTTAAAAACCCTAAACATTAAAAACAAATATACAAAGTTTAAAAACATAAACATAAACACAGCAGGATCCTTATGAAAACAGCTATTCTGGGGTCAGTTAAAAACAAACAAACTCAGCATATGCTGTTAAATGCCTGGGAGAAGAATCTATCCAATAGTATGTCATCATCTCAATAGACTGTGCAGATCTTACCAAAATGGGAATTGCTGTTCCTTAATCAGAAAAACTAAACATATTTATTTTTACTGTTAGCTGCACAGAGAATTGTCATTATCAGGCAGAATCTAAATACAGTAAAATAAACAAACACAAGTCGTACTAACGTAGTCCCATGTAGAAACCCCATATCAATGTCCTATATGAGGTGTTCTTAATGGATCATGTCCATTCCATTTATAGAAGTTGCCTGTTCTTTTTATTTACATTTTAGTCAAGTCATAGTCACAGTCAGTGTATTTGCGTACCGTGCATGCAATGTATTTGTCAATGTATTCGACAAATACATTGTGCTCAAAGCAGTTCATGGTACAAGCAAATACAATAATCATAATTATAACGTATTACAATATAACATAAATAACTCCATTACAATTCATTTATTAGATATCAACAGTTTAAATGATTGTAAGACATACCAGTAGCTCAGTTAACAATATCCAGTACCAATGCCATACTCACATCAAGCAATTCTCTAAACAGTTACTATTAGCAATACCGTAACTCAGCCACAGAAAGCTCACAGCTTGATAAAATGAAATAACCACAAGAGGCAGCCCCACCTACCAGCAATAGAAAGACCCTCCTCTCACTAAGGACCCTGTCCTGAGTCGAGAAAGGGCACCTTCATCCCTCCTGGCTTGGCAGCAATGTCCCAGGAGAGACAAGATGGGGAAAGCCTGTCCCTGGGCAGATGTCCTCATCAAAGAAGACAATGGTGACACCTTCACATACACCAAAAGTAGGAGCTTTCATTTCCCAGTGTATGAACCTTCCCATTCTTTCTTAATGGGTATACCTTTTCTCAATGCCTTTTTTTTTCTTTAGAAGAAGAAAAATGAAGAGGATGGAGGCACCACAGATACTGCAACCATTTTATCAAACCAGCACGAGAAAGACAGTGGCGTGGGCCGTACGGATGAAAGCACTCGAAATGATGAAAGCTCAGAGCAAGAGAACAACGCCGACGATCACACGACTGCCTCAAACACCCTGGGGAGCCAGAAGAAGCTGACGTATAGCCACGACACGCTGGGCAGCGGCGACATGCAGTTCAGCAACGAGTCGTTCATTTCCGCCGACTGCACTGACGCCGACTTCCTCGGCATCCCAGTGGACGAGTGCGAGAGGTTTCGCGAGCTGCTGGAACTGAAATGCCAGGTGAAGTCCACCAACCCGTACAGCCTGTATTACCACAACAGTACTCTGGATATGAGTAAAAGCGACCACGAAAGCGTGGACAGGGAGCTGGAGATGCTGAACGAGGAGCTGCGCAACATTGAGCTGGAGTGTCTCAACATCGTGAGGGCCCACAAGATGCAGCAGCTGAAAGATCAGTACCGAGAGCCATGGATGCTGCACAACAGCGGCTTCCGCAACTACAACACAAGCATCGATGTCCGCCGGCACGAGCTCTCGGATATCACTGAACTCCCTGAGAAATCGGACAAGGACAGCTCCAGCGCCTACAACACTGGCGAGAGTTGCCGAAGCACACCTCTCACACTGGAGATCTCCCCCAACAACTCTCTATGCAGGACAGCAGAAGGCCTCAATTTGCAAGGCAGCGACGGGGCAGAAGGTGCTCAGAAAACCTTGCTGTCCAGCCCAGAAAGTCACGAATCCAGCACAGCTAAACACCACCCCAAAGATGCCGACCTCAGCAAGCAGCTGGAGATCAAAGAGAGGAAAGCCAACGACGGAAGCAAAAGCCCGGCTCAAGCCCCCAAACCAGGGGGCTCCTACTTGTCTTCGTACCAGCACTCTCCCTATAAGCATGCCCACATTCCTGCCCACGCCCAACACTACCAGAGCTACATGCAGTTGATACAACAGAAGTCTGCAGTGGAATATGCGCAGAGCCAAATGAGCTTGGTGAGCATGTGCAAAGACTTGAACTCCTCCAACCAGAGTGAACCCAGGATGGAATGGAAAGTCAAGGTCAGGAGTGACGGGACCCGCTACATTACTAAGAGACCGGTAAGGGACCGGTTGCTGAGAGAGCGTGCCATCAAGATCAAGGAAGAGCGCAGTGGCATGACCACAGATGACGATGCCATAAGCGAACTGAAGATGGGCCGTTACTGGAGTAAGGAGGAGCGGAAGCAGCATGTAGTGAAAGCCAAGGAGCAGAGAAAGCGGCGTGAGTTTATGATGCAGAGCAGGTTGGAATGTTTAAAGGAACAGCAAGGGGCCGAGGAAAAGAAGGAAATGAATATCATAGAACTAAGCCACAAAAAAATGATGAAGAAAAGGAATAAAAAGATATTTGACAACTGGATGACAATCCAAGAACTCCTAACCCATGGCACGAAGTCACCGGACGGCACAAAAGTTTACAACTCCTTCCTGTCGGTGACTACAGTATAATCTCGCTGTGCCAAAGCTATGTACATAAAACCCTACCGTTGGGGTAGAGATTCCTGCCTCGTTAAATGTGGCAACACTTTCCCCTCTTTTTTTTTTTTTTTGTATATAAGACACCTCTATCGACTTTATAATTCAAATGCCAAACTCTGGGTGCAAACGTTCTCAAAGAGGAGAGAAACAGTCATTCACCCAAAATCTTTAAAGGCAATACTGAACAGACAGAGCTTATTTGGAATACCAATAGTACCTTTTTTTTTTGTAACTTGTTACCCTTTTTCATAAAGTGTTTTAAATAACAGGAAAAGCATATTAATCATACTTACACAGGTAATATCTTTTTAAACTATATTCATATTTAAAAAAAGGTTACACATGCAGAAACACGAAGACAACTTCAAATATGTATTTTTAACAAAACAATATTTTGCAATATATCTTTGCTACTGTGCCCTTTTTCTGCACAACTTGCCATTTTATCAATATGTAAGCTGAACTACCAAACTCTTGATAGAATCATTTTGCAGTAACATGAACCTTTTATCAAACTGGGCTGTGTCTTTGGGGTTGTCCGGACATACTGTTTCGTCTTCCGGTACAAGATGCCTGCCCCAAGTGTGACCAACCAAGCTGAAAATGCAGCCCATCGATCAACCTTATATGGTGACCCAAACATTCTGGTTTGGATGTCTGATTGGGACAATGAAAAACAGTGGGGTTGCCAAGCAAACGCAATACACTTTGGGTGGGCTGTTTGGTTTGGTGGGTTTGAAAATCTCTGTGTGACTGCTGCAAATGCCTAGATGGCTACAACCCTAGTTCAAAACAGTAGCCACAGGTAGGTCACTGAGATAAGGTCTACAAGCTATAGAATTGGGGGTGGGGGAGGGAGTGTAGACCACTTGTGGCCCTCTGGATGTTTTGGCCTGCAAATCTCATCATAGAATCATAGAATAGCAGAGTTGGAATGGGCCTACAAGGCCATCGAGTCCAACCCCTCACCATTAGCTATCTCTCACCATTAGCTATCCTGGCTACGTCAATGGGAGTTGTAACCCAAACATCTGGAGGCCACACATTTCCCAGACCTCCATAGAGACAGCCAACCACCAAAGCTAGCAGTATGGGGACAAAGGTCACCTAAGCACTAAACATAGTGTGGACACAAGTCCTTAGGGTTCTGGCTAACAGCTACACACTTTTTATTTTCTCTCTCTGTGGTTTCTGAAGGACGTACGTAGGTATCACTTGAAAGAGCAGAAGCAAACCGCTGCACGCAGCAGCTCTGAAAGATTCTGAAGCAAGTTTGCCGAGGCGGTGCCCTCTTGAAAGAATGTGCATGTGTGTCTAACGTTTTTACAAGGCCGTTTGTGTAATTTGAAAATGCCCATTGTAGTAGCTGTCTGCTTTGTAGATTTGAATGTATTGAAATTGAGAGCAGCTCTCATGAAATCATGACTAGTTATTAACAAGTAAAATGGAATTAAAAATAAATAAATAAATTATTGTTTTATATTTCATATCCGTAGAGGTTATTCTTTTCTCCCTTACCCATACTACCTCCACTACAAAACCTTGTGCTAATTGCGTTGTTCGGTTGAGCACTATTGAATTTATCTGGCCTGAAATGATCTGGCTGAGCTGCATTATTTGCTGGGATTACTGAAATTTATAGGAATGAACAGTATAAACGCTGATGGCTGTCTAAATCAGGGGTGGGCAGCTTCCCAAAGGCCCATTTTCACTCCCTGGATCGCCAGCACAGCCTACAGACAATGAGACACTGGGGAGTTCCTGAAAAAGAAAAAGGTGAAGTTGCCATTAAGCCTCTGACATTCAGCAGAAAGCCACTCTATAGTACTAAAGAGTAGGGGTGTGCATGGACCCCCTGCTCCGCTTCTCTTCCAGATCTGCGATTTGCAGATTGGGCCGCTTCGCTCCACCCCTGCTCCGCCTATGTCCGCTCCGCTCCGCTGCGGAGCTCCGGATCCGGATCGGAGCTCCGTTTTTTCCCCCATAGGCTTGCATTGAAAGATAAAAAAGTATACAACTTTTTTTCTGTTAAAGTTAGAAACCTCAAGTTTGGCACCATGACACCTCATGGAGGTATACACACGCATGCCACGTTTCAAGCCAATCTCATCATCCCCTGATTTTGGGGGAATTTTTGAAAATCGGGCACCCCATTCACACCCCTTTCGATAGCTCCGTCAATTTGCACGTTAGAAACCTCAAACTTGGCACCATGATAGCTTATCCAGGGATACACATGCACGCCAAGACTCAAGGCAATCCCATCATCCCCTGATTTTTGGCAGTGCTCTAACCTTTTAACACCCCAAATCAAGTCCCATTTTACAACTATGTCAATTTGCATGTCAGAAACCTCACCTTCGGTCCCATGACAGCTTACCCATGTGTCCACATGGACGCCAAGTTTCAAGCCAATCCCATCATCCCCGGATTTTGGGGGAATTTATGAAAGTCGGACACCCCAGTATCTGCAGACAGCTCAATGGGCCCATTTCAAAGGAAATCCCAACATGCCATGAATTGGGAGTAGAGATAAACCTAAATATGAATCTTCTTCCACACTTGAAAAATTGATTTGGAACTTGAGCACAGGAAGGACTTCTCCCCTGAGAGGCTGTATTTTAGTTGGGAGAGCTCAAGCTACTTTATAGGGCAAGGCTAGCACTTCACACTGTGCCCAAAATGCTATCAAAAGTCAGCATAGAAAGATGGAAGCAGCATTGGTGAAATGTTCTTCTGGGGTTTCTCCCTACTCAGAAGGTAGCTTCCAACTGCACTGGAAGCCAGGATCAGCAAAACTCACGTTTTTTGAGCTTCTCCAAATTCCACTCAAATCTCCTTCCAAGTTGTGTCCATAAAAGATGGCAAGCTTTGCTTTTGCCTTTTAAAAAAAGCATGAAAGAATTTGCATATTTTTGTGCACATTTGCCCAACTGAACATCATATTCACATTTCTCTCCCCCCCCTCCCCCAGTTATATGCATTTTTGTTGTTGTTCCGCAAATCACATCGCAAGCTCAGGAGCATATAAACTAGAACCACAAATTGTGTTGGGGTCTGCATTCAGTTCCAGCAGATGTGAACTAGATATATTCTATCAAAAATGAACTGAAACAAATACATCCCTACACGCAGATTGGCCTCCTGTTGTATATCTTCTGATGTAGGTCTTGGGAAAAGCTAAATCGGAGAAGGGGAAAGGACTGTGGGTATATATGTGTAGTTTTCTCTGTGTTCACACATGCATGTTTGCATACTTCTGAAGGGTAGGTAAGGTGGTAGTGTGTGTGTGTGTGTGTGTGTGTGTGTGTGTGTGTGTGTGTGTGTGTACAAGGTAATACGCTGCTCATTTATTTGAGAGAGTGTGATCAAATATCTCTGTGTTATATAAGCATGTATGCAGTTGAAGCTGGATAATAAAAATCATACTGTACCATTTAAGCAATCCAAGACACACACTATCAGGGAATAGTGAACTCAGTGGAACTTACTTCTGAGTAGCCATGCGTAGGATTACACTGTAAATTGCAGAAAATTACCGTTTCTGGAAATAAGCAGAGCGGTCTGCAGTAAGGCTTCTTTTCTTTTCTTTTTACTGACACAAGGTTTACAGCCAGCATGCCATCACCCTACTGAATTGCGGAGTGAAATGAGAAAGTCCTAAACTAGACCTAAAAGCATAATCTTACGCTTGGTTCTCGTGTTGCTCCACTGCCCCGGCCTGCCCCTTTAAATTAAAACCCGAATTCTCACACATTAGGGATCACAAACAAGAGGTAGGCAGGCCTACATATCGCCTAGGGACTAGTGGTTGAAGAGCTAATTAGGATTATAAACTGAAAGTATGTAAATTAAACCAAATATAATTATCTGCCTGTGGCCTTTGGAAATAGGTTACAGGATACTTGTTAGCAAAATTGCTCAAATGCCTGGAAGCCACACAAAAGCAAACCATCAGCAGTTTAAACTCCCTCTTTTATTTTGTTTTTGGCCGATCCCTTGTGCAGAGGATCTGTGTGGAACACAAACTAATTAAGAAAAGACACTCTCAAACAAAAAGGTGATATACAGAGATTGGAACAGTATAATTCCTTCCTTCCCGCCATCCTAATCCTACAGATTTGATTAAATTTAAATTCCTTGCAACAAAAATGACTGAAGATTGGCTGTTCTGTTTCCTTTGTGAGAAATGTTTCTTGCACACCCTAGTGAAAGAAGCTAATCAACAGTTTTGTCGTTGCAACACAAATGCCTGTGATGCAAACTTTTAAATTGCACTTTATTCTGAAAAGGCATTTACAAGATCAAGCAAAAGGAAACACACACATGAACGATACTTTTAGAACAAGGTTTTTTCGTTAGAAAAGATTTTGATTCCTAATGGTAGAAAGATATGCTGCATGTGAAACCCAATGGCTGCTGTGGAAGAGGGAAATTTGGAGCTTTTCCAAAGGGGTGTTGAACCTCAGGGGCTGCATTCCAACATTGAGCGGGGCGAAAGGGGCATGCCCCAAAATATCTGCCACATCAGTATTGTTGTTTATGCGTTCAGTCGCTTCTGACACTTCGTGACTTCATGGACCAGCCCACGCCAGAGCTTTCTGTCAGCTGTCGCCACCCCTAGCTCCCCCAAGGTCAAGTCTGTCACCTCCAGAATATCATCCATCCATCTTGCCCTTGGTCGGCCCCTCTTCCTTTTGCCTTCCACTTTCCCTAGCATCAGCCTCTTCTCCAGGGTATCCTGTCTTCTCATTATGTGGCCAAAGTACTTCAGTTTTGTCTTTACAGTAACTATGCCTTAGAGCCGCATAGAGTGATCTGTCAGGGAGTAGTGGCTGGGAAGATAGCCAGTGGTGGGTAAGGCTAGAACAAAAAGTGAGCAGGACCAAGCCTTCTCTCTCTCTCTCTCTCTCTCTCTCTCTCTCAGTCTCTCTCCTCCCCTCCCTTACTCCACACTCAGAGGTAGATCACTCTTGACAGAGGTATAAACTGATTGCTTGCAGAGGGCTTTTGCAACTAGGACAAAGGCCTCAGGCCTCCATACGGTTGCTGGATGCCAACCACTAAACTAGAGGGACTGGAGATCAAACCTGACATCTCACACCTACAAAGCACTGCAGATTAATTGGTACTTGAGAAACAACACCTACCCTCCTTCCAAACGCCTATTTTAGCAAATACTTTAGAGGCTCTGCATAGCCCCGTAAAAATTTGCAACAACAGTACATCTTGCAGGCCAAGAAAGTATCTTCCAGTTGAATACAGACTGAGCTGAAAGTGGAGGTACTTCTTAATTCTTATGGTAAATAGGTATGAGACAGTTCCTGGTGTGTCAGCACCACTCCGTGACAAATTGGGCTGCTTGACAACAGTTCTCGCCATGCTTTTAGATGGAAGAATCAGTGGAGAGGCTTTTAAAATAACCCTTTTGACAAGTTAGCCCTCTTTATGTACTGAACCACTGTAGGACCTTGCAACAGGGAGCCCCATTCCGAGCAGGGAACGAGGGCCTCTGTCAAATTGAACTCTCGGTGACCTTGCCTCCAAATAAATACTTGACCATATTGGAAAAGTGGGCCTCCCAGGTGTCACAGCAAGACTGGTGACTAGGGAAGGACTCTATTGTCTTCCAGCAGGAGAGCTGGCTTTGAGTGTTTTGCCATCCTTCAGCTTAGTGAGCCTTTGTTATCATGGGAGGCCCTGGACAAAGGCCCCACAAAAGGCAAATCTAACTAAAATTGTTTAATAAATGTGAGTCGGTGAGAAGCAAGTTCTGGAAAAGACCGCATTTTAAAACACTTAGCAGTGGTTGGTTACACACATCGAGCTGAGGGGACGTGGTCTTGTATATGTTTCAAACATTGACAAGAACAGATAAACAAAACGACCTAAATGCAATGTCAGCCGAGTTGTGAATCTACTCTGGGTTTCAGTCAGAACCAATCAGAACTCTAAAGGAGCTACCCAAGGTGCAGAGCACAGGAGCAAAACCCATAATTTCTGCCCACATCTAGGGGACAGAAACACACACCCCATAAAACTTGCCTTTTCCTGGGGTGAAATATTGATCCAAGAATACGGTGTGTAGACCCATCATAGGACACAACTTTCAGGCTCAAAATAGATGGGAAGTTTCCCTCCAGACCAATCCGTGCAAACAGACCCTAATCTAAGGCTGAACCATAATCGGTGTTGATCTCATGGTTGCAGGCCTCGTTTTCATCAGAACAATGTTCCTGCCATGTTTTTGAAGCCCCTTTCCAGCTCCAGTTTGCATGGAAAAGCACAGACACATGGAAAGGGTGTTGAGAGTTCTGTCATAATGTATAAAAAAACACCCAAGGGTGTTGAACCTCTTTTAGCCTGAGAGCTGAATTGAATTTTGGAGGCGCTCTCGGGGTGGGGGGGGGATTCCAGTAGTGGCTGAAGGGAAATTGGGCAGGGCCAAAAGCAAATGGGACAGGGCCAAAAATACCAGCTTAATTTTATCTTAAATCTCTACTGCCTGTAATTAAGCTATAGGAGAACCATTTTAACCTTTTAGAATGGAGAAAAATCCATGCAAAAGCTAGTGAACCACCAAATGGACTGTGGTTGGGCCAAAGGACTGTGCATAACTTCTGGGGAATTCCAGAGGACCATATTGAGACACACACACATCAGGCATGTACAATTTGGCCTGAGGTTCAGTACCCCTAATTTAATGTCTATCTCTGAAGCCAGGATTGCAGAAGCTGCCACACACCATCCTATACAAGTCAGGGATTCATCAAACAAGAAACCACTTAACATCATATAAGTTTGTAGTACAGCTGTAAAATGGAATAGTCAGAAGTTTTTTGAATTAAATTCTTCTCTTGCTACTTCTTTTTGGAATATCCTGAAACAAGATGAGAGATAAACCCTAAGTTGATATGACATTCAGTTACATACTATTTAAAGCTCCAAATAATCATTTGCAGAAGGCAGTGGAAAGAAAACCTGATAACATCAAAAGGAATATTTTCATTTATTTTCACTGCATTTTCAGTGTCTTAATGAAAAGCAAACAGGGCAAAAGAGGTATTCGTGAACATGATGGACCAATTTAGGAGTTATCTCCCTTTTAACTGGATAAAACTGAGAAGTTCAGAGGATGTCAGCACCCTCAACTAATGAAAAAGACAAAACAGTGTGAAGTCTACAAGAAAATAAATATATCAAAGGATTATTTTACATATTGTATTGCACATTGACTCAAGCCACTTGGCACATGTGGCTTGAGTACGTTACTCACCAAGACCAAAGAGTACCACAAAGCCATAGACATGGGCCACAAAAGAGGCCAACACAGCAACGAATTGACTGACTTGAATTAAATTGTACACTCAGGGGAGAAATAGAGCTATCCTTGTACTCAGTCTCACAGCAAACCTTTCAGAGGTCTTGAATAAACCACCAAATGGCCCCCTCCCTTGATGTAAAATGTCTCCGGTCTGATCATGCATACATTCAATTATAATCTGAATTTATCATTGGATTGGGGCACTTTAGTACCTCAATCCAATAATTTCCTAAAAAGACAGCACTTCTGATGGTAGAGGGGAGAGTGTGTAGAACTTCCCTATCCTTTGAGGTAAATAGAAAAACGCACACGCCTAAAAGCTCTGCATCTACACAGAAGACCTGACTGGAACAGGGGTCTTAACAAATATACAACATGTCTGGCAGGTGAGAGTACGGCTGACATAACGGGAATTGTTCTTTAAAACCGGTTCACACAGTCTTTCTTGATATCTATTATCATGCAGGGATCCCCAATTCTACAGGGAGCAGCATCTTTACGAAGACTTTTGGCAGTGTTTCTTAAGGACATGAGGGAATGTTTATTTTGCACAGTGTAAACGTGCAGCAGAGGCCCACCAACCACTATGGCCTCCTGCTTTGACTCATGGGCCAGATCTACACCATGCAGGATATAGCACTATGAAAGCGGTATATAAAAGGCAGGAGCCGCACCAAGCAGGATATAGCGGTATGAAAGCGGTATGTGGTATGTGTCAATGGGACCCAACAGTTGTCAGTGCATTTCAATACTGCTATAAAGCTGTAGTGTGGCTCCTGCCTCTTTATACTGCTTTCATGCCACTTTCATAGTGCAATATTCTGCTTGGTGCAGATCTGGCCATGGTCTGCCACATGTGATGGAGCTCCTGTTGCCTTCCTCCCAAAGTTCCTATCTGTATAAATGATTTTGCCTGAAGCAGCTCTGATACTATTATTTATTGATTGATTTGATTTGATTTGTACCCTACCTTTCTATCAAAAAAACCAACACTCAAGGCAGCTATACATTTATAGGACTCTTTGAATGAGATAGGAGATAAAAATCCAGTGAAAAAAACACGAAGAGCCTTGTGGCATCTCTAAGGCTATCACCTTTGTTCTGGCATAAGCCTTTGTAAAGCTGTAGTTCACTTCAGCAGACAGCTGAAGGCTTATGGAGAGTTTCAGGCAACCACAGGCAGCCTGTTGTATCTTCCCAGCTGTGTCAGCCCCTGCAAGGCAGTCATGTGCGTATTCTACCATGGGCTGAAGTGAGCTTGGATTAGCCTATGGTATGCAACTGAGGAGGAGGAGGATGAGGAGGATTATTATTCCACAAACTGATCCTCACTGAATTCTGATATTTCCAGAGGCTGGTGAGGTCGGAAGGCAGCAGGGGTGGAATAAAAACTGCACCTGCTAAATACTGAGTCACGAGAACAAGCCCCTATCTTAAAATGTGTGCTTGGTTTTCTTCCTTGTTTCTAGACTCCCTGATATTTGCAGTCGCTATCATTCTCACAACCTGTTCAAAACACGAGGCTCTGTGCCAGCCACCACTCTCCTCCCTGCACACAGATGCATGACTAGGGTATTGGGCTGCTCAAAGTGGAATCAAAGGCACCTTTCAGAGCCCCGGGTGGCTCTTTCGCCGGCAGCAGGAGGCCGGCGGGGAGGTGGGCGGCGGCAAGGACGCGGCCGGATTCCCCAGCGAAGCCACCGAGCCCGGAAACTTTTCGCCCCGTCCCTGCGAGGGGCGATGCGGGGCCGCCTCCTCCTCCTCCTCCTCCTCCTCCGCCTCTTCTGGCCAGGATAGGGCAAGATCTACACAATGAGTTTCGGGGCGTACTGCAGGCGCACGCAAGTGCCTTCACGACGATGTGTAGATCCCCCCAGGAAACCCATTTAATACAATGAAATTGGCCACATCATAACAAATAGAACGATTTATTTCAGAGAAGTTCAAAATAAAAACCGGAGAACAGACAACAATACAACATCCCAAACTGAACGTCATGTGGTGAAATACTACCAAATGCACACTTAAAAACGGTAAGACGCGTTCTAACTTGACTAGTGTAGATTCCCTCTGGAAGTGGCCAAGGGTGACATGCAAACCATGGGCCACATGTTGCCCCTTCTCTAAAGACCCCAATGCACATGGGCACACAACCTCTCTTGTGCACGAGGTCTTCCACTTCAACTTTAATGGCAGTAACGTGTGCACAAAGCAATTACGTGAATAGGAAAATAAGGCAACCAAGGAGACACCATATGTGTACGGAAGCCCCCAAACCTACAAGTAGTCATCGACTCCAGACAGTTCTGATTTTGGAGTTTGATTGCTTATTTGCAGCCCAATTCCAGAGAGAAAATACCCCCAAACCCCCCTCTAAACTAAAAGTCATCATGGAAGGAAACACTTAAGATAAATATAAGTCTTAAGACAAATAGGTCATGAACTGGGCCAAGCAAACAATTACATTTCTCAAATCACGATACCATCACTATATGACTTCTTTTTCTGAACCTCTGCCCCTCACTAAAGAAACCCCTTGTGCCAATATGGTCGCAGATCAAGTTAACATTGCTATATTTTCTTTCAAGATTCCTCCCCTCACCCCAGCACTCCATCTCAAAGGACGGTTTTCAGTATTTCCATACTGGTGAGATAGAAAAATGGTATTTATTTATTTATTTATTTATTACATTTTTATACTACCCAATAGCCAAAGCTCTCTGGGCGGTTCACAAAGTATAGAGATTGTTCACCTCTATGGTCTGTTATTCAAAGTAAACCTACACTCAGAAGCACCTGCTGAAGTATATGTCAATCAAAGGTCCAACTTGAAATCGTTGCTGCTGCCGCGGTTCCTATAAATGGTTTTCCTCATTCTGATCAAAAGCGCCAGTGAGTTTACATGCTAAACATCTATAAGTCACACTGTCGGCAAGACACTTTGCTGCACTCGCAAAGCCAAATATTATTTTAACTCAAGCACAGAAGAAGGTTTTTATCATAAGGGAAGAAGGTTAGATACACACACACAATCACCAAGATGTGATTTGCTATTATGTCAATGGTAAGAAAATGACCAATACCAACTAATAGCTGTATCTCAATCTAAGAGGTATGTAGCTTTTATGACCTTGTCGCAGTATGCTTGATACTAATGGGAGCTACAAGCTGAAAACCTAATGGCTTCCACCCAAGACTTATGATAATCTCAGAGTGGTGGATGATGAGCAAATAACAGCAAAAGTGTAATGAAATGTATGTATTTATGTCCTTGCTAGGATGGTTAAAGCTATAAACATTGACCGCACTAAGAGCAATGGGGTCTATTGCCATTGATTAATACACTGTGGTGGTGAATGATAGGGAAATTGCCACAAAAAAGTCCTGTTTCTCTCTAATCTCCGTCTTCAGAGCCTCTGTTCAAATCAAATCAAATCACGTTATTACGGTCCGAGACCAGCACAACAACAGAGCCTCTGTTGGTTCTGAGTGTGCACACCCAGGACAGATCCAAACAGTGCAGATCATATTTATGTATTTTATTTATTTATTACATTTATATACTGCCCCATAGCCGAAGCTCTCTGGGTGGTTTACAAAATATGCTGCTCATGCTACGTTGGATAAAACTGTAATTCTCATTAACATTATTTTTAACTTATTTTGTGTTACAAAAGGGGCCCAATGGTATCAGTAGTGGAGTTATTCCTCCAGATGCCGGTCCAGAACCCCTGAAACCATCCAATCCCTGGCTGAAATGCTGGATGGAGTTCCTCCAGTTGGCACCTTGGTCAGGGACCTGTATTCTCTGCATGATGGCTTCCCCTGACCATAGCTCAGTGTGATAGAGCCCTCGCTTTGCAGGCAGAGGGACCCATGTTCAATCCCTGGCTTCTCCAGGTAGGGCAGGAAAATCTCACGCCTGAAACCCTGGAGAGGTATTGCTGCCAGTCAGTGACGACAATACTGGGTTTCACAGACCAAAGGTTTGACTCAGTATAAGGCAACTTCCGATGTTCCAGTGCAGAGAACAGCCAGGCTCCCAGCTGAGGAACCAGTTGAAGGAGCACAACTGGAGGAGCACACTGGTGGCTTTGCCAGCTCCCACGCCTTCCCCAGTTGGGGAGGCCATGGGGTGGGATAAGTACTTAGCACGCTGCTCACCCTCCAAATTGGGAGGGCAACTAGCACGTTAAGGGGAAGCTTCATTGTTCTCTCCAGCAGAGATAAAAGCAGGGATTCCTCTTATCGCAAGCTTCAGGAAGGGGAAGAAGGCTTACATGAGGCCCCCATGGGCGAAGGTTCCCCCATCCCTGTGTTACAAGCTCAGGTGGGGAACAAAATTTCCATGTTACTGTTTAGGACAAGCATGGTATGCAGGTCATTATTATACTCAATATATGGGCAGGAGACTGATGCTCAAACAAATTGACTTCTTCCACAAGGCTACTCCAACCAAGGCGCTGTAGCCAAATCACACTCCTATTCAAAAAGAGATTTTTAGTGATATTGAAACATTTTTTTTATGTATGCGTATACCTAAATTTTTATAAGCTGTCTTTCCAGAACAAGTCTACCCAAGCCAGAGAACAAAATATGCAATAATATATTAAACTTTTTTTTAAAGAAGTTAACAATACATTGAAATATAATTCAGCCAGTATAAAACATCCCAAGACCCATAGTGATAAAACATGACCAGTAAAACACAACATGACCATTAAAACACATCCCTTTAAAGTCATTCCAAACAGGTGTGTCTTCAAGGCCAAAACTGAGAGGGCCAACCGCAGATGCCTTGGAATGGAATTCCATAAGGTAGAGGCCAGTGCTAAAAAGCTCCTTTCCCTAGTGCCTGCCAATCTAACTGATCTTAAAGGTGTACCCTCTAATACTGCATATTTTAAATGAACCAGCATATTTAAGGCATATGCAGGTTCATAGGAGTGCAGGTGTTTCTTCAAATAACCTGGCCCCAAACCACTTAGGCCTTTAATGGCCAAAACCAGCTCTTTGAATTGATCCCTGGCAAGAAATGCCACTGGTACAGAATTACTGTAATATGTTCTGACTGTCTGTTCCCCAACAGGTTTCTGGCTCATCTTCAAAGGCAGCCCCAATGTGGAGATTTCTTCCTCCAACCTCTGTTTTTTTCTACTACCCACCCTGATGAAGAGTTCCACAAAACTCAAAAGTTAACACAGTCTTTTGTGACATTTTGGTTGGTCCAAATGGAGGTATTCCCAAACTGTGGATCAAGTAAGTAGCTTTTCAAAGATTTTCATGACTTCTGTTAATTCTATAAATTAATGTGGACACAGGTACATAAGAACCTGCTTTATACTTAATCAGATGATTGGCCCATCTAGCCCAGTATTGTTGACACTGATTGGCAGCAGCCAGGATTCCTTCCTAGTAGGGCTAAGCAGGGACCCACCAATCCATTTTGGAAGCTGATTCGGAGCTTCCGAATCGGCCTTGATCTGTCTCAGGCCACTTTGTGCCTAGTCAGACCCACTTAGGGAGATTGAGACATCTGAAGTGGGTCAAATGTTGTGGGTTCCGGGGCATGAGGCTGACCAGGAGTCCATTGTCTCCCTGCTTTCTCGCGCTCTCTCTCTCTCACACACACACACACCAATCCCCAATTTGGCAAGCTGCTGCCCTCGCTCAACCCCCAGAAATGGCCCTTTACATTAGATCTTGAAAACAACAGCCTCCATCTTCCTTAAAATGGCAGCTCTCATTGAGGACAGGCAGCTTCCGGGACAGGTCACATAAGTCCCATGGGCAGACGGGGACAGCGGCTCACCATCACCTCGGATCGAGCCAAAGGGGCCCAAAGCACTTTGGGCCTTGTCTGATCTGCTCCAGATTCAGACTGAGGTGGGCCAAATCAGCCTGCTTCAGTTCGGGATCTGTATTTGGACCCAAGGCAGTACACAGAGCTACTTCCTAGCCTGCCTGGAGATGCTAAGGATTGAACCTGGGACTTTCTGAATGCAAAACAGGTGCTCTACCACCGAGCTATGGCCTCTTGTTTCTGTTGTTACTGGCAGCTTCTGGCATCCTTTTCATGAGAGGAAAATATAATTTATTATCATTGCTTTTTTAAAAAAAAGAAAGAAAAGAAAATCAAAATAGGATGAAACAATGTGCCAGATGTCATGTGAACATTTGAAGGAGCAGAGCAAGAAATATGGTGGAGGGGAGGGATGACAAAGGGCATAAAACCCCTAAAGTAATTATGTACAATGAAGTATCTCCTCCAAATACACATCATATCAACAAGAATGCCATTTTTAAGATGGCTTGAAAACCTTAGCAAATCCATACGCATGCAAGTTAGGCTTGGGATAAATGAAGCGAATAGGAAGCGCGGCTATAAAAACAATCAAGTGAAGTACTACGGATAATAGAAGCTGGACACAAATCTCTGCAAACCTTTGGAAAGAGATTGCAACTCTTGAAATATTTATAAAAGACACCGAACTAATCAGCCATTTAATGGGCAATCCTATAAAATGAGGAACGGTGGAAGGCTGCTATCTGGAGATAAATGGGTTTTATTTCCTCACAGTGTTTGTGAATTTTAAAAGGACACAGCAGGGTGTTTTAAAAAAAAATTGGGGAGAAGAGATTGGTCAGGGAATTGTCCTTTGCAGCAACTAGAACAGAATAACACCAGGGAATAAAGATAACTGTTGGAACCGATGATTATTATATGTTATTTATATAGAAATGGTGTAACCCAATTGTAAGATTAGTTTAGCCATTAAAAAAAAAAGTTTCTTCAGCAGGAAAAAAGCAACTGTTCTAAAATCCTTTGGTCTCATACAAAAAAGCCAACTGTAAGCATCATTTCCACATATTTGCACACAAGTCTGGAAACCTGAGCTCTGTTACCTCTGGCCAATGCAGGTAACAAAGCGCAGGCTTCTCCAACCTGCTTTTCAGATGTTTTGAATTTCAGCTCCCATCAGCCCCAGTCAACATGGCCAATGGTCAAGAATGCTAGGAGTTGTAGACTGAAACTTTGGGAGCGCACCAGGCTGCCCTAGGGATACAGGACATGCAATAAGCACATGTTCTGCTGCAACTGGACATAAGAACATAAGAAGAGCCCTGCTGGATCAGACCAAGGGTCCATCTAGTCCAGCACTCTGTTCACACACTGGTCAACCAGCTGTTGGCCAGGGACCAACAAAGCAGGACACGGTGCAGCAGCACCCTCCCATCCATGTTCCCCAGCAACTGGTGCACATAAACTTACTTACTCCCATCAGAACTAGTAGCCATTGATGGCCTTTTTCTCCAAAAATTTATCCAACCAATTGGTGGTCATCACTACTTCTTGTGGTAGCGAATTTGCTGCCGAGCTCTCCAACCCGGGTGGCTCTTTCGCCGGCAGCAGGAGGAGGCCGGCGGGGAGTTGGGCTCGGCGGCAAGGACTCACCAGAGAAGCCGCCGAGCCCTGGGAACTTTTCGCCGTCACCTCTTCCTCCGTCTCTTCTGACCAGGTAGCTACACTAGGAGTTTCGGGGCGCCCCGAAGACTGTGTGTAGACGGGGCTTAGGTGCCTTTGCTGAAATATTCCAGTTGGCCACAACAGCGAGAAGAAAGAACAGGTGACGGAAGCAAGTGGAAAAGAAATCTGGAGAAAGGGGGAAGAAAAGCGAGAACCCCAGCAAGTGGGTGCAAGAAAAGAGAGACCCAAATGACTGAGGGGTAAATGGGGGGGGGGGGAGAAGAGAATGCCCAGGGTCCCCAGAAAGTTGCCTATCACTGATGCTTTCAGGTTCTTCTCAGTTCAACATTTATCATCACAGTCTTGTCAGTGTGGTGCAGAGTGGTAAGCAGCAGTTACTGCAGCCGAAACTCTCCCCACGGCCTGAGTTCGATCCCAGCGGAAGCTGGTTCTCAGGCAGCCGGCTCAGGTCGACTCAGCCTTCCATCCTTCCGAGGTCGGTAAAATGAGTACCCAGCTAGCTGGGGGAAAGGAAATCACGACTGGGGAAGGCAATGGCAAACCACCCCGCTACAAAGTCTGACAAGAAAACATCAGCGAAAGCAGGCGTCCCTCTAGGAGTCAGCAATGACTCAAGTGCTTGCATGAGAGGTTCCTTTCCTTTTCCTTGTCAGTAAATGCATTCATCCTGTTATCAGGTACACACAAAAACAGTTCTTACAGCTCTTATATAAGTCTATTCAAAAGTAAGCCCCATTGAATTCAGCAAGACTCAATCCAGGAAACTGGGTAAAGCAGCTGCAAGTTTAGTAACCCTACCCTCAAAAGGGTGGGCGAGTAAAAGCGGAAGCTGCCTGTAGGCAGGTTCAGGCCGCGTGCACTGCAACAGAGCAGTTGTTTCCAGCATTGGGGAAAGGGTCCGAAAAATTAACAGACCACAAAGCCTGCAGCTCATAGAAAGGGTTCAAGGGCAGTTACAGGAGGCAGCAAGTGATCTGGAGAATGACTGTAATCTAATGGTCAGATACTAGCAAGGTGGTTTCATACATCATCACTTAGGCTGCCTCTGGATTAAATTAACTGTATGAATTTTAGTTAATGAATCAATTCATCAACTATATTTGCAGATGAATAAACACAATCATTCTGAAAGCCAAAAGCATACTTTCTTTTCTACTTGATACATGTGTCTTTTGCAGCAGGCAGCATTTAGGGGAGAGATCCATTCCCCCTACCCCACAACTCCTTTCACTCTCAGAGGGGAACGCCTCTCCCAAAATTATGCCTGCTGCAACAACACATGTGTAAACACCATTTGGTTAACAGATTGTGCTTGCCGAAAGCAATTTTAGGGCACGGCACATGATGTAGCCACCTTGCTGAAGCTAAGCAGGTCTAGGATTGATCAGTGCAGGGATTGTTGGAGACTGCCTGGGGCAACCCCATGTATACTGCCTTGGGTTCCAAGATGGAAGGCAGCCAGCTTATAAAAGTAACTAAACCAATCAATGAATTAATTAAAAAGTAACACATATAAAAAAATTCTGCTGCCTCAATAATTAGGTCACCTTTTTAATACACCAAAAGGTTCCTTTCAGCACTTAATCTAATTGATGAATCAATTAAATGTTGCAGCCCTAGTAATAACTGCTATAGCAATATTGCTGGCACAGAACAAACAAACCATTTCTTCTGTGCAAAGAGATGCATGCCTTTGGCATGCATGCCTAATAGATAGGGCCACTTAATTGTTATTTTAAAATCTAGTTAAGCCTCCCAGAAATTGCAAGGAAAAATTATTAAAACAAAGCACTTTTTTTTTCTAAATTCATGCTTCTCAAACATTTTGATTTGCCTGCACACATTGAGAACTGCACACATTGAGCTAGTGACACTTTGCACAAGGCTCTCCAACAAATAATTATTAGGCAATAGTTTAATAAAATAAGGGATAGCTTCATAATGCACAAAAGTATATATCAAGTTAGGTCTGAGAAGACAGGGGAACCAGGCAGAGCATATTTTTGATTATTTTCATTATTTTGCACCTTGGTTGCCCTTTCTTCATACATAACAAACTCAAACCAAGCAGCTCAAAGCCTTTAAATACCATCCAAGTTACCTCTACTGAAATAGAACGAAGCATAGACTAAAACTTTATAAACATTTGTATACACCAATACTGGCCTGTAATTCATGCCTACCCAAGCCAATTTAAAACTTGTACCTATTGAAGCCCCTCTCTCCAGTACATAAACTTATCTATGAAAATGTAAATCTGGTACCTTGGCTTATTTTTAATTACTGGTGATACCTCTTTCACTTACAACCTTTTTTTGGTTTTGTGTTTTAACTTTTCTTATTTGTACATTCCAAAAGGATTCTCTCTTGTACTGGAACCTCTACTTCAGATCCATACAAGCTCATCATGTTAGATGCAAGTCGGAAATCTGTATGGACCAGCTCAGCACAACCCTCCAGGACTCCCATGTTTTCCCATTACTTCTTCCATTTCTTTTCTTCCCACAAAACAAAACAAAAGCCTGTTAAGGAAAAGTTGAAATAGCTGTACAAGTCTTTTTACTTGCTAGCACTAGGAGCCCTCTCTCTGGAAGCAACTTTAATTTCCCCAGAATTGATCTCGTACATCTCTCTGGAGCACAGGGCCATAGTTATTATTTTTAATGTAAGCAGTTAGCAACAACAACAACAAAGAACAGTGTCAGCAGTGGTAAGCCCCCCCCCCAGGGCCCTTATTTATTTATTTATTTATTCATTCATTCATTTGATTTGATTTGATCCTCACTTTTCTATCAAGAAAAATGGCACCCAAGGCTGCTGGCATTTGTTCCACCCTAGACTGTGCTCAACTGTTGAAAAGCTTTAACCTAATTCTGGGGTGTAGTATTTACAGCTGCCTGCTTCAACTTCATCAACAAAATGGACAAAGCAAAAACTGAATATGCATAGCCAGTTAGAACCAAATTTAGTCTGTCCCTGTTCCTTTCCTACACCATTTGCTGGCTGTGACTTGGAGGGACTCCATATTTCTTTTAGCAGGTAAAAGCGGTAATCAGGTTTTGTATCACAGTCTGACTTGACAAATATGTTGCCAATTCCTTAGCTGCTGGGCAAAAAACATAAACTAATATTTTATATAGTTTCCCCAATAGTTTAAATATATGGGAAGGAGGAGGAAGATGTTTACATAGTGATCAATCCTGAATGAGGCACAGCTACTTTCCATTGTCCACAAATGGCTTCTTAAGGGTATCGAAGGTTGCTCTTCGTCTTGCTAACAGCTGGGCCCCATTTTTCAATGATGCATTATTGACAACTTGTGTGATTCATTTCTGAAAACGCAACACAGAAGACAATGCTTTAAGAACACTGGCACTGTGATATAAATTTGTGAAATGGTTTAGGAAATGGGCCACTTGAAACCCTGTAGCAGGTACTCTGTGTGCACCTCTTACCACTGGTCGGTGCTCACCATGGGCTCCACCATTGTCCACTGAAAATAGAGGGGGGGGATTGTACCAAAATTGTTGGTGGCAACAAAATTGGCACATTGTCCTCTGGAGGCAGGGGGTGGTGATCTGTCCCTTTCTTCATGCCAGGTGCTGGAAAACGGCTTCTGTATCTGTGCGTAAATTGTCATTTTCTCTTCTGCCTGAAAAAAGGACTGAGACAAGCTAATGAGCATTTCTAAAGAGCTGTATTAAAACTACCTTCTCAGCTATAGCGGCTGTTCAATATTCTTAACTGCCAGCATTACCCCTTCCCCCTATTTTTATTTTATTTTAAATGCACGTTTCTCCACAACAAACACTCTTTATAATACCCATAAGGCCACTCCAGGGAGTGTTGTTATCATGAAATAATCATTTCCCTTCGGGACTTGAGTGCTAGATTGCACTTTGTAACACTTGCGAGGGTGTGATTACATGGGAATCACTCCGTCCCCTGCTGAGTCTCTTCGTACAGGGCTTCCTTCCACACACTCTCGGAAGCTGAAGCACCTCCGCGAAGAACATAAGAATCGTAAGGGAACAAGCAGCTGGGTTGTACTTACAGGGATCTACATCGCCATGCATTTTAAAGAGCTTAAAAACTGCAGATTTAAAGACGAAAGGGATGAATTTAGCCAATTTCAGTGCTATTCTCAGGGCACACTGGTGTGGTGGTATGAGGCTGGATAGAGCTCTGGAAAAAGATGTAGGGCACAATCCTGGCTGGGGAATGCTGAGAGTTGTAGGGCTTTTTTCTGTCTAAACCATGCATAGGATTGCACTCTTAATGTTGGAAATGCTTCTTCAAGCCAAAGAATTTACTCACAAAGGAGGCTACCCACTGAACCTGTGAAAGATTCAGATCCTCTAGCCCTACATCCTTCCAGTCATCACCCACCAGATCAGCATCAGCTATGACTGGAATCAATATATCTGTAACAGGATTACCTGCTCTCAGAGGCAGCTGCATTTTGCATGAGTATGAGATTCAGGGCTTCTTTCCATTTAGGACCAGTGCAGCGATTCAGGAACAAGTTCCTCTGAAGGCATAGCATCCTAATTTTGAGAATGGAAAGCCACTGTGGTGTTGCCTGGATTTGATGAGGGTGAACCAGCTGAGATTAAATCCAGACAAGATGGAAGTGTTATTGGACAGTAGAAAGCCTGACTCATGAATTGGGTTTGCACTCTTCCTGAAGAATCAGGTCTGTAGCTTGGGAGTGCTCTTGATCCTACACTGTCCCAGGATTTTCAGGTGACAGAGGTGGCAAAGAGTGCATTTGCGCAATTATGCTTAGTGCACCAGCTGCAACCCTTCCTGAATTAGTCTGACTTGGCAATAATTATCCATGACTTGGGGCGGATCTACACTAGTGCTTATTATGTTTTTTCCTACCACTGGAAATGTTTTAATTTGTTTCATTTTTAAATGTCACGGGGCACACTCTAGTAATGTCACGTTACTACCCTTTTGCTTTCCTGGTATTTTTTTATTAGAGTAGGACACACTGTTTTATTACTGTAGCTTGTACTTCTTCTTTGTGGCTGGTCTCTTTGCTCCACCCACTTCCTGATCTCCTGGCTTCACCTTCCACCCCACCACCTTGTTGATTTTTTATGATTTTTTAACGGAAGTTAAACAAATGCTTACATCTGTGTCCGTCTTAAAGATAAAGAGTTCAAAATTGGCACAGTAATAGCTATTAAGGAGGGCTTTCAGCATACTAAATTTTAATCAGATTGGGTCATCCATTGATTTGTTATGATTTTTAAAATTTCCTCCCTCAAGCCCTTTTGGAGCTTACAGTGCACTAGTTTTAGGTGCCGAAAGGAAATATCCACGCCCCCAGGAAAGCGATTGGCTGACAATCGAGGATTCAAAAGTCAGTGAGATACAACTATTATGATGGCACATACGAACACTTGCAACGCTATTTAGATGTCACAATGGAAGAAATACAATGAAAGAAGGGAGGAAAATACAACGAAAATAGTGTCATGTGACCCAATAAGTTATCACAAGCCTTCCTTAACATTTTAAACCATTAGTGTAGATCCCACCTTGGTTACATAACACTTAGACCAACTGCGGGAGATCCAGGGGTCATGTTTGTTTGCAAACTGTGTAGGCATACACAGTTTTAAATTTAGCATTTATGTCGTTGTTACGTTATGTAGTCATTGTAATGTTTTACTGTTTTAAATCTTCTTGTTTTTTATGGTTTCAATTATGCACTACCTTGATAACTTCTTAGCAAATAAGGAAACATATAAATATTAATTAGTTAATTAACTAAATTTTAGGGAGAGAGGTACCCTGGGCTCAAACTGGGAGAGGCTCCTGTATATGGTAGCATGGCACAATGCGTTGGAGGGGAACTGATTTTATCACGAGGCTAGATTATTTTTCAAGGGCTTGAATATCCTCATTCTACTGGGGAGGAATGTTGTCCTCTCTGGACACCACACTTAGTGGTTGTTCTCTCTGGACACCACACTTAGGGTGGGGGTGTCACACGAACCCCTCGGCACATTCAAGGAATAAGTGGACGGCTACCCTAACACCATCAGAACAGCTAATCTCTTCCCCCTACCCTGACAAACTTCCAACAGATTTTTTGAGAATGAGATCTGCATGCACACAGAAGGCTCCTACACTCAAG